>NC_090446.1:101863613-103341738 GCF_031143425.1 Pleurodeles waltl
TATATATATAAAAAATTGGCTTAAAAAAAAAGAGATGTTGTTCTCCAATAGCACACATTACCATAATAGTGCTAGGCACAAAAGGGAAGTAGTTTGTGTGCAGATGTCTCAGTGAAAGAGCAGAATGCTGTAACTCACAGTGAAACTAGCCAATGTCTGGAGTGGCCTAACCCATTGCCTCATACTGTGTTCTAAAGTGGGCTCATTTTTGCAAGCAGAGGTTTATCATCTGGGCAAAAAAGGGTACCCAATTTATAAGCCGGAGTTTGTAATACTAAAATGGACAGTAGCAGTGAAGGTCTATGACTAATTTTGTGGACAAAATGTTACAGTCAGAAGTGAACACAACTCTTTTGCATATTTAGTTAGGAAACCCAAGCTTAATCCAATGGAGCTCTGGTACTTACCTGCTTTATCCTGATAAAGTTTTTAAATCCTCTCACACTCTGACAAGACTAACATAGTAGTTGATGCTCTATGCTGGAGAGCTCATCCAAAGTCCTCTCAGGAGAACTGGACAAAAGTATTTAGAATCCAGAATAAAAGTACCATAGCATTTTAACTAATAAGCTGGAAAATAAGATGCATAACCATCTACGATCCAAAGACTGTCTGAACATCCTGTGCATCCCACGTGTTCTTTTTTATGCAGGAAACAGAGATTTGGCCAAGCACAGGATAGGCACAGAATCATTATGGATATTTAAGGATGGATAAAGCTCTCAAACTGATGTGGAAACACCCAAAAACTACAGTACTTGCTTAATTGTTTTGTATGGCACGAGACCACCTGCGCCTCCGGTACATTTGAAAAGTACAGGGTCTACGTAGATTTTCTATGCCACGACATAGGTTGAGAAGGAATGCAAAGCATTTTAGTGATTGCTAATTATTTCACCAGATATGAACAAGCTTTCCCTTCCAAAGATCACAAAGCACCAACTGTTGTCAAATTCTTCGAAAGAAATGTTATGCTCATTATGAATCGCCTGGCAGAACTGGTAGCGAAGCAGATTTTCAATCTAAATTGGTTAAACAAAATTTCAACTATGTAGACATTTGAAACGCAAGGACTGTGCCATATTATTTATAAGATGCTCAGGCTGAATTCTTCAACCCCTTCATGCTAGTAACCTTGTGAGACAAACAAAAGCAGAAATTTAGTCAATATGTAGAAAAATTACTCTCTTCCCACAACTGTGCGAAGACTTATTTTGCAAACTATTTGCAATTTTAATCCCAGTACTTTGCTGGAAAATTGGACTATATCTACCTGTCTCATATAGTTCCTAGAGGTACTTTTGAAGGAATCCACTTTTGTAAGTGTCATGGACTGAACTCCAAAAAGGTCTGTTGAGTGCCCTTGGAGATTGTCCAAAGAAAGGGTGACTCCTCGCATGAGCCACAGAATACTATACAAGAAAAGTCACAGATGTCAGCTTTAGAAGGTCACAGCTAGGCGCCAAAACACACAGAGGTACGAAACTCCCTTTGGCAGTCTTTGTAATTCTTGATTGAAGAGGTAGACTGCAGTGGTGAAATTAGCAAGGCACCAAACTCTGCCCTTAATCAGAAAGAGTCAAAGAGATGATCAAAATACAGGTACAGAGTCAGAAGATCCACAAGGAAGTTAATCCAAACTACTTGAAGAAAAATGAAAACAATACTAAAAGATGCCAAGCAGGACAACACATGATAGAGAGTAAACTTAAAGTAAGTATCCAATCTGCCGAAGAAAATCAGGGTCAAATATTTATAGCGGGTGAGCACAGAGCACAGGAAAAATCAAGGCATGGATGCATTGGGGAGAATCATGCCTTTTTCAATGCTGCCTTTTCTGTGCCTAAAAAGTAATGACCACATTAGAAGACATCACATAGGAAGAGTATCTGCCACATTTTGGACTGTGAAGGTGCAATAACTCCCAATGGAAAGGTCAGGGCCAGCTTTACTGCTGGTGGCGCCCTGTGTGACAGTCTTTTTTGGCACCGTCCCCCAACCCATGACCACCTCCTCAGATTCTCTCACTACCACCCAGCAAATGTGCCCCTCATATCTCCATAGCCCCCCTCTCACATACACTCATTTGTTGTAACAGCACTTGCAAAGGCTAGCTTTACTAATCCACTCAGCTATCCACATAAAATATAGTTCTGTTCTTTGCAGCAGGCATATTAGCCCTCTACGCTACTTTATGGCGAGTCAAAGCTGCTGTTAGACAAATCTCCCATCTTGTCACAGGTTGTGGCCATCCACCACAGGGCCACCACCAGTGCTTAATTTGTGAATAAAAAGGTGCCAGTGCCCAAAGCCCTCCTCTTAAACATGCGGCTGCTGCAAATAAATGTGCGAACACGGAATAGTGAGGCAGCGTAATCCTGAAGCCATCTCGGGCCTCTTCAAACCATTTACAGCCACTCCCTGCCCTTTCTTCTCACTCTTGCAGCTTTCTACTTTCTCTCTTTGTGACGCTTTTTCGATTTTCTCTTCCTCCATCGTTCCCAGATGTGTCTTTTGCTCGCAGCAAATGCTTGAGGCAGAAGACTAAGCCCCGACCCTCACAAATAAGTGCTGGTGCACAGCACCGGAAACAACAAGCACAAATTAAGCCCTGGCTACCACCCTACAGCGAGGTAGGTCCGACCTTCCTACGGTCCCAGGGAAAGTCATCATCGACCCCATACCCTTGGAGAACAAACCTTGCTGTAAACAAATGCCCACTTTGGAGTTTGTTTCAGACATACACAAGCAGACTCCATGACAAGGCAGACCGCCCGCATTGCAAGTCTGGCGAAATAAGTGAATTAATATCTTAATTTCCTTTTGAATTGGAGTGCCCAGCCATTAATCATTGTTTGCTGCTTATTATTTGAGCCTGCCTGTCATCTTCAGAGGGAAGCCTTGCATTCTTCCTGATAAAACCCAACCAGGAAGGTCATTTTTTGGGTCCTTGTGATTGTTCACTCAGCCGGGATTGATGCGACATTTGGTGTGGTGGTTTCTTAGCATAGAGGAGGGAGGGACATGTGAGGGGGGAACAGAAAATTATATAAATGGAGGATATAAGGAAGGAAACAAAAAAAGAAGACCAAAGAAAATAAAATGAAGAAGAGAAAGGAAAGGGAAGAAAGAACGATAGAAAGGAAAAGAAAGAAAGAAAGAAAGAAAGAAAGAAAGAAAGAAAGAAAGAAAGAAAGAAAGAAAGAAAGAAAGGGGAAGAGGGAGAGGGAGGGGAAGAGGAAGCGGAAGGGAAATGAAGGAAGAAAGAAAGAAAATATAAAGAAGAAAGAAAATAAGGAAATACAGAAAGAGGGATGAAAATGAGGGAGATGTCGTTGAAAAAAACCCGGAGCACATCCCGTACGTCCCCCTCGCTTGTACTCAGCAGCTGTCCGCTGGTGAGCCATAAATCAGGGCGCTTGTTAGTTGTTACATCATCTCTGCAGTGATGTGCACATCCTGCCTGCATCCCTACGAGCTGCGGATCCCTCGCTCCGCGTGCCCTTTCCACGCTCGGCTCTTTGAATGCAGGTTTATGGCTGGGAGAGGGGAACACCCAGTCCCACGCACGCCTCCCCCGCGCTCCGCTGTCCTCAGTCCAAGGGCACCGCTAGGACAGCCCCCACCCCCCTGCAAAGTACCTGGAGCCCCCACCTACCCCATCTCCCCCCTCCCCCGCACTTAGCCACGGGCCTGCCGCCCCTGCACAATGTACTGTGCGGAGGGGGTCCTCTGGAGCTCGCCTCTGCACCGCGGGGGCCTTTGTTACGCCACTGCCAAAGCCCTCCCTAACCCACAAGCCCACAAGACTCTTCATCTGGGAGTGAGTCGGGTGCGCGCCCAGCTGACTGCTCCCGGAGCTTGCTTGGGGTCCCTGTTAAGTACCGGGTGGGGGTTCCTCTGAGTGGGGGCTTCTCGTCTTACCTCATCCAGTTCACAACCCAAGCAACTCAACCCCCCAGATGATGGTTTGATATAATCAGTGCTTTAAATTGGCCGGTACTGTCCGCTACGGAGTACCGGCACTTTTTTATTTTGAGAAAGAGAATACCTGCACTTCTCACGAAAAACATAATACTTTACATTGGAGAGTACCAGCACTCCTCAGAAATAAGCAGGTACTCTAGCACAGAGTACCTGCACTTCTATGTTTCCATTTCAAGCACTTGACATAATATCCTCAGCACGTGAGTACCAGGAGCTGTTGCAGCTGTGTGCTTTAACCGAGCTGGAGCGCAAAGGGTTAACTCAGTGTGGTGGTGCAAACTCGTATTACACAACGTGCACGTGAGCATGTTAAAATAGGTCTGGCCGTTCCAGCAGGGATCCTTGTATAAGCGCTCTCAGAGGTGCCAACTTCAGGGTTTGAAATCGGAGGGAGGTCTGTGGGAGGTCTGGCGGGGAGAGAGGATGGGGATGTCTGGGGGAGGATGGAGTCAGCTGGAAGGGGTGACCTTGGGCCTATCTGACATGAAGGAGTGAAGGGCAGAGGTCCCCCCCTGAAAGAGGGGGGACGGACGAGGGGACTATGAATGAAATCAGTTTTAGAGGAGGCAGTGCCAGGAATGGGAGGGCTGGAGGGGGACACCGCAGGAAAAGTTTGAATGGGGGCACTGTCTCATAGGCTCAGGCTGGGGGGTGCCTAGAAGTGCTGAATGATCTTTGAAAGTGGTGGGAGATAACAACTGCCCTGATCTGCAGAGAAAATCACAAGCGGCATCGGGAAAACTCTCGTCTCCCCCATCCCTCCCCGGGGAAAGAAAATGGGCTATTCAGTTGTTAAAAAGTCTGTGAGCACTAACAGGGCACTCACAAGCCACTTTCAGTGTAATTTTCCATGTACAATGTCAAAAAGTTCAGTGCACCTATTAGCTGCTGGTACTGTCTGCCTGCTATGCCCATGTGATATCAACGCAGGGGGTCTGTTAAGTGTCTGCTAAATATTCAAATTCTTCCAAAAGCGTTTTAGGTATGAGTTTTGATAGCACTAGTGTCAAATATACCTATTGCTAACAATGAACGGATTGCGCTTTGGGTCTATTCCTTTCAACCAATACCTTCTTTGACAAGCCTCTGTTAGCCATCAGATTAGTCAATCGCATCTTGGCTCAGTCCAAAGGAGTATTTATTTCCCGCCTAATGCTATTAGCTATATGAATGTATCCTTCCGCCTCCAATTGATTGCTTGTATTGAACTGGACGAGGGACTATTCTGTCCCTAATTGCTGGCTCCCTCCTGTTTTTCCTCTCCAATGTGGAAATAATGATGCATACATGTGCACATTAAAGTCAGACCTGGGGGCGTGGCTAGGGCGCCATCTTAGATGGCAGCCTAGACACAGAGCTCCGAGCCTCCCCAGAACTTCTGGAGGTTTCTGCCACGTTTCTCCATCCTGTAACATCGCTCCTATGAGTGTTTATTACAGAGGAAAGTCCCTGGAACACAATTAAAGTTTTTCTTTAAGGTACTTTTAAGCATAAATATTGCTAATTTGCTGACTGAATTACTGTGGCCGCAATTCGTTTTTTTCTCCATCGCGCTGCTTTTTACTCCCAGAGCCTCATGGAACAGCATTTTACTCATATATGTCAGTTATTTTGATGCTCTTCCTATATTTTCTGATGTCTCTGTATTATCAATGACATTTGAAAGTTATATATTTATTTTTTTAATTCTTCTTAAATTTAAAATGTTAATTCTTTGAAGAATCATTATTTCCTGTGAACGTCGGTCATTTTCACTCAAAACTGAGTTTGGGGCCTTGTTGGCTTGTTTCACACACCACTTTATTCAGATTTTTCCTCAAATATATGCATATATGGCAAAAAGCAAGAAACCTTTACAGTCTACATAAGTTTCTTAGAATATAATCTCAGATTCGGATCAGTCTTGTACGATTTCTTTGATGGAAGCTTCAATTTCTTCTTTTGAGAGGGCTCAAACTATTTCCTTTTGTCTAACGACTTTTCCTCTTCCACCGTTGAAGATGCCATTATCATCATCAGCAAATAAAACACATAAACAGGACACCCTTCTCCTCTTAAATCTACATCTCCTATGTCTCTGGATACTATAATAGAGGAGATTGGAGCCTTGCCACCATTTATTGAAGAAACTAACAATCGTATGCAAAATCTTGTTGATAAATGGTCCTCTATGGAATCTAGAATTACTTTGGTTGGACAAAGTGTTACTAATATACAGGAGTCTTCCCCTAAAATTGCAGCTTTGGAGAAGGACGTTTTAATGCTGAAAAAACACACACCACAACCAACATACACACGCCATACACACACCACACTGCACACACAAACCACCGGCACTGTAGAACACATCTACACACAACACTACAGAGTCACACAACGACAACACCATAGTAGCCACACAAATGCATTGGCAGAGAGGCACACCACACACCTCCACAGGAAAACACCTACTGACAGCCACAGGTAACAACAGCACACAATCATCCATACAATAAAACTGCCAAACAACATGTGTGATCACACGCCACGTCCACCCAACACATAAAGTACATCACAAATACATCACACCACACACACCCCTACCATACAATGCCACACAACACCAACACAACACATCACAACAAGTCCATAGCACAACTCAACCACACAACTCATGCTGCTACACAAACACAACACATACACAGAAGACACATACCAAATCACACATATTTAACACATACATGTAGAAGTAAAGGCAAGACAAGTTTGTAACCCTTAACACCAATGGTTCAGTGGTGCAGATATAATAAATATATAGAATATGATGTACGAAAAACTATGTATAAAATGGGCCTACTGGTCAGTCCAGTTGTTCACAGTGCCCCAGGCACACTGGGCAATGTCTCTGGGCCCAGCTTGACTCCTGGCTGCAAAGTGGCCTCCACATGGCAGGGGCATCAAATGGGGCAGGCAGGCACCTCATGGGTGATGGGGGGTGGGTAAGGTGGGGGCTTGGGTTTGGGAGGGGGTCCTTTGGCTTTAGTTTGGAGGGTGGGTGATTTTCCCTTAGTCTTTGACTTTGGTGCAGGACCCTTGGTTTTTGGTTTGGAAGGGGTGACCCTCGTTTTTGTGGGGGTCTAACTCTTTGCCATGGGAGAGGCATGGGCAGTACCGGGGGGGCATGGGAGGACTGGGAGGTGGAAGGACTGGATTTGGGGAGGGTATCAGGGCACTTGGGGAACCAGGGAGTGGGTCAGTAGGAGCAAAAAGGGCAAACTCATAGAGGAATCATTTTTAGCGATACAAGGGCAGTCAAGGGAAAAACTTTTGGGAGTGGAGGGAGAGGGAGTGCTTGAGAGGTGTGTACATGTATGTGCCTTGAGTGCTGGTGCGTGGGTGGCTGCCATGTGTGTGCTGGATGTCTGTTGGGTTGGTGAGTGCGGGCGTTTAGGTGTACTGGGAGGGGAGATGCAGGGAGATGACAGGGTGGATGTGTGAGTGTCTGTTGGAGTAGTGTCTGCAGATAATGTGGATGTGCTGCATGTGGGGGTGTTGGTAGTCGTGGGGAGTGTGCATGTGATGTATGGGGTGGATGTGACCCATTGGTCCCCTCGGCTCCACTGGTCTCAGCCTCTTGGGTCCAGTGGGCTGCAGCTTCCCCACTCGCCGGTGCCCCTTCTCCTTCGCCTGATGATGCTGATGCACACAAAGACAGGGAAGCAGAGGGAGGGTTGGAGAGAAAGAAAGGGTGCAATGGGTTAATACCTACCCATCATTCACACAGAGTAACAACCTCATATTCTGTTGGTATGCCACGCCATTGCATGCCTTTATATTGTCATGCACATCAGTGGGAAATCATAGGGGAAACAGAAGCTATGCAGTGAAAACCTACTTATGTGGAAACATTGGCACTCTCTGACTTGATGAAGGGTCATACAATGCACAGTAGCACAGTACTTGTCACACTACCATGGTTGTTTACATAGACATACCCTGGACTTCTTACTCAAAATACTCTTGCATGGCAAGGTAGCATGCCAACAAATCCAGTAGCAATGTGGCCAGTAATATCTTGGCCCCCTACAGCCATCTACACCTACAGTATGAGACAGCTGATTGAGAATTCACCAATTACCTCTGTCATAGTGGCAGACTATTACTGATGGCAATGCCCTGACACCTCAGGTATACTGATGTTGATGGAAGGAACTGGTCACTCAAAAGATGTGCAATGTGTCTAGACAAACTCAAACATGAAGTAAGCCCCCCCTTTGAGTCACCTTCTGGATGGAATTGGCACACTTAATCGTGACAAATACTGCCAGGGTGGTTCATACCCGTAGCCAATGTGCAACTACCAATGATCTGCAGTACGTCTTACCACTAGTAGACTACCCAAACTCATACATGCCTACCATTAGTGAGGTGTGAGTGTGTACTTACACCCTTGTGGCTGCTGTGATCCCCTGAAGTGCCTATCCACCTCAGGGTAGGCCACTGCCACAATGCGGGCCATTAGGGGGGGTCAGAGTCTAACGGGCACCCCGCCCTCATTGGGAGGACATCCCCAGCTGGGTCTCAGTGGTCTTATGGGCCCAGTGCCTCAGGTCCTCCCACTGCTTCCTGCAGTGGGTGCTCCACCGGGCATGGACCTCCAGGGTCCGCACTTGCTTGGCGATGGCACGCCAAATCCCCTTCTTCTGATGGGCGCTGACCTGCATGGGTGACACAGACAGAAGGAGAAAGTCATGTAGAGTGGAATTACAGCAACAAAGTGTGGACTTCACACATCAGACACATCTCATGACCACATAAACGCGTCTGTACAACACTAACGCACTAACTCCTTTGCCATCTGCATGCATCCACTCTGTGTGTCGTCTCAACGCCTTCCAAACCCACACAGATCACAATCAGAAAGGAACATTGGACTCACCTGCTGCTCTGGTGTCCCATACAACTGGCCGTACAGGGGTAGGACACCGTCAACTAGCTTCTCAAGCTCCTCCTCGGTGAAGGCAGGGGCTCTATCTCCTGCAGGACGTGGCATAATGGCTCCCAGAGACAGAACAGAGCAGCTCACGCTGTGGAGGTCTTGCTTGCACGAGTGTCAGGAGTCAAGTGAGCTATGCAACAGAAAATGTCAGTCACGTCTGCCACGTACATGACCGTTACCGCTGGTGGTGATCATCATTGGCCCCAGTCTCCCATAGGCAACAATATTAGCCAATGAGGAGTTGCACAGCGGTTGAGACCACCATGGCGACTAACGCTGGCAGAATTAGGTCCCTTCTATCAATCCTGTGCCTGCAGGACAGGCGGCTGCTATTTTACATTTATGTAGTATATTGTAGGTGAATGATAAGTGCATCATGGATGATTTGAGTGACATGTGCATAGATTAACTATGTTCACACATCAAATCATAGTTCACACATGTGACATTCATGGATAGTGTAGTTGGATGTACATATAACTCTGACACAACATGTGCAGTCACTTGCTGGCCCATAGACTGGGTAACCCTATATATATCCAAAAAGAAAAAGGGAGCACACTGCCTTGCATTCAAGCGGAAAATAGCCCCAAGGCATCATGGTAAATGCAGTCATTTAAATATAAATAGCAAGAATTTTTCAAAAAATTATTCACCCTTAGTAGGTGCAGCAAGTGCTGTATCGCTGTAGAAAGTCTTTCACCTAAGGTAGGTGCAGCGAGTGCCGTATCTCTGGACACGTGTTTCTGGCTTTCGGCCGTCATCAGCAGAGAGCGTATGTAACTGAAGGGGTCGCTTGAAATGCCGCCAAACGTCTTCACAGGTTTTTGTCCCACTCAGTAGGCACACAGGTGCATCGCCAGTGCTCGTCAGCAAGAGGCTTACGGGAGCCGTCATTTAGACATCCAAAAAGAAAAAGGGAGCACACTGCCTTGCATTCAAGCGGAAAATAGCCCCAAGGCATCATGGTAAATGCAGTCATTTAAATATAAATAGCAAGAATTTTTCAAAAAATTATTCACCCTTAGTAGGTGCAGCAAGTGCCGTATCGCTGTAGAAAGTCTTTCACCTAAGGTAGGTGCAGCGAGTGCCGTATCTCTGGACACGTGTTTCTGGCTTTCGGCCGTCATCAGCAGAGAGCGTATGTAACTGAAGGGGTCGCTTGAAATGCCGCCAAACGTCTTCACAGGTTTTTGTACCACTCAGTAGGCACACAGGTGCATCGCCAGTGCTCGTCAGCAAGAGGCTCACGGGAGCCGTCATTTAGACATCCAAAAAGAAAAAGGGAGCACACTGCCTTGCATTCAAGCGGAAAATAGCCCCAAGGCATCATGGTAAATGCAGTCATTTAAATATAAATAGCAAGAATTTTTCAAAAAATTATTCACCCTTAGTAGGTGCAGCAAGTGCCGTATCGCTGTAGAAAGTCTTTCACCTAAGGTAGGTGCAGCGAGTGCCGTATCTCTGGACACGTGTTTCTGGCTTTCGGCCGTCATCAGCAGAGAGCGTATGTAACTGAAGGGGTCGCTTGAAATGCCGCCAAACGTCTTCCTTGAGCCACGGCTGATGAGCCTTGGGAGGCACCTGTGCGCCATGAGAGGTACATAAACCTGAGAAAACATTTGGCGGCATTTCAAGCAAGCCCCTATACCATGCTGCTCCCTGCTGATGATGGGCTAAACCCAGAAACACGTGTACAGGGATAAACAGCACTTGCTGCGCCTACAGAGGTGAAAGACTTTATTACTTTCGGAATGGACTACGAATTCGACTGCATTTACCATGATGCATTGGGGTTGGACTTTGTTGCTGGAGTGTAGGCAGTGTGCTCCCTTTCTTTGTAACCCTATATATATGTTCAAATTTGACATACCCCTTATTACCTGTGGGAATAGGGTGTTGTTTCATGGAAGTGTCAAATGTTTAGTGTGTGCCAAGGTGTCTGTATGGGGCTGAAACTGTCATCAACGATGGCATACACGGTGAGTCTACATGGCCAAATGGATTCAGTGTACTTCAGCGCTTTGTCCACAGTACTCTTGTGTGCTACATGTATAGTGTTCGGTGGCTTGTGAACTGTCAACATTAACTTGTGGCTATTCCTCTCTCTGATTCCTAGATTCAGTGCAATGGTGAGAAAGAGACATGCACCTGTGTACCCGACCCTAGTCAACCTTGCTACCATGGAAGAAAGACACATCATCCAGACCTATCGTCTGAACTGTCAGACCATCATGGAACTGTGTACCCAGTTGGAGCCGGATCTCTTGGCTGCCATACGTGATCCCTTTGCCATCCCTCCAACAGTAGAGGTGTTGTCTGTGCTACACTTCCTTGCCCCAGGCTCCTTCCAGATTAAAGTTGGCTTGGCAGCAGGGATGTCAAAGCCCATGTTCAGTCATGTGCTGAAGGATGTACTGTGTGCTTTACTCAAACATCTGGACAGCTACATCCGGTTCCCCCAATGTGTGGATTCGCCCACTGTTAAAGCTGATTTCTATGATACAGTACATATCCCTTATGTGTTAGGGGACATAGTTGGCACCCGCATTGCTTTGGTTCCTCCCAGGACCAATGAACAAGTGTACAGGAACAGGAAAAACTTTTACTCCATAAATGTCCAGGTGGTGTGTCTCGCTGACCAGTATATCTCCCAGGTGAGGACCATGTTTCCTGGTTCTGTGCATGACTGCTACATTCTGAGGAACAGCAAAGTCCCACACATGATGGCACAACTACAGAGAGAAAGGGCCTGGCTCATTGGTATGTATCCAGTTGTATGTGTGCATCTGTTATCTCACCTCTCTTCACATTTTGCCCTCTGTCTCTGCCGATATTGTGATGGGTCAAACCTTTGTGCACACAGGTGACTCTGGCTATCCTTACCTACCCTGGCTGATGACACCAGTAAGATACCTGACCAGAGATGGGAAACACCATTTCAGTGAGTGTAGCATTTGCAATGGTTATATGTGCAGGTGTTCCACTGTGAGATAGGAATGGCATATTTTCATGTGTAGGGAGTAATGCATTGTGGGAGTTGTTTTGCTTGCTTTTGTGAGTGTTATCTGTGCACTTGAGAGGGACTGTGTGGGGATAGTGGGAGTCCGGTGGTGTGGCATGCCTAGGAGGAGCATCAGGTGATTGGCGGGTGACAGTAGTGTGAGATGGGGTGTATTGGGGAGTGATAGGGTGGTGGTGATGCATGCTGTACAGGAGTCGCTGGTGCCAGGGGAGTGATGTTGACTTACCAGAGTCCAGTCCTCCAGGTTATTCCAGTCAGGCCCCCTGGATGCTTGATGTCTAAGACCGTCTCCTCTCACAATGTGAACTCTGGGGGAGTAGTAGGGGGTACACCGCCGGCCTTGTTGATGGCAATCTGGTGCCGTGAAGCCATGGAACGCACCTTCCCCCTAAGGTCATTCCACCTCTTCCTGATGTCCTCCCTTGTGCGTGGATGGGAGCCCACTGAGTTGATCTTATCAACTATCCTCCACCATAACTCCATTTTCCTGGCTATGGATGTTTGCTGATGTGCTCCCAACAGTTGTGGCTCTACCCTGATGATTTCATCCACCTTGACCCTCAACTCTTCACCCGTGAATCGTGTGTGCGTTTGAGGGGTCGTGATGGTAGTGATGTGGTTTTGGGAGGGGATGCCACGTACTAGGGTGGGGTGTTTGGGGCTTGATGAGGTGTGGGTGGTGCTTAGTTTTGTGTGCTGGTGTGTTGTGGTATTTGTGTGCAGTTGTGATGTCTATATAGTGTTGATGGTGCAGTTGTGTGTGCTGTGTGTGAGGTGTAGATGTGCCTATGGTGTATCAGTGCTAGGTGATGGGTTTGTGGCTCCTCGCTGTTTGTCTGTGGTTGTAGTTGCAAAGGATTGTGGGTTCTGTGGGGATGTGTTTTATAGTGGTGGGTGTGTGTAGTGTGGGTATGTGTCTCAGGTGTGGGGTATTCCTACTGTCCAATGTGGTGTTGAGTTCTGGTGGAGGTGATAATTTGAGTGCAGCGGTTCACACCGCCAATGGTTTTCCACCGTGCAATGACTGCCTTGCTGATTTGTGGGTCGTAATATAGAGGGCGGGATGTTGTCGGTGTGGCGGGGCTGGTGGTGGGACTGACTCTCTCCCACACTCGGTCGGCCTGGCGGTGTTGGTTTTGTGTCTTTCTTTGGTCAGTCTTAAGTATGTGACTCTTAATATGGCGGTCGGGATACCGCGATCACTGCCGTTATTTTGCCGGCCGCCACCATGGCGGGCTTCCAAAAAGGCCGCCAAACTAGTAATGAGGGCCAAGCTGTTTCTACAGCTACTGGTAAACAAAGAAAAGACTTCCTTGAGCTTTGTCCTGCATTACGTTTTTATAGGAGCAAGATATGGTTTATTTCATCCATGAACATTCAAAGTTACATTCCAGAACAACACATCTTCTTTGGAAGAACCTGCAGACCTCAGAAAATGTATACAATCTCATTCAATAGATTTAATGGACATTGCTGGCCCTTCCTCTTCAGGATTAATTGATGCTGATTTCAAATGTCTTTACTTTTGTTGATTCGTCATAGATTAGTAATTATAGAATGTTTTTTGCTGGTTTAACCACACATCTCTTTAATCTTTTTATAGAAAATCGTAATCTCTCATGTACCCATTTCCCATTCGTTCCCATTTGGAGTACTGGTGTGGCATTTTCCTTCCTGTTGGTTGTGCTGTCTCATGTGTGTTGCCATTCCCTATTTCTTTCCTGTTCTCCATTAAGGTAGGTTGATCAGTCGTCGTTTGACATATACTGTCATCTCTTATTGTATTTGATTCCTTGGCTTTTTTAATCTTCTCTCTTCTTTTCTTCTTGTTTCTTCTGTTTTTCTTTTTTTCTTTCCATTCTTTATCTGTTTGTCCTTCTGTTTTTATTTTCAATTTTGCATTATTGTTGATCGTGTAGTTGTATATGTATTTATTGCTGATTACATTCAGGGTAATATCTTGGAATGTGAAGGGTTTTGTTAACCCTGTTAAAATACAGAGAATATTGTCTTTTGTTGCCTCTTATAATCCAGATTTAGTACTCTTAAAAGAGCTGCATCTTACAGAAACAGAGGCATTCAAACTTAAACAAAATTGGGTGGGATCAGTTTTTGTTTCCCCTATCTCTACTACTAAGAAAAATGTAGTATTTGTTCTCTGCCATAAAAAGTTGAATTGTATTGTTGTATCTCAAGAAAATGATTCTGAAAGTAGATGGTTGATTGTAAAGTGACTTATAGATGATGTTCCGTTAACTGTTTTTAATGTATATGGTCTGACTCAACCAGATTTTTTATTCTGGCGGAATATATTACTAAGAAATGTCTTCAGTATATGGAAGAGTTCTTTATTTCAGGTGGTGACTGTAATCAGATTATGGATCGTTTTATTGACCGAAAATCTCAAATTCGTTTTTCTCCACATAAATCTCACAAGCAATTCCACTATTTCCCAAAATTCTTTCGTTGATGCACGTAGATTATATAATCCCACTGCTAAAGAATATTCTTTCTATTCCCCCCATATGGTTCACTCTCTCGCTTAGATCATATTTTTCTCAGTAAATTGCTCACACAAACCCTTATTTTTTCCACTATTGAGTCCATTGTTATATCTCATCATGCCCAATTGTTTTAGATCTGGATCTGGTCCTATCGCATCTCAAATCAGCTAGATGGAGATTTAATAATGCTCTTTTGTTCGACCCAAATTTCTCCACCTCCCTTACCTCTTTTGTTAATTAATTCTTCCTGTTCAATACTACTTCAGATATAACCCCCCTAGATGTTATGGGACTCCTTTAAGGCTTCAGCACGTGGCTTCATTATAGATTTTGTTTCTAAAAAGAAGAAATATTTTGCTCATCAGCAGAAACTCTTGTTATGTAATATCAAATGTTTAGAACATAAATTGTATTCCTCATCTTCAACTCCCCTTTACATGAACTTGTTCAAGCTAAATTACATTTTAATAAGAAATCAACTGATCAAGCCTTCTCCATATTATTACATAGTAGTGCTTGTTACTATAGTGGCCGTAATAAATCATGGAAACTCTTAGTCAATTATTTGATGCTCCAAAAAAAGCATGCTTCTATTGAATCCATTCATTCATAAGAGGGAAAACATTTATTTAAATATGGTAATAGTTTGGATGAATTCCTGAAATTTTACAAAAATGTATATACTCCGGATCATCCAATTCAATCTAGTCTTATTGAGACATACCTTAATACTATTACACCTCCTATCCATAATTCATTAGATTTCGATCCTCTTTAATGTGATTTAATGATTACAGAGCTAACCAAAGTTCTTAATACACTTAAAAAAGGAAAATCACCAGGCCCAGTTGGTTTTACAGTAGAATTTTATCTACATTTCTCCAATATTTTACTTCCTACATTCCTGAAACTCTTTCAGTTTTTCTTTCTTACTGGCAAAGCTGGAAGTATTTTTCAAGATGCTACTATTTGTCTAATACATAAATATGGTTGGGATCCTACACAATGTAAAAATTATCATCCCATGTATATGTAGATTATAATATTTTTGCTAAATTACTTGTTCTAAGACTTGAACCACGTTTGCCCAAATCAATAGGTAAACACTAGTTTGGTTTTGTTAAAGGTAGACTGACCTTAGATAATTCTAGACTATTTTTTAAATAAAGCTTCTTCTCTTTCTTATCCCCTGGCAGCTATTTCCATAGATGCTGAAAAAGCATTTGATAGAGTGAGCTGGTCTTTTTTGCTGAAGGCGTTGAACTGGTATGGTTTAGGCCCTAAAATTATTTTACTCAGATCTCTATTGTATACAGAACCACAAGCTGCTGTATTAGTTAATGGTCATGTATCCCACTATTTTTCCCTGCAACGGGGCCTTCGTCGAGTTTATCCTTTATCTCCTTTTTTATTCTTTTCCCTCTGGAACCCTTCCTTTCTTGTATTCGTAAAAATAATTTTATATCAGGCTTTCAATATGGTGATAATCATTTAAAATTATCTGTCTATGTGGACAATCTTCTTCTTTTCTCTCCAATCCTGATACCTCAATCCCTGCTGTGCTGAATGAGATTACAGACTTTTCGTCGGTTTCTGGTTATAAAATCAATTCAGAGAAAACAGAAATTTTGCCTCTCATTAGATTTATCACCAAACAATCCTTTGACTCCTCTTGGTTTCATTGGAATAGCTCTAAAATCAAATACGTACGCATCTGGTTTTCTAACTCAATTATATAGTCAGTTAAAATAAATATGAAGGAATGTTTCAATATAATTGATATGTTACTATCCTCCTGGAACCCGCTTTGTTTATCATGGTGGGGTCGTATGGATTTTATAAAAACGATGACTGCGCCAATTTTATTATACATTTTGTCCATGATTCCAGTTCACACACCAGATATGTACTTTAAAAAAATTGATTCACTTCTTTCCAAATTTCTTTGGAATAAGCAAAAATTAAAGCTAGTGGAAGTGAAATGTTTTCCAGATTTTCTGATATATCATAAAGCTTTTTGTCTAAAAACAAGCTGCGAAATGGTTGTCTTCTGTTACTTCCCTTTTTACACCCTTATGGCTCAATATTGAACTTTTGATACTTGCTCCTTTCTCTACTAAAGACGTTTTAACATTTTCTTCAATCAATAACATAATTTCTTTGCCGCTATTTAATCATACTTGTTTTTTGTTGAAACCTTATCACCAAATACATTTTTTATCTAGAACCTCTTTTTTACACTCCCCCCTTTGGTATAACCATCTTATTACTATAAATAATAGAACCTTATATTGAAGAACATGGAGGCACATGGGGATTGTTTGAGTTCAAGATTTATTTGATGGTCTAAATCCTCGCTCTGTTTCTCAATTTCAAGCAGCTTTTGATTGCCCTTGATCTTTTTGGCAGAAATTTTCAATTCTTATGGAGACTGTTATGGACATTTTTTATTAATTTCCACCAGATTCCATCCTCCTCCCTCCCCAGATTCACTTTTGAAACTATTATTAAATTTAAAGCCTCTATTATATACAAATATTTTCGAGATCCAGATCCTTCTCGACCTAAACCCACAGTAGAACTCAATTGGGAATTCGATTTGGGATGTGATTAGACTATTCTCTTCTGGGACAAAATATGGTCTAGAATATTTAAGATTTCAAGAATAGCTTCTACAACTCAATCTATGTTTTTTCTTTATCATAGATTGTGTCATCCACCAGCATCCATGGCCAAATTTTGGATACGACCAGTCCCTGCTTGTTGGTCATGTGGATGCTCACATGGAGATTTACTTCATATTCTCTTTTTATGCCCCCCTACTGCTGCTTTTTGGCAGAAAATGTGGGCCCAATTTACAAAAATGTTTAACTTAAATAGTCCTATGTTGGTAGTTTTTCTTTTTCGAGGTAGCTTATCAGATATTATCACATTAAAAACACATGAAAAAGTGCTATTTGACCTCATGTTGGTCTATCTTTTCAGGAAGTTACAATTAGTTGCAAATCTTCCTCTAAGATATTTTTACATTTTGGTGAATAATGTATGCCACTATCATTGATTAGATACTACCTTTGCTTCTTCATGTAGACCACAAGTTAATGAAAATTTCTATAGGTCTCCATTAACACATTTTTTAAATAAGAATGCTAAACAATGTGTTCAGTCCACATGTCCTGAAAACTCTAAACCACCGTAATTTGTAATTTCTCTGTTCTTTTTTCAAATACATAATTCTGTTTTTTCCCAATTATCATTATGTATTACTGTATCTTTCTACCCAATTTCCAATGTAGATTTCTATTTCTTCCCCTTTTCTTTTTGTTTCTTTCTCTTTATACTCCTTTTCTTTTCCCATTTGCATCATAAAATTGTATACAGCTTTTATTTTGTATGGTAGTTAGCAGTTCTATAATTGTATTACTTACATTTGTTATATTGATTAATGTTTATATCATATGTATTCTACAATAAAGTTGATTAAACCTAAACAAAAGCCAGACCTACCGGCTTTGCCAGACTCATTTTGTTTAGACTCACTCCCAAATGCTGCCAGGCAGACAAGCAATAGGCTTGAAGTACGTACAGCATGCAAACTCCCAAACTGCGCTCCTTACTAATAGCAAACCGGATGATAGTTTTTACTTGGCACCAGTTGTTACCAATGAGCACAACTGTTTCCACTGGTCCAAGTGGGTGTCCTTCCAGCAGAATTGTTACCTCTGCATACAGTGCTGCAGCACTTTCATTGGCGTTGTAGTGAAATGTCCCATCATAAATGTACTTATTTGTTTTTCTATACAAAAAGAAACAAAATCAGTCCCTGGGTACGCACGCACTTTGTCACCTATTCTTTCGCTGCCAGGCCTTGTTATTCTAAACTTTATTCTTATATGAGATGATGACTATACATATTTAACTCTGGCCATCCTAAATCGTTAAACAAGCAATGACAATTGTTTTTGGCAATGACACCCCTTCCTGCATCTATCACAGACATACATTTTCACTTGTGCACAGCGATGGGCTGACCTCAGTAGATGTGGCCCACTGGCTCATCTGGAGGGTTTAGTTCATCTGTCAAAAAAAAAGCATAGCGGCTCAAAGCTTACTTAGGCAGGGGTGTAGCAAAAGCCCCGCAGCCCCACGGTGTGGGGTGGCTCCTAGCTCCAGAGAGGTCAAATAGTGCTGAATAGTGCCACTCAGCTCATCTGCAACCTACCTCCGCAGAGTCCATCAATGCCCATTCTGAAAAAACTGCACTAGCTGCCCATCAGGCAATGCTTCATTTTCAAAATACCCTGTCTGATACACAAAGCCTTTCATAAGGCTTCACCTGCCCCACTTCACTGTAGACTCAAATACTACCAGCCTTCCAGGCAGCTCAAATAAGGCTCTTCTCCAGACCCCGTGCATTCGCACTGCTAGACATGGTGGCAGGTCCTTTTCTTACTTAGCCCCATTCCACTGGAACAAACTGCCTCTCCATATTCATTCTTTCTCTGAACTCTGGGGCTTCAAGAGGTAACTGAAAACCTAGTTGTTCTGAATGCACTTACTTTGCCAGCATCACAAGTGCCGAGATATTCCTTCGGTAATGAGTCATGATCTATACAAAGTTCAATAAATAAATAGGGAGTACCCTCAGCACAGCCAGCACTGTGCACAAGCGTCTGTCCTGAGGGTTCTTGACTGGGTCCGAGGGGAGGGGCCCCTCCATGTACTTTGCAGAGGGCCCCCTCAAGTTTTGTTATTTCACTGTTCTTAGGGGTCTGCTGCTGGCACTGCCAATGGCCCTTTTGCAGAACACCAAAACTGCCTTCTCTGATTCCACTTCATGCCTCAGTTTTTTTCCACCACTCTACATCCTCCCTTTGTCTCTTTCAAGTACTTTTTCATGACTGCTTTCTCCCTTTGTCCTGGTATTCTTATCCTCCTCTTCCTATTTTTTTTCTAACTTTTCTGCCTTTTTCTGTCAATCTGGGTGAAGTATGATATTGCAAAGTAAGACTTGCTTCCCCAAAATAGATCCCATTCCCACAAATGAGAGCAGATTACCACCACCTGCAATCCTCGCCACAAATTAATTAATAAAAGAGGTGGCTAGTAGCTAAACTTGATATTTAAGACCTGTGCAGAACCATGACCCTTTCAAGAGAGCGGGTGACTAAGAGTTTGGCAGCAAGGGTTCTCCGTCGCGACGGAATATCATCTCTGCCAAACTGAAGGTCCAACCATCTGCTTTAAAGTTGAGCAGAACACAAGTATTTAAGCGATGGAGACTGCTCCATGTCCATTGTTGACTTACTCCTCCGATGGCCTGATGGAGTTATAGCTGCTGGAGATGTAGCTGCTTGACCACCCGCCCAATTTAGAGTGGGCAGTTGAATGACCAGTTTTTAATCTCCCTTGCCGCCATGAAAACTCTGGCGGTAAGGGACAGTAAAACATCTAAATGAACCCCACACCACAGGAGAAAGCTTAAATGGAGTGTGGGTCATTAGTTTTTATTTATTAAAAAATAAAAATCCTGCTTTGGGAGTTAAAAAAAAATACAAAGTTAAAGGTTTGACAAACCGTGCAGTCATTTTGAGAGTAAACCTTTAGCTCATTGACAGGAACCATCATGCCAGCGGCTCCTGTCAGTTACCAGAGATGTCCGCTAGGCCAGCAGACATATCTAATTTCAGAGCACAATCTGTGCTCTGAGCTTTAAATAAGGCCCAAAGTAACTTCCATATCCGTCAGGGGCATCCATGGAGCAAAGTGAGCCCCAGTAGGGTTGTTCTTGTATTTAACACCACCAGACTGCCCCTGCCAGGCACCCAGGCAACCCCGCCAGCCCATGGGCAACCAATGACAATTGCAAGTCAAGCCCGTAAAAATTCAAAGGTGCGGCCACCATTGGCGGCAAGTTCACCAGATCCAGTCCGGCCTCACCTGTCCAGTGGCCTGGCACCTTGCGGCGTGGGCCCCCGTTTACCAAACTCACAAGCATTTATCAGTCTTAATCTTATGCAGCTCATTGGATTCATTCATATAATTGTCTGCCAAATTTCCATGTATTGACTATCACGTTATCGATTTCTTTTTTACATGGCTTTTACACATTCTGTGTCTGCGCTTCTAATTTTAACCGTTAACTCATAATGAAAACCCCAAATAGCTGTCCTGAAAGTACTGTGGAAAAGTTGGCCGAAGTTTGTTTCCAGCACTTTGCATGACATCCTTTCTGTGGGTTTTCAAGGTTTAGATGACCTGGCATTTTCTATGCGTTTGGTTTAACTGTATTAGTTTATGACACATTTAACTATGTTATTTCATCGACTCCAGATGTAACCCCAGTGTTCAGACCAGCTACCAGAGAACTGAGCAGTTTTGTGACTTTCAGAAGTTATTTCTTAAGCCAGTTAAGACCATTGTGTATTTGATTCCAGCCTTGTGACATGGATGAAGGAGTCTCCAAAGTCCACCAGGACTCATGTTGTGAAAGGCGAATCACTAATGTCAACCAAATTTATGATTTCAATTGATCATAGTCTAGCCTTATCACCAAATTGATCATAGTCTAGCCTTATCACCAAATTGATCATAGTCTAGCCTTATCACCAAATACATTTTTTATATAGAACCTCTTTTTTGCACTCCCCCCTTTGGTATAACCAACTTATTACTATAAATAATAGAACCTTATATTGAAGAACCTTGTAGAAAAGTCTTTAGAAAAACACCAAGCTGAAGAAGCAAACGTGCATAAAAAGATAACCACCAGGAACAATACAGATTTTATGAGCCAAGTGGAACGATCTTAACAATAATAACGTTCTGCATATTGAAGAGGTGAATTCCTATATCTCCTGAGATGTATAAAAGTGCACAGTGAAACTCCAATACCACCATATAACCGTGAACTCATGACTTTATTTAAATTATGGATGATTAATATTCAAGACATGACACACTTCCACCTGCATATCAAGGTTGGATTGACTTGCTTGTACAACTAATGGTGCCTTAAAGTTGGATATCAAGGTGCTACTGATGCATAATTAAGTAGAATACATTGTGTACAATTGGTTGTTCATAATGCTTTTGGCCACCCGAAGGTTGTCTCATATGACTGGGTGGACAGGTGGAGGATGGAAAACGATCCAAAGAGGTGGAAGAAAGTGACAAGATATTGGAATTTAGAAGAAGTCTTATGGATGGGGAGGGTTTCCCCAAAGGGCTAGGCAACGCAAGGACTTAGATGAGATTTACTAAGCTTCACAAGACCACCCTGCATGGCTCTGCATGGCTTAGTAAATCAA
The DNA here is from genome assembly GCF_031143425.1 of Pleurodeles waltl. Taxonomy (NCBI): domain Eukaryota; kingdom Metazoa; phylum Chordata; class Amphibia; order Caudata; family Salamandridae; genus Pleurodeles; species Pleurodeles waltl. Next base: position 101,885,418 of record NC_090446.1, read on the forward strand.
GAGTAACACAAAGTAATGCAAACCGCTGCCTTGCACTACTCTGCATTGGGAAGACATTCCACGGGTGAGCATGGGCAGTCCCTTACATCCACCCATGGATTTTGGCGTATTCTTAAATGTATGAAGACTTGTAAAGTTAGGAATGTTCACAATGGAGCACCTTCCCAACAGAGGTATAACGCGGAGGAATATCTTTATTTCATCTTATTTCCTGTCTCAACATGTGCTGAATTTTGCAACACAAAAAGAAAGAGGAAAATGCCTCGAAGGATTGTTTTTGTGCAGGAAGATCCGCCTTCCTGCACAAAAACAATCCTACCTGGAATGCAGGCACCCTTGTACCATGATGCAAGGGAGCCTGAGTAGGCAGCACTCAGTGCGCCAGCGAATAGAAAGAGCACAAATGAGACATTTATTAGTAAATAGGGCACTTTCCTGCTCTCTCCCTGTCATGCAGTGCAGCAAGTTGTCTTAGGTGCACGACTTTATCCTCTATCCACCCCAGTACCTCCAGCCCTCGTGCAGCTGCCACAGATGATGTCACACAAAGCAAGTGGTTCGCCAACCGCTTGCTGCAAAGCTCGCCCGAGCAAAACAAATATGGATAGAATGATTTCTCCCTAAGAAAAGTAAATTAAATGTTCATGAAACTTCTTGGTAACAGATCATTTACGGTATACAACAAATAAATGAGAAGTAATTGAAGACCATTCTAAGTTGTACTTGATTGATATGATTTCAGCAACATAGCAAGGTTGGTGTAGATCCTAATGCAAGCCAAGAAACTCCCCAGCAACATCCCGGGGAGGAGTAAACAAGCATGCGGTAAACCCATCATAGTTTTGGCTTCCATTGCCTCAGAATATGCCACATAATGAATAGCTGCTTCCCTCAAATCCATGATCTTTATCAAACATAAAAGGGTCTAAATGCCCACTCTGGTTTAAATTCTAGCATTTCATCCTGCGGAGAGTGATAAAATTAGTGTCACTGATTTGATTAAACACTTGTTATTTACAGTGCAACCAAATGGAAAAATATGCTCTAAGCAAGTGCCTCTGTAACACAAGGAGTTATATATTTAATTTAAAAAAAAAACATTTTCAATAGGTGTAGTCTTTAAAGCATAAAAAGACTAAGGTACAAAACTACTGAAACGCACTGCTTGAGATGCTTTATGAAAAGTAAACACATTACACTGATATACAAATACCTCAAGTTTTCCTGTGATAATAAAGTATATTTTAAGAATGTGGGACCACAGAATTATGTGTTCTTGTTTAAAAGCACCTGAATAATTCAAGAGGTTTGGTGAGTTTTGGAAATATTTTTTTTTATATGTTTAAACCCACTGCACTCTTACTCCACTTGAAAAGTTTATTTTAAACGAATGACAATCACTAGGTGGAGAGGATAGACTTGTCTAATCTAGAGAAGTGTTCTTTTCGTAAACTTTAGTTTATGACACATGCAAGCTGTAAGAAAGAGGATTATTATTAAGGTTTGAGGGTTATCCGCCCTCAAGGAATAATGGCACTAACTTGTCAAGGTTATCACCAGAGTCACTAAATTAACTTGAGCTCAACCATTTGGTAACTATGGTACAGAGCAGACAAGCTTAACTTAGGGCAATGTGTAAATTATTTATACAGTACCAAAACAGTAATAAAGTCAAACCACTAAAAAACAAAAATCTCAAATCAAAATAGAAAAACAGACTCAAATGTAATAAACAAAATAACATGAAAATGACAAAAAAACAATTAGGAGAACAGGAGATATGATTTTTTTTCATTCCAAGTAAAAATACCAACAAAAAAGCACTAAGTGCCAATGATAGTCTGTGGAAGTGGTAAACCGCAAAGGATCGCGGGTCAGATACACTAAGCTGGTTAATCCTGGTCAAAGATTTTACCTTTTGACTTAGTGTTTTATTGAGGTCAAAATTCTCAAGTGAGGCAAACCTGAAGCTGTATCAGAGGAAGCTGCATGGAAATCAGGCACCTTTGATGCAAGGTCTTTGGAGATCTTGGAAAGTCAAAAAGCTTCTGAGTCCCAATTTTTCAGACTTTCTGGAACTGCTCCACTAGGTCACTTCTAAGGCTCCCAGGACCACAGGGTCAGCACCCAGGGGTCAGGACTCCCCCCAACAAACACCACCAGCAAAGTCCCACCCAGAGCAACTTGGTCCTGGTCAAATGGTCACTTCAGGAAAGGAGGTCAGTCAAGTAACCCTTGCAATGCACTTCTTTGTCCTGGATATAAGAGGGTGCAGACCCAGTCCTTCAGGGCTTCTCTGAGGCCACAGACAGCAGGCTCACTTCTCTTCTGGAATAGCTCCACTGGATCACTTCTAAGAGTTCCAGGACCACAGGAACAGCATGTAGGTGCCAGGACTCACTCCAGCAAAGGCAATCAGCAAGTTCCAGTTTTTACTGCTCAAAAGGTTACTTCAGGAAAAAGGACTCATGCAGCTTGTTGTGTCCCTGAAGCCACACAGGAGATCAGCCAACTGCCCTTGGAGTCCACGTCCTTGTCCTGGTACAAGATGGACCAGGTTCAGTAATTCAGGCATCCCCTGAGAACATATACTGCAGGTCTAGTCCACTTCTGATATTCTGCCTGTCCAGAAAGATTTCTGAGGGAGGTGCCTAGGGGTGCCACATTTATGAGTGTCACCAGCTTGCTGTTTCTTAACCAATGGGGCAAATGTTTCCAAGGGCAGCCCTACCCACTTGTGCAGAGGTTACTGTTTGCTATACTGCAAACAATCACACAATGAACCTGGTGCATTTACTATACCATATACTACAGACTTGTGGTCAAGTTGAACAAGCCATTCAGGGCTAAACCTACTTAACCATGCTTTAGGAGGGAAACACAAACTCTTTACTCATTTGTAACATGTGGAAATGCACAGAATTTTAAAAAACACGAAAAATAAGGTCTAGGAAAATTAGAAGAATCTGTGGCGATCATGTGGAGAAGGTGTGCCTTGTTACATAGGTAAAATTATTTTCCTGAATAATAAGGTTTTTTATGGTAGTTCAAATGACTCATGGTAATATGAAAACTGTTAATCATCATATGTGTAGTCGGATTGGGTGGCTTACTGGGTTAATGCATCTATTGCAGTGATCTGTGTTTAGCTTTATGGTAACAGGTTTGAATCTAGACGGACACATTTGGCCTTTCATCCTTCCTGGGCTGATAAAATGAGTTCCAATGAGTTGGGTAATAATAAACCTGAGTCATATCAGTGCCAAGATACTATTCTAGGTGACTGTATACTTTACAAATATTCCTCTGAATCTCAGAAGGCTATTTAAAATTTGCTATGCTTTAGTCAAAGATTCCTAAAGTCTAGCCAAAAAGTGATTTAGAATTCCCCATTGAAACTAAAACTTAGCCTTAACAATTTTGCCACTATGTTAACGACATATCTACATATAGAGAGGGTAAATAATGGGCACTTTCATATTAAAGCTAAATACAGCAGTGTACAAAGTCGTATAACTTAGTGCTTCACATGTTTTTATACTCTCCAACTTAGTGAAGTGTGAAACTGATGACGTTTTTAATGTCTTTTTAAAAGCATCATAAAACGTGCCCTGTGCAGCAGGGAGAATGTTTCCACCACTTCGCAAGTAGAGGAGCACATCACTACCACTCATGGCCAACAGCATGCTGCACATCAGCCACATCTTTCTAGGTACCTCCTCTTTCCCAGGGCTTGGAGCCCCACGGAAGGACTTCTGATAGCGCATAAGGGGTTTGTATGGAGCTCTTTGGGTGGTAACTATGCGCCACATGTACAAAGCTTTTTGGAGGTCGCAACCGCTAAAAAGCTTTTTGGTATGTACCAAGGCCAAATTGTGACTTGGTAACCTTCTACTGAATCGTAATTTGGCTTTGCAATTCTATACCTGGAACGTGTGTATTTAGGGCGTCCCTTCCTAATATCGAATTGCATTCGTATGTTTGAATGTTTTGATACTGAAATGCGGACGCAAAACATTCACAATTTACCACCAAATTTCAAATTAGTGGTAACCCATTCACAAATGGGAAAGGGCCCCCAAAAGACCTCCTCTTTGTGAATGCTTGTAAAAGCATTAATTAAGAGCTGGCAGTGATCTTTTTTAAACGCATCCCATTTTTCTTTAAGGAAAACAGAGTGCATTAAAAAAATTGCTTTATTTAAAAGCCCATAGGGGGTTTGTATGGAGCTCTTTGGGTGGTAACTATGTGCCGAATGTACAAAGCTTTTTGGAGGTCGCAAACAGCCTGATTCGCAACCGCTAAAAAGCTTTTTGGTATGTACCAAGGCCAAATTGTGAGTTGGTAACCTTCTACTGAATCGTAATTTAGCTTTGCAATTTGGTACCGGGAAGGTGTGTATTTAGGGCGTCCCTTCCTAATATCGAATTGCATTCGTATGTATGAATGTTTTGATACTGAAATGCGGTTGCAAAACATTCACATTTTACCACTAATTTCAAATTAGTGGTAACCCATTCACAATGGGAAAGGGCCCCCAAAGGACTTCCTCTTTGTGAATGCTTGTAAAAGCATTTTTTAAGAGCAGGCAGTGATCTTTTTTAAACGCATCCCATTTTTCTTTAAGGAAAACAGAGCGCATTAAAAACATTGCTTTATTTAAAAGCAGTCACAGACATGGTGGTCTGATGATCCCCGCAGGCCACCATATCTGTGATTTTTGTGATTCCCGAGGGGTCGCAAAGCAAGACCTACCTCATGAATATTAGTGAGGCAGGTCTATTTGCAACCTACTGGGAATCCCAAGTGATACTCAAAAGTTTCATACATTTGAAAAAATGATTTCCAAAATGCAATTCGCAGGTAGTCACAATTAGGAAATATCTATTTCAAACTTTCGTACATATGGCCCTTAGTGTTTCCTGTCCATGGACATCCATCCGCAGGGATAGGACGAGGCTGATGTATAGCTAGAGGGAACAATTTGTGATTGGCACACTCTTGGTCTCTAATGCCGATATGAGACTCTTGTGAGATGATAATCAACAACGAGGCAGAGTGGTTTGTAAATGTCAGCAGAACTCCATAACATTTTATCTGTTATTAATTTTTTGTTACATTTTTAAATAGGAACAGGCATATTGGAAACACTATTACATAATACTGTTCTAGCACACAACCCTATTTTCAAACCTTTCCATTGGTTGAAATCCTTAAGTCGTACAGATTTAAAATTTTTGTGACTCATGGAAATTAACTCATAGTTCTGAGAAAATTCCTCTGATCTACGGGTTATAAAAGTAAATCTAAAAGAAAGATCTAAGTATGACCCAAAAGTTAAAAACATTTCTTAGGCCTGGAATTAACCAAGGCCTTTTTATTATACTAGGAATATCTAAATGTATACATATACTATGTATCTGTGGTTTCAGCAAGCTCTTTTCATCCATTGTTCTGTACTTGTGTTACTCACATTTTTCTTCCACCCGCTGCAGCATCCTGCATGGGGTAATGGGTCAGCACACTCCAGTTGTTGGTTAACTTCACTATGAGTGAGGGCATTTTGATATTTGATAAAGAACACATACACACACAAAGGCTCTCATTACGAGTCTGGCGGTTTACTGCCTTCCAGACTTGCTGTGACGGGCCCACCGCTAACGGGCTAGCGGTAGGACCGCCATATTACGACTGTGGCGGAGCCGCCACGGTTGCACCTCTGACACCGCCAGGCTGCCGCTAGGGAATGTGCGAACGAGTTGACATTCAAATGCTCATTTTTTATGCAAAGCATAAAATTGGCATTAAGTTAATGTAGGACTGCTCATACATTTCTGCACCTGTAGGAACTGACGTGCAGGGTGAAAAGTTGACTTGTCAAAGGTCACATAATCCTGCAATGTGAGGAAGCCGGGATTATCACTCACCCACCTGCGATAATTTAGCAACTAGGCCACATCTCCTCTTTTTAAAGTATGACTGGGATGTGTTAAAAATATCATCTATTGCTTATTCTGTTTCATGAGTGATTTCAAGATATGAGTAGACCATAGTACCAGGGACAACCAACACCTAACTTGGAACTGCATCTGGAAAAGATATAATTGTTGCTGATATTGAGCGGAAAAATGTTGGTCTACATTTAAATGTAATTAATACCTGCGTACAAAAAGAAATAAGGTACTCGTAGAAAAATTAAAAGTAGCAGTCGACTTGCAAACGCTGGAAAGCCCCTTCTGGGTACATTGGAGAATTCTAGGTGAAAATAATTGGCTGAGAAAGGCTGAAGTTGACATTAATCAGGTGGAGGAAAATGTTTTAAACTAATCAGAAACATCCTAATGAGAATCTATAGTCAGGGCATGCATTCCACGTTTAGAGTTTGTGATGTTGTTCAGGCCGGAGGGTTCTCTTTGAAAGTGATGGTGAGCCCACTGTGCAGCACTTTGCATCCCCAGAGCCAGGTGAGAATTGAGCTCCAGCGAGTCCTGTCTGAAGCACCACCAGTCCTGACAGAACTGTGAGTCTCTCTTAAAACCCTGGGGGATACTTACAAGCCCCTAGGCGCAGAATAGCCCAGCAAGTGACCTTATTGTGCTGCCCCGCGCCACAGGGAAAGGGCAGACATGCACTGTATTTACAAGATGTGGTGCATTTTTGTCCTTCCCCCCTGTGCTCCACACAAACTGCTGCCTAGCACCAACACAGGAACCCTTGCACCATGGTGCAAAGGTGGCTGCATTCTTGGGAGGTTTGTTTTTGTGCAGGAAAGAACACGATTCTGAGGCATTTTACTCTTTCTATGTGTGCTGCAGAATGCAGCACATATAAAAAAAAAAGGAAACATATTTCTCCTCATTGCGCCTGCTCTGGAGAGGTGTACAGTTTTGACGCATTCCCAGACTTACAGATTCTTGTAAATCTGGGAATGCATCAAAACCCATGGGTGTTGTGTGGGAAAACCCACTGCAATGGCCATGGAATGCGTTCCTGACGTACTGTAAGGCGGGGCCCGCTTTAGCGCTGGTGGCGCCATGTGCGACAGTATTTTTTGGCGCATCCCACCCGATGACTACCTTCTCGGATTCCCACACTACCACCCAAATGTGTCCCTCATCTCTCCATGGCCCCCCTTTCATATACATTCATTTGTTCTAAGGAACTTGGAAAGGCTGGCTATACTAATCCACTCAGATATCCACATAAAATATAGTTCTGTTCTTTGCAGCAGACACTTTAACCCTTTGTGCTATTTTATGGCGAGTTAAAACTGCCACTGGACAAAACGTCCATCTCTCTCTCTAGCTGGCACATTATTCATAAGAAGTATCTTGATAGTTGAATTGCTTCCTGAAGTCTGGAGGCACAAGGTACCTTTCAGCAGGTGCTTTTAAATCACAAGTTTTGTAAGTTATTGCTAAACACAGTGCACCCCTGAGGTCAGCGCCCCCCAATCCAGGTTGGCACCAAGTGCAGCCACACTGCTCGCACCGCCCTAATGCAGGCTCTGGTGTAAGGCAACGTAGCAACTTGCTCTGCATTGCCTTACACCATATCTACAGGCCCTGAAAAGCCATGCAGAGTGGCTTTGCGTGGCCTTGTGGATACGGGCCGGCACTGTGTGCCGCAGGCGTGTCAGAAAAAGTTAAGCACCAGTGGCGCACATGGCTTGTAAATAAGCCCCCCTATATTCACCATAGCAAAGTGAGCCCTGCCTGAAGTCACTCAAGAACAGGCCTATGTTTTTATGTGTGGAGTTCTCCACCCTCACTGCAGTGTCTCCGCAGTCATAAAGTACTATTGAACCATTTGTGAATATCAAAAAAGAGTAAACGTACAAAAAAGTATAGGTTTTCCTTTGTGAATCAGCTCATACTTTACAGGTGTTTTGCAAACTATGAAAGGCAGCATGGATCTGAGCTTGCAACGGGCAATATTTGTTTTATTATCAGGGAAATCAACAGTAAAAACCAGCCTAGCATCCTTTTTGGCATGGTTACCCCCACTTTTTGCCTGCTGTCAGTGTGTTTTGACTGTGTTCACTGGGATTCTGCTAACCAAGACCCCAGTGACTGTGCTCTCCTCCTCTAAATTTGGTTGCTTAGGACTTTGCACACCCCACAATTGGCATACTGGTGCCCCCATATAAGTCCCTAGTATATGGTACTTAGGTATCCAGGGCATTGGGGCACCAGGGATTCCCCATGGGCTCCAGCATGTATTGTGCCACCCATTGAAGCCCATGAAAAATGTATCTGCAGGCCTGCCATGGCAGCCTGAGTGAAAAGGTGCATGCACCCTTTCACTACAGGTCACTGCACCATGTCACTGTAAATCACCCCTATGGTAGGCCCCCCCTAGCCCAGAGGGCAGGGTGCAGGTATCTGTGTGTAAGGGCACCCCTACATGAGCAGAGGTGCCCCTACAAACTCCAGCTCCATTACACTGGACTACGTAAGTGTGGGGAACCCGTTTTACCCGTGTACTGGACACAGGTCTCTACCTGTGTCCAGCGACATAATGGTAACTTCGAGCCTGAGCATGTTTGGTATCAAACATGTCGGACTCATACCCCAATACTGTTGCCAGTATTGGTTGTATGATTCCATGCACCCTGGGGGCTCTTTAGAGGACCCCCAGCATTGCTCCTACTAGTCTTCCGGGGTTTTCCGGGCAGCCCACGCTGCTGCCACCACTGTGGCAGGTTTCTGCCCTCCTGCTGCTTGACCAGCTCTGGCAGAGGAAGGTAGAACAAACAATTTCCTGTGGGAGAGGGAGGCAACACCCTTTCCCTTGGAAATAGACTTGGCTTCGGAGGAGTAGCCTCCCAAAGACACTGGTATGCTTTGAAGGGCTCATTTGGTGCCCTCCTTGCATAAACCAGTATGCACCAGTCTAGGGATCCCAGGTCCCTGCTCTGGCACGAAACTGGACAATGGAAAGGGGAGTACCCACTCCCCTGTCCATCACCACCCCAGGGGTGGTGCCTAGAGCTCCTCCAAGTGACCTCTTGAATCCAAGGAGGGGAGAGGCCCCTGGGAGCATCTGATTGGCCAGGTCAGGTAGGTGACATCACAGTTCCCTTCTGATAGCTGGTCACACTGCTACATGACCAATCCCCCTTTCTGGGCTATTTAGAGTCTCCCTCTTGGGTGGGTCCTCGAATTTGACATGTAAGATTCCAGCAGGGCTCCTCTACATCATTTACCTCATCTTCTGGCCACTGGGTCTGCAACTGGACCCTCCAGGGACCGACAATCTGCACCTACAGTGACGTCTCCACTCTGGAACATTGTTTCTGCAGCTTCTTCCAGCAACTACAACATTTCCCTGGCTGCGCATCCTCTTAGGACAACGAGACTTCAGCCTCCACCAGAAGCAAAAAGGAATCTCCCTTGGAGTGAGGGAGTCACTCCCCTGCACCCGCAGACACAAACTGCAACGACATCCGGCTGCGTGGATCTTCTCTACCCCGGATCTGCGTGGACCCTGCTTCGCAGCTGGTGATCTGGAGTGGTGCCCTTGGTCCTCTCTACCAGCTGTCCAACTTGGGAGACGGTAAGCCCTTGCCTCTCCCCGCAGGACAGTACCCCTGTGCACAGTGACCCTTGCAGCTACCAAGGCTTGTTTGTTTCTCCTCCAAGGGATCTTCAGGCTCAGTGTATCCCTGGCCGCCAGCACTCCTTCCTGCAATGCACAGTCTCCTCTCTGATGCTCCAGCGACGTGGGACACTTCTCCAGGTGTGCTGAGTGGGCCTCACTGCGACTACTGTGCCTGCTACCCGTGGGTCACCTGTGGGGGCTGCCTCCTCTTCTTGTGACTCTCCCAGCTGCTGAGGATCACCTCGGATTCCCATCCTTGGGTCGAGTCCCCGGGACCTTGCTGGCCCCCTTTAGCCTTGCAAAACCTTTTTCTCTGACTCTTGCATTTGTCAAGGCTTGTTGGTGCTTTTCCAGCATCACTGACCAACTGCATCAATACCGCCGATGTGGGACATAAGTTGAATTACTTATGGAACTCCTCTTCTGCTCCTGTGCTGCACTGCTGACCACCTTCATCCACCGTTGACCTGGTCCTGAATCCACAGTAGGGTGGGTAGTAGCTCCTGCTACAACCAGACACTCCAACTCAGACTGGACTTGGTCCCCTTCCTTTGCAGTTCCTCTTCTGTCAGGATCCACCTTAGGTTTCATCCAGTCTTGTCTGGGTCTTGCACAGGCCTTTTTCCAAAGTCCTCCTGTTGGTTTTGGGGAAAGCCAGGTACTTATCTCTTCTCTTCTGGTCGCTGGAGGGCACCCTGATACTTACCTCTTGGGGTTCATAGTTCCTCCAGCTCCCCTCTACTGCTTCTGCTTCCTTGGGTGCGGGACTGCCTTCCACATTCCACTTTTGTAGTACATGGTTTGGCCCTCCCTTAGGGCCCTCACTCTTTGCTCTTGTTCTTAACAATGTCTATTCCTTTGTATGCTATTTACTGATTTCTAATGTGTATCAAATAGTGTGTTTAGTTACCTCCAGTTGGGGTATTACGTATACAGCATTTTAGTATTTGTGTTACCATTGTAAAGTACCTATGTTTTTGTAACACTGTGTGGTTCTTTCATGTGGGTAAATGCTCTGTGACTATAGTGGTATTGCATAAGCTTTGCATGTCTCCTAGGTAAGTCTCGGCTGCTCATCCACAGCTACTACAAGAGAGTCCTGGCTTCCTAGACACTGCCTACACTTCACTAATAGGGGATACCTGGACCTGGTATGAGGTGGTCACACCATAGGTGCTCACCACACACCAGGCCAGCTTCCTACATGATGCATCAGAGAGTCTTGCAAGCAGTCCTCAGAAACTAGTGAGCGATGTCTGCAGACCTGTGAGTCCTCAAGATGCCTGCAGACTCTTGAGTCCTCAGAAAACAGTGAGTGATGTCTGCAGACCCTGAGTCCTCACAAAACAGTGGGTGATGTCTATAACCCTGGAGTCCTCATGATGTCTTCAGACCCTTGAGTCCTCACAAAACAGTGAGTGATGTGCACAGATACTTGAGTGCTCATGATGTCACTGACCCTCGAGTCTTCACAAAACAGTGAGTGATGTCTGCAGACCCTCGAGTCCTCACAAAAGAGCAATGTCAGCAGACCTTTGAGTCCTCATAAAACAGTAAGCCATGTATGTAGATCCTTGAGTCCTCAGAAAACAGTGAGTGTTGTCTGCAAACCCTTGAGTCCTCAGAAACAGTGAGTGATGTCTGCGAATCCTTGAGTCCTCAGAAAACAGTGAGTGTTGTTTGTGACAGTGAATCATCAGCGGACCGTCTACTGATCCTGGAATTCTAGGGCAAAAGTCGCCTTGTCTGCAGTCACCTTGGTCTTCAGAGGAAGGTAAGTTCATAGGGTCCTAAGGAAACAGTGAGGCCTGACTACAGTTTCCTGAGTCCTTAGAGGACAGTATGTCCTGTCAGCATTTGCTTGAATCATGAGCAAACTTTTAGTTCTATCTGCAGCCACTTGAGTCCTGAGTGGACAGTGAGTCCTGTCTATAGGTACTTGTGTCCTAAGTTGACATTGAGCCATCCATTCATTACTTTCAGCTCTGAGACAAAAGTGAGTCCAGTCTGTAGTTTAAGTGTCTGACTTATGTTTTGACGGCTAGTAAATCACCCACCATCCTGATGGACTACCATCTATCAAATTATAGATGACTGCTGACCCAGTGGTCATATCTGTACCATGAGGGGATTCGCTAGCACACCAAATCCATTAAAGGTACAAAAAACTTGGTAAACAGCGGCAATTGGTTTTAGTGGCTCTGCATCAAACTTTTAACACTCTTTTGTTGTTTTAAAACAAACTTTCAAAGTGGGAGTATGTTTTAGAAAAATAAGGAATGAATGACTACCAAACCATGCCAATTTTCTTCCAGCATGTGGGAGTCATTTAAATTTCTGTCTCTCCCCTCTAGGTTTTTTCTGGAGGTAACAGACAAAAAAAATACACAGTCCTTACTAACTTGGACAGACCGAGTAATTTCATCCCTCCAACGGCCCCTACTCTGATAGATTGTGGGAGGAACAATCTGTTAATGGAGACAATTGGCGCTTTGTTGATAGAAAACTTAAGGTCGGTCTGTCTCTAAATGAGGTGAGAGGACTGATGGTTTGGCAAACAGGGTTCTCTGCCACATTTGTGACTAACTTTAAATCAGTCCTTAAGTCCTCAAAGAACAGTCATGTCTACAGTGCCTTGAGCCCTGAGTGGACAGGGAGTGCAGACTGCAGTCTGAGTGCTCGGAGGACAGTGGGTCCTAATTGCAGTTAATTTTAGTCATAGGGGAACTGTGCATTCGGTCTATGTCCCTTGAATCCCGAGAGGACATTGAGTCCAGTTTTCAGTCGAAATCCTCAGACCAATGAGTTATGCATGTGTCCCCATAAGTCCTGAGGAGATAGTGACTCCAAGTTGCAGACTAAGGGCCTGATTTAGAATTTGGCAGAAGGGGTTACTCCGTTACAGACGTGACGGATATCCCAGCCACCGTATTATGATACCATAACAGCCTATGGAGATCATAATATGGTGGACAGGATACCTGTCACGTTTGTGACTGAGTAACCCATGCGCCAAACTATAAATCAGGCCCTAAGTTCTCAGAGGTAGGAAATCCTTGGAGTCCTGAGAGACAGTGCATCCTGCAGACATTTTGTAGAGTCCTTTGGGGTTTCTAAACCTTCCCTACATCCTCTTCAGGGATTAGGAACAGTTAATCCTATCTACAGCTCATCAAAGCCAGCTGGTTGGTCCTGACTGATGTACCCAAGGATGCAAAGACAGTAGATCCTTACTGCAGCATCTTGAGGCTAGAGGGATGGTTAGTTCAATTTCATTATCTGCAGCTCAAGGAGGAAGTTAGTCTTTTCTGTCTTCCTAACTCCCTGGAGGACAGTAGGAGTGACAGCTAGAGCTTGAAGGAGCTGGATTCCCTCCAGTTTCTATTTAAAAAAGTCTAAGTAGGGAGCAGGAACTAAGGACAGAAGTTTATCCACAGTATAACCCTTATGGTGGTGGAAATCCAGCTTGTGGATTTTATTTAAATTTCCATTCAGAAATTGGAACCTTTTCAGTTCCCTCCTAGCTCTAAGGGAGGCCAAGTGTCCTGCGTGCAGTCCACTAAAAACAAGGAGGTGAATGAGTCCTCTGTGTGGTTCACCGAGTCCTATTGGGACATCAAGTGAGTTTGAAATCCCCAGTGCATAAGAATACAGTGAGTTCTATCTGTTGCAGGTCAAAGCATCAGGATGCAGACAGTTTTCTCAGGGACAGTGATTTATCTCAGTAGTTCCTCAAGTCTTCAGACACAATAAGACTTCTCATCATACTCCTAAGGCCATGGTGAGTCCACTGTGCAGTTCCTCCAGTTTTTGAGGAACAGAACACTTTATTTGACACTTCTCTAACCCTTAGGTAAGGTCCAAGGCAAGTGATGATGGAACTTCATTTCTGCATGGACTACCAGGCCTCAGTGCAGTAATGTCAGTTGCTCACCCCTTATCAACACAAAAAGATGATTGACGTAATGCTGAACATTGCCAAACATTCATCCCCCAGACACAGATCTGGGTTTAATCTATTGTTATTTTGCCCTCCACGACATTCCAGTTTGGATCCAGCCATATGCAAATCTTTCTTGACTCAGCCCCTCATGGGAACAGTCCAACCTGAAATGCCAGGCCAGGTCCTCCCTGGGCCGGAAAAAAGCATCCTTGGACCGGTTACAGGGTATCGCCCCTCATCAGCCAGGCTATCTTGAAACTGGTGGTGTAGCGAGCACAGGACCCACGTCTGGGCATACCCTTCCCACTTAGGGTGGCATGGCAAGCAAAATAACGATGGATTAAACCCAGATCTGTCACTGGGGGTGAGTGTTTGAAAAGTTTCAACACTCCATCTATCATTTTATTTTGTGATGTTGCTATGTGCGCCCTAGGTGTCTAGGGTATGCCCAGACGTGTGTCCCTTGCTTGCTGCACCACTTGATTCAAGCTAGCCTGGCTCACAAGGAGTAATATCCTAAAAACGGTCCCATGATGTTTGTTTCCAATCCAGGGAGGTCTGTCTTGGCAGTTCGGGCTGGACTGTTTCCATGGGAAGCAGGGTCAAGACTAATTTACATATGGCTTGGTCCAAACTGGGGTGACGTGGTGAGCAAATAACAATGGGTTAAACCCAGATCTGTGACTGGGATGAGTGTTTGAAAAGTTTCAACATTACGTCCATCATTTTATTTTGTGGCGTTGCTAGGTGCTCACTCCTTTCTCAGAGCTGATAAGCTTATTGACAAATTGAAGAGCGCTCAGTATCTGAGCATGTTTGATTTGACCTGTGGGAAGCATTAGTGGGTGAACAAATGTTAGTGGTGGGACAGGGGCGAGTGACCAGTCGAATCAGCTGACATCATTAATTCATAGGGAATGCTAGCAATCAGTAAATTAGCTGCTGAACATACTACCATATAATTTCTAAAAACGTTAGAAGTTTTTTGGACCACTGCCCCCTCTTAGCATATACCCTTTTTATGAGACATTATCTGTGAAAGATTTTTCCCCCGGCCTAAACATTGTCAACGATTTGAAACACAACACAATACACAAAAAAGAATGAATTCAGCAAACACATGCACAGAAAAAACGAAGTTTATTTAATTTGCAAACAAATACAAATGCAAAAATAATTTGAATAGGAAGGTTGGAGTTTTTCTAAATTCAATTGAAGCCATCTGTTTGATGCACATGCACTGCTCCCACGAATCAATCTGAGGATACTAATTTAATTTTTAGCCTCCAATTTCAAATTCCTGGACATTTACAGTATGTTTTAAATTTTTCAGTTGTACATGTATCCACTGTATTTATACAAACTGTATTAATCTGTTAATATTATTTCATTTTCTAAGCAGTTGCAGACCCCCTGAGGAGGCTTCGGAGATCCCCAGGGGTCCCCGGACCACAGGTTGGGAACCACTTCTGTACGCCACTCTACTCTGCACCGCTCTACTCTACGGCATTGCACTCTACTTCAATGCACTCTACATTACTCTATTATACAACACTGCACTCTACGACAGTCTACTCTGCAGCACTGAACTCTCTGCCTCTGAACTCTATGCCACTCTACCCAATGCCACTGCTCTCTATGTCTTTCATACTCTATGCCACCGCACTGTATGCCACTGCTCTCTGCACCACTGCACCACTCTACTATATGCCACTTTATGCCACTCTACTCTGCATCACTCCACTCTACACCACTGCATTATACCCTGCACCACTCTACTCTAAGCAACTTCTACTCTGCAACAATGTACTCTTTGTGGCTGAACTTGTACACCACTCTATTCTGGACCACTGCAAGCTATGCCACTACACTCTACTCTACGCTACTCTACTGCACTCTACAGCAATGCACTGTACACCACTACTCTCTACGCATTTTACTCTGCATCGCTCCACTCTACACCACTGCACTCTACACCAATCAACTCTTAGCCACTCTAATCTACTCTGCACCACTGCACTCTATGGCACAGCACTCTATGACAATCTCCGCTATGCCACTGCACTCTACGCCATTCCACTCTTCTCTGAAACAATCTACTCTGTCACTACAGTCTATGCCACTCTATTCCTCTCTGCGCTACTCCACTCTACAGCACTCCACTGTATACCACTGCAATATACCCTGTATTACTTCGCTCCACTCCGCACCACTCTACTGTATGCCACTGAACTCTATGCCGCTCTGTTCTATGCTGCTGCACTCTATGCCACTGCACTCTACGACAATGCACTGTACACCACTTTACTCAAAATAAAGATAATACACTCTAGACTACTGAACTCTATTTCAATCTACTCTGCACCACTTCAGTGTATGCCACTATACTCTACTCTGCAACATTCTACTCTACGCCACTGCACTCTATGCACTGCACTCTACGTCACTGCACTCCACACCTTTGCACTCTATGTCACTGAACTCTATGCCACTCTATTTTACTCTGCATCACTGTACTCTACACTACTACTTTCTACACCATTTTACCATGCAGCACTATATGCCACTGCATTCTACACCAATGCACTCTATGCTGCTCTACTCTACACCACTACACTTTATGAAACTGTACTCTGCAACACTGCACTCTCCACCACTGAACTCTAGACCACTCTACTCTGTGCCACTCTACTCTGTGGCACTCTACTCTGCAACACTGCACTCTATACCACAGCACTGTACTCTGTACCACTTCACTCTATGTCACTGCACTCTACCCTGCAACACTCCACTTTATGCCTCTTCAATCTAATCTGAAATAATCTGCTCTATACCACTTCAATCTAAGCTGCACCACTATACTCTGCTCTGCACCACTCGACTCTACACTACTGCCCTCTATGTCACTCTACTATAAAGCACTGCACTCTAACCAAGTGCACTCGACACCACTTTACTCAAAACCAATTAATTTTACACTATTGCAACACTAAGACACTGCACTCTACGCACTTCACGCTATGCCACTCTACACTATTGTGCTCTACATCACAGCACCCTATGCCACTCCATTCTACACTACCATAATCTACGCCACTGCTGTCTACACCACCCCACTCTACACCACCGCACTCTATGACACTCTACTCTGCAAGACTACACTCTCTGCCACTGAACTCTGTGCCACTCCACTCTGCATCACTATACTCTATTTAACTGCACTCTTTGCCACTGCACTGTACTCTGCATCACTTCACTCTATGCCATTCAACTGCACTCTACGCTAATGCTCTCTACGCCATTCAACTCTGCATCACTTCACTCTATGCACTGCACTGTACACTACTGAACTCTTCGTCTCTCTACTCTATGCCACTTTACTCTACACCTCTGCACTCTACCCTGATCCAAACCAATCTACTCTGCACCACTCTACTCTAAAACAATTTACTCTATACCACTGCACTCTATGCCACTGCACTCTAAGCCACTCTCCTCTGTGCCACTCAACTCTATGCCATTGCACTTGATGCCACTGCAATCTATGCTAAGCCAATCCAGTCTACTCTAGTCTTCACCAATCCACTTTAAACCACTGTAATCTATGCCACTGCACTCTATGCCAATGTACTCTCCGCCACTTTACTGAAAACTAATGCACTTTTCTCCACTGCACTTGTCAATTTACTCAACTCAGTGACACTGCACTCTACAACACTACCCTTCAAAATACTCCACTCTATGAGGCTCTACTCCTTTAAAGTCTACTCCACTGTAATACTCTACCCCACCCTATGCTACTCTACTTTACAACACTTCACTCCACTCAGTGCCACAACAGTACTACACTCTCTGACTCTCTACACAACTCCAACTATACCTCTCCAGGCCACGTTACTCCTCTCAATTTTAAGACAGACTACTCAACTCTAAGCCATTCTACTCCACACCATTCTATGATGCTCCACTCTACAACACTCTACTCAACTCTACACTACTCAACTCTACAACACTGTACTCCACTCTACTACACTACTCCACTCTATGCACTCCACTCTATGACAATCTACTCTGCTCTATGCCGCTCTACTCTACAACTCTCTGCTTCACTCTATCCTACATCCTTCATCCCACTCCACGACACACTTTGCCACTTCAATCTACAACACTCTACTCTACTGCACTCTATTCCACTCAACAACACTCTACTCCACTCTAAGCCCTTCTACTCGATGACACTCTATGCCACTCTACTCTATGACACTCAACTCTACTCTATGCCATTCTATGGATGACACTCCACTCTATGACACACCCCTCCGTGGCACTCCACTCCACTCTACTCTATTCCACCCCACTCTATGGCACTCTACTCCCTCCACAACACTCCACAAGACTCAATGCTACTCCATGTGACTCCAAGACACTCCACGCCACTGTACTCTATGCCACTCTGTACTACTCCACTCTACTCCACGGCACTCCACTTTATGACACTCCACTCCATACTGCTCTCCTTTATGCCACTAACTTTTAGCCATTCTGAACAGCAGCCACCCTGCTGTACAACATGGCTAAAGCATATTGACAAAGTCAATAGCTCTGGTGTAAGCAAGACCTATTGACTTTACCATTGCTTGTTCTTCATTGCAATCTATAAAAGTAACTTAAGATGCAGGGATTCGGGATGTGGGTTGTACAAAACTTTCCCTGGTATGTGATTTAATAAACCATAATGTTGTTCCACTTATAACAACTTAGGCCACCCAGAGGGGCACATGACAACTGTCTTGCCGATTAGTTCACTATCTGAATTGTTGTCAGGGCAGTGAAAGGCAGAAATGTTTCTAAGTTTATATTTGAAATCTATCAGTTTTAATAAATGTCTCTCAATGCTGTGATACAGTCTATGAAACGCACCTGCACGTCAATGAAATATACTTTTTTTTCAATTTGAAAAGGTTATATCCCTATTTGTGCGTGTTTGTTGCAAAAATTATGGCGTTTCTAATGATAACTGGGGCAGGACACCTTTGCTACTTTTCCATTACTTGAGATAAATTGTAAATAAACTGCTTAATATGGAAATAAAAACATTCAGGTGCCCAAAGCTTTCCTCTGAAACAGGTGGCTGCTGCACATAAATGTGTGAACATGGAATACTGAGGTGGTGTAATCCTGAAGCCATCTGGGGCCTCTTCAATCCATTTACAGCCACTCCCTGCCCTTCAGCTCAGTCTTGCAGCTTTTTCTCTTTGTGACTCTTTTTCATTGTTCCTCTTCCTCCATCTTTCCCATAAATGTATTTTGCTTCCAGTAAATGGTTGAGGCAGTAAAATAGGTTCCGGCTCCTAAAATAAGTGCCGGTGCCCCGCACCGTGGACCACCGGCTTAAATTAAGCACTGTAAATAAATTGCTGGCCATTGAACAACTTTTTGTACGCTAGTGCTCATTCGAGTAAACAGCAGCCCAGTACTACTGTTCGTCAGAGGGGCCGCATGGAAAGTTCAGGGAGTCGTACTTGGAGTTTACACTCTCAAGAAGAACTTCAAGTATTTAAATAGAGACCCTGCGGCATCAGCGTGGTAAAACAGGTCACTCCCAACTACCATGCCTTCCTCTTTCCCGATGGGTCCCCTACCACAGCTGGTAAACTCGGTAAAAACCAAGTGACTCTAATGGAAACACCTACAGTATCTAAGAGCACCAAAGGGAGGCAAAGTGAGCCACCTTACATCCCCTGACACCCATAATACTAGCCAAGCGGCACGCGGGGTCTATAAATAGGCCCTTAACCAAGTGTCATCACTGGATCCTTGCGTGATGACGTCACAGCTGCCAGAATAGGATACATATACGTACATGAAGGGGTGGCCATCTGACCTCAGCTGTCGCTCTCCACACACCTAACACCTCAGGCTAGCTGTCACCCGCTAGAGGGGCTACGTTGGGTGCCCCTGCCCACGCAGAACTCTCATTCTTCAAAGAGGTACTGTAGCTGAGTGGGTTAACGCACAGGACGCGTTGAGCTGTTTATTAGTAGAACCTATTAGAGCGGTGCGTGAATACCCAGGTACAAGTGCCAATGTTGTCCAAAGAGAAATGCAAGAAAACTCGACGTGCTGGAATGCAGATGGCCTGCGCAGGGCACCCCGGTCTCTATAAGGTTCTTGCTGTCAAGACACAAACCATGATAGGCCTGGCATCGAGGGTGTGTGTGCGGGGTTGGGGAGGGAGCAGCGCTCTGGTGTCGCTTTATTTGGACGGCTAAAATTAGCCACTGGAGAGAGAATGTTTGAAAAAAAGCCGAGTCAGGCGGCTCGGGACCAGTAGTCACTGGGCAGGGGACAGCGAGAGGCCGGGGCCGCGACGGGCCGAGGGGGCTATTTTTTGCCTCGGTTGCCTTAATATGGTCAGGGCGAGGGCGGCGGGAGCCGGGCGCACGGGCCGGCGCCTCGGAGGCGCGCCGGGTATATAAGCGCTGGGAAGGTGGACTCGCTTTCTGATCACAGGGAGATGTTTTGTGACGGTTCCTTCAGGTTTTTCGGGCCCTTCCCTCCCCCCTCACCCGTTTGTCAGGGGTCGTGGGGGACTTCATTCCTTTATTGTCTTACTTCAGACTGACCTCTAGGTGAGGGAGGGTCCTGCCGGGACCGGAAAGAGTGAAGTGAAGAGGGCAGTCAGTGGGGGGGTCTGCTTCTCACAGGGAGGTGGTGCGTGCTCCTCGAAGAGCTGCTGGGGGGGGGGGGGGGGGGGTCCCTGCGTCCCCCCGCGTCCCCCCGCGCCCCTGCAGTGGCTATTGTGGGCACGCGAAGTACCAAACTGGAATCCTCGTGGACTTCACTTTGCGCACGTGACCCACGCAGGGCCGGTCGCGCTTCCTGCTCCGTTCCACACTTTGAGCAAACCTTACGCATCACCCTGCACTCCTGCAGCACAGGCCCCCCACCCCCATGCCTCCCGACTGGGTCCGCGTGGGAATGACCCCGCACCCATCACTACCTTCTCTGCCTGAGGACCATCTACCGCACTCTCCCTCCCCCCACCCTAGACTAGAATGCCATTCCGTGCAGTGCCCACCCTGCAGCACCAGACACCCACCCAGCCAGCATGCCACCTAGGGGCCACAACCTGGCCCCCTGCACCACCCACCGAGCACCGATGGGCTATTAACCCATACATCCCCACATCTTGTATTCATGCATCCTCGGCGTGCGTCCTTGTGCGCACCCTGCCCCGTGCACCCTCATCGCCCCCGCCCCCTGCAGCGAGCATCCTAGTCGGCCCACGCGCAGCGGTCCATCCGGTCCCCGCATCCACGGAGCAGAGACACAGCATCCCTCAATGCAGCGAGAGGCGTAGGGTAGGGGTGGTCCTCTGGGAGCGTGTGTGTGAAGGTTGCCTGAGATGCTCTCACTCCCTCCTCCCGGGTGAGGCTTTCTACCAGCATCATCCCGCCCCCCTCCACCCTTCCTGCATCAGAGAGGGGCTCTCAGAGGCAGGTGCTGCAGCAGGATGCTCCCAGTGCCTTGTGATGCTGTTCGACCCTCCTCCCTGCCTCGAACTCCAGAAAGCTGATTCAGCTTTCTGCGAACACGCTGCCTGCTGCACTGCTGCAAGGACTCCTCCGAGGGGTAGGTGCCTGCACTGCTGCAACGGACTCCTCCGGCGGGTAGGTCTCTCTCTGTCTCTGTCTCTATGCAGCAGCCGGCGGGTACCAAACTTACTGCCCGCGCAAGCCCGGCGCGCACTGGAACATGCCCGGAGCGTGATCTAATGCGTGCCACGCATCCCGGGGGTCTCCCACGCCTTGATTTGCTTATTTCACACAGATATCACGGTGCATGCGCTTTGGCCACTGGTCTGAGGGATCAGTTAGGGGGCTGTCTGTGGGTCGCTTGGTAGGGGGTCCCCCACATCTCCCACGCGGCCTGGGCTGCATCTGAGCCAGTGAAGCCGAGGCAGGGAGTCTGTAACTTTGAGGCGCGAACCAAGGTTACAGCCGGCAGTTTGCGGCTGCCCCACGCCGCTGGGGGCTGGTGGGCGCAGCTCTCGGTTGCTGTGGCTCTGTGTGCGCACATGGCACAGAGGGGTGGCACAGCATGTCTCCACTTCCAAACTTATTCACTGAACTTATTGCATTTTTAATTATGTCATTATGCATGGAAATGCTAAATAGCAGAACTATTCAGCATATAAAGTATAAGTGTGTGTGCGTATGTGTGTACAGCCTCACAATTACAAATCTAGCCATAGAGCCATGAATGCATATGGCCGCTACTTGTTCACTGCGTCAGTAGATGAATAGCAAATGTACTTAGCCTCACCCAAGAGATTCAATATATTGTGAATTTGTATAGCCTCTAGTATGGAGCCACTACCAGGGTTGCCCTGATGTGTGTACTTTTTTGCAATGTTTCAAAGAGATTCTTCAAACGATGCCAAAGGTATGAGCAGAACAAGACACATTTCCAGTAGACTAACCCAATCTACCATATTGTCTGCCCAAACATTTATGCACATACACATATATATTATGCGTATATCAATGAATTAATACGTGTGTGAGTGTGGGTGCAAATATATATATATATATATTTTTTATTTTTTTAAAGACTGGTGCACGTGTATCCCATCCCATGAGTGACATGATTCAAGAACGTCTTACTTAAGTATATAACTTAAAATGGGCTGGTTCTCAAATATTCACGTGGTATGTTTCTAGCAGGCCAGTGCCTTGGTGGAAAAATACATTTGCCCAGAACCAGGCACTGGGAACCAGCATTCTGCAAGCAAGCTGCGTAAGTTGCGTCTAATTTCTGCGTGGCTGCATTGCGTTCAGGCATATGGCACATACTGGAAGCAAGGCCTGTTGACCAGTGACTTTCCCAATGTGTTTGCAAATGAGGCACATTTCCTTCAGCTCCTAAATTGTTTTTCCTCCGCCTTAGAGTTGTCGAGAGTCCAACGCCAAGCCTTCGAAAGCAGAAACCCCCCGGCTCGAGAAGGAGACAGCAGAGCTATCTCTCGCTGTGGTATCACTACATGGCTGTCTGTGTATATCTACAGAGCTACAACTATAGGCACACCTATTACTTACGGTGGGAAAGGCCACGCCACAATAAATGGCGGCGTTTTGGTGAACAGCTGTAATCAGCCCAGCACCTTTAAGTGATGTTGCATGGTAATCTGGCCTGAGTGCTGGATGCGGCAGTGGTCAGAGTACACTCACATTAATTACACTGTCCGGTGAAGGGAGGGGCTGCTGGACGCACTCCGGCCACCAGGCATTGAAGTGTTCTTGAGAGCAGATCACGCGCCTGAGGCATTTCTTCTTTCGTGTATGTTAAATCCTTGAAATTCGTAGATTTCTGAGAACAAGTGAACACATTGGGTAGAAAAGGACAGAGAATCTCTTGGGTTAGGGACAACTGCATAGCTCCCAGACCTTTTGAAAAGGAAAGCTTTCTTCTGCACTCGACACATCCTTGGTTTATGCAAGTGACGTGTTTTTACTTTATTAAATCAGAAAAGTACCATTTTTATATTTTTATAATGCCGGTTTTCTTCACCGGCAGTGTTTCATTCCAAACTGCACTAAACTGCAAACTAATGCGCTCAAAGTACGGTGCATTGTGCACTAACCAGCAATACAAATTAGAGTGCAGTGCAGTGTGTGAGACACTGCAAAGTGTGCTGCAGCGCAAAATGTACTGCAATGCAAACTATTGCGCCCAAGCATTGGTACATTGTGCGCTAACCAGCAATACAGATTAGAGTGCAGTGTGTGACACTGCAAAGTGTGCTGTAGCGCAAAATGTACTGCAATCCAAACTGCGCTACAATGCAGTGCGTTTGCAGGTGTAAACTGGTAGCTAGAAATGCTGTGTTGACATGCCTACCGTGTTGCAATGCAATGTGCACAGCGGTGACAATACATTGCAATGGAAAGTGTGTTGCAGTGAACATTGTAGCAGTTAAAACTGCTGTGATGCATATTCTGCTGCAGTGCTATCTACGCCGTAATGCAAAATATGCTGCAATGCAATTAGCGTGGCAAAATAAACTGTGTTGCTGAGCAGTCTGTACTGTAGCGCTACTGTGTTGCAAAGTAAACTTTGTTGCATTGCAGAGTGTGCTGCGTTGAAGACGGTGGTGCAATGCCATGTGCGCGGGTAACTGCTGACGCTACGGTTGTTCTCTAGCCTCGCGACCTCTGCAGAGAGGGCGTCTTCGCTTCAAACTAGGGTTTGAAATGTGCAGCCTGGGTTTAGAAATGCAGCGAGAGATGGTGTGTTGTGTCTACAGAAGACACAATAATTGCAAATATTCCTGTGAGAGGCGCGTGTCGTTCTCCCTTCCGATTCATTAACTCTGGAGGGCGGTCGCCCAAAAGATGGGCTTATTTTTCCTTAAGGCCCATTTATTTTTAATGCCCACTGGCCTCATGCATATTATCAATGAAAGGTTCAGCCTAACAATAACACATTAATGGTTGGTATTGGCATTACCAGGCCTTTACTACCAGTCCGTACATTATGAGTTTAATAAACCTCGCCAAAGCCGCCTCACAATCCAGCAGGTTCTGTCTGCGACTCACTTCAGCAAGGGAGGCTCAGATTTTCAATGTCTCAGGCCCATGAACAGTTCATATAGACCACAGAAGGGCTGACTCTGAGGTCCAGAAACTACACATAGGAAGGAATATGCACCAAAGATAAATCCCTGCATAAGAGAAAGGCAGAGTCCCTGGGTGTGGACTGCACAGTCAGGGACAGAGAGCATCCCGCAGGCTGGCCAGTGATTAACTGTAGCGTGCAAATAAAGAAACTGAATAACATGGACAGCAGCAGTGTAGATTACAAAAATACTGCTGAAATATACTGTACCACAGTATCATGTTTTAAATAAAATATTATCCTGCCAAAACAGCGTACCCCGACTATCGACTAGCACAGTTTCATGAATATAAGTAAATATAGGAATGAATTCAGTATTCATACCTATGCGTCTATGTACCTTGATAATATTTACCTTTAAGGTATGGAGTTCAGAAGTCAACAATAGTACATTTATGCTTATCTACTTATCCGTACTTTGCAGGTACTGTGGTAGTCAGTCATCTAAATACAATATTATGGCAGGGCGATATTTAAAACATGTTATTGTGACGTGCGTCCCTCCCAAACATTTCTCGCATAGATAAATAGCTCCCTTACACAAATGTTGGCATCTGACTAAACACACAAGCATGCAATTAAAATAGGGTCAGAAAACCCACTCCCAGGTAGGTTGCATGTGTGTGAGCAGATTTGAGAATTTTAAAACCAGTCAAACTTTCTGGATGAAGTTACATATGAAAGGAAGATATGTTGGCAGCAGATATTTTTGAGTCTATGTTTTGTCACTCTCTGCTCTGTCAGTCTAAGTTTTGAAGAGGACCTTATAAATCCAGTAAAGGACTTCATTTCGACGTCATGGTAGGCCTGGGCAAAATTTTAATTACGCCGGCATAAATCATGTGAATTCAATAATTCTGCATTACGCTTGTTACGTAATATTCCCGAAGCTATGCCACGTTGTGTAATTACATGTAATTCTCTACATTTGTTTTTACTACGAATGGCACAGGAATAACATGGTCAAAACACAAGCAACCTTTGCTTGTGCCACTTGTGTTTTGTACACTATATTTTTACAGTGAAATGTGCCTTCACGTCGAGCATTGATGTAAGAACACATTTCATCCTACAATATATCACAAAATGCTTCACTGGCCATAAAATAGTTAATTTTCCCAAAATGTCATGTAATAATGAGAAAGCTAATTACAAAAATTTCACACACCCCTACGTCTTAGTACAGCCACTGATGTGTAGACGGGGGCAAGAAGGGAGATTGTAGCGGATTGACAGAATAACTGAGTAACCTGCACAGCAAAATGTGTGGAATAATGTTGAGGGCATAGGTTCGTGAATGGGACCACACACTTTTCACGGGAGTGGCTGTGGTGGCCATGCAGAATGGCACTTTCCCACCAGTGCAAGCTACCATATTGGCGCTCACTAATGTTGAATCTGGTGCATGAAGGGACAAGGGGGGCACCAGTCCTAATTCGGTTGCGGCAGGTGGGATGAGAAAAGTTAGGACCCCCAACAGTTTAGAAATATTATTTTAAAACATGACTCAGCTGTACCCAGTCCATTAGGGGTTAAAACCCAATTCATGAGGAAGAGAGAAAGGGCCTATGATAGGCGAACACCTAACCTTGACTGGCCTATGGCAGCTGGTTTTATGAGATGGCGCTAGTCATCGCGAAGCGTGTGTACAAGTGTGCATGTCCCTCACTTCGGACACACCAGAGCAAAACATGCTACTGCAAAAAATAAATCTATTGCACGGGACACAGTTTTTGTGGGTTCGTTCTCTGCCTGAGAGCATTATTTTCTTCTACCCTCCTTTGTGTAAGTAGAACAGCTTTGCCAGGAACCTCGAATATAAACCCCAAAACCTGAAAGTATGTAAGGGCAGGCTTGGTAAAGACCAAGGGGCATATTTACAAGCCCCTTACGCCACCTTGTGTGCCCTAGCATCATTTTTTTAACACTAAGGTGGCCTTTTGCATGCACCACATTTACAAATTTGCGACACTTAGTGACCCCTTGCACCACATTAAGGCTGTGCCAGGGAGGCCCACATAAATGGCGCAGTGAAATTTACAACATTTCACTGCGCATTTTTTCCATCATTTTTAACGCCTGCCCAAGCCAGGCATTAAAGTGATGCATCTATAGTAACCTATGGGCCTCCCTCTGTTTTCCTGCACTAGCGTCAACATTTTTTAAGTTAGTGCAGAAAAGTGCCACAATAGCATTGAACATTTTGACTCTATTGTGCTAACGACCCCCATGGTTTACCGTATTATAAATACGGTGCAACATTGGTGTTAGGTGGCGGTAGGGGAGCACCAGAAAAGTGGCGCATCGGGGCCGCTATGCCACTTTCTTGTAAATCTGCCCCAAGCGTCTCAAATCCAGAGTTGTACGCAGGGTGGAGTTCTGAGAGCGTGCATCTTTTTGTATCCAGAGAAGGTCCCCACTTGCTCCATAGGCCCTAACAGCTCCTGAACCCCCTCGTCCATGCATATAAGACCTGGAAGAAGTGAGATTGAGTGTGGGCCTAAGTGAAACCTATGCTGTCAGGGTCTGTCAAAGAAACCCCAGTGGATCTCACATGGACAACAGAAGGTGGTCTATCACAGAAGCCCACAGCAACCCCCTACTGGAGCCACAGAACATAAAATATAAGAAACTAGAGGATTACGTAGAAGCCCATGTGAGGGAATTACCACCCGAAGAACATCTGAGGACTGAGAAAATAGCCCTTTGACTGGTAGAACACAGGTGATGAAGCTCCCGCCTCAAACATCAAGAACAAGTTATAAGTGGAAACAAATAAACACTCCTGCCAAAAAAAGCGAAACAAAAAAACTCGGCTTCAGCTTTTAGAAAACACAAACTGCAAAATAAATCTGCTGCTGTCGCAGTGTGAACATTGGATTTTATTCCGGCAATGCAGGCCTAGCCTGCTTTACCAATAGCAATGAGGCAAGATGTAACTAACCAGCAGAAGCTAGAAGGGCTGAGAAAGAGGAGAGCGCGAG
The DNA here is from genome assembly GCF_031143425.1 of Pleurodeles waltl. Lineage (NCBI taxonomy): Eukaryota > Metazoa > Chordata > Amphibia > Caudata > Salamandridae > Pleurodeles > Pleurodeles waltl. Next base: position 101,912,628 of record NC_090446.1, read on the forward strand.
GAGGGAGGTAAACGGAGGAAAGGAAATGAGATGGGGGGAGGAAAGGAGCAAGACGAGATGGGAAAAGAAAAGAAAAGAGGAAAGACGACAGTGGCAGAACAGAAATGAGAGAGGACGAACGATTGGTGTGAGCAAGTCAGAAACAAAAAGGTTATGAGTGAGTGAGCGGTGCGAGAAGAGAGTGAGGAAGGGGAGCCAAGAAGAGATGCGACTGAGAACCAAAGAGAGAGATTTTCAATGGGAGAACCGAAAAGGAGGGAAAGACAGATGTGGCACTACAGAAGAAGAAAACAGCTAAAGAGACTTAAAAGATGTGAGAGCTCTGAAATACAGAGAAAAGCAGCTTGAAACGGGGATAAAAGAGAAGGAGATATAAGAGAAGAGTCTGAGTGAAGTGTTTGTGCAGAGAGAGACTGTGAAGGAGCACAAATAGAAACAACAGGAAGCAAGCAGAACAAAAAGAAAGGATGCTAGTAACTCATTTTAAAATCCAATTGGTGCATGCCTGGCGCAAGTAGGCAGAGGCCTTGTTTTTTAGGGTCGAGCCTGCGTAGCATGCGCTTGCGCATGCATATCGCTTGCGAGATGCTGTAGTAGTTAGAAAAGGGCTCGGACACCCGCCCATGTCACGTCAGTGTCTTTCACTGGTTCGTGGGCTTGCCTTTTAAAATCTGCTTGCTTTCATTAGTGGAAGGAATGCCTACGTCATGTCTTTTTAGGGGATTAGCCCTCCTCAAGCACAGCGCCGAAGTACTGAAAACATACGAGGCTCGCTGTTTTCCGTCCGGTTTGTGGACTACTTTTTCTCTTTTTCGCAGCGCGATCTCACCTGGCAGAAGTCGAGCGCTTTGCATGACATCGACCCTGAAACCGTTTATATTTCCATTTCCATTTTTTAGCAGCGTGATCGCGCTCATTTTTTTACCATTTAATGAGGCAAGGAAAGTCCAGTTGGGAGTTTACAACTGCTAATAGCTCTAACTCGGATAAATGTGAGACCCATTGCATTGCAAATGCTTGTTTACTGTTATTTGTAGTTTTCTTTTATTTATAGGCTGCCAGCGATACCCCTTTCTAAATATCCTCATGAAATTTGAGTGTGTGCCCACCCCTTTCCCAGCCTTTCAAGGTGTGTACTTCTGCTCTTTGCAGGAGTAAATTCCCATGGTAGAAAAAGCCTTGCAAAGAGTTTGTGGGCCACAAACCTACGAATTTGTGAGTGTTCACCCGTTCACCTAATTTTGACTCACCACGTTCCCAGGAACGCCTCCTTGCTCACCCCCAGTTGGAGTTTTACGTTTCAGAGAGACTGCAAAACTGAAGTATTGTCATCAGGAATAAATCTGATCTTCAAGTGCAAATGTCAGCCAACCAAGATCAGGAAATGTCAACTTATAGTTTATTTATTTGCACATAGGGATCAACTGTGGCCAGTGTTGGTCCAAGAGGTCAGAAGTCATGCCTGAAGTTCAGGATACTCACATGGTGTATAATCATATGCATAAAATCTAAATGAGATCAGTGGCGGTTCGTGGGAGGGAAAAGGAGCAGGGTGACCTGTGGCAGAGGCGGGAGGAACACAACAAAAAAAATTAATATAATGAAAAAAAAACGTACCTTTTTGCTCCGCGCCTCGCTGCTCCCATCCGCTCCTAGACTGGACTTCCAGCCTGCCCTACGTCCAATCCTAACGCTGCTTTCATGCTGCTGGCAGCATAAAAGCAGAGTTAGGATTGGACAGAGCGCCCAGCCAGGGTGCTCCATGGCAGAGTGGAAGTCTCTGCCTGCTGTCTCCAATCCAGCAACGCACTGCCTGCGTTGCTGGGTTGGAGAGAGCCCAGTGCGCATGTGTGTTTGGCCGGCCCGATACGGCCGACCAAACATACATGCGCACTGAGGGGTAGTGCTTTGCACTCCCCCTCGTCACAGCCCCATAGCTCCTTTCACTATAAAACGATAATAAACGTTGTTTATTATCGTGTAGGCAAAGCTCCTCCGCCATAGCAGAGGAGCCGCCCCTGATTGAGAATGATTTGCATAGTTAGTGGTTATCCTGAAAATATGTCATGGATCCAGCCTTCGTGTCAAGCCGTGGACACCCCTGGTATACAAAGATCAGGAACTGTAGCACATTGTTGGCACTAAGCAATCATTGAGGGTTTTAGTCACTTGAGAAACTAAAAACTCCATACTATGCATCAAACTACCTCTTATTATATATGTAATGCCATCACACCCTTAATAGTATAAATATAGACGTGTGAATGCTCCAGCAGCCTAAAATTAAGCGCTAGAAAAACTTGAAGCTCCACAGTATGAATTTACTTACTCTTCTGCAAATCTGTCTTGGTGATCCTGATGGGCTGTTTACAGAACTTTTAACTAGGATTGGGGGAAGTTTTTATTCTTCTAGGAACACTGAGGAAAGGTGAAAGTTTTTTTTTTTGTTCTTCCCAAATTGCAAAGTTTTGACATTCGTTTCTATTATGCCTCTTTCAGTGGTCCACAGTCTCTTTCTGGAATATCCTCCTGCAAAATGTTAATTCGTGAGCTTGGTTGAAAAAAAAGAAAGAAATGAAAACACTTTCATAATACCTTTTAATGTGAATCCTTGCTCAGGTATTTTGTTAAAAAATGTGCAAGGTTTGCAAACATTCTGAAATTTCATGCAAGTTGATTAAAATTGTGGAGAAAAGTCCTGCAACTGATGAAGCTCTATGACTGATACCCATAGGCTGTAAAGTGACACTTGTCCATCATGATTTTGCAAAAGGCAGCGGTGTCTCACTCATTTACAAGATGGCGGGTAGTCCTTGTTCTGGTCATTCTGCAGAAGCCTCGCTACCACACTTTGGTAGTATAGTTCTTAAATTCAAGCGGTGTGTTTTTTTTCATTTGGGCCACAATTTATCAGCCTTTAGGTCAGATCCCAGGTTTCCATGCAAGCACTTGCAACATGATCCTAGTGCCAAAATCTACATCCTCACAAGATGGTAATCGGGTGGTCTAATTTAAAGGAACCAAAAGAGTGAAATGCACAACTGTGTGCTAATGAAATATTGCAGCATGATTAAACTAATCACAGTTACCATGGTAGTTACTACATGGCCACATTTGCGGACAAAGTCGCAGAAGCATTCATTTTGGAATCTATTCCCCAATTATGGGTAAAAAAACTATCAATCAGAGGTAACATGACACCACAAGAGGGAAATAATGTCATTTCATTTGTCACCATCTGCACAACCACATCACTTTCAGCAACAGTGAAGTAAGCTTAATGGCTGTTTTGGGGTTGCGTAGGCTGGTGGGAGCCTATTAACTGGAAGAGCGGCCATCTTATCCCATGGGTTCCATCAGGGCAGGGGATGGCAAAACTCTGGTTAGATTTAAAGGTATGGGTAAGACGATGACCTCTGGTAAAGCTTTCTCAGAAGCCCGCCCAGATGTCCAGTTTTCAAGAACCGAGCCTGCGTATTGCTTGTGAGATGCTTTAGTAATTAGAAAAGGGCTCAGAGCCCTGTCCATGTCACGTCAGTGTCTTTCATTGGTTCGTGGGCTTGCCTTTTAAAATCTGCTTGCTTTCATTAGTGGAAGGCACCATACGTCATGCCTTTTCCAGTGGTTAGCCCTCCTCGAGAGCAGCGACCAAGTACTGAAAACATACGAGGCTTGCTGTTTTCCGTCCGGTTTGTGGACTACTTTTTCTCTTTTTTCGCAGCATGATCGCGCTCGTTTTGTTTTTTTGAGGCAAGAAAAGTCCGGTTGGGAGCTTACAACTGCTAATAGCTCTAACTCGGAGAAATGCAGGGACCCGTTGCATTGCAAAGGCTTGTTTTACTTACTCCAGTACTTGCAGGACCCAGGTGTCCCTGCTGCCCCGTGGGGTCAGTGTCCACTGCTCACGCTGGGGTTTAAAAGGCAAGCAAAATAACATACAAATGATGTCAGAGCCCGCGGCCCTGGCGATGGCTGGCTGCAGCCTCACCGGCTCAGCAGAGGTACTTTCTTATGGGCATTACTCGCCAGTCCCAGAATGGACATCTTGTTTAGTAATCACAAGCTCACTCCCCTGTCTAATACTTCTCTTGTTTGTACCGTACCTCTGTGCTGTACCTCAGTACTGATGCTCGCACTCCGAGCTCTGGTTCGAGTCGTACCTCAGTACTGATGCTTGCAGTCCGAGCTCTGGGTCGAGTCGTACCTCTGTGCGGATGCTCACACACAGAGCTTTAGTTTGGATCTCACCTCTGTACTGATGCTCACATGCAGACCTCTAGTTCGAGCCGCACCTCTGTGCTGTACCTCTGTACTGTAACTCTGAGCTGATGCTTACATGCAGAAATCTATCTCGAGCCGTACCTCTGTACTGATGCTCACATGCGGGGCTGTGGTTCGGGTTGTACCTCTATGCTGTACCTCTGTGCCGAAGATCACAAGCACAGCTGTAATTCAAACTTCTGTGCTGATGCTCATATGCAGAGCTCCAGCTCGAGTCTTACCTCTGTGCTGATCCTCACATGCAGAGCTCCGGTTCGAGTCTTACCTCTGTACTGATGCTCACGTGCAGAGCTCCGGTTCAAGTCTTACCTCTGTACTGATGCTCACATGCGGGGCTCCGGTTCCAGTCTTACCTCTGTACTGATGATCACTTGCGGGGCTGCGGTTCCAGTCTTACCTCTGTACTGATGCTCACATGCAGAGCTTTGACTCCAGGCGTATATCTATACAGATGCCACATCGTGTACTCTGTATGTCTCATCGATCAAGCTATATGTCACCCCCTGACATCTTGCACTCTGTGTGTCTCATAATCGAACTGTGCGTCTCTGTCCTCCCCTCGCCCTCTCCGGCTCCTGTGCATGCTCACTTTGGACTACACAGCGGCGTAAAAATAACTTGCTTAATTGAGCGGTTTCAAGATGCAATCAGGATGTATAGTGTAAATTGATTAATATTGACCAGAAGATGTTCGATGGTGATTTGCTTTCAGATAGGCCTTGATGTAATGAAGATTTTATTTGTCTTCGCTCGAGGTGAGCGGATCTTTGCTTTTGTGGTGGGAAGGGTTCCGGCGGACAGGCCTTCCCAGCCCCATCACAGGCGATCCCGTAACCCGGACTCCGGCCGCTCCTGCCTCGGCCCACCTCATTTGTCAGGGACTGATAATTCCTCCCCTTTGTGGAGCACACGTCAGTTTCATGGGTGTCAGATTCACAAGGCAGGGAAAGGCAGGCAACCTAGAGGGTGTAGACGAATTACATTACGGTTGATGGTATTTTTAAAACCAGTACGACAATACGCTTTTATCCTGTTTATGGTCTGGCTAGACAGCGCAGCTGTTGCCAGACAATTATGTGAGCAGCAGTACACTTTGGCTCCTCCCACATGTTGGGAGGCAGGAGTACATGTTTTTATTGGGCAGACGTTATATGCTTCCACGAAAAAGTGCTTACTCTCCCTGCAGCTTGATCTTCTTTCTTATGTATCCAGCTGCTTAAGCTTGAACCTTCAGGGCACCCACATGAAACTGGACTGTTTATTAAAGTGTCTTAAGTCACTAGATAAATTATGTTGTTTTTGTTTGTCAGCAGCACAGATGGGAGGAGAGCAGTCGATTGCCTAAGCAGATGTTGAGGTCTGGCTTGAGAGTGCAACCATCACCAGAACTTTTAACCTGCACCAATAGTATTCTACAGTGCTTTGCATCCACAGAGATCCAAATCTATTCCCAAGCTATTAACTTGTAATGCTTCACGTACCCATATACCCTTCCTTTAAAGCCAGACCTATTGGCATTGGCAATGCTTGTTACATGTTTAAGTACACCCCTCCACTTGGGTTCCTGGTTGGTGGCCTTTTAAAGTGCCACACCCTGGTACTTCTTTGGCTATATAATCTTTGAGCTGTGTTCTTGGTCTGCGGGTCGCTTATGGAATCCGAGCCCAAACAATTTAGTTTTTTCTTTTTCTTTTGGATTTTGATATGAGTATTGCTTATGTAAAAGACTGTTATGTGTTAAAAAGTTTATTCGAACTTTGTCATAAAATACGTTTTTAATGAAATATTTCAGAATAACTGCAGATACAGTAATAATGGGAAATCCCTTGGGCTCTGTTTTTGGGGTTTGCCCTGGTATGTGGAAGCGTTGAGCTCTGCTTTCAACAACATTTACTGGTGTGAGACTCAGTGCTCAGTGGGATCAAGGGATCTCTCTCAGCTGCCTGATGTTGAAGGCAAAATGTACCTGACTTCTCCGTTTATATCAAGTGCAGGCCCAGGGCTCTCAGATTCCCTGATTCTATGACTGACCTTCTTTCAACATTCTGGTACTTTTAACCCTGAAATTATAATGGCACCAACAGGACAACAGGCACCTAAATGAATAAAAGGAACATAATCTGGATGAGCTGCTCGCACGTGGATGCAGAAACTTGAGAGCCATTCGCGCCATCTCAGATACATTAAGTACAGAAACTATGTGGGATGGTGTGATTGAACCTATGTAGGATGGGTGGGATTGAAAATGTGGGATAGGTGGTATGTATCTATATGGGATGATAGGGATTTAATCTATGTGGGATAGGTGATATCTAACCTGTGTGGGATGGTAGGGATTGAACCTATGTGAGATGGGTGGGATTAATATGCGTAGGATGGGTGGGATTCAACCTGTGTAGGATGGGTGGGATTGAATATGTGGGATGTGTGATATCTACCTACGTGGGATGGTAGGGATTGAACCTATGTGGGATAGGTGATATCGAACCTGTGTGGGATGGTAGGGATTGAACCTATGTGAGATGGATGGGATTAACAAACGTAGGATGGGTGGGATTCAACCTATGCGTGATGGGTGGGACTGAATCTATGCTGGATCGGTGGGATTGAACCTTTGGGGGTTGGGTGGGATTGAACCTATGTGAGATGGATGGGATTGAATTTACGTAGGATGGGTGGGATTCAACCTATGCGTGTTGCGTGGGACTGAATCTATGCTGAATGGGTGGGATTGAACCTGTGGGGAATGGGTGGAGTGCACCAGTCAGAGGGAATTTTCCAATTTACTTGGTACATAGCTATTCAGATAGTGTAGCTATCAGTCGTGGCATTGGTGCACATGAATTGGAGGGGGGCCCTCTGCACCCCGACTGTGACTGAATTTTACTACCCTTGTGGGGGCAGCTATTTTCCTCATTTGCATTAGGGCCCAGGGGACCATTCTAGTCACTCGATACCCATGGATGAAAGGGGCCTACTCATTTACCTGTAGATAAACCCACCTGACCCGTCTCGTCAGTGCATGTCCCTGCAGGTAATGTGCCGCACGCATGCCCACGCTATTCCTCCACAAACAATGGCCCGTAGGCAAATCAACTCTGTCTCTATCTCAACATATATCATTCAACAGGTAAATTCACTCAGCATCCGCCTCAGCAAATAATACGTGACAGGCAAATCCACTCACTCTAAGCAGATAATACTAAACAGGAAACTCCACTCTGTCCCAGTCTCTGCAAATAATACTCAACAGGCAAGCCAACTCTATCAGTCTCAGCAGAAAATACCCATAAGGCAAATACACTCTATCTGAATCTCAGTAGATAATATTTGACAGGAATATCCAGTCATTCTCAGCAGATAATATTCAACAGGCAAGTCTACTCTATCTCCATCTCAGCAGATAATATTCTGCAGACAAAACCACTCTCTAGCACTCTCAGCAGTTCTTACTCGACAGGAGATAATTCTCGGCAGGTAACCCCACTCAATTTTCATCTCAGCAGATAATAGTCAGCAGGTAAAGTCACTCTATCTTCATATCCTCAGCAGATAATACTCAGCAGGCAAATCCACACTCTATTTCTCTCTCAGCAGATAGTAGTAAGCAGGCAAATCAACTCTATTTCTCACTCAGCAGATAGTAGTCGGCAGGCAAATTCACTCAATTTCTCTCTGAGCAGACAGCATTTCGCAAGCAAACATAATACGCAGCATGCATATCCACTCGTCTTCTACTTCCCTGTACATAGTGCCATGCAGACTCTAGCTCCCTCAGCTACTGCCACAGAAGCTCTAGTTTTCTGCAAATAATGCCACTCAAGCTCTATTCTTTGCAGATAATGCTCACAGGCTCTATTTTACCTGCAGATAATGTCATGCAGGCTATATTTCCCTGCAGATAATGCCACACGGGCTCCATTTCCCTGCTGATAATGACATGCAGCTCTACTTCCCTGCAGACAATGCCACACAGGCCCTATTTCCCTGCAGATAGTGCACACTGGCTCTTTTTCCACCAGGCAATGCCATGCAGGCTTTATTGCCCTGCAGACGATGCTTCACAGGCTTCACTTCCCTGCAGATAATGCCATGCAGGCTCCATGTCCCTCCAGATTATGTCACGCAGGATCTAATTCCCAGCAGATAATGCCAACCAGTATCTTTTTCCCTGCAGATAATGCTCACAGGCTCTATTTTACCTGCAGATAATGCCACACGGGCTCTATTTCCCTGCAGACAATGCCCTGCAAGCTCCATTTTCCTGCAGACAATGCCAGATAGGCTCCATCGGCCTTCAGATAATGCCTCACAGGCTCGATTTCCTTTCAGACAATGGAACACAGGCTCTATTGCCCAGCAGACAATGCCTCTCAGGCTCTACTTCCCTGCAGACAATGCCACACAAACTCTATAGCCCTGCAGACAATGCCTCTCAGGCTCTATTTCCCTGCAGACAATGTCTCACAGGATCCATTTCCCTGCAGACAATGCTTCGCAGGCTCAATTTCCCTGCAGATAGTGCTACACAGTCTTCATTTCCCTGCAGATAATACTACACAGGCTTCATTTCTCTGCAGAAAATGCCATGCATGCTCTATTTCCCTGCAGACAATGCTTTGTAGGCTCTGTTTCACTGTAGACAATGCCACGCAGGCTCTATTGCACTGCAGATAATCCAGCACTGACTCTATTTCCTTGCAGACAATGCTACACAGGCTCTATTGCCCTGTAGACAATGCCATGCAGGCTCTATTTCCCTGCAGACAATGCCTTGCAGGCTCAAGTTTCCTGCAGACAATGCCAATCCGGCTATTTCCCTGCAGACAATGTCTCGCAGGCTCAATTTCCCTGGAGAAAATGCATCAAAAGACTCTATTGCCCTACAGACAATGTCTCACAGCCTCCATTTTCCTGCAGACAATATCTTGCAGGCTCCATTACCCTGCAGATAATGCATCACATGCTCTATTGTCCTGCAGATAATGCCACACAGGCTCTATTTCCCTACAGACAATGTTTCCCAGGTTCCGTTTACGTGCAGACAACATCTCGCAGACTCCATTTTCATGTAGACACAGGCTCTATTTCCCTGCAGATAATGCATTGCAAGCTCTATTGCGCTGCAGACAATCCGACGCAGGCTTTAGTTCCCTGCAGACAATGTCTCACAGGTTATATTTCCCTACAGACAATGGGCCTGATTCTAACTTTGGAGGACGGTGTTAAACCGTCCCAAAAGTGGCGGATATACCACCTACCGTATTACGAGTCCATTATATCCTATGGAACTCGTAATACGGTAGGTGGTATATCCGCCACTTTTGGGACGGTTTAACACCGTCCTCCAAAGTTAGAATCAGGCCCAATGTCTCATAGGCTCCATTTCCCTGCAGACAATGCCATGCAGGCTCTATTTCTCTGCAAACAATATCACACAGGCTCTATTGCCCTCAGACAATGCCACGCAGGTTCTATTTCCCTACAGAGATCTCCACGCAGAATCTATTTCCCTGCAGACAATGCCACACAGGATCTATTGCCCTGCAGATAATGTATCGCAGGCTCTATTGCCCTGCAGACAATGTCTCACAGGCTCTATTTCCCTGCAGACAATGTCTCACAGGCTCTATTTCCCTGCAGACAATTTCTCACAGGCTCTATTTCCCTGTAGACAATGCCTCACAGGCTCCATTTCATTGCAGGGAATGCATCGCAGGCTCTATTTCATTGCAGGGAATGCATCGCAGGCTCTATTTCATTGCAGGGAATGCATCGCAGGCTCTATTTCCCTCCAGACAATGTACACTTAGGCTGAGGACGGCCTCCAGCTTTCTGGAACAGCTTTCTGGAACATGTGTTTCAAGTGCCAATGTAAGACAGCCTGACCCTTTAAGTTGGGGTCTCTTATCAAACTGGGGCACCAATTATGTGGCAGCAGGATACAGCCCTTCTAGGCACATATCAATGCTAGTCTGCACTGAGAAGACAGAGAGACAGGCTTAAACGTTCCCAGATATAACATAGGATGCTACAGGATGTCTGGGTGTGGCTAAGCAGCGATTGTCAAGCGTGTCACAGTTGACTTGACATCTATGCCCCAGAAACTGAAACATTCCGGTATCTTGAAGACTCGGTCTACACTTCTCTTGTCCTTAAAGCTCATGCCTCTAAAAAAGATGTATTTGTTTAGTCGGATTCAACAGATTATGGGGCGGGCATCTGCTTTCTCATCTGACTGAGAAATGGGAGAAAGGCCAAGCCATGAGTTTGATCATCAGAAAGCTGCTTCCACAGAAGACGGACTGTACCCCTCTTAAGCAGGAGTCCTTGCTGTAGAGTCCAGCTGGACTCATTCTAGTCTTTCTGCCAGCCACTCTGCTGAGGGCTGGTCTTACGTATGTAACATACACCCACCCTACACAGGCGTCACCAGTCAGGTGACCCTGCCAATAAAAGGGGCCGGGCGCACGTGCCTGAGGCCAGTTCAGTACCACCCTACCACCGTGTCTGCGTCATCTCATTTACGAGCATGAGGGCCTAGGGCCCCACATTACACTCGCCATCATGTGGACACTGTTCGGCGTCCATTTCACCGTGCAGCCCGGTCGCAGGTGTTTGAAGTGGCGGCTATTGAATAAATGAATGACGTGGTCTGTTTCACTGCCAAGACTGGATTTGAATATGGCCGAGGATCAGAATCCTCTTGACAACTGCACACTCGCAAGGGCCACCAGGAGGCCTACTCGCCCGGTCAGGTGTGAATGGGAGGAACTGTTCTTCAAACCCCTTCTTTTTCTGGGTCCTTTTATTGTCTTGTATTTGAAGAGCTAATCACACCCTGGATCCTGCGTTCTGTATTGAGCTGTAACAGTAATCTTGGTCTACATTTAAGTGACTTGGGTGCAGAAGAACTCTCCTGAACCACAAACACGACATCACTCTCTGCACCACCACGGGGTATTAATCTCCCACTCTGCACCGTGAGGCCAACGCCCTCTGCTCCACTCATCACAAGAGCACTATCAGTGTACTCACATCATGTGTGATGTACTCCTCCCTGCATCACACGTGCACTATCAGTGTACTCACATCATGGGTGTGATGTACTCCTCCCTGCATCACACGTGCACTATCAGTGTACTCACATCATGTGTGATGTACTCCTCCCTGCATCACACGTGCACTATCAGTGTACTCACATCATGAGTGTGATGTACTCCACCCCTGCATCACAAGAGCACTATCAGTGTACTCACATCATGTGTGATGTACTCCTCCCTGCATCACACGTGCACCATCAGTGTACTCACATCATGAGTGATGTACTCCTCCCTGCATCACACGTGCACTATCAATGTACTCACTTCATGTGTGATGTACTCCTCCCTGCATCACACGTGCACTATCAGTGTACTCACATCATGCGTGATGTAGTCCTCCCCTGCACCACAAGGTCAGCATCACCACAGGTGCATTAACCTCCCGCTCTGCACCGTGAGGACAGCGCCCTCTGCTCCCTCACGCCATAAGTGCAATATCCCTCTCGTCTGCGTCACTTGATATTATCCTTCTGTGAGACGCCACAAATGATGTAGCCACCCCCTCCCCCCACATACACATATGTAGTCCCACTATGTTTTGCCCCAAAAGTGCAATACGGTTCCACAACGGCTTTTTTCAGTCAACAGTTGCAAAGTTTTGGTTTGATGGGTGTATCCTGGAGACATTAGCATACACAACTGATATTCAATTTTCAGGTAAGGTGTCACTGATGTTCTACATGATCTGCCAAACAGAAGTAATATTTTCTCGTGATACCCTAACACAGCACTGTGCCCTACATTTCGGGGTGGGGTAGATACCAGAATCAAATAACAAACAGACGCTCTTAGCAGGCTTACCCTCTTTTTTGCTTAAATATTAAAAACATCCAGCTCAGAAGTGCTGAAACCTAAAAGCAAGACAACAATAGACTCAGACTGACATCTCTCAAAGATGTTAAACAATCACACGTTGGTAGTGTATTTGGTGCTTATCAGTGTGATGCAGCTGACATGTTTTGAAAAGTTTTGAAAGTAAGAATATCGGCTTGGTTTCTTTCAGTGTACATTTTTCCACTAAGCCACTTCCAGAAAAAAACGGTATATTTTATTGCACAAATTCAATGCAGCTTGGTCAAATTCAGATAATTAACGATAGACCATGAAGTTCTACCCAACTTTGAGACAGTATTCGAAGGAGAAATATAGTACTTGTCACAAATATTTTAAAATTGTAATCTTACAACCCACTCATCATGCTGATGAGACATGTGGGCTTCCCCTAAATATTGAAGAGCATAGTAAATGACTATTCCTAACTTAAGTTAAACTCTGTTTTTATAGACAGTAATGCACTTTAAAGGCATCCTTTTTTTACACTAAAAATGTATGCGAAAAGATTGAGTCTAGAATGCATCTGGGCCCCAATAATAACACACACTTGAAAAAAAATGTTGCTCATGGTGACAGGTGTCTGAGAGTTGGTCTCCTCCGCCTGCACAAGCATCTTTACCAATGTAGGTCTTCTGTGAGGAGTTAACTGAGGTTTGTTCGCCTGGGTTTTGTTTTGCTGTACCGGTTGTGAAGTGACCTGCATTGAGTTATCTGCTGTGGAATCAGCTGAGGATGAATGAAGTTGTACTGGTTGTCTTTTTTAAAAGAATCAGCTGCAATGACTATCGGGTTTAATTTCAATGTATTCAGATTGTGCAAGTAGCTGCTTTATGGTGCTGCCACCAATTGCCACAAGAGGGCATCACTTTGCCACACATAGCCTTAAAAAAAAAGCATATTTACTATGCCAAAGAGAGAGCCCGCATGACAAAATGTAATTTTGCCTGCGGCTCCGAGAGTCCGTGCATTAGAGTTGGATGTATTAACTAAGCTAGTGTTGAAAGGAAAGGCGGGTAATCAGTGCACTTCCAGGGCAGCGTCAATATACATTTTTGACCCTTTTGTGATTGTCTCAGACCTAATTCACTTATCTTGGTTCTACAAGGGTTCTTTAAAAATTGTTAGGTAGATTTACCTCGTGATGTTATGATTTGATTTCAGCATTATTGACTAAGCTCTCTGTTTTAGCGCTTGGAAGTCTTCTACGGACAGAGTAATGTCCTAACTTCATGAGACGGTAGCTCTCTGGAGGCTGGATTACAAACTGTGAAAAGGAAATCTGAATAGAAATCCTTATCGCCCCTTGCCCAAAGTGTCTGATCCTGGGCGAACCATTTTACCTTACTGTTCTTCATTTTTCTTAACTGCAAAATGTGGGAGCACGTAAGAGTGATTTGGCTCAGAGTAGCACTTTCCAAAAAAGATGTTCGTATTCAGTTTACTATACTTTAAAGCTGTTCCATATAATATTACTGCTAAATAAGTGCATGGTGCCCACAGAAACTGCAGTTGACTCTTGGCTTTCTCGTGGAAAACATTGTAAAGTCCTTCTCTGAAACCTTATTGTTTCATTATTAGGAATCGTGGTTTTATATCAATTATTGCAATGCTGCGTTTCAATTATGCATTAAATGGAAACACAAATGCTGAGAAACTAACCAATGGCGCATTTTCCAATTTGGAAGAGTCCTGGCATATTGTGACTTGTGGTCGGTTGTGCTATTCGCATGTGGATTTCAATGGCCGGGGCCCAACCACACCCCTGGCTCGGCTCGGACTCGGCTCTTTCTATGAATTCTGTGTTGCCCGGCCCTCTACAACCCAGAGTTCTGATGAGCGCGCTCAGCCTGGCCGAGCACAGTTGGACTGCTCTGTAGATTTCATTTTATACTCTCTGAAAAAATACTAAAAGGAGTAATATCTAAAAAAAGAATGCAAACTACGAGTCATAGAGTAGGCCCAACTGCACTAGGAGACCGGGCTCAAGGCAAACATGGCTTTTAGAATCTATGCCGGGGGCCATGGGATTTTTGTGGCAGGAGAGAACCAATTTATGCGATAGTGTATAAATTATGCGGCAAGAAAAAAACAAAATTATGTGGCATAACGCTGCACACCCTGAAGCAGTATTACTTCACTATTTTGTGATTTTTACACATTAACAATGTATGGGCAAAGGCTTCACCTCGTTATTATCAGTTTAACACCTAAATACAGCGATCAGTTACTAAAAGGTGACATGCCTCTGCAGATGGCAGCTACAGGTCGGCTTAGTTACAGTGTCTCTGCCTATACCAGGGCGTTACACGGATAGGGAGAGATAGGAGATGGACTGCATTACGATTGATACAAATGGTGCATTGTGGGTCATGTCAGAGGAGCAATATGTTGTGTTGTTTAGTTGTACTGGTGCGCTGCTCTAAATGTGTGATGGGCAACGTTACTTCATGTGTCTTTTTTGCTTCTTATATGTGTGTGCAATGTCTTGTAGGTTCTCTACTTTAATGATTAATTTAAGAATACATTTTTTTTAAATTATTTTCAACTCCTTATACATAACCTCAAATCTTTTCACTACACAGATTCTGGAGACATCGCCTGATAAGACTCCAGAGCCAAAGGCACTAGAGGGCTCGGAAATCGGCCTATACATCAACACATCACTTCACTCGCACCAGTAGCAACACACATGGTCTCGTGTTCTGGAAATTAACCAATGGCAGATAGGCGCTATACAAGTGCAAATGAACAGTAGCAGCAATGAAACCCGTTCATTTCTATTCTGATAACACTGACAGCCTTTTTAGCGCTGTTTTTATACTTCTAGGCACATCTTTATTAATAACTAGGGGACCATCCTTGGGACCTTGAACTAATCATAAGCGCCTAGAAACCCTATTGAACGTTCACCGTTAGTAAATACACATTACCAGGTGCGGTCTTCGCCTGGGCTAGCTAGCTAGCTATCTATCTATCTATCTATCTATCTATCTATCTATCTATCTATCTATCTATCTATCTATCTATCTATCTATCTACAAAGCAAGAGAGGGCTGTGCACAGCTCTCTGTTCAGGGGGTAGCTATGAAGGCAGGGATGGTGCTGGGGTGAGGCTTGCACGAACAGAAGTGCCCCCTGGGCTTGTGCACCCCATGCTTTAACCCAGCCCTGATTTCCTGAGCTCCTTGGGGGGCCAGCAGGAAACTCCTACCCTCCCGGGGCATAACGCAGGCCCCTTCAGCGAGGGTGGGATGGGGGGCACCTTCAGGGTGCCTCCCATTCAACCCAAACTCTAGGAATGCCTGTGAGTTAACGATGCTCAGGCGCCCCTCACTACCCACAGGGGCATCAGCAGTGTGCGTGACGTCACTGCTGCCCTCTTCATCCCCAATCGCCCTCCGGCCCGAAGACATACATCACAAGGCGGTCGATGGGGTTAAATATTGGAGTGCGCTTAGTGGGCCGCGCGCTAAGTTTACTTAAAGCCGCTGTAAAAGCTTCATTAGCAGACAGTGAGAAACGGCAGAGTTCATTAGCACCGAGGCAGCCACTCGGCATTCCATGGAAATTGGTATTGATCCGCCGGGGGTGGGGGAGGGGTGAGGGGGTAGGTACAGGGACTGCTATGGAAGGAGGTTGTGGGGGCCCAGAGAGCACCTCTTGGACATGTGACGTATTGAGGTGATGGGTGGGGAGGAGGCCGGAGAGTTGGGGAGGCCGAGGGCGGGTGGGGGAGGGTCAGTGGAGGGGGCGGGGCGCCAGGTGACAGCATTGCTGAACGAGCACTCTGTGCCCCCGCCCTCCCCATTGGCTGATGTCTAAATCCTGCTGATAGCACAGTAGTCGAGGTTCGGTGGGGTCATCACTTTCAGCGGCGGCCTCTAGGCGCATTGTGAGCAGGGCTTTAAAGCTCAGGGTGTCAGTGAGAGGCCGGGAGGGGCTCTGCGAGAGAGGGAGGAGCTGTGCAGGGAGTCAGGCCGGTCAAAGAGCACCGTGAGGCCTGGATCTGTCTATCTATTCAGTGCATGTGAGACAGGAGAGTGCATGAGAGCAGAGAGGGGGAGCTGGGAGACAGCCTGCGTCCATCTGCGCGGAGTAAGGAGACAGAGCTTCGTGCAGGGTGGGAGCAGCGGAGAGTTGGGGCTCACAGACAGGCTCGCGTGTGCACAGAGAGGATAGTCACAGACAGGAACTCACGTGTGCACCGAGGGACGGTTCACAGACACTGGCTCACAGCTCAAATACTTGGGACTCACAGATAGGAATTCAGGGTTCCCATGCATTGGTCTCCCCCCTCCTGAACAGAATGACAACTCACAGCTGTTCAGGCATGTGGCTAACCGACACAGGACTCACACGCAGGAATCAGGACCCTCAGCTGCACAGATCGGAGGCTAACATACATATGACTCATAGGTGCACATGGTGTGGGCACAGACACAGGATTCGCAGCTGCACAGAACTAGGGCTCACAGGACCCACATCTGCACAGATCTGAGGCCCACAGACTCGGACTCAAAGCTGCACAGAACTGGGGCTTAGGGGACCCACACCTGCACAGATCTGAGGCTCACATACATATGACTCACAGGTGCACATGGTGGGGGCACAGGCACAGAACTCACAGCTGCACAGAGCTGGGGTTCACAGGACCCACATCTGCACAGATCTGAGGCTCACAGACATACGACTCACAGGTGCACATGGTGGGGGCACAGACACAGAACTCACAGCTGCACAGAGCTGGAGCTCACCGACACGGACTCACAGCTGCACAAGATGGGGGTCACAGACACAGGACTCACAGCAGCACAGACATGGGAATCACAGACACAGGACTCGCAGATGCACAGACCCGGGGCTCACAGACATAGGCTACACAGCTGCACAGACCCGGGGCTCACAGACACAGGATTCACAGCTGCACAGGCCTGGGGCTCACAGACACAGGGCCCATAGCTGCTCAGAATGAAGGGTCACTCCCACAGAACTCACAGCCGCAATGACCACGAGGACAGTGCGCTCAGCTGCACAGACCCGGGGCTCACAGTCATAGGACTCACAGGTGAACACAGTGGGGGACAGACACAGGCTACACAGCTGCACAGACCCGGGGCTCATAGACACAGGATTCACAGCTGCACAGACCCGGGGCTCACAGACACAGGATTCACAGCTGCACAGACCCGGGGCTCACAGACACAGGATTCACAGCTGCACAGACCCGGGGCTCACAGACACAGGATTCACATCTGCACAGATCTGAGGCTCACAGACACAGGATTCACAGCTGCACAGACCCGGGGCTCATAGGCGCAGGATTCACAGCTGCACAGACCCGGGGCTCACAGACACAGGACTCACAGCAGCACAGACATGGGAATCACAGACACAGGACTCGCAGATGCACAGACCCGGGGCTCACAGACACAGGCTACACAGCTGCACTGACCCGGGGCTCACAGACACAGGATTCACAGCTGCACAGGCCCGGGGCTCACAGACACAGGGCCCATAGCTGCTCAGACGGAAGGGTCACTCCCACAGAACCCACAGCCGCAGTGACCACGAGTACAGTGCGCTCAGCTGCGCAGACCCGGAGCTCCCGCGTGCAGGACTTGCGCACGAAGAGTGGCCCTGACAGGTGGACTCAGTCCGGTGCCGCCTGGGTCCTGGCCGGCGTGGTGCGTCATTGCAGGTAACCAACCAGCCCTTCTCTCCAGTCCTAATGCCGAGAAAGCTGCAGAGCGTTCACTGCAATGTGAGATGTGTTTTTTTCTTTACAAAAGATGTTTTTATAACCAAATGCCGCAATGCTCGTTTTATCGATCTTGTAAGAATGGAAATTATCGGGGTTTAAACTTGATCTTTCAGGTTGCAAACATATGTTGTGTTTTGTTATGTGTATTTATCTAGTGGTAATCCCCCCATGAGACAGCCAAGTACCCGGCTCCCTGAGGTGCTGGGTGAACAGGTGGTACTGCGTTGTTGCCCGAAGCCCAGCTGTTTGGAGTGGTCGGTGGTGGGGGGCAGAGTTGGTGGGGGGGCAGGTGGTTCTCAAGTTGTTGATTGGGACGTGGTTGGTAGGGATGTTGGGGAACAGGTGATTTGAGTTGTTATGTAAATCGTGGCTGGTTGGGGTGGTGGTGGGCCAGGTGGTTTTTGCATTGTTGCCTGGAGCCCAGCTGTTTGGCGTGATGGGGGGGGGGGGGGGGGGTAGCAGGTTATTCTCGAGTTGTTGCTTGGGACGTGGTTGGTAGGGATGTTCAGGAACTGGTGATTTTGAGTTGTTATTCCACTCGTGGCTGGTTGGGGTGTTGGTGTACCAGGTGATTCTTGCGTTGCTGCCTGGAGCCCAGCCTTTTGGGGTGTTCAGGGGACAGCTGATTCTCAAGTTGTTGATTGGGACGTGGTTGGTAGGGATGTTGGGGAACAGGTGATCAGAGTTGTTATGTAAATCTTGTCTGGTTGGGGTGGTGGTGGGCCAGGTGGTTTTTGCATAGTTGCCTGGAGCCCAGCTGTTTGGCGTGATCGGGGATGGGGGTGTGTGGGGGGGGGGCAGGTTATTCTCGAGTTGTTGCTTGGGACGTGGCTGGTTGAAATTTTGGGATGGACAGGTAATTTGGAGTTGTTATACCACTCTTGGCTTGTTGGGGTGTTGGTGGACAAAGTGATTCTTGCGTTGCTGCCTGAAGCCCAGCTCTTTGTAGTGTACCAGGGAGGCAGGTGATTCTCAAGTTGTTGATTGGATCGTGGCTGGTTGGGATGTTCAGGAACTGGTGATTTTGAGTTGTTATACCACTCTTGGCTTGTTGGGGTGTTGGTGGACCAGGTGATTCTTGCGTTGCTGCCTGGAGCCCAGCTCTTTGTAGTGTACCAGGGAGGCAGGTGATTCTCAAGTTGTTGATTGGATCGTGGCTGGTTGAGATGTTCAGGAACTGGTGATTTTGATTTGGGAAACTGGTGAGTCATTAGCTATTTTTGAGGTCCATCTGGTTTGGGTGTGAAGAACTAGTGAGTCTTGAGATGTTGATTGAAGCATGGATGGTTGGGGTGGTGGGGGACTGGGCTTTCTTGCTATGTTGTCTGAAGCCCGGCAAATTAGGGTGCAGTAGGTCAGACCTTTGAGTGACGATGTGGTGGAAAGGTAATTAAAGGTGTAGGAAGACTCTGGTGTGCCAGCTGGAAAGGAAAGGTGCAGGGAAAGTGGAAGGATTGAGAAGGGAATGGGAAGCCCTGTGGGAGTGGGTGAAGTGGAAATGGTTGAAGGTGTAAAAAAAACGTAAAGTTAGAAACTCGGACGGCAGTGGTTGGGGTAAGCTGTAGGGAGACAGAAGAGAGTGAGGGCTAAGCATGTTAGGTAGATAAAGGTCAAAGTTGGGCCAATCAGGAAATTATGTCACATGCAAGTGAAGATTGTGCTGGAGACATGTGCATGATGCGACCAATCGAGGTGTGGGGCAGCGCCATCTTGCAGTGGGAATCTTAGCAGGTAAGACTGGCTGTGGTAGGTGAGAGACCTAGTGATAAATGTAGTTGTAAAAATACTATCATGGTCACTTAACAGTGCATGGCCTAGAATCTGTTCATTCGTAGATTTGTACAGCGCCCATCCAAGCGCTAGGACGAAATGACATTTCATTTGAAAGGCTAGACCTCTGCTGTACAATGCGGGGACTGGAAGATGGGGGCTATAATGAGTTCTTAAGAGTTTTGAGGGTTCTGACTGATTTGAGGTATGGTGCTAGCAATCTGTATTTCATGTGGGCACCCCAAACTTTCTGTTGACCCCCCAACACAGCTACACTGTCCTTGCTGGAGTGCGAAATGTCGCCTGTCTTGCAAGAGGATGTGTCCCTAGTGTGTCGTGTGAAATGTTTTTAATTTTTTAAAATATATATATATTTTTTTTTGGGGGGGGCATTTCGCTACTTGCTGTGGCAGTGAGGAAATGGCTTAGCAGGCCCCAGGCCTAGCTTTAGGACCGACGTCTTGCTCCCCAGGACTGGAAGTGGACCAATTACTTTTCTTTGGTGCTGGGAGCCCCCCCCTCCCCCCAACTAAAAACACCCCCTGAGACCCCGAGGAGAGTCAAACAGCCGCCACGCATCGCCGAACGCCCGCGCAGATGCCCGCAGGACTGCGCGCGCCCCGGGCCGCCTGTTTGGGAAACATACCTCTTTATATGTCCATATGGACATGTCAGCTATGGAATGTAAAGAAGTATGTATTCCAGGCAGGGATCTCTCCGGGGTGCCCGCGCCGGACACAGAACGGATCGGGCTGAGCCAGCAGCAGGCAGGGTGGGGGCCCGGGCCTGTAGCAATGCATGCATTGTTCTGTGACTTTGCCTGTGTCAGCAGGCGGGTCTGCTCGTCAGGACATTAAATATTCAGCCTGCTGACTGCAGCAGGCCCTTTGAGAGACGGACCCAGCAGAAAGCCGGCTGGTCACTTTTGTTCTGGGCAGGCACCGGCGGTCTGGGGGCTGGGGGGCGCTGCATTCTCTCGGGTCGGTTGTAAATCTGTGTTTTTTTCAGAAGGGAGTTGGGCCTGAGCATAGGGGTGCTGGGGGAAGACAGGGGTGTCTGTGAAGGGAACAACTCTTTGACCAGTCTTGCGATTTTGTTTGTGAGGGCTGAGTTGTGACGTCAAGTCCGTGGTATATCAAATGATGTCATAAAGCACCGAATGTTTCATGAAAGCACTATTTTGAATTTAGATTGATGTGCTCCAAACTGTGTTTCAAGAAAAAAACTATGCATAAGGCTACCTATTACGTGGCATTAATATTCTTGACAATTCCACCTGCATTTGCCATACTCAGTTTTCTTATTGTATTCACGTTTATGCGTTGGCTCTTGAAAACTAAAATTGCAACTAATATTTTTCCAAATTTATTTGTATGAAAAAGGCCTGCTCGCACCAGGAAATCTATGCTTGTTTCTGCTTTATGTTAAGTAACCACTGAGAGTACAATGTATGTTTCGTAGTTTTCTTTAACACTCATTATTGTTTTGATTGACATTCTGTAGATCTTAAGCTGTCCAGGAACTGCAAATAATAATGCTGCAGTTTAGTTAACAAGCATTGGCAGTGCCAAGTGATCTGACAGTGGCTGCCAGGCTTTTGGCTTTACCAAAATACTTTTTTTGTCATGGTTTTTGTAAAGCTTGTTGCTGAGGAAGATGTTTGGTCCATGCCAATTCACAACAAGCATTTGCAATGCAATGGGTCTTGCATTTGCTCGAGTTAGAGCTATTAGCGTTGTAAATTCCTAACTGGACCTTCTTCCCACATAAATTGAAAATGAAAAGTAAAACGGTTCACATAAGGGAGCCGATGTAAAGTGCCATGGCCACTATTAGCGCGAAGGAGAGACACACAAAAAAAATAAGTTTGCTCACAGTCAAACACATTGTCAATCGTGCAATTATCCATGTAACAGGGTCAGTCTGCAAGGCGGTAACAAAACCGCCCCAAAGAGGGGCAAAAGTAAAGCATTTACCAATGATTACAAAGGATTTTTGAAAGGCAAGCCCATGAACGAGTGATAGTGATGGGTGTGCTGTGTGCATGGTTAAAAGCTCACAAGCTCTTACAGCTCTTACAACAGGTCAAAGCGCTTGCATGCTCGACCTAAATAATGACTAAAAGTAAAAACATGTTTTTGGTTATAAAAAGCTCCCATTTCCATAGTAGGCCTTGCCGCGCAACAAACTACTTTGTGTGCAATGTGCTCCTTGTGAAAAAGCAGAATGCCGTCACTCAGCGAGAAGTTGTACTAAACTGATCACCCATCCAGTGAGTGATGGGATTGTATGAAGAGCAATCAGGGAGAGTGTGTTTTATGTTAAACAGATAGTTTTACCTTCTGCACTATTTACAAGCAACGAAGCTGAGACAGATAACTGCTCAGTGAAGACGGGTTGCTGCTAATCAGCAACAAGGGGTAAATATATAGGGTAGGGGACTGGAGTGACAGAGGAACCGTGTCATATATAACGGCATTTCTGATTTCCTTAAAAAAAAAAAACTCTCCATGCGGATGTCACTTTGAGCATCCATTTGTACCTGAAGGCTTAGTGACAGCATTGGGAGCTTTATATATATGAAAATATATATATGCACTCACTAACAATTAAAGTATACATGTGTAACTTGAAAGCTGTAAAAATTGAAAACTTACTCCTACATTGCATAGCACGGTGGTGGAAGCTTGTGCAGTGAAATGCCTTTGACGAAGCTAATTCCTCTCCTATGCTGAGCTGTGTTGTTTTTGGTACGGGCCGCTGGTTGCCAATTCTGGGGGGCCCAAGTTTCCAATGTTATGTTTTGGCCCATGGAAAGTCTGGAACCTCACTATTGTGGTTGAGATGGACAATCCGCAAGTGTATGTCCCACAATTCATGACGCATCAAGGTAGCATGTTTGCTTTTTTTATTTAGGAAGTTTCTGTTGATCATGACAACAAAGAAGAGGCTTATCCGTGTGTTGTCAAAGGTTTGCAGGCACGGAAGGAGCAGTGGCTCACGACTGCACACCAATCCACAGATTTGCACAAGTGTGGTACGAGATCACATGGTGCTGAGTGCATGTAACTAAGGGCAAGGGGCTGTGTCGGTGGACTAATAGAGATGGGCAGGCACTGGTTGGAGGGGTGGTTGGGCGTTAGTTACCTTATGTTATGACCTTTATTTCATGGAGTCAGGAGCCCCTGGAACACAAGTCTTGCCTTCTTTCCAGTGGCATCCTATCCCTGTTAATCCTTGCAGGCCATTTTTCTCCCAGTCCTGTTCCTTCTTCCATTGCCCTCCGTTCTTTGGGTTGTCACCTTTCTGACCCCCTACCTTGACCCGAGCTCTGTTAATCCTTCAGGTCCTATGTCTCCTCACCTGAACCTTGCCTGACACTTACTGCCACTAGCAGAGCTCAGAAGGTCCATAGGTGGCCCAGACTTCAACAATTCGCATGATTCTGGAGGACCTGCGCTCCACACCGTGGCCCAGAGTTACACAGCTTTGAGGCAACGCAGAGCAAGGAGGCTGAACTACGTTTTGCCAACTGAAGAAAGCAGAACCGTGGCGTATCTACAAGAAGTGGTGCAATTTCGCTCTGTCCCAGCCCCGGTGCACGCACTTACTGATGCAGCCATGCGTCAACGCGGGCAACCATGGGCCATTGTGCAAGGGAGTGAGCATTGTAGTTAGAAAGCAACTCCCCCTGCACACCAACTGTGTTGAAAGATAATATCCTCTTTCCATGCATGCTGCAGAATGCAGCACACATGCAATGAGGAAAAAAACGAGAAGAAATAAAAGTATGTCTCCTTGTTATTACTACGTCAGGGTCGCTCAGAGTTTGGCTTAAATCCATGTCTGCAAGTCTTCGTAGATATTGAGCTGTGTCAGTCCATAGATGGATGAATGGGAATGCCAAAGCGCCATCTTTCGAACGCCTCATTTATTCGAAGTATCGCAAGGCAGCACATTGCATTGCATGACTTTTGGTTACAAACCAGCGTAAATCACCATTTGCATTGGTTTGTAAATATCAACCTGGATTTTGCACTGGGTCGCCATTAAAAAAGTAATGAAAAATCTTTCTAAATCTAATCTCAGATGTCTCCTCCATTAGCAGGGTCGAACTGGGCTATAGGGCAATCAGATAGTGCCAGATGGGCTGTTCAGACAGGTCATAGTGTGGATGTCTGTTTGTGGCCTTTTTTTATGGCCTACTGGGCCAGTTTTTATTGTTTATTTCCCTTATATTGAAATAAACATTGCCTGCAGCAAGCACAAATCCATACCTTGCTAAACACTTATACAGTATCTTTGTAAGTTCAAAACTGCCTGAATGTGCAAACATGGGCCATTTTTTAAGGTATCCAACTCACTAGTGCGAGCTACTTTTATTTTGGTGCTCGTGCCTATTTTCTGTCCCAGTCCAACCCTGTTCCTTAGTCACACTGTGAGTTCTAAAACCCATCAGGATACGCCTTGGCTTCTTCAAGATACAATGAAGCAGGCAGCAGAGACTTATATCTGCACAGCAACATGATGCTGTACTCAGGGCCCCTCCTAAGGTTCCCACAGCTAATCCCTGTGAAAGTCTCATACCATGAACAATATGTGCCGGTGCAAAAAAAACTGGCTTGCTCACTTTGTTGGCACAGTTGTAGCTTCCTTTCTATGACATCAGAACCTCCACATAACTTTACGCATGTTTTCCTTGAATATTGCAAAAAATGCCTTGCTTTGTATTTTTTTTTTTACCATAGTCTCAGCTACGAACAAATTTGTAGTATGTGCACTAAAGACGTGATCTGAGCACATGCGCTAATTAAAACAGAGGGGCGGTGATTAGTTGCATAAATGAAAAAAGTATTTCAGTGCCTGTACAAAGAGGGGTCCACAAACCAGTTTTTTCCTCCGGCGCACATTGTTAGCAATAATGTCCCACATCTACAGCCCACTGGACGTGCATGCCATTTACCTCCATTATTCATGGTCACGGCAGCCAGCCAGCGACTAGAAATAGAGATGTTTAATGCATGGACAGAGCGGGCTCTGGCCCAGGGCCCCAGCCTTTTTAGGGGACCCCCAAATACAGCAGCTCTGCTCTGCAGAGAGTCTTGCCCTGATGACATTTAATCATTTTTAAACCGATTGTTTTTAATACCGTTTTCCTTTAATTTATTTGAATGTGGGTGACGTGTGAGAGTTTGTTGCAGGCATTTTGCAGAGGGCATGGCGTGTTTATGTTTCATGCAACATCCATAAAAAAAGTTTCTTTTAGATCAAAATAGAACCTCAGATATGAGAAATGGGAGGAACTGACAGAGGCTTTTTGCAGTAATATTAGTAACCTGCTGATGCATTACAACACTTAAACACGCGCCGCTACCCCTGAATAGTAAATGTAAACACATTTAGAATATGGAGGAGTGTTTCTGTGCTCTGTTAGTGACCTGGCCAGAAAGAATAGAAAATAGCTGAAATTGAATCATAAATTCAAAACTGTCCGGAACGGGGCCCCCAAAATCCGTTTGGCCCAGGGCACACAAAAATCCCCGCCTAGCAAGGCAGTCTTTGCGCTTTTAACGCCACTGCATATAACATCATATACATGATTACCTTGTTATTACCTATCCAGCACACATATAGCCTTCTGTTTATGTACTGCCTGTTGCCCCCCAATCGCTTCCGCTGCGCACTTCCGGCTGGGATCCTACTATTTAGCCCCGCCTACATACACGCATGCCTCGCAGCCTTTCTTGTAGCAGCGCACGCACGAAGAAACATTGGTGGTACTTGAGTTAGCAGATAATTTGTCTTTCATGGGAGATGGACTGGGTGACAGAAAAACGCTCAGAATCAAACACAGGACAGAGTCTTTCAGAAGTCAGTGGAAAGGGTGTGAGTAAGGTGTGACTGGTCACGTGTCAAGCTCGCTTCTAAAAGGCCACTGAGCCGGAGGTGAGAGCCAGCGCCCTGCCAGGTGATGCTCTGCAATGCATTTGTAGTTTTGGTAGGTAGAGGCGGTAAGGTTGGGGCAGGGTCAGTCACTCAGGCCACTCATAAGAAAGGTCCCTATAGACCCCGGCTATAGCAGCCCATCAGAGGTGGGTGGTCTGTCGTGAGATGTCTGTATTTCTTAGGTGGCACCTGCCTGTTCGCTGCTGCCTAGAGCTTGGTAGGAGCTGGCCTGAGTCAAGGAGCTGTCCCTTCAGCACCAGCGTCACACTGAAGCAAGCAATGACGTGAGTAAGACGTCGCCTCGCGCCTGGCGGTGTGGTGCAGGGCTCGAGTGGGCCCTGCAGATCGGAGCAGGCGTGTCCATGAGATATTTGGCAGCTGTGTGGCTGTCGCTGATCCGGTGTTGCTAGCAGGCCCACCAGGGGTTTAGCTTCAGGGTGTGTTTGGGGGTGTTACACCCCTCTAATAAATGTATTTTCTGATGAGCAGTTGGGTACAAGTGCTTATAGTGAAGTCTTTGTCCGATTTCACCTAGTATTTTTGCATGCACACATACACTCTCTCTCATCTTTGTTTTGAAAACTCTAAAAAAAATGCTGTTTATTTGACAAAATACTGTTTTTCTCTCACTTAGAACTCCTACCAATCTGCATACCTCACCCTTTTTACTGCCTTAAGCCCATCTCATTCGCCCGGCTTGCCATAGAGTGTATTGAAACATTGTATGCCAGCCATATTGTGGGAGAATCTGAAGTTCAACCCCCTCGCCCCCCAATCTTACTGACCAAGCTTCGCCCTTGATGCCCACCACCAGCCTCTAAGCAGCACTGATCTGACCTGACATGTGATTGACGCTTCAATAGATTTCCATTCCCACTTCTCCGTCTGTAAGGTACACAGGCGTAACGTCTGACTCACTCCTCACCAGCCCTACACACCCCTGATTTGCACTGACGCATAATGTGACTGATTCTTCAATAGATCTACCAGTATGTAAGCTTAACCTGTCTAATATGTGACTGACTGGTTCCCAACCATACTAACCTTTAAGGAAAAGTAATATGACATATGATTGACACTGAGACTGCCCTACTAGTTTGTAAGAGTCACCGACCTAGCCCCACCAGCCTCTCCAGGGTACTAGCCTAACGGGTGCCTCAGACTTTACCAGCCCCACCTGCCTCCAGGAGACTTTGCTTAACTCACGGCTGACTCCAACGGTCCCATTAGCTTCTCAGGATCAGCCACCAACACGTGACTGCCTGGCCCCCAGCCTTAATATCTTGTATGGGACACTGACATTACATGTGACTGACTGTCCTTGTCACACTAGAATCTACTATTCAGTGGCGTCACTTGTGATTCTTCCTTTCCCAACCCCACAAGCCTTTATAGAAATCTAATCTAATATTTGACATTCAGCCCCAGATGTTTCAATCATTCAAAGACAGCAGACTTGCAGGAAATCCTCTGAGTCCCCTGTGGGTGAGTAAACCTTCTGGTACCTTCATAAAATGAGCACTGCAAAGATTTCTGCTACAACATTCCAATGTTTGTCTTTCTGTTTCTCCCTTTTAACTTAGAATATTTTACCCTCAGTGGATGTAATGTTCTAATAGCCCGTCTGCATCCAGCTATACCGGTTGTTAAAGGCCCTCCCCATAGGCCAGAGCGGCTATAGTTTGGGGTCGGGGCTCCTAACAACATAGTATTTAAGAAGGTGGCTAGCCCTGCAGAATAAGATCAATTTGCGTTTTATTACCGATTTTATGAAGGCAACCAAGCGCAAGGCAGTTGTTAATATTGTTTCAATACCAAAGGCTGCAGATCCGATAGGTCGAGGAAAGCATCTCAGAGTAATGGGGAGAGACTTGAGATGGCTTGGCCAGCCCCCTGGACTTCCTCTCTTTGTCAGTCACCATTTGGATGAGTAATTCACCTCTTGTGCCTTCTACCAGGCCCGGGTGGACAGCAAGGCAGTTGAGTGGGTGGAGGAAAGGTGCACCGTGCATTATACAGGAATCCCTACAGTTCCTCCGGGCATCTGCCGTAGGCAAGTGTAGATCAACCAGTAGTGCTGATGTATGACTACTAATTATGGCGCGAACCACCAGCGATGATGCGGCTCGTGCAACAGCATTCAATGGATGAGTAGAATCTTTGACCAAGCATACTATGATGCAGGATGGTGGCTTTGAGAAAGGATAACCTTCACACGAACATCCATTCAGTTTCATAGATTTTAAGTAGACAAACATGGTTGTGGGCATATTACAATTAGCCACAAATAGGGTATTAATCAGCACAAGAAGACACTTCACTTAGCTCAAAGGTGTGAATAAAACAAATTGTGATCTCGAACGTCCCTTTACAAGCACCTTGTTCTCTTTTTCCTTGCCATTCGGGTACTTTAAGTCTTGCTTCACAGAGCAGATGTCCGCAGACTTAATATTACTATTTTTTTTCAATTTAAGAAGATTGGGCTTTGGCTCCACTCTGAGCTGTATTAATTTCTCACTTCATGCTATTTGGTGTATCATTCCACCTTCCAGGAAGTGCTTCCATTGGAATGCATGCAGGAATATTTTACATATAAAAAGTACAACCGAGTGTCACATTGTTTGTCACATTAAATTTTTTACCTTCAACATGCATTCTATACAAAAAACAATCTTTCTTGCTTCATTTTTCCCAAAAGCCTCAAAGCCAACGAGGCAGGCTTTAAAGTGACAAACAGCACGTGAACAACATTATACATGTATAGATGGGTTAGCACTCCAAAGTCAGACCTATTGGCTTTGCAATTATTGTTTTTTAGAATACTCAAGAACTACAGAGAAGATTACTTGTGAAATTACTCTACTAGCCACCATCTTGCCCCCTTCAACATAACTTCTGTCTGTGAAATAAGCTGTTATTCAGCAGTGGCTGTGGGCCTTTTGTTGTTTTCAGAGTAACAAGTATGTGAAGGTGGTGGAGATGCTGACAGGGCCTTGGAATATCTATGGCGCTCACAGGAGGCGGGGCTAGGGATCCTAAGATGGTTGCTTCCAGGCGGTGCTGACTGGCATCTTCCAAGGAATTTATCACTCATCCTTAGGATTAGAAATCTGAGAAAAGTATCTGGTTAGCACTTAGTGGGATGAGAAGGGATAGCTTTTTCATTTACCTCTGCCATGAGAGTTCCCCTTTAACCAACACCAATGTTACATCACAGTAGAAATCTTACAGTAAAGTCTTTCTTGTTCCTTTAGGTGCTAGCAGGGTGAAGATTTTTTTGAGAAGACATAAGTAAGATCACACACGATTACTGATGGGCAACATTTGCTTGTCCGGGAGAATAATTCAAAGTTACAGTCTGTATTCTCATTTCAATATATTGTTACCGAGAAAAAGCTGGAATCTGTAGAGAAAAGGCAATGTTCCAGAGTGTGTTAAGAGATTTATAAGGTGCAGTACATATAAGTACTGAATTGTCTTGTTTTTTGTGAATTAAAATTTTTGGTTGAGGACGGTAAACTTATGTCATATGCAAAATGAGAACCTCCAGTCTTCTAATGAAATCACATCAGACGCCAGCACCCAAAAAACACCATCAGGAAAGCCAATTGCTATGTGATTAAGCAAATCTGTTTCGTTCACCCTGCAGCCACCTGGCAACTTCTTAGAGCAGCCACTTTACAGCCACATTTTGTGCAGATGCAGACGTCACTCCACTGCTCTCTGTCTTCTTCCGCCACTTTGGCATCTGCTTTCTCTGTATTTTTCATATGTTTCACTCAGTGCCTTTGGAATTATGAGATTCTACGGCCATGTTTTTTTTTTATTAATTAAGGATTTGCTGCATTTATCACACAAACCATCATCTTCTGCATATTCTGCAGAATGAAAAAAAGGTATTACTAACTTAAACTGATCAAAAGTTACAAAAAATGTGGTGACACGTGTTCATGTATATTGGAAGACCCTTTGAAAAGGTTAGCTGGTCATCTTTCTGTTGCTTATTTCTGTATTTGTTTGTGAAACATCTACTAATAAGGTGAAATCTTACCCAGACAGTACTACCATGTGTAAAAATGACAAATAATGAAGGAATGCTATCAAAAAATGTGCCTCGTTGTGGCCATAATTTCCTTTTCCTAGCCGCATCATTTAGTCACCCCTGCACCATAGTTTGGTGCTGCCCTGCTGCAAAATTGCAGTAGTCCTGGTTTCAGTGTTGTAAAACGTTCAACCCTTCAAGGTAAAGTTGCTCATCAGTTAAAGCTTGCAAATAAAATAATACGACATGAAACTGGTAATTGTATTTATCACGAGAATCACGTACATTTAGCATGGGGGGCTGTGGCATGTTAGATCTCTCTGTAAGGAAACAGGTACAGGCATGAACTGCCACAGGACTGCTGAGCCCCTCGTTGTTTTAAACAACTACGGCCCATATGTGCAAACACATTTTTCCATAGACACAGAATGGGTAAAATCCTTGGATATATCAGTCCCTTTGTGGGGATTATCATTAGCTCAGATAATAACCAGTGTTTTGGGGACCGAAAGGCTATAGAATCAGTACAATGTGCTAAAAGGTCTAACCTGCTCTGTTCTTGCTTCCCTATATCAAGCAGTGTTTTGAGGACAGTAGATCCATAATACAGAATTTATTCAGATTGTGAGAAGGCCACAATCCCTCCAAGGTACAAGTGACCCTACTGGTGCCTTATTGCTTCACAAAGTTTCAAACACACTGCTTTGAACCTCAACTTTTCTGGAGAGGAATAATCTATACGGCCGCTCACACAGCATTGGACCAGGAGACATATGCCTAAAATCATGTCAGTAGGACACTTCAAGTCGACTGGAAGCCCATGGCGAGGAGCTATTCACTGGACTTATTGCATTTTGGCTTAGCTCAGAAGCATAGTAGCTAAAATGCCCTGCATCTTCAGAACACCCCCTAAAGTACCTCAGACCTCCTCCATACCTGAGCCCCACCAGCACGACAGCTCCTTAGTATAACAGCTGCCGCAAAGTACCCTCAGGTGAACAACTTGAGGAATCTCAAGTCAGTGCTGTCAAAGGTTTCTTCTCATAGGCGTAGGTTCACTACAGCGTAAAGGTCTACAGATGCCATCCAGCAAGAACAATGTTGTTCTCCTGCTTTATCCAAAATGAATTGGAAAACCCGCCAGTAGGTGTCTTTCAATTTGCTCTTTGCTAGGGAGCAATTCAATTACAGAGCACTGAGGCATTTCCCCTCCGAGCTGTGGATGTTCTTGAGTATTCTATATGTGTTAATTCACAGCTGCAGAAGTGTGTTTATATTTAGACTAGCAGTTTATCGTTTGATATTCTTAGACAATCCTATAAGGCTGATATTCCCGAACCTATGTAAAGCGCATATATATATATATATATATATATATATATATATATATATATATATATATATATATATAGTAATTTTTTTCCAAGGGCAGCGTGGAGCTAAGTGCCACCAGACACAGCATTATGTAAAAAGGGGGTGGCATAGGGTCATTTTGAGGAGAACATAGGCATCTACCACATAATGTGATGGCGGCTTTAGTCAATGTGGCCACCATAGGTAGGGTGGAACGGTATAAAATAATTGTCCAGAACTATAATGGTAATCACCCAGCCATGGTGAAGGAATGTGGTGGGTCTGATATCAGATGCGTGACCGGTCAGAAGTGCACAGAGGTTCCAGGTGAATCATAGCTGAACTAAATTGAATATTCTTAACATTCAAGAGGCAAATTGTGGGGTCTTAGGTAAAGGTTTAACAGAGTATGGGGGTTGGTTGTCTCCCCAAAACCTAAGGAAGCCTTTCTCAAGTTTTAGAGGTACTACTAGGATGTTCCAGGTTGAAGATGCCTAAGTGTCAAACAGAGTGACAACAAATGCTTTGTGTTCTACTTCCGGCTTCTACAGACTTCATAGGGCCATACAACACACTATGGGCAAGTCACAATCTCTTCAAAAGCGTTCTCTTTTTCGCTGGCAGCCAGTTCAGAGATTGCAATGCCAAATTGCACAAGTTCTTCATACAATTATATCCACAAGCTGGTCCTACAGGCCGACGTCCAGCAGCTGGCCTATAAACTAAAACAGACCAACAGCCTTGTAATGGATATATCCCAGGATCGTGTTTCCAAAGGTCTTTGTCACTGATCCACATGTGAAGGTACAATCATATTCATGAATTGCTTTATGTTATCTGATAGGATTTATAACAGCCCCACATTCACTGTCCACAACGGAGTCTTAGCATTTCATTGAGTTGTACGATTAAGCAGATGCTATGCATACATAACTCATCCTACATCATGAATTTCCTCTCAAAGACAGCCACTAAAATGTGTGAAAATCAATCACTTCTTAAAAATAGTGCAAGAACACCCTACAGAGATTCACTGCAAAAGAACATGGCCAAACTACAAGGAACTTGAAGGTGTATGTCCCAACCTAGCCAGTCAGACCACTCCTGCACTACACTCTGAAGACATCCCCTCTGGTGAGGTGTCTGGGAACAGGTTTCATCTACTGCAGCAGGCCTAATGGGCAGGAATACTAGTCTGAGGTCCTGTCCTGGGCCTCATTCCATCATTCCTCCCGCTGAGGATCTGGTGGCAGCAGTGCAAGGCCTCGGCGGGGGCTCCCGTCCCACATTAAACCACTAAAGAACAAATTCAATTTACAATTGAATTGGGAGCCATCCATTTTCAATACTACTGATGGAGGGCTCAACATATCATTTTTCTTGAGATGTTAACCATACTTGGTGATTGAGGGAAGATTCTTGTGATCGTGTAAAAATTGGTTTAAGCCCATTTTCACTAATTTCACCAATGAAGCCCTCTGTGTCCACCCATGAGAAATGAGAAATTTCTTCGGACAATTCTTTTTTGTCTTTTTTGTTTTAGCACTTAGTAAAACTACGCCCATTCCATAAAATCCCACAAAGTTTTTTAGAGTGCTCACCTGTGCAAGAACAACAGTGCAAATTCAGAGAAATGAAGCACCCGTTGATTGAATGCTTGAACTAAACCCAGTGGTGTCATACCAGGTCTACACAAGCTTTGTCTTCCAGAGCATCCAACAACCCCTGAGTACTTATCTCCTGACAGGCCAATCATGGTGCACCTACCTGTGTTGGTATATCCTACTTCCGTAAACTTTGTAGATCTGTTAAACATGTATCTCAAACTTATGGGGCGCTCTGGCACGTTTGACCAGGGTGGAGATCACGCTGTCCTGAACCCAAGTGAATGAAAATCCTGTAAACCGGAGAACTCAATGTTCTTTTAAAGGTTCTGCTGGTCCTGTGGGGCACAGATGAAGCATTTCTATAATGGATATTTGCAACACTACTAACAATCCTTGTAAAGAGCTAAATCTGTATAATTCATAATCATGTTTTCTTTCATCCACGCACAAATCAATAGTAACATATTTGTTTATACACCAGTATAACAATGCAACCCCTAGCCAAAGGCTCTGATGAACTTCTTATGTCCTTGCCCTGTGTTTATGCCCACACTGTAGACAAAGGCATATATGGATGGGGAGCCTTATAGCAAACAAATGCAGCCCACTATAATAATATAGAACATTCGACCAATTGAGGGTCGAATGATGTTGGCAAAACTGAGGGCCTGATTTATGAAAAGTTAGCATCGCCTTTGCATCATTGTTTGTTGCAAAAGTGGCGCAAACTTACAAAATATAATTATATTTTGTAAGTTTGCACTGCTTTTGCATCAACACCACACATAGTAGTGTTGCTATATGATGTTCTGTCACATGTATTCTAATGGGTTGATAACTTGGACAGCATATATATATGCATTTAAAATCGGTTTATGTCTTCCTGGCGCAGGGTGTTTGATGGTTGTGTTTCGGCCTGAGTATTAAGTATCATTTAGGGCCTGTTGATCCGATGGGAAAACATTCATCTGCCTGGACCCACTGGTCTATCAGATGGGCAATATTTTGTTGGGCACATGAATGTCTATGCTTGAATAATACTTCTGGGTACTGCAGCTGGGTGTGAAGTTAATTCATGAGCTCTCTTTTATGAGTGTCTTGTACAGTGATTATTTTTTAATCCATGTTTATACTTTAAGATCTTCTGTAAGGCACACTTTTGGCCTCATGTTTTTAAGAGAAGGGTTAGGCCCCTGTTTCCTTCCAAAGCCACGCTTGTAAAGGGTTGGCTGGTCCTTGTGAGTTCACTCTCTTTGGGACTGTTTCCTACCCCATTTGAAACTGGTGAAACAGTGAGGCTAGCCCTGTATCTTGAAGATTGTGCTGTATCACACTAGTAGTGTTGTGTGCAGCTGGTGCCGTATCTCAGGATTAGTGTTGAGGAGTGCTAGCGCTGTTTATCACTGGTAGCAATGATTTTACTGTATGATGCCGGCCCTGTACCTCAAAGATTATGATGTATGTTGCCAGCCCTGTATCTCAAAGGTTGCACTGTATGCTGTTGGCTCTGTATCTCAAAGGTTGCAATGTATGCTGTTGGCCCTGTATCTCAAAGGTTGCCCTTTATGCTGCCGGCCCTGTATCTCAAAGGTTGCGTTGTATGTTTCCACCCCTGTATTTCAAAGGTTGCGCTGTATGCTGTTGGCCCTGTATCTCAAAGGTTGTGCTGTATGCTGCTGGCCTTGTATCTCAAAGGTCGCACTGTATGCTGTTGGCCCTGTATCTCAAAGGTTGCGCTGTATGATGCTGGCCCTGTACCTCAAAGGTTGCGATGTATGCTGCCGGCCCGTATCTCAAAGGTTGCGCTGTATGTTGCCGCTCCTGTATCTCAAAGGTTGCGATGTATGCTGTTGGCCCTGTATCTCAAAGGTTGCGCTGTGTGTTGCCGGCCCTGTATCTCAAAGGTTGCGCTGTATGCTGTTGGCCCTGAATCTCAAAGGTTGCGTTGTATGTTGCCACCCCTGTATTTCAAAGGTTGCGCTGTATGCTGTTGGCCCTGTATCTCAAAGGTTGCGCTGTATGCTGCTGGCCTTGTATCTCAAAGGTTGCACTGTATGTTGCCAGCCCTGTATCTCAAAGGTTGCGCTGTATGCTGTTGGCCCTGTATCTCAAAGGTTGCAATGTATGCTGCTGGCCCTGTATCTCAAAGGTTGCGCTGTATGCTGTTGGCTCTGTATCTCAAAGGTTGCGCTGTATGCTGTTGGCCCTGTATCTCAAAGGTTGCGCTTTATGCTGCCAGCCCTGTATCTCAAAGGTTGCGTTGTATGTTGCCACCCCTGTATTTCAAAGGTTGCGCTGTATGCTGTTGGCCCTGTATCTCAAAGGTTGCGCTGTATGCTGCTGGCCTTGTATCTCAAAGGTTGCACTGTATGCTGTTGGCCCTGTATCTCAAAGGTTGCGCTGTTTGCTGTCCTTGCTGTATCTCAAAGGTTGCGATGTATGCTGCCGGCCCCGTATCTCAAAAGTTGCGCTGTATGCTGCCGCTCATGTATCTCAAAGGTTGCGCTGTATGCTGCCGGCCCCGTATCTCAAAGGTTGCGCTGTATGCAGCCACTCATGTATCTCAAAGGTTGCGCTGTATGCTGTCCTTGCTGTATCTCAAAGGTTGCGATGTATGTTGCCGGCCCTGTATCTCAAAGGTTGCGCTGTATGTTGCCGCCCCTGTATTTCAAAGGTTGCGCTGTATGCTGTTGGCCCTGTATCGCAAAGGTTGGCTGTATGCTGCTGGCCCTGTATCTCAAAGGTTGCGCTGTATGCTACCGGCCCTGTATCTCAAAGGTTGCGCTGAATGCTACCGGCCCTGTATCCCGATGGTGGTCCTGCGTAAACGAGTTGTGCATCTAAATTCTAAAGGGTTGTGCTGTACATGTGTACACTGTGTGTCAACAGTCGAGTATCCTAAATGGACGGCTGCCCTCTCTGTCCTGTCTCTAAGTGGTGATGCTGTGCAATGCACACCCTGTACCTTGGAGGTTGAGCTGCAGGCAGCTTGCCTTCTGTTTCGATGGTAGCTTCTGGTCCTATATGTCAGTGCTGCTGAGGTTTCTGACCCTGTACCTTGACAGCAGTCCCAGCTCTAAGCTGTTAGTGCGCAAAAGTGCAACAATGATGTGTAATGAGATGAGCTAGCCTTTAACCCCGATCCTTGGCCCACGCCCTCGGGTGCACTTAACTTTGGGCTCTATTTATCGTCATGCAGAATTTACATCTATCTTTAGCACATCTCCTGAGCAAAACACAATTATGCTGAACACGGTTGATGTACCTGCCCTTGCTTCCTATCCTGGGTTAGTCCCAGATTAGTCCCCAAAGTTTAGGACTGTGCGTAAATGCTACTACGCATGCGTAATAGGTGCAAACCCTGAATATTGGGCTAAACTTTTCAGGCGTGATTTATGTTTTCTTTACACTTACACTGGTCACGTGATTTTCTCCGTGGGGCATTGATACTGATTTCAGCAGAAAATTCCTGTATCCCTCAAACATTTCATATGCCAGATGACACCTCGTACAAGATTTTCCTGCAGATGAACATTTTTTTTTGTGTCTAAAATGCCTAATTGTCTCGAGAATTATGCATTTTGTGAAACAATTATCCTATTACACAGCCCCCTCTCCCAACAGAGACCTTTTTGTTTCTCGAAGTGTCCTTTTGAAAGAAGTTGAATTATAATGTAAAGAGGAAACCTTCCCCCCCTCCCAGGCATAAAGGTCAAAAGAATCACCTCCCCTCTTCCCGCGCTTTCTCGGGTGCTGGGCATCCTGGCATGTACATAAACAGGACCTGGACAAAGGATCAGAAAGTTGAATTGCGATATTTCCAGAAAGACATGAGGAACCCTTCTCTCATCAAACCTCGAGCACAACCTACGGATAAAGTCTGGTAAATTCACATCAAATCAAACACTGGGATTCGCTGCTAGAAGACAAGAGGAAAGAATAAGCAGGTAGAAAACAAGCCCGATGTGTGAAAGCAGACTACAAAAATAAAGACTACATAAATGCACTGCAACAATAAATACTGGAAAAAAGACAAAAAATGTACACCATGAACTACACTCCCACAGTACTATCAACATGCATCCCCTCCCTTTCCATAAACTGTCCTGGGATTGCAGGGATAATGTCACGGTCTCCTACGTAAATGAAAAGTGAGTTTGGCTAGGTTATGGAATTTTAAATAGGTCAACGTTATTTTAGTTATGATTTTCCTATGGTCTTTATTTTTGCAGCCAACATTGATGAGTCTATATTTTTTCAGTTAATGTGTTTTTATGTGTCAATTCTCACTTGCAGCCAGAGAAAATGACCAATAATAATCTAGTTACGCATCATGGGGTATGTGTAAAAAATACTCCCTCGGTTCAGGTGTGCCCAGAAGCTAACTGGACTTCAAGGAACGCATCCTG
The DNA here is from genome assembly GCF_031143425.1 of Pleurodeles waltl. Classification (NCBI taxonomy): domain Eukaryota; kingdom Metazoa; phylum Chordata; class Amphibia; order Caudata; family Salamandridae; genus Pleurodeles; species Pleurodeles waltl. The sequence goes on from NC_090446.1 coordinate 101,949,734, forward strand.
TATCATTGGAAGTTATATGAAGCATTGGAAGACTTTCCCATAATGCTGCAAAGGTGTCCCAAACATATCTGAGTGCTCTGCATGATGCACAAATACAGATTTATTCCAGTTTCAGTGCAACTTAACGCTGTTATTATACATTCTGATACTTGGCGTTGCAGCATTCATCGACTGTTCCACTGGTCTCTCGACTCTGTGCAAACCGCGGCCTGCAGGTGATTTTCACCCAATAACGGTTCTCGCATTGAGAACTTTGTTCCCCAAACACATTTTGGAAGTGAGCGATTTCGAGGGTGTGCTTCACGTATATCTAGTGTGTAGCAGTGTGCCTCTAGGCGGTGGTTTGCGGTTGTGGCTCAGGTCTTGCGGCCCGCTCAACTGACCCATGTCAACCTTTGCAACGTTATCATGTAGGAAAAAAGGTCTTATGACCTTACAAATGTCCTGTGTGACTGCATTTCAGAATCTTTTGAGCACAGTGTTTGTGACCTCCAGTTGCCATCTGGGGTGAATTGCCCCAATCTAGGATTGTAATGGAACCATTCCACCCTATGTTCTTGTATTGATCTCTGTTATTAGTTGGTGAAAGTCTATCTTACATTGCTTCTACATGCCAACATTTTCAAACTGGGAATTGGAACATTTTGAAAAAATAATCGAGGGAATGCATTTTTTCCCCATTGACTTATATTGAAGCAGGGTCAGACTTAGGTGAGAGACACATAGAATAAAATTATTTTTTGCTTCATAACTCTGGACTCACCCACCCGATTCGGGTATGTTGACATGTATGCAATAGCCATGCATGGGCTGGACTAGGTTATGTTACGCTTCAGCGTGCATGGACGTCATTTTGGGTCGCCAGGAGGTCGCAGGTGTGACCTCTGGCTTGACCTCTGCTACCCCTGGCACTGCCTTTGCGAGGTGGCAAATTAAGTGCCAGGAAGACAGTGGCAGCTCGTCCTTTTGGACGTCAGTTGAGGCTCCACTCTCTTTGTTTTCAGTCATTTTTTTATTACACTAACAGTGAATAATAAGATATCATTCACTATTAGTGTAATAAAAACGGAGTACAATTAGCTAGAATATTCCCTTCCATAGCAGCTGAGGTAAGTAAAAAAATGCTTTTAAATGTATGTTGTGTGTGCGCTTGGGCGTTTGAGTGTGTTATTGTGAGAGAGTGAATGTTATTGTGAATGTTTGTTTATGTGTAAGTATATGTGTGTGAGTGAAAGCGGAGGAGAACGGACGTGAGACGTCACTTCCGCTACCCCTGGCATTTCGGTGAACTGACGTCCGTGACAGTATGTGGTAATTGTAAAGCTCGGTGTCTGCCAGCGCATTGCCCCGCGGCCCAGCACCCTGTCCCAACCCATCCTGTCCTGAACCTAACTGGGTGGCCTCGGTGCCACCCGAAAGCACCTCTCCCCGAAAAGACATTAACACAGGCAGCCCTGTTAGCGATTCACGTTCAATCGTGCATTTATCGTCCGCAATAAAGCATTTTATTGCACAAATATATTATATAGCTCACTGGCCTGCCGCCGCAATCTCATTTAAAACTGTCCACCCCAGGTGAAAAATGTTGCGTCGAAGAGTGCGGCGCTATTAAGCAAGATTAAATTGACCTGCGGGACCGGGGTTCCTGCAGCAAGGCGAGCCTGCTCTCGCGAGAGCGAGCAGCGCCGCAGCCCTCGCCATTCCACTTTCTAGGCGCCATAAATTAGAAACAGACTCCGTGGTGGGTTTGGGCTCGCGAGGAGGGCCTCTTCCAGGCCAACAGGGAGCAGGTTTTATTTATGTCCTCCTGGAGGGGTGAGCGAGGCTGCAGGAGCTGCAGTCACTTTGGCATACACCCGATGTATGTTAGTCTTAAATCTTCCGAGCGTTAAAAAAAAAAGCCCGGAGATGAGAAGAATTGTGCTGACTCAATCTCGGGGCTGCGCACGTTTGAATGCAGTGAGGAGCTGCAGCTCCGCACTGCAGCATCACTGCCTGTCGTCAGACAGCACGGGGCGGCCAGGAAGGGCTCCCGGGACAGGTCCCCGCTGAAGGGAGATGGGCCTCTTAAAGTGGCCACCCCGAGTGATGTAAGAGAACGACCCAAACCCCAAGCAGACGTCTTCAGAGAAACAAAACATTCTGAACTAGGACTTCTGTGCATCCTGCGTGACCCCTGCTGAAGGAAGCTAGGCCGATGGTCAGGGAGCTGCTGAAGGGAACTAGGTCTCTTAAAGAGGCCACCCCGAGTGATGTGAGAGAATGACCCAAACCCCAAGCAGACAAAGAAAGCAACATTCTGAACTAGGACTTCTGTGCATCCTGCGTGACCCCTGCAGAAGGAAGCTAGGCCCATGGTCAGGGAGCTGCTGAAGGGAACTAGGTCTCTTAAAGAGGCCACCCCGAGTGATGTGAGAGAATGACCCAAACCCCAAGCAGACAAAGAAAGCAACATTCTGAACTAGGACTTCTGTGCATCCTGCGTGACCCCTGCAGAAGGAAGCTAGGCCCATGGTCGGGGAGCTGCTGAAGGGAACTAGGTCTCTTAAAGAGGCCACCCCGAGAGTGACGTCACAGTATGACAAAGCCCCAAGCAGACGTCTTCAAAGAAAGCAACATTCTGAACTAGGACTTCTGTGCATGCTGCGTGACCCCTGCTAAAGGAAGCTAGGCCCATGGTCAGGGAGCTGCGGAAGGGAACTAGTTTGGGTAGATAGCTGGCCCGACACACGCTAAAAGTAGCAAGGACTCCAGCATGGCCCGCCTGGCCCTTGGTGAGATGAGTCAGACTAATGGCCAGGACACTGCTGGAGGAACCTATGACACCAGCCACGCCTAGAGAGAGGAGAGCTAGGTTGCTTATGCAAGGGCCTGATTCTGATAAATAGAAGTACTCTCCTGTACAACCACCCTCCCGCTCTTACCGAAGAGCTCTAAGGCACCTAAGCAACATCCTGATCTATGCAAAAAAGGAGGTAGGCCTTCTCGCAGTAGGGGCCCGGTTAGGTCCCCAATAATGAGAAGATGGCCCTGTACACAAAAGACCTGGCTCCACTTATGAGTTGGAACAAAGTGAAATACTACTTAAATAAACCAATGGCGAGGGAGCCAAAGGCCACGTGGTTTACTGCTTTCACTTTTATCCATGCATTAGTCACGCCTCGCTCTCCCATTCATGTAAGGCAAAAAGTGTGCAACACTCATATTTTGTGACTGACGGAAAGAAATGGCGGATGTTCGTCTGTTCGCCAAAATGTATAAAGATGCAAACCAAATCGATTAAACCACTCCTTGATCCAGATCTCTAAAGGAGTTGATATGAGTTGAAAGACGGATTTTAGTGTAAGAAGGGAAAGTTAAGAACAAAAGCATCGGAAACCTGAAATACTCACAAGAACAACAATAAACGTTTTTGTAAGTGAGTAGTAACATTTTGGGGCCTGAATGCACCGTCATGGCCACTGAGGAACATGTTCCGCCATAGTTACAGCACATTTTCTGTTGCCAGACTAACTTACATTTGAGGTTTTGGAAATTGACAGCTGTTATTTCCAGGAAGGACCCTCTTTCAATAGGAGGTGTAGCTGTTCGAGGTGGATACGTTATATCAGATCTCTCTGAGACAGTTACTCTTAGTTTTAAGATGCGAGCAAAAGACAGACAGAGATCACAATTATTGGTTTACAGAGTTTCATACTTTTTATATGTTTATGCCCCTGTTTAGGTTTTCCTCACGTGTTCAGTATTTCCTCGTGTATCCTCGTGGACACTGAAAATAGATGTGCTGTATTCTTGGGAGCTATCTTTAAAACGCCATTTCCTCCCAACTTTGAAACTGGATAGAGGTCTTTGATCTTTTTTTCCCAAATCTACTTAAAGATGGCAAAAAGTCCAGATTTTAGCTAGAAAATCCACATGAATAAAACTTCCTGAGCAATGGCCAGTAACTGATTTATTTATGGGAATTACAGTATTTTGGGCTGGGACCTGTCTCTTACTAAAGTTCATCAGCTGCCCCTGACATTTTTGTTTTGTACGGTTTGTTGCAGCATTCAAGACTAATCTGCAACAGTGCTGCAAATTGATGTCATAAAACATTTCGTTAAATAAGCACAAACCTCACAGTCTCAAAGCACAAGTGTGACCTTGGTATTTTAGCTTGCTACTGGCCATAGTATATTTGTTAGAAGTAGACTCTTAATGAATAGGGAGTCATAAAAGACAAATTACCTCTTAACGAGACAACAAAAGTTTGAGCGTATTCACATAAAAAATAAAAGTAGTAATGTATCATAGTCCACTGTCAAGGGCTATAATGGTTGTTACATGCCCACTTCTTGTGTTAAAGGCCTGAACTGCTGTAATGCTATAAGAACGTTCTACCCACTGAGGTGAGAATATTAAACATTCAGCAGGTGAAACACTGAAAGCCAGGATTGGAATGCTGGAACAGAAGGTGTGTAACATCCATTATTGGCCCTCTGCCCTCCTATCCCCTTCACTGGCCTCCCAACATTCCAGTGTTCTAAAATGTGGTCACACGCAGCGTTGCACATTAGTAAGTGTGGTTGCCCACGTGTGGCAATTAATATCCCCTAACATCCATTAAATAGCGCCGCTGGGGTTACTGTCGCCTCAGGTAAGTTGAAAAAGCCTGAACTGGCTCAACCTCTCCAATGGAAACACATAGTGAACTAATCCCCTCCTGGCCCCGCGGGGCCCCCGGCCAACCTGGTGCAGGACTCACTTCTACAAACACTCAGAGAACCTTCGAGAGGCCGACGTCAAACTGCAGCAGCGCCAGTCACGTGTCAAACAAAAGCACGGCACGTGGCCAGCCGTGGCATAGCACAAAGGGGCTCTTTTTTACCTGACCTCCTCTGCACCAGCTCTACATAGACACGTGACTAACTATAAACATTCAGTGGCAAATCAGACGTTTGACCGAGTCTACCCCCCCACCCCCCACCTGCATCATGGAAACACTGGCCTCATGAGACAAATAGCTACTGATGTGCTTAGAGCAGGACACATCCCGTACGGGCCCGTCTTCAGTTTACATGTATAAAGCTGTCCTGCGAATTATGTAAAAGCTTTATAATAGTACCTAATAACATACACGTGTGTTGATGGCGGACAAGCCCCTTTTTCACCCACCCCCTGCGATGACGCAATGCCGGTGTTGTAGGCGTTTCCTTCCATGGGTGACGCCTATCCACATTGACCAGGTGCACGCATGCGCCGCCACCTTCTGGCGCATGCGCGTGGCGTAGCCCCAGAACGTGAGAAAACTTTTTGAAAATTTCTGGGCCACTAATGCATTACAACAGAATAGTCATCCATGGAGACTTAAAATATGTCAGAAAGTAATAATAAGTCAGTCATGGACGTCAGTTCAACAAAATGCAAGAGGTAGCAGAAGGGACATCACATGTTCTTTTATCTTTACTTTCACTCGCACACATGCTTACACATACATTCACTTATGCACACTCTTTTTTTTTAACGTAAGCACACGCACACCTGCAAGAATGCACACAACATATATTAAAAAGTGTTCCCTTTTACTTACCTCAGCTACCATGGAGGGTCATAGACTCATAGTACAGCTAACTGTACTTCATTTTTATTACTATAAAAGTGAATAATATAATATAATTCACTATTATTGTTATAAAAAAACTGATTGAAAACAAGGAAGTGGATCACCAAGTGAGATCGGTAAGGATGAGCTGCCCCTGTGGTCCTGGCACTGATTTTGCCCCCTTTGAGTCCAGGGGCCGCAAAGGCAATGCCAGGAGTCGAAAGGGGCAAGCTGGGGGTCGCAGCTGCCACCCCTAAATTACATCCATGAAGTCAGTATACATGCAGCATGCATGCCAATGTTTCCTTCTCATTCTGTACACGACAAAGGAATTCGTCTTCTGCCAGCGTGTGCAACAGGGAAAGAGACGTTTACCCAGTGCTTAATTTGTGCTTGTTGTTTCCGGTGCTGAGCACCGGCACTCATATTTGAGGGCTGTGGCTTATTCTTCTGCCTCAAGCATTTGCTGCGAGCAAAATACACATATGGGAAAGACGGAGGAAGAGAAAAACAAAAAGGCGTCACAAAGGGAGAAAGTAGAAAGCTTCAAGAGAGAGCTGAAGGGGCAGGGAGTGGCTTTGTATGGATTGAAGAAGCCGGGGATGACTTCAGGATTACGCCGCCTCAGTATTCCTTGTTCACACATTTAATTGCAGCAGCCGCATGTTTAAGAGGAGGGCTTTGTGCACCAGCACCTTTTTATTTACAAATTAAGCACTGCATGTACCCCTAACTGCCCCCTCTGCTTGACATAACCGACCGAAGCCAGAGTACAGTATGGTGTCAGAATGTTCTTTCACCCACACTGCTGCGGTGTGCTAATGCTTTATGGTCTGCATGAGGTCTCTTCGCAGTGGGCATCCATTCCCACATATGGGCAGTGCAGGCCAGGGCTGCCACCCAAGAAGGTCCCAGGCACAGCTGATGGGAATAGCTGCCATAACCAGCTACGGGCCCCAGCGTCAGGCAGGCCTCGGGTGGCATGTCAACCATGGTGGTGGGTGGGGCCATGCCACCCCCTACTGTAACACCCCCAGCGCTGAACAGCTGTGATTGCCCAGAGTCAGACAGGCCTTACATAGGCAGAAGGACTGTGGTATTTCTGGAACTCATCTGAGGCAAGGCTTGGCCCGGCTAGTCATCTCACAGAGAGGAAACGATATGTCTCCCGGTGACGTGTCCCTCGGATCCGCTTCACTGCTGTGACCCATCATTTTTATTTAGTGCTGTTATGAACTGTAGTGTCACAGCATGTGTACAGCATTAAAAGGTACAAAAACACCGGGCACAAGTATGCTGGGCATAGCGAGAACCATAGGAGAAATTGAAAAGCTCATATATGCACAGAAATGACAAAGCTTTGTACATTTCACATATAAAATGCTTATGCCATTCGTGGTGAACATAATGTTTGTTATACTTAAGAGGCGTTCTGCCAGACTCCTTTAGCGTTGTCTTCTTCTCCTCCTAAACCTTCAGCCATTACCTTGAGACATTGTCAATCGCATCTTGGACCACCCTTCAGAAGTATTTAGGGGCTAATTATAAGTTAAGAGGTCGGACGAGCCAACCGCCAAACTCGCAGGGAGGAGCATGCCGCCTGGGCTGACCACGACTCTGCCTCCGTGCCGCCGGGCATCATGTTCCTGTCGGGGATAGTGGCCAGACCGCCAGGTTCATAATGTGTCAGTCAGACCGCCACAGTGAGGTTGGTGGTCTCAAGACCACCAGCTCCGTAATGAGGCCCTTAGTCGCACTGTTTTTCTATTGGCTGTTTGGGCATGTCCTTCCACTGCTACTGGATGGACTATTATACATCTGAAATCAGTTGACTAGTTGCATGGTATTACCTTGAATTACTAAAGCATTTGAAAAATGGATGGTACCAAAACTAGGATTGGTTTTTGTACTGTAACATCCATTTTTAAGATTCTTTGAACAGCACGTATGAAGTGTGCAGTGCGTCCTGTGCATATGTCGTCTATCAATGAACAGCGACGCCTGAACACTTTGTCCCACATGGGTTAGTAATTTGTGTGGGTTCTTTGCTCATTCATCGGTCTGTAATAATTCCAGCACCTTTTCCCCTTCCTGTGGATGGTACTTTTTCTGCTCTCCAGTGGGCGGTCTTTCTTGTGTGTACTTTGCATCAGTGTTACTGACTCCTGCGTGTTCATTGCCTCTAGACATTGCAGCTTCTTGTGTTTAGTATGCCTCAGTTTTGCAGTGGTTCCTTTCCGTATTTGATTTCTTAGTAGGCTGTGTTTTCGTAAGCGCACTATGCACCCAGTGAGTGGCATCTGTTGAGTATGCTTTGGCGTGTGCTTTAGAGAGCAGTAATTCCTGTGTCCTCTGTGCAGGAGTTAAAAGTAGCCGCAAAAAGTGATGCAGTGGAATCTCTTCGATTCCACTGCACCATTTTTGCATTCCCCCTCACGGGGGAATGCCTCCTTACATACATTATTCCTGGCGCAGGCATAATGTGGCGCAAGAGTTTACAAAGTGGTGCATTGCATGCATTGCACCACTTTGTAAATCTGGCGCAGTGATTTTGGCCTCATTGGGCCACATTAGCATAAAAAAAAAAATTCACATGTGGCAGAAGGAAGTGCTAGGCCCTCTTAAATCTGGGCCATAATGTTTTGTCATCTATCTCAATGTTATTGATTTTATTTTATTTGTGTTTAAGAGTGAGCTGACCTCACCGGATTCACACTTGTGACCTGTACTCTAGGCAGCAATTTTGCAGCAGCTAGACAACCAACTGAACTAACATACAGAACAATGTGTATTATAAGCACAAAGGGTTATTAAAGATCTTCTTAAAAGATGTTATAACCAGCTGAGCTAACCCCAGTAGAACGTGGCTTATGAGTAAAGAGGTTTATATAAAGGTTGTCTTAAGCTACATTTTTCCATATGCGGTATCGAATCAATTACAATGGATTCTGGAATTCATCATATGTATTTCTGTAGATAAGTTAAACTAATAATTATCAGGTAGTCGCTCATGTTGTCATAAGTTGCTTCTTCACATTTATTATTTTTTATTATTGTTCATTAGCATTTTTACAGCTCACAATTTGTGAGTAGTTTGTCATTGCAGCGTCTTTTCGTAGTCCAGGATATAACTATGCAAACAGTTCCACGCATATTCAGCTCTGTGGAGTCAGCAGGGTGTGGTTAGTAGGGCAAGTATGTCAGTTTTGATGATTTGTGGGTTTTAGGTGAGTGAGACAAGAGGGCTGTATGACAATTTGTTATGCATTGTTTTGGCTGGCACGTGGACCCATTAACTCGCCTTGTCTGATTGGTACATAGACAATGGTAGAATTTTCTACTGGATACTTTAGTACTCAATTATTCACATAAGCACTATGTGTTGGATGTATTCACAGCATTCTGCCTTAAAGTGGGATATTTGGATGAGCAGTGCTGTTGTGACTATGTTGATATCAACCTAAGTGACATATCCCTGCTCTGTTCGATGTGCATGTGATGGCCTGACTAATGTGTGCTATTGGAGTATCAATCAGTGGTGTGCATCCATAATTTCAATCGTAAGCCATTGATCTGTTGCTGACTCCCAAGCAGTGCTAGTAACTCATTCACAAAGGCAAAGGGGTACCCTTTAGACTTCTTCCCACTTTAAGAAACAGTGTGGCCGCTTCAGGTGGAGTAGCAAGGTTCTAGACCGCCACTGGCTGCTCTCAAAAAAGCTGTCCCTTGCAGGCCACTATCCCTCTGATTGTAGCCAATCACAGCTGGTCACAAATTATGACCTGCCTAATTCATATTAATTAGACAGGTCATTGTGCTACCCCCTGTGATTAAGCATTTGCCCCAACAAGCCTTCTGATGTGAATGTGACTTTCCTGCCATCTTTTAGTGTATTAGCACTGAGTCTGCAAGTAAATGACTTTTTTGTTTAGATAGATCGATACAGATAACATTGAACAAACCAGATGTGACAGGATTACAATTCTGATGTGTTCTGCTCACCCATACGGCTTAGGGGTGGGAGTAGAGATGTTATGGTAGCTTGAATTTGATCTGGGAACGATCCCACTATGCAGCAGTGAGGACTTTGAGTCGTCAAAATGTTTGTTTGCGTAAGTTATTTTGTGTAATTTCCCCACTGAATAATCTTTCAAGGAATACTCAGAAGTATTCTAGTTTTGGGGCCGTCTACCGTGCCAGATATCCCTCAATGATTTCGCTATTTATAATTGGGTTTGTAAATTGTCTGGTCCTCGGAGCGTAGCTATCAGTAGTGAAGCAGATGCAGTGGCGGTGGGGTCCATTATTCTAAGCGGTCCACTGGAGTGCACTCTAATTTCAGAGGTTTATTGTTTTACAACCAAAGGAGTGGATGAGGGGCCCATGTCCCTTGTTTGCATTATGGCCCAAGGCTCCCTTGCTGCGCCATTCTCTGGTTATGGCTCAATCGGGAACACAATGATGGCTAAGGGCCTGATTTGGAGTTTGGCAGATGGGGCTCCTCCCTCACAAACGTGGCGGGTATCCCATCCGTCGTATTACGATCCCATTATGTTCTACGGCTAATCATGATACGGCAGACTGGATATCCATCACATTTGTGACGGAGTAACCCGTCCCCCAAACTCTAAATCAGGCCCAAACTTTGCATGTATACTGGCCCCTGGTTCTAATAGCCAGAAACTGTGGTGTAAAACTCTTCAGTGTAGTTTTATTGAAATTTGTTTAGGTGTGGACACATTTTCACTGCATTTGCAGTCCTTTTTAATGTATAGTAAGTAGATGCTACCTTTTGTATTGAACCACATGAGCACCCACGCTAAGCTTTATTTAGTACATGATTTACCCCTACATTTTATCCCATTCTTCATCCGGAAAGAGTCGGGGTCGGACTGGTCTATAGAGAAATCATGAAGTGCCCATGAGCTGGTCTGACAGATCAGTGTCTGGGTCAGTTTTTCAGCAGTTTGTGGGCCTGCTTTATGGTCTGATGGGCCTCTTTTTAGGTCTGGCGTGTTGTAATCTATCTGTGGGCTTTAAACCACACCCACCGCACACCTATCACTCGTTCATGGGCTTGCCTTTCAAAAATCCTTTGTTAAGATTGGTAAATGCTGTACGTATGTCCCTCCTTGGGGCAGTTTTGTTACCGCCTTGGCCATCGACCCTGTTACATGGATAATTGCACGTTTGCCGATACGTTTGACTGCGAGCAAACTTCTTTGTCCTTTTGTGCCTCTCCTTCCTGCTCACACTCATGGCGCTGTGAATTGGCTCGCTTATGTCAACTGTTTTAGTTTTCATTTTCATTTTATGTGGCAAGAAAAGTCCAGTTAGGAATTTACAATGCTAATAGCTCTAACTCGAGCAAACGCGAGGCCCACTGCATTGCAAATGCTTGTTTATGTTGATTTTTCCTAATATTACCACAAACATTACTTGCAGCAAATATAAACGCACACTGTCTTCCACACTTTGCAAAATATCCATACTTCATGAACTTACAAGTTCAATACTGGCCTTATTTCCAAACTTGGGCCACTCTTTGGCTATCTGGTTCGCTAATGGGGATCAATTTTATTTTGGTGCCTGGGCCTATTTTTTTCTCCAGTCCCACCCTGGAGACAGTTAGAACTTTGACGTACTTTTTCAAGTTCATGTCGAGGTAGAGTCCGTCTGGCCACCTGCTCTTGAGCCCATAGTAAACTGTTAGTAGTCCAGAGGACGCTTAAATGTGGACATAGCTGCCCGCTGAGTCACTGCAATCCAGGTTTGTGTAGAAGGTGTGGTCCATCCGCTGTCGGAAATCAGTACCCATGTCCACTGGGTGTGAAAGGTAGACTGTCTCTGGCTTGCGTCAGGGTGTCTTTTTTCAGAAATGGCGAAGTTCATTCGGCGTTTTTCCGAGTATTTGTGATAAATGATGTCATAGATCACATGTACACAGGAGTAAAACGTTGCCTGCACTAATGCTTTACACCAGTAGATGGCAGCAAAGCTACGCACAAGGAAATCAAGCTACATTAAGACTAAACGAAGTGAACTCGTGAAATTAAAGTCGCAGATGGTGTAAACTAGGAAGTCCGAAAGTCGGGAAATGTGGCAGGTAAAATACTGCAACAACGTAAAGTGCCACTTGATTTCACCCTACGCTTCCGTCTACTATAGACTCTACAGGCAGCAAAATCCGCGAGCTTCGGAGATGCATAAGTACCTAGTCACGCAAACTGCGTGCAACTAGAGGATGTGGTTTTAAAGCTCAGCATTTTTGAGAGTTCTGTGGGCGGTCATCTCGCTATGGAGGAAGCAGTGCTGAGTCGGCTTCTATGTGCTAGGGTGCAGGGTTACTACAGCTGACATCTATCTGCTGACGTCCAACCCACAGAAAGGCCAACTCAACTCTCCATCATTATAAGGTCGATAAACTGAGTACCGGTAAAGAGGGTAATAGTAACACCGCTTATTTTCTAGCGCTTAGAAGTGGCTGTCCCGCTATATCAAAGCAACCTATTGCCAGAGTAATATTAACAATAACAATAATACCGAGACTTATTATTGGTAGAAGTAGTAGCAGCAGTAGTAGAAGTGGCAGTAGCAGTAACAGTAGTAGTCGTAGTAGTGGCAGCAGTAGAAGTAGAAGTGGCTGTCCCGCTATATCAAAGCAACCTATTGCCAGAGTAATATTAACAATAACAATAATACCGAGACTTATTATTGGTAGAAGTAGTAGCAGCAGTAGTAGAAGTGGCAGTAGCAGTAACAGTAGTAGTCGTAGTAGTGGTAGCAGTAGTAGTAGAAGTAATAGCAGCAGTCTTAATTGTAGTAGCAGTATTAGTAGCAGTAGTAGAAGTAGTAGCAGTAGTAAGTAGAGTTAGATGTAGTAGTAATAGTAGTAATGTTACCAGGTAACATCTTCACAAAGACTTGCACTGGAGCACACGTTGAAGATGCAGGCGACCAAACCATTGTCAACTCCTTTATCAAGTGAGCCTTGCAAAGATGCTGAGGCTTCCCCAGACCTTCCCAAGAAAAAATGTCTAAGAACGAGGCCTCATGGTCTCAGTACGTACATGGGCTTATTACACAAGGGGTGACCAACTACAGGCAGATCTGTCCGTCCAGGAAAATCCACGTTTCTTTGGATTTACTGCATTTACATTATAATCGGGACCCCTGGAATTATGCGGCAGGAGAGTGCCAAATTATGCAACAGGGTTGAGTAAATTACTCAGCAAGAAGAAACAAATTATGCAGCATAATGTGGCACGTTTTGTAATAGTATTGCTTTGTTATTTTGTCATTTTTAAATTTTGTCATACATTGTATGGGCATTGGCTGCACCTCATTAATACCTGTTTCGCACCAAAATATAGCAATAAGCAACGGAAAGGTGAGCAGTCCAGCTCTGCAATGGGCCTTCCACTGCGCAGCAACACGTGTTGCTTCATTTTTAGTAACTTTTGAACCACCTGAGCTAGATTTTTTTTTTTTTAAATCAACAGAATATGCGCCGGGTGATGGATTACGTGGCACATGCAACAAATCTACAATCATGCAAAAAAAATTCCATTGGCAATGTTTGTAATCCACCAACTTTCTGCAGTGTTCAGATTTCAAGATCAAATATATTCTAGCTCAAACGTAGGGGAGGAGTAAAGGGAGTGGAGGGACCGGAGGGAAGAAGAAATATGTTTTATTGCTAGATGCACTTGGTGAGATGTGGGATTGGGTTACTCAGGTGTACTGAAGCAATCAGGTGTAGCTAAGCCGTGCATTACATTCACCACCGATCATTCACTGGCGCTTAATCCTTAATGAGCAATTCCGCCTTTGCTTTAGGTTAGCGCTGGGTCGTCCTTTAAGGACAGCTATCGCTCGCTATAAGAAACGTCATTAATCCATTCATCCCGTGACCTTACATATATATGTTTCTGGGGTCCTGTGCAGCTCTTGACAGTTCACAAAAGTTAACTGATCGCCTTTCATCTGCGGGTTGATGTATTCAGGTATTAAAGAGCCAGGGCTCCAGGAGGCACACCCACATAGTATTAATACTCTCGGAGTACTCTGGCTGCCAGGGCACTGGGCGAAGCACTTTAATCTATTGGCTGTGACAGTAAACAACTCTGCATATTTAAGTACATGTCATTCCATAATGGAAGAGTGACTGATTGCATCTTGGTGGCCATAAAAACTGTTCAGCATCACTTTTTAAAGACTGATTCCATATATTCTAAAGTGTCTCCTTGTAAACCAAGTGCATTATGATTATGTAAAGTACATTACTGTTTTCGCAGAGCTATTTGTTTTTGGAAAGGATTGTTTCCAGAATCCCCTCGTGCGACCAGAGGCTCAACCTGAAATTCAGCTGTGAGAGTCAGGTTTTCCAAACAGAATAAAGGCAATATCTTTTCTCACCGACCAGTTTTGCGTGGATTGTAGACATGGGGAGAGTAATCAAATAGAGATTATGTGCTACCATGTAAAATGAAAATATGAATTCCTGCTGAATAGCAATTTGAATAGCATCTGCGGATTGTGTATACTTTTTTTTTAAGAAGCCTTATATTTCCTAATTGATATTCATATTTTAATAAAAGTGGCGTAGTAGCCCGGTAAAAATTGCACACAATGGTGTACACATTTGTTTTTAATCCCATAATAAGTAATTTCTTCTGCCAAATATTCATAGCCCTTAAAAATTCAGCAGGCAGCGGTAATCAAACGTCTGGATTCAGCAGGGTTACTGAGATGAATCTATGTCACCAGAAGCACAATGTTTTCTGCCTTAGACTTTTATTTTACAAAGTTTTATAATCTAGTAGAGTGGTTCTTAAATTTTTGACTTCTGTGGACCCCCACTTAAACATTCCTGGAACCCGGAGACCCCAACTGAATAATTACTGGAACCTAGGGACCCCCACTGAATAATTAGTGGAACCCGGAGACCCTAACTGAGTCATTTCTTGAAGCCGGGGACCCCGGCCTAAGCATTATCAGTGATTTGAACCACAAAACACTACAGAGAGGCCACTCATCCTCCCTACTATATTCTGTATGATGCTTTTGCACTTCTCCTATTCATTAATCTCAGGGTACTAGATTAATTTTCAGTCTCTTATTTCAAATTCCTTCACATTTACAGAATGTTTTTAAAATGTTCAGTTGTACATTTTGCTTCTTTATATACCATTTATCAATCTGTTAATATTATCTAATTTTCTAAGCAGTCGGGGAGCCCCGAGTAGCCTTCGTTGGAACCCTGTGGTACCCGGTCCACAGGTGAAGAACCATTGATCTAGTATAAAAGGTTCAATGGAAGTAAGCCAAGGATACATAACGTTGTTAAAAAGAAGGTCAGGACCGGTAACAAGCCATGCTTAGTGGCATAGAATCATCCAGACCTGACACTTACACGGTGCCACCGTGTGTCACACAATATCGGCTCCCTTCACCCGGTCAGCCAATGAGAAGCCGATTTCACATGTGGGCTGGAAACCCTTGCAAAGAGTGGGTTTCCAGCTCGTGTTCGGAGGCACTGCACAGCAGATGTCGATTACGGATGTCTCTCCACAACACTGCCAGCAGCCTCAAATGTTTTGGGATTTTTTTGTTTTTTTGCTGAGAGGAGGGTAGAAGTGCTAATTGGGCAGTGCCCAAGCCCCCTGTAACCCTGCCCACACACAATGTAAATAATTATTATAAGTTGGCAGGTTTGAGTCATCCGGCAACCATAGGAGTACCAATGGCCTTCCAGATAGTAAGTTTACTGACCAGTAGGTTTACTGCCTCCAGTGCTGTATAACTTAAAGCATGAACTCCCAAAGGTGGCAGCTCCAGGGTCTGGTCATCCCTGCAGCCAAGGACCATCTTTAAAACCCCCGCCTAGGCCCCACTGTGGCTATCGCGGGTTACATACACCCCAACAGATACACATTTCTTTGAGCGTTCCTCTAAATCACAATTGCCTGCAATTATAAATAATTGGATACATATTGTATTTTTTCATAGCATCTAATTTTCAATCGATTTGAACGGGGTGGGCTGACGTATTACTGCAGGAGGCAATATCTGGGATCAGCGGCTGGATGAAAACGCTGAGTGCACTCCCCGCTCGGTAGGATGGAGTCAGCAGATGTTTTAAAACCTATTTAATTGTTTGCTTCATAAAATGACCAAATTGTATTAGCACTTATCCTCTCAGCGTTTTAGTGCAGCAGAGACATAAAAAATAAAAATAACATATGGCCGGAGCGATCTTTGTTGAAATTCATTCGATCGTTAGATATCGGCTCACAAGCATTCCACAGGATTTGCAGCTTCTCTTTTCAGGCATTTGTTCACCTCTTCCGTGCTTCCTTCAACAGAATAATCACACCTGGTGTTCCATCTCTATTGGTCTAAATCAAAACAATATTTCAAATTACTTTAGGGGATAACGAGTGGAATTAAAACTTCGTCACCTCATATTACATAGGCCACTCAATCATCAAAACCGAAATTAGCCACTGATGACTCAAAGGTCCATATTAATAATATGATTACTGTAGAGTAAAGGGGATTGCTGGGTAGCAAACCCTACCTAAAAAAATACTACATTATGCATAAATTCAGAATACAGTAGAACGTGCCAGGCCAAGTCTAGGCCTTTAGTCTTTGAAATAACCTCTACACATCCCTGTGGCTTTCAGCAGCTGGATTGCTTCTTGGGTGTCTGACCCAAAAGTGTACTGTGGACTTGATTCATTTCATATACTTCACACCCAGGGAAACCATTCACTTTCCAGGTACCAATGGCCTCAGTGATGAGTGGACTGCGCCACTGACCAGGTAAGAGATGGTGACACAGGCCCAACTCCTCGAAGGAGATTTGCTCGGCATCCTTCCTTGACTCTGTTGCTCTTTCCTCTCCTTGTTTTGAAGGGACTGGTCTTGCACCATCAGCACTCTCCCACAAAGGGAACATATCAATCAATCTACCAACTGCTCCCTCCTCTCGTTCCGGTACCCTAGAGATGGTATTCTTGCGTGCTTGTGTAGACATTTCACCTTACATCATGGAGATCTTTTTTGTATAGGTTGCTCCCATTCCAACCCTACAGTAGTCGGCATTAATATGTGGGCTCTGTGAGTTCAGAGCTCGCTGTTAAAGCATTAAGTGATATGAAGGTCATAAATGTAAAGGCCGGCAATCCTTCTAAAGTCCATAGGATGAATTTTTGTAGCTTAACGCCGCCTTGTAAATATGGGCCCCTCCAACGCAGATTTATGTGGCGAGGGGCATGCAACGGTTGTTGCAGTGGGCGTTCCACAACACCTATTGCTTTTGACGCTGCCACAGAGTTACAAGAATTTGTAAATCTTTGGCAGCTCCAGAAGCTAATGCCATCCCAGGGGTGGCATTAGCATGACGCAAAGAGGAGAAATAGTTTTATTTATCCTCACTTTTGCTTTTTCTATGTGTGCTGCATTCTGCAGCATACAAACAAGGAGAAAAACACCATTGTAGATTGTTTATGTGCAGGAAGGGGCATCTTTCTGCACATAAACAATCATTCCCTTCAACACAGACACCCTTGCACTATGGTGCAAGGATGCCTGCATTGGCGCTCACAGCTAAATTTAGCACCAGCACTAGGGGAAACACTGAGGTACGCCGCGTTTGTGTAAATACGGCGCATCCCTGTACTTTAGAAGTGACGCAGTGCGGCGCTGCCAATTTTAACGCAGCCTGGCGTTGCGCCACTTCTGTGTAAATATGCCCTGCTGGCTCTAGTCCTGAAATTTTCAGATTATAAATCACTGTTTTCTGGTGTGTTAATTTAATTAGGTCCGTGGAAGTAAAGCAAACTACAACACCCAAAATTAAATTAAATTATCACATAAAAGTCCAGGAGTCCAAAAAATTTATTTAACAACATGGTGGAGGTAGTTAACCTAATGATCAATAAAATGAGTACCATTAGCTTGAATAATGTTAACACTTTTTATTTACAGCGCTTAGAAACCGAGCATTTTAATACAAAGAGCTACATGAGTTTTATTATTATTTTTATTATTATTATTATTATTATTATTATTATGATGTCTGCCAGTCTGATGAAAGTAGGAAGGCAGCCTATCACCTATGTCATTGGGATTAGGGAGAATCATAGAACAATATCCTCATATTTATACATGAAAGGGTAAGTTATGTTTTCACTATTTGGTGAAGAGAATTAAAGAAAACTTTACTCAGCTTTCAGTTTATTTGTGCAAATTGAGAACTGCAACTTGTGAGTATCATATTTTATTTATTTTCACACCAGATGTCCCAGCTTACACTTTAGATGTGTTGGTACTTCGGTGGAAAACCTAGCGAAATAAGTAAGGTTTGTCTTTGGGGGTTTGTGTGTTGGAATGTGTTGACTTACCTGTCATCTAGCAATTATATTAATAACTAATTGTTTTCAGTACTATTATGAGTGCTGTCATCTTGTTCTGTTGATAAAGAAGTCTTTTATATATGTGTGTGGGTGTCATGATTGAGAAAGCAAAGCCATAGGAAATGCAATTTATGTTTGTTCTAACAACTTTTGACACTTTTCACAAATCTCTGATACATTTAGCAGTGAGATGGCCCATCTCCTTTTGGTAAATACAAGCAGTTTATCTGTTTAGGTTGCATCAGTTCAATAACGTGAAAAGTTGTGGTATTTTAAGATGAGTATAATTGCCTATTGTGTCACTCCAACTACATCATTAGACTGATACAGGCTACCGTCATGTCACGTACACATATACGTAAGTGAGTCGAGGGCATACACACGGTCATATGTTAATGAATGAGTTGAGTGCATACACACAGTCTTATATGTATATTAGTGAGTTGGGGGGTTGGGAGCATACATCAAGCCACATATGTAAACAAGTGAGTCGAGGCATACGCACAGTCACATGTTAATGGGTGAGTTGGGTGCATGCACACGGTACGTTAATCTGTGAGTCGAGGCATACCCCAGGGCACATGTCAGTGAATGGGTTGAGAGCATACACCCGGTCACATATGTAAACAAGTGAGTCGAGGCATACGCACAGTCCCATATTAATGGGTGAGTTGGGTGCATGCACACGGTAACGTTAATCTGTGAGTTGAGGCATACACACAGTCACATATGTAAATGAATGAGTTGGGGTGTTGGGGAGCACACACCCAGCCACATATTTAAACAAGTGAGTCGAGGCATACACACAGTTACATATTAATGGGTGAGTTGGGTGCATACACACGGTACGTTAATCTGTGAGTCGAGGCATACACACAGTCACATATGTAAATGAGTGAGTTGGGGTGTTGGGGAGCCACATATGTAAACAAGTGAATCGAGGCATACACACAGTTACATGTTAATGGGTGAGTTTGGTGCATACACACGGTACGTTCATCTGTGAGTCAAGGCATACCCCAGGGCACATGTCAATGAATGATTTGAGAGCATACATACCGTCACATATGTAAATGAGTGAGTTGGGGAGCATACACCTGGCCACATATGTAAACTAGTAAATCGAGACATACGCACAGTCACATGTTAATGGGTGAGTTGGGTACATGCACACGGTAACGGTAATCTGTGAGTCGAGGCATACCCCAGGGCACATGTCAATGAATGAATTGAGAGCATACACACAGCCACATATATAAACGAGTGAGTGGTCAAATATGTTTTAGAGGAAGTATACAGGTCAGGGGAGAGAGGAATCCCAGGTTGTGCCAACGGAGAAGGAATTCGTAATCTAAGTAAAATGTCCCAGGCGGCCACCATCATATTCAAGAGGCATCGGTACTGAAAGGACACATTTCTAACTCTAGTGAGACAACCTGGACATTTTACTGGACAAGCAAAAAGACACACCCTGGAGTCTGAAAACCCTGTTTTAAAATATGTTTTCACTGCTAGAGAACTCAAGTGCAAGGATTTTTGCAGCCCCAGGCAAAATTACATTGTACCCCCCAAAAAATCTGTTCTGCCACTGCCTTTTCCATAACAACAAGGACTTTTTAGAGTGCATTTGCTGCAGAGTGGCTCCCTCTTGTGGTTATTTGTGGTGGCGTCAAAAGGCTTCTGCTTGCAATTCTTAATATGGCAGCAGCCCTAGCTAGAGCCTCCCTTTGAAAACTGCCCAGGCTGAGCTTTTAAAGGGCTCCGGAGAAGGTTCTGTGAAGGGTGTACTCTTTCCACACCTGACTACACTTTTGAGAAAAGTGCCCATTTTTTTTACAGTTCATTGATCCTAAACAGGCTTATTACAAGGACTCCTAGTGCCTACTAAACTGAAAAACGTGCTCGTTAACCCCGAAATAAAGTTCCGTCGGCATACTCAGCGAGCCATGCTTTGCTGTGTTAAATATATGGCGAGTTTTTTTTTTTTTGCTGCAAATGTTAACAAACCAGTACGTCATCTGCTTCCATTAGAAGTGGAAGCAGCGATTACATTAATAATTCATGTGCTGAAAAGCACAAGAACAGCATCCTGACATTGTTCTAGGGCCTTCATCTTGGTGTTGCTGAGGCGGGGCTCAAAATACAGAAGGGGTGTGTGGAAGGAACATCGCAAGGTTGCATTACAGACCTCTCGGGTCCATGTCCTATTACCCTTTGTCTGGGAAACACTGACGTCTGGTGTCGATCTGTCTGTTTCCCCTGTCTTGGGCTAAGTGATTTCGGTGCCTGTCTTTTGATCAATGGCTTCACTCTCTTGCGCCTCGTGATCAGTGACCTCAGAGGTCAGTGTCTCTCTCTTCTTCTCCAGGGGATCACTTACCACAGATCCATATATCCGTTCCTCCAGCACCAAGAAGCCGGTGTCTTTAGGGGTCACGCTATATATTTTACCGTCTGGGGATTATTGCCCTTAAAATAATCTGAAAACGTGTCCCTCCCTGTCGTGATTATGGGGCCTCGAGAGTAACTGAATTATTTGCTCTTTTTGTAGATTTAGTGACCTCGTGTGATCACATTTGTTTCTCTTTACCACTGAAATTATGCGGCAGAGGGGATCCAATTATGTGGCAGGGTTGACTAAATTATACGGCAAGAAAACACAAATTATGCGGCATAATGCGCCACATTCTTTGACATTTCTACACATGTTAACACTATATGGGAATAGTGTCTCCCCAATAGTAACAGTTTGACACCCATATGCAGCAACGAACAACACAAAAGCGAAGAGCCCACCTTTGTGAATGGCCTTCCACTACGTGGCAACTCATGTAGCAACATTTTTAGTAACTTTTCATCCATTTGAGCTAGAAACATTTTTTTTTTGGTCAAAATCAGCATAAGGCGGATTATGTCACATATGCAGCAAATCTATGACTATGCTAAAAACGCAGTGACTGTAAAGTGGCATAATTCAAGGGCTCTGTCCAAAAACCCCTATACTTGAAATAGTGGTCCCAGTTGAATCTGAATATATTTCCCCACAAGGTATAGATATATCACTCAGGTACATAGAAGCAGCATTTAGAATGGTTAATCTATACTTACTCTCACAATATGTTGTCAATCGATGTTCTGGCTACAATGTGTAGGCAGCCGAATATTTATATGCTCGATATTCTGAAATAAAATTGTTGAACCCTATGGCAACGTATAATATGTGACTTGAAAAATTGATCCATTATTCAGTGCTTTCGAATTTGGAACTAACACAGTTGTACGAATGCTGCGCATTTGATAAGCGATTCTGCACTTATACAGATCGTTAGTGACACTAAAATGAAAAATTCAGCATGGAAAATTAACAAAATGTGCATGGGATTGTCAATATCGCGTCAATTCTGATTGGCTAAAATGTAGAAGCCCAGTCCTCTTTCCTTCTGCCATCTCCATCCTCTGGATCCCAGCCCTGAACTGTATCTGCCCCTCCCCCACCCCATATCTATTTACAGGTTTTGAGCCGAGTAAAATCTCGTGGGCATCTACACACTTCAAGGACAGCCCTGGCCTGCGTGTGGGCCATTTCTCAGCAAAGGAATTAGCCCAGAAGCATAAGCATTTGTTACACGTCACGCCGGACCATCACCTCTGTGAGGAAGGCTCTGGAGAGGAAATGGCGCCAGAAGAATCGGAATACCAGGTATGTGGGAGAACTGCGCACAGAATTTTGGGCTTGATTTAGAGTTCAAGTCACCAGGTACCCCATCACAACGTACATTATACAGCACCTGTAATAAGGCAGCAGGATATCTGTCACATTTGTGATGAAGTAATCCAACAGTAAAACTCTAAGGGGCATGCTTAAAAGCCCCTTGCACCTCCATGCGCCACGTTAGCATAATTCTGATGTGCCATATTTACAAAGTGGCGCAATGCTTGGATTATGTCACTTTTTAACCATTTGCACCACATTCCGGCACTGGGAGGCCCAAAAAAATGGTGCAATGAAAGTTACAAGATTTCACTGAGCTATTTTTTGTGTCATTTTTAACGTCTGTTCAGAGCAGGTGTTAAACTGATGCACCCTTTATGTTCAATGGGCCTCCCTGCCGTTTGCCGCACTAGCGTCAACATTTTTGTTTTCTGGTGTAGCAAAGTGCCACAATAGCGTCATCAAAAATGTTGACACTATTGTGCTAATGTCCACCATGGCGCACCGTATTGTAAATACGGCACAACCATGGTGTCATTAGGTGCTGTGGGGGGAGGGGCACAAGAAAAGTGGTGCATTATCTATGATGCATCACTTTCATATAAATATGACCCTTAATCAGGCCCTTTAGTTTCACTTATCAACAATCCGTGATAGGGTAATGCTGATTTAAAAAATAAATTGTAATGAAAGGGATTAGACTTTCCTGTTCCTTGGTGGGTCTATGTTCGATTCCACTGCAAGTTTCCATGTGCTCTCTCGGACTTGGACTGTTTTATCAAGGACTTTTTAGAATTATACAAAAAAAGGGTCACAGCATAGCCAGCTTTACAAAGGAAGCCCTTATTTCTTAAATCTATTGAGCACATCCATTTTAGGGCCGGGCCTCTCTTTCAGCAGGGATGAGAGACCCCAATATTAGCAATTCTAAAGAACATGGCGTAAAAGGGACATTTATCCCAGTAGAGAGAGCAAGTGAGCTACAAGGACCCAGAGAAACTATATGATCCTCTCTCCTTGGATCCCTACCCACATTCCTCTCCTTTCCTCTACCTACTCCAAGGTCACCTCTCTCAAATTATCCACATTCTTTTCACTTGCCGTACCATCAGCCTGCACCATAGTCAACCCAAGTTCATGATCCTCCCACCTCGCTTCAGCCTTATTCAACCCCCTCTTGCACTCCTTACTCACATTCTGCTCACTTAACTCCTTCAAACTTTATTTAATCTCCTGTAGTGAATCCTTAGTCATGTGCGTCCACTCCCCCGTCTCTCACTAGTATCCAAACCCACCTCCTCGGTCCTTACCCATCATTCTTGACTCTCAACCTCATCCTAACTGTATCTATACCCACCTCCTCGGTCCTTACTAACCATTCTTTCCATTCAACTCTTTCACGCTTTATCTAACCCCACCTCAATCAATCCTTAGCCACATGCCTCCCTTAAACCCCTTGGATCCAAACCCACCTTCCCTGTCCTTACCCATCATTCCTGACACCCACTCTCATCCTGCTTTCAAACCCACCCCTGCAAGAGTTTGCCATATCCATATTCCTCACACTCCGTCCCCCCCAACGTTATCCAAACCCTCTTCCAACAACACTTACATCCTTACAACCACTAAAAAAATCTTCAGTTCTATCTCTCAATCCTTCCTAAGATACACCACAGCAGGGCCGGCTTTATGGCAGTGCGACTGGTACGACTCCACTGGGCGCTGACCTGAGGTGGGGATGCTGACCTCAGTGGGGCACTCTGTTTAGCAATAAATTATGTTTTAAAAACATCTGCTGCAGAGTTTCTTGTGTGTCCAGCTTTCAGCCATCAATAAGAAGTAGTGGAGAAGGTTAATATCCCTGCTGCAAAGAACGTGTACGGTGCAGATCACAGATCTGTATTTTATGTGGATAGCCGAGTGGATTACTGTCGTTGTCACAAAGATTCTTTTGCTCCCACAGTGCAGAAGATACAACCCTAATGTATAACTGACTGTTACGAACTGTCATAAAAGAGCTGCATGCAAACTGCATAAAACACGTTAGGATGTTATGTTTTTTCCCTCAGTCTTTCATTATCTATTCCAAAAGTTGCTAAAAGGGTTCGTTTGGGTAGATATACATTCATATTAGTAAAGTCAACCTTTACCAGCACTTAAAACAAATGCAATGTATGTGAGAGGGGGCTGTGGCGAAATGAGGGACATTTATGCTGGGTGGTAGTGAGGGAATCTGAGGAGAAGGTCATGGGGCGCAAAAAAATTATTGTCGCATTGGGTGCAACCAGCGCTAAAGCCAGCCCTGCACCACAGTCCGCATCCTCTCGACTTTATTCAGACAATCCTGCAACCCGTAACCACTTTCCTTCCATTCAAGAGGCACCAAATGTATCCCACCCTCCAATAGCAACCGTATCCCTGCGCGCCAACTTGCCATTTGTCATCTCTGCAGAACCTCAGTGTTTCCTGTTTCTCAAAACGTTCCCACCTCTAAATAAGAGACACTGGAATTCTGAGATTCGGTGGTGACAGCGTTTTCCGCATAAATCTAGACTATTCAATTGGCAAAATAATCCATCATCATGCATAATCTGCATTTTTTTTTAACAAAACTTTGTTTCTAGGACAAATGGATCATATGTTTCTAAAAAGGCAGCAACATGTGTTGCGAGCAGTGGAAAGCTGTTCCCAAATATTGACTGGTCAACTTTAAGTTTCTTATTGATGTTTTTGGGTGTTAATCTGGAACTAATAAGGTGAAACCTTTGCCAAGACAGTGTTAACATACGTACAGAATAAAACATAATTAATGAGTACTATAAAAAAATGTACCACTTTATGCCACGTAATTTGCATTTTGCTGCTGCATAATTTAGTCAGTCCTGCTGCATAACCTGTTCCTCTTCTGCCACATAATTCCAGAGGCTCTGTTCTAAGCCCGCTCAGTGTGAGCATTGAATGAGCTCTGTGCCGTGAACGCTGCCTTAGATCACCCCCATCAGTGGCGTAACAAAGGCCCAGTGGCGTAAGGAAACGGGAGGGGGCCCCTTGCAAAGAACATGGAGAGCCCCCACTCCGGACTCACTCGGGCTAGGTGCTGTGCTGAGGGGGCCCCCTGGAGCTCATGGTACGCCAGCACGGCGAAGGTGCGTTACGCCATTGCGAAGGCCACCGCAGCCCCCGCGGTGCATGCAGGACCCGAGCTCCAGAGGGCCCCCTCAGCACAGCGCCCTGGCCTGAGAGCTCTTGAGTCAGTCCGGAGGAGGCCCCCTCCATGTTCTTTGCAGGGGGTCCGACTCCATTTTCGTTACGCCACCAAATGCGTCTTTTACGCAGTCCGACCTCATCCAAAAAATCCCAGTTTGAGCGGTTCGACCGCCGGTGCAGCCTCGAACGGTGCAGATGCTGCGCCTCAGCTTACCAGGCCCAGCAGTGCAGACATCATTATTCCTGACAGATGACACTACGCCTTTGAAAAGCTAATTTTCTAAAAAGGAAATCTGGCAACAACTCCCTGGGGACCACGGACAGAAAAAAAGTCAGAAACAAATTGCTTTCAGATGCTGTAGCTGAGCAGTTTAAGCAAAAAGGAGTTCCCTCATCACCGCTGGGAATCTACAGGTTCTCCGCACGGAATACCAAGTGAGTTCGGCGGGATTTAAGCATTAAATTCGGGCGAAAATGTCATAGAACGGTATTAATATTTCAGATTTTGGAACATCTTTGCAGACGATATTTATGCAGGCGGTGTATTCACCTGAAGTCCGAAATATACGGAGGCCTCATAAACTGTTTTTTCTTACCTTCTGGGTTAGAACCATATGCATATCTCAAGAAACAGCCTTAGTTGTCTGTCACAGAAATGTAAGGATCATCACCACAAAC
Organism: Pleurodeles waltl; assembly: GCF_031143425.1. Taxonomy (NCBI): domain Eukaryota; kingdom Metazoa; phylum Chordata; class Amphibia; order Caudata; family Salamandridae; genus Pleurodeles; species Pleurodeles waltl. The sequence goes on from NC_090446.1 coordinate 101,975,340, forward strand.
ATTTCATTTGATGACATCACTACACATTAAACGCCTTTTATGACATCACCACACATGAAACTCGTTTTATGATATCACCACCAATTAAACTCCATTTCTGAAACCACCACACACTAAACCCTTTTTTTACATCACCACCAACAAAACTCTTCATGACATCATCGCCAACCATTGTGACATCATCATGCTTTGGCGTTTTTTATGATGTCACCACCAACTAAACTCTTTTGCCGATACCATCACTGACTAAGCTTCATTTGTGACATCACGACATATTACATTCTTTTTATGACATCACCACAAACTAAACTCTTTCCATGACATCGCCACAGACATAGCTCCATGTGGGACATCCCCATAAACTACACTCCACTTGCCATAGTTCAGACCCTGTACAGGGTCACATAGTGCAAGTCCAGCCGCACCTTGATGAGGTACTCTTGTCAATCTGACAAAACTTGCATTAACTCAAGAGCCTCGAGGCCACACAGGGTTCAGTGTACACAACATACATGCACAGAAGCTGTGCCACCTGTGACCCCGCTTATATGATCTAAAAAAATATTGCTGCCTTTTCACCTTGTGTATATTGACCAATGGAAATAATATGGTGGCCATAAAATGTGGTCAAGTTCTCCAACTATTTTCAAACGATGAACTGCATAGCGCAGAATTTAAAGATTTTGAGAAGCCAAACGCAAAAAATCTGCATCCATGAATTTTTTTTCTCGGGGCTTGTATTATTGTATTTAGAATTGTTGCCATTTCGTAATGTAGTAAATATCTCCTTAACCTAGCAATGGAAACTGTTAATGACATTTGTTATGGAAATTTCAAGGGTTTTTTATTGTTTATGTCTACCTTGTGATTCAGAATATTTAATTACATTGTTGTACAGTGATAAGCCTGGGGTGCACGTGGAAAATATGTGAATGTTTAAGTACAATTGCTTGCCACCAGAGGGCGAACACGCCCAGACTGTTTTGCCCTCAGTTGTAACCCTGGTACCACTCTTTTCCTTCGAATGTCCCCTTGTGAATGATGATTCTGGTTTTAGAGTTTGGCAGATGGGATACTCAATCACAACCATAACGGATTTCCCGTCCTCCTTATTACAAGATTTTTATATCCCACAGCACTGGTTATAAGAAAGAAAGGAATATCTTTCATGTTTGTGACAGAGTACCCGTCCATCAAACTCCAAATTATTCTCTATGTCTGCAAGCTAACCTGTGTATAGTTGTGGCATCCCTGCATCCCAATGAAGAACCAAGAGCGCCCCTTACAGGGTGGCCTGAAATCTGACCCAGCAGAAGATGTGATGTGCAGAAGGGCGGAGCCTGCAGTGAAGATCCCAGCCCCCAAATGCTTTGCTAAAGCTGGTAAAATGGAACCAAATCAACTATTGGATGGATTTGGTCCCCTTCAACCAGCTGTAGCTGCGCATTGATCACGCTGGTGCAGCGGGAAGGATGCAGCGATCCTCCCTCCTGGAGGTGGGACAAGAAGGCAGCCAGAGACAAAGCGCCTGTCGATACTCGAAGTATGATGAGTTCCACTTGGAGATCCATCTACAAAGTGCCGGGAAGGACCGCCGTCACTATGCGGCAACTGATCGATTACAAGCACCAAGACCACCCAAGATGGATGTCTATTGATTAGGACTGGATGGAGGGATGTGTCATTTAGGGCTTTGTGTTCTTCTAAAGATGCAGCCGAGCATCTGTACACTGCACATGTAGGTGTTTGTATTAATTTAGTAATTAATATATTTGCTTCAGGCTTTTTATAATAACTCCATCATGTAATACGAAGACTACTTCAGAACAATCAACCTAACACCGAGGTACCCCACGTAGGTCTAGGAGGGCCGTATACAAGCCAGATTTTCATGATGTACATTCAGGATAACTGTGACTTTCTGATTGGTGCTGTAAGGCCCTAACAAAGGAAGAATGAGCCCTATACAAATAAGTATACCATAGGAAAACATGCAATGCACATGAATTGTCATCACTTACGCAGGCGGTTGTTAACCTGACAACATGGCATTGATCCTTCCTTCCTGGACCTACTTTGGGCACCTCTGTGATAAAGCGTAGAGAAAACACAAACGCAGCATCAGCATTCACAGAACATAGACGGTCCCAGCACACAGGGCAGAGGAAAGCAGGCCTAGGCGGTAATCTGTAGGATTCTAGACTTTCCTGCATCTCTGTACAGCCGGGGGGGCTGGATCAGAGTCAGTTGAGTGTCTGGCTTTAGTAACTGACTGTCTGATCCTGCTCCCCTTCACGGGTGCTGCCTGTGACACATTCAGATACGTTGCCCAGAAATAGGGCTTTATTTTGTCTTACGGATTTCAGCAGGGATATGTTCCTTATAAATACATATTTAAACAACTTAATAGCAAAATAACCATCTGGCCCGGAACAACTATTCTCTTTTGTGTTTTGTAGTTCGAAACTCATCTTGAAGTTAAGAGTTTTCACACATCATCACTTTTCTGTATGACATGGTAATTCAGATTAATAAAGCAAAAAACTAGCAGGACTCTCAGTCTGGACATTATTTTTTGTTGTATTAAATTGAAAACTGTAACTGAATCTTGAAAGTATCCTAGATGTGGTAATGTGTAATGTGAGCAGCTGAAACGTGATGGAGAATGCACTGGGAGAAACAGAGTACACCCTGAGGGTTGTTTGTTATGAAGGCATCACCAAGATGGCGTCCAGTGTCACAACCACCACCACATACATCCTGAACTCCATGATGTTTATTGTGTCCAGCCTTTTTTCTCAGGGGGTGTGGCCTCAAATATATTACTGAGCTTTGGTAAGACATCTCTCAAGATCCTGTAGTTCTGCAGATATTGGTGAAGATATCAATGGTATTACACATTTAATTTACAACAATGATATGCTGCAGCCTTGGAGTAGCGGGTTGATTTGCGTCAAGTATAACATGGCGTAGTAAATGAACTATTTTTTAATCAAGGTGCTGATTTGCTATGTGATCGAATTTGTAATAACAAATTAGTATCATCCTTTGGCGTACAGGAAATGAAGACAAAGCTTAGCGTGTTGCCTTGAGAAAGGTCAGACAAGGACGAAACACCTTAGCATTTGCAGTAGTGCCTTTTATCACGTAAAGGTAAATAAATACACTTATCAGATGCTTCAGTAAAAATCTGCATATTGAGGTGACTTTCAATGTGGTGTTTTGTGCTACACTCAGAATACCAACACACTAACACAAAAGAGCTCCAAAGCACAGAGAGAAGAAATGGGCACAGAGTGGCAAACTGCCTTTTCAGTGGAGATTCTCTTGGTTTCAGCCCATATTATCCTCTTTGTATGCACTCTCAAACGTGTTCCCATCCACCCCTCAAGGTATAGTAACGAAATATTGACTCCTGAATATTGCACTACAAAAATATCATCATGAAAGTGCTACTATAGGAAAATATAGATTCACTATACTTAACTCCACAAATATTTACTGTGACTATATATATATATATGTGTGTGTGTGTGTGTATATATATATTTATATATATATATATATATATATATATATACACACACACACACACACAATTCTTTGATTAGAATATTTTAGTGGTGCAATATTTCTGTAGTCGATATTCTGACATACAAGCTTTCACAAATCACTAATTTTAAAAGAACAGGCCCAGAAGAGTAAGGTGTGTCTGCTCACTGCAATTGAGAGTCATGTTGGGGGTCCACCTGATCTCTGCCAGTGCTCGGTCTCCACAAATCTTTCTTTGCACAGGTAACAATGTTCATGCTGTTGAACAAGAGGCCTTCTGTTTATGCACAAGTCAGTGGCATAACTATGCAACACAAGGTCCCACTCTCAAGTGGTACGAGGTAAGTGGTGTTTGGTATACAAGAGAGCCACGCTTAAGGGGCTCCTGACATGGCGGGATGTCAGAAGCATGCAGCACTACAATATCAACATTGTGTTGTGACAGCAGGTGGCCAGGATGGTCCAACCTTCAGCTCTCCTCTTCAAGCATCAATTGTGACACTAGCTGGTGGTCCTTTCCCTCCACCATGACATGGCATCACCATCCACCGCAAGGAGGACACTCAGTGGATGAAGACACCTCATATTCTACTCTTCCGTCATAATGCTTGGATGAATTTCCCTCAAAGCTGGTGCTATAATGACAATTGGCAAAAAATATCAGAGTACACAAATGCAACTTCTATTGTAAACTATGTCACATGACCCCAAGAACCAACCACAGATCTGGAAGAGCTATCTTTGTACATTGTGAGTGTTCCTGGGCATTGGTGGCGCTGATTCTATGATGAGGAAGGGCACATTGCTCTGCTTCTGATGTGGGAAGGATTGGGAGGTCAGTCCAAAGTGCTTCTTAGGAGCCCTCCGTGGTACAGACGGACGGCCAGGCTGCCGGAAAGCAAGGATGGGTGGTGTTAATCCCACCTCATGCCTCCTTCTCCCACTACCCTACTCTTACTTGGCGCCACTCTTTGCACGTTCATTCTCTTCCCTGCTTTCTCCATCTATCACTCCTTTTTTACCTGTCCCTTTCTCCTTCTTTCTCCCTTTCTGCTTTTCTCTCTCTTGCTCTGAGGCAAAGTCTGATGATAAAAAATAAGTCCTTAGATGTGACTGCCGGTGCCCAACACCCGCAACCACCTGTACAAATTAAGCACTGGGTCATGTGCCCTTGATGTAGCTAACATTTTGAGAACATCCAGTAAAAGGTGATATACGTTTAGAATTTAGCAGCATAAAGCAGGCACTTGACCCAGCAGGTTGATGGTGTGTGAAAAGAGGGTGATCTAGTCCCCACCTTTTGGATTTACATAGTGGAAAAATCAGCCCAAAAGTACATCATGGCCATAGAAATTGTATAGGTTAACCAGCATTGACATATGATCATTAGAGTCAAGGGATTCAGTAACAGTCACAAGGTCATTGGATGAGGATGCAAATTATACAACGCCCCCTTCCCCATGCCACGCCCCCCATCTCCACTGGTACCAGGCAATTCTTATAAAAACATTGCCATATGGTGCATTTTTTAAAACGTTTTCGAGGTGCACGTGAAAAAACACATTTATATATCAGAGATCATTTGTTAGAAGGGCCCATAAATTCACTGAGGAGCTCACCATGCCCCCAGTTGTCCACAGCTACTCGTAATTTTCGCACTAGGTACGATGTTTAGATGCCCAGCAGACACCCTGGATACAGACTGCACACATGCCAGACACACTGGAGAAGAAAGGCCGACTTCTAAACTTGTGCGGGAGCACAGTGTGGGTGTGCCAGGAGAAAAGAAATACTCAGTGGTGGATGCTGCCAGGAAGGGGTTGGGGGGTGTGCACACAATGCAGGTGGACCAATAATAAACATTTTTTTTTACGTGCCACCTCGGTGTTCTGCCGCTCCCACTACCTCGATTCTTCTTGTCTTCTTCCTCCTCACCCCACCCAATCCTGACACTGCTCTCATGCTGATGCCAGCATGCGAGAAGCGCTGGTATTGGCCACAGCGGGCAGAAATGCCACTCAGGGAGGGAGTGGTTGCCTGCACTTAGTCTCAGTTCTAAGTGCGCATGTCAGTTTGGCCGGTATCGGATGCTGGCCCCGCCCCACCCTCACTAAGCGGAAAAATAAAGTGATAATAAAAAACATTTATTATCAATTTATTTGTCTGCTTTTAGCAGCAGGGCTACGCTCCTCGGGTGCTGCCGAGGGGCCGCCCCTGCAAATACTATGAGTAGGACACAGGGGCTTTGTCACTTAGAGCCACTGAGACAGGAGCAAAATAGGGCAAGACAAGCAGCGCCTCCTCCTGCAAATCACCCATGGCTTGGCCACTCACAAAGATGTTCTTTAGGTAAATATTGTGCCTTAAATGTTAAAATGTGCAGCATTTCTGGTACATAATACTTCATCATAAAATAACTACTGAGAAAATAATACAAGGTACAATAATTCAGAGAATGAGTAATGTGCCTAGGGCGTGAAAAATGCATTTTTCAAAAATGTGTATATGGAATAGTATTTCAAAGGAATCGCTGTTGATCAACAATACTGAGGAATGACGACTAATATCCATCACATGTATAGTACCTCGATAATAGGAATTCTGTCCCCTTGAAAATGACCTGTCTGAAAATGTGAGATCTGCTGCAACTCAACCTGGATACTAAGCCATGGGATATGTCCCTCCGTATGACTGTGGCTGGGAATAAAGTCTGCAAATTGCTAAACAGTATTAGGTAAAGTCGGATGAATTGGCAATGAAAGTGACCCCAGATCCTTGTACCTGCCTTATACACACTTCATTACTGTGCCAGGCGATAATGCTCACAGATCACAGTGCCAGGTAATAATAACAGGGGTTAGCATTCCATAAAAACAATGCTCCTAGGTATATTACCAATTATTAAGGGTGTTAGGGTCACCCTTGGTATATGTCCCATTAAATACGTCTTTCAAGTTTCTGGCCCTTGAAATAATTGTGCCAGGTCATGATGCCCACAGATTAATGTAGCATCAGATCATGTCCCAGAAGGTTTAAGGACAATACCAATACACTGCCAGGAGATCATCCCAATCAAACAACTTTATGTCTGTGACCTCCCTATAGATTATGCACTTGCCGTGCAATTTCCATCCATACACCTCAAACCCCCTTCAATTTACCGTAAAAAAAAAAAAAAAACTGCTGCTCTCCCACTGGTTCTATGTGTATGGGGCAAAGGCAAAAAATAGAAGTGGGTTGCATGGCAAGGAGTCTGTCAGTATGCAAAAGCCACTTGTGAACCATATTAAAAACTTACAGTGCGCTTAGAACCAGCCCATTCCTTACACTGATTGGCTTTTCTGGCTCTCACTTGCTTGCTTCTTATTCAATGGCTTGCCTTCCTTTTCTTTTGTTTGTCCCACCTCTGGAGCATAGCCTCTTTACCACCTTTTTCATTAGCTGATTTGTATCCTTCCTCTGTTTACACATAGGAACTGTTTTCTTTCTCACTAAATACCCCATGAGAATGCATATGTTTTCATGCTCTCACTTGTGCTTTTCCTCCCTTCAAATACCTGTATCCCTTATTGCTTCCCCTTCACCTTTCACACACACCCCTCCATTGCTCCCCTCCCTCTACAGACCTTTAAAAAAGAATTTCAATTTAATTTTTACAATTTACTGCTGGGACACTCTAAAGTGCAAAAGGGCTTTTGCACGCTCTGTAGCTCCATCATGACTGCCCACTGTTCATTGCTTTTCTATAAGTTCCATCCCGCTCCTCACCTGCACATCGCCCGCTGTCACAGTCCTTTACAAATTGTTTTTATTTGTTTTTTTTTGGCCCAGTAGTTGCCATTTGCTCCCAGAACCCATGCTGCATGAAAACTCCATCTTAGATTACTAAATAAAAGACAGTGGTAGTCACCACTAGGTATAGTTAGGACCTCGTTTCTATAGAAAAAGCGTTTTTTTACTTCTCTATATCCTTGGCGCTGGTTGCCCAATCTTCCCAAAAATGTTCCCAAAATTTGACGCTCATGTGAGCTGCTGTCTGGAAAGTTTTGAGGTGATCTGTCAAGCGGGCCGAGAAAAAGAAGGAGTCCCAAAACGCTTTTTTTCCATTATTTTTTCCATAGGGATTTTGAACAGCGATAGCGCCCAAACCACTGGACGGAATAACACCAAATGACAGAAAGATAGCTCTTGGTCCAGAAAGCAACCTTTCTGTTATTTGGTGTAAATCCATTCAGTAGTTTGTTAGCACTTAAAGAAAAAACAAATTAGTAGATATAGTGACGCAAAGGCTTCGTGAACCGTCCCGATCTCACATTGTGATCTGATTGGCTGCGAACACTTCAACAAGAAGTGTTGGCAGACATCTTGGGACTCAGCTTCAGCTGATTCTTAAAAAAACAAGATGAAAAAAATAAAAGGGGCCAGGGTAGGGACATCCTAACCGCTTAGCTATGGTGGTGGGATCCCAGAGGGAGCCCCCAAGACAAGAAACATTTTTTTTTTTAAAAATTCACATGGAGCTCTGACAGATCTGCTGAAAATTAAAAAAAAAAAAAAAACAAGCACAGACTCCCACGTTGTTTCACTGGAGCCACCAAGGGCATTCATATTTTCAATGAGGGGGACACCCAGCCATCCTGCAGCACTGGGGATAGACACCACCATGAAGCTTTAATATAATAGAATGGGGGGGGCGCCCAGCCCCCTGCAGCCCTGGGACCGCCACCTTCCCAGAGCTTCAAACAGATCAAACATGGCGGGGGTGATTGGCCCCCCTGCAGCCCCAAGGACCACCACCTCCCTGGGGCTTCAACCTAATGTAACGGGGGCACCTGGCTCCCCTGCAGCCCTGGAAACAACCACCTAGCTGAGGGTTTAATAAAAGAGTGAAGAGGTCCATTGCAGACCCCCCAGGGATCACCACCTCCCCAGTGCTATTTTATGTTGGAGGAGGGCACTCGGGACCGCCACACCCCAGGGCCAACACCAGCTATATCTGGGCATGCCTACCCCCGGACATGCTGTGAAGTCAGAGCATGTATTCCACTCGGATGAAGTGAGAGTTGTCAAACAGAGCTCACTTCATGCAAGTGGAGGTTTCCTTTGTTTCTCTGCCCACGGAAATGCAGGTGGGGAAAGAGAGGAAACAATGCTGTCACACAGAGGGAGCTGGTTTAGCAGCTCCCTCTTTGTGACAGCAATGCCGCTCCCACGGAAGGTGGGGAGCCGGCTGTGACTGGAGTGGCCTTCAGGCTCCCCCCGCATTCCCCAACAGGTGAATTTCTATCATTTGGTAAGTTTAAAATATGAACCTAACTACAACGTCCCTGTAACCTTTAATTTTTAAGTGAATTTCTATGATTTTTAAAATTCTATTTCCTAAATATTACATACCTGTAACCTTTGTTTTTTTAGTGAATGTATATATATATTTATATATATATATATAAGCTAGTGCTCACACCATCATGCAGGCACATACATATGAATGACACGGTGGGGCGGTTGCACCAAAGCACCTTTTATTTATTCTGTTATGTTTTTTGCTTATGCTGGACAACTTTGGCAAAGTCAATCGATCTCCAAGCCAAAACGTATTGTCTTTGACAAAGCTTGCTTTTAAACATTGCGCCCCTTGTGCCCTCCTCCTCTCGGCCCCTGTTCTTTCCTTTCCTGCAGCTTTTGGGGTGTCTCCGTCTGGGAGATCCCGCCATGCATTACTACATTACAGCCGATGCGCCATACTAATGAGTGTTAATAATAGCTCCCAAGTACTGTGCCAGGGAGTAATGTCGGCCGAATACTGTGCCAAGTAATTACTCCCCTGATTACTGCGCCAGAGGAGAACATCCCCAGTAAAGTGGTCCTTTGCAGAATGCTGCATGCGTCTGCCTGGCACGTCCTCCCCTCCGTTTCAGAGCCTCCTTCAGGGGTACCTCCTAATTACTAGGCTCGGGCTCCCTGTCTGGCCTTCCCTCATTTGCCTATCACATTCCATTCCATTGATTCTTTTTTCCTCACTCCAGCTCTCAGTTTCCATTAGTTTCTGCCCTCTTTTCCTTTTATTTTTACATCCCCACTCCCAGTTTCTGCACAAGGTCACCCCTTTTGCCTGTCACCTCTGGATACACCCCCAGCACCTCCCACAAACAGTCACACTAGGCAGCGAGCGTCAAACCTTTCCAAGCTGCGCCGCCCCCATTAAAAAAATCATCCCCCCATGATAAACCTACTGTTTCACAACTACCTTACAAAATTAACAACTCTAAATATATTTAACAATGAAAACATTTCCGTTATGTTCAGCTGTGGCTCTATAAATGCAGTCAGATACATGACTGCCGACATCCTAAGGGCAGCCTGGTCTTTCTAAAGTGTGAATATATCAAGAGGGTGATCCTTTATCAGAAATAGGGGCTGAAGTAACTCCCCTTCCAGAATGGGAAGGAGAACGGATCACTTCCACCTTAGATGGAGTGTAGGGGAATGGCTTTCTCTATGGAGAGAAATATATTCCCTGTGGAGGAAAAAATCTACATTCGCGGGATCCGTTCCTCCAGGAAGAAAAAATAAATTGTCACACAAGGGAATATGAGCACTTAGGAGATGTCACCAGTGAAACTTTTAAGGTGTATTCCGGAAATGTCTGCAAATAAAACAATTTTTTTTTAAAATGCTACTTTCACTTATTTTGTAAATTGACTCAATTCAAGCCCAATTCCATGCCTCTGATGTCTGATTGCACATATGTCTCTTGGGTCCTGGTAGACATCTGGGACGCACTAAGTGCACATGGTGCACAACGGGGATTTACACCTGCTTTGCGGACCCGCGGGCCCCTCTGGTATTACACGAGACAACAGATAGCGCATGGAGCACATGTAGCGCCAATGCTATCGGCAGAGGGTGTTCTCTCATTTGCATGGGGGCCGGACCCATGCAAATGAAGCAATCTCTTTGCCTGTGCGCGTGCGCAGTATTATAGACGCGGGTGCAAGAGCAAAGAAGCTCTCAGGAAACGTACTACCAATGCCCCAAAAAAGGTATTGCACTGTCAGTGCACCCCTTGAAGGCAGCCCTCTGGAGGGAGTAAAGGGGTTTCTATGGACCGCCAGACATCCCCTTGAAGGTGGGAGCAGTCACTCACTGCACCCGCCTGCAAGGGGATCTCTCACCCCTCCTAAAAGTGCAGGCGGGTTGCGGCCTTCACAGAGAAACCCAGAGGGGGTGCTTCATAGCAGCTCGGGATTTCACTTGAATGCTCTCCCCCCAGGGGCAGGAGTTTACGGATGCCCTGCGGGCAGTGCATTCATTCTAACATGGTGCAGTCTCCTTGTTTGCGCATGGCGCACCTTTTGAAAGATGCGCCTGTCACAAACAAGGAAAATGCGCTGTATTTGTAACACGGCCCCTGGGGTGATGTTAGGTCAAAAGTCTTCCTTGCAAATAAAGCCTGTTCCTCCCAGCCCCTCTGTACACAAAGGAGGCATGGTCTGTTCTCTGCAGTGGCCAGCAAAGCAATGTTTTATCAGCAGTGTAGGGAGGGCTAGTGGCTTTTGGTGCCAATGGGGCATTTTCCAGAACTGATGAGCCTGAACCAAGGTCACTTTTGTTTCCATTCTTGGTACATTTATTTAAGTATTTATTTGAGGAGTTTTATATAGCACGAACATGACCCCTACGGGTATCAGAGCGCTTTACAAAATAGCAGACATGCTAAACAAAGAGAGATAAAAATTGTAAATACTGTGCATATAACAAACAAGTTAAGCATACAGATGAGAAAAGAAACAGCAAGAAACATAATAAATATAATGTAACACAGAGACGCAGGCACCTAATTATCTGTGCTATTAAACTGCCAATTATTGTGTTATTCTAAAAAAGATTTCAGAAATGCTTGTCAGCCAGAAGATGCAATAGTCTACTGATGGTGGTACACCCTTATTACAGCAAACCCTCCATACCATGGGTCATTAGATCATCTCCAAACTAGTAATTATGAAATATTTAAAGGGAAGGTTATTCAATTAAAGCATGGTAAGGATAATGTATATAAAGACATTTAAAAAGACTGGTTTGTGGGGTCCAGTCCCCCCCCCCCCCACCTCCAGTGTATTTCCCCACGGGTGAGTAGTGTGCCACATTGTAGTAGTAGGATTGTAGTGGCCCTTGAGAAAGAAACACACTACTGCTTGCTTTGTACACGCAGTCATTGTAGGCTCTTCATTGCCACACAGAACAGCATCAATGAACGTGGACATCTCACAAGGCTGCACACTGACCTCAAGAACATAAGGTTACAGAGGTATTAGAGTGCTGTCGTTACATTACACGAGTGATGCAACAAATGGAACAATGGTCTGGTTGGGAACATCCATGTAACGTACACATAAGAGCACACAGCCATTTCACAGCACAAAAGAAAGAATTTGAGGAGGAAATGTACACTTTGTTTGCTGCTCTGTGCAGGCCCCCACAATGGAGCTGAAATTCACCACATCATATCCTGTACTCACTGTGGTCACAAGCATCTGTAAAGAACTACATTATATGACTTCGATGGATTCAGACCTCAAAATGGCAGCAGCTGCGAGAGAACCATTGACTACTCATCCCTGAGTAGGGGCTATCTTCCATGCTAGTCCCCTGATGGACAATGTGGTCTTGTAGCGATGCGGGGTGAACGCAAATCATTAACATTTGCAGGGCAGGTGCAAGGAATTTTTCTACTCAAGGCAAAACAATATTGTCGAGCCTCCCTTCTCCTGGCAAGGAGCAGCTTTTGATATTTCACAAGAAATGTGGCACCTTCTAGTGGTGGTCACATACGCAGCTGCCTAGAACAGCCTATATGTCAACACCACTCCAAATCATTGTGTGCAAAGAGAATGGGGTACCACTAAAGTTTCAATGATCGCCTTTGGCAAGGACCCACAAAACCATGCCCAGTGACGCCAATAGGTCTTGTTAAACAAGCCACACTGTAAATTCGCAGCAGAGAAGAAACAAGATTTAAAACCACGCCAAGGGTGACACATGTCCACTGTGGAACATACATGGGCCACAGTGGTGAATGAAGTAAACTAGGCCACAGAACTGGAATTCGTGGTACACCTATATTTTAGATAAAAATATGTACTTATAGTGTCACCAGTCCAATGTCGGTTATATAGGCTGCATTCAAAATGTAAAATGCAGAATTATAGGACTTAAATTGCGAAACTAACTTGTGTAAACATAAGAGCCGCTCTGCCTTTCAACAAGGTCCTGCTTTACCAGGAGCCACAAAATGAAAATAAGGAGACTGACGAATTTTCTTTTTTTCACTATGTTGAAAGGCAGTGTGGCCCAGAATCATATCTCCAGAGACCACCAGACTTGCAACACTGCAAATCTGGAAAGCGTTTGAGCTGTAAATTATGAATACATGTTTTATCTCAACTAGATTTATTTGAGTCATTAGTTTGTTGAGAGGAACAGATCTAAGACAAAATTACACACAATAATCTCATTGTCCTGTCAGAGCTATATTTTAGAAAAGCTTACTTATTTTATTGACATACATAAATGAAAATAGGCCATAAAAACACCATAAAAAGGCCCCCAGACCAGTATGAGGCCAATATAAACCCTGTAACACAGTACCAGCTCTTAGGCAGTAAAGTGCAGAAGTACAAATAACATGAGACCTGAGAGCAATGCAAACTCATACAGAACAATGTTGACATCTGTGACTAAGTTGTGAACTTTCAGTCTTAGGCTTTTATTTGTGTCCTTTTTTTAAATCACAGTCAATGGGACAAGGGAGCCAGCCAGAATGCAACAAGGTATCAGTTGCCATGATACGTCAGAATTTAGTCATTCTTCCTCCACCTGTCTGTGGGAAGGAGGCAGGAGCCAGCCCCAGTAACAGCTAATTTGCAAAACTCGGCTTAAAGTCAAGTCGCCCGAATATCAGCCAAAAAGAACACGAGATGTAAAAGATGAGGTTTTCACGAGTTCAACGTACTAAGTACAAAAGCCAAAGTCTTGGTGTAAAGTTGTGGAAGTGGATACTGAGCTATGAAACTTAAGACAATCCAAAAATCAGATCACCCACAATTTAGCCCTGGCGGTTCTGCTTCGAAGTTGATCTTGTGTTAAAAGACACCCACCTGAACAACACCCAATATTAGTTAGTAAAGTTGGAAATAATTCATTTAAACCACTCAATAACTGAGTTTTAGATCAGGGAAAGGTTAAAGGCTTTTATTATAAAATCTTAGACTGAGTGGATGCAGAATAAAAGTCAGTGTTGCCAAGAAGACTCTAATGCAGAACACATCATCAGAAATCAGAATTATCCTAAAACCTAAATGAACAGTGAACTCATAAAAGGAACAAATGAACTCTCTCGCTGTTCAATAGTCAATAACATTTTGTCTAAATAAAAAGACACCTTAGCAGAATACGAAAGTTATCAAAATCTGGCTTATCCCCAGAATCAAGGGGTTCTTATCCACAATTCTTGCATATGAAATTAGCTAAACCACAGTTCCAGTATATGATCCTATGTAACATTTCCTTTGACTAATCAGAGAAATCCTCGTAAATAACCTTACAGAGTAACACTATCCCATTTGCTAAGAGAGAATTTAGCATCTTCCGCACCACCTTACATTGAAAGTTCAACCAACATGCAACATTTCTGAACAATTGGCCATATACCATACACAGAACAGCAGAAGAATTGAAGGACCTTGAATAGTTGCAACAGTTACCCAGAAAGTTAATTCACAACACGTGCTCATTGGAACTATACAATAACATCAGCCTGTCTCTTGTTCCATGGAACCTGTGAGGCGAGGACCTAGCAGTGGAACGAAGAGCAGGACTGAAGTGAGCAGCATCCACACAGCATCCATGTTAATGAAAATGCTGAATTTATGAAAATGTGGCACAACTAAACTACATCAATAAACACACCTCTGCATATCATATTAAACTTGTTTATTTGCAATCATATTATTTTAGTATCTGTATTGTATCCAATATAAAAAAATAATTATTTATTCGCTAAATATATATATGCCTAAAAAACGCTGTTACAAAATTAATAGGGAACCCATTGATTTGCTAGTGCAAGGGCTACTGGAGAAGTGTGGGAACAACCTAGCAACATCAAAGTTGAGGCCACAGATGTCGTCTATTAAGTTGTATACAGTATGTAATGAAAAGTTGGCCCCCCAAGCTTCCTTGGCTGTCTGGGTAGCTGCGGATGAGCATTCAAGCTATAATAACGCCATTGAGGTAGAGTGACAATGAGTTTGTGTGAGTTACCATAAAATACAACCCAACTAATATATTTGTATTAAAGATATGGTTGTCCAGCCAAAATTATTCATTATTTTTGTAACTTTGAAAATTAAATGCAAAACAGTTACGCCCCTCCACCCTCCCCCCCCCCACGAATTATTAATGGCGGACACTGCAGATAGTGGTAATTCTAAGGGTGAAGTCCAAGTTGGGATTTGAGGTCTCTTGAGAAATGGGAAATTACCAGAGTAATTGGGAATGCCATACCTGATTCACGCAGTTCTTTCCATTTCCCCCCAGAATTTCATCCAGATAATTCACCTGCTTTGCGCAGTCAAAGTGTACAGGTGAAAATTACTGGCTCCACAGGGATTGTCAGCCACACATAAGGAAGGGCGTGGTGTTTGCGATCAGTAAATGGTCATGAAGCCTGGAATAATGCAAAATCATATATGTGATCCAGGCAGTTATAATTTCAGATCAGTGCTGGTATGTGGTATGCTGGGGACAATGCAGTTTCACCACCACCCAGCACTGGAATGGTCACTGCAGGTCATTGACCTCCCCTTCATTATGCTGATATTGTTTGGTCAGGTTGCACATCCGAGCTGCAATGTCCCCATGGCTACTAGGTGCTCTCGTTCTTGAGATGACCTGTGCATGCGTCAGATTGCAATAGTGAAAAACACATTTGAGAGTTTCCTTCTCTTGCAAGGTAAGTTGCAGCAGGATGCTTCTTTCACAGCCCTACCCTGGCCCTGGCTCTCAAGGGAAACAAAAATACATAAAGGTGCTTATTATGCATGGTAGTATCCCCTATAGGGACTCATCAAGCAGTGGTAGCCCCCCATAGGGACTCATTATGCATGGTGATATTCCCCGAGTGCTATCTCCAGAGAAGATACTGCCCTGGGCCATTCCAAGGAGGCTGGTGACGCAAGACCTGATAATTCCTGGCCCAGGACCCAAGATGAGATCCACTGGATGCTGAAGTGCTGACATTTTCTGCCTGCTTTTATCGGACAGAAAATATCAGCAGATTTGTACGCGGTCTCAGGGGAAAAGACACATCAGTAAAGACCCCTTAGTCCCAGGTCTTTGTGGTTATTCCCCATTCTAAAGAAAAATCTCGAAATTGACTACTTTGGTGCTGGTACACCACCTAGAATTGGAGATTCAAGCCCAAGACTACATAATCTAGGAATCTCATATTGAGGGTTAAATGTTCTGTTCCAGGCAATCATTTTTCTGGAATGAGGTCTGTGCTCCTTCTCAAATTTAAGGAAACATGCAAACTACTGGCGGAATGACTCAAGAGGCCTATACGTGATGTGATAAACTGTACTGTTTGTTCTTATATTACATTAAATAAATTATTACGGGATCTGTGAAAATTTATGTCCTGAAATCTACAGTAAAATGTTTCTTCCTAAAAGTGGCAGGACATTCTATGCAATCAAATTAATTAGAAAGTTGGTTGAACGGTGTCTGGTGGCGTATACTGATTAAACGCACTGTAATTGAAAGGGTTGATTTTTGTGTGAAAATATTTAATTAACTTTAGAAGATTTCATAAGTAATAGGAATTAGAATGTTCAAAAACTAAAGGCCTGGTTTGCCAAAATACAATTTAATGAATACTGCAGCTCTGAGGCTGGGGACACATTCTTTTAACAGATGGTGATGGAGCAAAAACACATTTGGAACCATTAAGGTTGATTAGTCATTAAACAAACAAGGAGATGCACTGCAATCTTAAAATTGATCAGTGAAAAGTTAATTAAATGTGTTTTATGAATCGGAGCCCTGGTGTGCATACATTTTATACAACATGCAGAGGATTAGAACCAAACCTTAAAGTTTGGAATCCTAGGATAGATTGTGCAAGACCAGGTAAAAGTCACAAGATCAGACTGCTCACAATGGAGCATGGTCCTGATACAGGGACCAGATTGCTCCCACTGCAAAAGTTACTTTCTGTGTCCAGCACGAAAAGTCCACTTACCAGTGGAGGCGGCAGTGAGGAGCAGGGGGAGTGTCGTGGATAGTCGTGGCTGTAGTGAAAACAGCAGGACGGGCATCGCAACTGTCATCTCTGTAGCGTGAAGTTCCTGTGGAGCGTTGCAGATGGGCATTGCTGGAGCTTTGCACTGGCAGTCACCGTGAGCTCTCAATGCTGTAGCGCGAAGTGCAGATCTTATGTTGCCAGTCATCGCTGGTGGTCGCTATAGGGTGAAGAGTTGGGCTCACCGTTGCTTTGCGTTACTCGGCAGCATGGATGGAAAGATTTTCTCTCTTTCTCCTAGGAGGAGCTCACCTGATGCCACACTGAGAATCCATGACGTAGGAGGCACCTCTTGAGGATCAGGAACTCACACTAGCGAGGCCAACAGGTCTCAGGCAGGTCCAGTTGCAGGTTCAGGCATGCCTAGGGCAGCGGGTCAGATGGGCAGTTGTAGAGAGATCTCTGGGTCTTGTTGTGTTCCCCTAGCTGAGAACAGGAGGTCAGCCAGCTGACTCTTAGAGTCAGTTTAGCCTGGAATGAAAGGCGCTGGTCCAGTCTTCCTTCTCGGATAGCAGGGCAGGTCTCAAGCAGCAGGATAGTCCTCTGGCAGCAAAGTAGTAATTTGTCTGTACTATCCACAGGTCCAGGAGTGTAAAGTAGTCTGAAGATCCTATTTTTATACCTGGTACTATCTTTGAAATGGGAGAAGCTTCTGGGGTTTTCCCCCCATAGACGTGTTTAGAATTTCCTGCCTCCTTATCCTGGTCCCAGTCTGTCTGCAGTCACAATAGGCTACTGTGAAGTTATTTGTGTGTGAGCTGAGACAGTGTCTTTGAAGTGCAAGTAGGGTTGTGCACAGCTCCACCCCTCCACCCCCATCCCGCCTGGATGGCCCATCCAGACAACATGCAGGCCCTTTATTGTGTGGCTGGACGGAATACACAAAGGCCAACAGCCAACTACATCTAGTCGTGTGACCCAGGAAACTGCCTGCAGACATCAAATGGTTAGGACAAGAAAATGCCAACTTTCAAAAAGTAGCAATTTCAAAATTATGACTTAAAACCCCACTTTCCCTTTAAAGAAGGTTTAAAATTACAATTCCTTAGACACCAAACATGGAATTCCTACCTGCTCTTAAACAAAATGTATCCCTTCTTAAATGTAATAAGGGAACCCAACCTCCGGGATAAGTAGGCCTTGCAATAGTGAAAAACAAATTGGACAGTTTTTCATCACCGGGACATGTCAAATTTATATGTACATGCCCAACTTTCTAAATACAAAGCACCCTGTCATATGGGCAGTTTAGGGCTTACCCTAGGGGAGACTTAATATGTAATAAAAAGGAAGGCTTTGGCCGGGCAAAAGGTTTATTTTGCCAGGTTTAAATGGCAGTTCAAAACTGCGCACACAGGCCACGATGACAGGATTGAGACGTGTTTTTAAGAGTTACTTAACTGGGTGTCATAATAAGTGCTGCAGGCCCAATAGCAACATTTAATTTACCAACCCTAGGTACATGGCATACCACTTTACAAGGTAAGTAAATTAAATATGCTAATTGAATGGAAACCACTTTAACAATGTTTAGAGGAGAGAGCACAAGCCCTTCAGCAATGGGTAGCAGTGGTGAAGTGCGCAGAGTCCAAATGCCAACAAAAACCAATTCAGCAAAATAGGAGGAGTGAAGGCAAAAAGTCTGGGGGTGACCCTGTGGAGATCGCCAGAGCCAACAGTGCTGAACTGCTGATGGCCCAGTATCACTGAAATTATTCCTAAAAGAGAAGAATGAGCATGCACATTTCAAATTGGAAGACAAGGTGTAAGTTTATCAAAGTTTTACAAAGTGTGCTCACTTTCCACTTTGCAAAGGTTGCAAGGTTATGAAGATTTCACAAAACGTTGCCTATGTGTGGAAATTCTATTAAAACAAACTTGCAGGAGAATCTTTCCCTAAAACTGAGACTTTTTTGCCAAAATGCGGACTGTTTCAGGAATGAATATTTTCACAATGTAAACTGTGCCTCCCTTGTAAAGTGTGAGAAGTTTAACATTCTTGAAGAAAAACTTCTCGCTGTTTGGGGAGTAAAACATTTGCAACACTGCACACCCTTTTGGTATGGGTTTATATGTGTGCAGAGAATAGTGAAGCGCATGTCTTGAGAAAAAATTCTAGTGGAAATCCCTGTGTTCCACCAGTCAGGAGTTCAGTGAAATTGGTGGTTTGTGCCGCCATGATGAAGTGCTTGAATTAGTGCTTGAATGTGAGGGGCAGGTGATCAGTTTCAATTTATGAGTATAAAGTCACTTGAAAGTGTTCGCCCACCAACCACATCACCACCGCAACTGGACTTCCTCAACTGGACTTCCTCAACTTGCTATTACAAAGCCAATAATGATACCAACTTGACAGTATCTGATGACCTGAGTGAGAGAACAATGACCCAAAATGGGGGATTTCAGAATGTCGGGATAGTAGTAGACCAGCCCTGATAATTGACAACACACATTGACCAATGACAACAGAGGACAGGAAGGCCATCTTGGCTGAAGCTTAAGGAAACAGCATACAAGATTTGTATTGTATTAAAATGTGTGCTGCCCAAACATTTACCCTCATTCCTCCACAACCATTTTTGAGCTCTGCAGGAGAACTGCACGTTAAATGGCAAGAATGGAAGGAATACTTTCTTAATTACTTAGAGACTATAGAAGATGAAGAACTAACTCCAGATAGGAAAAATAAAATTTTGTTACACTGTCTTGGGCCACAGGGTCTTAATGTATATAACTCTGTGGAGAATAAGGTTCGACAAGATGGTGACTCTAATGTTTTCTTAAATGCTATGGAAGACTTAGACAGATATTACTCTACGTCAGTCTGTATCGCAATTGATAGATTTAATTTCTTTAGTAGGAAACAAGGAAAAACAGAATCCATAGAAAAATATGTTTCTAAACTTAAAAAACTAGCAATAACTTGTAGGTTTGGTGTTTTATATAATTAACTGATACGAGATCAGATTATTATGCATGTAAACAATAAACATATTCAAGGAAGATTATGGGTTCACGGTGAGTCAGAACTAGAAATCATTGCTTTAGTCAAGAAAGCTGAAATATCAAATAAGCGTGCCAGGGCTGTTTTAGTTGAAAAAAAAAAGAATCACTGAATGACATCGTTAGTAAAGTAAGGTATAAGAAAAATAAAGATGGGTATAAATATGAAAAGCAACAAATTGAAAAAAAGGAAAAAAGGAAAAAGATGTTATAGGTGTGGCAATAAGGAAAATCTAGGATTTCACAAAAAGTGCCATGCTCGTGTCCAACTTTGTGCAATT
This sequence comes from Pleurodeles waltl, assembly GCF_031143425.1. NCBI lineage: Eukaryota > Metazoa > Chordata > Amphibia > Caudata > Salamandridae > Pleurodeles > Pleurodeles waltl. Next base: position 101,995,539 of record NC_090446.1, read on the forward strand.
TGTGGAATTAAGGGTCACTTTGCTAAAGTTTGTAAAAGAAGTGAAAAAGTGTCTATAATCCACAACAAATCTGATTTGGAGTCAGGATCTGAAACAAATAATGGCTCAAAGGAACATGAATGTGTTTTGGGTAGTAATAGCACCATTAGTTCTTCTGACAGTGGAGAAATTGAGGAATTAAATCTAGAGGAAGATTCTTGTATCAAACACTTGAATGTGTAATCCAGAAACAGACCTGTTTGCTAGATTTGTTTGGGAGGAGTCGAGATATTAATCGTAACTGATTCTGGTTCTCCATTCACAATAATCAATAAGAAATTGTGGGAAGAAAAATTTATAAACGTCCTTGGTTCTGCCTTGCTTCCTTCGGATGTTACTCTAGAGAGTTTCAAAGGAGAATCTATACTTATGATTGGGTTCAGGAAAGTAATTTTTGAATTCAAAGGCAGAAGAACATTGGGCAAATTGTACCTAGCTGAAGAGGGACCAGTAGTTCTGGGATGGTTGGATCAGAGAGCTTTGAATATTGTATTAGATCCCAATAGTGTGGAACAAGTAAAGCTGGTCTGTGATAATGAAGGTTATGATGTTAAATTAAAAAACAGGTTCCCAGAAGTGTTTTCTGGAGAAATTGGCACCCTTAAGGATTTAACACATAAAATCATATTAAAGGAATATGCTATACCGAAAGTACCTAAATCCCGAAACATTCCTTGGGTAATAAGAGAGGAGGTTGGAAAGGAATTAGAGTCTCTCTTAAAGAAGGATATAATTGAAGAAATTGATGCATCCAAATGGATTTCTCCATTGGTGGCAGTACGTAAGGCTAATGGGAAAATTAATTTGTGCAATGACTTGAGAGAATTGAATAACAACATTGTAGTGGAGAAATTTCCTTTTCCAAACATAAATGAAATGATTGCTTTGACAAAGGATATGAAATAGTTTACATCTATAGATTTATCATCGGCTTATCACCAAATTAAACTACATGAAGATAGTAAAAACTTAACTGCATTCATGACTCCTCAAGGGTGTTATAGCTATGTCCGTATGCCTTTCGGGCTGGCCTCTGCTTCAGCAGTTTTCCAGAAACTAATGTACAAGTTTTTCAAGGACACAGAGGGAGTGATTTTCTTTCAGGATGAGATTTTGAATATGGGAAAAATAAGGAGCAACATGATACCAGAATAGATAAGGCGTTAAGTATTTTGAGAGATAAGAGTTTGATAGCTGAGCTTTCAAAATGTAAATTTGGTGTGTAACAATTTAGGGTCAGATGTAGCAAAGTGTTTGCGCCTCGCAAACAGCGAAAATCGCCGTTTGTGAGGCTCAAAAGCCTCTTTGCTATGCAGAAATGCATTTTGCGAGTCGGATCCGACTCGCAAAATGCATTTCCGACTCGCAAATAGGAAGGGGTGTTCCCTTCCTATTTGCGACTCACAATGCTATGCAATTTCATTTCGCGGTCGCAAATGAAATCGCAGTTACCATCCACTTGAAGTGGATGGTAACCCAGTCGCAAACGGGAAGGGGTCCCCATGGGACCCCTTCCCCTTTGTGAATGGAAACTAAAATAATTTTCCAGAGCAGGCAGTGGTCCTATGGACCACTGCCTGCTCTGAAAAATACCGAAACAAAAGGTTTCAGGTTTTTTTCTAAGTGCAGCTCGTTTTCCTTTAAGGAAAACGGGCTGCAGATAGAAAAAAAAACTGCTTTATTAAAAAGCAGTCACGGACATGGTGGTCTGCTGACTCCAGCAGGCCACCATCCCCGTGAGTGCCCATACTCGCAATGGGGTCGCAAACTGCGACCCACCTCATTAATATTAATGAGGTGGGTCTTTGCGACCCCATTGCGAGTTGCAGAAGGTGTCTGAGACACCTTTCTGCATACCAAATTGCGGCTTGCAATTTGCGAGTCGCACGGACTCGCAAATTGCAAGTCGCAATTTGGTTTTTTCCTACATCTGGCCCCTAATTATTTAGGGCATGAAATTACGGCAGGAGGTATTCAAACAAAGCAAGAATTGTTGACTGCTATTAAAGAAAGATGCACCAGCACCAAGTAATAAGGATGAGTTGAGATCGTTCCTTGGCCTAGCGGAATTTTATGCTAGATTTGTCAAGAACTTTTCAGAAAAAACATTTAATATGAGACAACAATTGAAGGAAAAATGTAAATTTGCCTGGTCAGGCACTCTTCAAAGGGATTTTGAAGGAATAAAGCAGGAAATGTGTTTAGGAAAAACATTATCAGGCTTTGATCCTAAACTTATTTCTATACTTACTACTGATGCAAGTAATAAGAGTATTGGTGCAGTCCTGAGTCAAACAAATGTCGAGGATGAAGAAGTCACCATAGCATTTGCCTCTAGGGCATTATCTCCCACAGAAGAAAAATATTCAGTCATAGAAAAAGAAGATCTAGCAGTAGTATGGGGACTATAACACTTTAGGAACTTTCTGTGTGGTTTTGATGTTGAAGTAAGGTGTGATCATAAACCCTTAAAAAAGGTGCTATCTACTGACGGTCTTCTGAAAGCTACCGCAAGGATAGCTAAGATGTCCATAAGGCTTTTGGATTTCAGATACAAGTTAGTGTATTTGCCAGATGTTAAAAACAAAATTGCGGACTGTTTGAGTAGATTGCCATAACCTCTTGAGGAAACTGTGGAAGATGTAGAAGTCATCAGTGTAGCATGGACAGGCAGTACAGAAGGGAATGCTATTAGTAGCAAGGTTTGGGGTGAGGCGAATTCAGATGATAACATTTTGTCTACATTAAGGAAGTATATCCAGAGAAAAAAGAAATTAATGCAGAATTAAGGAACTTATTTGAATTACGTAATGAATTATCAGTGATTCAAAACAACGTTGTGAGGGGTGATAGAATTTTGCCACCAAAAAAGTTGAGGGATACTATTATCAAAATAAACCATAAAGGACAACTTGAAGATTTAGGAAAATTACTGGTGGCCAGGTATGGATATAGAAATTGAGAGATTTGCTAGGAATTGGGATTTATGTTTGAATGCAGATAAATCACTGGTTCCTTTGAAGCAAATGTTACATCCTGTTCCATGTCCTAAGATGGCGTGGGAAGTTATTGGTGTAGACATGATGGGCCCAATTGTTGAGGAAAACGAAGAATGGTACATAATACTGGCTATAGATTATTTTTCAAAATGGCCAGAAGTTAAATTGGTCAATAAGGCCAATTCAGGAAACATCTTGCTGTTTTTGGATGACCTTTTCCAGAGGGAGGGATTGACTAAAAAAATTGTTACAGACAATGGTGTCAAATTCAAAAGTGGGGAAATTGAAGAATTTCTAAAAAGGAATGGCACTGAACACAAATTAGTGTCTGTTTATCATCCAAGTGGGAATGGTGAAGTACAAAGGTTTAATCGAGTTATTAAAGACTCGTTACAATTGGCTAAATATAAAAAATGTAATTGGAAATCCAGTGTTAAAAATATGATTTGGATGTATAGAACTACCCCAACTGTGACTGGTTACAGCCCATTTACCATTATGAGAGGAAGAATTCCATTTATGAAGGACAATCAAGGTTGGCTAAGTAATTCTAGGCTGAAGAAGTGGTCTCCCTCTGAAGTAAGGAGGAAAATTCAAAAAGCTCAAGAGAACTATAAAAGTTATGTGGACTTTAAGAAGGGAGCTAAGAAAATTAGTTAGAAGAAGGGTGAAATAGTTTGTGTTAAATTACCAAGTAAAGTAAAGAAAGGAGAAAGCAAATATTCAGAACCAAGAAACATTGTTGGGGTTTACAAGAATTCAGCCAAATTGAGTGATGGTCGGGTTTCGTACATGAGTCGTTTTGCAAAGTGTAAAGCGGAATCAACAATTTTGGGTAAAGATTCTACAAAAAATTATTTCTGGTTGGATGCTATGCAAGGTATTGACGATTGCGCCATTACTAGGAAGGAAATGAGTAATGAAGTTGGAGAGGAAAGTTCCACATGTGAGGATGCTAATGCTATTAATGATGGTTTTGGACAAATTGTTGGGAATGAAACCTATAAAAGTAAACAAGGTAGAATCATCAAAAAAACGGTATATTAATTTTTTTTTATTGTGAAGTACAGTGTTCTTAAAGTTATGTATTTGTATATTGTTCTTCTGTTCATTAGATGAGGGGGAAGTTGTGTTATAAATTACGTGAAATCTTTATAGAGTTGTTAGGAAGGAATGTTGTGAGGTAGGATAGAATGTGGGAGTGAAGACAGAATGTGGTGAAGGATGGAATGCAGGGGTGATAGTTCGTGCTGGAGTTGAAAAGATACAGAGGTGTTGGCGTTATTGGAGAAGACTTACAATAAAGAAGTTACTATAAAATACAACGTGTCTGCAGTTTAACAACAAACAATAACCCGAAGTGGGGGCTTTTAGAATGTCGGGATAGCAATAGACCAATGCTGATAATTGACAACACACATTGACCAATGACGACAGAGGACAGGGAGGCCAGGGTATGGCAAACCAAGAAGATGGTGTGGTCACAAATGCCTGACTCATAACATGGTTGATGAAGACTCGCTCATCACGTCATGCCTGCTTTAGACTGCGGGAAGATGGCCTTGGCAGTGCTGGCTGGCTCTGTGCTGCAGTGGGGGTCTCACGAGGGTCCCGTTGTGTGTCCAGGAACAGAACTCTTGAAAATAAAAGCTACAAAACATGCCAAGGCCTCGGGATGTCCACCCAATTAACATTTGTACTGACAAACTCAGTTTATTAGGCTTTTGTCTTCAGGCTTGTTAAAGGCGGACTAGCTCTGTCTGCACTAGTGCAGGACTCCGCCAACACACAGAACAGGTGCTGCGTCACTCATAATTCCTCAGCATACCTGCAGCAATGCAAGGATCACCTGTACACACAGGAGCGGCTCAGCATGGCAGCAGCGGTGCAAGGATCCCTCATACACACAGCACAGGCTCAGCACGGCAGCAGCGGTGCAAGGATCCCTCGTACACACAGGACAAGGACAGCACTGCAGCAGCGGTGCAAGGATCCCTCGTACACACAGGACAAGGACAGCACCGCAGCAGCGGTGCAAGGATCCCTCGTACACACAGCACAGGCTCAGCACGGCAGCAGCGGTGCAAGGATCCCTCGTACACACAGGACAAGGACAGCACCGCAGCAGCGGTGCAAGGATCCCTCATACACACAGCACAGGCTCAGCATGGCAGCAGCGGTGCAAGGATCCCTCGTACACACAGGACAAGGACAGCACCGCAGCAGCAGTGCAAGGATCCCTCGTACACACAGGACAAGGACAGCACCGCAGCAGCGGTGCAAGGATCCCTCGTACACACAGCCAGGCTTCCTGTGACAGGACGGTGCAAGGATCCCTCGTACACAGAGCCAGGCTTGCTGTGGCAACAGGAGTGCAAGGATCCCCAGTACACACAGCAGAGGCTCAGGATGACAGCAGCGGTGCAAGGAACCCCAGTACACACAGCAAAGGCTCAGCATGGCAGAACTGGTGCAAGGATCCCTCGTACTCACAGCACAGGTTCAGAGTGACATTGGCATGGCAGCAGCAGTGCAAGGATCCCTCAAACACACAGCACAGGCTCAACATAGCAGCAACAGTACAAGGATACCTCATACACACAGTACAGAGACAGCACGGCAGCAGAGGTGCAAGGATCCCTCATACACACAAGACAAGGACAGCACCGCAGCAGCAGTGCAAGGATCCCTCATACACACAGCACAGGCTCAACATAGCAGCAACAGTACAAGGATACCTCATACACAGTACAGAGACAGCACAGCAGCAGAGGTGCAAGGATCCCTCATACACACAGTACAGGGACAACAGGGCAGCAGCGGTGCAAGGATCCCTCATACACACAGTACAAGGACAGCACGGCAGCAGCGGTGCAAATATCCCTCATACACACAGTACAGGGACAGCACACCAGCAGCGGTGCAAGGATCCTTCATACACACACTACAGAGACGACATGGCAGCAGCGGTGCAAGGATCCCTCATACACACACTACAGGGACAGCATTGCAGCAGTGGTGCAAGAATCCCTCATACACACAGTACAGGGGCAGCACGGCAGCAGCGGTGCAAGGATCCCTCATACACACTGTCCAGGGACACCACTGCAGCAGCAGTGGTGCAAGGAACCCCCATACACACAGTACAGGGACAGCATTGCAGCAGTGGTGCAAGGATCCCTCATACACACAGTACAGTGACAGCACGGCAGCAGCGGTGCAAGGATCTCTCATACAAACAGCACAAGGACAGCACAGCGGCAGTGGAGCAAGGATCCCTCATACACACAGTACAGGGACAGCATTGCAGCAGCTGTGCAAGGATCCCTCATACACACAGTACAGGGACAGCACGGCAGCAGCGGTGTAAGGATCCCTCATACACACTGTCCAGGGACACCACTGCAGCAGCAGTGGTGCAAGGATCCCTCATACACAGAGTACAGGGACAGCATTACAGCAGCATTCCAAGGATTTCCCATACATACAGTTCAGGGACAGCATGGCAGCAGCGGTGCAAGGATCCCTCATACACACAGTACATGGACAGCACGCAGCAGCAGTGCAGGGACCTCTAATACCCACAGTACAAGGACAGCACTGCAGTAGTGGTGCAAGGATCCCTCATACACACAGTACAAGGACAGCACTGCAGTAGCGGTGCAAGGATTCCTCATACACACAGTACAGGGAGAGCACTGCAGCAGTGGTGTAAGGATCCCTCATACACACAGTACAGGGACAGCACGGCAGCAGCGTTGCAAGGACCCTCATGCACACAGTACAAGGACAGCTTGCAGCAACGGTGCAACTGTCCCTCATACACACAGTACAGGGACAGCACGGCAGCAGCGGTGCAAGGATCTCTCATACAAACAGTACAAGGACAGCACAGCGGCAGTGGAGCAAGGGTCCCTCATACACACAGTACAGGGACAGCATTGCAGCAGCTGTGCAAGGATCCCTCATACACACAGTACAGGGACAGCACGGCAGCAGCGGTGCAAGCATCCCTCATACACACAGTACAGGGACAGCATTGCAGCAGCGGTGTAAGGATCCTTCATACACACAGTACGGGGACAGCACGGCAGCAGCAGTGCGCAGATCCCTCATACACACAGTACAGGGGCAGCATTGCAGCAGCGGTGTAAGGTCCCTCATACACACAGTAAAGGGACAGCACGGCAGCAGCAGTGCAAGTATCCCTCGTACACACAGTACAGGGACAGCACGGGAGCAGCGGTGCACTGGTCCCTCATACACACAGTACTGGGACAACACGGCACCAGCGGTGCAAGGATCCCTCATACACACAGGACAAGGGCAGCACAGCAGCAGCGTTGCAAGGATCCCTCATACACACAAACACACAGTACAGGGACAGAACTGCAGCAGCGGTGCAAGGATCTCTCATACACACATTACAGGGACAGCATGGCAGCAGCGGTGCAAGGATCCCTCACAAACACAGTACAAGGAGGACATGGCAGCAGCGGTGCAAGGATCTCTCGTACACACAGTAAAGGGACAGCATGGCAGGAGCGGTGCACTGATCCCTCATACACCCAGTACACAGACAACATGGCAGCAGGGGTGCAAGGATCTCTCGTACACACAGTACAGGGACAGCATGGCAGCAACGGTGCAAGGAGCCCTCATTCACACAGTGCAGGGACAGCAAGGCAGCAGCAGTCAAGGATCCCTCATACACATAGTACAGGGACAGAATTGCAGCAGCGGTGCAAGGATCCCTCATACACACAGTACAGGTTCACCAGAGCAGCAGAGGTGCAAGGATCCCTCATACACAAAGTACAGGACAGCATTGCAACAGCGGTGCAAGGATCTCTCATACAAACAGTACAAGGACAGCACAGCGGCAGCGGAGCAAGGACCCTCATACACAGAGTACAGGGAAAGAATTGCAACAGCGGTCACGGATCCCTCATACACACAGTACAGGGACAGCATTGCAACAGCGGTGCAAGGAGCCCTCATATACACAGTACACGTACAGCATTGCGGCAGCGATGCAAGGAGCCCTCATACACACAGTACACGTACAGCATTGCAGCAGTGGTGGAAGGATCCTTCATACACACAGTACAGGGACAGCATGGCAGCAGCGGTGCAAGGATCCCTCAGACACGCAGTACACGGACAGCACTGCAGCAGTGGTGCAAGGATCCCTCATACAAACAGTACAGGGGCAGCAAGGCAGCAGCGGTCCAAGGATCACTCATACACACACTACAGGGAAAGCAGGCAGCAGCAGTGCAAGGATCCCTCATTCACACAGTACAGGGACAGCATTGCAGCAGTTGTGCAAGGATTCCTTATAAACACAGTACAGGGACAGCACGGCAGCAGCGGTGCAAGGATCCCTCATACACGCAGTACAGGTATAGCACGGCAGCAGCGGTGCAAGGATCCTTCATACACACAGTACAGGGGCAGCACTGCAGCAGAGGTGCAAGGATCCCTTGTAGGAAGGTAGCCTCTTTCTAGCCTTGTTACCCCCACTTTTGGCCTGTTTGTGAGTATATGTCAGGGTATTTTCACTGTCTCACTGGGATCCTGCTTGCCAGGGCCCAGTGCTCATAGTGAAAACACTATGTTATCAGTGTGTTTGTTATGTGTCACTGGGATCCTGCTAGCCAGGTCCACAGTGCTCATAAGTTTGTGGCCTATATGTGTTCCCTGTGTGATGCCTAACCAGAACCTCAGTGGTTATGCTCTCTCTGCTTTCCAAATTTGTCACTAACAGGCTAGTGACTAAATTTACCAATTCACATTGGCATACTGGTACACCCATATAATTCCCTTGTATATTGTACTGAGGTACCCAGGGTATTGGGGTTCCAGGAGATCCCTATGGGCTGCAGCATTTCTTTTGCCACCCATAGGGAGCTCTGACAATTCTTACACAGGCCTGCCACAGCAGCCTGCGTGAAATAACGTCCACGTTATTTCACAGCCATTTACCACTGCACATAAGTAACCTATAAGTCACCTATATGTCTAACCTTCACCTGGTGAAGGTTGGGTGCAAAGTTACTTAGTGTGTGGGCACCCTGGCACTAGCCAAGGTGCCCCCACATCGTTCAGGGCAAATTCCCCGGACTTTGTGAGTGCAGGGACACCATTACACGCGTGCACTATACATAGGTCACTACCTATGTATAGCGTCACAATGGTAACTCCGAACATGGCCATGTAACATGTCTAAGATCATGGAATTGTCACCCCAATACCATTCTGGTATTGGGGGGACAATGCCATAATCCCCCGGGTCTCTAGCACAGAAACCGGGTACTGCCAAACTGCCTTTCCGGGGTCTCCACTGCAGCTGCTGCTGCTGCAAACCCCTCAGACAGGTTTCTGCCCTCCTGGGGTCCAGGCAGCCCTGGCCCAGGAAGGCAAAACAAAGTATTTCCTCTGAGAGAGGGTGTTACACCCTCTCCCTTTGGAAATAGGTGTGAAGGGCTTGGGAGGAGTAGCCTCCCCAGCCTCTGGAAATGCTTTGATGGGCACAGATGGTGCCCATCTCTGCATAAGCCAGTCTACACCAGTTCAGGGATCCCACAGCCCTGCTCTGGCACGAAACTGAACAAAGGAAAGGGGAGTGACCACTCCCCTGCCCAGTACCTCCCAGGGGAGGTGCCCAGAGCTCCTCCAGTGTGTCCCAGACCTCTGCCATCTTGGAAATAGAGGTGTTGGGGGCACACTGGACTGCTCTGAGTGGCCAGTGCCAGCAGGTGACGTCAGAGGCTCCTTCTGATAGCCTCATACCTCTCTTGGTAGCCAATCCTCCTTCCTTGGTACCCAAACCTCCTTTTCTGGCTACTTAGGGTCTCTGCTTTGGGGAATTCTTTAGATAACGAATGCAAGAGCTCATCAGAGTTCCTCTGCATCTCCCTCTTCACCTTCTACCAAAGGAACAACCGCTGACTGCTCAGGACGCCTGCAAAACCGCAACAAAGTAGCAAGACGACTACCAGCAACATTGTAGCGCCTAATCCTGCTGGCTTTCTTGACTGTTTCCAGGTGGTGCATGCTCTGGGGATAGCCTGCCTTCACCCTGCACCAGAAGCTCCAAAGAAATCTCCCGTGGGTCGCCAGAATCTTCCCCCTGCTAACACAGGCACTAAAAGACTGCATCACTGGTCCCCCGGTCCCCTCTCATCCTGACGAGCGTGGTCCCTGGAACACAGCAACTCTGTTGAAGTGACTCCTACAGTCCAGTGACTCTTCAGTCCAAGTTTGGTGGAGGTAAGTCCTTGGCTCCCCATGCTAGACTGCAAAACTGTGTACCACGTGATTTGCAGCTGCTCCGGCTCCTGTGCACTCTTCCAGGATTTCCTTTGTGCACAGCCAAGCCTGGGTCCCCAGCACTCCATCCTGCAGTGCACAGCCTTCTGAGTTGTCCTCCAGCATCGTGGGACTCCCTTTTGTAACTTTGTGTGGACTCCAGTTCACTCTTCTTCTAAGTGCCTGTTGGGGTACTTCTGCGGGTGCTGCCTGCTTTTGTGAGGGATCTCTGAGCTGCTGAGCGCCCCCTCTGTCTCCTCCTGCAAAAGGCGACATTCTGATCCTTCCTGGTCCTCAGCAGCACCCAAAAACCTCTACTGCAACCCTTGCAGCTAGCAAGGCTTGGTTGTGGTCTTTCTGCATGGGAATACCTCTGCAAGCTTCATCGCAACGTGGGACATCCGTCTTCCAGAGGAGAAGTTTGTAGTCCTCTTCTTTCTTGCGAAACTCCAAGCTTCTTCCAACCGGTGGCAGCTTCCTTGCACCTTCAGCTGGCATTTCCTGGGCTCCTGCCCATTCTCGACACTGACGCGACTATTGGACTTGGTCCCGTTGTCTTACAGGTACTCAGGTCCGGAAATCCACTGTTGTTGCATTGCTGGTGTTTGTTCTTCCTGCAGAATCCCCCTATCACGACTTCTGTGCTCTCTGGGGGTAGTAGGTGCACTTTACACCTAGCTTTCAGGGTCTTGGGGTGGGGTTTTTTCTAACCCTCACTGTTTTCTTACAGTCCCAGCGACCCTCTACAAGCTCACATAGGTTTGGGGTCCATTCGTGCTTCGCATTCCACTTTTGGAGTATATGGTTTGTGTTGCCCCTATACCTATGTGCTCCTATTGCAACCTATTGTGATTCTACACTGTTTGCATTACTTTTCTTGCTATTACTTACCTAATTTTGGTTTGTGTACATATATCTTGTGTATATAACTTATCCTCATACTGAGGGTGCTCACTGAGATACTTTTGGCATATTGTCATAAAAATAAAGTACCTTTATTTTTAGTAACTCTGTGTATTGTGTTTTCTTATGCTGTTGTGCATATGATATAAGTGGTATGGAAGGAGCTTTACATGTCTTCTAGTTCAGCCTAAGCTGCTTTGCCATAGCTACCTTCTATCAGTCTAAGCTGCTAGAAGTACCTCTTCTACACTAATAAGGAATAACTGGACCTTTTCAAGGTGTGAGTATCTCTGGTACCCACTACAAGCCAGGCCAGCCTCCTACATACCTCAGACACACAGTACAGGGACAGCACGCCAGCAGTAGTACAAGGAGCCCTCATACAGACAGTACAGGGACAGCATTGCACCACCGATGCAAGGAGCCGTCATACACACAGAACAGGTTCAGAGCAGCAGCGGTCCAAGGATCCCTCATAGACATCGTACAGGGACAGCATGGCAGCAGCGGTCAAGGATCCCTCATACACACAGTACAGGGACAGCATTGCAACAGCGATACAAGGAGCCCTCATACACACAGTACAGGGACAGCATTTCAACAGTGATACAAGGAGCCCTCATACACACAGTACAGGTACAGCATTGCACCAGCGATGCAAGGAGCCGTCATACACACAGAACAGGTTCAGAGCAACAGCGGTGCAAGGATCCCAAATACACACAGTACTGGGACTGCATGGCAGCAGCGGTGCAAGGATCCCTCGTACACACAGTACAGGTTCAGCGTTGTAGAAGCGGTGCAAAGATCCCTCATACACACCGTACAGGGACAGTATTGCAGCAGCGTTACAAGGATCCTTCATACACACATTTCAGGGACAGCATTGCAGTAGCGGTGCAAGGTTCCCTCATACACACAGTACAGGCACAGCATGGCAGCAGCGGTGCAGGTATCACTCATACACACAGTACAGGTTCAACATGGCAGCAGCGGTGCAAGGATCCCTCACATACACAGGACAAAGACACCACTGCAGCAGCAGTGCAAGGATCTCTCATACACACAGTACAGGGACAGCAAGCAGCAGCAGTGCAAGGATCCCTTACACACACAGTACAGGGACAGCATGGCAGCAGCTGTGCAAGGATCCCTCATACACACATTACAGGGACAGCATAGCAGGAGCGGTTCAAGGATCCCTCATACACACAGGACAAGGACAGCACCGCAGCAGCGGTGCAATGATCCCTTATACACACAGGACAAGGACAGCGCCGGAGCAGCGGTGCAAGGATCCCTCATACACACAGTACAGGGACAGCATTACAACAGCGGTCAAGGATCCCTCATACACACATTACAGGGACAGCATGGCAGCAGCGGTGCAAGGATCCCTCATACACACAGGACAAGGACAGCACCGCAGCAGCGGTGCAAGGATCCCTCATACACACAGTACAGGGTTAGCACGGCAGCAGCGGTGCAAGGATCCCTCATACACACAGTACAGGGACGGCACAGCAGCAGCGGTTCAAGGATCCCTCATACACACAGTACAGGGACAGCATGGCAGCAGCGGTCAAGGAGCCCTCATACACACAGTACAGGGACAGCATTGCACCAGCGATGCAAGGATCCCTCATACACACAGGACAGGTTCAGAGCAACAGCGGTGCAAGGATCCCAAATACACAGAGTACTGGGACAACATGGCAGCAGGGGTGCAAGGATCCCTCGTACACACAGTGCAGAGACAGCAAGGCAGCAGCAGTCAACGATCCTTTATACACACAGTACAGGGACAGCATGGCAGCAGCGGTGCACTGATCCCTCATACACACAGTACTGGGACAACATGGCAGCAGCGGTGCAAGGATCCCTCATACACACAGTACAGGTTCACCAGAGCAGCAGCGGTGCAAGGATCCCTCATACAAACAGTACAAGGACAGCACAGCGGCAGCGGTGCAAGGACCCTCCTACACAGAGTACAGGGAAAGAATTGCAACAGCGGTCACGGATCCCTCATACACACAGTACAGGAACAGCATTGCAACAGCGGTGCAAGGAGCCCTCATACACACAGTACACGTACAGCATTGCAGCGGCGGTGGAAGGATCCTCCATACACACAGTACAGGTTCAGAGCAGCAGCCGTGCAAGGATCCTTCATACACACATTACAGGGACAGCACTGCAGCAGCGGTGCAAGGATCCCTCATACAAACAGTACAGGGGCAGCACGGTAGCAGCGGTGCAAGGATCCCTCATACAAACAGTACAGGGGCAGCACGGCAGCAGTGGTGCAAGGATCCCTCATACAAACAGTACAGGGACAGCACTGCAGCAGCGGTGCAAGGATCCCTCATACAAACAGTACAGGGGCAGCACGGCAGCAGCGGTCCAAGGATCACTCATACACACACTACAGGGAAAGCATGCAGCAGCAGTGCAAGGATCCCTCATTCACACAGTACAGGGACTGCAATGCTGTACTCAGGTGTGGAAATCCACTGTTGTTGCATTGCTGGTGTTTGTTCTTCCTGCAGAATCCCCCTATCACGACTTCTGTGCTCTCTGGGGGTAGTAGGTGCACTTTACACCTACCTTTCAGGGTCTTGGGGTGGGTTTTTTCTACCCCTCACTGCTTTCTTACAGTCCCAGCGACCCTCTACAAGCTCACATAGGTTTGGCGTCCATTCGTGCTTCGCATTCCACTTTTGGAGTATATGGTTTGTGTTGCCCCTATACCTATGTGCTCCTATTGCAACCTATTGTGATTCTACACTGTTTGTATTACTTTTCTTGCTATTACTTACCTAATTTTGGTTTGTGTACATATATCTTGTGTATATAACTTATCCTCATACTGAGGGTGCTCACTGAGATACTTTTGGCATATTGTCATAAAAATAAAGTACCTTTATTTTTAGTAACTCTGTGTATTGTGTTTTCTTGTGCATATGATATAAGTGGTATGGAAGGAGCTTTACATGTCTCCTAGTTCAGTCTAAGCTGCTTTATCATAGCTACCTTCTATCAGTCTAAGCTGCTAGAAACACCTCTTCTACACTAATAAGGGATAACTGGACCTGGTCAAGGTGTAAGTACCTCTGATACCCACTACAAGCAAGGCCAGCCTCCTACATCCGAAAGACACACAGTACAGGGACAGCACGCCAGCAGCAGTACAAAGAGCCCTCATACAGACAGTACAGGGACAGCATTGCACCAGCGATGCAAGGAGCCGTCATACACACAGAACAGGTTCAGAGCAGCAACGGTCCAAGGATCCCTCATAGACATCGTACAGGGACAGCATGGCAGCAGCGGTCAAGGATCCCTCATACACACAGTACAGGGACAGCATTGCAACAGCGATACAAGGAGCCCTCATACACACAGTACAGGGACAGCATTGCACCAGCGATGCAAGGAGCTGTCATACACAAAGAACAGGTTCAGACCAACAGCGGTGCAAGGATCCCAAATACACACAGTACTGGGACAGCATGGCAGCAGCGGTGCAAGGGTCCCTCGTACACACAGTACAGGTTCAGCATTGTAGAAGCGGTGCAAAGATCCCTCATACACACCGTACAGGAACAGTATTGCAGCAGCGTTACAAGGATCCTTCATACACACATTTCAGGGACAGCATTGCAGTAGCGGTGCAAGGATCCCTTATACACACAGTACTGGGACAGCATTGCACCAGTGGTGCAAGGATCCCTCACACACACAGTACAGGTTCAACATGGCAGCAGCAGTGCAAGGATCCCTCATACACACAGTACAGGGACAGCATGCGGCAGCGGTGCAAGGATCCCTCACACACACAGTACAGGGCCAGTACGCAGCAGCATTGCAAGGATCCCTCATACACACAGGACAAAGACACCACCGCAGCAGCAGTACAAGGATCTCTCATACACACAGTACAGGGACAGCAAGCAGCAGCAGTGCAAGGATCCCACATACACACAGTAGAGGGACAGCATGGCAGCAGCTGTGCAACGATCCCACATACACACAGTACAGGGACAGCATGGCAACAGCGGTGGAAGAATCCCTCATACACACAGGACAAGGACAGCACTACAGCAGCGGTGCAAGGATCCCTTATACACACAGTACAGGGGCAGCACTGCAGCAGTGGTGCAAGGATCCTTCATACACACAGGACAGCATGCAGCAGCAGAGCAAGAATCTCTCATACACACAGAACAGGGACAGAATTGCAGCAGCGGTGCAAGCATCCCTCATACACACAGTACAGGTGCAGCATGGCAGAAGCGGTGCAAGGATCCCTCATACACACAGCACAGGGGCAGCACTGCAGCAGTGGTGCAAGGATACTTCATACACACAGGACAGCATGCAGCAGCAAAGCAAGAATCCCTCATACACACAGAACAGGGACAGCATAGCAGCAGCGGTGCAAGGATCTCTCATACACACAGCACAGGGACAGCACGACGGCAGAGGTGCAAGGATCCCTCATACACACTGTACAGGGACAGCATTGCAGCAGCATTCCAAGGATCCCTCATACACACAGTACACGGACACCATGGCAGCAGTGGTGCAAGGATCCCTCATACACACAGTACAGGGACAGCATTACAGCAGCATTCCAAGGATCCCTCATACACACAGTACACGGACACCATGGCAGCAGTGGTGCAAGGATCCCTCATACACACAGTACAGGGACAGCATTACAGCAGCATTCCAAGGATCCCTCATACACACAGTACACGGACACCATGGCAGCAGTGGTGCAAGGATCCCTCTTACACACAGTACAGAGCCAGCATGGCAGCAGCGGTGCAAGGATCCCTCGTACACACAGTACAGGTTCAGCATTGTAGAAGCGGTGCAAAGATCCCTCATACACACCGTACAGGGGCAGTATTGCAGCAGAGTTGCAAGGATCCCTCATACACACACTTCGGGGACAGAATTGCCGTAGCGGTGCAAGGATCCCTTATACACACAGTACAGGGACAGCATTGCAACAGTGGTGCAGGGATCCCTCATACACAGAGTACAGGACAGCACCGCAGCAGCGGTGCAAGGATCCCTCATACACACAGGACAAGGACAGCACTGCAGCAGCTGTGCAAGGATCCCTTACACACACCTAGTACAGGGACAGCACGGCAGCAGCGGTGCAAGGATCCCCCATACGCACAGTACAGCGGCAGCATTGCAGCAGCAGTGCAAGGATCCCTCATACACACAGTACAGGGACAGCACGGCAGCCGCGGTGCAAGTATCCCTCATACACACAGTACAGGGGCAGCATGGCAGCAGCGGTGCAAGGATCCCACATACACACAGTACAGGGGCAGCACAGCAGCAGCAGTGCAAGGATCCCTCATACACACAGTACTTTGACAGCATGGCAGCAGCGGTGCAAGGATCCCTCGTACACACAGTACAGGATCAGCACGGCAGCAGCAGTGCAAGGATCCCTCATATACACAGTACAGGTACAGCATTGCAGCACCGGTGCAAGGAGCCCTCATACACACAGTCCAGGGACAGCATTGCAGCAGCGGTGCAAGGATCCCTCTTACACACAGTACAGGGACAGCATTGCAGCAGCGGTGCAAGGATCCCTCGTACACACAGTACAGGGGCAGCACGGCAGCAACACTGCAAGGATCCCTCATTCACACAGTACAGGGACAGCATTGCAGCAGCAGTGCAAGGATTCCTCATACACAAAGTACAGGGACAGCACAGCAGCAGCAGTGCAAGGATCCCTCATACACACAGAACAGGGACAGCATTGCAGCAGCGGTGCAAGGATCCCTCATACATACAGTACAGGGACAGCACCGCAGCAGCGGTAAAAGGATCCCTCATACACACAGTACAGGGACAGCATTGCAGCAGTGGTACAAGAATCCCACGTACACACAGTACAAGGACAGCACGGCAGCAGCGGTGCACGCATCCCTCATACACACAGTACAGGGACAGCACGGGAGCAGCATTGCAAGGATCCCTCATAAACACAGGACAAAGACAGCACTGCAGCAGCAGTGCAAAGATCTCTCATACAGACAGTACAGGGACATCATTACTGCAGCATTCCAAGGATCCCTCATACACACAGTATACGGACACCATGGCAGCAGTGGTGCAAGGATCCCTCATACACACAGTACAGGGACAGCATTACAGCAGCATTCCAAGGATCCCTCATACACACGGTACACGGACACCATGGCTGCAGTGGTGCAAGGATCCCTCTTACACACAGTACAGAGCTAGCATGGCAGCAGCGGTGCAAGTATCCCTCATACACACAGTACAGGTTCAGCATTGTAGAAGCGGTGCAAAGATCCCTCATGCACACCGTACAGGGACAGCATTGCAGCAGCGTTGCAAGGATCCCTCATACACACACTTCAGGGACAGCATTGCCGTAGCGGTGCAAGGATCCCTTATACACACAGTACAGGGACAGCATTGCAACAGTGGTGCAGGGATCCCTCATACACAGAGTACAGGCACAGCATGGCAGCAGAGGTGCAAGGATCCCTTATACACATAGTACACGTTCAACATGGCAGCAGCGGTGCAAGGATCCCTCATACACACAGTACAGGGACAGCATGCAGCAGCGGTGCAAGGATCCCTCATACACACAGGACAAGGACAGCACTGCAGCAGCTGTGCAAGGATCCCTTACACACACCTAGTACAGGGACAGCACGGCAGCAGCGGTGCAAGGATCCCCCATACGCACAGTACAGCGGCAGCATTGCAGCAGCAGTGCAAGGATCCCTCATACACACAGTACAGGGACAGCACGGCAGCAGCGGTGCAAGTATCCCTCATACACACAGTACAGGGGCAGCATAGCAGCAGCAGTGCAAGGATCCAGCAGTGCAAGGATCCCACATACGCACAGTACAGGGGCAGCACAGCAGCAGCAGTGCAAGGATCCCTCATACACACAGTACTTTGACAGCACGGCAGCAGCGGTGCAAGGGTCCCTCGTACACACAGTACAGGATCAGCACGGCAGCAGCAGTGCAAGGATTCCTCATACACAGAGTACAGGTACAGCATTGCAGCAGCGGCGCAAGGATCCCTCATACACACAGTCCAGGGACAGCATTGCAGCAGCGGTGCAAGGATCCCTCTTACACACAGTACAGGGACAGCATTGCAGCAGCGGTGCAAGGATCCCTCGTACACACAGTACAGGGGCAGCACAGCAGCAACACTGCAAGGATCCCTCATACACACAGTACAGGGACAGCATTGCAGCAGCAGTGCAAGGATTCCTCATACACAAAGTACAGGGACAGCACAGCAGCAGCAGAGCAAGGATCCCTCATACACACAGTACAGGGACAGCATTGCAGCAGCGGTGCAAGGATCCCTCATACACACAGTACAGGGACAGCACTGCAGCAGCGGTAAAAGGATCCCTCATACACACAGTACAGGGGCAGCATTGCAGCAGCAGTGCAAGGATCCCTCATACACACAGTACAGGGACAGCACGGCAGCAGCGGTGCAAGGATCCCTCATACACACAGTACAGGGACAGCATTGCAGCAGCTGTGCAAGGATCCCTCATACACACAGTACAAGGATAGCACGGCAGCAGCAGCGGTGCAAACATCCCTCACACACACAGTACAGGGCCAGCACGGCAGCACCATTGCAAGGATCCCTCATACACACAGGACAAAGACAGCACTGCAGAAGCGGTGCGAGGATCCCTCATACACACAGGACAGGGACAGCACTGCAGCAGCGGTGCAAGGATCCCTCATACAGACAGTACAGGAACAGCATGGCAGCAGTGGTGCAAGGATCCCTCATACACACAGGACAAGGACAGCATGCAGCAGCAGTGCAAGGATCCCTCATACACACAGGACAGGGACAGCATTGCAGCAGCGGTGCAAGGATCGCCCATACACACAGTACAGGGACCAGCACGGCAGCAGCGGTGCAAGCATCCCTCATACACACAGTACCGGGACAGCATGCGGCAGTGGTGCAAGGATCCCTCATACACACAGTACAGTGACAGCATTGCAGCAGTGGTGCAAGAATCCCACATACACACAGTACAAGGACAGCACGGCAGCAGCGGTGCACACATCGCTCATACACACAGTACAGGGACAGCACGGGAGCAGCATTGCAAGGATCTCTCATAAACACAGGACAAAGACAGCACTGCAGCAGCGGTGCAAGGATCCCTCACACACACAGTACAGGGACAGCATGGCAGTAGCTGGGCATGGATCCCTCATACACACAGTACAGGGACAGCATGGCAGCAGCGGTGCAAGGATCCCTCAGTCACACAGTACAGGGGCAGCACTGCAGCAGCTGTGCAAGGATCCCTTACACACACAGTACAGGGACAGCACTGCAGCAGCAGTGCAAGGATCCCCCATACACACAGTACAGGGGCAGCATGGCAGCAGCGGTGCACAGATCCCTCATACACACAGTACAGGGGCAGCACAGCAGCAGCAGTGCAAGGATCCCTCATACACACAGTACTTTGACAGCATGGCAGCAGCGGTGCAAGGATCCCTCGTACACACAGTACAGGGTCAGCACGGCAGCAGCAATGCAAGGATCCCTCATACACACAGTACAGGTACAGCACTGCAGCAGCGGTGCAGGGATCCCTCGTACACACAGTCCAGGGACAGCATTGCAGCAGCTGTGCAAGGATCCCTCGTACACACAGTACAGAGACAGCATTGCAACAGCGGTGCAAGGATCCCTCGTACACACAGTACAGGGGCAGCACGGCAGCAACACTGCAAGGATCCCTCATACACACAGTACAGGGACAGCATTGCAGCAGCAGTGCAAGGATCCCTCATACACACAGTACAGGGACAGCATTGCAGCAGCAGTGCAAGGATCCCTCATACACACAGTACAGGGACAGCACTGCAGCAGCAGTAAAAGAATCCCTCATACACACAGTACAGGGGCAGCATTGCAGCAGCAGTGCAAGGATCCCTCATACACACAGTACAGGGACAGCACGGCAGCAGCGGTGCAAGGATCCCTCATACACACAGTACAGGGACAGCATTGCAGCAGCTATGCAAGAATCCCTCATACACACAGTACAAGGATAGCACGGCAGCAGCAGCGGTGCAAACATCCCTCAAACACACAGTACAGGGCCAGCACGGCAGCAGCATTGCAAGGATCCCTCATACACATAGGACAAAGACAGCACTGCAGAAGCGGTGCGACGATCCCTCATACACACAGGACAGGGACAGCACTGCAGCAGCGGTGCAAGGATCCCTCATACACACAGTACAGGAACAGCATGGCAGCAGTGGTGCAAGGATCCCTCATACACACAGGACAAGGACAGCACTGCAGCAGCGGTGCAAGGATCCCTCATACACACAGTACAGGGGCAGCACAGCAGCAGCAGTGCAAGGATCCCTCATACACACAGTACTGGGACAGCACGGCGGCAGCGGTGCAAGCATCCCTCATACACAGCAGCGGTGCAAGGATCCCTCATACACACAGTACAGGGGCAGCACGGGAACAGCATTGCAAGGATCCCTCATAAACACAGGACAAAGACAGCACTGCAGCAGCAGTGCAAAGATCTCTCATACACACAGTACAGGGACAGAATTACTGCAGCATTCCAAGGATCCCTCATACACACAGTACAGGGACAGCATGGCAGTAGCTGGGCAAGGATCCCTCATACACACAGTACAGGGACAGCACAGCAGCAGCAGTGCAAGGATCCCTCACACACACAGTACAGGGACAGCATGGCAGCAGCGGTGCAAGGATCCCTCATTCACACAGTACAGGGGCAGCACTGCAGCAGTGGTGCAAGGATCCTTCATACACACAGGACAAGGACAGTATGCAGCAGCGGTGCAAGGATCTCTCATACACACAGTACAGGGACAGTATGGCAGCAGCGGTGTAAGGATCCCTCATACACACTGTACAGGGAAAGGACAGCAGCAGCGGTGTAAGGATCCCTCATACACACAGTACAGGGCCAGCACGGCAGCAGCATTGCAAGGATCCCTCATACACATAGGACAAAGACAGCACTGCAGAAGCGGTGCGACGATCCCTCATACACACAGGACAGGGACAGCACTGCAGCAGCAGTGCAAGGATCCCTCATACACACAGTACAGGAACAGCATGGCAGCAGTGGTGCAAGGATCCCTCATACACACAGGACAAGGACAGCACTGCAGCAGCGGTGCAAGAATCCCTCATACACACAGTACAGGGACAGCACAGCAGTGCATAGATCCCTCATACACACAGTACTGGGACAGCACGGCGGCAGCGGTGCAAGCATCCCTCATACACAGCAGCGGTGCAAGGATCCCTCGTACACACAGTACAGGGGCAGCACAGCAGCAACACTGCAAGGATCCCTCATACACACAGTACAGGGACAGCATTGCAGCAGCAGTGCAAGGATTCGTCATACACAAAGTACAGGGACAGCACAGCAGCAGCAGAGCAAGGATCCCTCATACACACAGTACAGGGACAGCATTGCAGCAGCGGTGCAAGGATGCCTCATACACACAGTACAGGGACAGCACTGCAGCAGCAGTAAAAGGATCCCTCATTCACACAGTACAGGGGCAGCATTGCAGCAGCAGTGCAAGGATCCCTCATACACACAGTACAGGGACAGCACAGCAGCAGCGGTGCAAGGATCCCTCATACACACAGTACAGGGACAGCATTGCAGCAGCTGTGCAAGGATCCCTCATACACCCAGTACAAGGATAGCACGGCAGCAGCAGCGGTGCAAACATCCCTCACACACACAGTACAGGGCCAGCACGGCAGCACCATTGCAAGGATCCCTCATACACACAGGACAAAGACAGCACTGCAGAAGCGGTGCGAGGATCCCTCATACACACAGGACAGGGACAGCACTGCAGCAGCGGTGCAAGGATCCCTCATACAGACAGTACAGGAACAGCATGGCAGCAGTGGTGCAAGGATCCCTCATACACACAGGACAAGGACAGCATGCAGCAGCAGTGCAAGGATCCCTCATACACACAGGACAGGGACAGCATTGCAGCAGCGGTGCAAGGATCGCCCATACACACAGTACAGGGACCAGCACGGCAGCAGCGGTGCAAGCATCCCTCATACACACAGTACCGGGACAGCATGCGGCAGTGGTGCAAGGATCCCTCATACACACAGTACAGTGACAGCATTGCAGCAGTGGTGCAAGAATCCCACATACACACAGTACAAGGACAGCACGGCAGCAGCGGTGCACACATCGCTCATACACACAGTACAGGGACAGCACGGGAGCAGCATTGCAAGGATCCCTCATAAACACAGGACAAAGACAGCACTGCATCAGTGGTGCAAGGATCCCTCACACATACAGTACAGGGACAGCATGGCAGTAGCTGGGCATGGATCCCTCATACACACAGTACAGGGACAGCCTGGCAGCAGCGGTGCAAGGATCCCTCAGTCACACAGTACAGGGGCAGCACTGCAGCAGCTGTGCAAGGATCCCTTACACACACAGTACAGGGACAGCACTGCAGCAGCGGTGCAAGGATCCCCCATACACACAGTACAGGGGCAGCATGGCAGCAGCGGTGCACAGATCCCTCATACACACAGTACAGGGGCAGCACAGCAGCAGCAGTGCAAGGATCCCTCATACACACAGTACTTTGACAGCATGGCAGCAGCGGTGCAAGGATCTCTCGTACACACAGTACAGGGTCAGCACGGCAGCAGCAGTGCAAGGATCCCTCATACACACAGTACAGGTACAGCACTGCAGCAGCGGTGCAAGGATCCCTCGTACACACAGTCCAGGGACAGCATTGCAGCAGCTGTGCAAGGATCCCTCGTACACACAGTACAGAGACAGCAGTGCAACAGCGGTGCAAGGATCCCTCGTACACACAGTACAGGGGCAGCACGGCAGCAACACTGCAAGGATCCCTCATACACACAGTACAGGGACAGCATTGCAGCAGCAGTGCAAGGATCCCTCATACACACAGTACAGGGACAGCATTGCAGAAGCAGTGCAAGGATCCCTCATACACACAGTACAGGGACAGCACTGCAGCAGCAGTAAAAGGATCCCTCATACACACAGTACAGGGGCAGCATTGCAGCAGCAGTGCAAGGATCCCTCATACACACAGTACAGGGACAGCACGGCAGCAGCGGTGCAAGGATCCCTCATACACACAGTACAGGGACAGCATTGCAGCAGCTGTGCAAGAATCCCTCATACACACAGTACAAGGATAGCACGGCAGCAGCAGCGGTGCAAACATCCCTCACACACACAGTACAGGGCCAGCACGGCAGCACCATTGCAAGGATCCCTCATACACACAGGACAAAGACAGCACTGCAGAAGCGGTGCGAGGATCCCTCATACACACAGGACAGGGACAGCACTGCAGCAGCGGTGCAAGGATCCCTCATACAGACAGTACAGGAACAGCATGGCAGCAGTGGTGCAAGGATCCCTCATACACACAGGACAAGGACAGCACTGCAGCAGCAGTGCAAGGATCCCTCATACACACAGGACAGGGACAGCATTGCAGCAGCGGTGCAAGGATCGCCCATACACACAGTACAGGGACCAGCACGGCAGCAGCGGTGCAAGCATCCCTCATACACACAGTACCGGGACAGCATGCGGCAGTGGTGCAAGGATCCCTCATACACACAGTACAGTGACAGCATTGCAGCAGTGGTGCAAGAATCCCTCATACACACAGTACAAGGACAGCACGGCAGCAGCGGTGCACACATCGCTCATACACACAGTACAGGGACAGCACGGGAGCAGCATTGCAAGGATCCCTCATAAACACAGGACAAAGACAGCACTGCAGCAGCGGTGCAAGGATCCCTCACACACACAGTACAGGGACAGCATGGCAGTAGCTGGGCATGGATCCCTCATACACACAGTACAGGGACAGCATGGCAGCAGCGGTGCAAGGATCCCTCAGTCACACAGTACAGGGGCAGCACTGCAGCAGCTGTGCAAGGATCCCTTACACACACAGTACAGGGACAGCACTGCAGCAGCGGTGCAAGGATCCCCCATACACACAGTACAGGGGCAGCATGGCAGCAGCGGTGCACAGATCCCTCATACACACAGTACAGGGGCAGCACAGCAGCAGCAGTGCAAGGATCCCTCATACACACAGTACTTTGACAGCATGGCAGCAGCGGTGCAAGGATCCCTCGTACACACAGTACAGGGTCAGCACGGCAGCAGCAGTGCAAGGATCCCTCATACACACAGTACAGGTACAGCACTGCAGCAGCGGTGCAGGGATCCCTCGTACACACAGTCCAGGGACAGCATTGCAGCAGCTGTGCAAGGATCCCTCGTACACACAGTACAGAGACAGCATTGCAACAGCAGTGCAAGGATCCCTCGTACACACAGTACAGGGGCAGCACGGCAGCAACACTGCAAGGATCCCTCATACACACAGTACAGGGACAGCATTGCAGCAGCAGTGCAAGGATCCCTCATACACACAGTACAGGGACAGCATTGCAGCAGCAGTGCAAGGATCCCTCATACACACAGTACAGGGACAGCACTGCAGCAGCAGTAAAAGGATCCCTCATACACACAGTACAGGGGCAGCATTGCAGCAGCAGTGCAAGGATCCCTCATACACACAGTACAGGGACAGCACGGCAGCAGCGGTGCAAGGATCCCTCATACACACAGTACAGGGGCAGCACAGCAGTGCATGGATCCCTCATACACACAGTACTGGGACAGCACGGCGGCAGCGGTGCAAGCATCCCTCATACACAGCAGCGGTGCAAGGATCCCTCGTACACACAGTAGAGGGGCAGCACAGCAGCAACACTGCAAGGATCCCTCATACACACAGTACAGGGACAGCATTGCAGCAGCAGTGCAAGGATTCCTCATACACAAAGTACAGGGACAGCACAGCAGCAGCAGAGCAAAGATCCCTCATACACACAGTACAGGGACAGCATTGCAGCAGCGGTGCAAGGATCCCTCATACACACAGTACAGGGACAGCACTGCAGCAGCAGTAAAAGGATCCCTCATACACACAGTACAGGGGCAGCATTGCAGCAGCAGTGCAAGGATCCCTCATACACACAGTACAGGGACAGCACAGCAGCAGCGGTGCAAGGATCCCTTATACACACAGTACAGGGACAGCATTGCAGCAGCTGTGCAAGGATCCCTCATACACACAGTACAAGGATAGCACGGCAGCAGCAGCGGTGCAAACATCCCTCACACACACAGTACAGGGCCAGCACGGCAGCACCATTGCAAGGATCCCTCATACACACAGGACAAAGACAGCACTGCAGAAGCGGTGCGAGGATCCCTCATACACACAGGACAGGGACAGCACTGCAGCAGCGGTGCAAGGATCCCTCATACAGACAGTACAGGAACAGCATGGCAGCAGTGGTGCAAGGATCCCTCATACACACAGGACAAGGACAGCATGCAGCAGCAGTGCAAGGATCCCTCATACACACAGGACAGGGACAGCATTGCAGCAGCGGTGCAAGGATCGCCCATACACACAGTACAGGGACCAGCACGGCAGCAGCGGTGCAAGCATCCCTCATACACACAGTACCGGGACAGCATGCGGCAGTGGTGCAAGGATCCCTCATACACACAGTACAGTGACAGCATTGCAGCAGTGGTGCAAGAATCCCACATACACACAGTACAAGGACAGCACGGCAGCAGCGGTGCACACATCGCTCATACACACAGTACAGGGACAGCACGGGAGCAGCATTGCAAGGATCCCTCATAAACACAGGACAAAGACAGCACTGCTTCAGCGGTGCAAGGATCCCTCACACATACAGTACAGGGACAGCATGGCAGTAGCTGGGCATGGATCCCTCATACACACAGTACAGGGACAGCCTGGCAGCAGCAGTGCAAGGATCCCTCAGTCACACAGTACAGGGGCAGCACTGCAGCAGCTGTGCAAGGATCCCTTACACACACAGTACAGGGACAGTACTGCAGCAGCGGTGCAAGGATCCCCCATACACACAGTACAGGGGCAGCATGGCAGCAGCGGTGCACAGATCCCTCATACACACAGTACAGGGGCAGCACAGCAGCAGCAGTGCAAGGATCCCTCATACACACAGTACTTTGACAGCATGGCAGCAGCGGTGCAAGGATCCCTCGTACACACAGTACAGGGTCAGCACGGCAGCAGCAGTGCAAGGATCCCTCATACACACAGTACAGGTACAGCACTGCAGCAGCGGTGTAAGGATCCCTCGTACACACAGTCCAGGGACAGCATTGCAGCAGCTGTGCAAGGATCCCTCGTACACACAGTACAGGGGCAGCACGGCAGCAACACTGCAAGGATCCCTCATACACACAGTACAGGGACAGCATTGCAGCAGCAGTGCAAGGATCCCTCATACACACAGTACAGGGACAGCATTGCAGCAGCAGTGCAAGGATCCCTCATACACACAGTACAGGGGCAGCATTGCAGCAGCAGTGCAAGGATCCCTCATACACACAGTACAGGGGCAGCATTGCAGCAGCAGTGCAAGGATCCCTCATACACACAGTACAGGGACAGCACGGCAGCAGCGGTGCAAGGATCCCTCATACACACAGTACAGGGACAGCATTGCAGCAGCTGTGTAAGAATCCCTCATACACACAGTACAAGGATAGCACGGCATCAGCAGCGGTGCAAACATCCCTCAAACACACAGTACAGGGCCAGCACGGCAGCAGCATTGCAAGGATCCCTCATACACATAGGACAAAGACAGCACTGCAGAACGGTGCAACGATCCCTCATACACACAGGACAGGGACAGCACTGCAGCAGCGGTGCAAGGATCCCTCATACACACAGTACAGGAACAGCATGGCAGCAGTGGTGCAAGGATCCCTCATACACACAGGACAAGGACAGCACTGCAGCAGCGGTGCAAGGATCCCTCATACACACAGTACAGGGGCAGCACAGCAGCAGCAGTGCAAGGATCCCTCATACACACAGTACTGGGACAGCACGGCGGCAGCGGTGCAAGCATCCCTCATACACAGCAGCGGTGCAAGGATCCCTCATACACACAGTACAGGGGCAGCACGGGAGCAGCATTGCAAGGATCCCTCATAAACACAGGACAAAGACAGCACTACAGCAGCAGTGCAAAGATCTCTCATACACACAGTACAGGGACAGCATTACTGCAGCATTCCAAGGATCCCTCATACACACAGTACAGGGACAGCATGGCAGTAGCTGGGCAAGGATCCCTCATACACACAGTACAGGGACAGCACAGCAGCAGCAGTGCAAGGATCCCTCACACACACAGTACAGGGACAGCATGGCAGCAGCGGTGCAAGGATCCCTCATTCACACAGTACAGGGGCAGCACTGCAGCAGTGGTGCAAGGATCCTTCATACACACAGGACAAGGACAGTATGCAGCAGCGGTGCAAGGATCTCTCATACACACAGTACAAGGACAGTATGGCAGCAGCGGTGTAAGGATCCCTCATACACACTGTACAGGGAAAGGACAGCAGCAGCGGTGTAAGGATCCCTCATACACACAGTACAGGGCCAGCACGGCAGCAGCATTGCAAGGATCCCTCATACACATAGGACAAAGACAGCACTGCAGAAGCGGTGCGACGATCCCTCATACACACAGGACAGGGACAGCACTGCAGCAGCGGTGCAAGGATCCCTCATACACACAGTACAGGAACAGCATGGCAGCAGTGGTGCAAGGATCCCTCATACACACAGGACAAGGACAGCACTGCAGCAGCGGTGCAAGGATCCCTCATACACACAGTACAGGGGCAGCACAGCAGTGCATGGATCCCTCATACACACAGTACTGGGACAGCACGGCGGCAGCGGTGCAAGCATCCCTCATACACTGCAGCGGTGCAAGGATCCCTCGTACACACAGTACAGGGGCAGCACAGCAGCAACACTGCAAGGATCCCTCATACACACAGTACAGGGACAGCATTGCAGCAGCAGTGCAAGGATTCCTCATACACAAAGTACAGGGTCAGCACAGCAGCAGCAGAGCAAGGATCCCTCATACACACAGTACAGGGACAGCATTGCAGCAGCGGTGCAAGGATCCCTCATACACACAGTACAGGGACAGCACTGCAGCAGCGGTAAAAGGATCCCTCATACACACAGTACAGGGGCAGCATTGCAGCAGCAGTGCAAGGATCCCTCATACACACAGTACAGGGACAGCACGGCAGCAGCGGTGCAAGGATCCCTCATACACACAGTACAGGGACAGCATTGCAGCAGCTGTGCAAGGATCCCTCATACACACAGTACAAGGATAGCACGGCAGCAGCAGCGGTGCAAACATCCCTCACACACACAGTACAGGGCCAGCACGGCAGCACCATTGCAAGGATCCCTCATACACACAGGACAAAGACAGCACTGCAGAAGCGGTGCAAGGATCCCTCATACACACAGGACAGGGACAGCACTGCAGCAGCGGTGCAAGGATCCCTCATACAGACAGTACAGGAACAGCATGGCAGCAGTGGTGCAAGGATCCCTCATACACACAGGACAAGGACAGCATGCAGCAGCAGTGCAAGGATCCCTCATACACACAGGACAGGGACAGCATTGCAGCAGCGGTGCAAGGATCGCCCATACACACAGTACAGGGACCAGCACGGCAGCAGCGGTGCAAGCATCCCTCATACACACAGTCCCGGGACAGCATGCGGCAGTGGTGCAAGGATCCCTCATACACACAGTACAATGACAGCATTGCAGCAGTGGTGCAAGAATCCCACATACACACAGTACAAGGACAGCACGGCAGCAGCGGTGCACACATCGCTCATACACACAGTACAGGGACAGCACAGGAGCAGCATTGCAAGGATCCCTCATAAACACAGGACAAAGACAGCACTGCAGCAGCGGTGCAAGGATCCCTCACACACACAGTACAGGGACAGCATGGCAGTAGCTGGGCATGGATCCCTCATACACAGAGTACAGGGACAGCATGGCAGCAGCGGTGCAAGGATCCCTCAGTCACACAGTACAGGGGCAGCACTGCAGCAGCTGTGCAAGGATCCCTTACACACACAGTACAGGGACAGCACTGCAGCAGCGGTGCAAGGATCCCCCATACACACAGTACAGGGGCAGCATGGCAGCAGCGGTGCACAGATCCCTCATACACACAGTACAGGGGCAGCACAGCAGCAGCAGTGCAAGGATCCCTCATACACACAGTACTTTGACAGCATGGCAGCAGCGGTGCAAGGATCCCTCGTACACACAGTACAGGGTCAGCACGGCAGCAGCAGTGTAAGGATCCCTCATACACACAGTACAGGTACAGCACTGCAGCAGCGGTGCAAGGAACCCTCGTACACACAGTCCAGGGACAGCATTGCAGCAGCTGTGCAAGGATCCCTCGTACACACAGTACAGAGACAGCATTGCAACAGCGGTGCAAGGATCCCTCGTACACACAGTACAGGGACAGCACGGCAGCAACACTGCAAGGATCCCTCATACACAGTACAGGGACAGCATTGCAGCAGCAGTGCAAGGATCCCTCATACACACAGTACAGGGACAGCATTGCAGCAGCAGTGCAAGGATCCCTCATACACACAGTACAGGGACAGCACTGCAGCAGCAGTAAAAGGATCCCTCATACACACAGTACAGGGGCAGCATTGCAGCAGCAGTGCAAGGATCCCTCATACACACAGTACAGGGACAGCACGGCAGCAGCGGTGCAAGGATCCCTCATACACACAGTACAGGGACAGCATTGCAGCAGCTGTGCAAGAATCCCTCATACACACAGTACAAGGATAGCACGGCAGCAGCAGCGGTGCAAACATCCCTCACACACACAGTACAGGGCCAGCACGGCAGCACCATTGCAAGGATCCCTCATACACACAGGACAAAGACAGCACTGCAGAAGCGGTGCGAGGATCCCTCATACACACAGGACAGGGACAGCACTGCAGCAGCGGTGCAAGGATCCCTCATACAGACAGTACAGGAACAGCATGGCAGCAGTGGTGCAAGGATCCCTCATACACACAGGACAAGGACAGCATGCAGCAGCAGTGCAAGGATCCCTCATACACACAGGACAGGGACAGCATTGCAGCAGCGGTGCAAGGATCGCCCATACACACAGTACAGGGACCAGCACGGCAGCAGCGGTGCAAGCATCCCTCATACACACAGTACCGGGACAGCATGCGGCAGTGGTGCAAGGATCCCTCATACACACAGTACAGTGACAGCATTGCAGCAGTGGTGCAAGAATCCCACATACACACAGTACAAGGACAGCACGGCAGCAGCGGTGCACACATCGCTCATACACACAGTACAGGGACAGCACGGGAGCAGCATTGCAAGGATCCCTCATAAACACAGGACAAAGACAGCACTGCAGCAGCGGTGCAAGGATCCCTCACACACACAGTACAGGGACAGCATGGCAGTAGCTGGGCATGGATCCCTCATACACACAGTACAGGGACAGCATGGCAGCAGCGGTGCAAGGATCCCTCAGTCACACAGTACAGGGGCAGCACTGCAGCAGCTGTGCAAGGATCCCTTACACACACAGTACAGGGACAGCACTGCAGCAGCGGTGCAAGGATCCCCCATACACACAGTACAGGGGCAGCATGGCAGCAGCGGTGCACAGATCCCTCATACACACAGTACAGGGGCAGCACAGCAGCAGCAGTGCAAGGATCCCTCATACACACAGTACTTTGACAGCATGGCAGCAGCGGTGCAAGGATCCCTCGTACACACAGTACAGGGTCAGCACGGCAGCAGCAGTGCAAGGATCCCTCATACACACAGTACAGGTACAGCACTGCAGCAGCGGTGCAAGGATCCCTCGTACACACAGTCCAGGGACAGCATTGCAGCAGCTGTGCAAGGATCCCTCGTACACACAGTACAGAGACAGCATTGCAACATCGGTGCAAGGATCCCTCGTACACACAGTACAGGGGCAGCACGGCAGCAACACTGCAAGGATCCCTCATACACACAGTACAGGGACAGCATTGCAGCAGCAGTGCAAGGATCCCTCATACACACAGTACAGGGACAGCATTGCAGCAGCAGTGCAAGGATCCCTCATACACACAGTACAGGGACAGCACTGCAGCAGCAGTAAAAGGATCCCTCATACACACAGTACAGGGGCAGCATTGCAGCAGCAGTGCAAGGATCCCTCATACACACAGTACAGGGACAGCACGGCAGCAGCGGTGCAAGGATCCCTCATACACACAGTACAGGGACAGCATTGCAGCAGCTGTGCAAGAATCCCTCATACACACAGTACAAGGATAGCACGGCAGCAGCAGCGGTGCAAACATCCCTCACACACACAGTACAGGGCCAGCACGGCAGCAGCATTGCAAGGATCCCTCATACACATAGGACAAAGACAGCACTGCAGAAGCGGTGCGACGATCCCTCATACACACAGGACAGGGACAGCACTGCAGCAGCGGTGCAAGGATCCCTCATACACACAGTACAGGAACAGAATGGCAGCAGTGGTGGAAGGATCCCTCATACACACAGGACAAGGACAGCACTGCAGCAGCGGTGCAAGGATCCCTCATACACACAGTACAGGGGCAGCACAGCAGCAGCAGTGCGAGGATCCCTCATACACACAGTACTGGGACAGCACGGCGGCAGCGGTGCAAGCATCCCTCATACACAGCAGCGGTGCAAGGATCCCTCATACACACAGTACAGGGGCAGCACGGGAGCAGCATTGCAAGGATCCCTCATAAACACAGGACAAAGACAGCACTGCAGCAGCAGTGCAAAGATCTCTCATACACACAGTACAGGGACAGCATTACTGCAGCATTCCAAGGATCCCTCATACACACAGTACAGGGACAGCATGGCAGTAGCTGGGCAAGGATCCCTCATACACACAGTACAGGGACAGCACAGCAGCAGGAGTGCAAGGATCCCTCAGACACACAGTACAGGGACAGCATGGCAGCAGCGGTGCAAGGATCCCTCATTCACACAGTACAGGGGCAGCACTGCAGCAGTGGTGCAAGGATCCTTCATACACACAGGACAAGGACAGTATGCAGCAGCGGTGCAAGGATCTCTCATACACACAGTACAGGGACAGTATGGCAGCAGCGGTGTAAGGATCCCTCATACACACTGTACAGGGAAAGGACAGCAGCAGCGGTGTAAGGATCCCTCATACACACAGTACAGGGCCAGCACGGCAGCAGCATTGCAAGGATCCCTCATACACATAGGACAAAGACAGCACTGCAGAAGCGGTGCGACGATCCCTCATACACACAGGACAGGGACAGCACTGCAGCAGCGGTGCAAGGATCCCTCATACACACAGTACAGGAACAACATGGCAGCAGTGGTGCAAGGATCCCTCATACACACAGGACAAGGACAGCACTGCAGCAGCGGTGCAAGGATCCCTCATACACACAGTACAGGGGCAGCACAGCAGTGCAGGGATCCCTCATACACACAGTCCTGGGACAGCACGGCGGCAGCGGTGCAAGGATCCCTCATACACACAGTACAGGGGCAGCACGGGAGCAGCATTGCAAGGATCCCTCATAAACACAGGACAAAGACAGCACTGCAGCAGCAGTGCAAAGATCTCTCATACACACAGTACAGGGACAGCATTACTGCAGCATTCCAAGGATCCCTCATACACACAGTACAGGGACAGCAAGCAGCAACAGTGCAAGGATCCCTCATACACACAGTACAGGGACAGCACGGCAGCAGCGGTGCAAGGATCCCTCACACACACAGTACAGGGACAGCATGGCAGTAGCTGGGCAAGGATCCCTCATACACACAGTACAGGGACAGCACAGCAGCAGCAGTGCAAGGATCCCTCACACACACAGTACAGGGACAGCATGGCAGCAGCGGTGCAAGGACCCCTCATTCACACAGTACAGGGGCAGCACTGCAGCAGTGGTGCAAGGATCCTTCATACACACAGGACAAGGACAGTATGCAGCAGCGGTGCAAGGATCTCTCATACACACAGTACAGGGACAGTATGGCAGCAGCGGTGTAAGGATCCCTCATCCACACTGTACAGGGAAAGGACAGCAGCAGCGGTGTAAGGATCCCTCATACACACTGTACAGGGACAGCACAGCAGCAGCGGTGTAAGGATCACTCATACACACAGGACAGGGACAGCAGGGCAGCAGCCGTGCAAGGATTCCCCATACATACAGTACAGGGACAGCATGGCAGCAGCGGTGCAAGGATCCCTCATACACACAGGACAATGACAGCACTGCTGCATCATTGGTAGGATCCCTCATACACACAGTACAGGGAGAGCACTGCAGCAGCGGTGCAAGGATCCCTCATACACACATTACAGGGACCGCATGGCAGCAGCGGTGCAAGGATCTCTCACACACACAGTACAGGGAGGACATGTCAGCAGCGGTGCAAGGATCCCTCATACACACAGCACAGGGACAGAATAGCAGAGCGGTCAAGGATCCCTCATACACACAGCACAGGGACAGCATTGCAACAGCGGTGCAAGCAGCCCTCATACACACAGTACAGGTACAGCATTGCAGCAGCGGTGGAAGGATCCTTCATACACACAGTACACGGACAGCACGGCAGCAGCGGTGCAAGTATCCCTCATACACACAGTACAAGGACAACACGGCAGCAGCGGTGCAAGTATCCCTCATACACACAGTACAGGATCAGCATGGCAGCAGCGGTGCAAAGATCCCTCATACACACAGGACAAGGACAGCACTGCAGCAGCAGTGCAAGGATCCCTCAAACACACAGTACACAGACAGCACGGCAGCAGCAGTGCAAGGATCCCTCAAACACAGGACAAGGACAGCACGGCAGCAGCAGTGCAAGGATCCCTCATACACACAGTACAGGGACAGCATTGCAGGAGCAGTGCAAGGATCCCTCATACACACAGGACAAGGACAGCATTGCAACAGCGGTCAAGGATCCCTCATACACACAGTACAAGGACAGCATTGCAGCGGTGCAAGGATCCCTCATACACACAGTACAGGGACGGCACGGCAGCAGCGGTTCAAGGATCCCTCATACACACAGTACAGGGACAGCATGGCAGCAGCGGTCAAGGATCCCTCATACACACAGGACAAGGACAGCACCGCAGTAGCGGTGCAAGGATCCCTCATACACACAGTACAGGGATAGCACGCCACCAGCGATGCAAGGAGCCCTCATACACACAGAACAGGTTCAGAGCAGCAGCGGTGCAAGGATCCCTCATAGACATCATACAGGGACAGCACGGCAGCAGCGGTGCAAGAATCCCTCATACACACTGTACAGGCACAGCATGGCAGCAGCGGTGGAAGGATCCCTCATACACACAGTACAGGCAGAGCATGGCAGCAGCTGTGCAAGGATCCCTCATACACACAGTACAGGGACAGCACGGCAGCAGCGGTGCAAGAATCCCTCATACACACAGTACAGGTTCAACATGGCAGTAGCGGTGGAAGGATCCTTCATAGACACATTACAGGGACAGCATGGCAGCAGCAGCGCAAGGATCCCTCATACACACAGGACAAGGACAGCACTGCAGCAGCGGTGCAAGGATCCCTCATACACACAGGACAAGGACAGCAATGCAGCAGCGGTGCAAAGATCCCTCATACACACAGTACAGGGATAGCATGGCAGCAGCGGTGAAAGGATCCCTCATACACACAGGACAAGGACAGCGCCGCAGCAGCGGTGCAAGGATCCCTCATACATACAGTACAGGGACAGCATTGCAACTGCGGTCAAGGATCCCTCATGCACACAGTACTGGGACAGCATTGCAATGGTGCAAGGATCCCTCATTACCACAGTACAGGGACGGCACGGCAGCAGCAGTGCAAGGATCCCTCATACACAGAGCACAGAGGCAGCATTGCAGCAGCAGTGCAAGGATCCCTCATACACACAGCACAGAGACAGCATTGCAGCAGCAGTGCAAGGATCCCTCATACACACAGCACAGAGACAGCATTGCAGCAGTGGTGCAAGGATCCCTCATACACACAGTACAGGGACAGCATGGCAGCAGTGGTGCAAGGATCCCTCATACACACAGTACAGGAGCAGCACAGCAGCAGCAGTGCAAGGATCCCTCATACACACAGGACAAGGACAGTGCTGCAGCAGCAGTACAAGGATCCCTTATACACACAGTACAGGGACAGCACTGCAGCAGCGGTGCAAGGATCCCCCATATGCACAGTACAGGGGCAGCATTGCAGCAGCAGTGCAAGGATCCCTCTTACACACAGTAAAGGGGCAGCAGCGGTGCAAGGATCCCTCATACACTCAGTACAGGGGCAGCACAGCAGCAGCAGCGGTGCAAGGATCCCTCATACTCACAGTACATTGACAGCACGGCAGCAGCGGTGCAAGGATCCCTCATACACACAGCACAGAGCCAGCATTGCAGCAGCGGTGCAAGGATCCCTCATACACACAGTACAGGCTCATCATGGCAGCAGCGGTGCAAGGATCCCTCGTACACACAGTACAGGGACAGCACGGCAGCAGCAGTGCAAGGATCCCTCATACACACAGTACAGGGACAGCATTGCAGCAGCGGTGCAAGGATCCCTCGTACGCACAGCACAGGGACAGCATTTCAGCAGTAGTGCAAGGATTCCTCATACACACAGTACAACGACAGCATGGCAGCAGCATTGCAAGTATCCCTCATACACACAGCACAGAGCCAGCATTGCAGCAGCGGTGCAAGGATCCCTCATATACACAGTACAGGCTCATC
Source organism: Pleurodeles waltl (assembly GCF_031143425.1). NCBI lineage: Eukaryota > Metazoa > Chordata > Amphibia > Caudata > Salamandridae > Pleurodeles > Pleurodeles waltl. Next base: position 102,031,811 of record NC_090446.1, read on the forward strand.
ATGGCAGCAGCGGTGCAAGGATCCCTCGTACACACAGTACAGGGACAGCACAGCAGCAGCAGTGCAAGGATCCCTCATACACACAGCACAGAGCCAGCATTGCAGCAGCGGTGCAAGGATCCCTCATACACACAGCACAGAGACAGCATTGCAGCAGTGGTGCAAGGATCCTTCGTACACACAGTACAGGCTCATCATGGCAGCAGCTGCGCAAGGATCCCTCGTACACACAGTACAGGGACAGCACGGCAGCAGCAGTGGTGCAAGTATCCCTCATACACACAGTAAAGGGACAGCATTGCAGCAGCGGTGCAAGGATCCCTCGTACGCACAGCACAGGGACAGCATTGCAGCAGTAGTGCAAGGATTCCTCATACACACAGTACAGCGACAGCATGGCAGCAGCATTGCAAGTATCCCTCATACACACAGTACAGGGGCAGCATTGCAGCAGCAGTGCAAGGATCCCTCATACACACAGAACAGGGACAGCACTGCAGCTGCGGTACAAGGATCCCTCATACACACAGTACAGGGGCAGCATTGCAGCAGCAGTGCAAAGATCCCTCATACACACAGGACAAGGACAGTGCTGCAGCAGCAGTACAAGGACCCCCTAAAACACACAGTACAGGGACAGCATTGCAGCAGCTGTGCAAGGATCCCTCATACACACAGTGCAAGGACAGCACGGAGCAGCAGTGCAAGGATCCCTCATACACACAGTACAGGGACAGCACAGCAGCAGCGGTGCAAGGATCCCTCCTACACACAGCACAGGGACAGCATTGCAGCAGCGGTGCAAGGATCCCTCATATACACAGTACAGGCTCATCATGGCAGCAGCGGTGCAAGGATCCCTCGTACACACAGTACAGGGACAGCACAGCAGCAGCAGTGCAAGGATCCCTCATACACACAGCACAGAGCCAGCATTGCAGCAGCGGTGCAAGGATCCTTCGTACACACAGTACAGGCTCATCATGGCAGCAGCTGCGCAAGGATCCTTCGTACACACAGTACAGGCTCATCATGGCAGCAGCTGCGCAAGGATCCCTCGTACACACAGTACAGGGACAGCACGGCAGCAGCAGTGGTGCAAGTATCCCTCATACACACAGTAAAGGGACAGCATTGCAGCAGCGGTGCAAGGATCCCTCGTACGCACAGCACAGGGACAGCATTGCAGCAGTAGTGCAAGGATTCCTCATACACACAGTACAGCGACAGCATGGCAGCAGCATTGCAAGTATCCCTCATACACACAGTACAGGGGCAGCATTGCAGCAGCAGTGCAAGGATCCCTCATACACACAGAACAGGGACAGCACTGCAGCAGCGGTACAAGGATCCCTCATACACACAGTACAGGGGCAGCATTGCAGCAGCAGTGCAAAGATCCCTCATACACACAGGACAAGGACAGTGCTGCAGCAGCAGTACAAGGATCCCTTATACACACAGTACAGGGACAGCATGGCAGCAGCGGTGCAAGCATCCCTCACACACACAGTACAGGGACAGCACGGCAGCAGCATTGCAAGGATCCCTCATACACACAGGACAAAGACAGCACCGCAGAAGCGGTGCAAGGATCCCTCATACACAACAGTACAGCACTGCATGCAGCTGCTGTGCAAGGATCCCTCATAGACACAGAACAAGGACAACATGCAGCAGCGGTGCAAGGATCCCTCATACACACAGGACAGGGGCAGCATTGCAGCAGCAGTGCAAAGATCCCTCATACACACAGGACAAGGACAGTGCTGCAGCAGCAGTACAAGGACCCCCTAAAACACACAGTACAGGGACAGCATTGCAGCAGCGGTGCAAGGATCCCTCGTACGCACAGCACAGGGACAGCATTTCAGCAGTAGTGCAAGGATTCCTCATACACACAGTACAACGACAGCATGGCAGCAGCATTGCAAGTATCCCTCATACACACAGCACAGAGCCAGCATTGCAGCAGCGGTGCAAGGATCCCTCATATACACAGTACAGGCTCATCATGGCAGCAGCGGTGCAAGGATCCCTCGTACACACAGTACAGGGACAGCACAGCAGCAGCAGTGCAAGGATCCCTCATACACACAGCACAGAGCCAGCATTGCAGCAGCGGTGCAAGGATCCCTCATACACACAGCACAGAGACAGCATTGCAGCAGTGGTGCAAGGATCCTTCGTACACACAGTACAGGCTCATCATGGCAGCAGCTGCGCAAGGATCCCTCGTACACACAGTACAGGGACAGCACGGCAGCAGCAGTGGTGCAAGTATCCCTCATACACACAGTAAAGGGACAGCATTGCAGCAGCGGTGCAAGGATCCCTCGTACGCACAGCACAGGGACAGCATTGCAGCAGTAGTGCAAGGATTCCTCATACACACAGTACAGCGACAGCATGGCAGCAGCATTGCAAGTATCCCTCATACACACAGTACAGGGGCAGCATTGCAGCAGCAGTGCAAGGATCCCTCATACACACAGAACAGGGACAGCACTGCAGCAGCGGTACAAGGATCCCTCATACACACAGTACAGGGGCAGCATTGCAGCAGCAGTGCAAAGATCCCTCATACACACAGGACAAGGACAGTGCTGCAGCAGCAGTACAAGGACCCCCTAAAACACACAGTACAGGGACAGCATTGCAGCAGCTGTGCAAGGATCCCTCATACACACAGTGCAAGGACAGCACGGAGCAGCAGTGCAAGGATCCCTTATACACACAGTACAGGGACAGCACAGCAGCAGCGGTGCAAGGATCCCTCGTACACACAGCACAGGGACAGCATTGCAGCAGCGGTGCAAGGATCCCTCATATACACAGTACAGGCTCATCATGGCAGCAGCGGTGCAAGGATCCCTCGTACACACAGTACAGGGACAGCACAGCAGCAGCAGTGCAAGGATCCCTCATACACACAGCACAGAGCCAGCATTGCAGCAGCGGTGCAAGGATCCCTCATACACACAGCACAGAGACAGCATTGCAGCAGTGGTGCAAGGATCCTTCGTACACACAGTACAGGCTCATCATGGCAGCAGCTGCGCAAGGATCCCTCGTACACACAGTACAGGGACAGCACGGCAGCAGCAGTGGTGCAAGTATCCCTCATACACACAGTAAAGGGACAGCATTGCAGCAGCGGTGCAAGGATCCCTCGTACGCACAGCACAGGGACAGCATTGCAGCAGTAGTGCAAGGATTCCTCATACACCCAGTACTGCGACAGCATGGCAGCAGCATTGCAAGTATCCCTCATACACACAGTACAGGGGCAGCATTGCAGCAGCAGTGCAAGGATCCCTCATACACACAGAACAGGGACAGCACTGCAGCAGCGGTACAAGGATCCCTCATACACACAGTACAGGGGCAGCATTGCAGCAGCAGTGCAAAGATCCCTCATACACACAGGACAAGGACAGTGCTGCAGCAGCAGTACAAGGATCCCTTATACACACAGTACAGGGACAGCATGGCAGCAGCGGTGCAAGCATCCCTCACACACACAGTACAGGGACAGCACGGCAGCAGCATTGCAAGGATCCCTCATACACACAGGACAAAGACAGCACCGCAGAAGCGGTGCAAGGATCCCTCATACACAACAGTACAGCACTGCATGCAGCTGCTGTGCAAGGATCCCTCATAGACACAGAACAAGGACAACATGCAGCAGCGGTGCAAGGATCCCTCATACACACAGGACAGGGGCAGCATTGCAGCAGCAGTGCAGGGATCTCTCATACACACAGTACAGGGACGGCTTGGCAGCAGCAGTCCAAGCATCCCTCATACACACAAGACAAGGACAGCAAGGCGGCAGCAGTGCAAGGATCCCTGATACACACAGTACAGGGACAGCAAGGCGGCAGCGGTGCACTGGTCCCTGATACAAATCGTACAGATACGGTACGGTCAACAGCAATTGAAGTGTAATTACACACCCAAGGCAGCTACAGCAAGTACTTTAGCGGTGTAGCAGTACTGTAAGCTTCTATCTCACACACAAAGAACAGGCACAGCATGGTAACAACAGTAAACATTTTCATAGCAAGCACAGAGGAGGTACATCCTGGACAGAGGCAACGTAAAAAGCCTCACACATAGACATAGGGCAGCTGATGTAGCCCTCACACATGCACAACATGTAAGGTATGGGCAGCAGCAGTGCCATTCTCTGTCACATACTGCAGACAGGTAGAACACATGCAGCAGCAGGTAGACTTGCACATACAGGGTAGAAACAAGAGGGCAGCAGGGGTGAGAGAGCAGCTGTAAGCACAGAGAAGACATAGGGGGTCATTCCGACCCCGGCGGGCGGCAGGCGCCGCCCGCCGGGCGGAAACCGCCCAAACACCGCACCGCGTTCAAATGACCACGGCGGTGATCACAACTTTCCCGCCGGCCCAGCGGGTAAGCCCCAGCAAAGATGAAGCCGGCTCCGAATGGAGCCGGCGGATTTGCTGGGGTGTGACGGGTGCAGTGGCACCCGCCGCGATTTTCAGTGTCTGCTTTGCAGACACTGAAAATCTTAATGGGGCCCTGTTATGGGGCCCCTGCAGTGCCCATGCCAGTGGCATGGGCACTGCAGGGGCCCCCAGGGGCCCCACAACACCCGTTCCCGCCAGCCTCTTCCTGGCGGTGTAAACCGCCAGGAACAGGCTGGCGGGAAGGGGGTCGGAATCCCCATGGCGGCACTGCATGCAGCGCCGCCATGGAGGATTCCCTGGGTGAGGGGAAAACCGGCGGGAAACCGCTGGTTCCCCTTTTCTGACCGCGGCTTTACCGCCACGGTCAGAATTGCCCCGGAAGCACTGCCAGCCTGTTGGCGGTGCTTCCTCTGCCCTCTGCCCTGGCGGTTACAAACCGCCAGGGTCAGAATGAGGGCCATAGTGACCTTCCTCACTCCAGTCACTAGGAGTAGGAAAGTGAGTTATGTTATGTTACGTTACGTTATGTTACGTTATGTACTTGATGTATAGCACTAGCGGCTCGTCCCCGAAGTGACATCTCAGCGTTGGGGCAGGGGTCAGATGGAAGGTGGCAGCTTAAAATAACCAAGTCTTAAGATGTTTTTTAAAACCAGAGAAGTCAGTGCATGAGTGAATGTACAAGCGAGGCCTATTCCGGCAATAGGGGGCCAGATAGGAAAAGGCCCGACCACCGTATTTAGATGTGCGGATACGGCAAGGGCATAGTAGCCCTTTGGTTTTTATTTGAAACTTCTGACTGATCAATAAAATGTAGGTTTCTCCTGTAACTATGTAGGTCCTTCACCAAACAGGGCTCTGTGAGCTATGCAGAGCAGTTTACACAACTGCATGTTGTCCCATCCATAGCCATCATTCCATCAGCAAACCTGTGGCCCTAGAAGTTAGGTCTCCTGAATGTCTGTAGTTCACACACCCCAACTTTATCCACCTGTAGGCTGCTTGCAGTAGCTAGTAGGTGGTTTTGTACCTCGGAGCTGCTGCTGTAGGATGGGCTTTGGTAAGGCGTTGAGAGCAATGGAGTTAGGTTAGGAGTTAAAGGCAGCCAAAATAAAGGAAGTTAAGCATCCAATGCCCAGCAGGCTGCATGGTAGGGGCTGCTTTGCGACCAGGGTGGTCGCCATGGCCCAAACATACACCTTTGTCTCCATTCTAGTCACAGCCGCTTGCACTGTGGGACTGGTTTGAACATTCAGCCAAGGATGATTTTGTGTCTAGTTAGGCTGTGGCCATGTCCATTGAATTCCCATTACTGAAAGCTTCTGACAACAACAGCCCTCTCTTGACTGTCCTTTTGCTTCCTAAGGAAGTGGCCAGAAAGCATTATCTGGTGGACTCTGGAAACACGGACATGGGTGTTCTGAGACAAAACTGGAAGTGGGAATTAGAAAACAGACTAAAGAGCATGATTTGTAAGGGACTGGGAAAGAAAGAATATTCTTAACCTGTGGTACAGAGATCCCTGGGGGTCTGCGAAGTCTATTCAGAGGGTCGTCATCTGCATAGAAATTTTAACAATATTAATAGAATAGTAAAGTGTATATAAATAAAGAAGCAAAATGTACAATTGAATTTTTTAAGCATCTGAAAATGGGAAGGAATTTATAATGGATGGTAAAACATTAAAAAAATTAAGTTAAGAGATAATTTGTGGCTGACTAGCGAAAACCTCCGTATTAGGAGGTTTCCGCCGGTCAGCCTGGTCGAAACAGTGTGGTGGCATTGGCCTCAGTTCCACCAGCCTTTTCATGACAGGGACCCCACCATGAAAAGGCCGGCAGAAAGGGAAGTTGTATTCTGCACGGTGTTGCTGAACTCAGTGCCATCATAGCTGACCACAACCTCAACCACTGCCAACCCATCGGGATCTGTGATCCTAGCAGTGGTGGTGGTCTCCTGGCAGTCTGACCACCAGGGTCGTAATCTGGCAGTCGGACCACCAGGAGTGTGGCGGTCCGACCACGACTGCGAGTTTGGCAATCTCAGGACCACCAAACTCGTAATAAGGCCCTAAGTGTGGGTCCTTCGAAGTCAAAAGGTTAAGAACCACTGTCTAATGTGTTATCTGCGTAATTGGCAATTTGTAGGGCTTCCAAGCACTGCAGTAATAGCAGCCATTCTTAATCTCATTCAATGCCATTCTCCTCACACTGATCTCAGGAGATGGAGGACCCTGTGAAAGTGAACAAGGCAAGTTGCCAGAGGAGGTGAGCCAGAATTGGGAGCAGAGTGGGATTTCAGGGAAGACCACCACGCAAGATGGCAAATGACCTGGTCAAAATTGGGCATCCCAGCATGGTACATTTCTATGTAGTTGCACGGTAGGGTGATGCAGCTACAGTGCTTCTTCGTTTCAGGCAACATGTGAGAAAATGCATGTCCACATGGGTGAGTCTGTTCAGCAAGCAAACAAGCTGTACACTGCGCAGGACCTCTTGAGATCGTCATCCACACAAATCTGTACAAAGAGGCTCCCTTTTTGTTAAATACTCTCCTTTACTATGAGCAAGAAAATCAGAAAAGGTGCAGCAAGCACAGAATAAATGTCTGGAGTACCTGTGATGAAGAATTCTTGATACACCACCAACATTTCTCCGATTCCCTTTCGGCTGTAGAAAAGACATCCTACTGTATGACGCCAAGGACAGAGTAGTGTGCTGTCTCATTGGATTCAGTCCTAGTGTTGGGTGGGGTTATCAGCGATAACAAACCTGAATGTAACTGGGAGAGAGGCCCAGGTGGGTTCATCCACTACCTAGAGGTTTTTCTGTGCTGTCGGTACCACAATGTTGGGGGAATGCAGTGACGTGGTAGCATCGCTGAAGGTGAGGTTGGGGAATGCCAATGCAGATGATGAGTTTGAAGAGCCCAAACCTTGTTGTCCTTTTTTGAGCATTGAATTGGACACAGTAACACAGGAGATCAGGGATGCATAAACGAACGTGGATTCTGATGGGAAATCAGATGCAGCTTTCTGATGAATACCTTTGAAGTGGTGCAGATCAGGTCACTTCTAAGCCTTTGGCATCTTGATGCAAGAGTAATCCGGCTTTGACATCCATTCTCCAGAAGGTAAGATGTGTGCTTGAGGAAAAAAAAAAATATTTACTCAGCTAGGTAAAGGGGTGAAGGATACCCTGATGGTGTCAGGTGAACCCATGAAAAACTTTAGTGGATCCCCAGTGTGGAGAAGGTTGTGGGTAACAGAGGAGGTCTGGGACTCTAGACTGGTGCAGCTCACAGCATGGGGTGTGGGGTGCAGGGTTGCTCTATGGAGAAACTACCAACGAGGCAGCAACATGCAATAAAAACAAGCATCACTTTGTACAAAAATTTAGATTTTGGGAAGCCTTGGAGATATGTGTTGAACACTTGTCCAGGGGATGTGTAGTGTTTTGGACAAAAGACAGGGGGTCATTTGTTCCTAATAAGCAGGAGACCCCCTATTGTGAGGCTGCTTAGGCCTGGGTTATGAAGCATTAGAAGTTCAGTAGATGCTTCACTCTACAAGGTGGCTGCAGAGGCTCTTCAGATTTAAACAGATAGGCATGTCTATTACTCGTCCCCAGGGGACATGAAGATGATGCCGATTCCTCAAAGCAACTGAGATACTGGACTCCCACCACAAGCAAGTTGGCACCAAGATGCCTGGAAGAAGAATTCATCCAGAAGTATGATGGGGGTATTGAGTAATTTTCACTGTTAGGTGAAAAGAGGTCAGTACCAATGATACCCAGAAGGTCTAGCAGGCAGCTTGTGACGTGATCATGAGAAATTGCCAAGTCCAGACCATGAGCAGACATCACAGTAGCTCTGTTCTTCATAGTAAAGAGTAGAGATGGAGATAGAGTATGCAGAAAATGCTATCATCCTGAAGCAGGGAAAGGGAGTCCATGGAATCCTAGTAGGGTCACTGTTAGTCTAGTGTTGGTGAGCTCAATAATTTTGAAGCAATTGCACATTTTAGGTCACCAGATGTAGGCAGGTAAGGGTCAGTGGGCTCCACTGGCTTGGAAATCCAGGGACACTATCTATGTGGTTCCATGTGATCAATACTGGGCAGAGAAAGCCTCCGAAGCAGCCAGTGTCCAGGCCGGAAAGAAAAGCAGAGGCTTTTGAGTCACACTTGTTTTCAATGATGACGTAGTGAGCACCTGGCTCAGGCTTCAAGGCGGAACATGAAGTAAAAGGTGAAGGGTTCGCTGCACATTGTCCTTGGAGCTGGGTTTCATCGCACAGACCCTCGTTACGAGTGTCCCATTATAAACTCTGTTATTTCACCACACAGAAGGTACCGTTATCAGGGATCTTGGTAATTCTAGGATTGGGTAAATTACAGGGATCACATTATTTTGGAGAAAATCATGCAGGTTTTGTCTTTCCATGCTCCTTCACCAGTGGCAGACACCACAATTTAAAAGTAGTTGGGTGGGTGGAGGGGCGGCAGCACATGGGGGGGGGGTGCAGGTGGGTGCAGGGGTGATTAATAATAAAAAAACCTGGTGCTGCTGGCCGCCTCGTGCTCCTCTTCCTGGTCACAGCAGTCCCAGCAGCTACAGAGACTCCCTGTGCAACCCCCACGCTGCTCTCATGCTATTACCAAGCATTAGAGCAGTGAGGGGATTGGCCTGAGTGAGCTGGTTTACCACTCGCTCAGTCACAGGGAGTCTGTGCTGTTTCTCCAACCCAGCTGTCAAATACAGCTGGGTTGGAGAAACCTAAGTGCGCATGTCTGTTTGGCCGTCCTAAGGTGGCCGGCCAACCTGACATGCGCACTTAAGTGCACTCTCTCCTCCTCCCCCCTCCAATGGCCCAACCCCGCCTCTCCCTGCACACGCTGGCTGAGCCAGTGGCTGAAAAATAAAATGATAAAATATTGTTTTATTTCTCAGCTGCTGCCTCTGAGCCAAGCAGGCGACACTCCTCCACCGTTGCTGAGCCGCAGCTGTCCTCAACCCCTCAGTGTTTTAGAAGCCAAAATCCCTGTGTGAAAAACCAAAGCCCAAAATTCCAATGGGCCTGGTAACTCCTTATACTGGGACATCAATATTTACGGGCCACTTTTACTGAAAGCCGCAGTCTATCAATTCGGAGCAATCATGATTATGTGTCTGAGGGCTGAGGGGAGAAAACACAATAGCTTGGGACACATTCGTTCAGGATTGGCGCAGCAGCAGCTGCCGATGCACAGATGCTAGCATTCAAGAGGGAGAGCAATGACGCCCAACGACTCTAGCACGCAGGCACCCAGTCAGAAAACATACTGCAGACACTCCTAACGTCACGTGACAGCAATACTCAGCTTGAGTCAGGAAGCCCTTGGTTGTCTAAGTGAGTCCCAAGGAATGACCATCCTGTTCTTCCCGCATGTGAATTCTAATTGGGTGGTTCATCACCTCTGTTGGATTGTACCTTATTGTGTAATTTTGTGACGCAGGTAGGTTTTGTCATCCGCAAGGCAACATGAAGAGTATATACCCCATCCAAAAGCACAGAATATTCAATAGGAATTTTATATTCAGCTAAACCCAGGGAGGAGGGCAAGCTGTTCTGAAGGTATGGAATGTGTATATAAGGGTATATAAATGAGGAATGGGGGAAAGTGGTGCTTCAGGAGTTTTTAGGTAGGTGGTGTGGAACGGTTCTGCAATAGGATGGGCTTTCTGTCTGTGATTGTGCCAGAAAATACACCATGGGACTTGATTCACAAAGGTAAACTTAGACTTTTGGTCTAAGTTTAAACCAAAATTCTAAGTTTACGACTTTTCCTTATTCACAAAGGTAAGCTATGAGTAGTATCTTTACGTCTGCACTTGGGGCGGAATCTCCGCACTCAGGGTGGATTCCACTCCTAGTGCGGAGAGTACACTCATGGTGCGGAGAGTACACTCCTGGTGCGGAGAGTACACTCCTGGTGCAGAGACTCTGTCGCGTCTAAGTTTACCTTTGTGAATAAGGCCCCAGGTTTTGCAGCAACAGCAAAACAAGATAAGTGGTCCGAGGTATGTAGGTGAAGTTTAAGGTTCAGAAGTTTAATCTCAAAAGTTAAAGTTCAAACGTAAAAGGTCAAGGGTTATAACTAGCCATTAAGAAATTAGATTCTTATTTACATAAGCCTGGCCATGTCTGGAGTGTCACTGTGGGCAAAAAAAAACGATGAATTGGAGTACACCTTGATTAATTGCCAGTAGCTGAAACTTTTGTAAATGCCTACTTAACTCCTTGTGTTTCACATCACTGTATCCTCCTTATGACGAGTGCTGCTCTAAATATATGTATTCTAAGCACTCATTTCTACTCATCTGCGTGTGTCATTCGAGGCGCTTAGCATGTTTATTCTATGCATTCATTTCGAGACCCCTCCTCATGTCGAGTTAGGCACGCAGTATGTTATCCTGGGCACTCTATATTACACGAGTCCTTGTGTCGAGTGAAGCGTTTAGTATGTTTATTCTAGGCACTCATTTCTAGACACGTCCTTGTGTCGAGTGAAGCACTTAGTATGTTTATTGTATGCGCTCGACACATCATGTAAGGCGCTTAGTATGTTTATTCTAGGCACTAAGGGCCAGATGTAGGAAGCTCTTTGCACGTCGCAAACAGCGAATTTTGCTGTTTGCAACGTGCAAAAAGCACACTGCGATGCACAAACCCAGTTTTGCTATTCGGAATCTGGTTACCAAATCGCAAAACGGGACTGCGACTCGCAATTAGGAAGGGGTGTTCCCTTCCTAATTGCGACTCGCAGTGCAATGTAGGATTGGTTTGTGACAATGAACGCGGTCGCAAACCAATCGCAGTTACCACCCATTTCAAGTGGGTGCTCGCCCATTTGCAAAAGGGAAGGGGTCCCATGGGGCCCCTTCCCCGTTGTGAATGTCAATATAAACATTTTTTTGTTTTTGCAATGCATCTCGTTTTCCTTTAAGGACAACGGGCTGCATTACAAAAAAAAAACAGCTTTATTAAAAAGCAGTCACAGACGTGGTGGTCTGCTGTCCGCAGCAGGCCACCATCCCTGTGAGGGCCGCCATTCGCAAGGGGGTCGCAAATTGCGACCCACCTCATGATTATTCATGAGGTGGGCATTTGCGAGCCCCTTACGAATCGCAGATGGTGTCAGGGTCACCATCCTACATTCCAATATGCAAATCGCAACTTGCGAGTCGCTCTGACTCGCAATTTGCAAGTTGCAAATTCAAACCTACCTACATGTGTCCCTAAGGCCTATATTTATACTTTTTAGCGCCGCATTTGCGCCGCTTTTTTTACGCAAAAACTGCACAAACTTACAAAATACAATTGCATTTGGTAAGTGTGCGCCGCATTTGTGTAAAAAAATGACACAAATGTGGTGCTAAAAAAGTATAAACATGGGCCTAATAACAACACACGGCCTTATGCCGAGTGAGGCACTTAGGCGGTCATTCTGACCGCGGAGGACATTCTGGCTTTCCCGCTGGGCCGGCGGGCGCCCGCCAAAGGAGCGCCCGCCGGCCCAGCGGGAAAGGCCCTGCAACACAGAGGCCGGCTCCGAATGGAGCCGGCGGTGTTGCAGGGGTGCGACGGGTGCAGTTGCACCCGTCGCGATTTTCACTGTCTGCTATGCAGACAGTGAAAATCATGCTGGGGCCCTGTTAGGGGGCCCGTGCACTGCCCATGCCAGTGGCATGGGCAGTGCAGGGGCAGTGCAGGGGCCCCACGACACCCGTTCCCCCCATCCTGTTCCTGGCGGTCAAAACCGCCAGAAACAGGCTGGCGGGAAGGGGGTCGGAATCCCCATGGCGGCGCTGCTTGCAGCGCCGCCATGGAGGTTCAGCCCTGCCAGGGGTATTCCGGCGGGAAACCGCCGGATCCCCTTTTCTGTCAGAATGGGCAATGAAGCACCGCCAGCCTGTTGGCGGTGCTTCCGTTGCCCGCGGCCCTGGCGGTTTAGGACCGCCAGGGTCAGAATGAGGGCCTTAGTATGTTTATGGTATGCGCTCATTTCTAGACACATCATGTAAGGCGCTTAGTATGTTTATTCGAGGCACGAATAAACTACACAAGCCCTTGTGCCGATTGAGGCGCTTAGTATATTTATTCTAGGCACTCATTCAAAAAGACGTCCTTGTGTCGAGTGAGGCGCTTAGTGTGTTTATTCTAGGCACTCATTCATAAAGACGTCCTTGTGTCGAGCGAGGCGCTTATTGTGTTTATTCAAGGCACTCATTCATGAAGACGTCCTTGTGTCGAGTGAGGCGCTTAGTGTGTTTATTCTAGGCACTTATTACTAGACACGTCCGCGGGTCGAGAGATGCTCTTAAGTATCTTTGTTTTACGCAGTCATTTCCAGGCACGTCCTCCGGGAAGGCTGAAAAGACACTTCATGAGAAGTGGGCCTGGCAGGAGCCCAGGAGCCGCAGAACGAGCTCCAGGAACCACTCGCCTCTTCCGACATGTTCACGGGATTCTCAGACATCCGCTGTATATGTTTACACTCTCTGTTTCTTTCTCGCTATCTCTCTGGATCTCTCCTTCCCTCTTCATTTTATTTATTTTGCCACAGTTTATACCATTAGTCTCCTTCTTTTCCCAACCTTTTCCTTTTCCCACTCCCAATGGTTCTCCCATTATTTTATCTCGCCTGCCGGCGTCGTTTCCCTGCCACAGAAACCGTTCTCCCTCCAGTTTCATTATCCTTATTTCTATGACTTACGTCCCGACGTCCACCTTGCATCCCGGGGAGCCACCAGTCATTAACCTCATCAGCCAAATGTCAGCCCTGTCAATTACATCAATGCTCAATGACCCCACTCCCCGCCCCCACCCTCTCTGATTGAGGGCTCTAACACAGCTGTAGTCGTCATCCGTTCCTCCCCCCCAGGGAATCACACAGCAGAAACCATGCAATGCACACATACTTTGCAAGAGGGGCTTCCATTGCAGGTCCCTATGATCCATGCCACATATTTGGGATAGCCACACACGCTATATTTACATACAATGTATCGAACTGGGAATTAATTACATAGTCAAGGGTTATCCTCAAGATCCGGCATGGATCCGACAATTCTGAATCTACCTTCAACACCCGTGTCTTCAAAACAAAAGTGCAGGTAACTGACTTGTGGATGATGATGTCATCTGTGCAGCAGTGTGTCACTTCCGCACAAGGGAGTAGCCAGAAAATTAAAATACCCCAACTTTGAACCAAAGCCCTGACAGCACCAAGGACGCAATACAAGTGAGCCAGCCTCCCTTGTCACTTCCATCCAAGCATCTATCCATCGTCGTTCCACCCTTCATCTACCTGCTGGTATCCACCATTTCTCCTTTATATTCTTTCATCCATTCATTCAGCCTTCAATCTTTCACCATTCCATCCATCTATTCAACCATACATCCAGCCACACATCCATCATTTGACTTACCCATCCATCAATAAAGCCTTTCAACCATCAATTGTTCCTTTTGTCCATTCATTCTTCCATCCATCTTTTGTCCATTCAATCATCCATTCATCGTCAATCTAGCCTCTCAGATTTCCACTCAACCATACTTTCACCAACCCATCCACACTTTCAGATTTCCATTTGCATACCATTCATCCATCCATCTCATATTTCCATTTACGTTTGCGTCCTTTTATCCACCCATCAACACATCCTTTTACCCTCTCATCCACCCTCGCAGCCACCCATCCTCTCCCCCACTCATCCACACATCTTTTCCCCAACCCATCCTTTCTGCAATCATCCATCTATTCTTCCATACATTAATCCTTTCACACACCCATCCATCCGTTCATCCATTCATCCATCCATCCTTTTATGGTGAATCCATTTTAGTTTTTAATGGGACTCAGGAGTTTAGTTTAGCCTTTAGCTTGCAGGCTTGTCCCCCGGTCACCTAGTGATTTTTTACCTACTTAGCTTGCTCTGTTTTATTCCCTTTATTTTGTTATTTCTTCTAGCTGGCTGCCATTGTGTATATGTTGTAAAAATGTTTTGATTTGCATTATTAGTGTCACTCTGAAAAGGCGTCATTATCAGAGTCATGATCAGTGATGCACATAGGTACTGTCATCATGTCCCTTTCTTACTCACGTGAGATGGGAACATAATGTGAACTTGTTGGAGATTGTTTATGTAATTGCCGCCACAAGTCTGCCTCCTTATCATTTGTTTAGGAACATACCTGTGTCAGGGATCCTACATGATCTGTATAAATACATCTCACACAGACAAGGTCATTAGAGGGGTTCCTTCCAGATGGCCATCTACACTGCACGTTACCTTGCTGCAGAACTGAGGCTTTGTGTCACCACGGAGTCTGACTTAGAGACCTCATTCCAAGGTAACAGTTGGGGGGTTCTTCTCATGGACATGGTACTGGCAGATTAGGTTTATCATATCTAGCTCTCACTAGGGTAGAGATTAGGGGGCATATTTCTACTCTGTTTGCGCGTCAAACATTTTGACGCACATTCGGCGCAAACCTTGCCCCATATTTAAACTATGACGCCCGACCCCGCAGATGTCAAAAAACCTCAGTGTGCGTCATTTTTTGGATGAGGGAAACCGCCTTGCGTTAATGACATACAAGGTAGGTGTTCCCGTCCAAAAAATGACTTTAAGGCCTGTGCGCCTTATTTATACTCCTGCGTCATTGTAACGCACAGGAGGGGGCGGGCATTAAAAAAAGTCGCACAGCCTGATGTCTCAGACCATGGAAGCAGTCCAGAGGTGCCCTTTCCTGCCCCAAAGGACACCCCCTGACACCCTCGCCCACCCCAGGAGGACACCCATGGATGGGGGGACCCATTCCAGGTAAGTTGAGGTAAGTATTAATTTATTACTTTTGAAAGGGGAATAGGGGGGTCTATTTGGGCCCCCCTACATGCCACTGTGCCCAATGGCCATGCCCAGGGAACAGAAACAGAAGTTCCCTGGGCATGGCCATTGGGCAAGGGGGCATGACTCCTGTCTTTGCTAAGACAGGATTCATTTCAATGGGGTTTGTGCGTCAAAAAATGGCGCAAGTCCGGTTTGAGCCATGATTTTTTACTCAAACCTGACTTGCACCATGTTTTGGCACACAACCCCCATTTTCCCCTACGCCGGCGCTGCCTGGTCTGAGTCATTTTTTTGGACTCTGACCAGCCATCAGCACCGGCTAACGTCAATCCTGAAATAAGGCGCCCGCATGGCGTAAAGGAATGGCGTTAGCCAGCGGTAATTTTTTTTACGCAAACAAGTGCCGGCGCTGGTTTGTGTCAAAAAGTATAAATATGGGCCTAGGTTCTCTTTGCTAGGGATTTTACATCTCATATTTATTATAAGATGGTGGGGGGGTGTATATTCACGATTCTGTTTCTTTTACTGTTCTTTATCCTAACCACTGCAGTACAGGAATTTTATCATAGAGTGCATTATTTTAAATAAATATATTGAAAACTCTCCTTCATCTCCTTCATTGCCTATGTGTGTATAAGACGTGTTGTTAATGTGAGAACCTCAACTTCCCTGAGAGGTCTTATCTAGAGTACATGCCCAAGGCTGCCAGAAATCACCTTTGCTTTCTGAGTTATGGTGAGGTTCTGCTTCTGAGCCGGGAGGGTTGGGCCGACAGTTGCAACTTGTTGTAGGAGTGACTCAGTCGCCTACAAACAACAGTGCTGTCATCCCTAAACCAGCACTCTCACTTAGGAGCGAGAGTCCAACTACGACACTTTCACACACTCATCCATTCACCCACCTATCCATCCTTTTACCCACTTGTCCATCCTTTTACCCATTCATTTATATAGTTTTCATTCACCCACACTTTCACCGTTCATCCAACCATCCTTTCGTGCTCTAATGTATCCACTCGTCCATCTTCTCTCCCTTTTATAGCAAGCAACCTACCTTTTTTCCCTCCTCAGGTTGGGGGTGGGGGGGGGAGGGGGGAATTGGGTAGAGGAGTGGGGGATTTTGTGTGGGGTGGACAGGGCTTTGCAAGACACAAGCACCATGAAACCCTCCGAGGTGCTATATTACACACCAAACTACACAAAACCTGGACTATTTAGATATGGCGACAGAACAGTTTGCCAGTCCTAGGGCCACATTTACAAGGCCTGTGGCGCATGGTGGCACAGCAAGTGCGTTGCTGCTCTGCCCTGTAACACTGGGAAAGGGCAGAAATGCACCGTATATCTACAGTCCTATATCTTTTCAGTCCTCCCCTCCTGCATTGGCGCACAACTTGCTGCCATGCACCAATGCAGGCACCCTTGCACCAAGGTGAAAGGGCGCCTGCCTTTGTTGGGATGATTGTTTTTGTGCAGGAAAGGACATCTTCCTGCACAAAAACAATCACAAGAGGTGTTTCCCTTTTTCTTTGTGTGTTGCATTCTGCAGCACACATAGAAAGAGGAAAAAACAGGGAGAAATAAAAATATTTCTCCCCATTGCATCACTGTTACACCACCCCTGAGGTGACGTAGGAATCTGACGCATTTGCAGACTGGTAAATCTGGGAATGCGTCAGATTCCTTCGGGATGCATGGGTGTTGCATGGGAACACCCCAAGCAACACCCATGGAATGCCCTTCTCACGCAGTGTTATGCATGAAAGGGGTCCATATTTACAACGCCATGAAAATCCACACAATGGGGCTTTGCTTGGCCTAGTAAACAAATATGGGCTGCCACACTGTGCCACCAGAGCAACAAAAATATGATGCTCCGGTGGCGCAGTGTGCCTTTAGGGCCTGGTAAATGAGGCCCCTAATGTTGCCTACCTGGGTGTCCCTGCCCATTCACAAAAGTGTTTGCAGCACTAGTTCAGAAGACCCTCAGAGCCCAGATTCACCACTGTCCTCTCACCCAGTCCACGGATATGAGGGAAGTGGCGAGTCTCCTTAAGGTACTCGTGCACAATTAGCTACCCGCATACGTGCACCTGGCATGTTGTGTGATGTTATTTTAAAAAAGTTGTATGTGGCACTCATTCACCCAGTGGTCTCTAGGCACTAGGGCCCATATTTGTACTTTTTCATGCAAAACTGCGTTAGCGCAGTTTTGTGTGAAAAAGTATGGTACAGGTTAGCACAATTCCAAGACACCGGCCGGGTGCCATATTTATGGAATGGCGCTAGCCGTCGCTAATGCCTTGTTAACGTCCATGTAAAGGATGCAAACAAGGTAGGGGAGGTGTAGGAGAAACTGAAGCTTGTGCGCTAAATTATGGCGCTACACTGTTTAGAGGCAAAAAACGTCTCTAAGCAGTATAGCGCCATTTTCTGGTGCACAACCCCCATGAACATGGCTCCTGTCTTAGTAAAGACAGGAGCCATGCCCACCACCCCAATGGCCATGCCCAGGGTACAGTGCCATGCATGGGGCTCCAAGCCAGGGCTCCCAAGCATGAAACAAATATATATATACTTACTGGGACTTACCTGGGATGGGTCCCCCATCCTGTGGTGTCCCTCTAGTGTGGGTGGGGGAGTCCCTAGGGCCAGGGAAGGGCACCTGTTGGCTCTTTCCATGGTCTCTAACCATGGAAATATGACTACAGGTCCCCTAACACCTGCCCATACCCAAGCAAGCTTAGCTCCATTGTTTAATGCCCCCATTCCCCCGTGCTGGATTTTAGCACAGGGGATAAATATAGCACCAAGGCATCTCATTGATGCAAGGTGGGTTTTCATGTCCAGAAAACAACGTTAACTCCATAACTTTGGCACTAGATGTGTCTAGCGCCAAAGTATAAATATGGAGTTAGGTTTGCGCTGAATTAGCATAAAACAATAGATGCTAATTCAGCGCAAACTTAGTATAAATATGAGCCTAGATCTGCAATTGACTGTAGAGATAAGAAGAAAAACAGACAGAAGACACTAGAGTTAAACAAATAGGTGTAAAAGACTCGGGCTGCGCCTCACACACAGTTTTGTACTATGCAGAGGTGTGTGAACAGTACCCAAGACCAGCGGTTCTTAACCTGACATCCGCGGAACCCTGGTGGTCCATGAGGCTTAACCAGGTGGTTAAAGAGCTATTCCGAATATTAGATGGTGAGTGGACAAATAAAATATATAGAAAAAGCAGAATTGATCATTTCAAACGATCTGTAAATGACAGGGAATGTAAAAATACATGCTAAAAAATAAGTGTGCGTACCTATGTTAATTCTTGGAGCCCTGCAAGTACAGCAGACAGAAACGAGGAAGGACAATGGGTGGTCTCAGTACAAGCACCGCCAAGTGCAAAAAAAGACCAGAATGCATTGGGTGCAAAAAAGAAAGTGGCACACTTCATTTTTTAGAAATAAAAGTATATTTTGAAAATCTCCAACCTTCCCAAGACAACTAAAATTTAAATTTTTGCATTTTTGTGGTTGGGGATTAAATAAAATGTTTCATAATTTGTGCATGTGTTTGATGTATACTTGTGTATAGTTTGAAGGTTGAACTCAGGATGCAGTACCTGGCAGGGCTGGCTTTAGGGCGGTGCGATCCGTGCAACGGCACCGGGTGGAGACCTAGTTGTGTTGTGACCTCATGGGGCGCTGTGTTTAGCAATAACTTACAAAGTTCCTTATGTTCCCAGCCTTCAGAAAGAAGTTAAAAATGCCAAGAAAACTCTTGTGATTAATGTTCTTGCTAGAGCAAGAGATCAGCGTTTTTTCCAGTGGCAGTTTTGACTCGCCATAACGTAGCACAGAGGGTTAATATGCCAGCTGCAAAGAACTATATTTTATGTGGATAGCTGAGTGTATTAGTAAAGCCAGCCTTTACCAGTGCTTTAAAACAAATGAAATGTATGTGACAAAGTATCACTGGAGAGATGAGGGGCACTTTTGCGGTGTGAGAGTAGGGGGAATCCGAGGAGGTGGTTGTGGGATTGGTGGGGGGGGCACCAAAGGAGATTGCTGCCAGGCTCCACCAATGTTAAAGCTGGTCCTGGTCCCTGGCTACCAGTAGTGAATCATTTGGGTCCACAGATGTCAAAATGTAAATTAATGATGCCCTAGGTTGCATTGGGAAACTATGAATTTGGTGTAAAATAGGAGAAACTCTTCTGCAACATGTAGCAGTGGCCACCGCTAATCTCAAAGGGGGATGGTGGGGGGACGGGGATGGTGGGGGCTGGGAGGGACACCAGCACAGGTTCCCCATCAATACTGGCGCTGCTTACAGGCTGTCGTTTTATTATTCTGCTTCTGGCACAGCCAGTGGGGCGACGCTCCTTAGCTGTAGCGAAGGAGCACCCCTGGAACATGTAGAAGGCAATCATGTTCTCTGCTCAGTTGCAGGGATCTTGTAGACGCCTCACATGATTTTTATTCATACCTAAGACCACTGTAGCAATAATCAAGGCAATGAGGTAACATGGAGCGAGATCGACAAATGGTGACCTTTTATAGCGAGGAGCAGAAGATCTCTATGAAGCTTCGAAAGCTGAAGGAAGAGTTGACTTCAGAGCCTTGTGCAGACATTACAAATGTGTCGGATTCTTACTCAGAACTGTTTGCGGCAGGCAATGGATGAGGCCAACCATGCACAGAGAGCCAGAGAAGAGGGCTCCTCAAAGCCACCAGCTACCAATACAAGGAGCAGCTTTCAATGGTGCAGCAGGTGCAGTTGCACCAGGGCCCTGAGGGACCCACTGAACCCTGATAAGTGCTGTATTTTCATAGTTCAGACAGCAGCCAGGGAGGGCATTTCTTTTCTAGGGCCCGTGACACAATGGCTATGCTACTGCACCAGTACATTTGTCTTGTTGATGTTAAATTCAAGCCAGTGGCTTTTAGCCCTGCTCTGGCATCCATTAATCACTACCATGGCGGCTACAGCTGCCAAACTTGGGAACCAGGTTTAAGTCTCTGCTTGGGCTCAACGTGCTATGATTCTGGGAATATTATTTAACCTCCTTGTGCCTAAAAAAAATGTATGTGACCTTGTGTAATGTAATTGGTGCTCATGTAAAGCACTCAGTACCTTCGGGTTGAGTTTGCGCTATATAAAAAGGAGGATGAAGCCAATGAGGAGAGCTCACCTTGATGACTAACAAATTAAGTTAATTGACATAAGTGTTATCTTGATGAGCTAGGAAAGAGAAAGATAGAGAGATAAAAAAGTTATGGCGTAGTACAAAGCCCTGGGCAGTTATACAGGATATATCAGTCATATAGGAGGTAAAGGGACCATGAGACATCCTTCGGCTGCAGCTAAAGAAAAAGGAAAAGAACCAATCAAGAGCCTGATTACCTCCATCTATCTAATATAACTGGTCAAGCAAGACACAGCAGTCAGCAGTGTCAAACGCCACTGAGTAACTGAGAAGGATTGAGGTCTTAATACAGCTTAGAGTTTGTGGCCAGGGGGGTATTCATCAGTTACCGTGACAACCACCGACTCCATGCTATGACCGGGACTGTAGCCTGCCTGCGCATCAGCCAGTGAATAGTTGGCATCTACACAAGAACTGAGAAGATTGACCACATGGTCCTCAAGATATGTAGCTCTGCTAGAAAAGAGTTACAGGTGCAGCTACTCTCTCCTTAAGTGGCCCTGGAACAGTCTCTGAAGAATAAGAGGTGATCAATATAGAGCCCAAGGGAGAGGGGATAACAGAGTTAAGAATAGGCAGCATACTTGGCTCTTGGTTCTATTAGAGCCCAGATCATGGCCGGACTCACACTTCTGGGCACTGGGTTTTTACCTGGAGGTCTGGTAGGGCTGGGCCAGTTTCAATCCTGTTGGGGGCTGGTGTTGTTGCTGAAGTTCAGCCAGCCACATTAAAGCCTGTAACCTTTATAAATAAATACTGCAAACACAAATGGTTTTAAATTGTGCTTCAGAGCTATGTGTGTTTGCATTTAGGTGGTTCCTGTCTCCTGCAGGGTCGCCATCAGCATTGACTTTCAGGGCTTTGATGCAGCCTGTGGGGCCTGCTGAGGCTTGGTGAGAGAGTCAATTACATACACGATAAGGACTCTTCAAATGTTAAACAGTGTTTGTATATTTAATAAGATCTTTGTAACACAAAGTTTTAGCATATTAAATACAACATTGTATTAAAAATGACAGGTTCTAATCACGAATTTGGAATTATTCATGCCCCCACCAAAATCATGACGATAATGCTACTAGTGAACGAAAAGGAAGTATAGGCCTGATTTAAATGTTGGCAGTAACGGGACCGCCAACTTTTTTGACTGGAAACCCCTCTGCCGATGTGACGGTCCACCCGACGTATTTAGATGTTGGTGATCCCATAGACAAAAACCTACATTCAAACTGGTCTTTCCACCAAAAAATACCACCCACATTGATCGGGGGAAAGGGAAATGTGGATGCTAGTGGGACCCCAGCCACCCTTCTCACCGTGCAGATTTTAATGTACCTTACCAGCAAGCAAAAAGTGGCGGTCCAACCTTCACTTCTGAGTTGGCAGATCAGGAGAAAAAAGGGGTGAAAACTCACTTTTTCTCCCCAGTCCTCCTCTGTCTTCAACTGGACACGACTGGACAATACCTGGAATCACCGCTGTGGGGGCGAGTGGATCACACATGGCTGGGGGACACTGACACAACACGCATATCGCACACATACACAACTGTCATTAGGATGTCATCACTCATTGCCAAATGAATGCTGCCACCACAATGACGGTACACTCACACTGGACAATGGTGTCCATGTGTGCGCATTGCAAGGGGACCTGTAGGTTTGTGCTATCTGTTGTGTATGTTTGTCAGTACATGTATGTGTAAGTGTGGATTGGCTGGTTGAGGGAGCTGGAGTGGGTGAAGCTGTTGTGTCTGTATGTGTCATTTGCATGTGAGATTGATGTTGTTGTGTATGTTGTGTTGCCGTGTGACACAATCAGGTGAGTTTTGCTTTTGTGTGGCGGATGTTGTCATGATGTGTGTAGTTGAGCTTGTGTGTGAGTGTGTTTGTGTAGCTGAGTATGTAGTTGTGTTGGTTGTTGTGGTTGTGTTGTGTGTGGGTGCAGTGTCAATAGTGTGTGTGTTGTATCATGGATGTGTGTCACTGTGTGTTTTCGGCATGTACAGGTTGTGTTGGAATTGTAATGAATGATGGTGTGTATGTGGTGTGTTGTGTAGTGGGTGGTGCAGGGGGACACATATGGCTAAGGTACAGTGCATGTGAGTCACTTACCTCCATTCCATATCCCCTGCCATGATACGATGTCCATTGCATCTCCCTCCACAAGCAATCCGTCGCCAGACAACCGCTTGCAGAGCTGTAACATCTAAATACGGCGAGCGGAACACCGTCGACCTGACGGTAACACCACCAAGATGTAAATCAGGCCCTATGTCTTTTATCCTTTCTATGTAGCTTAGGATGTTACTCTAGATAGAGTAACATTCTAGTCTTTTTCTTTTTGTGCAGCGCTCACTCCGAACTGGATGCATTTGAAGGTGCTCTCATATGATACGAAAGAAAAGGAAGCACTGTAAAACAGTAATTGCCTAGGATCACACAACGTGATCAAGTGGAAGCTGGGATTGATGCAAATGTTTTGAGCAGTGTAGCCACTACATGGTTATTTCATTCTCCCTCCCATTTCAGATCAAATCTTAATGGGTTGTGCTTAATCCTTTCAAGTGCTAAGTCAGTGCACTCTGATAAAAATATCTAGGCTATGCATGTTTCATAAGGATTAATGGTAGTAGAGTTTAGTGAGGGTGACGTTATAATGCAGAAGCTGAAATGAAAACCAGCGCTCACCCTTGGTCCGTGCATTGTGACCATTTGGTGCACACAGCTAAAAGTCTTCAGCCACAGTCATCCATTCTTGAATTCACTCATCCACCCACTATTCACCATCCAACAATTCATTCATTGAGCTATGAAGCCCTGACCCCAGTTTCCATCCATTCATTCAATAATTGGACAAGGTTCGATGACGAAAAATGTTTTGTAAAACACAGTATTTACAATCCTTAAAAGAAACTTCTTAGAGGAGAACCTTCCCGTACCGTTCTTGCAGTAGTCAGTTGCGCTCGCAGAGCTTGCGCGCTACATACAGAAAGGGGCTGGTCTGACAAAATTTACTAGGGCTGCTTTTGGTTCCCAGTCTGGTCCTGGTCGACTTACCTTTAAGCTCCACCCTGTTTATATAGCTGCTCAAATTGAGTGGAGAGCATGGGAGGAAGAACACCCGCCTGCGTCTCATTTGACACAAGCGGGAGAACGCGCTCATGGAGAAGGGAAGAGAAGAAGACAGACTGCCTCGCGTCTGCTGGTCGCTCAATGCGCACGCTGTCGAAACGGGCATGATTGATGATACTTTCTAGCCTACGGAAAAAAGATGTAATGTTTGCATAAACAGCAGTACCAAATGCGCATTTCATTTTACAGTGCTCAGCTTTAGCCCTTCTTTTCTGTCAATGAGTAATGTCACTGGAGCTTTTCTTCTGTTGAGTTGCTTCCAACTTATAGTCCTTCTATTATGTATGTGTTCTGCCGCAGACTTTAGTTTCAAAAACCCGGTCACATCCTTCACTTAGGGTGACCATGCTCCCGGAATTTGCCGGGACAGTCCCGGTTTTTCACTTGCTGTCCCGGCAGATTTTGGCAAGTTTGGCTTATGTCCCGGTTTTTAGAGGGGGGCGACTGAAAACAGTGAAAGGCACTTTTTTTGATGTTCTAAAGATGTGGTAGTTAGCAGATGTTGTAACTAAGCAATGTAATTAACAGGTATGATGCTGTTTTTCAAAATTACGTATTATTTATTTTCCAAGTGCCTCTTCTGTGTTCTTCAGTTGATGAGAGCTGTCATTCAGTGGTGCTCCGTTGACGTAAAATTGTAGTCCTTCTTCTATTTTTGCAAAATGTCCCGGTTTTTTGTTCTCAAGATCCAGTCACCCTACCTTCACTGCCATCGCAATATCCATGATAAACAGAGACGATACATTAATTTGCCTCATGGGGTAACAGGCATATTAAAAAAAGCAGATAAGCATATTTTCTTTCTACAGCAGACCATGGTTAGAGTGACCAGGTTTTGAGCAACAAAAATCTGGGCATTCCATAAACATAGTAGTAGGACCACACTCGTGTTGACAGTGGGGCACACATCATCCAGTTATCAGTGCCCACTAGCATTGGAAACACAGACAAAGAATAACTAAGGGAAATGAAATGCTTATTTCACACACAGTATCTAATAAAGGCTTCAAACTAATCCTGCACTGGAATACATGAAAACTTACCTCCCTCTGCATTAGGTAGACCCTCTCTGAAATCCTGGACATCTGCTAAATATGATGAAATTCGCCAGGACAGATGGTGAAAAACCCGAGACCGTTCCAGCAAACCCAGGACACCTGGTCACCCTATCCATAGCCACAGTGGAAGTGAGAGTGGTACAAATGGAGAGGAAAATTGTAGAAGTTTACAAACAAGCATTGGTTAAGCCAAACGGTCTCACATTTTCAACCTACTGGCCTTGTCAGCGCTTTTTGATAATTCTGTACAACATCAGCAAAACGAAATGCTTTGTGGTGATACTATGCAGCATCAGCAAAAAAAAAACAAAGAAAAGAGTGAGCGCATTAATATGCGCTGGAGAAACATACCTGTGATGATGCTCTGACGACCCAGTATGATGACATTTGCATGCCAAACCAAGCATGCACCTATATGTGGCATGATGTGCCCGCCATTTTGTTTCATTTTTATTTACCTGTTCCATAATTGTGGGTGCCACTTGAAGGGGTAAATAAAAATACTTGAAATGTCCCAAAGTGTTTTTTAAAAACAGAGTGGCCACACAGCAAATAGTAGCTGCCGGGCACACAATCAAATTTGGATTTTTTTTTAAAGACTGCTTCTGATGTAGCGGGGGGCTACCAGACAAGCGTGTGGAGGAGGTAAAAAATAAAAAATAGCAAAAAAGTGGGGAGGAAGCAATGGTTAATTTGTGGGTGCTGGAGTAACATGGCACATGAGGGCGAGAGCAAGAAAACTCATGCACTCACACTGAGTGCTGAAAGAAAAAGAAAATAGTTGTTGGCTGACGTGAAGTCATGGAAGGTTTCAAGTCACCCAATCAAAATGTTAGTAAAGACGTTATGCTCAAGGAGATGGGGTACACAAGAAGAGGAAGGAAAGCCTTCAAATAAGAAGCAGGCAAATAAGATGGCAAAGCAAGTCAATCAATGGTCATCATTAGGGTGGGCTGGAGTTCGGCCTGGCAGGCAGCATGTACTTGCAATTACGCCGAACCCTGACGACCCATGTGCCGAGAGATACTGCACGTGCAGACGCATCAAATCTGGAAGTCAGATTTTTGGGAGAGGGAATCCCACAGAAAGCTATGGCTCTCATAGGCTGGAATATTATCCATAATACACCAGACTGCCTGATGGATCTTAGGGCAAAATGGGAGGAAGACATGGCTTCCTTGGAGGGGTGGGAGTTGGGAGAAGCTATTGCTGCTCCAATGGAGGCAGCCAGATAGTCAGGCTTCTGATTGTTGCAGTTAAAGGCCATGCACATGGCATCACTAACTAGAACTTTTCTGGCCAGGATCAGCTGTGCTCCAAACGATGGCTGTGTATGTAGCTATGGTCAGACAGGAACTCTTTTGCATACGCTTTAGGACTGCTCAGTGCTGAAGGAATTTTGGTTAGGTATAGAACGCGATCCTGTAGATACCATGGATATACAAGGGCCCCTCTCAGCAAAAATGGTGATGCTTGAGAGATACAACCATGCAGAAATATGCCAAATCTTCTGTAGGGTGGGTCTCATGGTTGCTAGGAGAAATGACGTCCAGCAATGGGGTTCCCTGGTTCCACCAGACTTAGATCAATGGAAAATAGACATCGACTGGTACTCTCCGAAGGAAGGGCAAATTAATGAAAGTTGAGGATGCCTAAAAAAATGAGACTGCATCTGGAAACCATGGGATGCCATGCAACAGGTACCTTGTATCTGTTGGACCCATGGGACACGATGTATTCGGGAAGGTGGGAAGATGGGAAGGAATGGCTCCTGCAGGAACGGGATGGTTGCATAATGCTGGGTACACAAAGCAACATACGGGCTACTGGATTGCTCCACTAAAAATCATGCTGTGTGTGTCTTTGTTTCTTTGTAGGAAATATTCAATGAAAAAGATTATTTAAAAAAACAATGGGGTGGGCCAAAGCTCACTGTAGTACCAGTAATGGTCATAAGATTCTTCAACAACAGACAGCTAAAAACTGTACGGAGACCTAAAAATATCATAAGGCAAGACTTCATAGAGTTAAAATAAATAGACTCGTGGTGGAAAACAAACCACAGGCCGCAACAGGGAAACAGAAATGGAATGGGACAGTAGCGTAAGCCCCTCCAGCAAGCTGTCCACCAGGCTGGCAAGTATTATAGGAAGTGTGGACACTGGGGGAGCAGAGCAAGCAGAGTAAGTTGATGGTCACAAAGTAAGTATGAACTTGCTCTATACAAGCGAACCAGCTTTGGGAGTCTGTCTTCATTTATAGAGGTTGCACTTCTGCTTATTTTCTTTTCAGTAGCTTTTGTGATTAAGTTACTAACTTCAAATAATTGATTTCCATTCTGTAAATTATTTTATCTGTGCAACTCAACGCGACCCAGTTCCTTGGCACAAGCTGTTGTCATTATTTTCAGTGGGTGGTTTCATAGCTTGTCATGAGTGTGGCTGTTCAATGTATCTCTCCAGTAGAGGGCTACTACTTAAGGCCCATGAATGTGGTGGCCCTTCCCAGCAAATGAGCACGGCAGCAGGATGTTGCACTCCCTTCTGATTGCCCTACAGGAGCCTCTTCCTCTCCGGGGTTTTCTCCCTGGTACCTGAAAAGCCCGAACCAGAGGTAAACTCATTGCCTATTGCCCCACTCCTGGATGAATCTCCATACAAACTTTGCTCACTTCCCCAATACTCTCCTGCCACCAAGTCCTCTCATTCAGTTGGCTGGCAGGAGGTGAATTTGTTGCTGGGGGATCTACAGGATGTTTGCTAAATTTGACATTTTTTCTTGTTTTTTTGTGTTTCTAGTGCCAGTGGCGTGGTATTGTTGTCTCCAATCTTGCTTAATTCTGAGGATCGCAGTTTGTTAGCTGTGTAGACTAATTTGTATACTTTTCCCAAGGTTTTGCTCAAGTGGTAGGTTTCATGGAGGCATGCACCGATGGGCCTGAATTCAGCAACGAAGATAGGTCTCTACCAAAGCACACAGGGTTTCATGGCTGCACAGTATCCTTCCCTAAAGGGGATGCTCTTGGGCAGAGGAGGGCATTTTGCTTCTAATATGTTTTTAGGACAATACTAGCCTCGCTTTGTGCAGTCATTAAATTTATAGTGCTAATTAAATGCAACCAGTGCTTTTTCCCACTTAAAAGCTGTCATTGCTTTCGTTGGGATCACATCTAACCATGCACATTGTAGAATTAACTGCCCACTCCTGAGAGTAGAGCCTGTTCCTAAACCCAGGTCTTTCTCAGAGATCTGTTCATTGGAATGCGAGAAAGGGAACATTCTGACACTTAGGAACCGGTCAGTGGGGACATAGTCAATGTACTCAATGCAGGATGACACCACACATTTTGTTGAATGTTTTCTGGTGCAAATAAAATCTGTTTTGGGGGTACATCTGTGAGCTGTTTGTCTCTCGCCAGACCCACTTGTGCTGCTCACAGTGCCCTGTGTGATCACTAACATCAATTTACAGACGTCAGAGGCCAGTAGGTTGCTATACACACCTGGTTGCTGACATCATACGCCAGGGCATTACTATTGGTCTCTGATATAGTATTATGAAGATACTGAGGTCAGAGGCCAGTGGACTGTGCATGTGCTGGCATCACATGCCATGGATTTCCTTGTGCCTGTGAGTGGCTACTAAAATCAAGAGACTGAGGTCACAGGCCAGTAGATTGCCATATGTGCCAGGGGTGCCACCATAAGCCAGGGAATTGCCCTGTGTACCTGTTCGCTATTACTAAGGTTGCGTGTCACTATGTCGTGGTCAACACTGTCGACCTACAAAACACGCAGTATATCGGTTACCACTACATCATCAAGGTAAGTATGTATTTACCGCTCAACTCCAACTTTATATCTACTGACCTTGACAATATAGTGATAGTCGATGTTGGGGATGCAACATCTCTATTATGATATGCATCCCATGCGATACAGTGACCCGTCCTGCTCACCAGTGAGTAATATCAGAGTTCTGCTTCCCACGCCTCACTTGTCTAACTCTGGCATGGATGTGGTTCTGCAATAGGAGTGAGTCCCCCACAGGCTTTCAGAGACCAGAACTCCTTCTCTTGTGTCCCTGCTCTGCTGCTTCCCAGAGTGAGGGCTCCCAGCTCGCTCTGTGCTGTAGTACACCATGGGGCAGATTTAAGATCCCCTAGCGCCTCCTTGCGCCACATTAGCATCTTTTTTTACACTAATGTGACCCAACGAGGATAAAATCGCAGTGCCAAATTTTCAAAGTGTTGCAATGCATGCACTGCGCTACTTTGTAACCCTTTGCACTACATTATGCCTGTGCCAATCTAAGAGATTTCTTTGCGTACTTTTTTGGCACTTTTAACGCCTGCTCAGACCAGGCGTTAAAAGGAGGCTCCCATTGTAAACAATGGGCTTTGCATGATTAGCATCAACATTTTTTATGCTAATCCTGCAACGCTCCGAACTAGCGTAAAACATCCTGACACTAGTCCCCTAACTACCACCATGGTGTGCCGTATCTTAGATATAGCGCACACATGGTGGCATAATGGGGGCACTAAAGGGCGCAAGAAAAGTGCCGCTGAACTGGGTGCAGCGCCACTTTTCTTAAAACTGGCCTCATGTTTCCAGTACTACGCTTTCATGTTACAAATGAGAATTATCCGGTCTATTAAGCCATTTTATTCAGTGGTAGTATCCGAAAAAACAACAACCACTGTGCATTCAGTTTCAAATTGAAACCCAAACCAAGAAACATAAGGGTCCACCTCTGACAGGGCACACAGTCTCAGTTAGTACTCTCACTGGGTGCCCTCAGCATAGACTGAGTCCAAGAGCTCTATCAATAAATGGGAACTGTCTGACATGCATGCACTGTTTCTGTAAATTAGCATAGTGGCTCTTAACCTGTGATCCCTGGGTCTCTACGTGTCTGCGAAGCCTGCTCAGGGTGTCCACTAGAGCTTAGAAAATTAAATATTAACAGATTAACAAAGTGTATATAAACAAAAAAAGCAAAATATGAAATTGAACATTTTCAAACGTTCTGTATATGTGAAGGAATTTGAAATTGGAGGCTTAAAATGCATTTAGCATCCATAGTTTGTTTCATGGGAGCAGCGTTAGTATAGCATACAGAATATTGTGTGGATGACGGGTGGCCTCAATTTAATTTAGAAAAGCTCCAACATTCACATTAAAATTATTTAAAATTTAAACTTTGCTAGTCAATTAAATAAAAGATGTCCCCATGTGTGTATTTGTTTGATAAATGCTTATTTCTGTATTTTTTGGGGGTTCAAATCATCATAAATGCTTAGGCCGGGGTCCTCGTCTTCCAGTAATGACTAAGTGGGGGTCCCCAGATTCTCATAATGATTCAGTGGGGGTCTCCGGAATCCAAGTAATGATTAAGTGGTGGTCCAAAGAGGTCAAAAGGGTATGAATCATTAAATTAGCACATGAGCTGCAAACAGCACAGCATCAACATACAGAGCTGCATGGTTCTGTGTCAGTCACACTGACCCTCAGGGACAGGACCAGGCTCACATTTATTTAGTGCACCGTGCACCACACAGATTTATGTCCCCTATGCTACACATGAACTTGGGCGTGTAGAACACAGCAACCTAAGGGACTGGAGGTGACATGAGCAAGGGTTTGCTGTGTTTGAGATTAGCCACTGACAAGTTTTTCCACTTTGCACAGACCCCTGGTGAAGGATATTCCCTTGAAATGCATAGTGCAACACTGCAAGGCAGGTTTTTCATAGCAATTGTTCTTCAAAAAGCATAAAAAATAAGTTATAAACCAGTACAGTACAAGACTGAAAAATATCGATTCTATCTACCTATAACACAAATGTGGATATCATTTAATGAATTAATGTACCAAATGGGCCATAAAAGTGTGTGTGTGGGTAGGGGGTGCACTATATGAATATGAGTTTAGTTCATTTTTGAAAGTATACTAATGCCCTAGGCCGAGAAGGAAGTACCCACTGCTCGCTCAAGCAGCTAATATTGGAGCAAACTGATGTAACATAGAGTGAGCGAGACACTGAAGCCCATATTTATACTATTTTAGCGCTGCATTTACGTCATTTATTTTACGCAAAAATGGCGCAAACTTGCAAAATACAAGTACTTTGTAAGTTAGCTCAGGTTTTGCGTAAAAAAGCAATAAATATGGGCCTCAATGTACATTGTGAGAGCATCCTACCACTGTGGCATTTCCCCGGTAGGCTGCAGGCTACAGAGCTGCTATCGGGACATTCTACTCATGGCCTCTTGCAGTGCGATGCCGGTTTCAATCCTGTTTTCTGGGTTGTTTTTGGTTTCCAGTTCGGCCTTCTTTAAGGAGTACTTTCAGCACCTGCATGAGAGGCACAAAATAATGCTCCCATTCGCAGGGTGAAAGGTCACCCTGCAAAATGAAACTCCTCCCATCAGGGACCAGAGTGCAGGGTGACCTTTGACAGAGAATGACAATTGGTCTTCTTAAGTGCTGCCACTTTCTTTACAAGGGCATCCACCCAACGTAGGGGGGGCACACTCTGCAATCCGTGGCTCTACTCTCATGGGGTGGTTTCGGGAGGCTTCTAGAACATGATGCACACAGGCCTAAAGCACACCACAGGGCATTCACTTACTGCTCACACGCTTAGCAAATTCCTCCACAGCCTGTCTGCCCATGCATCTGCCTCTGGGGTGGCCAGGCCAAGCCATTTCTCATTTGCATAAAGCCACACCCTCATATGAATGGGGAACACAAGGGCAAGCATTGCACATGCGCAGTGACAATTGCTGAACTGGCCGAAATAGCTCTAGAACAAGAAAGAAAAATCCTGTTGCACCTCAGAAGCATTTTTCACACTATGACATAGAGCAACGCGGACACAGAGTGAGAGGGTTAAACTGGAGTGAAGGCTTAGACACGTGAACCAGCGCTAGCCGCTTCACTTCAGGTTTTGCGCTGTATAAGGGGAGGTAGGGAAAATGTTGCATGTGTGTGGGCGCTTTCAGGAAGGTTATACTGCCTTGTTCAGAGGGAGATGGCATGCTGGAGGGTGAAGACCTTGGCTTTCTTTCGGCTCATGCGCACTTCAGGTCTCTTACTGCTTTCATCACTTCTACTTTGAAGCTCTACATTATTTATGCATCTTGTGTCTACTAACCTCTCGCTACAATGAACTTCTGTGTCCTTGAGCTCATAGGAAGGCCCCTGAGAACTGTGACCACAAGCGGTTTGGCAGGAGGCACATCCTGCTTGTACTGTACGTCTTTATGTGAAAGGCACCTCATTTTCTATACGTCTGCTTGTAATAGGAGCAATCTGGACCTGATGGGCCCTTATTTAGAGTTTGGCTGACAGGATACTCCATCATAAAGGGTCAGATGTCTCACCCGTCATGTTGTAAGCGAATTATAGCCCATAGCTCTTGGGAAAAGGTAGGCGGAATATACTCCACGGTTGGGCGGAATTTCACATCTGCCAAACTCTAAATAAGTCCCTATGTCTGCCAAGGAAAGAAACAGGAGCCATGCCATGGATCTTTTCCCGGGCTGGGGTCTGAGGAGCAGCTGGGGATTTAGTAGAGTTTGCTTGTGGCAAAGTTGTTCTCATAACTTCAGGAATGCTGCAGTTACCACCCGTAGTTTGCAAAATGTTCTCCATACTGGTTACCACCTTTAAGTTGGAAATTTTGCACCTCTTCAAAGTGTTTGAAGAAAAAAGGATCACTAACAATGGTCTACTTAGAAATTGTCAAAAAGCGTTTTTTTAAATTAACTTGTGAGAAAAAGGTACATCAATTTTAAGCTCAAATTAGCACTCCAGAGATGTATTTTAAATTTACGGGGTGTAGCCAGGACAGGGTGTAGAGGTAAAAAAACGTGGAAACTCTGAGTCCTACATGTACGCTACTAATGATCTATTTAAGACTTTGTTTGCATGATAACAACTTTTGACAGTCACAATTGCGGGCATTTGCATCCTTTTGGAGGTTGGATCCCTGGGTCTAGTTCCCACTCCAGATCGCTCATTATAATGACCAGGTATCTACACCCTTTAACTCTTTTATATTGATAAAGCAATCCCATTTGTACCGGAAAAGGTCAGTGGCATCGTGATCCAGTGGCGTAACAAAGGCCACCACAGCCCCCACAGTACAGGGCACCCTGATTTTCAGGGGGGGCCTCAGCACAGTACACTGTACACGGGCCCCAGAGTCTCTGAAAGGGTCCAGGGGGAGGGGGCCCCTTCCAGGTAGTCTGCATGAGGGCCCCCTTAAGTTTCATTACACCACTGTCCTGGTCCATTGATCACATCAGACCTTTCATTCAGATGTATTCAGCCCTGTAAAATATGAGTTTTACCTGCCTACTTGTAAAAATTTGGTGAGGCATGCTGTCAGTGTAGTGTGTCCTGCTTCCTGGATGCCACTAGAAATGTAAGGATATCATTGTTTTTGTCTCTTTGCTGCCAAGGGGTGGTCTCTCACAACAAATGCTGACATAGTTTAATGATGTTATGCTTTTAAGTGTTGTAACTTATTGATGTAAATAATGCAAACCAATATGCCTTGCATTTGATATGCGAGTTATGGTTTGCACAGCTGATGTGCAAGTTATGGGCAGCAGAATTAACGATAACTGGCAAATTTCAGCATTTTGTTTGGCATTTAAACTGTAACTATACCTGTGTTTTTTAAATTGCAGACGCCTCTTAAACATAGCGTTTTTTTAGACCCATTTCTTTTTAACTATGATTTTCAGTGAATTTCTGAGGTTTGTGGAAACCAACCAATTTTGAACCCTGGAACGGCCAACCCCGCTGTGCATGGGCTTGAGCAGAGGAGTTTGAACACAGCTCCCGACCAACTGCGGCAGTCAACCCCAACTGTGGCGTTTGGCTGCAATCCCTGACCTCTAACCAGGCCTATGCTCAGCTTCCAGCAGGTAGCCAAGCCCATCTGCATTTGTTGTTTGGCTATGTGCAATGGGGAATGGCCACAAGGTCTGACTCTTGGTCAAGCACTGTACTCAGCGTATTGTAAGTGGCCAACCTCTACTGAACACGGCGTTTGGCCTTGCTCCTCAATAAATCATGATGGATAGGAATTGTGTAAGAATAACATCTAAGCAAAGTTTTATGCATTTAGACCTGTTGATTAATTTTGTTATTCTTGTATACATCCGACACAAATCTCCTTTTATGCATCCAGTTATTCACTCATGAAAAACACTCTCCCTACGTTTTCACTGTGGTGCCCAACATACAGACACACACATAATCTCTCACCCATGCGCTGACATAGCCTATCCATCCATTAATCCATCCATTCATGGAAGTCTCCATCCATAAACTGACCTCTCCTTCTATGAAACCTATAATCCTTCTACTCCATACAAACACTAATGCATCAAATGTCCCATTAGTTCACTAACCAACATACTCATGCATGTAGCCACCTACCCACCCTTAGATAAATCTATCCAGAACAATATCTATTCACACTCGCTCACCCATTCATATGAACTTCTCTTCAACAATGCCTTTAAGAGATCCCTTCACAATTTCAATTTGCCTCCTTAGTAGCTCTGAATTGTTGGCTATAGCGCTTGTAATAATGACACACAATCCTCCAAAGTGAGAACTTCCTGCTGCTGCCAGAGATACTTGGCAGTAGCCCCTGAGCTTCTAAACAGGCAATGAAGCCCTACCCGTGTATGTCAAGGGTTGTACTCAGGAAGACTTTTAAGGTGGCAGAAGGTCCACCCTGAACACCTGAAATCTTTCTATCCAGATATTGAACTCAAAATGAAGCTCAGCTTTGGTTGATTGGGTTCTGGAACATTCTCTGTACAGGAAGGTGACCCTCACGAACCGTGGTCCTGACGGAAAGTGCTGACAGGTGAGATGATGCGAACCACCCTGCATTCAAATTGGAAGCCACGATATACACTTGCAAGGAGACCGAGATAAGCCAAGGCAGGAGGAAGATATTTCCCATCATGCACCGGGCCAGATATGAAAATATCATCTCTTGCCTTGCCAAGGGACTGCAGCAAATATCTGTAAGTGCTGTATTGCCGCAGACTAACAAGGACCGTGCCCTAGAAGCCTCTGTAGTATGGTTCAATTAGGCGAGGTGACGCTTCCACCACAAAGCTGTATTAATTATTGCACAGTCCCCTGAAAAGATTGATACTGACAGTAGCAAATTTGGATCATGTTCAGTTTAATGTGTCCACGTTGCATGATTTTCATCAGCTCTTATTGCCTTTTAAGAATAAGTATTGCTGCTTCATTTCCTTTAGTCTCTTTAAATTTAAGGAAGTGTTATTTTATTTATTACAAAATGCTTAGTACCCGCAGCCCTACATTAAGGGGCCCTAATTTCAAGGAGCAGGTGATGTCAAGATCCTGGAGTCATGTAGTAATGTATTGGGACATTTTACAATGCAGACTGTAGATTCAAAGTTAGGGGCCATTTTGATTTTCACAGGCTGGCCGCTGTACTGCTGGTGCGGTGGAGGTCGCCACACCTGCTTCAGCCGGTTTACTGCATTTATGGCATTATATACAAAAGACTAGTTGCAATGACACTAGTCGTAAATTGCGACCAGTATTTTTTAATTGTGTCGAATTTTGCAAACCAGCCTATGTACTAAGTCAGTTTGCAAAATTCCCATTCAAAGCAAGTGGCAATCCAACCTGTCTCATATATATTCATGAGGTAGGCAACTTACAGCCATCAAATGCCTTCATAGAGATGGTGGCCTGCTGGGGTTACCAGACCATCATGTCTGTAATTACATTTAAGTAAAATCAACTTTAAAAAAAAAAAAGAAAAAAATTTCCTTATAGTAAACAGGGCTGCATTTAAAAAAAAGATGCTTACATTTTCAAAAAAAAGTTAGATTGAGAGTTGGCAGTGGTCACCTGCACCACTGCCTTCTCTCTAACAAATGTTGGGCCTCATATATAAGAAAATGATGCATTGTCATTGAAACGTCAGAATTCTTGCGTCTGCCACACATCCTCTAATGATGCCATGGATGCACTGTGTTTACAATACAGAGCTCCATGGCACTGTTTTCACAGATGCATTTGAAATTCTGACGCATCTGTTTGCACTAAAATGACGCATTGCTGGAGTTGAGTCATGAAACTGACGCAACTCCAGTAACGTGAGGAGGGTGCCATTGGAAAAAGCCCAGCGTCAATGTTACGCCTGGCCTGGGCATGTGGTAAAGTTTTGACGCAGCGCAGTTGTAAAGTGATGCAGTAAAAAGCTGTACATTTCACTGCCAGCCTTGGGTCGGCCACAAGTGTACTTCTGAGAGGAAGGGCAGACTGACGTGGCATGCTTTTTGCAGATGTTGCGGGCCACGCTTCTGTAAGAGACCCTC
This sequence comes from Pleurodeles waltl, assembly GCF_031143425.1. NCBI lineage: Eukaryota > Metazoa > Chordata > Amphibia > Caudata > Salamandridae > Pleurodeles > Pleurodeles waltl. The sequence goes on from NC_090446.1 coordinate 102,067,958, forward strand.
AGGCTGTGAGCTAGGGCTCTGCAGATCTATAATGTACCTAATGACAAAACTTCAAATTCACGGGTGTGTCTCAGGAGCTCACTACCAATACAGAGTGTAAGGATAGTGTTTTTCTCCTAAAGACCTCCTCGAAGCACGACGTCATCACGTAGAGTGACGGACAGGCCTGCAAGATATGAGAGAGATTTTCAAACAGACCAGTCTTTTAAAAAGGAAGGGACATGGTCCTGCCGATGCTGAGTACCGGAAGCTTTTAGAAGGTGGCATCGAAACTGGTCCCTGCCGGGCTCTGCTCTGTTTTCATGCCAGTGGCACAAGAGGGAGCAGTGGTGGGAGCATGCGCACTAATGTGAAAAAAGCTGTGCGCATGCTCACTTCTCGCAGTGGAGAAGTTGCGGTGTGGCATCACGCCAGGGGAGCATTCTAGCGTCAAGGGAAATCCTGGAAAGAGAGACATTTTATCTCTGAATTTCCCTTCTCTGGCTGCAAAGCCAGAGCGACAACAACATCGCCCGTCTTGTAAACATCTGTCCCCAGCCATTCTAGACGGATCCTCAGAAACACCAGTGACTGGCTCAGGACAATCCTTCTCTGGTTACTCAAGTCAGAGCTCAAGGAGGACCCCAGCAGCAGCCAGGCACACCAGTGCGACCCTGCTCTGCCCTTTCACAGAAACCATCTGAGTGTGCAGACACCAGTGGAATTCAGCCACAGGGATAGCTTTTCTCCCTCCTCTTCCAAAGGGGCTTTCAGAGCAGGTGTGGCTCCTCCACTATGGCAGAGGATAGTGGCACCACTGCCACAGCAACAGTTGCAAAACTTTTACAATAAAACGATAATAAACTAAGTTTATTATCGTTTTATTGTGAGAGGGGTGGGCCACAGGCTATGACGAGCACGGATGGGGAGTGCTAGTGCGCATGTGTGTTTGGCCTGCGTCTCAGGACCGCAGAACACACATGTGCACTGTGCTGTCTCCAACCCGGCACTGTGTTGCTGGGTTGGAGACAGCAGGAGAGCCTCCCACTCTGCCTCGGAGCGCCCTGGCTTGCCGCTCCAGCCAATTAAAACTTGCTGTCCTGCTGCCTGCACAAGGGGATGTAAATAATCCCTTGGGTATGGGCCAAAGCACAACCAGAGATTTTTGTAAAAATTGGAATAAAAAACGAATTTAAGAACGACTTTTTAAGATATATGAAAATAAAATAAATTGGTTCCTTCAACATTTGTGATAGTTTTAAAACTTAGACACATTTAAAAATACCCTGACCCAGTTGCCACGAGTGACCAAAATTCTCCAAGTGTGGCTCGCATCAATTGGCCAAACAAAACCAGGTGTGGTCTACTAGAAGTATGCTGAAGATCATGAAGTTTAGTCAAGCGTAAACGCTGGGATTTGATCCAAGGATTTGTAATTACATCTGATAATTTAGCTACTAAATACATATGTCCTCCTGCCTTCCCACCTCCGTGTCAGCTCTTGCAGGTGTTCGTTCAAAAAGATGAATGTGTCATTGTGCATTGTGTAAAGCACTTCAATACCTTTGGATGAAGTTGGCGCTATACATAACTGCAAACAATATAAGTGGTGCGCTGGCTGCACAGTATGGCCTCTTCCATCAGCTGCCGGAGACAGGAGGTGAGCAGTCAAGGATCCAGGGTCCCAGTGCAGGTATGCAGGGGCGGTAGCCACCCTCTCACTGCCCTGGGATCACGAAGGCAGCAGTGAAACAGCAAAGCACACAAGGGTCTATAGAGTTGCTTACTTTTATGCAGTTTATCCATTCCTTTTATTTCGTTTTTTGCAGTTTTTATATAGCGTGGGCTTGACCCAAAGGCATGTCCTAACAGGAAAGATAGGCCAGGCCACACCTTGCCCCACCCCGCTGATGGATTTCTAAGTAATGTACATTATTGTAAAGTGTTTGTAGCTTTTTGTTGCTTATGTTTAATAAATATACTTTTTTGCTATTATGTTATACTTTGCTGAGTGAGACTTAACGATTTTCTTAAGCACACAATGCAAGTTCATGATTTAGGCATCACCCCTTTTTGGGTTGACCACACCCCTTTAGCAGGTGTCACACGTCCCTTGAGCGGCCCCCCCCCCCCCCAACACACACACAGATTTTTCATCCACTTAAAGCCCTGGGTGAGGCTTGGGAAGAGTCAGTTGATGTGCGACTGTAAAAGAATTCAGTATTCAGGGCCCTTGATTTCGGAGCACGTGCATGCCTCCCTCACACAGCAGTGGCGTGACAAAGGCCCCCGGAGCCCCCGCGGTGCTTGGGGGCCTGGAGCTCCAGGGGGCCACCTCAGCACAAAACCTGGGCCTGAGAGCCCCTAGTTAAGTTCGGAGGGGGCCCTCTCTATGTACTTTGCTGTGGGGTGGGGGGGGGCGGGATTCAAGTTTCGGTACGCCACTGTGCACTGCTGTTTGTAGAAAGCCATCCGGGCTCTCCCCAACAATGTATCCTGTTCTGCGCGTCCGGGCGGAGCGCAGAACAGAGGTGATAAAATAAAGACGGAACTGCGCTGACGCAGTTCCGACTGGAGACCTGAACTGTGTAAAGTCTCCTTTATTGTGCACAACACGGTTTGGGCCTGAAAACTTACATTGGCGACGAGGCGAGTATCCAGCAATCCTGCGTCGCATATACACTTGCAGGCATGCAAGGGGGCAGAAAAAAAGAAAATGATAACGAAGGTGGTGACCGGCGCTGTGCCCCGCGACGCATCGACAGCCCCTGAGCCGAGGAACCAGGCTGCGCGCAGCAGGAGGAAAAGTAAAAGCAACAGCGTGTACCCTACCTTCAAGGTGAGCCCCGCCCACGCTCCGGTGTGAGACCCGCGGTGATAGGCGTCGCCGCCTGCCCCGAAGTAGTCCTGCACCCAGCCTCGGGTGATTCCTTACTGCGGCCCAGAAAAGGGAGAGGCGAGGCCAGCGCTCCTAAGCGCACGCGCCTCAGGGGCTGACTACGCCACGTGGGAGGGCGGCGCGCGGCAAGGAATGCCCGCGCACACCCCGTTGGGCGGAAATAGTCACGTGTGCTCGAGCTGTGCTCCCCAGGAGAGGGCAACACAGCGTAAAGTGCTGGAGGGGCAGGAGCCCCATACACCGAAAGAAAAAAAAAAGAAAAGGGGGAGAGAAACCCCTAACAGAAAAAAAACTACAGAGACACAGAACCCAGGCACAGGGACACGTGGGTGGAGCCGCCCCCCCGCCCCAGAAAAAAAAAAAAAGAAAGGACTTTCAAGAGGAATAAGAAGAGACACATATGAAGCAGATAGAAGCATAGTGGAGCCAGAAAAATAAAACAGTATATAGACGTGCCAATACTTCAGAATATGCAGTACACAGAAGTACAAACAGCTAAAGTTCAATAATAAATGACATTCTAAAGAGAGAATATCTGAAAAAAAAAGGACCATTGTCAAAAGAGGCTGCAAGAAAGAATTCCGCAATATAGCAGCAAAGTGCTTGCACAACCAAAAGCACAATGAGCGCCCCACAACAAGAAAACCCCCAAGTGCCCGTGCAGGCAGGCACCAGTACTCACTCTTCAGTCACTGCGTTGCCCCCGTTCAGCCAACTGATTGACCTGGCCACAGCAGCTCCAAGATGGCGCCTTTGGTTAAATCGTCTAGAAAACTACTTCTGCGCCACAAGAGAGACAGATGGGGCAGTGCGCAGATCGCTCATGCTGCTGATGGGAGGAGACGAGCTGCAAGAACTTTTTGATTCACTCCCAGCTACTGGTGATAAATCAGACTTCAACGCGGCAGTGGAAGCCCTAAATAAACACTTTGACCCACAGTTAAACTCAGACTTTGAACGCTTCAAGCTCCAGCAGGCACAACAAACTGATGTTGAGTCAATGGATTTGTTCTATGCACGCCTAAGGAAATTGGCATGTTCGTGCGTAGGCCTTAATCAACAAGAAGAGATTAGGGCACAGATCATTCAGGTATGCCAGTCAAACGCACTACGGAAGCTCATCCTACGCCAGCAAGGCATGTCCCTCAACGACGTCTTGGTTCTGGCAAGTTCCCACGAACTATCGACGAGCCGGGCAGATGCCATGGCGGCGGTGAGGGGACAGTCGCTGGCCGCTGCATCAAACACATGCCCAGTTCAGGTGAAGGAAGAGCAGGTAGACGCCATACAAACTCGTCAACCGCCAGGGCGTAGACCAAACTCCGTCAGACAAGGAACACGTGCCTGCGGAAGCTGCGGGTATGAACACAAAACGACAATGAGATGCCTGGCGAAAGGTAAAACATGCGACAAATGTGGCAAAGACAACCACTTTGCGAGGGTGTGCAGGTCAGGGAGAGGCTGGCAAGGAAACCGGAGAGGAAAAGACGCCAAAGTCAGGAGTGTAATTAAAGAAGTCGATGAGTCCAGAACAACCACAGACCCAGTCTTTAAAGAAGAGGAGGACGAGGACATCTTTGTGATCTCATTCACTGGCGAGGGAAAGCAGAAAAAGCGACCACCATCCATGAGCAACATTCAGATTAACGGCAAATCGGCAACCGTACTCATAGATACAGGAGCATCTGTAAACGTAATAGATGACACCCTGTTTAAGCAATTGACTCCAACGCCATCGCTTACCCCAACCACCACCAAAATATTTAACTACGGGGGCCGAGAACCCCTTCCTCTAAAAGGCACTGTGGAAGTGGCAGTATCCAGCAGGCAAATAGTAACACAGGCAAAATTTTATGTGGTGACCGGAGACCGAGGTACCTTGCTGGGATGTCACACCACAGAAGAGCTGGAGTTGGTATTCTTCGCGCGACAGGTATACGACTCCCATGCTGAGCGTCAGATCAATGAATTTCCGCAGCTCTTTGAAGGGTTGGGCCGGCTCAAAGATAAAAGAATCAAACTCCACATAGATCCAAGAATCACGCCCGTCGCCCTAAGACACCGACGAGTACCGTTCCATTTGCGGCCAGCAGTGGAAAAAGAGTTACAACTGCTCAAAGACCAAGGAGTGATCGAGAAGGTGGAGGGACCAACACCATGGGTCTCGCCGTTGGTGATAGCGCCGAAGCCCAAGCAACCAGGAGCCATCCGTCTGTGTGTTGATATGAGCATTCCCAACAAGGCCATCAAGAAGGAGAGACACATAACACCTACGATGGATGATATCATAGCTGACCTGAATGGGGCACAGTGGTTCTCGAAATTGGACCTCAATGCCGGGTATCACCAGCTGGAGCTGGATCCGGATAGTAGGAACATTACGACATTCTCCACACACGTCGGGCTCCGGGGGTACAAGAGACTGAGCTTTGGGGTATTCTCGGCAGCCGAAGTATTCCAAAACGTGATAAGAGAGACGCTGTCAGGGTTGCCGGGAGTGATCAACTTGAGTGATGACTTCCTCATATATTCCAAGACTAGAGAGGAACATCATCAACATCTCAGGGCCACACTGCAGAGGCTAGTGGAGGCCGGACTAACACTCCACAAGAAGAAATGCATGTTCTACCAAACGTCGGTGGAGTTCTTAGGATATGTCTTCTCAAAAGAGGGGTTACAGGTGGACCCGCGGAAAGCTGATGCCATTCGTCAAGAGCCGATTCCCAAGAACCCCACTGAAGTAAGAAGTTTCTTGGGTATGGCGACATGCTGTGGGAGGTTCATTCCGCAACTTGCGACAATGGCAGAGCCTCTCCGGCAGCTCACAAAAGGAGGGCACCAGTGGGAATGGAGCCCAGCGGCTGACAAGGCGTTCATGAACATCAAAACAGCATTACTGGACAAGGCAACAATGGCTTACTTTAACCCCCACAGACGCACAGAGGTGGTAGTAGATGCCAGTTCGGTAGGCCTGGGCGCCATCCTCCTTTAGGAACAGAACCCTCAAGAGTGGGTTCCGGTTGCGTATGCCAGCAGAGCGTTGTCATCCGTTGAAACACGATATGCACAGATAGAGCGCGAAGCATTGGCGATTCGTTGGGCGTGCAAGCATTTCCACCTGTATCTGTATGGGCAAGAGTTTCAGGTGGTAAAGGATCACAAGCCTTTAGTCGCACTCTTTGCCGGATGCCCTCGTCTGGCGCCCCCACGTATAGAGCGGTGGACCGTTCTCCTGCAACCCTACTGGTTTACCGTTACCTATCGACTGGGAGTGAATAACCCTGTGGACTATTTGTCTCGCCACCCATCTCCAATGACGACCGATCACTCACAAGAGAACGATGAGGAGAGCACTGAAGTGTTTGTCAACATGATTATACAATCAGCCTGTCCCAAGGCCCTTAGTGTAATAGACATTGCAAATGCTACCAGGGAAGATATGGTGTTAAACCTGGTCAAGGAAGCATTGGACCACAGAAAATGGAAGCTCTTCCTGGAGAAGACACAAGTGGCCAATCATGAGTGCAAGGTAGCCATGCAGGGGATGTGGAGGGTGCGCAATGAGCTATCGACAGATGGTCAAGGGCTGGTTCTTCGAGGAAGGAGAATTGTGCTGCCGCAGAGTTTATGGGCCCGAGTGGTGGAGTTAGCGCATCAGAGCCATCAAGGCGCTGCGAAGACTAAGGCAAGGTTACGAGCAAAGGTGTGGTTCCCCGGTATGGACAGTCAGGTAGATGAATTGGTGGGGAAATGTCACTCATGCGTCATCACAACAGGGGACCCACCTAGTTGCCCAGTCATCACTGAACCAGCGAGCTAGAAGCCATGGGCGAAGCTGAGCATGGATTTTGGAAGTTTCCCAGATGGGCGGTTGACCGTCGTCTTCATTGACTCGTGCACAAAATTCCCTGTTGGAGGAGCTGGCCATACATCATCGTAGGGTCATGCCCTATTGGCCACAGGCTAACGGGGACGTTGAGAGGTTCATGCGGACTCTAAACCGAGCCCTCAGAATAGGTGTTGAACAAAGAGAAGGCAGTGAGCAATGTCTGCAACAGTTTTTGAGTGCTTATCGCCAAACACCTCACAGCACTACAGGGTGTGCGCCTGCTGCACTGATGTTCAAAGTCCCGCCTCGGGACTGCATCCCATCTGGCCCTCATTGGGTATCCCCTGAACTAGATGTCGAAGCCACCCAGCGGCACCGAGAGCGCACGAACCGGAAGGCCTCTGAAAAACGGCAAGGTCGGTTCAGAGACTTGCAGGAAGGGGACCGGGTGGTAGTGAAGAGCCGCCGGTCAGGAGGGAAATTCCAAACTCCGCTTGAGCCTGAACCCTGGCAGGTCATCAGTGTAAGAGGCTCCATGATAACAGCAGCCAGAGGCAGGCAGAGAATCACCAGAAACAGATCTCATTTCAGGAAAGCAGGAGTGTTGAGCACGTCTATAGAGGAAGGAGAGGTTGACGAATCGATGACCGAATCTCCGGATGGGGAAGTCGGAACAGAGAAGACTCCGGCAGCCGTGCCCAGCATAAGGCACCCGCTGGGAGAGAGCGCTGACCAGGAGGATTCACTTGTTAGGGGTGGACGGTACCATCTGCGCCCAAACCCTGTGCCCAACAGCCAGCTCAGAGACTTTGTCTGTACCCTTGGCTGAGGAGGAGCCTATGTTCGAGGTTGTATCACCAGCTGGAATATCCTCCGGGTCCATTGATATTTTTCTGTTTGTTTTCCTTTTGTTCTTTTGCCCGCTCTTGTGTGTCTATTTCTCTTTTATTCGCATGTTCACGTCTCCACCACTCTAGTATGGCATTTGTAGTTGGTTATGGCTTAAGTGTATTCATTTCCTCTTCTGTGTGAAGTAAAACATGGGAGGGATGTAAAGAGTCATCCGGGCTCTCCCCAACAATGTATCCGGTTCTGCGCGTCCGGGCGGAGCGCAGAACAGTGGTGATAAAATAAAGGCGGAACTGCGCTGACGCAGTTCCGACTGGAGACCTGAACTGTGTGGAGTCTCCTTTATTGTGCACAGCACGGTTTGGGCCCGAAAACTTACACTGTTCACGTCCTCCGGCTGTAGCGCGATAAGCTTGGAAAAAGTATAACAAGATGTTCTAAAAGCAAAAGGCGAGGATCTCAGCCTCCGAGGCTGCGCAGTTCAAAACCGCAAGCCTCAGTCCTAGACTCAATGTAAATAAAATATGTATATCAAATTCTACCTTTTCTGGTTTCAACTATTAACATTTCTGACATTTTATATCACTTGTCTGCTATCTCGCCAGATGCGCCGAGGACCAGGATATTGAAAAGTATATTCGGTCCTATAGAATCTCGACGTAAGGTAAGTTGTGTGACCTTGGCCCTTGATAACGGCAGGGTGGTGCGTTTGCCTTCCGTTCTCCAAAGAATCCTGGGGTGAAATGTGTAGAGTTGTCCACTCTAGACCCTCTTCCTCATTTCAAAATTTCAGGGGCACAGAGATCAGCAGTTCTGCAGCCGTACCATTGGCTAAGATTGTGGGCCAAGGGCACTGGCCTCGAATTATGGCTGTCTTTACCACTCGAAGGTAAAGGGCAACCTTCCCCTTGCTTGCATTAAAGCCCAAGGCTGACATGCTGCACAAGTGAGGCCCACTGGAACAACAACGGATGCGACCCTAGCTCAGGCCAACAGTGAAGGCATCCCAGGCCACCCTCTATTCCGAAAGGGCCAAAGACAGCCTCACCAGGAAGGCAGATAACCTCTGCAGAGTACTTCTCCTTATCCTGCTGAAACCCCCCCTATAGACTTATAGCCTGCTGTAGTGCTGTAGTGGGGTATACCAGCCATTAAAGGCCCGCTCCAGCGTTGAAGGCCCGACCCAAGGCAAGGGCCTTTAACAAGGGAGCGTGACTTTAATTGCTGGTATAGCCTAGCTATAAAGGGCTATCAGGTTATTAGAGCATTCTGCCACTAGAGGGCAGAATGTTCTAATAAATAAAACAAAGTCATCATGGAGCCCGTGGGGATTGAAATCCCCTCGGCTCCATGAGGCCTTTGTTCACAGCTCCTGCTGTGAACAAAGAACATTGGAATCTTGACGCTTGGGCTTTTATCAGCCAGTAGAAGCCCAGAGCACTCCTTTGTCTCCAAAAGAGCTCCCAACATTCCAATGTTCTAATACCCCACATACCCTTTATATTAGTTTACCTGATCGTGTTATGAAACACTCCCTGTTCCACCTATGACGTACATTGCTGTGTTGCTTTGTAGCTAGGTTTGTTCTTTTCAAGCCTCCCCCTCGTATATACACACATACCTACATTAAGCTGCTGCCTCTCAGCCTGAGGTACCTGTAACCTCACTGCAAGTCAGGACTGAGTGGAAATCTTACTCCTGATATGGAGAATCTGAAAATATTACTCTCTGTTTTTTACAAACATCTTATAAGACAGTGCCCAGTAGCACTGCCTTATAAGATGTTCTTGGACACTGATGCCAGGAAATGTTGCTGCCTCATAAATCTCATCAGAAAAAGAAAGAAATGCAGGACCGCAGCGTTTATAAGATGCGGTAAGGCAGTCTTAGAGCACCATCTAATGGTGCCAACAAATTATTACAAAAGGCCTAAAAAATAGACTTTTTTCAGAGAAGGGTAGGCCTTCGGGAGAAAAAAATGGGTGCTGGAATTCCTGACAGCATTTCTGGATATATCTTTTCTGGAAAAATTAATGAGGTACCTTTGCTTGCAGTTGAATGAAATATAATAGTATTCCCCTGCTTCCGGTGTTCCAGTGGCCCATTCCACACTGGGCTCTGGCACTGGTTACTTCCATTGCACTAACCAGGAAGGACAAGATGTGGTGGCTAGGTCTGTGCTGAATAAATGAAAGAAGACACAAAGAGTTGTGATTTGAATCAATTCTTACTAGGTGGACAGTCAGTGGCAACACTGCTATTTATCTAGTCAAAGGCCCCAACGGTAGGAAATAGATCCATGCTGACTGCACAGAAGCATGATCACACTTGGGGCAGAGGTTTTGCAGATGATGTAGAAACTCGCGCAAGGCGACGGAACATGGACCTGACGTCAACAGGCCCACAGATGCTAGCCTCCCTCCAGTTCCATGGACAACCTCTCAATGCCCATCTGCTGCCCACAGAGCATCTGCCACATCCTTTCCTTTTCGACATTTTCGAGTTCCACTATTTCTGCCCTGTCAAAATTATGCCACTGGCCAACTATGACAAAGTCTGAAGACATTGGAAATCTGTCACTTGCAAAATAATTTCATCCACTTGACAGAAATGCAGTGGCAATGTGGATACTTTTTAGGGAAATAAGAATTCTGAACAGGAGCCAGTCTGTGAAATACCAGGAGCTTTGGGCCAACGCCAGTCACAAAACACTGAAGAAAAATCAACTAACTTTTCTCCAACCCTACTACCCTTTGGGAGGCAGTTGTCTGATGTGAAATGTTAAAAATAGCCTATATGTGGATTCACCTTTGAAGTAAGTGAAATTTTAGGTGGTAAAATTTACTCACTACGGCTCGATTTGAACCGGTAGTCGAGTCCCACAGCGCCCTTCCCTCCGGACTTGTAGGATGTCTGTTCCTAAAGGTACAGATGGCATGGAGAAGGGGTACGGAATCATCTTAACAAAAAGGAACTGGGGCAATACCAGTATCTGAGCGACTGCAGAAAGTGATTTCTATGGCTTGGTATATCCAGCCTCCATTTCTAGGCCAAACAGGTTCTTAAGTAGAGCAATGCAATGGCCAAACGGAGCATCATCCCGTCAACTGATGCTTGTAGTGTTACCTTCTTCCCATCTGGGGGTGACCCTACTCTGGCTTTTTATTCTCCTCCTCTATGCACTCGCATTGTCTCTCCATTCAGAGTGCTGTCTCGTGGTATGTGGACAAACAAATACAGACCCACCACAAGACTACACTGGAGCCTACAGATGGACGAGATACCATCTGCCACCAGGTAGCACCACTCAGTTCATCTTGGTGCATCTAATAGCCTTGTACTCTCAGGTGCCCCTGCAGTATCCAACATGAAGCCTTGATAAATCCCCAGGCCCGCTGCCACATAGGGTGAAACACATGTTGGCTGAAACAAGTAACTTACCGGGCATCGTAAATACACTCAAAGCAAGAAAATAAAGAATGTGCCAACATGCAACTGGAGTTTTGTTTTAAAGCAACTAACTGCTGTGTCAGGCATGTAGTCATGAACAGAAGCCTCGAAGGGCAGGTACCAACACAGATCTATGTTGTAATTATAAATGCCCTCACTGGTCCATTTGTAATTCTCCTTTGTGGGCAGTTTATCTCAGCTCATGCTGCTCCTTTGCAAAACTAGCCTGGACTACCCTGCCGCTGCCCACACTTCCTGTCCAGGTTCCGAGACAGGAAGTGGTGTCCAGCATCCTAGCTATGGACCAGTAAGGGATCCTTACTGCAGGGTCCCACAGCCCTCATGATATGACACAAAGTATATCCATGGAACATAGCAACTGTGTTGACATCTGAGGGGGGCTTATAACTTAAACTTGTTAAGATTACTTTAATATTGGAAGATGGTGTTCACTCTTATAAAGCACTTTTACTGGTACCCAACTTATATGTTGTAATTACTACAAAGTGTACAAACCCTAGGCCTTATCTACAGCCTTCCTTCATAACACATCTGCTTTAAGTTTGCAGAGTTTAAATGCTCATAAAAGTGGCTTTTAGTCACTCTGTGCATCGATGAACCAGGGGCAAGAAAGCAAAATGCAGCTATCTAAATAATAATGAGGATGATAATATGTACATAGTGATCACAGTGACGTTCTATTCCTTCTTGTTTGATCAAGTTATCTGGCTTTCAATGTGTCATTGACTGTGCACTGTATGTTGTACTAAATTTGACCAGGGCTTTGCGATGAGAAGCTACAACAAGAGTTCACTGTCCCTGAAAACTCAACAGGACGGGGACAAAGTCAGTCTTGCAAGGGTGCTCAGAATTTCAGCACTTACTTTCCTTCTCATGGTTATATCTTCTCAAAACACATGAGATTCTGTATTCCTTGTATAAGCATTAGTCTCTAAATTCTTTATAATCGGCGGCTTGTGATGCACCAGGTCACTGATTATAAAGAGAAGACATCAGAACTACACTATTATAAGTTATTACAGTTGAGTTCTGACATCACAATGTCTGCTGCCAGCAGCCAGGTGAAAGGCAGGTTGGGTCACGGAGCAGAACTGAAACAGCTGTCTAAAGCAGCAAATGGAATGCTGCTTTCATTCTTCTGCTCTATTTTAATAGCTTACAATGACAAGCACAGAGAATATGCTTATTTTTTTGCACTCCTTAGACAGAGAAAAGCTAGAATCTGTCTGCATGTTTCTACATATTTGTGGCCTACTTCAGCTTTTTTTTTTTTTAAACGGACTTATATTGAACTGTTTCTAATATGTGTTTGCAACAATATGTAATACGTTTTGGATATGTTTAATTTTGCACCAGAGGTTTACTTTGTATTCTTCATGTTTGCAAACGTGCTTGCTCCTTCATATGAAAGAGCTACACACCAAGGTTTTCAGTGGTTTGTGGGAAAGGTGATAGTGTTACCACCTGTTAGATGGGTTAAAGTACCCCCTGGCATACAGGATAAGATCCTTTCAAGTCACTTGGGAGTTCCATAACCTTATAAAGGAACTCAGCCTTTGGCCTCGTTCCTCAATTTGGTTTTGGGACTCCTTGGTGATTTGCAATTTCTTTTTAATGGATTGCCGGGGGTACTTAATCCCATAAATGAATATGTAAATAAAAGTGCTGCACTCAGAATCTCCTTAAATCTCTCCAGTTCCCCAGAACCTGGTACAGGTACACATACCTATCGCTGGCTGCTGCTCCTCCCAGGTGTCTCCAGATGCTGAGCTCAGCAGAAAGAAGAGGGCGCTGAATGCACAGCACTGTTCCCTGAGACCCCCTAGCCCCCCCCCCCTCTTCCCGGTACCCACAGGAGCTCCTGCTGCACACAGACTCATTCATCAGTTTACTCAGTGGAAATATGATTTCAAATCAGTCTCAAGGGAGTTTCAAGCCCACCCTTTGGAAGTCCACAGGGCCTGACACTTGTCTGCTTGCAGAAGCTGGCTGTCAAGGCAGCTCGGTGGGTTGAGCCTAGGCTGCTTCAGGCAGCTGACTGTACATTTTACAGACAAGTGCTATTTTGCTGATTATTGAGCTGTTATAACCTGCAATACTAAAATGTTATGAGGCTGTCTGAGGCCTCTGGATGTTTACCTTATTTTCTGGCTGGCATTGAGCCAAAGTTCAACTTGGTGGTAAATAGCGATTCCTTAATGCCCAATTTGCATTAAGGAATTGCTTCTTACATGTGCTTTAGAAATCGTAAATAAGGATTCCTTATTTGCGATTTCTTATTTAGAGAGTCGCAATTTGTGACTCTCTAAACAGGGTCGCAATTTTAAGGAATCGCTATTTTGGCGATTCCTTAAAATTGCATTCAGAATGCCTTTGATACATTCTGAAATGGCTTTTTGCACTCGCAAACGGGCATTCACACCATTTGCGAATGCAAAAAGCTTTGATACATCTGGCCCTAGGACTGTTGTATTTCTTATGAGCATCGTGACATTGGATTGTACTTTCTTACTTGTTCAGAGTGATGTTGTGTCTGAGCCTTACAGTCTCCATTAGGTCCATGAGTGTGTTGAATCGAATCTATGCCTGGTAATTCAAACCTAGCAGCTGAAAGCTACAGGGGTTCATCGAGTGCTTCTGTGATACTGGCCACAAGTTACAATACCCTAAAAGATGTATCTCAAGAGGTTTCTGATTACATCAAAGTTAATATTTTGTTTGTGTTAACAATGACTTTCTGATCACGCCCACAATATTCCCCAAGACCTTTGTGAAGGTCAGTGTGACTTCTGTATTGAGGAGTTGCTTACAACATTCTCCATTCTCATACATATGGCACATGTCTATTACACGGTGCTACTCTAATGTAATGCAATGTATGTTTGTAGGCATTACAACATGGCCCAGGCAAAATTCACACTTATGACTGAAAAGAAAGCTGTGAAGCAACCCCAATTCATTTGTCCTTTTGTTAGCAAAGGAAGTTGTAGGTAGGATAACATCAACCATATCTTCATTATTTACTATACACAAGCCAGTAGTAGCATGTCTGAAATGAAACAGATTAAACTTGATGACATCACAGATGTAAATAGATGGCAAAGCCTTTGTTCTTGAGACATTCTGTCCTCTTTTTCATGCCCACCTTACAATCATTCTCCCTTAGACATTAATCAAAATGTACTGAGCAAATGCTAACTTGGGAGTTACTGCAGACATGGAATTGAAGACTTAGCGTCAATATAGTATTTAATTTGGGGTTATGTGTACGGGTTTAATGTTTTGGTGACTATGTTTTTTGTAGTTGTTTGGAAAATCAAAACTTCAACTTTTTTCATTGATATGCGGTTTAATCCTTTTAATAATATTTTGGGTTATGGTGTTTTAGGTGTGTGCTATACTTTTACCTCTTCTCCCTGCTTCCCTAGGTAGTACTCCCTCTGTGCCACTGCCATACTCATCTGGTCATAGTAAATCCTTTTTCCACTTCTCAGGCTTTAGCTCTTACTCTTCTGGAGAGTGGACTGGAACTCCTTCAGCTCCATCCATCAATAAGATCCTTAGGCAATTTTCATGACCTGCCCTTTAAGGGAATCATCACACTAGCTTTAGGTATCTCACGCATAATGATAGATGGGGCATTGTTTCAGGCAAAGCTTCCCAACTCATGAAGAAGTCCTGTTCACCAGGAACCAAAAGAGATTATAAATTGAGTTAATGAGCTTAAATACATTGGTGAATGGAAGAGAAACTGGACCCACTCAGTCTCCCTTGACCTTATCTAACTTTCTCATCTTTTCTTTTGAGGAGAGGTCTTTCCAATTAGTTTTTTGGTTTGGCCGTATACACAGGCCACCCTTCTATTGAAAATGCTACTTAATTCCATAGCTCTTTGCTTTGTAAGTTGATGTGAGACGTTTCCTTCTCCCACTGTGGAGTGCTGCTTGTCTGGTCATCTATGATGTAATGGAAAGCCAAGGTGATGGAATTCCTTGGGAGGTAGATAAGGTTAATCAGTACTTTGCTGTTACACCTGCTCCCCGTGGGGTGATTTCTGTATCTATTCTATTTACAATAAACCCTCCCCTAAACTAGCCACCTACCACACCTGATCACAACAATGTCTATTACTTACCTCAATGCACATTATTCCTCTCGGTCAAGCTGGAACATGTCCAAGTTCACGTTTAGTCTCATTTAAAACCTTTCAAGTTTAAAGTTCTTGAATCTACATTTTAGTTTTCCCGGGGTCTAGGTCATTTTTTGTTTCTTTCTCTTCTAGCTCATCAGTCAAAAGAGTGTGAGTTACTAAGGGCGCCATTGGTGTTATTGCTGCATGTCTTTTATAATGCTGCTTACTGCTTATGCTGCAATTAAAGGAGTAGATAGCATGTAATATCTTTCTTCTTTTCTTTAATGAAACCTAGATGTTTCAGCACTGGCTAAGGAAACTGTCCAAACCCACACCTAGCTCTATACACTACAGTTACACTACTGGGGGATAAACATACACAATCTAGGTGGCATTGTGGAGGGTTTCGGGAGTACACAACTCTGGGTATGAGGCATCAAATGCACAGGGGATATCTGTGAGGGAGACATGATTTTTCAGTACTGTATACAAAATGTTGTCCAGGAATCAAATGCAAAATGTATATGAGAAAACAAACCTTCCAGAGATTTTTAGAAAGAGTAGACATTCACTTGCACATATGTGCATCCGTACAAGGCAAGTACAAAGGTCTACATTGCGTGAGTTGCTTCATGTTTTCGGACTAGGTGTATGCGGATGGTTCCCATTGAAAGCAAAACTGGGAAGAGAAAATTGAGATGCACTTTAAGGATGAAAAGTTGAATAAAGATTTCCCTGAGTCTGCTCAACGCCAGAGTACGACTATGTTGTCTTGATGTAATTATATCCCTACTGGATGGTAAAAGGCAGGCTTGGTAGAAGCCAGCATATGGGAGAGGTGTCCGAATTCAGAAGTTTAACAGAGAGAATATTGTAAATTCCTGGGCCAAGGTACCTGTTTACCTGGGGGAAATATGGACCACAACGCAACAAGAGGTAAAACAAAATAGTACCTGGAATCATTTGTAATGTTCTTGGTAATTTGGACATTTGTCATTAAACTCGGTGTGTTTTAACCATTCAATTTTATGAGAGTCTCAGTTATTAAGATCGAAGGAACACTGGACCAAAAAGTTCGAAAGTGTTGAGCCCCCAAGTGGTTCATTTCTTGGCCCCGGTGCTGGATGCAGGAAAGGTTTGTCTGGACTGAAAGACCTTACTTGCATATCTCGGCACTCATCCCACCAATCACAATGGCCATGAGTTGCCAAGATGAATGGGGTGATGCTAAACAGCCTCAAAGGTGGTCCACCAACTAGTACTCATACTCTCTCGTGCTACTAACTGGCCCACACTTGTCAAATGATCTTTAAATATGTCATATGGAAACATATCATTTATCTTCAAATATCTTCACCTATCTAGTGTTGTTATTGTGAAATAGCACTTATATAACACATACTCTGCTGTTACTATAGCATATCTATAACAAAAAGACGTGTACCAACATCCTACTTAATAGACTCAATGGTCTATTTCTCTTTAGCAGACCACAATTTAAAAGAATGAAAGTATTATAATGAAAACAAGCCTTTCAATGGTGTTTTGAGTATTATTCATAAGTACCGCATTGAAAGAACAGCTGATATTTTGGGTGGCAGCGATCCTGAAGAACTCGTGTACACAAAGGGTTGCCCCGAGGCAAAATGGTGTGATGTGGAGCTCAGTCCAGAGCTGTTGACCCAACATTCTGAGGTTTAGCAAGGTGTGATATTTTATAATGCCTACTTAAGAAGGCCAATTGTAGCCAGTAACACAGGCATAGTGGTCTCAAGCCATACAAGTGTGGAATCCCATGCTAATTTCAAAGAATTCACACCAGGAGTTTTCTGGAATCAAAATAAAACTAAGATGAACAAGTTCTAAGACAGGAGAGATATTCCTGAAACAAAGTGATGTATACAGTTGAACATTAACTACATTCTTATGTAAAATGTATGCTCTCCCCCTTTTCTGGTTCACTCTGTGTCTCTTTCTCTTGCTCTGTTTTCCTCTCATCCGTTTTTAGGTGACTTATTTTAACCAGAATGGAAATTCACTTCCATGTTGTTGATCTCTCCAAGTACCTACAGAACAATGCACACACTATTGATGTTATTTTAAAAATAGTTACATTCGGGGGTTACTTGTATAATATTATCCTAAAGGTGTTGTCACCCAGACGTGGCTATGAACGCGTTCATTAACAAATGTTTTTGCAAATTCTATTTCACCAATGGAAAACACAGAAACCTGTGATGTTTATTTTATGAGACCATTCCTTCAATAACAGCAAAGGGACTGTGATCTAATACAACTGGTTTATTCTCGTTCAGGTGCAAGGACTCGAAGCTGAAGTGATATTGCTCAAAGACATTTTAAAACAAAATTAGATGTGTGTGAAAAATATATTGCAGACTATTACAAAAACATCAAGCGCATTTGAAGCATCTTCATCGAAGATAATAGTCCACCAAGCGATTGACAATGCAGAAACACCGACACATGTTACAAAGCTCAGGGAATATTGTCAGTTTTTAAAGCTGCTGGAAGAATCATTATTTCTTGATTCATCACCAGTTTATTGCAGGATCTAGATTAGCAGATCTAAAGTTACAGCTATGAAACAATCTATTTTACTTGTCAGAGAACTGCCCAAATTATTAAATGCAGTAACAGTGAGATATTTATGTGAATTTAAAGACACGTTATACACCTGTAATAATAACAAACCTTGTAGTAACTTATTGCAACAACAACCATGACCAATATGTCTGTTAACACTTTAAAATATGTTTTCATGTTCAACATTTCCAAATATACATTTTAGCAAATAAAGTGACTATCAATGAAAAAAGTGTCAATTTTTTGCCTGCAAAAAGTATTGTAACATGGCAAATGTTTTTTTTTTAGTTTATAATAAACGAGGAACAGGAACTGTTTGTGTTTTCATGGAATTTGTTGAATCGATAAAGCCTATATTTACCCATAAGCACATTGCGAAACGAGAGCCTTGTTAAACACCAGATAACCAGGGCTTCTCCCATTCTACGTGGCAGACCCGTGTCCTTGAATACCACAAGCAACATATACCAAAGTCTGTAAACAGAACATTTAGCTATACTGGTATTAACTGCTGTCGATGCTGCAATAATCACCGTCAAGTTGGACGTCTTTAGATCTCCTTCGTCTGATCATTCACCAACGGTAGATGCTCACTCTATTTTGTGAGTCCAAAAGGACTGCATTGTGGAATTTTCTGGGGCTGTCCTCGACCCATCTCCGTGTTTCTGTAATATTGACATGTTTCCATTACTTTGAGTCTCTGTGGTCTGAGGCTTGTGCAATGCATGCATTGAGCCACTTTGTAACCCCTTGTGCAACATTATTCCTGCACCAGGCTTAATGTATGGCAGAGGGGGCGTTCCCTTGTAAGGGGGTCCAAAAAAATGGCACAAAGAAATCTAAAAGATTTCTTTCCACTATTTTTTCAACATTTTTAACACCTGCTAAGAGTAGGCGTTGCAAATGTTAAAATGGCCCCCTAGGTGCTGTTCAGGGTTAGCGCCACAATTTTGTTGCTAACCGTGTACAGTACATCAATAGAGTAAAAAATGTTGACGCTATTGCCCCCTACCGTGCACCATGGTGCACCTTATTTTAAATACAGCGCACACATGGTGGCGGTAGGGAGGTGCTAAGGGGCACAAGAAAAGTGGCGATGCACTCAGTGCAGCGCCACTTTTCTTAAATCTGCCCCTAAGTATGGTTAAAGAATAGCGCCTGCAGGAACTGGTCGAACAGTTTTGTACGAAAGCACCACACTGGGTACATAAGAAACGTACTAGTTGGAAGCACACTCAACATATTTGTCATAGTTTATTTATTAAAAGCACTTCATAACTAGACTCTAGAATCCCTTTTCAAGATGTTTGATATCTCATTCCACCCGTCACTCAGTTCCCCATTACTGCTCATCTTTCCCTCTTCTTGTCTTCCTGCCCTTTCTCCTTCCTATTGCTGGCCTTCCCTCGCCTCTAGTTTGCTTGTCGCTTCTGTATACATCTTCAAATGAATATGAATATACACATACGAAAGTTTGTACCATGTCCTGTTGCACATCTCTGTGTTGTTACCGGCTGATCCTTATACCTGCTTTTGTGCCTTGATCCAGTATCAGAAGCACTAGATCCAGTCGTATCATTCTTTACTTGAAGGGATGCCGCATGAATCTTCTGAAACCAGTTTTCAAGCCTCGTCGAAGAGCCATCTGTTCATATAAGTTCACATAAGTTCTGATTAGTCAGGTTCTGATTGGTTATTTTGCAGGTGGTAGTAACCACAGCATTTAGAGACATCTAGGAGAGTGGTGTGTGCTCTATCAATGTCATCATCTGTCCTTTGAGCTGGATCGGGATCCAGCCTAAGACGCTAACTTGATTCAACATGCAGTGGTACCCATTGAAAACTAGTCAGATCAACCCCAGCTCAGATTAATATGCTGTGCTTTTGATTCCAGCTTGTGAAAGTAGAAAATAAATGATAGGCACTGTCTTACATGGTCACTGCGGAAGACTTGACAATTCTATGAAACACTAGGGTTAAGACTTTGCAGTAGGATTTGCACCAGACCCTTGGCGAAGAGCTTAATATTAATGAAACTGTGTGGCTAATAACTTTTGCAAGTTTGTTCCACATCCTCGAGGAATAAAACTTGGGGTCTCATTTGGAATCCGGATACATAGTGGTACATACGTAGCAATAGGAATAACCCATCTTCTTCAATATTCTGTCTACTTAGATTCATTAGCTATATCTACATTATTCAACTGCCCTGTTCCTCTTAGTACCAATATGCTCTTAGTTGAACATGCTATTATCAGCACCTTATTCCTTTATTCAGACATTCAGCTGTGGTAATAACACACTGGCTGCTGACAAGATCGATCAGGCCTCATTTACAAGAATCTGACGCATCAGTTCCAATGCGTCAGATTTTTTGCGCTGCCCTGTGCCCTCCTAACATCGCCATGGATGCACTGTATTTAAAATACAGAGCTCCATGGTGCACGTTTCCCCAGGTGCATCAGAAATTCTGATGCATCTGCGGTGCTAAAGTAACGTATTTCTGGACTAGCGTAAAAAAATATGGCACTACTCCAGCAATGCAAGGAGGCCCCCATATACAAAAGCCCTGCATCATTAACGCCTGCTATGAACAGGCATTGTATTTTTGACGCACTGAAGGCACAGAACGACGCAGTGAAATCTTGTTGATTTCACTGCTCCAGTTCTGCATGGCTTTTAACGGGGGAACACCTATCTTGCATACATTATATCTGGCGCAGGTATAATGTGGCGCAAGTCTTTGCAAACTGGCACAATGGTGCCATTGCACCAGTTTGTAAATGTGATACACTGTAGGGGACTGCTTTGCGCCACTGCTGCGTCACAAAAATGATACAACAGTGGCGTAAGGGGCTTGTAAATAAACTCCATCTTCTTTTGTACAGTAATATCACTCTGCTAACACAACATGAAGCAATATGTGGTTTACTGGGTATATTTTCACCACATCAATAAAAGTTCTGTACGTTGGAATGAAGGATATCACTGTAATATTCCATGTTTTACCCTTTTCTGGGAGGCTTACACTTTGTATCTTGTCTTTTTCCCTCACCCGCTAATAACGTTTGCCAGGTTTCTACTGAGCGGAGAAAACCCACTGGTACAGTAATGTCTGCACGTCTTAGAATTCTAATTCAGGAGAAAACTCCAAAACTGTAACTGTAGAAAAATGCCCCAGTGTATGTGGTTTGATCCCTAAAAACATGTTGAATTGGTATACACCTAATTGTCATGTTTTACTTATCTAATGGTCCTTAGTATAGGGTACAAAGGACACTGAGGGCCTGCAGGTTAAATTTCACTTGTGGACTGCAGCAATCATTGTGCCACCACTAAACAGACAATGCAAAACATTAATGCAGGCCTTCCACCAGCAACTTGATTGTGCAGGTTTAAACTGCAAATTATCCTTGACAAAATAACCCCTTATGACAGGCCCTAAACCTTCCTTTTAAATGTAATACTGTGCTTGTTATCACCAGCAAACTGGTGATGTAAAATCCTATGTACCTAAATCAGGAAAACTGATTCCTACTAGCTTTTCTCAATTTATGAGCAAAAAATCCCAATTCAAGGATAATACCTCACTTAGTGCCTGATTATGATAATGGTCGACAGGGTACTACGGCACAAACGTGACGGATGTCCTTTCTACCGTATTACAATCCCATTATGGCCTATGGTGATCGTAATATGGTGGATGGAATATCCGTCTCGTTTGTGATGGAGTAGTGTATCTGCCAAGATCGGAATCAGGCCCTTACTGGCTGGATTAATACTATTTCTGAGCTGTGCGTCTTACCACTGATTTTAGGATATCTCCCATTATCTCTGTAAGCCACATTTTGTGTGTATTACAAGAGATGCAACTATCCCAGACTTACTCACACACTCAAGGTCGGCCAAAACTGAGGTCATCGTAGGCAGCATCCTTTTGTCTCAACCAAAAATGGCTTAAAAGAGGTACCTCAATGCACTAAAGGGCCCTAAAAGGAATCAGAGAGCCTGTTACTTGGACGAATAGGATAAAAGATGGATAGTGGAGGGAAGAGTTTGGAAAGAGTTGTTTGGGAGTTTGTGGTAGTAAAAGAGGGTTGGGATGAGTCAGACAGTGAAGGTAGGAAATATTTTGGAAGAGGACTAGGATGAGTCATAGCGTGGTGATCGGGTGATTTTTTTAGATGATTTATATTTGTTTTCTCTGCTACGGGAGGAAAATATATACATATTTAGATAAATAACCAGGCATAAGAGGTATACCTACATAGAGAATTTAACATGATGCACACATGGAAAAAGATCAGGAGTTATAAAATTGTACTGGAGGGCCCATATGTACATGCATAGATGAGTGCAATTCAATTCAATTTTATTGATTTAGATCTCAACAGAGATTAACAATGTATACAACATTTAAAAAATCCATAAAGCATAAACAACTATTTCCCTATAAATAAACTGCTAATGTATTACTAAAAATTATTTTTAAAATGTATACATATTATGGCGCACAATTTCATTCAGGGGTGATTTTACTAAGGCAATTAGGTCATCGGTTTGAATCACACTATATTTAAAGCATATAGGTTTTTAAAAAAGCTTCCTTGCTTCTAATACTGACTTATAGGGACAAACAAACAATACATGCCTAACATCTTGAATCCCACCTTTACACAAGTCACATATTCCCAACTTATCTCCTTTACCCGAGCAGTGCTTCGTAAAATTATTTAGAGGTAAAATACCCAATCTTAGCATGATTATAAAGTGACTAGTACTGTGACCCAGTGTAAACTTCAATTATCCTTTGTTCATCTTAAAGGACAGGATATCTGAATAAAATGTGTAAGTTTCCAACTGGCACAATGTGCGATGTCCTGTGAGTAGCTTAATCTCGCTGTCTCATTTTTCAAGAATAGTTTTAACTGAGCTGGAGTCCACAGTTGCAAGTGATCAATGGAACACTGAAAGTTCTCTAGAGCAGTCTTTAGATTAATGTTGGAGGTGTACACACCTACTTTATCTTTAAAAGTTTCATTCTTCAAAAGGGCTCTTAAAGTGCCCTCAGATACATGGAGGAGATTATATGCCCACCTGAGCACATTTGCAAGGAATCTAGAATACGTACTATGAAGGAAAAACTCTAAACGTAATGCCTGAACTGGAATTGCTTGACTCAGGGATACCATTTTCTGAAAAAACTTCCCTTCCAATATATTTAATATACCATTTACTTATTGAAATATATTCCAAACCATAGGAAAGGGGGTATCTTTACCTGATAAATATCTAAAAAAAAAAAAAATGTCTCTTATCCGAAGAATTATATAATCTTTTTAAAGCCCCCAAATGCATAGAGGCCTTGCCTCCTAAATGTGTAAAGCGCGTAGCGCTTTCTAAGGTTCAGGAAAATACCCTTCTTAAATATGTATAGGTTGTAGCCACCTCCACAGACCTGCCACCTATCTTCCAGTAGAAGGGCCAGTACCATCTTTTCCCTCTAAAAGATACCACAGTTTTGGTAATACTTATTTTCAAAAAGTTTTCCTCAGCATATTCAGAGAGTACATCCATATTACGCTGAAGGCTAATGGGAGTAAGATAAAAAATAGAGACATCACCTGCATACATTAAGATATGTATATTATGAAGTGCAAGTTTTAGTGGGAAGTTATTATTGCTATAAAAACAGGCAGGGAGATCACTCAAATTGAAAGAAAACAAAAGTGGAGCTAAACTACATCCCTGCTTTAAGCCATTTTGAGTTACAATTTTTGGAGTCAATCCCTTTTCTCCCCCTATTAGAACTCTGCACCAGGTGGTTCTATGAAGTGCACCAATAAGCCTTAGTAGATAATTAGGGATCCCCAGACCAGCTAGTGTCTTTCAACCCTATTAAAAGAAAACTCAACAAACACACAATATACAACTTAAGATTTAGCAACCACATACTTATCAATAATAGTTTGCACAATAGCAACATTATTAGTCACTGAGACCCTCATTACGGGTGTGGTGGACTTAAGATTGCCAAACTCGCAGTAGTGGTCGGACCGCCGCCAAAGTAGCGGTCAGATCTCCACATTATGACCGTGGCGAATGCGCCACGTTCGGAACGCCAGCACCGCCACTTTTAGGCCGACCGACGGCCTGGCGGTGCTGGTGGTCTTAATCCACCAGGGCAGCACTGCCCTGTGGATTATGACTCCCGTGTCCGTCATCTTTTGCATGGCGGTTCCACTGTTAAGGCTGGCGGAGACAGGGTGCCGGGGGCCCCATGGGGGCCCCTGCACTGCACATTCAATTGGCATGGACCGTGCAGGGGCCCCCATGGACAGCCCCATCGAACTGTTCACTGCCTGATTTACAGGCAGTGAAAAGCACGAAGGGTGCTGTCGCACCGGACGCACCACAACATTGCCACCGGCTCGATTACGAGCCGGCGTCAATGTTGTGGTGAGTTTCCTGCTGGGCCAGTGGGCGGAAACGCTGTTTCCACAAGCTGGTCCAGCGGGAAACTCATAATAGGGACAGCAGGTGGAAAACCGGAATGGCGGTCTTCCGACCCAAAGACTTTGACGGGCGGCCTCTGCCTCCTGCCAAACTCATAATGAGGCCCTGCTTGCTTGGGTCTAAAACCGGCTTGAACTAGTGGCACAACGCCCTTCATTTATGCCCAGTCCTTAAAATGATCGAAAACACTTGATGTAAAAATCTTCCCTGTTGCTTCAAGTAATGCAATTTGATGATAATTACATGGTGTGAGGCGGGAACCTTTTTTATGAAGAGGGACTACTACACTTCCTATCCAAGATCTAGGGATAAGCTCTGTTGCAGAACAATACAAAAACAAGGGAGTGAGGATCTTACTGAGGCCTTCTGGGCCACCCTGCAGAACAAACATGGGATTTGTTCAAGTCCCATCGCTGCTGTGGATCTTGCTTTCCTTATGTACATCTCTAATTGTTTCGCCATAGGAGTGGCAATAGATAGATCAGGCTCAGAGCTAGACTTAAAAGGAACTTCACAGTTCATCATAGGAGAGTTGGTCGCAATTAGTAAATTAGTAATATAATTGATCCATTCATTCAGTGGAATTGGGATAGCTATTGGTTTCTTTCTGCTGCCAGTATATTTGAAAATAAGCTGCTAAAAGATTTTGCTGCTCTTATGTTGGGCAGCTAGCTACAAGTCAACCCAGTTCTTAGCCATTATGACTTTATTATTTTCCCAACAAAATTTCTTTTTTTCCTTCATAAAGCTTGGATCTCTTTGCCCCTTGCTGGACAAGGGGCAAGGAATTGTAAAAGAACAAGTTTATTCAATTTCCAGAAACGTTCTACTGCCTTTAAATCCTTTTTTGAACATACCCAATCTTTTCAAGTTGGATCCTGCCTCTGAATTTCCTTAACAGCTCCTATAATTATCTTTTTGTAAATCAGTATTGGGTTAATTTCTTCAAATAGGTTATAAAACCATGATAACATGACTATTGTGTTTGACTTGGATATGTTATTAGTGTTCCAAATAATTTGTCCTTGCTTACAAGTGACAAGAGCATCACCCTTTCCTTCTGTTAACGCCCAAGATGGCTTTACTTGTACTTTTAATTCAAGAACAGAATATAATATAGCATGTTCGCTGCCTAGCACAACCTCTGTTTTAAAGCACAGGCATTTCTGAAATAGATCGTGGCTGGTTATGATGTAATCCATAAAAGAAGAGCCCTTAACCACCTTTCTGATGGAGGCAGTAGGTACATCCCGATCAGTTCTTCCATTTAATATCATGCCGTTTATTCCATGCAATAATTCCAGTAGCAGTCTAGCACGTTTCTCAGCCTTTATCTTTGGGGGTTGAAAGACCGGTTCAGGCATAGACCAGGCTTCTTCCAACTCCACATTCCTGTAAGCTTTTCTCGTAGCATCAGAATTTTTTGCGTTAACATCTCCCATTAATATCAAAGAGGAATTTCCTCCTGAGTCAAGAATTGAGTCTATTAGATCAAATAGCTTATTTAACGGTACATTAAATTCCAAACCGGGAGGGACATAAATGTTAAATAAATATAAAATATCAGCACTTGTCCATTGTAGAATTATTTTAATACATTGAGTAGTATTATTTCAAAATCCCATTGTATCTCAATTGTAAGAAGGATGGAGAGGCCACACTTAGCATTGCCTTTCCTAACCCTTATAGGTGGAACGTCAATGATGAAGTAATTATCCATGTCAAATTTAGCCAGTGACCAAGTGCCCTGAAGACAGATGATAGCTGGCTGGAATCTCATCAAATTGTGCAGCTTGTATGCATCCAGACCTGCCATGTTCTACGAGATAATCATCAAATTACTGCTAAAATGGAAGTTTGGGATTACTGCTTAATTTATTTCCATTCAAGCTCCTCGAAAGCCATGACCATGAGTCATCAGATTTAGAAATATGCTCTTTAGGCTGACTTAGATTCCATATCTGTCCGCCTCCTTCATCAATATGGACTGTACGTGCGTCCCTGGGTCTGCTGTTAATCTGATAACGATTAGGTTTAGACATCGTCCTCAAATGGATCAAATGGTCCCCCCACAAGTAAGGTGTCTGTGCTGTCTGCACCGGAAACAGAGTGGCAAAAGGATTGTGATGTATTCCCATTACATTGAAGCACCTTTTGTGGAGTCTTTCACTTTCCTGTTACATTGGACCAAAAGTTTACATGTGCTGTGGAAAAGTTTTGTTTATTGGGAAAAGAGACAAACTTTATTTCTGAAGAGAGAGGGACTGAAGTTATGGAAAGTTTTGCAGTAACCTTAGTATTCTTTGTCTATTTAGTGGATCATCCCCATTTGCAAAGAGGTACGATATCTCAAGGACGTGAAAAGAGTTTGATATTGACTCAGTTGGGAATAACCCTGGGTTAGGGGTAGGTGCCAGAGCTACATGTGGAGGAGACCTACTTTCTAATTGAGGCATAGTGCTAACAAAATTAGAGGCCAGTGCATTTATTTGCCTATGTGCTTCATTTTCAGGGAGAGAATGAGACAAGTTCAATGCCTGGATATCCCATAAATTGATCATGTCAGCGGCATTATTACAGACTCTACTTTCCTCCGCATTGGTGAGGGTATCAGCTGGAGCAACCTTTCCCTTCGATACCTTCTTTTGGTGATTCTACGGTTTTCTGTTTTCTTTTTCCTCACAGACTCAGTTTTTGCCTTACTCCCATTATCTTTCTTAGCTTCAGCTTCTAATGATGATGTAGGTTGTTGAACAATCTCAGGAGGATCTTCTAATGGACCTGTTTTAGGTGAGCAATTAAATAGCGGATAATAGGGGAGGGACGGCTGTCTCTTTACTTGTCTCCAAAACAGATGATGGTTCTGCGAATAGCCTACGCAGAGAATAGACTGCTTCTACTCCTGCCTTATTGTTCTTCATTCCTTTTTGCATTTCAATGCCTGTTTGACTTGCATTTGACCTTTTGATGATACTTTTTGGCCAGCACCTTTGCAGGTTTGTACTCCCACTCCAATGTCTACCTTGCCATATGACTGTAAGCCAGCTTGCTAAGTTAAAGTTTTTAGAACTGCAGATTGAATTTCTAATGATTGATCAGACTTAATTATGTTTTTTTCCATTAATAATAATATAGACTCAAGTATCCTCTGAAGGGACAGCAGGGATTTGGAGATAATTACACGTTCCTTTGTAGGCTGCGGTGAAATTAATAGCGGAAAGTCGGGCGAGCAACATAAATTTGCTTTGATCTCAGATAAATTACTTGGCATACTGTTGAATAATTCTAATGTCTCTTTTGGAGGTTTATTCTCTGCTGCATTTGAGAGAGTTGACTCAAATCAACGTCGGGTAATATAAAGTCTGTTGGTAAGACTTGGACAGTTGCAACTTCTAAATTTGACAGCTGATTACTTATTTTGCTAATGGAGGCATAACTATATACTTCTGTACTCTTTACAGCTTCAGGAGTTAAATTGCTGTAGCAAATGTTGAAATATCACTTTGGTCTGCGTCCATCAGTGCGTTCTCTCCTTTAGCTAGAGAAGGAAAAAATTCCAGTATAGATGCACCAAAGTGCACTGACTTTTTCTTATTTCTCTTGACTGTTTGAACAGTTTCTGCTCATTTCATACCATCGGTGTGATTTCTTAGTTTTTTTACTCTCATATTGAAGAAAGCAATTTTCCCCTCCGAATATGGTTAGTTGATTGCCGCCTTTACCCACTACGAAAGAGGTATAAAAGTCTCAGTTGCTCAAAGAGGTCTTTTAATGCACAAATTCCAGGTCATAGATCTCTAGGTCTTAGACCAGTGGGCAGGCACGATCATAATAACTGTCATAAAAAATTGAATTTGTATTTATAAAAACATTTCAGATGTCGCTGGTATTGCACCTACAGAGTCAGGGAGTGCGGTGGATGGAGAGGAGGAAGCAAAGAGGGGAGATCCCCTGAGCCACAAGCCGCGCCCGGACCTAGCCGGGCTGCCTCCGCAGTCACAGGACTCATCCACTAACCAGTGGCAACTAAGCCACTGCTCCCCTGTTCCTTAAACATCTCCAGGATTTCAAATGGTTTTTACGGTGCCAGGATTAGAACTGATATCATTGCTAAAGATGCAGGTGGCCTTGCACTCCTATCTCCTGGTGCCCTAATGCACCTAATATCACTGCCAATAGCAATAAACCTGAAAAAGTAGTGCTAAAAATGATGTTGATGGGCTGCATCAAGAGCACTAGCCTGTGACTAGGTGCGGGGTTAGCAGGTGAGTGCAGCTGAAGAGGCCCAAAGGATGGAATAAGTGCTCCTGCACCTTATTCTTGAATCCAGAAATCCCTCGTAGAGTCTGTTAAAGTTCCTTGAGGATTATGGGAGACAGGTAAACGCGCTGGAAAAGCTGAGGCGAGAAACTGTGATGTAAGGGTAGGCGGGGAGCAGACCCCAGCCGCAGAAGCCGCAGAAGCCGCACCCCAACCTGGCAGGGCCGCTTTTGTGAGACCGGGCTTAACCCTATGTGCTGCCCTAGGCAACCACCCTACTATATCACCTCACTCATCACTGCCTCCTGATGGTAACATTGGGTACAGTCCAGACAGCTGTAGTTAGCATTCAGGCCCAACTAATGGTGCAACAGCAACTATGCTCTTCTCTACGGCTGCTACTTCTGCTGCAGCTCCCAGACTGTTTAACGCTCCTTAATTCTCTTTAATGATACTGTTGCTGCTACGGGGCCCCGGCTCCAAGTAAGGGCCCTGCTGCCACTTGTACTGCTGAATTCTATTTTTTTCTTCTGCTACTAGTGGGTGCCCCGACTCTAAATAAGGGCCCAGGAAAGGATCTTTTACGACCTAGGCTGTAGGTGCCTCCACCGAGGCCTTCACCACAGGACGTGGCCAGCCGAAGTAGTCACACATGTAGCTGGCGGGCGTGGACGTGACCTAGGACCCGCCTCAACTCAGAAGCGGCACGCAGGTAGAATGAATGTGCCGCCAGCCACCAGTGCTTCGTCCACGGACTGTAAGGTGCGGCGGGTGGTGCACGGGCCAGGGACTGGCGGTGCGGTGCCGGGTGGCTGGAGGGGGGCCGGTCACTCTGACACTCCATCACTCCCCAGGCCACTAAACCCACTAGGTCACCTCAGCCTTCGGGCGCGGACAGCGGCGTCTCACGCAGCGCCTCCTAGTTCGCAAGTCGCGTCCCGTCAGGTCCTCCCACTCTCTGACCTCACTGGCTACTTGTTCTCATGACAGACCTATGATAGACACATGCATGAATGAATATTTACAAACTCAGGTTTTCCGTTTTGCTGTACGTTAAGTTTATTATTATTGTTATTACATATAAATATTTAATGTTTGTCCGCCCAATATTTCTATAATAAAACACTTATAGACTTCCTCTAGTAAATACAGAAATATGTAGAGAGAGAGATACATACCAATATTATTTTGTTTGGGTTTTCTCAGATTGCCTGATATCTTTAACTAAGGGCCTGGGAGTCCTGTGGACTAACCTATAAAAATGCTTTTCCCATTCTGTGTTTAAGGAAAACGGGTTAGTACTTAGGGGCCACGTTCTCGAGCCAACTTCCTGATTACAAGCACGGCCTGCCTCGAGCCAGGCGCCGGGATCAGCGTCTTCCCTTGGCTGAGACTTCCGTAGGAAGGCACTGGGCCACGGCGACTGATAAGTCAGATATTTGTAATTACAAAGGCAGTCAAAAAACACAATTTTCACAGACGTATCTCAGCCAGTTTTCACTGTAATGTTCCT
This sequence comes from Pleurodeles waltl, assembly GCF_031143425.1. Taxonomy (NCBI): domain Eukaryota; kingdom Metazoa; phylum Chordata; class Amphibia; order Caudata; family Salamandridae; genus Pleurodeles; species Pleurodeles waltl. The sequence continues at coordinate 102,098,010 of NC_090446.1, forward strand.
TAGGCAGTCCTTCCACCGGGGGCCTGCAGCTACAAAGCTGTTACTATAATGATCTCGTCCCGGTGTATCTATGACAGACAGCACAATTCCGCAATTACGGGCCCATTTTACCATCACATAAAATATCGATTCTAAATTCAATCGGTGTACGGCAATTGTTATTTCTATTTTCCTTGTACTCGGCTGGTCACTAGGCCTCTGTTGAATATCAGTCTGGCTTTGGCAGGACTCTTTCATTTTCAAAGGCATTTCCCTGTTGAAAGTACATTTAAAGTTCTCGCAGTCCAGTCCACTCCACAAATGTGGTAACCCAAATTCTCGCGCTTCTGCTCCCACCTGACTCGTTCCGGGTCCACCACACTAAGTTTTTTTTTGTTATTTTAGTAGCAATACATGGCCCGAGCTGCGAAGTGCTACTGGGCTGCTCACTTTGGGGCTTATTTACAAGCCACTGTGGCACATGGTGGCGCAGCCAGTGTCCTGCTGTGGCGCCTTGCGCCACTAGGAAAGGGCAGAAAAGTACAGTATCTACAAGACACAGCACTGTTCTGTCCCCGCCCCCTCCACGGGCTCTAAAATTAGCTGCGTAGCGCCAACGCAGGCTCCCCTGCACCACATATAGTGCAAGCGTGTCCTTAGTGGTGTTTTCCTCTTTCTATGTGTGCTGAACACAGAAAAAGCAAAAATGAGTAGAAAGAAACGTATTCCTCCTAGTCAAGCCACTCTAACGCCACCCCTGGGGTGGCGTTCGTTTTTGGGGCTGTCTCAGGTGTAGGATTTCTCGTAAATATGGGGCAGTGTCAAAAGCATTGGGTGTTGTGTGGAAACGCCCAAAGCAGCACCCATTACAGGCCCCACTGCCGCAGAAAACTGCACCGGGGGGCCCATATTTACAAGGTGGCATTAAGTCACTCAAAGTGGCTTAGCGCCGCCTCGTAAATGTGGAAAACGGCACAGCACCACTGGAGCATCACTGAGAGTGACGCTTCTGTGGCGCTAGCAGATTGTAATTAAGCCCATTTGTGATACCTGCTTCAGGACACTTTTTTCTCAACTCAATCTAATTTTCTATTTTTGGGTGCTATTTTGGAATGACAGCCAGCGTGTCGTGATGTCATTATGTTGGATGCATCACAACAAATTCACCACAACGCATGACCACACATGTACACAGGGTGGACATTTTGAAATGGCCGCCATGTAAACACATGCGTGTGCACTTGCAGTGATCCATGATCATGTTTGGGTTATGATGCACCAGAAACTAAAAACAACCATTGACAAAGCCAGTAAATCAATGCTTGTATGACCAACAGGTGTTTGTGCAATGGTAACTGTAAAAAGCAGACAGATAATACATTGTTCTTCCCAGCGATTCCAAATATTAAGGGCCACACACATGGCAACATTTTATGCCTTGATTTGACAAATCAGTGCCAGTTGCTGCAGGTGGTGGGCACACACACTCATTTTTGGGGACCAGGATTTATTTTTCATCATCAAACTGACCCAGAGCAAGAGTGAGAAATGGAAGAAAGGAAGAGAAAAGAAGAAAACAGAGACAAAGGGAGAAATTAGAGATGATAAAGAACCAACGAGGGTTAGTCTTAAATCAGGAAATGGAAGGCAGTGGAAGAGAGAGCACGATGCGGAATCAAGTTTAGGCAGTCTGCATGGTCTCATACAGAGGGAATTTAGCTGTGCCTGTGTTGGGTGCCTAAAAACACTTTGCAAATCAAGCAGTGGACACATAGAAAATTGTAGACACTCACAAAAGGGTCTTCTAGGGCAAATGGAAAGGTGAACCAAGGGTATGGATACCAATGACGCAGAGGTACCCGTGCTCTCAAATGCTAACAATTTACTGCATGTGCTGTAGAAAGTGCAAAACCTCAAAAATATGCGCAGGGGCCTTCTTTCAGTACCAGTGTCCAGACGCAGGCAGTTCACATTATGGTCCCCTTCCCAAACCAGAAGAGGCCGCGTGACCCCATGCCCAGGGCAGCTCAATGATGATGTCCCTGGGTCCCTAACCCCCAGGAGACCTTCTAATCCCCTGCCTGCGTCAGACGGCAGGGAAACCGCAGCTGTTCTCCCACTGGGCAGGAACAAAAAGCAGCTCTGCAGGGGCTGCAGGTGCCCTAAAGTAACTATAACTCGCACCATCACCATCCACTGCCAATTACCCCACATATTACAACACTCAATACATCTTCTAGGACATCATTGATAATATTATTGCAATATTTGCAATGAAATAATTGATGAGGAAACTGTGCATGATGAGTGTGTGTGGCGGGTTATAGTAGCCTTAGGGCACAAGTTATAGTTTCTTATTATTATAATTATTATTATTATTTAGGTTTCGTAATGCACACAGCTACCCTAATGGGTTTCCCAGCACAGAAGGGTGTAGGGAGGGTGAACAGGTCAGTTGGTGTAAATTAAACAGGTCTTCAGACTTTTACGCAAGGTCAGTAATGAATTGCAATTCCTTAGGGCTTCTGGAAGAGAATTCCAGAGTTTGTGACCAATGTAAGAAAAGGAGTGTCCTTTCATCTGAGTAAGAAGAAATCTTGGTACTGTGAAGATCTCAAAGAACGTGTGGGCTGATGGGGTCTCACTAATTTCTGAATGTAGCATGGTCAAATGCCATGTTTGGCCTTAAACGTGTAGCAGAGTGCCTTAAACTCAAAGTGTTTGGAGATCCTGAGCCAATGTAATTCTTGTAGTAAATCAGAAACAGAGGCTGATTTGGGTAAGAGAAAGAGCAACCTGGCAGCGGCATATTAGACTATCTGTAAATAATAAATCGTTGACTTATCTGCAACTAAATAGAGCATGTTTCCATAAAACAGTCTAGATATAATCAGAGCTTGGATAACAGTCCTTTGGGTTGCGGGGGAAATTAGCCAGATGATCGTTTTCAGCCCTCTAAGAACTGTAAAACAAGTGGCAGTTAATTTAGTTACTTGGGGTTTCATAGAAAGTTTGTTGTCAATAAGAAATCCCAGGTTTTTCACCTTCGAGGATGGAGTGGGCAGGGTCCCTAGAAAGTCCAGCCAGTGTCTAGGGCCCCATGGAGAGCCATTCTTGCCAAGAACCATGACCTCTGTTTTATTGCCATTGAGCTTGAGCGAATTATTGTTCATCCATCTGTGGATGATCCTCAAGACCAAGTTCAGGATCGAGGAGTCCTGGTTCAGAGCCAATGACAAAGAGAATAGGATCTATGTGTCGTCGGCCTAAAAATAAACGCTCTATTAAGTCTGCCAAAGTGCGAACATAGATATTGAAAAGCAAAGGGCTCAGGGCAGAGCCTTGAGCAACTCCTGATGTCAGCGCATGTGGCTTTAATTTCACATCAGCTTAAAAAACGTGAAACATACAGTCTGAAACAAAGGAAACAAGCCATCTCTGAGCGGTGCCTTCCAGGCCTACAGCCTCCAGTCTTTCCACCAGGATTGAGTGGGATACTGTGTCAAAGTCTGCATTCAGATCTAACATAATGAGTGCAGCCACACCTCCATCATCCAGGTGTTGCCTGAGGTGTTCTGTTACACTCAGCAAGGCAAACACAGTGCAGTACCCGGCCCTAAAACAAGACTGTGAGGAATGAAACAAGTTTCGGGCCTCAACAAAGTTGGTAAAGTGAGCATTAACGTGCTTTTCCAGAACTTTGGAGAAGACAGATAACAAAGAAATAGGCCTGAAATTCAACAGGATGCAGGGATCCAGGCTAGGTTTTTTCAGTAACAGAAAAACCATAGCATGTTTCCACCTCAGTGGTACAAACTCATCCCTCAAAGAGGAATTCGGCAGCTGCAATATCGGAGTTAAACAAGTCGTGTCCAATAATCTGAGCTTACTGGGGAGTAAAGGATCCAATGGGGACCCTGATTAAATAGATTGCAGGATAGCTAAGAAAGATGGTAGATCAAGAAGAGGCCATTCACTCAATTTGGTACCATAGCCTGATTGAGCTGACAAGTCATAGCCCTCCTCCACAGGCAGATTAGACACGTTCATAGCAGGGTCGGGATCTACTTTCAGAGCCTCAGGCCAACTGTATGTTACTTTTTTCCACTTTGTGATTTAAAAAAAAGTCTAACATCGCACTGACTCTGAGAGAGGGGAGAAGCAGGGGAAATATTACTAGCATCTATCTTCCAGTTCATTCACCACTTTAAAAAGTGTCTGCGGGCAATTCTGGGAATGAGTAATTTTGTCTGTATAAAGTGTAGCACGAGCCGACATATAGAGGGCATGGTAGACTTTCAGCACTTCCTTATAGCGGAGCCTGGCCTCGACCAGGTATTATTTCCTCTTAAGTCTTTCTAGAGCTTTGCAGCCTTCTGCCTGTACGTTTAGCAGTAATTGGTAAAGAACACCAATAGCCTCAGTGAGCCGCTGGTGAATCATAGCCTGGTCAGTATCAGCCTCATGCTGCAGAGCAGGCTGGGTGCTAAGCGGCTGCTCGTTAAGTGCCACTATATTATGTTTTGACCAATTCCTATAGTTCATTTTGGGTTTCAACCATGTTATAGGATGATGAGAGCAGACCTTCAACTTAAAGGGCACAGCAAAGTCATCAGACCAGGAAAGGGGAGTCTATTACCAAATCATTAATGTTAGAGAAAATGGGTTCCAAGACATGAGTAGGTGCCGGGTTAAGGAAAGCCAGATTGAGTACACTCAAATCCTCAATAAAGGATGTACTCAAATTACTATGCACATCATAAAGGTGGAGATTAAAATCCTCTAATAAAATAAAATTAGTGGTCCTCAAAATTTGGGGAGCCAATAGGTCAGATAGGGAGGAGCACCACTTTCCAGCATACGCCGGGGGACAATAAATCAAGGCACCAAAAAGTTTAAAGTTGTGAGCGAGGGAAAGTGAAAAGGTCAAAGCTTCACAATCAGGAAATGGAAATTCTTCAATTTTACAACAATAATTGTTTTTTTTAAATACTAGCAATACCACCTCCAAGCCCATCTTGCCTCTCTATCCTAACAAGAGAAAAGCTAACAGGAAGTGTTGCAATGATATCAGGTAAGGAGCCTGTGAGTAGCCATGTCTCGCTCAAGAATACTGCATCTGGATTATAATAATTTAAAAAGTTAAATAGGTGTTGCTGATGTTTCGGAAGCGAGCAGCAGTTAAGGCTGAAAAAAAGAAATATCTTGGTAGGGAGTAGTTCAGCTGATGGCTTACGACTGTACATATCAATATTTCCCTTAATAAAAGCATGGTTGACCAACAAACGTGGGAAAGGGGAATCAATGCAACAATTGCTAGGGGCAAAGCAAGCAAAATTACAGGGCTGCAGGACAAAGAAGTCCCCCAGGGGCTGAGGATCTGACAGCCTGTGTTTTGGACCGGCCGCAGTGCTTTCAAGAAGTCTGCTGTATATAAACTTACCTCTGACACAAAACAGAACAGGGTTCCTGGTCCCCGGCCCCGGTCAGGTGAGGATGGGCACAGACGGGCTTGCCTTTGGCACACCCGCTGTGAGCATCCTCTCCCCGGGCACCTTGAGATAAGTAGAACTATAACTCTTACATTTCTATGGTTTTGTGCGTGTAAAATCTGAATCTAATAATAACATCCCTCTAACCTTTGTGATTTTTGTGAATTTCTAAGGTTTTTTGTTAGTTCTATTTCCTAAGTATAACGTCCCAGTAAACTTTGTTTTTTTCAGTGAATTTCGAATGCTTTTTTAATGTTAAGTAATATTAAATTACCATATGGTAATCCAACCCTACGTCAGGCCCTACGTCCAACCCCCCCGTAGGCATTCAACCTCGTGCCATTCACCGCCTTTGACCATGCGCAGCGGGGGTAGCCGTGTGCACAGGGGGTTTCCCACAGGGCTGGGCCCACCCCCCAGGGCACCCAGTGTGCAGTTTTATAGACCCTGGAATAAGCAAGGGTGGATTAACCTCCATCAAGATTTTCAGAGCATTTTTCAACATAGAATTGTAGACAAAACACCTTTGTTTTGCTTTGGATATGTTCAATAAATTGGAAGGATTTATTTGTACTTTACAGAAGCGGAGCTTCAACTGGGGCACCTGCTATGTCTATATTGGTAAGTGCTTCTGGTTGAGGTTTAATTTCTGTGAAATGAACATCGGTGCCAGAATGGATCCTCATCTGCTTATTTATCAAATAATTTTTACCCTAAATGTCTACTCAACTGGAGTAATTTCTACTGGCTAATTAGTAAGTGCCAGCTTGTTGGGTAAATGCATAGTACACATTCTACGCTACCACTGCTTAAAGGACCATGAGGCAAGACCTCCAGTGACCGTGCCTGGTGTAATTTTGTAATTCTGACTGTTCCTTGACCATCTTCCTACTGAAATCTGTGCTAACATGGACATCTACAGACTGAGGGGGGAACCTCAATTACCCCGTGTCCTACTACTCCCAAAAGCACAGAGCACAAAGAAATGCTACTCCCTGCATGTGGGGGCAAATTGTTTCATCTTGACAGTGGGCACGAAGACAGATAAAAAGTCTGCTCCCAGCGAGCAAGAGCAGTTTTCCTGCTCCCGTCCACTGGGAGTGGACTTACAGTTTGCTCTCGCTTGGCAGGAGCTGTCATAGTTTCCACCAAGTGACACCAAACTACTATGTCCTACGGGTGGGTACCTCCATAGATGGTGGTGGACCCCAGGGCCTATAATGCACATCCCACCTCCTTATAATTGCATGGCCCGGCCCCGGGGAGGTGGGAGTCCCCAGGGCCCATATCGGCCATGGCGGCCCACATGCACCCCCCCATAATGCATATTTTAATATGCCTCTGGGACCTGGCCCACCCTGAGGCTCAAATTCAAACAAGCAAGGGAGACCATACTTCTTTTTGTTTTAGTTTTCACAGTGGTTCGCAGATCTTCTGTGATTTTCACAGTAAAAATGTTTAAAATATACTTTTTGGCCCTGGTGGGGTCCCTGGCATGCCCCACCACCTGGCTAGGGGGTCAGGGTATTCCTACCCTTCCTCCTTCTTTTTTTTTTAATTACTTTTTCAAAATGAAATGGCCGCCAACACTTCCTGGTTGAAGTGTTGGCAGCCAATCAGATGTCAACATGAGATCTGTCGGATCCGCAGAGGACCCACGTCCCTAGATTTCTAGATTTATTTTTGCTTTAATATCTCCGAAACTATTGAACAGATTTACACCAAATTACAAAAAACAAGCTTTCTGGGCCAAGGTCTAGCTTTCTGCCAAATTTGGTATAATTCCATCCAGCAGTTCGGACTTTAGTCATGTCTAAAAATCCCTATGGAAACTGCATAGGGAAAAAGCGTTTTGAGGACCTAACAGGGGTCATGATAGGGTAGCGACTGCCCCTTTATTTGCAAAAATGTTACTCCTGCTTAGAGTTCCTATTTTTGCAGGTCCCCTCACAAGGAACAGTCATGGCCCATGGCCACAGCGTCTTTGCTCAAAAATAAGTATATGTATATATATATAAATAAATGTTATATATATATATATATATATATATATATATATATATGTGTGTGTGTATGTATATATATATATATACACATACATATATATACATATATACATGTGTATATATATATATATATATATATATATATATATATATATATATATATTTTAATAATCTGCTATTATTATTTACATTACTAAACAGGTGTGGACCTATATATATATGTGTACATATACACACACACATATTTATATATATATATATATATATATATATATGTTCAGCTAAATATCTCGAAATATCGAGGCTCCAACGTAGCGGTCTTGACATGGGAACGGGAATCCCATGAATATGTTACACCTATTTTCTTCTCCAATAAAAAGAAAAGTCAAGACACCAAGGATCAGTTGCAAAATATATTAACAAAACGGAAAGGGTCTTCCTCCCAACGCGTTTCAGCCGTAGCCTAGTTCACGGATATATATATATACTTTTTTATCCTGCTATTATTATTTACATTACTAAACAGGTGTGGACCTATATAAATATATATAAACGTATACATACATATATATATATATACATATATATATACTTTATTACTCTGCTATTATTATTTACATTACTAAACATGTGTGGACCTATTAAATATATATAAACATATATATATATATAAATATATATATATATATATATGTATACTTTATTAATCTGCTATTATTATTTGCATTACTAAACAGGTGTGGACCTTCAGAGTAGGTGCCATGGACTCCCATGACTCATAGGACGCGACGTTCAGAACCAGTCGTATGGCATATGCACCAGAGTCACAAATAATTCACATACACTTTGACTGTTCAGAAAAATACATGAACGTTTAGACCAATACACAGACTGAAATGTGAAATAAACCCTGCACACTGACCACTAGACATTCAAGCGCCCATGCACACAGGCCACTGAACTAAATTTCACCAATTCACATCAAGTACAGACGTCTCACAGTGAATTCAGATTGCTCAGGTGGAGTGAAAACGCTACTATTCCCTGAATGCACTGATGTTATTCATTTTATTCTGCTGAGCTACCAAACCATGTCATTACCCGGCATTTACATTTCCTTGAATGCAATGGCCTCCAGCTCTATATCATTGTAATGGGAGCAGTGAAGTTAGAATCTGAATATTTTGCAAGTTCATGTATTGATACTGCTAAGCTGTGTGCAGCGATGTGTATGCAGGGAAATTGTTACAGCAATCCCCTGCCTTTGGTATGTTTCTGCAAAGATAGATTTAATTCCTACCAGCATCACTATAACTGCAAGCATCGTAAAAGGCTAAACTTCATTCCAGAAACATGACTCTCTCTTGTTCATCCAACCATAAACCAGAAAATGCCACTTGTCACACCCCTCCCCTTTTCATTGTGTGTTTTGTCTCCAAAAGAGTTGGCAATGTATGTGTTAGAAACCATATTCATTAAGTTAAATCTAAAAACACATAGATATTAAAAAGAAAGAATTTGTTCAGGATGTTAAAGAGCTTATTTCAGCTCTCAAAGATGGTCAAATGTTCAAAATAATGTGATGCTCACCAAGCAGCTTAGAGGCACAGAGGGATGGGTGGCCTGACGTCAGCTGGCAAGAACAGCTTTGACTTGAGCAAGAGACATGAGCTCTGGCTTGCCATCAGAGGCTAAGTTTGGGCTATCAGAAGGCGCAGCATTCCTCGTCTCCATTGTTACTATTAAACCATATTGTGCTTTCAAAAATACTTTGAGTATTTTTTTTTTATAGAAAAACAATAAAGTGTTGGATCAATGATTAACTGTGGAAGAAATATAAAATATCAGGACCTGTTTACATGAGTGGCTGGAAGAAAATAAAATGTAAATTCAATAACCCCGGTATCCTTATAACAATGGCAATTCAATTTTACATGGTTCAAAATATTATTTTCTTCATTTCTCTTAATTTCTTAGGCCTTGAAAAAATCCCTATCCGCGGTAAAATGACAGTAAAATATTTTCCTGAGCGATTTTGCTTTTCATTGCAAGAAATCAGCCTACACAAATTGAACTGGTAAATATGCCTAATGGACTGCAGCAAATGGGGCTGTACTAGCGCAAAATATATGTTCCTGTGCAAGAGGGAACATCGATATTTCATTGAATAGCTGCAACTTAAATACACTGTTAATATTGAGAAGGTGCCCAGTGTTTTTAATTAAAGATCTTCAGTTCGATTTCAAAGACAGCAACAGCAAAAGTTTCTGATGAGTTAAACCTCACAGATGATGGACGTGTTACAAGGTCAAATCCTGGCACTGCAGTTCTAACTTCTATCCTTCTGGGATCAATCATTTAATTTCCTTTAAATTGGATGATTGTACCTGTTATTCATAGCACTTTAAAAAAGGCAGAACAATAATAATAAGTGCTGTAAAACAAACAAGAAATTATTAATAGTACAGCCTAGTGATTTGAACCCAGGCTGCAGTAAATCAGAGGAATGCATATGAGAAGGACTGACTCAGTCTTCCATCCTTCCAAAGTCAATACATGGAGCAATATTGCTTAGGATAACTGCCAAATTAATTATATGAAGTCAAAGTCCTAGTGGATTGCATGATACATACTATATACATTTTTAGATGCCATACACGTGTCAGAATGTTATAATAATATACAATTATGAACTCGAATTTTTATTCAATTTCTGTTTCTTTAGAAGACGCTTCATAGGATATAAAAACGCACCAAGTGTAGAACAAAACTTCATCCCACCTTTCTATTGAGTGTCTACGGTGTTTATTGAAAAAAATAATTGTCTGTGATTCACTGAAATTACCCATAAGTGGATCCCTGATACACCAGGAAAGGAGCCAAGCACCCAGAGAAAAGGCAGGACCCAAACATATACTCTACTGGACACAAATTTTAGCATCGATCATGTGACTAACTTCTCACAGGTGCCTAGCTGAACTCGTAAGTATTAGCAGATGGCCCTCGTAATTAATACAAATGTCAACAGCTTCAGCTGAGCACGCTGGTTCGCTCAGCCGGAACTGGTTTCGCTCAGATACATGTCGGGCATACATGTCTAAGGGCCTGGCGGATGGGTTACTCCTTCACAACATGACAGCTATCCCATCCGCGGAAACATAAACCCCATTATTTCCTATGGGATTTATATATAGGCAGACCGGATATCTATCACTGTTGTCGAAATCAGGCCGAGAGGCTCAGAGGTGGCACACCCTCGAGGGAGAGTTGCATGAGTAAGAAAACACGGCTGCCGTGGCAGGTCATCATCACACTAAAATGAAACCAAGCTTCTGCAATTTCCCACAAAACTGACAGATGATGCTATACTGAGTTTCAATCTAGTCGGTAACAGATAAAATATGTAAAGAGCAGCTGATCATTATAACACTGCCACTTCAGGAATGCGTCCGCACTGACTATACGGTTTCAGCACAGTCAGTGTGACTGTGTATAACTTTTGTGGACGCTCAGTGCCGTTGCTATTGGCTGATATTTCAATGATAAATTTTTAAGCTTTTTTAATTGCTAAATAAATGGCCTCTGGTTTTTAACTTTTTTAAATTCTTCGCTTAGTTGCACGGCAGCTCAGGGGTTATTAGATCCTTTTTTGCACTTCCGGCTGTGTTTAGTGCCAGCACCACTGCCTGCCCGCCATTTTGTTGGCGTTCTAGTCCTTCTCTCTTGCTCGGCATTTAAGCAACCTGGGTACGCGAGTTCTACTGCACTGCCGGTGTATAACTTTTGTGGACGCTCCATGCCGCCTCTATTGATTGATATTTGAATGGTGATTATTGAGCTTTTTTAATTGCTACACAAATAGCTTATGTTTTTAACTTTTCAAAACTCTTTGCTTAGTTGCATGGCAGGTCAGGGGTCATTTGATCCTTTTTTGCACTTTCTGTCGTGTTTAGTGCTGGTGCCATTGCCTGACCACCATTTTTGTCTGCATTCTAGTCCTTGTCCCTAGCTTGGCATTTAAGGAGCCAGTGACACGGACATGCAGCAGACGCACGGAGCGGTTATGCTGACAGTAAGCCTAAGGCAAGCCCATCTGTGCCCATCCGCACCAAGTCTAATTATTCTAGTGACCTGCTGCAGTGTTTAAACAAGGGTAGGTCCCTGCTATGCAACACCTGAAGTCCTGGTCATGACAGCGAGGTCTTCTGCTGTGCTCACAGTAACTGACACTGTTTGGGGATATCAGCTCTTTCTAAAGGTGAAGTGGTGGTTTCTCATTCACCTCAACCCAGACCAGGAGGGATACATGATTCAATTATATATTATTAAATACATGCTCTCTCATTAAACACAGTCTGGAATTTTGTAAATGTATGGAAGATCATTCGCCCGATATGGCATTTCTTATGGAATTGAGAGTAGAAGATAGCTCCGATCCTGATTTGGCGGAGGTGCTTCCGGCCAGTTATGTGCTCAAGAGATTAGATCGAGAGCGCAAACGGAAACTGTCAAGAATTATAAAGGGAAGACCTTCTGCCCCTGAGTTCTCTTTGGAGCTCAGGGAGCTAAAGCATAAATGCACGAGGCAAGAAAAAATGTGGAGGAAGGATTGTAAAGAAGAAGAAAAAGTGAAATATAAAGGCATGATTCTAAACTATAAAAATGTGATTGTCACTGAAAAATCTGAACTTTTTTCTGCTAAAATTTTTGCTGCCAGGAATTCCACAAAGAAACTTTTTAAGACAGTTGGACTCCTATTCAGCATACTGACAAATTCTACTCTAGCCTTCGGTCAGACGTTTTGCACCAACTGGCGGTCTTTTTCAAAGACAAAGTTGAGGAAAGTTTCAGAAATTTGAAGGGCAATGACAGTAAGGTTGACTTTTTCCTTGAACTAGATAATCGGCTCAAATCCAGCGCTTTAATCAATTTTCCATTGGTCACAGAAGATAGAGGGGCCGAATTGGTTGGTCAAACCAAATCAGATGCCCCCTCAGACCCATGTTCCCCAAAATTAATGCATGAGATTAAGGAAGCAGTTGTACCCCATCTCACGCAGTTGTTTAATTCCATTCTGAAGTATGGATCTTTTCCACTTGAATGGAAGAGAGCATCAATTCTCTATTCAATAAAAAGTCTAACCTTGATCCCAAAGAGGTAAAGAACTACCACACTACTTCATGTCTTCCCTTTCCAGCGAAGATTTTGAAAAAAACATATGAATATTGTGTTGTCCAAATATGTGGAGGAGAACGAGTTTTTGGACTCTGAGCAATTTGGCTTCAGGCTCAATCATAGTGCGGAATCTGCCTTGGTGGTGGCTGCTGACAAGTGAGAAATATACTGTATAGAGGGGGGAAGGCTGCCATGATCTTATTAGATCTGATGACAGCTTTCAACACTGTTAATCATGAGACTCTGTTAGACCGTTTGGCAGAAGGTGGAATTGGAGGCGCCCTAAAGTTGTGCCAGTCTTTCCTTTCACAGAGGGAACTGACCGTGGGTGTGGGAGATTTAGGGCCTGATTCCGACCCTGGCAGTCATGGACCGCCAGGGCCGGGGACCGCGGGAGCACCGCCAACAGGCTGGCGGTGCTCCCTTGGGCATTCTGACCGCGGCGGTACAGCCGCGGTCAGAAACGGAAAACCGGCGGTGTACCGCCGGTTTTCCGCTGCCCAGGGAAATCCTCCATGGCGGCGCAGCTTGCTGCGCCGCCATGGGGATTCCGACCCCCATACCGCCATCCTGTTCCTGGCGGTTTTGGCCGCCAGGAACAGGATGGCGGTATGGGGTGTCGTGGGGCCCCTGGGGGCCCCTGCAGTGCCCATGCCAATGGCATGGGCACTGCAGGGGCCCCCGTAAGAGGGCCCCACTGAGAATTTCAGTGTCTGCATAGCAGACACTGAAATTCGCGACGGGTGCAACTGCACCCGTCGCACCCTTTCCACTCCGCCGGCTCCATTCGGAGCCGGCATCCTCGTGGAAAGGGGTTTCCCGCTGGGCGGGCGGCCGCGCTTCTGGCGGTCGCCCGCCCGCCCAGCGGGAAACACAGAATAACCGTGGCCGTCTTCTGACCGCGCAGCGGTATTCTGCCGGCTCCCGCGGTTACCGCGGCCGGCGGGAGTCAGAATGACCCCCTTAGTGTCAAAACCCTTCACTTTGCCTTATGGAGTTCTGCAAGGCTCATCACTAAACCCCACTCTTTCTAATATTTACGTGGCGCCATTAACAAAATTATTTGAACTTTTGGCTTCATACCCATTGCTTATGCTGATGATACACAGCTCATTGTCTCCATCGCGAAGGATACGGAAGAGACAGCTTTGGGTTTTAACAGGTGTATGGGAGCGATTGTTCAATAGATGAGGCTGAACAGCTTGATGCTCAATTATACAAAAACTGAGGTTATTTTCTTTGGGAAGAGCTCTCCTTCCTGGAATCATTCCTGGTGGCCTCAATCCTTGGGCTTTCCCCCTTTTCCAGTATCTACTGCTAAACATTTGGGGATATTGTGAGACTCTAGTTTGTCCTTTAATGCACAGATAAATAAACTAATGTCTTCCTGTTTTTATCCGTTGGGAAGAATAAGGAGGATTTTAGTTTATAGTCCATTCATGTTGCAAAAAATAATAGTTACAACATTGGTCTTATCTCAACTGGATTATTGTAATGCTCTGTGTTTGGGAGTCCACCAGCATTCTTTGAACAAATTGCAATGCCTCCAGAATGCAGCAGTGAAACTTTTGATGAAAATCCCTAGATTTCAGTCAGTCTCAGGGACTCTGAAGGATCTCCATTGGCTACCAGTGAAGAAAAGGGTGAGATTTAAGGCTCTCTGTTCCGCTCATTAATCGCTGTACGGAGCTGCTCCTGACTACCTAAAAAAATCTCACTTGGTGGTCCCCTGGCAGATGACTAAGATCTACAAATTCCAGAACAATTAACGTGAAAAATCAGGAGATCCAGTTGTGAGGGGGCAGGAGATTTGTTCGTCTGACAGCCCTTCAGTGGAAAAAGCTGTCAGAGCAGCTGAGAGGTCAATCTAACTTTTTGTGCTTTAGAAAACAGCTTAAATCCTGGCTGTTCTCCCATCCAGAGGCAGAGGTGCAAACATCTGATGCAGACTAAGGCATCGCGTCAGCTGCAGTTTGATCAGTAGATGGTAACTTTTCAGTTCCAACGCTTCTGGCATTCACAAGCTTTATAAAATTTTCAATATCAATACTGTTGTTTACTGTACCATAGAACTTAAGCCCTATCATGCTGCCAGTTCCAATGTCTTGTACAGAGGTTCCTTCAGGGAAACTTGTAGTATTATCTGGCATTGGTTTTTTGACAGCTGAGCCATAGAATGCTGCTATTGCAGGAGTGGGCCCTTGTTTACAGGCTCCAGTAATGCATCTCGCAAAATTATGTGGCATTATCTTATGGCAGGTGTGTCTTATAATCCCCTTGTGTACTGGTTCGAGTATTGCTGGTAGGATTGAGCTCCATTGGGCTTTGGTGGCTGAGTCACATGATGCTGTTACCTTTAGGGCTGGTCCTTGTGTACAGGGTCCATTGCTGTTTTGTGAAGTACATTTGAACGTCTATGGCAGCTGAGTTTTATAATGGAGCCTCTTACAGAACTGGGCCCCAGTAGTCCTGCTGGCAATGTTATGTGGCACTGGTCTATGGCAGGTGAGCTGCAGAATGCTATCAGGTCTAGGGCTGTCCTCTCGCTTCTCAGCTCTCTTAAGATGAGTCTATATCAGAGGGTCAGCTGCACTCAGGCAGAAGCACTTTAAACACTCTGATGGGCACGATTACAGAATAGTGGACTTTTCAAGATCAGAGACTGACATCACCAGAATGAGCCACGAGCCATCCCATCCCACCTCCGAGTGTCACCTCACAGCAGGGTCTGAATATCTGGGAACAACGCAAAGACCCCTCAGGAAACAAACCTAGAAACAAGATCGCTCAGCTTCGTCCTGCCTAAGGGTCTTAGCAATCAGTAGTGCAGCCAGTGCAGTGGCACCGGGGCCCAGGGCTGTGAGGGGCCCCACATGCCTTCCACTGGTGCCAGATTATTTGACTGCTCGGTCATGTTTTTACAACTGCCTGGGGTGCCTAGGTCCTGGCTCTGTGTTTACTCTACACCAGGGATGGACAGGGTGGCTCTGTGGGTGGGCAGAGTAACAGAGTAAAGGGTGAGTCTAGAACAGAGAAAATGAGAAAGAGAGGACGGACAGAGCGAGGAAAGCAAAAATGGGATGGCAGAGAAGAGGAAACGAGAAAAGATAGGAAGTACAAGGGAAATGGAGTAATCGAGTTAAAAAGGCAGGAAGGGAGAGTCGGGAAGGACATATGGAGCAGAAAGATTAAATAAGTGGGGAGGCTGAGCGTACAGAGAGCAAGGGGCAAACATTAAAACTGGAAGAAGGGAAAAAGAAGACAATCTACTTGGGTGGGAGAAAGGAGAAGGTGAAGAAATAAGCAGGGGGCGGGGTAAGGGACTAATGGAGGACAACGCAGAAAAAAGGAGAGATGGAAAGAGGCAGGGAGAGGGAAAAGTGAGAGAAGGGGAAGGACGCAACGAAGGGAGTGAGGAAGAAGATGAGAGCAAAGATAAGGGGATATTGAAGCGAAAGATAGATCCACAAATAAGAGAGAGGAAGGAGAAAGAGTGACAGAGAAGCAAAAACAAAATATAGATGTGAAAGTGCAAGGGAGGAAAGGACAGAGAGGGCAGGAATCCTACATCCAGGGTGTGGAGAGAAGGGTAGGAGGGGAACAGAAGATCTAGGGGGGCTTAATGAAGACGTGGAGAACTGAGGAGAAGGTGACCAAGGGGAGCAAAGAGTGGAGGGGGAAAATTGACAAAGGGTGGAAAGGGATAACGATGAATGAGAGAGGGGAGAAGGAACAAGAAAGGAACACAGAAGAGAGGGAGGGAGAGGTCAGAAGGAAATGAGAGGCAAACTGGATCATTGAGATAAGGAGGAGAGCAGCACCAGAATATTCCCCTTCAACAGTGGGTTGGGTCACAGACCAGTTATTATCTGTATATCAGAATCAAAGAGAGTCTATTTTATTTCTCTGAAAATTATCATGGGGACGATGCACTCCTATTACTTCTAAATTTTACAGCTTAGTCCGTTCACTATTTGCAGTTCCTTCATATAGCCCAGGGACTTAAGTATTCGCTTGTGATATCTCAATAATGTAGACCCCGCACAAACATTAAAACAAGCATTGGCAAAGCCAATAGTTCTCTCCCATAAAAGAGCTATTGGCTTTTGCAATGTATTTTGCCATGTGGTACACCAGTGGGGTTGCTGTTCAACATAGCTAAAAGTTTGTGGTGTGGAGTGTCATAGAGTGGAGTGGGAGAGTACAGTGTTGTATTGTGGTGTAGGGAGAGTTGAGTAGAGGAGAGGAGCGTTCAGTGATTCAGAGGCGAAGAGTGCCATAAAGTAGACTGATGTGGGGTGGAATACGGTGGAGTGTGTTAGAGTGGACTGAGGTGGTGGGGTGAAATGATTTGAGTAGAGTGGGGTGGATTGGACTGGAGTAGAGTGGGTGGCTTGAATGGAGTGGGGTGGATTAGAGTGGGGTGGATTGAAAAAGGGTGAAGTGGATTGGAGTGGGGTGAATTAGAGTAGGGTGATTAGATTAGATTGGGGTGGGTAAACTAGATTGAAGTGCAAAGATTGGGTGGACTGGGGTGGTTTTGAGTGGAGTAAAGTGGAGTGGGTGGATTAGACTGGACTCAAGTGGGGTGGATTGGATTCATTGGACTGGAGAGGGGTGGACTGGTTTGGAGTGGGAAGGACTGCACTGGAGTGGATTAGACTGGAGTAGAGTGGATGGAATGGAGTGGGGTGGACTTGATTAGACTGGAGTTGGAGTTGGGTGGGGTGGATTGGAGTGTGGTGGGCTGGATGACTTGCAGCGAGGTAGACTGAACTGCGTGAGGTGGATTGGACTGGTGCAGAGTGGGGTGGATTGGACTACAGTGGGGTGGATTGGAGTAGACTGGGATAGATTGTAATGGAGTGGGGTGGATTGAAGTGAGGTTGACTGGATTAGATCAGGATGTGCTGGATTGGAGAGGGGTGGATTGGAGTGGGGTGGGGTGAGGTGGATTGGGGAGGGTTGGATTTGATTGGGGCGGCGTGGAGTGGGGCAGACTACATTGAGGTGGGGAGAATTGCATTGAAGTGGGGTGAACTGGAGTGGGGTGTCAAATGGATTGGAATGGGTGGGTGGGTGTATTGGATTGGATTGTGGAGGATTGGATTGGAGTGGGTTGAATTGGGCTGGAGTGGGGTGGATAAGATTGGTGTAAAGTGGGGTGGATTGGATTGGAGTGGGGTGGGGTGGATTGGATTGGAGTGGGGTGGGGTGGGGTGGATTAAATTATGTGGGGTGGGGTGGATTGGAGTGGGGAAGATTGAAGTGAACTGGATTGGACTGGGGTGGATTAAGGTTGTTTGGATTGGAGTGGGATGGACTGGAGTGAACTAGGGGGATTGGCCGCTGGGGTGGATTGGGCTGTGGTGGATTGGGTTGTGGTGGGTTGGATTAGAGTGGGGTGAAATAGATTTGAGTAAGTGGATTGGGTTGGATTGGAGTGGGGTGAGTTGGATTGGAATGGTTTGGATTGGATTGGGTTAGGGTGGGTTGGATTGGAATGTTGTAGATACGAGTGGGATCTGTTGGACTGAAGGGGGATGGACTGGAGTGAGGTTGGTAGGACTGGATTAGATTGGAGTGGGGTGGATTAGAATGGAGTGGGGTGGATTCGATTCAGTCGGAGTGGATTGGATTGGAATGGAGTGGGATGGACTGGATTGGTGTGGGGTGCACTGGATTGTTGTGGGGTGTACTGGATTGGTGTGGGGTGCACTGGATTGGTGTGAGGTGCACTGGATTGATGTGGGTTGGGGTGGGTTGGGTTAAAGTGGTTTGGAGTGGGGTGGATAGGATTGGAGTGGGGTGGATTAAGGTGGACTGGATTGGACAGGAGAGGGTTGGGTTAAGGTGAATAGGATGGATTGGAGTGGGGTGGATTGGATTGGAATGGAATGAGGTGGACTGAACTGGGGTGGTGTGGACTGGATTGGAGTAGAGTATGGCAGATTGGAGCAGAGTGGGGTGGGTGGACTGAAGGGTGGATTGGAGTAGAGTCAGTGGATTGGAGTTGAGTGGATTGAAGTAGGGAGCAGTGGTTTGGGGTGAGGTGGATTGGAGTGGACTGAATGGGGATTGGATTGGAGTGGGGTGGATAGAAAGGGCTGTGGTGGACTGGATGGGGTGGATTTGAATGAAGGGGTGGATTGGAGTGGGGTGGGATAGGTTGGATTAGTCTGGGGTGCGGTGCAGTGGACTGCATTTAGATGAGATGGATTCGATTGGAGTGGGGTGAGTTGAATTGAGTGGGGTGAATAGGATTGGAGTGGATTGGGGTGGGCTAGAGTGGGGTGGACTGGACTAGAGTGAGGTGGATTGGACCCCACTGAGTCCAATCCACCAGCTGTAATTAAATCTGCCAGCACTGAATAGTGAGGCAGCGTAATCCTGAAGCCATCTCGGGCCTCTTCAATCCACTTACGGCCACCCCTGCCCCTTCAGCTCATCCTGAAATTTTCTACTTTCTCCCTTTATGACGCTTTTAAGTTTTTCCTTCTTTCGTCTTTCCCATATGTGTCTTTTGCTTGCAGCAAATGCTTGAGGCATAAGAATAAGCCCCGGCCCTCACAAATAAGTGCCGGTGCTCAGCACCGGAAACAACAAGCACAAATTAAGCACTGCTTGTGACCCACATCACCATCAAAAAACCTCAGCCGAGCTCACACCTTCTGCTGATGCGGCTCGCCCATCTACTCGCGGATCCATCCTATGTTACAAAGTGAAATGACAGCCAGTGCTTCCTTTCTTTCTTCGTTTGCACCCAGACACAGGGTTGGAACCTTTTCGGCCCTTCACGAGACCAGTAGCTACGAATACAAATATGATTCCCCAAGAGGAGCCTGCCCCGTCCCCAGTGCAACTCAATGGTGCTGGTTGCAAGGAATATATAATAGTATGCAAGCAAACATTTGCACCCCCAAATCTATGTCCCAATTTCTTGGTGGAAACTGTCCACAGTGCACCCTGCTTGTCGCCCAGCTCCCTCTGCTGAGAGTGGGGCCTCGACAGTAGTTCAGCACAGTCCCCAGGAGACAGCACTGTGCCCCCAGCAGCCAGGAGACAAGAAGCTCCCATTAACCTGAGAAATGCCCAACCTTAGGGACAACATAAACTGTGATATTGAGTTCTCCGTAAAAGTGAATGACTCATATGATTGTGTCACATGAGAGGGTAGGAAAGCTGAGCTTAATGCAGGGATACAAGTTCTTCTCAGTCTAGGTAGTGTTGCAGAAAAACGTTGTCATTCACACAAAAACACACCCTAAACAGACCCGAGCGTCATTTACAATTCAGCTCAATCTTTGGCAGCCACTGAGAGTTCATTAGTCAAAAAGAAAGAAATAGTCATATATTATTCGATTTAAAACAGGGTGCATCATAGTCTCATGTTCTTCTTTGTTGCTGAGTGTGCAACTGTCAGTAGTAGCATCAAGGCACGACTGTGATTTCAGAAGTAATGAAGGCAAAATGACTTACTAGGGTAGTTAGCAGGAGCTCAGTGCCAGTGCTCGTGGGAGCGCACACTGACAGCTGCTGCCACGCGGAAAAACTCGAGGGGGCAACGCCTCGGGGGGCAGATGACAAAAATAGAAAAAGACAACATTACATGGAAATATGGCATCTCGGGTAACACTATTCCCAAAAGCTACGAACAACTCTGCTGAGCAGCATGCGATGGTTAGAGCACGGACTAGTCCTGCCATGAGAACAGCGTCAGTCATACCCCTCGGCAGCCGTGCAAAGCCCCGGACCACCATTTTACAAAAACGATCCACATATGAATGGTCCTGATTACTTACCGGTAATCTTCATTACAAGCCCATACAGTCTCACCTTAACCTCTCAAAACAAGGGGCGGCTCCTCCATTAGGGGAGAGGAGTGTCCCCCCCCCCCCCCCCTCCGGACCCCCCGTCCGCCAGCAGCGGCAGCTACAAAACCTTTAAAAGAAAAGGATGATAACATTTTTTATTATCCTTTTCTTTTAAAGTGACAGGGCCACGGGGGTGACGAGCAGTGAGGGGGAATGCTTAGCACTCCCCCTCACTGTGCATGTATGTCTGGCCAGCGTCTCTGGCCGGCCAAGCACACATGCGCAGTAGGCTCTCTCTAGCCCGGCACTGTGTTGCCAGGCTGGAGAGAGCCTGCACAGGCTCCCAGTCCTGATGCTGCTTCGAGCAGTGTCAGGATTGGCCGCAGGGGAGGCTGGGAGCCTGTGCCTGAAGCCACACCCACGCCCGGGAACGCCGCCCGCCCCTTCTCGTTGTCGCGAGCAGCGACTGCTGAAAACGTACTTCCCAGACAGGGACCTTGGACTCTTTCAAATATTCAAAGTCACCCGCACCCTATAACCTGTGGTCCCACCCCCTCTGTACTGGGCAAACCGTATAAGGCACTTCCTGAAGGTGGCAAGCCATAGCCGGTGGTATGAGCCAAAACTGCTCTCAGATAGGGATGGATGTGGAACCAATGGAAGGAGACGAGGTCGGTATTAAAATGAATATTACTGGAAAGTTATCCGACCCATGATTGTCAGGTTCACAAAATTGTTGGTGGGGCTCTGGTTATTGTATTCAACTTTTATCATAAATATGAAAGAATTCCAAGTGGGAAGGGCAAAGCTACTTCAGAAATGTATGCATTCAGTTTGATTCATTGGCAAATTATTTTTAAAATGCACTGAACTCCTACAGACGCATGCCTCTTCCACACGTAGGTTAGTGAACAGCATTTTGAAGTACCTGAGGAGTGATACCAAAGAACTGCTAAAGGTGCAACAAAATGCAGTTTGTGGTTAGACCCCTGCATTTCTAATCAACGTGTGACTCTTAGTCTGCGAAAATCACGTTGAAGGCTATTTTTTATCTATCTTCACTTCGCAAGCACTGATCAGTCCATATTCCCTGCATCATCTAATCCTCCTAAGTTGTGCATCGTCTCGTTTACCGCAACATCAGCTGAAAGCAAAAAAGGTTGGTGCTTGCAAAGTGGAGATCTTTTGGGAAATTGCAGATATTAAGATCCCTGATGGTAGGATGAAACACGTTGGCTGGGCTGAGATTTCAGGTTTGATGAATAAAACTGGAAACAACGAATATTGGCTCTTGTGAAGCAATGGACTGAATGAACAATGGATATATATTGGGATTCTGAATGTACTATTTGAGTATTCGCTACTATGAACTCTAGGGTTTCTTTGTGACTCTTGGAGGGCTCCCCTTTTCCGGGTGCTTATCCTGGCATTATAGAGGGGGTTATGTGGCAGTGGGACCCCAAGGGCAGAAGCATGTTATCAGTCTACTATCTTCTGACATTCACTTCTGCTGTATGTCAGTGTTATTACTGCTCTTTAGCCGTTTGGTAAATAGAGAGGGGTGGAGAGGATGAGTGGGTGAAATGAAAGAAGTGCAGAATGAGAAGGAGAGAAGTGAGTGAGACCGGGGTGGTAATAGTAGCTAAAGAAAAAGGTTAAGGGTAAAGAAACAGAGATAGCAAGAAAGGAGTAAGGTACCAAGAGAGGTACGGTAGAGGAAACAGTGGTGGCAAGAGATAGAACGACAGTAGCGAGACGAGGTAGGAAACAAATGGTGAGGTATGTTGAGGGATTTGGTATAGAGAGGGATGGGGAAGAGACATGAGGTATTGAGAAATATATGAGGTAAAGAGTGGTGAGGCAGAAAGTGGTGACAGAGACAGGTAGTGAGATGCGAAGTATAGAGGGACAGAGAAAGTGGAAGAGAGAGTGGGAAGGTAAGCAGAGTTAAGAGATGTGAAATAAAAGGAGGAGGGATGCATGGAGGTGAGATGGAAACTGGTGGGTGGTGCACAGAGCGGGTGAGGTACAGAGGAAGTTCGGAGGTGGACGGATGGGGTAAAAAGGTAGATGGGTTGGCTCTCTCGGGAAGAAAACATCTGTAAAATAGAGAGAGTTAAGATATAGAGAGATATGGGTAGGTACATAGAGAAAGGAAAAGATGGATGGATAGAGATAAAAAGAGAGAGGTGACGTAGAAGAGGTCAGGTAAAGTTAAATAGTGGAATGAGACAGAATCCATGGTTTTTAATCCAGTTACAACCAACTACTCGACAGCGGCAAGGGATGAGGATGGGCAGGCCAGGCAGGGACACTGGGCTTTCCTAAATGTGCATGCTCAAATGCCAAATTAAAAATAATTCATTTATGCACATTATTATTTCTGGGGGGCTTCAATCTGTGCTGATGACTTTGCCTGAGTGCCCTTGGAAGATGGGTGCCAGTCATGGGCAATTACCCACTTTGCCCATGTATTAAGATGGCTCTTAATGGATACTCTCATTTGGGAGCAGATGACTGTCATTTGCACCAACCCTTTTCTAAAAAAAAAAACCTAGGTGAAATGCAATCCTTTCTAGAGGGTGGGGGGGGGAGGACTCACTTAATTAGCTGTAGCATTATTACGAGAAATTACAGAAAAATGATATGTGATTATGCAAAATTATGTGAGGTGTGTAACCCAGCGTCTTGCACTAGTTTCTTAGCACAAAATGCACTCGTGCGTCCAAAATAGACCCGAGGATGTAAGGAAATACCGCTAAATGCAACAGAAAATGAACAGCAGCTGCTTGTGCTGGCTTTCTGTGTTGTACTTGTGTTCCTGTGGTATGATTTTTGTGGCAAATGGCTCATAATTACGCAAATGGCCAAAATTGCGTAATTTTCAGTAATTTCGAGTCAAATGAGTAACCCAAAATTTTCAAAATTACTCTGATTACTCAGGCGTAATTAAAATTTTGCTCAGGTCTAAACCTTGCTCACGAATTAAAAGCTTGTTCCAGTGCCTTAAGTCCAGCACATTAATTCATTCAATGCTCTGACCAAGCCATCTCAGGGACTGAGAAGTGCATGGATGAGCATCAATTCAGGCTCTGCATCGATAGATATGTATGTTACAACATGCAATATTTCTTGAGCATTCGTGCACCCACTTTATAAAGATATAAAAACAATTACAATAGGCCTACAAAAAAATAAAATACAATAGCCCTTCAAAAAACAAACTACAATTTGGAATACAAAAGGCCTTTCATATGAAAAACGTTTGATTACCGTTCAGCGCTACTACAGACCATGGACTTATTTATTCCATTGACAAAGACACAAGGCCTTGCACATCCAAACAAACTGACTAGTGAGTTAATAGTGTGTGTGAGTGAGAGTGTGTGTGTGTGGGGGGGGTGCATGATTTCTATTGAAGAATATGCAAATTCGTGCTGGAGTCAGCTAAAATAAAGGCATTTCGATAAAAAAATCGGGAGTCTCCTGCCTGAATCGGGTGTGTTGGCATGTATGTTCACATAAACGCATTTAAATTGCATGCAAGGAAAAAAAGAGCCTTCGGGGGAGAAAAATACTAGAGTGCTGATGTCAATGAATCTAAAAAAAACACTGATGTAATAAGGCTTTGAGCCTTTTATATTTCGGCGTGGGGGGAGGGGAGCAGAGGGCCAGGTTGGGCAGTCGCGTTTGTAATTTAATTATGAAAGCGAAATGTTAGCACTGTAGGCGTACGATAAAACCGACCTCTGTAGACACTACTTGCATTATTAAAAGAGACCTTGCTGGTGGGGTAGAGGGGTCCGTTACAAATCCCTTGCGACATCCCCACAATCAGGCGAAGAGCGCACGCAGATAAGGGATGCCGGCTTCCGGCGCTCACTTCATATTCAGAATCAATGAATTCCCGGCTGCCCCCGGAGATTTATGGGTCTGCATCGCTAATGAGCGTTTCCTTAAGCAGCAGCGGCCTCTCTGGCCTTCAGATAAATCTCACGAGGCCATAAATTTGGCTTCAGAAAGCTAATAGAGAAATCATCGTCCCAGGCGCGGATGCTACGGCGAGCGAGCGGCCTCGCTCCATCATCCCGAAGAGAGCAGTGGGTCGCGTCGGCCCCTCCCACTGCTCCTAGGGACTATCAGTTTTATTCACTCTGCATTTATTTCGTGTGCTTTTCAGATACATTGAGACTGGGAGTGTTGCATCATACGGATTCCTGAGCAGTGGCGTGGCAAGTGCGCCCTGGGCCCTAGTGTTTGGAAGGGAATGGGCCCATAGCCCTCTGAACTGTGAAATACAGCAATAATCTGGCCTGAGGAGCCCGGTGCCGCTGCACCTGCTGCACAAATTGAAGCTATGCCCATGCCTGTGCTTAAAAAAGGGTGTGGCTGGGAGGCCTCCAGGCGGGAAGAAAGAGGCCCCTATTTACAAGAGGCATCGCTTCTATAAATAAGGGCATGCTTTGCAAAGAACTTGCAAGAGTGAAACAGAAGAGGTATGGTTTGCATGTGGATTAAAGAGGCATGAGTTGGAATCAAGACTTTCAACCTTGGAATAGCTTCAATAGCGCTGAACATGAGCTTCTGAGTAAAATGTGGGCAATTATTGTTTTACAAATGAAGAATTGTTTCTGGGCCTTCTGGTGCTCCTAGTGCCTGTACTCACAGTTTTTAGGTCGAGCGCGCAAGCCCTCTGGCCTGTTGTAATCTATCTGTAGCCTATTAAACACGCCCACCGCACGACCATCATTATCACTCATTTATGGGCTTGCCCTTCAAAAATCCTTTGTTATCATTGGTAAATGCTTTACATTTGTCCCTTCTTGGGGCTGTTTTCTTACCGCCTTGGCCATCGACCCTGTTACATGGATAATCCAACATTTGCTGATACGTTTGACGGCGAGCAAACTTCTTTTTCCTTTTGTGTCTCCCCTTCACGCTCATGCTCATCGCGGCCATGGCGCTTTCAATCTGCTCACTTATGTCAACTGTTTTACTTTTCATTTTCAATTTATGTGGCAAGAAAAGTCCAATTAGGAATTTACAACGTTAATAGCTCTTACTCGAGCAAACGCGAGACTCATTCCATTGCAGATGCTTGCTCCTGATTCTCCCCTTGTGCCCGGCTTCAGATGCTCCAACTCACATGGTGCCACCTTGTGTGGTTCCATATCTGCTCCCATCACACAGTCAACAAGAAAGGAGCAGCTACCACGCAGTGTGCACACAATTAACTAGAAACCTGCAGAGAGCAAGCTTCCAGCTGTTTGGAGGCCCTGTGTGGCCTATCTGCTTTGCAGATGTGAAACCTCCTCAGGGCATTGGCAGCAGCCTTAGCTTTGTGTTTTTTGGTGTTGGAGAGGAGAGGTTGTGAATTTAAAGGACCTCGCACTGTGCACTGTACAAAGCCCCACTCTTCCAAGGCCCTATCCCCTACAGTGAAACTTCATCACAAGTTGGCAAGTCTGCAGCCCGCTCTGCTGCCACTCAAGTCAGCCAGGTATGACCAGCAACAGCCCATTAACATTCTCCTCTAGCAGCCCTGCGCTCTGTGGACATGGGCAGGGCAGGGGTACCTTGTGAGGGGCCAGTCTCTGTTTATAAGGTCACTTGGGCGCTCCAGCACAGGGGGTGTCCTGCTAAAGTTAGCTTTTAGAACACATTTTTACTATTAGAGATGACAATAAGGAGGAATAGGAACATCTGCACGGAAGTGGCCCTGGACGAACAGGTGTGTGGTCTGAACCAACAAGGCCAAGAGCTGGACCTATAAGGACCAGCCCCA
This sequence comes from Pleurodeles waltl, assembly GCF_031143425.1. Taxonomy (NCBI): domain Eukaryota; kingdom Metazoa; phylum Chordata; class Amphibia; order Caudata; family Salamandridae; genus Pleurodeles; species Pleurodeles waltl. The sequence goes on from NC_090446.1 coordinate 102,124,261, forward strand.
AAGCAGCCTTAGCCAAGCATAATAGTCAATGCCTGCATACAAATCTTCCATTCAAGTTGCATTTTTATTTGCTTTTAGCGAACTTTCCGATATGTATTTCGAGGCTTCAAAGAGGGCCAAGTAGACACCTTTTTACATCAGTATTTTGTCTTTGCTAGTACAGGACCCAGGCCATTTAAATCATTTCTCTGTCCATAGTAGGCTGACATGAGAGAACAGTAACATGGATGTTGTTTCACCAAAATGTCTCCCCCTTAAATCCCCTCAGTAGGCTTCTGTTTGTTGATCATGCGTGAAGGGAGGATAATGACGAGGAACCCACAGAAATGACCAAAGCTGAGAGAGCCCTGCTTAGTTTCTGGCCCTGCAGCTGCTTGTAAGGCAGCTGAGATACGAGATGCAAGGGCAGTGCCAAGAATACCAAAAAGTAAAGCTATTAAGGGGCACTGCAATACTTGTTAAGTTCTGCACTTTGTAAAAAAGAGGAAAGTGTAATGACTGGGGCAATGCGGATACCACTGAAAGTGTGCCAACTGGGAAACTTTATGTAATTTGCAAATACATATACTCGGTTCACTACCGTTGGATCTATTTTAAGCATCAGTAAATCTTAACAGTTTGAACTAGAGAGGAGAGTTTAGGTTACATGATTATATGAGTGATATAGCAGCCCTATGGTTCACAGACATCCTATATTTTACCAAAGAAGTAATAACTTCAGCTTGAGGGGTATGGGTGAGATGAGTCAACCCTTGTGCCTTATTCTTAATTTCAGTGGAAACATATTTTAATGTATTAACAGTGCATTTGCAAATACTTGTGGCTTTTCTTACTTACTCATTCTTTGGCTATTACAAATAAAGTATAGAATGTCCATTAAAATCCTATATATTGTTTTGTTTATTATGTTGCGACAAATATTTTGTGTATGAATTCGATTAACGGTTTCCTTTCTAACAAATTTAACATACCTTTACGTGTAAATACGTACAAACTTTTACTGGGAAAAAAACTAAGTTGTGAGCGTAGGCGACATCTCACCGTTGTTGACTGAATGGGTTTGTGCATTTGTTAAACAGACGTTTGCCTTCCAGTTCAGCATCAAGGTGGACAGAGCCTGCAGTGTACATAACACAGCAAAGATAGAACATAGTGTAGGAAAATGAAACTCTCTTATCTTACGTCCCATCTTCCTCCAGGTCCTCATGTTCTTCCCCATATCTTTATCATACTAGGATTTGTCCTAGTATCGAAGCCCTGATATATTTATAGTTCCTCCCAGGTCTTCTAAGCCTTCTTGCTTCAAGAGAACTACTTTGTTGGTATTCCAGCTGCATTTCTCCTATTCCATCACAGGGAGAGCAGTCTCCACTCTCACTTCCTAACCATTACCCACCTGACTAGTCCAGTGCGCTTTAAGATGCAGCACCTGCCTTTGTCCATCACATTTTCCTTCGGAGAAGGTGAAGAGCCTTTCATCAGGTGGTGGGAATGGTACAGGGACTCTGCAAAGAGAGGAGGTGCAAGACCTGCAGTGGGTTAGCCCAGCTTTGGCTACCAGGAGCAATATCATACAATGCGGCGCATTTTCCTTGTTTGCGTCAGGCACACCTTTCGAAAGGTGCGCCCTGTACAAACAAGGAGAATGTGCTGCATTAGCATGAATGCGCAGCCCCCACAGCAGCCGCGAACTTGCACTACCCTGGGGGCAGTGCGTTCAAATGAAATAGAGAGCAGATTTGAAGCAGCCGCTCCGTGTTTCACTGTGCAGGCGGCAACCCACCTGCACATTAAAGAGGGGAGAGAGATCCCCTTGCAGGGGTGGCAGTGAGTGACCTGCCTGCAAGGGGATGTTGGGGGGGAGGAGAATCCCCTTAATTCCCTCCAGAGGGCTGCCATCAGGGGTGCAATGACAGTGCGCCACCTTTATGTGGCGTACTGTCAGTGCGCCCCCTGATGGCTTCTGGCCTTTGCACCTGTATCTTTAATAAGCCTCCTATCGCTATCAGTATTATAGAAGGAGCCGCACAAGCGTCTGAAGCCCCTTCTGTTATACCAAAGTGCTCCGTGGGTATGCAAAGTGGGCATAAACACCTGTTGCTCCCCCAGGGCACGTTGTATAATACAAACTCAGGTGTGTTCCCTATTCAGCCCCCACTCACTTGACTGCTATTTCCATGAAGAGAACTAATATGTTTAAACACAACACCAGCCTCCAATCACACACAAAGAGACTGGTTATGTTGAAGCACAAAAACATATTGCAGACCCAAGAGTACAGTTACACTAGCGGAAGAAAACAGGATAATTGAATAAGTAGTAGGCACAGACATTGGTGCGAAAAATTGATCTTGCAGCACATATAAAACGAACTAATTAATCGAATAAACAAAACTGGAAGAAGAGTAGATGAAAGGAAGTAGAACTTTTGGATCAGAGGAAACCATATGGAGAGAAAGAACGTGAGGGTAGGTAAGAAAGAAATTAAGTAGGAGAGATTGCATGAAAGAGAATTTTAGAGAAAGAGAGGAAAGCATAGGAAAGGGAGGAGGAAGAATGAAAGAACGAAAATAGGGAAAAAAAGAAACAGAGAAGAGACAAAGAAGGAACAAAAAAAACTGAATGAAAGAAAAAAAAATGTCATAAAAAGCTAGACATATAACAGTCATAAAGGGAAGATGGATACCTAGAAACAAGTGCCATTTCATCCCCGCTCCCTTCAGAGAGGCGAGATGCGCCTGTACCGTTTAGCCATTTCTTTCCCAGCAGATGGCCCATAAGTCTTCACTTACAACACGTGGTCCCAGCTCCACAACGCCAGTGACAGGTTCAACCCATTCCTTGTGCAACACCATGAACGCCTTGTCAATCCTTTCATAAATACTATAAACCATGTCATCACCGTCCCTTGAAACCAGCAATTTGGCTCTAAATTACCCCTCTGGCGAGAAAAATTCCATACAACAAATGGCCTTAGCTCTGCCATCCGAGAAAGCGATGTCATATTTAACCTTGATGGAGTAAAATCATTAGTGGTCCCTGGTGGGGCTGTCTGAGGGGAAGCGGGGGCCGGAAGAGTGCATTATCCTCTCTGCAGCCTGACAGGCTCAGGATGTGGTCTCAATGGAGTCAGGGAAGCTCTTGCAGCCCACCAACTGTCTCGTACATACAACAACACATTCAAGAGGGCAGAGTGATGGACAATGTGGACTAGAGTCATTCCCAGCTTCTCGGAAGTCCCAATCCAGCTAGTAAGAACAGTGCTGGATGAATTGGGGCTACCTCCTCTGTCCTCATCTCATCCACGTACTTATCACATGTTGTTCCACCCTTCACTTCCAGGCACCATGTGATCCATCAGAAAGTTAAAACAAGCATTCGCAATGCAATGGGTCTAGCGTTTGCTCGAGTTAGAGCTATTAGTGTTGTAAATTCCTAACTGGACTTTTCTTGCCACATAAATTCAAAATGAAAAGTAAAACAGTTGACATAAGCGAGCCGATTCAAAGCGCCACAACCGCCAACAGCATGAGCACAAAGAAGACACACAAATGGAGAAAGAAGTTCGCTTGCAGTCAAATGTATGGGCAAACATGCAATTATACATGTAACAGGGTCGGTGTCCAAGGCGGTAACAAAACCGCCCCAAGCAGGGACAAACGTAAAGCATCTACCAATGATAACAAAGGATTTTTGAAAAACAAGCCTATCGCCGAATGATAGTGATGGGCGTGCGGTGGGTGTTCTTAAAAGCCCACAGATAGATTGCAAAAGCTCAAAGCGCTTGTGCGCTCGACCTAAAAATGACCCCTCCTCCTCTCCCATGTCCTTCTACTTCTTTGGCCGAATGACAACTTATGGAATTTTGGGGCCCCAGGTAACAAATACTTTGGGGACCCTAGTTCGGAATAAATGCGAATTTTTGACCCATGTTCTGCTAAGTAAAGCCCACCTGATGCCAAATAATATTGTATTATAGCTTAAACCTGCCGAAAATTGGGCACCTAAAAACAGTTACACGTGTAAGCTGCAGTGTCTCTACCAGCCAAGAGGTAAATAAAGAAAGTTAGAATGAACACTGATGAAATCATTTCTTTTTGCCCCTGTCTCTAGATTTTTTTTTATCTTCCAACAATATATTAAGTGTATTTGAGAATTTAAACATGTTATTCCTCCAACTCTAGGAAAGACATTATAAGGGTAACAAAATAAGACATATATTATCAATTTACGACGTAATAAGCACACAATATTTGAAATTATGGCTGTAAGCAATGGACATTCTCAATCGCAAATATATCCCAATGAAATTTACATTTATGTTGCAACACCAACCATCGAAGCACAGCGCTGAGGAGTTTCACCATCTATTGGGTGAAATATGATCATTCTTTCCTTAATTAGTTTCCTCTGTCTTGTCCCTCCTCACTTTTCCCATAAGAATACCTCTCTGGCTAGACAGTGACTTCCTGCTCTGCTGAGTAAGAGAAATTGCATGAAGCAAGAGAGAGTGGGAGACGGGAAGGGGCGGCCAGGAAAATGGCGCAGCCAATGAGGTGAGGTGGAAGGAGAAGGGGCAGAGATAGAGATGACGTAGAGAGATATGTGACACTGGGTGGGATGTAAAGTAAGGAAAGATACATAAGGTAGCCAGAAAAAAGGATACCCTGCGGTAGGAGGAAGAAGAGGTAGGTATAGAAAACAAAAGAGGTCGAGAGATAGGTAAAGCTTTAGAAAGAGGTAGGGAGAGCGAGAGATAGTGAGAGGGGATATAGAGAGCGGAGAAGGGCAGGGTACGAAGATGTGAAGTTGAGAGAGTGAGATCGGAAGAGAGGTGGGTCACGTGAGTTGTAGGCAGAGAGAGGTTGAGGTAGACAGGTGGAGACGTAATAAGGGAGAAGTCTAGTAACTCAAGCTTTATGTTTTCCCGCATTACTTAATCCCTTGAGTACTAGAGTGTTTGTCCACTCTAGTGCAAGCGCTTTGTACTACGGTTATACACACCTCGAACAAAATTTGTAGAGGCACTTCCTTGACAGTTGTGCCTTGTACCCATGATGTGTACACACACACATACACACACACACACACACACATGTATGTGTGCTGCAAGGGCGTATTGGATACAACTTTTCATGACGTAATGATAAGTCAGGGTTAAGGATAAACCTCACACACTATGGCACTAGAGGTTTATAAATAGGTATTGCAGGTATATAGCATTTACAGTGTTGCAATAACAAATAAAGCACATTTCCAATAAGGGAGTAAATGGAAAACGCACATATTGTTTCATTCACTATATCACAACCTTTTGAGAAGTAAGTACCGTTAAAGGTACGGGACCCTACAGAAAAAGACTGGCAAATCCCATCAAAGGTATAACAGCTCTGGTGAGAAGTGATGAACTATTAGATGTTTAGAGGCAACTTCGAACCAAATGTCACCACGTCATTCAACCTCCCAACCTTTGAAAAGCAACTCAAAACGTAACTGCTTCCCCAAACTTAAACTCGGCACTTTTAGAAAGTGATTCAATACCTACCAGCTCTGTCGAAAAGCTCATTCTAACCTCCTCAGACAACAACAAAGAACTAATCTGCTGTCCCAAACAACCTAACATAGCTTCCTTCAGGGAACAGCAGAGGCCTAGATGCTCTTCCCAGTGGCGGCCCGTCCTTTAGGGCGGAAGGGCCACGCCCCCCCACCCTTTGCCCCCCATGAAGAGTGTCTGTCAGGCTGAACAAAGGTCAACCTGACAGACACTCTTCATGTTCAGGTCAGGCAGCCAGGAGCAGACATGCGCGATTTGCGCAGACTCCTGGCTGCCTGAGCTGAACTTTGCTGGGCTGAGGAGGTCACAGCTCCTATGGGCGTGACCTCCTCAGCCCAGCAAAGGTGCCTCGAGGCCCTCCCCTGGGTGACGAGGAAAGCGTCACCAATTGACACTCTCCCTGGGCGCTTCAGTTTAAGCCCTGAAGTGCCCAGGGCAAGTGTCAATCAGTGACACTTCGTCACAGAGTGGGGTGGGGTCAGCAGTCTCACTGACCCCATCCCACTCTGTGACGAGGCTGGGACTGCTGCCTTCCTAGGTCAGCCAATGAGGGAAGGCAGCAGTCCCAACCCTCCTGGGACCTGGAGGCCGAAGGTAAGTGTGTGTGTGTATGTGTGTGATGTTTCAAATTGAATGTTTGGTGCGTGCGTGCATGTTTGAATGGTATGAATGTTGTTAATGGATGTGCGTGTGTGAAAGAATGAGTGTGTGTGATGTTTTAAAATGAATGTTTGGTGCCTGCGTGCATGTTTGAATGGTATGAGTGTTGTTAATGGATGTGCGTGCGTGTCTGTGTGTGAAAGAATGAGTGTGTGTGTGTGTGTGCCCACCCGCCCCCCTCCCTCCTAAAGCTGCCGGCCGCCACCGACTCTTCCAAACAACCCGACTTAGTTTCTTTGTGAAAACAAGACCTACTTGCTTCATCTGAAACTCAAGAAAGCTTCCAAAAGAAAACAGCTCAGGATGTACCCATGTCCCAAACACGGCAACATAGCCTCCTTCAGAGAATGGCTAAACACCTGCAGGCTCCTCTGAACAACTCAATCCATCTTGCTTCAGAGAAAACATCAAGACTGACCAGCTCCCTTAAACAACCCAATATATCCTCCTTCAGAAAACAACTCAAGATCGAACTACACCCATGAACAACTCAACATAGCTTCCATAAAAGCAACTCAGAAACTACTTGTTCCCATGGACAACCCGACATAGCCTTCTAAGGAGAACAATTCAGGACTTACCAACTCAAATAGCCTCCTTCTGAGAACAGCTCAAGGCCTACCTGTTCCCTTGATCAAACCAACATAACCTTGTACAGAGAACAACTCGGGACTTACCTGCTCCCAAACACAACTGAACATAGCCTCCCACAGAGTGCAATACAAGGCCTACTTCTTCCCCAAACCTGTGCCAGAGAACAGCCAAGACCGTTCTGCTCCCATAAACAACCCAACATAGCCTCCTATGAACAAATCGAGACTCACCAGCCTACACCCGGATTTCTAGTGAGTGTGTGATGCGTTTCTCACAGATCGCTCACTGGTCCTAGCCGGGGTCACTGCTGTACAAATTTATGAAACAACAGAAAGCGTGGGAAGCGTTAATTGAAGTCATTTGACATTTGATTAGAAGCTAGGTGGGAGGTGGCTACAGTTTTAGAGATTTTACTTAAACTCCTTCAATGAAAGTCTTTAGAGCAAAGTATGTAAAACATTAACAATAATTGGCCCTTTAAAAAGCTTCTGTTGTTCTGTCAGGGCTGGCCACAGGGACAGCCACATCACACAGAGCTGCCACCCTCATACCGAGGATCCGTGGGCATGAGTGGCGTTCAGTGACTGGCCAGGGCAAAGAGGTGCCCAGTGGATCCCCTGGGCAACTCTTCCTTGGGTGCGAGAGCTGCATTACGTGGGACACAGCCAATGAAGCCCTATGCTGCATTGTTGGAAATAGCTCAACTCATTTCGTTGAGCCAGGCATTGTCCTTCCGGTGAAAGAGGTCAACTCGTTGGCTGCCCACCAGCACACTGCATCCAGTATGCATCACAGAGGAGTCTTTGCAGTATCTTGCTGAGCTCTGCAGTCCTTCGTCTTTGCCAAGGGTGGATTCTTTCAACTTAGTACCCACTTTATAAGACTATTCTGAAGGGCATGACTGTGCCTTGCAATCCAGAGCAGTGTCTTCCTGGACATGACTATTCCATGTAAGGCATTACTGTCCTGTGTAAGGTTTCAATGTACATGTACATTGCAGTGCATGGCAGTGCATTGCTGCCTAGTACAGTGTACAATTATACATAGCTGGCAGTGTAGTGTACGTCTGTGCATTGCTATTTAGTACAGTGTATGGCTGTCCATTATTGTTAAGTTTAGTGTATGTCTCTATGTTATTTTTCACAGAAGTGTACTATAATGTATAACTATTCTATTTCGGCCTTAATTAGACGTGGGCCAATAAAATCCACATTATTTCTTCACTCTGGAATTATCGTTACCAGATTGCCAATGCTTGTTTACTTTTAGAACTTCTCCAAGTGTGAGGATAGCTCAGTGAGCTAAATACACACCGCAAACAAATGCAGCATTTTAGTGTCCTGAGTTTGAACCCCAGAAAATGCAAACTCAGCTTGCAATGCTTGTGTCCTACTCAGATCATGATGGAGTCCTGGGGCCACATCGGCTATCCTACAAAGACAGACATCACACAATCTAAACCAATCCCTGTAAATCTGTATTGATCCCTACTACAGGTTCCATACTTACTCGTCGAACTATCGCTTTTCATTTTGTTGTTGTTAAGTTTAATGGATCCTTGAATAGCACACAATGGGTAGTAACCTGGCATTGCAGCCCTTTCACATCAAAGCGTAAGCAATCTTACGAAATTCACAAGGATTTATAATGTAGGGGAATGCCTGGGTGCCTTTATCGAGAATATTTTATAGAGAATATTATTGAATAAATATTCTCAAAAAAATTTAATGAGATCTCTTAGGATCTAAAATGATCCTACTCTGACATTATTGTCCGCCTTGATATTAAAAAGCCAGCACTTTCACTGATACCAGGACAATATTGTACTGCTTTTCCACACAATGTTCAGAAGCATTCTTTCCACCACCTCTCATTAATTATCCATCACACTCATGGGTCTGCATTTCCAATTACACATCACTAAGAGGAGCTGAATTGTGTACTAAGGAGGTTTATAAAGCGCTAAGTCTCCTTTTAGTTACATAGAAAAATACACTGTTCCAAAAGCAAAGAGATGAGAATGCAGGGACTAAGTCAGTCAGAGATATCGTTGATATCAGGAGAGCCCTCAAACACCCAATAGGGTGACCAGTTTCATCACTGGGCTATCTCCTCGTCAGACTGGTGCTGCAATGTCTGGCGGACCACCCCGGCAACTGGGATGGTGCTAAACCGAAGGCAATTTGCCAGGTTGGGGTCTGAAACGAATACTGACTGATACAATAGAAATGTGTAAATGAGTGTAGGAGAGTGTGAGAAGGTTAAAATTGGCTCTGAGCCTAAAACATCACTTTAATGAATCAGAGGAAAGGTTCAGGCCAAGATTTTAAAAATCATACAGTGTTAGCGGGAATAATGTCCCACTATACTCTACAAAGGAAGAAAGGTAGTGTACCTAATCCTGTGGAATTATGGTCAACATGTTTCACGTCTGTACACTGGACCATTAATCTACCCGTCCCTCTTTTTGTATTTAATCCTTTTAGTTACTTCCGTGCTCATTCATGTGGGAGGAAATACATGCAGAAGATGGTGGGAAGGAGAGATCAGACTTCAGTCAGACAGGTGGTCACCGAATCCAAAATCCATCAAGCGTGAGCCATCTCCTGAACTGAAGTCAGTTAAAGGACAGGTTGAATACTTTGATTTTCAATAGTCTTCTGAATCTTATCTTATTATGTTCAGATCTCAGATTGTGCTGTCTTCTAGAGTCTAGTTCTTGTGCACCCAATAATCTGCCGCTGTGCTTCATTTTCTAGAATGATGATTGGTTGATGGGACAGGCTGAAGCGAAGGAAGATCTCCAGCTCAGCCATACTAAGGTGCTGGTTTTTGCAGATAAATGTCACCTATGTCTCAGTATGTTTTGTGGACCTACCACAAGACCTTAAATTTAATCTTGGCGTCTACTGGCAGCCAGTGGAGTTCTTTAATCTGCATTGTTCTGAGATCTTTGGAGCCTGGAAAGAGCTTTTTGGGGGGGCCACAGTAGATGATATTGCAGTAGTCTAGGCATGCCACAGTAAGGGCTCTCGTAAATTCTCAAATTCAAACCTGTGCCCACTATAGATAAGTGTAAACATTTTTCAAAGAAAGGACAGCTAAAACGAGGTTGGTATAAAACAATCCCCGGGTTCTTTAATTTTGGGAGGTGAATGAAGAGAAAGCAGCCCTCGAGGGCTTGTGAAAGGTTGAAGAACTGGGTTTGTGTATACGATCACTAGGTTCTTGGCCTCATTCACACACAGGACTCTTTCATTCATCCAGAGGAACAAGTGACAGAATTGGAGTCATGAACATACGTTAGCTGGTTCGCCTGGTACTGCTGAAAACTCTCCGCATGGGGCTTACATATGTATGAAATAAGGGGCACAAAAGGGACAATCCTCGAGGAATGCTACATAACACTTTGGCCCTTATTACGTCAGTCAGACCGCCACCAAATCAGCGTTCCGGCCTCCCATTATAACCATGGCGGAGCCGCCACGGGTCCGACTGTCGGAACCGCCAGGTTGCCACCGGTCGACAGCCTGGCGGGGCCGGCGGTCTTAATCCACCAGGGCTGCGCTGCTAGGCCCTCTCATGCCACCGCCATGCAAAGGCTGGAGGAGACGGGGTACTGGGGGCCCCTGGACAGCCTGCCATGCTTTTCACTGTCTAAATTATAGGCAGTGAAATGCGCAACGGGTGCTGTCACACCTGACGCAGCACAACATTGCTACCGGTTCGATTACAAGCCTGCGTCAATGTTGTGGCCTGTTTCCTGCTGGGCCTGCAGGAAATTTATAATAGGGCCAGCGGGCACAAAACCGGAGTGGCATTTTTCCATCCTAAAGAGTTTGCCAGGTGGCCTCCACCGCCTGCCAAACTCAAAATGAGGGCCTATGTGTGTGTAACTCAATTGACCCCCCTAATCCTAACATGGGTGTGGAAGCTGGTTACCCCTAGTTTTTCATGTCATCTCAGAATTATAGGGTCTGCTGACAACTCTGTATATTGGTAGCTGCCCGTCAAACATTTTGAAAAAATGTTGTTTATAAAAAAAAAATCCCAAAAGATGGAGTGTGCTTTTGAAAAACAAAAAATGATTGGCCCCACACCCTGGAAGTTTTCTCCCAGGATTGGGTGTAATCATTCTTTTTTTTTTCCTGTCGGTTACCGCCAGGTTTTTTCAGACCGTCCACCCTAAGTAGGGCAGACAGTGTTAAGTCCTTCCTCTGACAGCCCCTACTCTGTAAAGCCTTCAGAGGAAATATTCCATCCACTGAACCGATAATGAGAAAGGTAAACTGAGGGTTTGGCAGACAGAGTACTCTGTTGGGTGTGCGATGGAGTGCCCAGTCTGCCAAACTGTGATAGCTCAGCTTATAAACATTGCCCCGATGGCAGGAGGTGTCCTGCGAACCTCTTGATCACAGCCTTATACAAAGTGCTTAATTTGTAAATAAAAACGTGCCGGTGCTCAAAGCCCTCCTCTTAAACATGCGGCGGCTGCAATTAAATGTGGGAACATGACTACTGAGGCGGCGTAAGCTTTAAGCCATCTTGGGCCTTTTCAATCTATATAAAGCCACTCCCTGTCCCTTCAGCTCACTCTAGCAGCTTTCTGCTTTCTCCCTTTGTGCCGCTTTTTCGTTTTTCACTACCTCCGTCTTTCCCATATGTGTCTTTTGCTTGCAGCAAATGCTTGAGGCAGAAGAATAAGCCCTGGCCCTCAAAAATAAGTGCTGGTAACAACAAGCACAAATTAAGCACTGCTTATACAGGTCAAAGGGCACAGAGCTCCCACAGAGCATCAGTGAGGAAGAGACAGCAGGGCAATGTCTCAGATCTGGCTAACTCTACACCAGGCATAACATATTCTGCTGTCTGGCATGTGGCTGACTATGCCCAGTCCTACAAACTTCCAAAAGGCACATTTCCTCTCCCATTTTCGAGAAGGACTTCCTTTCTGATGCTTTGGGTTCCTATGTAGCCGTGCCAGTCTTTTGGAGGCACATGATTTCTGTTTTTTCTGCAGGCATCCTGCCTGATACCTCCTGTCACCGCACAGCACTACCCTGATCCCAGGGTCACAGCGAAAACGGTATTTTCCAAAAGTCAGTGGCTAACTCTGGCTGCCTCTGGCACGCACATCTGGACTCCCAGATGTACATAGCCTCTCTAGAATGCCATATAGGGCAGTCTGCTAGAAATATGACTGACTCTGTTCCAACCCTACCTTTCTCCCAGAGCCACAACTCCTTCCCTAGTTTCCTAAAAGTCAGTCTACCGGACATGTGGCTGGCCCTGTCCTTGAGCTGACCCTGAACAAGTACAGCCTCCTACGGGCGCCAGCGTGTCCATGTTCGACATGTGAGCCAATAAGTCTGACTTGCGGATAACCCTCCAGCTCCAGCAGGGAAAGCCTGCCCTGGTAGAGCATCCATTTTAGGCCATTCTCATTCCACGCACCTGGTTTGACCCAGACACCAGCCACCTCTCTCCCAGGCCTTGGGTGAGCTCCAGGACTTGGTATTTGCCAGGGGAGCTGGGCTTCGGAGGGGTGGGGGCGGGGGGAGTTGCTGCTGAAGCTTCAGTCATCTGTCGCAGCAGCAGCAGCAGCCAGGTCACTGGCAGGCAGAAGCGCTGCTGCAAAGACAGACTTCCAGTAAAAGTGCTGACACAGGCACGCCCGGGAGGGAGGGCGGCGCGAGGCCGGAAGCGGAGACCACGCAGATCAATCCTCGAGGCCAGCAGCATCGACGGCCTCGTGCTCAGCCTTCCCCAGCCTTCTGCAGCAGCAGACGAGCCCTGTCAGCTCCGTTCCGCTGGCTGCATTTCACCTACCACTGGGTAACACAAAGAGTTATTTAGACTTTACTTTGCGTGGATGGTTTAATATCATCTGTTGTTGGGCTTTATTTCTTATTTATACTGTTCAGTTCCGTAAGAGCTCACTTTGTTTGCAGACAGGAGAACTGATTTACAGAGACATCAAGAGACCAGATTTTTGAATCACAAAACCTGAGACATTTCGCAAAAATAAAAAAGAACTACAATTTGATATCAACAGAGTGGCACAGAATGATAGCCTTCATCAAACTAGAATCACAGAAGAAGCACTAAACAATAAAAATAAAATGCATTTTTTTTAAATCCAGTAAAATGCATTTTAATGAAATTGTTTCTTATAATAGCTGCTAACTAGCCCTGCATTGTAACACACAAAAACATGCCTCCCTCTGTTCTCAGTTGACTCTTTCCAAAAACCGGGACACGAGCCAAATTTGCCTAAAACTGCGGGGACAGCAGATGAAAAACAAGGACTGTCCTCAAAAATCCAGGGCGCCTGGTCACCCTACCGCAATCACACCGCTTGGTCAAGTGGAGGTTCAAGAACACTGACATCCATGTCCCTTACTAGACTTGTGGGTACGGTGACCAGATCTTGAGCTGCAAAATCCGGGACATTTTGCAAAAATAGAACAAGGACTACATTTTTACATCAACTGAGCATCGCAGAATGACAGTTCTTATCAACATCGGAACGCAGAAGAAACACTAAGAAAATAGATACTTTTTTTTTTTTTAACTAGCATCATACCTGTTAATTAAATTGCTTTCATATAACAACTGCTAACTAGCCCTGCTCTGGAACATGTAAGAAAAAGTAATCAGGACATAAGCCAAATTTGTTGAAATCTGCTGGGACAGCTGGAGAAAAACCGGAACTGTCCCGGCAATTCTGGGATGCCTGGTCACCCTATTTGTGGGTGCCCTCGATAGCATCATAGTTTCTTATGCTGTTCTGGGCAGTAAAAAAATAGGAAGCTCTGCTTCCTGAAATTTTTAGACCCACATATTAGAACAGTAAACTTTTCCGACCCACTTAGCTTTAATTTACATGAGGCAGGCAATTTTTAAATGTAATTAAAGCATTGTGCAGCAACACAATGTAATTTACAAGCAGCACATTATCTATTGAATTCACCACCAAATTTGCACAGACATCCAGTGTTACTGACAAAACTATATTACACACAAATGAGAATGTGTGGATATAGGGTTTCAGTGAACATTTATCATTTGTGCATCACCAAGTAAAGTGTCTTAATTTGATCCTATTAAAATCTTTGCTTCTACCACACTTCAGAACTACACAAATGTGCTTCATTTTTGCTTTTGTAACTGCTGAATGTGTACAGTTCTTTTACAAGTGTTTACATTTTGTTGTGTTTTACAAAAAATTTCCTCCTACAGCCTGTCCCTGTACACTCCCTTTATTCCATCAAGATTGTCACATAATTTATTTGATAATTTTTTCCAGAAACGTGAGAGAAATTTGTAAACACCAATCCCCATGTTAAAAAATAAGCAGCAATTTGTCGAAATACATAGCCTGAGGTTTGCCCTGTGTCTTTGATGTGCAGCACATGTGACAAGAAAAATACAGAATTTAAAGGCTTCTTTATTTATTGTTTGGACTTAAACGACCCACCAAAAATTGGCTTGCAACTGATCCGCAGTTTGGGAAACACTGCCTTAGAATATCCTTTCTATCAACACTAGCTAGCAGAACAATCCTTGCATGCAAAACCAAGAAAATAGTGGAGCACACCATAACTTCATTGTTGAACATGTGATTATAAGAGACAAGAAGTACCATCAAGTCATATAATTATATAAGGAAATAGAATCCAAAATCAGTAGCATGAATGTCAGGGTGTTTGTTACCCTAATTAGTTGGTAACCACAATAGGGATATTTAAATCATAATTTATTTATAAATATACAAACTTATAAATATACAATCCAATACAAATAAAAAACACAAACAATATAAAAGACATATAAACAAAAACTATCACATTTCATTCCATAGAAGAAACTTTTTGGATCTCAGATGTTCCAACTTTGTAAAACCTCAGCCAATGAATATGAACTTCAGCCGACATGTGTTTCATCCTGTCAAGGACTTTTTCCAGGCTTATTAACAATGTATATCGTAGATCCGAAAGCACAAAGCTTGCGAATTCCTCCACAATAATTACAACAGGATGCCCAAAACAAATCAGGTCCAATTCTATATTCTCACAATGGAGTCTTCAAGGTTTGAAGAAGATGTAACCTGTAAATGTATGAGTGGCACGCATCTAGACAGAGTCAGCAGCGGAAAAATCCCTATCTGTGTTGCCTAGCCTCTATTTGGACTCCTATATCATATGTTTCGTACATCTGAGCAAAACCTTGCATGCACCCCAGACTTCTACTAGCGCCAAACATCAGCAATCGCACACACCATTTTTCAGTGACTGAGTATATATGTGTTTCAAAACGCCATCATAAATGTTACCAGGTCTTGTATGAGTCCTATTTAAGGCAAATGAATCTCTAAATACTGTAACTTTTTTGTACCCTTTATATAAAGTATTAGTAGTGTTTATTAATTAAGTGGGAATTTCGTTTCTGCACAATTCTGTATTGCTTCCATTTCAGGCATCAAGTTACTTAACCACTCTTTCCCACTGCTAGGGTTGTAACAGTGGTTAAAACAGCAATTAAATTAAAGTAGACGATTGGCACTTCTTCATTCTCCAGCACAACCACATATGACAAACACTGAGCATATGGCAAGGCTCTGCACTTGTGAACTGAAAGTATGTCCAAGCACACCTGTATCCCTGAAACCACACAGACAACTCCTGAAAGCCATGCTGGCAAAGAACCACACCAAAGCAGTAAACAGGCTAGCACCAGCTTAGGTGCTAACACACCTGTGGGCTGCAAGCACATCCAAGCTTGGTCGACAATAAGAACATAAAAAAAAAAAAAAAGAACTTACCTGCCTCCCGACGGATCTCCGCTCTTCTGCTCGTCTGGCTCCACGGTAGGCACAGGCTCCCATACCGCCTTGCGGCCAATCCTAACATTGCTTTCATGTTGCAGGCAGCATGAGAGCAGCATCAGGATTTGCCTGAGCATCCTCGATTTGTGCTCCCAGTGGACTGGGAGCCTGTGCCTGCTGTCTCCAACCCAGCAAAACAGCTTGGGTTGGAGACAGCCAGTGTGCATGTCGGTACGGCCCTCCTGAGACGGCTGGCCAAACACAGATGCGCACTGGGGGAAGTGCACACCACTCCCCCTCCATGGCTGTCATCACAATGATGACCCCGCCCCAAGACTCGGCCAGTGATGAAAAATAAAACAATAATAAACCTGGGCCCAGATTTCAGAGGGCTTACTGCCATCTAACGACATATTAGCGACATTTCTTTTACGCTACTGTGGCGTTAGATATCTAAAAACGCCTTGCCAGATTTACAAAGTGGCGCAATGCTTGCATTGCGCCACTTTGCAACCCCTTTCGCCGCACTATGCCTGCGCCAGGCATAATGTATGCAAGGGGGGCATTAGAGGGGCGCAAAGAAAGCTAAGAGATTTCTTTGCATCATTTTTTCTTTTTTTTTAACACCTGCTCAGAGCAGGCGTTAAAAGGAGGCCCCGAATTGGTTTCAATGGGCCGTTGGGTGGTTAGCAGGATTAGTGTCAAACATTTTTACGCTCATCCTGCGAAGCGCCGAACTAGCGCAAACAATTCTGACTCTAGTTCCCTAGCTACCGCCATGGTGCGCCATATATTAAATACGGCACACACATGGTGGCATTAGAGGGGCGCTAAGGGGCGTAAGAAAAGTGGCGCTACAATAAATGCAGTGCCACTTTTCATAAATCTGCCTCCTTGTTTATTATCATTTCATTTTTCAAGTTTAGCCTCTGCTGGCAGGGAGGCGACGCTCCTTCGCCTTAACGGAGGAGCCGTCCCTGGAATTATCCACATTCATCCATCCCTCCCCTGCATTGACTACCTTAGATGCATTAATATTTTGTCCCACAGGTAGGACAAAACACTTTGTAAGCAGTTATTCTTTAAACCTATTCCATCGATTTTTGTTTCCTCTGGAATATAGAAACCTCTTGCTCAAAGGCAATCAACTCATTTGGAGGCTGGCAGCACATGGGTTCTTAATGAAAAAGGGAACTTGTGAAAAATAATTGATGTCCTGGGGTCCTCTTGGAAAGGTGGAGACTAATAACACACCACCACTTATTAAAGGCACTGGGTACAAATGAGATCAGCCGCTCATACACTTTCCATACATTTGAGGGTGATGTAAATGTCAATTTATAGATACAGGGCTTACAACTAACACTTTCCTTCTAAGCGCTTCTTTTAAACATGATAGGGGTGAGTATCAGAGACCACCTTCGCACCAATAGTGCAGGGAGTTTCAGCACTTTAGGAAACATAGGCATTTGCCTCTTGGAGTGTGCCCCATACACCTAAAAATGAAATGTGTCCCTGGTTAGGCAATCAGTTAAACCGAGGTAACTTGATTGGTGCAGGATCACTCAGTTTGGTCTAGTTTGGTAGCTGGGATTTTAACCCAGCTTTTCTGGTTAAACATTTTGCTGTTCAGCCCCTGGATGACTATCTCTTTCCCTTTACCACTAAAGGACAATGCTTTGTGCTCAATTATTTCTTTCCCAAAAGTATGTTCCATACATACAATGTCACATGTTAATTCAGTCTGTGTAACTGTATGTGTAAAATGTCAAAATGTCATTCTTGAACATTGTTATACAGGTAGGCGACTGTTTTAAAGCTAATTTCACTGCCTTCCCCAGACTTAACACAAGGCAGAGGGAGAGGGACAGTATCTCTACGAAAATAACTATACTGATTAACAAAATATGTCTTATTGAGACACACCCAAAGTGCTGCTTAGCCCAGCTGCAGAAACTGAGCACGGATTTAGTTTTCACCTCTCCTGCATCTAGTGGTGTTGCCTTTTAAAACTGCAATAGAGCGAGAAAACGCTATTGCACATGACGCTTGGTTTAGCTCTTGTTTGGCTCGATGGTTCCTACGGAACAAGAGCCGAGTCAGAGCCTTGCTAGGCCCGCCCACCCCTAGCAACGCAGACTGCAGATCATGTGCAAAGAGTGGTGCAAAGTAGGTGCAAAAATGTCTTCCCCAATGACTTCATTTCTTTTGGTAAATAGTAAACTTGGTACTAAAACTCAGCTTCAACTCTGTGGAAACAGTAAATGAACCCTGAAGTTTCAGCTCCTAATTTCGTCCCTCCCCTAAAAGGAGCAATTAGTGCCAAAGCTAAAAAATAGCTGCGAATGTGTAGCCTTTCAAATGTCCACAAATACTGAAAAACATCAGCCTCATGCATTTTTAGAAAACGTGCTATACAAAAAGACTAATTAAAGTAGAATAATCCATGTTGTCATTTTGTGTGTGAAGGTGTGTTGCTGCTTGCTTGGCCGAGTTGTTTTATACATGGAAAATTTGATGTTTTTTGTAATTTGAGATTTCATCTTGTTTAATGTGTTGTAGGTTCTAGTCATTGTGAAATGGGCTTCTATTGAAAAGCAACTGCCCTTGAGGACACATGACCGCATAAATACCACTGCGGCACTCATACCGCTCTGTTACTCTTTCTACCCCACAAATTTCAGGAGTGTGTAACGTACTAACGAGGTGCATAAGAATTTAATCAGTCCTGTAAACTTACATTTCTTTTGGCTTTTAAAAAAAAATTCTGAAAAAAAATAATGAAAAGCCTTCGAACGGTTCTTAATTTGTGCCGGTGTTTGCGGGTGGTGAGCACCTGTGCCCATTTTTAGGGTCTACGACATAATTTGCAACAACAGACTTCTTCCTAGAGAAAGGCTAGGCATTCTTGATATTCAGCAACCCCAGCAATCGGCAGTCAGCAGTGGGCTCCTAGGAAGACCCATGTGTCACTGCGCTTTTTGTTTACAAGTTAAGCAAAGTTTTTGAGAATTAAAAACTGTGACAAGTGGGGAAAGGTTCTGAGCTTCTTTGAGCTATACTGCCTTTTTCGGCTGTTTCATGACAGCTAGAATTGTGAGGGCTTTTGCAAAGGAAACGGGTCTGGCGTGGCTGGCAGCCTTTTGTCTTTGTTCAAAGATTGCTTTCGTCTGTCATGTTTTTAGTAAAACTTTATTAATAGGGGAACAGTGCTCTTGACAATAAATATATATATTTTTAAAATGTAAAAGCAAAAATGTTTGTCTCAAAAGGCACCCATTACCATTTTAATATTGTTGTTCTGGGCACTGAAGGATACCTAGTTTGTGGATGTACCCCTTGTAAGAGGGCAAAATGCTGCCACTCACAGTGAAGTTAGCCAATGACTGTGGTGGGCTCAGCCACTGCCATATGCTGTATGATATACTGGGTGGGAATAAATGTGACCAACACAAAAACAGATGAATGAATGAAGAGGACTGGAAAAAAACTCCTATACATAATATAAGTAAATGTTCTTCTTACATGTCCACATTTAGACACATTTGAGCAATAGATAGATAGATAGATAGATAGATAGATAGATAGATAGATAGATAGATAGATAGATAGCATCACTTGATATTTTGCTCACCTTGCCACCCCAGTCTAGACCCAGCCATTTGCAAATCAGCCTTCACCATGCTCCAATAGATAGTCCAGCCCAAACTGCCAGGCAACTTCCTCCTTGAACAGAACACAAGAAACAGGAGACCGGTTTCACCCTGGTTGGGACTCATCAGACAGGTGTACCTTAGTTTCACTGGCACAGTGAGCCCATGACCCAAGTCTGTACAAACATGTCACACTTAGGGCATCACGCTGAAGTATACCGAAAAGTGATGGATAGTATGCTTGATTTAATCACAGCCAGTGGTACTTACTCAGGCTGATCCAGTCCATCATTATTTTTCAAAGCATGCCACCTCAGTTTGGACCCAGCCATATGCAAATCAGTCTTTGCCTTGTTCCAATTGGAACAGTCCAGGCCCAGCAGGGGTGAAACCGGCCTTGTTTGCTTAGTTCTGATTCAGGGAAGACCTGGCTTGGTAAATTTGAAATAAGTAAATCTATCTATTGATCTATCTGCCCCATACAGCTCGTATGTGTTTTGGGGTGAAGATGTTTCCACCAAAAACCATCTAAGCGCCAAACTCACGATTCGGCCCTCAGAGTCCTATATACCTGTTTTTTTTTGGTAGCTTGAAGGTTCACTAAACTTAAAATGGGCAGAGGGATGCCAATGTGTTTAGATACCCCATGGGCCCTGATTACTTAACCTACATATAGTAGGTATTCAGTGCAAACATAGTCGATGTGTGTTATTCAGTGAATTGTCTGTATCACTGGGTTGCAATACATCACAACTGAGGCCGGAGCAGGCTGGAGGTTCAGGGAGGCATAAACAGCGCCTCTACCCCCCTATAGCGTTCTTGCACGTGCGCCTCATGTGATATTACATGCTCGCTGATGCACAGATGTCGGTTTCTCGTGAAAGGTAAGAACACGTTTTGTCCATCCTCTTAGCCACGGATAGGAGGATGGGAGAGTGTTCTTTACAGACATCAATATCCCTGATAATGCCGGTTTCGCTCTCACCTGGGACTGTTCTCAGCGTTTGCTCGCTCAGCACTTGCACTGTTTCTACCTGCAAAACTTTTACTTCTGCAGGGAAAAAAGATGCTCGGTGATGAAACCGTGTCACTTTCACGTGGGGTGATTATTCATCACGCGGAAGGATTGATGAAGCGACAAATATGAAAGCCAAGCACGGGCAGGACAATTAGGCCCCTTCTTCTTAGGGAAGCCTTCGGAGGGGTGTCCCCTGCACGCTGCCTTGTCTCTGCGCGGGCTTGCCATAAATCACAGCCGTCGAGGGGCTCCCAGCGGCTCTGGGTTCCGTGCAAATGGCGCGCTCGTCTTGCTGCAGTGCTGCGGCGGTGCTTGGCTGCCTCTCCTACCGGGCTCCCTGAGGCACGCAACCCCCTCCCCCCACCCCCCCATCCCCCGGCCCGCTGCATCCCACTCCTGATGCCCCCAAGGGGGTGGTGTCCCAGGAGCTTCGCAGCTCTAGAGGGATTGTGCACCAGGAAGGTACAGGTTTATCGTGGAAGCGGGGCGCCATCTTCTGGCCCTATATGGGTATTGCTAGGTGCCACTCCCGGTGTTCAGTTTTAAACATATCTTTCATTCAGAAAGGACCCTGTAGAAGTAGTACAGGGACTGAAACACATACGAATTGGTTCCTCTTTGTAGGCATATATAACTGCGAAATACAAGACGCCACAATAAATGTACGAGTAAACCTGTGTGTAGTGCCACTGGAACTATGCAGAATGGGACCACCAGGACCAAATTATACGGCAAGCAATGGCAAATCATGTGGCATAATGCGGATCATGTTTTGATAGTATTACTTCGTTATTTTGTAACTTGTCCGTATGGTAATATTATCAGGGTAACTATTTCACCTCATCAGAACTACCCTAAGAACTAAATACAGAAATAAGCAATTGAAAGAGCCTTCAACTGCACACGAACACGTTGCCACATTTTAGTAACTTTTGATCCGTTGGAGCTAGAAGCAATTTTGTTAAAATCTGCAGATTATGCAGCAAATGTGGTAAATCAATAACTAAGCGGAAAAGCCACAAAATCGCATTATTCCAGAGGCCCTGTCTATGAGTTACAAACCAAGAAACAGTTACAAACAAAATTGACACCTACATAGTGGGTCAGTAACCTTTCCATAGTCCCCAAGGCTAACAGGGAAATAGGCCACCCTGACTCCCCTGAGTTGAGTAGCAAACCGTCATGATTGTGATTTAGTGGGACCCTAACACCCTGGGGCCTGGTGCCAATACACATTTGCCTGCCGGAGGAGATGCGGGTACGATCGAAGCAGCAGACTTTGAAACGAGGGAACTAGCTTTGAGTTCCATCATGGGCTCAATATTCTGTGATGCTGAGCACATCACTTAATCACGCCGTGCCTTAAAAAAATGACCTTGTGTAATGTACCCTGCTGCTGCTGTAGAAAACTCTAATCCCTTAGGCAAAGTTCAAGCTATATAAAACTACAATAGCATCTTCATTAAATTAACAATATTTCAAGATGGGCTTAATCAATAGCCATGCATTTTTTGCCCACCGAGGGGAAACTGTGGTATTATTGAAACCCGGTGAAGGCCTCACACAGTACCTATAGACTTTGGCTGAGGTTGAAATTAGTCGATAATCCCTTAGGGAGTGCAGTGGAAATAAATTAATTGCAAGGGAAAATAGTTCTTCGATTCTCGTCTAGAACTTATTCCCTCCCTAGCACTCCTAGCAACTGGTGTTGTAAGACTACCTTCATGTAACCTGCTAAATGAATCCCTAAGTGATCCTAAAAAATGTGTGTTTTTTATGTTGAAAATGTTCTTATTTACTCTTACGGCACTTGTCATTGTCCCAATTCATTTTCACCCACCCCTCTCCATCTTAACTAGTCAAGCCTTGCTATTGGCATGATATGCCAGGAAGATCCTAGGAATGCCAGCCGATGTATCACGCCCAGCTATGGGTGGGCAGGGCGTGGATTCACTGTAGTGTCCTGGAGTCTTATATCTCCAGTTAGGATTCTCACTAGTAAGACTGTGATGAGTAGGACTTTGAGTAACAAAGATTGCTGGTAAATAATCAGGACATTACCAAGTTTGAGAGTTTTAATCACAATCTTGAAACTTCAGCCTGTGCAGTTCCCTTATTCTCCAGGCTAGCATCTGAGACGTCTCAGGCTCCTCCTGGGTCTACGGAATTTCTTAATTGGACATGGTGGATTATTGGTGAGACTTCTCTACCTGCCCTCACTCCCAACAGAAGTCATTTCTTGCTGGAGAGTTTTGTCTCAGTCTCACTGTTTTCCATACAAGTCCCTGCTCGGTGGCCCATCTTACGTATTTCCTAGGTTTCATATAGCGTGAATGTGTCCCGTCGTCTTTTGAGATATTGTACTAAAATCAATAAAACAAACAGAGGCAAGCAGTAAAGCAGCCATTCAAATACAAATGGAGTGGAATTAAAACTGGAAAAGTGCAGTTGGGTGAAGAAAACAAAAAAGATATGGGAAATCAATATGCAAGGAGTATCCTCTGGTACATAATGAGAGACCCTCATGAAGTTGTACCATTAATTCTAATTTCATGTGACCTACCTTATGCTTTCTGAGCTGTGCCCATATTGACAGTAAGAGTTTTGTTTCCAGATTCTAGTTTGAAGGAGGTCAAGATGTTGAGTAATTTACCCTCTTAATAACTCCTATTCACAGAAGAGGTGATGGGAGCAAAACCAACTTCTGCAGCCCGACAGCTTGGGCCTCCGAAATGACAGTGGAAATGATTATGAAGGAGCTCACTATCATAAGTTCATCAAGTGGCGCAATGGAGAGCAAGGTGTCGGAAATGTTCTTGGAAATCACATCCATGGGATCCAACGTTGCGTTCTTTCATGCCCGTCTAGACACTGCTGGCAAACATTTGGATGCCTTCCAAGGGGCCCAACCCAGTATACCTGTTTGAGGGCAGGATATATGGTATCCTAAAAGATCAAAGGCATAGAAGACAGATCAAAAAGGGGCAATGTATATTTCTATGGCATGGTGAATAGACTTAAGAGACAAGATCTAGAAGGCTTCCCATTGGCTGCTGGAGATGTAATTCTCTTCTGCCTTGGAATTCCGAGTCCATCAGATCAGATCTCGTAGCACCACCAACTCTTTGTCTGTAGAGTACACATAGACAGGCAGGACAAATCATCCGTCCCTCAAAGAAACATGGACCTTACACTAGTAAAGGTCATGCAATGCATGTCACAGCAGATTTTTTATTCTAGATTAATCTGAAACTGAAGAAATTCCTATCGTTGTGTCCGAGATTTCAGCAACAAACATCCTCACCCTTGGGAGCAGAACAACAGGAAACACAGTAGCTGAGGATGAACAACGTATCCTAGAAAATTTGGATACTATCGACAAGGATGTTCAAGGAAGTAACGTGGATGACAGTGGTGATCTGTGGCACCATTTTAGTGCAAGTGTCCCTTAGTGAAGGTCTGGTTTGTGCAGATGGTTTTGTAGGTACCCCTGGACTGCAAGGTCTTGTCACTGTCCTGTAGAGTGGTGCAGGGTCCTAAATGCACAGCCTGGTTTGAATGTGCTGAGGCAAAGTCTTGATTTGGACGTGCTGAGACGTGTCCTTGTTTGCATGTACAGTCATGCACAGTCTTGTTTCATTATTAGCTGAGACACATGTTCCTGCATGCATAAACAGCCTTGTTTTCCAATCTTTTCCTGTAGCTATGCACAGTCTGTTTCTCGGATGTGTTGAGACACATGTTCCTGCATACATGAACTGTCCTGCTTTCCAATATGCGTAGACACATCCCTTGATGGAGCGTTTCACCCATCTTCTTTAGATGATGGACGTTTTTCCTTCGAAGAGTCAGATATAGGTAGTTACCTCTCAACACGTCAACATTATTTTACAGTGTAACCAATTTAGCAACAAAATAAGGACTGCATTGGCAATCATGTTAAGGAATGTTATTACAAGTTAACAGTCAGGTTAATATAAACAGATCTGAAAAACATTCTGTAAAGGTACAGAATAACAACAGGTTAATGAAATGACCTGAAGAAATTTAGGCAGATTAGCATAAGGCAAACCAAGAATTCGGTTACAGCAACACAGAATATTAGCAATAAGAACTGATGTTTAGAGAAAAGTCTTTGATCTTCTCTCATATGCATGTGCACAATCTAAGGGCATAACCTAAATTAATCTATAAAGATGAGGACAAAATCTAAAAAAAGTCAAAAACCTATGGCAAAAGGAAAAGTATTTCTGAAAAACATATGTAGAAATATAGAAGGTGTCAGCATTTCTGAAGCTCGGTCAAGAGTCTTCCTAGGGAGAGTTAAGTGTTAGCCTAAGCCACACTCAACAAAGCACAGGGACAGTAACAAGTACATTCTCTCCCAGACCAGTCTTGAGAACATTGCTGTCTGTGGTCCTCTAGACATCATTGGCATGTGTAAATAAGGGACTGTCATCTCACACTCGGCTTCTCCATGTTCTTCCATCAAGGTCTTTTTCACAATCACTATCACTAAAACAATCGTACATCTGTTTCCAAACTAACATTTTGTGTGAATGCAACTGCAAAGAAATGACACCTTAGTAGAAATGGAAAACAGTTCTCACATTGAAATAAATGCAAGTCAAGGCAACTTAAGAATATTGTTCACTAATGCACTTTTTAATTCATATTACTTTGTACACATATTAGTTTCAACATTCATGTAAATGTCAAATACAAAATTTAAAAAAAAGCTTCATGTTATATTTAGAACAAATGCAACATGTCTTTGGAAAACATGAATGTTAATATTACTAAGAACTACATTTTATAACATTGGTCTATAAAACATTAGTGTACACATCATATAATTTGTTTTAGTTTTTAATGCAAATACACTCCATTAATATGAGGATGCCTTTCTCACTTATCCAAACAATTACACTTCATTTAAAAGGGTTAAGGCACATGGTGTGCATTATTTCCTATCACTACAGTGAATGCACTTCATCAATGAATTTGAGTGCAGCACTTTACATTCATTACGTTAGAACACATATTATATTACATGTCACGTATATATGTAGACTAAGTTGTGACGTCAGGAGTGGAACAAACATTTATGCTGTACTAAAATAAATGTAAATACAATTTTGTTTTTGGATTATCTAATGCACTGTTTCCTGAATGCACAGTCTTTTTTCTGGATGTGCAGGTGAACGTGCTTTAAATTGCAGTCTTTTTTTCCAGAGGTGCCGGTAAGCATGCTTCTTGAATGCACAGACTTGCTTCCAGATGTTGTGAGAAGCTGGCCCTTTGTGTGGTATGTGAATACCATGTAAAGGGTCCAGGGGTTCCCCGGTAAGTAGACAGGTCTTGCTATGTAATCCCAAAATGCTCTATTTAGGGGTAGGGTGTCCGAGCAGCCTTAGGCTTAACAGAGAGGCGTCCAAGACATCTTCAAATACACACAATAGTCAATAAATGAGACACACAACTCAAAAAAGAGATTCACACTAATTTATAAAAATAGCAAGTATCTTTATATATGTTTAGGCATCAGAGAAAAATCGTTCAGGTAAGTACGTTTCTAAATAGGAATTCTTTTCACTTTAAAAAGTGGGCACAGTGCAATTTCTGAGTTCTGCAATGTTATCCTACGGAAGGTAAAACATGTTCTGCAGACCGGTTGAGTACAGCACATTACAAGACCAATCTCATGGGGTAAAGGTGAGTAGTGGACAAGGTCCAAGGCAGCACCCACAGTACACCCTCAGCAGCATGGGGACGGCCAGGTGCAGAGTGCAAAACAGCATTGGGTGTTCAAAGCGTTCTAATGGAGATCAGTCACTGTGAAAAAAGGCTGCACGCTCTGGCAAAGAGGCCAGTCAGGTTGAACCAACAGTGGAGCTCAGGCCTCACAATGCACAGGTAGGCAGTTTTGGTCCTCTTCTCCACAGCTCAGGGGGGACAGGTGCAGAGGTGTCCTTAGGTGTTGGGTTTTTATGACCAGAGCGGTCACAGTAGAGGAGGACTGCGTGCAGAGGCTGCAGGCGTCGCCGAGGAGTCCAGGAGGGGTGAAACCATGATGAAGTCAGATTCTGGAGGGCTAGGAAACCTTGTTGGTACCAGTGGTCCACTTCAACTCGGGTCGGAGACCACGGGTGCAGTAGTGACTTCAGGTGTCGGGTTTTGGTGGTTCCAGAGGCTTCAGGGTCCCTTCTTTGGAGTTTCTTGGAGAACAGGACCGCTGTTCATGGGAGGTCTTGAGTCTTTTTTCGAAGGCAGGCAGTCCTTCCAGATTTCTGGAGTCACAGCTAAAGAATGAGTCGACTTTGGTGCATATTTCGATGAGGGAGGCAGACAGACTGGCAGGATTAGTAACAGGTCAGATGCTTCTTTTTTCCTCTTCTGCTTTTATGGTTCTTCTGTGTCCTTGGTCTTCATAGGACTTCAAGACCTGCTTCTCTGGTGCCAAGAGCCCCCCCCTTAATACTGAATTTAGGGGCGTTAGGCGTGCATAGGGTATTAGCCAATGTGCTACTGACCCTTGGGGTTATTATGCCACCCATCTGACCACTTCCTATGGGAAGTGGGCATAACCCTGTCCCAGAATTCCAATGTATGCCAACTCAGATATGGAAACCTCTGAAAAATTGTGTCCACCTCGCAGTATCCTATCTTAAAAGTGGTACTAGCCTGGGGGTGGCACGAATATATAACAAGCTAATTTTCCCATTGGTCCAGGTGCAAAATGGGCTTCTGGACTGGGGGTGGCTTCCTCTCCTGTGTAGGGAGCCAGATTTGATTTCAAAGATGGCAGCCCTTTGAGGCTTGCTGCCTTGGGAAGGCTAATCAGCAGGTCATCCTGTGGGAGGAGGTGTTACACCCTCTTCCCAATAGACTTTTGTTCTGGACCTCCAGAGAGCAGAAGGCCCTCACCGTAGGAGGCCAGAACTGTGTCTAGGGTGGCAGGCTGCTAGAAACTAGTCACTGAGCACACCAAAGGCTGGTAAGGTTTCAGGGGGCACCTCTAAGGTGCCCTCTGGGTGCATGTATTGGCAAATCCAACACTAGCATCAGTGTGGGTTCATCAATTAAGATGTTTGACATCAAACATCCCTATCTTCAGGGAAGCCATCACGTAGCCGAGGAACTCTTAATGACCAGTGTCCAGCACATGCATTTAAAATGGCTTCCTTGGTCACTTACTATGTCTGAGAATCGATAAAGACATAGTAGGGGCATATCTGCTCATGCAGATATGCCCTCACATATAATATAATGCACCCTGCCTTACAGCTGCAAGGCATGCTAGAGGGGTGACTTACATATATTGCATGCAGTGTTTAGTCACATGGCACACAGGGTGTGTGCCATGTTGTGTTTTCACTTTTGTCTGCACCAAGACACGTAGCCTGCTATGGCAGCCTGTCATGTGCTCGGTGAGGGGTCCCTTAGGGTGGCACAATTCGTGCTGCAGCCCTTAGGGACCCTCTTTAGCACCTCAAGCACTAGGTACCAGTGGTACCGTGTACTTGGGACTTACAGAGGGTGCTAAAGGATTGCCAATTGGGGAAACAATTGTAGAGTTTAGGAAAAGAGTCCTGGCACTGGGGACCTGGTGGGCAGGAACTCAGTGCACTTTCAGTTGAAATCACATCAGATCCTAGGCAAAAGGGGGCGGGGTTAACCATGTCATAAAGGGGAACTTTCCTACAGATTTGCAGGTGGGCATGCTTCAGAATGCAAAGTCATGTTTACAGATGTTTGAGTGAACATACTTCCTTAATGCACAGTCTTGTTTCTGGATGTTCAGGTGAACATATTTCCTGAATGCACAGTCCTGTTTTCTCATGTGTAGGTGAACATCCTTCTGAATACTCAGCCTTGTTTCTGAATGTGCAAGTGTATGTGCTTCCTGACTACACAGTTCTGTTTCTGGATGTGCGGATAAGTGTGCTCCCTCAATGCACAGTCTTTTTTTACAGATGTTCAAGTGAGTATGCTTCCTGAATGCACAGTCTTTTTTTCCAGATGTGCAGGGAAACATGCTTACAGGATGCACAGTCTTGTTTACAGATGTGCAGGTGAATTTGCTTCCTGAATGCACAGCTTTATTTCCAGATGTGCAGGTGAAAGCTTCCTGAATGCAGCATTGTTCCCAGATGTGCATGTACTTCCCAAATGCACAGTCTTGCTTTAGAGTGAGAAGGTGGTAAGGAAGAGTGAGTGGCGACACGGAGAAATAGGGGCATTTAGGTTTTAGATGGATTCAACTGAAGTGCATGACAAGACAGCCAGGAGGTAATGTCCGAAAGACAGGAGATGTTATTGTTGATAGAAGGATTGAACAAAGAGAAAGGACTAAAGGCAAGTGAATCATAGGCACACGAGTAATAAAAACCTTGAAAAAGGTGACCATCCCTAAAAGAGGTAAATTAGAGATAGAGAAAAGAACCACCACACGTGATCATTCCAGAACCAGGCTGACCATACCCGGCATCATGTGTTTCCCCGAGAGACTGGAAGGGTGGGGAGGCTTTTGTTACTAGGGGCCAGGGGCAGCTCCTCCATAAGGGCAGAGGAGTGTTGAACCCCCTGTCAGCAGCAGAAGCTGCAAAACTTTCACAACGAGGGGATAATAAACTATGTCTTGGGTGAGGAGCTGTGAGGGGGAGTGCTCAACACTCACCCTCACTGCGCATGTATGTTTGCCGGTATGCTCGGGGATGGCCAAACACACATGCGTGGTAGGCTCTCTCCAGCCCGGCATCTTGCCGAGCTGGAGAGAGCCTGCACAGGCTCCCAGTCTGCCTGGGAGGACCCTGGCTGGGTGCTCCCAGCCAGTCCTGACACTGCTTTGAGCAGCGTCAGGATTGGCCGCAGGGCAGGCTGGGAACCTGTGCCTGCGTGCAGCCAGCAGGGAAGAGGAGCGCGGCGCGGGACTGTGCTAAAAAGGTAAATGTATTTTTTAAAATGTAATTTTGTTAAATTTTAGGTGCCCCCCGCGGCCGCAATGCCTCGCTCCTTTTGAGCGAAGGGGGCCGTGACTGCTAGGGAGGTAGTTATGCCACAGTGCAGCAGTTTTGAAAGCACTGCAGAGTTACTTCTATATCCAAGTTTTCAGACAACAATAAAAGTGCCACAATAACTCTGGTGATTTGTGTACCTGCTGGAGAAAGATTGGAGTCTCATCTAAAGTAGCACAGAGGGTTAATATGGCTGCTGCAAAAAAAACATGTACTATGCAGATTACAGAGCAGTATTTTATGTGCATAGCTCAGTGGGTACTGCTTTTGTCACAGAGATCCCTTAGTTACTTGTCAGTTCATAAGTTACAATCATAATCTAGCACAGTGAGCCATGAACTGCCATCAAGGAGCTGCATGCAAACTGCACAGTGCAGGTTAGAAAGGTATATTTTTTTCCCCAGTCTTTCATTATCCTAATTTTGCAAAAAATTGTTTGTTTGTGCAGAACTAAACTATTATTAGTAAAGTCAAATGTAACCACTGTGTTACGTTCTGAATCCTGAGTTTATGCTTCCTCAGACCAAGCACTCTTAAAAAATTCCTACCAGTATGGATGACATGTGAATCCTACACCTTGTATTCTTGTCCCCTTTGTCCTTTGTAACATTTTCTATACACTGATTTACACATGCACGATTCATTGTCTCTGTATGTGTGTGTGATGTAAAGTGCTACGACACCCTACGCTGGTAGGAGAGGCGCTATAAAACAAATGAAGTACATGTGAGTGAGGGGCTATGGAGAGGTGAGAGGCACTGTTAGAGGTTGACGTTGAGGGAATCATCAAACATCCCCAGTAAAAATTGCTGTATCCTGGTGCTCTGTAAGGTCATCATTAACTATGCTTTAAAAACGAATACAATTGACTATATAATAAAAAAAATGTGTTGTAGAGTGCACAGTTTTTGCCAATTTTACAATTTTTCTTGGGGGAAGAACCACCTACCAAGCCCCTTTGTAGTGGTCAGGCTTGCTCGCTATGCACCCTTTGGAGGTTGGTCTGACGACATTTGCCAGGGCTGCTTTGGGTTCCCAGTCTGGCCCTGGATCCATCTATCTGCCCAGCACCAACACAGCACTGACTGAACTGCACAAGGTTGTTTGTCCCAGCTTTACCAGGTTCACTACAGCCAACGGTCCTGATAACGAATAAATACATTCACTTTATCATTCGTTGCACCGAGTCACCCTAGGATTTCCCTGCTCGACTAGCTCGTAGTTGACTCGGGGCACGTTGAGTATGATCTTATGGCTTCTCAAATTCTGTCAATGAAACCATGCAGCAGGCCTCCCAAATTCATGGCTCACCGCACAGAGAAGAGACAGAATCATCGTCTGGTAACCTCTGCACGGAAGCCGTCTTCACCTCAGGTGAATGCTCTGTACAGCTGGTCTTGGGCCCCAGTTATAACCACCACCAGAGATGGCACCTCCGTTTCCATACCCACCACTGTAAGATCCAATCCAGGAGGCGCTAGAGGACTTCCTTGTTGCTGTGGATGATGATGCGTGTGGCTGTTGCAAAGCAGGAGGTTGAAAGCCCCACTCGCCGGCCTCCATGTCCAATCGCCCGGCTTGGCTAGAAGTTTAGCAGAATCAGGGCGTCTGTGTTCTATTCCCAGCTTGTCCACGAGATGGTGCTCCAACTCCTTTATGTCTCTCATGCTGATCACGTGCCCTGCTAGCGTTCTTTCGCTAGAGTTTCTCATTAATATGTATTTCACATTACTACATAAAATGAAACCTTTACTTCTGTCCTCTACTTTATTGCACATTCCGTCGGCGAAACCCCACCAATAGAAACAGGGGTGCTAAATCAATATGTCACGTTGTTACTTCGTACTTGCAATTGTAATCCAAAAATAATGTATTGTACCTCAATATTTAAGCATCAGCTTTCAGTACCCGTACCTTAAAAGAAAGACTGGATAAGAAATTGCCTTGTGTAAAAGCCAAGCGGTATTTTCATAGATCTGGACTGATGCAGTTACAGTAGTGAAGTCAGCACAGTGTACACAATATATACACAGTAATGAAGATCATGCGTGGCGAGGGTTGATTGACATCTGATAATAGGGCAAATATATGCCATAAGATGAATTTCTAAGCAGAAGGGGGCAGACTTATTGAAAGTGGCGGCGCCCCTTAGTGCCCCCCTACCGCCACCATGTGTTCCAGTTTTTAAAATACTGCACACCATGGCGCAGGGTAGGAGTGCAATAGCATAATTTTTCTTGACTCTTTTGATGTACTCTGCAGGAGTAGCTCCGAAATATTGTCGCTATTCCTTCAGAGTACATAGGGGCCCATTATAAATAATGGACGCCCCCTTTTAAAGCCTTCTCTGAGCAGGCGTTTAAAGTGCCATATAAAATGACGCAAGGAAATCTCTTAGATTTCTTTGCGCCATCTTTACGCCCCCCCCCTAATGGGGAAACACCCCCTTTGCATACATCATGCCTGGCTCAGGCATAATGTAGAGCAAAGGGTTACAAAGTGGCTCAATGCGTGCATTGCGCCACTTTGTAAATATGGCGCTAGGATTTTGGCCTCGTTGGGCCACATTAACGTAAAAAAAATGACGCTAATGTGGCGCATAATTGCAGCAATAAATTGCAGCAATATTGGTCAATGCGCTGTAAGATTTAAAGAGGTCTCCGGTGAATGATGTCACAATAGATCTCAAAACTCATAGTCTATGATGAATACTGTTGCTGATTGTTACAGATGCAGGACTGGGCAGGTGAACTGTTTTTTGCTCTACACTGAACAGCCTCCCTAAAAAATACAATTCCATCTTGATATTTTGGGAAATTTGGGAAATTTAGTGGAAAAGGCTGCACTTGTACGCACATCACACCAGTAACATTGGTCAAAATGTGGTGGAGCGTACATACTACTTTACATTGAGGCATTGGGTCACCCCATGCACCTTCTGTCAAAAGTTGGGTCAAGAGGTGAATTTGAATGTACAGCAGGTTAATGTCAGCAATAAATGTAGGTTTGTGACCAAATGTACCGCTTTTTATGCCTGCCAATAATTCACAAAGGGTTTGCTTGCATTTATAGGGGTGAAGATATCGGCCACAAGTGTGGGCATCTCCACAGCCGCAAATCCAATGCACCAGGTAGGAAACCGGGAGTTCAAAGGCATGGTTTGTCCTGAGAGTTTGGGAACACCCACAAACTCAATCCGTTGTGGGCATTCTCAAAGACCCTTCCCTCCCCTTTCTAACTGAAGAATTCTTGTATTTATTCCATCCATGAGCTAAAGTAACTCAACTTTTGGAAGGGAGGGGACCAAATCTCCCAGAAATATGAAAGGAGTGTAGGGGAAGGACTACCCCATGGGTAAACGCGTGTACATTTCAGTAGTGGATCCTATTCCTGCTTTGCAGAACCTTCTGTATATTGACAGACCCAGTGCTTAATTTGTAAATAAAAACGTGTCGGTGCTCAAAGCCCTCCTCTTAAACACGCAGCTGCTGCAATTAAATGTGCGAACACGGAATACTGAGGCAGCGTAATCCTGAAGCCATCACAGGCCTCTTCAATCCATTTAAAGCCACTCCCTGCCCCTTCAGCTCACTCGTGCAGCTTTCTGGTTTCTCCCATTGTGACGCTTTTTCATTTTTCTTTTCCTCCGTCTTTCCCATGTGTGTCTTTTACTCACAGTAAATGTTTGAGGCTGAAAAATAAGTACCGGGCCTAAAAAATAAGTGCCGGTGTTCCGCACAGGAAACAACAAGCACAAATTAAGCGCTGGACAGACACCGTTCATGGGTTCAAGGTGCAAGAAAGGGCTACTTGTACTTCAGCCGTGGGAGTTGGGTTAATTTACATTAGATATCCTTGGGTCTATCCTATTATTGCTCTGCAAAATGGGCCAAGTACAACCACTTCAGTACTTGATTCTCTCTGGTAGCAATGGTGAGCAGTCGCTATCCTCTCATGGAGGTAGATTGGAGTGTGCAAGCTCAGAACTTAATGTCCAACCCAGTGCTTTACTTAAAAAAGTAAAGTCTTAAAACACACACTTACAATAGAATACCAAAAAGGTAATATTAGTACAATAGAATGTACTGCCGCTTGTCCTACTTCACCCTGGGACACCACCCACCCCATCCCTTTACCCTCATCTCATGAGTCTAGGCAGGACTCCCTAGGGTCAGGGTGTCTGTTCAACATGAATCAAGACTGAGGTGTGGATTACCCCAGTTGAGTAATGATAGCACTTAGTTCAGTTCAGTCCCTTCAATACATTCTCATCACAACGCAGGCCTCAGGGTTCTCTCTCTGTGGCTGGTTGGTGGACCAGCAACATGCTTATCCACTTGCTCTGGTTTCTGGGATGAGACTTGCTGGTTCCACTAACATCCCACAGTTTGTGTAGGCTATGGCAGGGTTTGGCAGGAGGAGCCACCGGCTGACGTCTGACAGTGAACACCGGTGCTGGGCATTGGTGGGGACCACAGCAGACATTGGAACAGTTTTTTGGTTGCACTGTGATGCATAGCAGATAGGTCGCCAAATGGACAAGGAGCACAGCGGCATGATGGCACCCACAGTGTGCACTTCTGGAATGCGATGGTGGCAACTGTCTTGGGCACAGTTCTTTGTCAAGGCTTTAAATTCAACCAAGAGCATAATTCTTAGTCACAGTGGCAGAGTTTGCTACACACGACTTTTTGGTTGTGGTGGCAAGGTAGCCATGTTTGTTTGTTCTTCTTGCACAACAGCGAGGTTAGCCAGAGGTCCGCAATTGCCACTTCGCACAGTGCGTCTAGAGAGACTGCACCCAGCACTTTTTGGGCTCACAGATTGCTCTCCATTTTGTTTCTCCTGGCAGACCCTTTAGGCTTCAGGGTGTTGCAGCTTGTGGCATTCCCTGGACAGTCAGACCTCCCTCAGGGTTGGCAGGCTCCTCTCTCAGCAAAAGGGCTGGATTCTAAGTGCTTCAGGCCAGAGGTACAGTTTCTTGCTGCAAGGAAAGATTTCAGATGTTCCCTCAACTCTGGGAAGGTGGCTGACCGGCAGACACCAGCTCTGGGTGCACAGTAGTCATCTGGGTATACTCTGTGGAGTCCTCCCTTTCTCGGTCATAGAGAACTAGGAAGTGGAAAAACAAGTGGGACACTGGCTCCCACGTTTATACAGTCAAAGCAGACAGGGGATGTGGATCCCCTGTCTGGACTTTCAGAACCAGTTTGGGGTGGCTCTCCTTTCAAATGTCCTTTACAGGCTGCTCTCCAGACACAGCCTTTGTGTAGGGTGATGCTCCTCTCACCAGGGAAGTCTCCAGCCTGCAGCACTCACAACAGAGGCACCAAAAGGTATGCACCTGCACCTGGTTATCAACAGCACAGCCACTCTGAATAGTGATCAGGGAAAAGATAAAAGGATGAAGTCACTTAAGGGTCCCCTTCATCTTAATCAACATAGACTTCAGTCCTACCTTTATCCCCAGCATCTACCAAATGGCAGTGTTACAGAAAGACTTATCAGTCCTCTTTGCAACAAAAGACCTGATTGCATTTCTAAAGGAGGATTTTCTTTTTTGTCCCCATTTTAGTGTCTTGGTCTCCTTCCACCTTCAGAAGTCTCAGCAATACACTTCCACAGTCCAGCTCTAGGAAAACCCCCTCACTTGCATCCTGTGAGCAGGAGCAGGCCAGGGGCTTCCAAAATGAAACTCACAGGCCCACATTATGCAGAAAGCTTTACAGTTACTCTTTGGGTCTGATTCACAAAGGTAAACTTGGACCTGAAGTCTAAGTTTAGACCAGACTTCTAGGGCCAAGATCACAAAGATAAACTTAGAATTCAGGTCTAAGTTTACCTTTCTAAGTTGAACCCTACATGATGATATGTAGCAAAGCAAGGAAACATATAGACATGTCACATGGTGGGCTGTCACGAAGCACCTATGTACAATTGTTATATGGTATGCCTTCCTAGTCCAGTTTATGTTTCAGACACATTCAATGGCATTTGAAGGTAGTTTTGAACTCACTGAGTGAAGGCCAAGCTCTGATCTTGGAAGGCAATTGGTTCCAGAGATGGGCACCAACACCGTAGAGGGGTTGGAATCTGAAAGCTGCAAAGGGAAGTTTGGGTGTGACCACAAGTTCTGGTTGAGGAAAGTATAATCCTGATGGAAGAGTAAATGGTCAGAATGTTGGCAAGCTGGTGCAGGGGATTTCAGTGGACCACTTTGAGCGAATGTCAGCAACATGCAGGTAGCCTTATTTTTAGCAGAGCCCCATCCAGTTTAATGCCGAAACAGAATAGTGGGTGTATGTGTGAGCAGACGGAAAAAACTAGTTGCAGATACTAGTTGCCTAAAAGGGAACGGGAATGTTGGAGGAGTCCTATAAGTATGTTGTTTGAATAGTTCTATTTACTAGGTGAGAGGGAATTGTTTAGCACATTAGTGGTGCTGGAATGGAGACATGGTCAGTTTTGTTAAGTTTAATACTAGTTATTTGTCACAGTGGCAACAGTACTGATAAAGAATTGGATGTGCTTGGAAGGCTAGAAAATAATACCAAGATTTCTAGCTGTGGAGGAGAAGAACAAGATGTTGGGGGAGGTGGATTGGTCCAGACAGAGGGGTGAATGCCGAAAAGGAAGGAAAGTAGAGGACCTCACTTTTGGAGGAGCTCAACTTAAGGCGCCTACCATTTATCCAATGTCGAATGGTGGTGAGGCAGCCAGAGATCTATGAGGGGAGGGGAAGAGGGTTGGAACAGAGGTTTGAATGTCACCTGCATAAAGTGAGTAGTAGAACTCATGTAAGCAGCTAATGTCCCCAAAGTGAAGTATCACGGATAGAGGATAGGAATGGACCCAAGACCCCACTTTGAGGGACCTAGCCAGAAAGGAAGTTGGGGAGGGGGTGCTTTTGGACTTGCACAAGCTGAGAGTGAGTGCTGTCATAGGTTGCCTGAGAACCATTTTAGAGCAGAGCGTTTGAATCCAATGTTCCCGACGGGGAAAACTAATGTAACCTTTCTACAATGCTGGGTGTTGTAGAGGAGGCAAGGAGAATAATACAAAACCATAGATGATTGTGATGAGAAGAGAAAATAAAGTCAGCATGAGGGAATGAAGTTTTTATTGAATAGTTGGTGTGGAAACCCAAACAGAAGAGACTGAGTGATTCTAAGAAGGAAATACACACAGTCAGTTAGTTGAATCCTGGCCACTCCAGTGTCATGGTGAAACAGGATCCCAGATATGGGACAGTGGTGCTGTGGTACAGATGGTGATGTGGCTAGTATTGCACTACACAAATACTATATAAATATGTTATGGCCATGTCCCAGGTAGAGTCAGTGCAAGCATACATACGTAAAGCGTAGAAGCATCTTGGAAGAAGAAAAGAAATAGGTATTAATGGAAGTGATCAATTGATGTGCTGGCAGATTTGAGGATAGGGATATCCTACAGGGGCGAAGCAGTGGAGAATCCAGAGAGTATCAGAGCACAGTTGGGGTGGTGGTAGTGGTAGAGGAGACGGGAAGCAGGATGGTATGCAGGACTGGACTGGAAACTAAAATCAGTTCCGACAAAAATGTCCCAACCAGCCTCGTGCTGCAGAAGGTTGCAGGTAGAATGTGGCTATAGGGCATGGTTAGGCAATGACAGCCCATTCAGGTCTTAAAGCAGCTGCTCCAGCCTTAGGCCTACCATGGAAATGACCGAGTAGCGGAATGGCCAGTCCAGTCCTGATTGTACGTACAGCAATGAGGGTATCAGTCATAGTGGTAATCATGAAGTAAAATATGAGGACACTTCCTTGGTTAAGAGGAAAGAGTATATGGTCAGTGTGTGTGGTGGGGAGATTAAGTTGCATATTGTACCTGTAGGCATTGTGGATCAGGCCAAGGTGAGTGGAATATGTTTTGATAACAGGTGGACCTGGCATTGCATATGGCTAGAGAAATGGTGTGCAAACTTATGTGTATGTGTCAAGATGCTGTTGCACAAGACATGCCTTCATCTTAGTTGTCAGCATGCAATTGCAAGGCATGATGTGGACAGTGAGTTGCAGGAAAGAAAATGCACAAAGTAAAGGGCAGCACTTCTTCATCTGGGATCTGCGGACTCCGAGGGGGCCATGATGCCTACCCTACGTCATTTCAGACAATTACATAAATCTACCTATCTATCTATCTATCTATCTATCTATCTATCTATCTATCTATCTATCTATCTATCTATCTATCTATCTATCTATCTATCTATCTATCTATCTATTGGTCTGTCTCTCTGTCTAACTATCTATCTATCTATCGATCTATCTATCTATCTATCTATCTATCTATCTATCTATCTATCTATCTATCTATCTATCTATCGATCTATCTATTGGTCTGTCTGTCTGTCTATCTACCTGTTTGTCTGTCTATCTATCTATCTATCTATCTATCTATCTATCTATCTATCTATCTATCTATCTATCTGTTTGTCTCTCAGTCTGCCATGTATCTGTTGTGTGTGTGTGTGTGTGTGTATATACAGGGAGTGCAGAATTATTAGGCAAGTTGTATTTTTGAGGATTAATTTTATTATTGAACAACAACCATGTTCTCAATGAACCCAAAAAACTCATTAATATCAAAGCTGAAATTTTTGGAAGTAGTTTTTAGTTTGTTTTTAGTTTTAGCTATGTTAGGGGGATATCTGTGTGTGCAGGTGACTATTACTGTGCATAATTATTAGGCAACTTAACAAAAAAAAATATATACCCATTTCAATTATTTATTATTACCAGTGAAACCAATATAACATCTCAACATTCACAAATATACATTTCTGACATTCAAAAACAAAACAAAAACAAATCAGTGACCAATATAGCCACCTTTCTTTGCAAGGACACTCAAAAGCCTGCCATCCATGGATTCTGTCAGTGTTTTGATCTGTTCACCATCAACATTGCGTGCAGCAGCAACCACAGCCTCCCAGACACTGTTCAGAGAGGTGTACTGTTTTCCCTCCTTGTAAATCTCACATTTGATGATGGACGACAGGTTCTCAATGGGGTTCAGATCAGGTGAACAAGGAGGCCATGTCATTAGATTTCCTTCTTTTATACCCTTTCTTGCCAGCCACACTGTGGAGTACTTGGACGCGTGTGATGGAGCATTGTCCTGCATGAAAATCATGTTTTTCTTGAAGGATGCAGACTTCTTCCTGTACCACTGCTTGAAGAAGGTGTCTTCCAGGAACTGGCAGTAGGACTGGGAGTTGAGCTTGACTCCATCCTCAACCCGAAAAGGCCCCGCAAGCTCATCTTTGATGATACCAGCCCAAACCAGTACTCCACCTCCACCTTGCTGGCGTCTGAGTCGGACTGGAGCTCTCTGCCCTTTACCAATCCAGCCACGGGCCCATCCATCTGGCCCATCAAGACTCACTCTCATTTCATCAGTCCATAAAACCTTAGGAAAATCAGTCTTGAGATATTTCTTGGCCCAGTCTTGACGTTTCAGCTTGTGTGTCTTGTTCAGTGGTGGTCGTCTTTCAGCCTTTCTTACCTTTGCCATGTCTCTGAGTATTGCACACCTTGTGCTTTTGGGCACTCCAGTGATGTTGCAGCTCTGAAATATGGCCAAACTGGTGGCAAGTGGCATCGTGGCAGCTGCACGCTTGACTTTTCTCAGTTCATGGGCAGTTAATTTGCGCCTTGGTTTTTCCACACGCTTCTTGCGACCCTGTTGACTATTTTGAATGAAACGCTTGATTGTTCGATGATCACGCTTCAGAAGCTTTGCAATTTTAAGAGTGCTGCATCCCTCTGCAAGATATCTCACTATTTTTGACTTTTCTGAGCCTGTCAAGTCCTTCTTTTGACCCATTTTGCCAAAGGAAAGGAAGTTGCCTAATAATTATGCACACCTGATATAGGGTGTTGATGTCATTAGACCACACCCCTTCTCATTACAGAGATGCACATCACCTAATATGCTTAATTGGTAGTAGGCTTTCGAGCCTATACAGCTTGGAGTAAGACAACATGCATAAAGAGGATGATGTGGTCAAAATACTCATTTGCCTAATAATTCTGCACTCCCTGTATATATATATATATATATATATAAATATAAATATATATATGTAGTGAAGTGTGATCCACAGTTAATAATCTGGACGAAAGTTGGTAAAGCTGGACAGAGCTTTTATTATCATATGAAGACACTCCAGCCACTGTTACATACTCCAT
Source organism: Pleurodeles waltl (assembly GCF_031143425.1). Taxonomy (NCBI): domain Eukaryota; kingdom Metazoa; phylum Chordata; class Amphibia; order Caudata; family Salamandridae; genus Pleurodeles; species Pleurodeles waltl. Next base: position 102,163,818 of record NC_090446.1, read on the forward strand.
CATCCATCTCCAACCAACTCCCCTCTTCACTTTCAAAAGATATATTCCAAAAAAGAATCTTAATGGAATGACTCAATGCAACACAGGGCGTAAGAGCGACATACCATAAAATGTAAAGTAAATATAAAATGTCCAATACCACACATACCCCTCCCTAACCCCAAAAGTAAAGACAACCAAGATAAAAACAAAACAGAAGAAAATGCACTTTAACTTTAGGATAGCTTTAAAAGACGATTACGATTCCAAATGCAACCATCCTACACCTTAATCGCTCCTTTGAGCACCTTGATAACTTTTAATGGTTTACTAAAATAAGTCAAAGCATTTCCTAGATTTCTGGGTAACTTTATTTTCACTGTATCCCCCACCAAGATCTCAAGATGTTTGACTTGCACATATAATATCTCATCTTCTTTTGTTCTTGAATGTGAAGTTCTCTCATCCTTACTTCCTCAACCTGTTCAGTCAAGTCAGACAGTTCTTTACCATACACCTTCGCTTATGGTGGACACAACTTGGTACAGGGAACACATTTCCTGAATTCTACAAATGGACTAATCCCAGGTGGCTGAGTGAGGAGTGTGCTTATATTTTCCACTCTACACCTTACCATTCAATCTAACTCACTCCTCTCTGTTTAGCTATTTGTATAACTTCCTTCAGTGTCCTCTTAAATCTTTTCAATCATGCCATTAGTTTCGGGGTGATTCAAAGCACATTGTTTATGTGATATTCCTCTAGAATCCAAAAACTCTCTCATTGCCTTAAGTTTAAATTGCACTCCATGGTCCATCACAATGTTTTAGGACTACCTTCACGTGCAAACACTTCTGACAGAAACTTCACAACAGATGCTGTAGTAATCTCAGATGTCACCATGATTTCAGGCCATCTTGAAAGTGTGTCCATCAGGACCAAAACATACTTGGAAGTGGAGCCACTGCTAATAGGTCCCATAATATCCAAAGAAACACCTTCCCACACCTCCTTGGGAATCTCTATTTTTACCATGGGAAATGTTCTCACATTAATTGTCTTATCCGACAATTTGCATTTCTCACGGTGATTAACCATCCTTTCCACCATCAGAGCCATCCCAGGCCATCAATAAGTTGTTCTCAATCTTTCCATAGTTTTGCTCATGCCTTGATCTGTGTGTGTGTGTGTGTGTGTATATATATATATGTATATATACACACACACACATATATATATATATATACATATATATATATATATATATATATATATATATATATATATATATATATATATATAGATATATAAAATTGAATGTTTTAACATGTTGTCTGAATGTGAACAAACCTAAAAGTGGAGGAACTGAAATTTAATTGGTATCTTTAACTTGATTCATGGGAGCACTGCAAGTACAACAAACAGGAACTAATGTGGGTGATTGGTTGCTTCAACTGAACCACCAGTAAGCACCGAGAAAAGAGACCAATCATTAAAAGCACAAACAACAAAATTATCTGCTAGAGTCCAGCATATCATTTGCTATCTATCTGTCTTGCGGAGCTCTAGACCCATTACCCGACAAGAGGTTTCCAACTAGTAACGGTTCCTCTTCATTCATGGTGGTTTACCGTTTATCTGCAGGAGATGGATTGCACCACACTGGAGGGTGTGGCTGAGGAGTGCGAAAACCACAACTCGTGCCTTGTAGACTTGTGATTTCCTCTTCTTCTTCCACACCTCAAAAAACAGGCAGCTTAGAACCCTCCCATCTGCTCCTTGTTTCTTGAGTCAGCCACCCCTATCTGCATTAGCAGGGTAGCTTTGGACCTAATTAGGTTGCTTGCTTCTGGTTTTGACAGTGCTACGGCTCACCTCCAGCTTTGACCTTCAGTGAGCTGACTCCTGACCTTCCAAAGCAGCCATGTTCTGCAGGCATTTCAGACATAAGCAGTATTTTGTAGGTGCTCAGAGTGGCAGCTCCTCCGCTATGGCAGAGGAGCGTCACCAACCCTCCCCCGCCAGCAGCAGCAGCTGCAATACTTTAAAAATAAAACAAAAATAAATTATGTTGATTATCGTTTTATTTTTAAAGGGGAGGGCTAAGGGGGATAACAGGCACCTGGGGGTGGGGGGTGTGCACTTCCCTCAGTACGAATGTGTTTGGCCAGCCGTCTCAGAATGGCCAAACACACATGCAAACAGAGCTCTCTCCAACCCAGCTCTGTTTTGCTGAATTGGAGACAGCAGGCCCAGGTTCCCTGTCAGTCTGGGAGCGCAAAGCCAGGGCGCTCAGGCCAATCCTACCAATGGTCTCACGCATGAAAGGAGCATTAGAATTGGCTACAGAGCAGGCTGGGAGTCTGTGCCTGGGAGCCTGCAGTCCAGCAGAGACCCAAAGAGCGGTGGTGCGGCAGGTTCCAGGTATGCTTTAAAAAAACATTTTATTTTGTTTTGTTCACCTGCCCCTGCCCGCCACTTTGCCCCACTGCCAGCCGTGACTGGGTGCTCATGGTGTCGATAGAAAGAAACAGCAACTATCTACTTTGGTTTCATTTCATCAAAGGAAGTATAAAAGGAGCGTCAGAGTTTGTTCCAACTGAGTGACAGCGGAGTATTAAAGCAACAGCACATCAGTCTGTACCGCCGGGCGCACAGCTCGAAACCACACGCTTTAAAATGAAGAATGAATTGGTTGCACCTGCGAAGAAGTGATGCCTCTACTAAAAGGACACGTACTTTCAAGAAACATTCCCCTAAACTATGGAAAACGTACTTATGAAAGATCACTGTGAAAAAGAAACATATGTAAATATCGTAAGTCAAATCACATTCATAACAGTAATGCAAGTGGGTGTGTGGCTGTGACTCTGGGGAAATTCTGATCTGCGTGTAAAAGGTTGGGACCACCAAGAGCACGCGAGGAGGTGTGAAAATGTTGCCTCGGCAGTGATCTCCAAACTTTTTAATGCAGCGCCCCGTGAAAAAAAAAAATCATTGCCCCCTCCAAATTTTTAGCAATTATTCTATCAAATTGGTTAGGTTTAAATATGTCAAGACTCATTTAAACATTGCAGTTAAGTTCTGTAACTCTTGAAAATGCAATCAAATACATGATTGCCAAACATACTATTCTGGTCCAACAGGCCTTACTAATGTGTAAAAGTATCCACAGGGTGATTATTAATAGTGGGGGTGGGGGGGGGGGGTTTGAAGATTATTTGGAGCCCCTCCCCTTTTGACACATACTCCCAGCTTGGATATAAATGACAAAACATGTTATTGATGGCCCCTTACAGAGCGGTTTGCTGCTGCTCATTTTTTCAGCTTAAAACAAAGCCCTGTTATCAGCATAATGCTTCTTTTGGCCAGAGCCTGGCGCCCACCCCCAGGGATCATCTGAGGCCCCCCAGGGGGAGCCCGCCCCCAGTTTGAAGACCCCTGCCTTATAGAGTTATGCGTTTATTGCGCTAGTGTGCCTTGCCTGAATTGGTCAAAGACCAGAAATGCCGGCTGAGAAGTTCTTCACCAGAAAATTTACTGGGGTGGGTATGATAGAGCAAGGAAACTCCAGCAACTGCATAAGCCTGATTTAATGTTATGTGAAAAGGAAAATCTTCCAATGTCTGGAGGGAGTGGTAAATCTCGAGGCGAATCCCCAGGCGCAGGTGGAATGCACCAATAGGGATGGTAGGGTGGAGGGAATTTTATGAATACATTCTACATCAGATTTACCACATCTTCCAGATATCTGAGGATTTTTTGTTAATACTCCACTCTGAATCAGGACCGTAACATAAGACTAGCAGGAACTTACAACCAGGGCCACTGACATTATGCAATCGTGGAGCAATTTTTCGCATAATTATAAATTTGCTGAATTTGCCACATAACCCATGATCTGCAGCATAATCTGCAGATTTTAACAAAAAAATTGTTTCTAGCTCAAAGGGTTCAAAAGTTACTGAAAATGCACATATTGCTGAGCAGTGGAAGGCCCTTTGCAGAGCTGGACTGGTCACCTTTCTGTTGCTTATTGCTATATTTTGGTATTAAACTGTTACTAATGAGGTGCAACCAATGCCCATACAGTGCTACCAAGTTTTAAAATGTTGAAATAATCAAGTTATACCAATTATAAAATGTGCCACAGTACGCGTTGCAGTTTTTTCAGTTAGCTTTCCTTAACGCAAAATTCACTCAACCGTGCTGCATAATTTGGTCCTCTCCTACCGCATAATTCCAGTAGCTTTGCTTGTAACACGTTGTATGCAAATTTGGATTTCACTATAGAAGACGTTGGATTGCAATTGCACTGCAAAACCAGCTGTCACGTGAGGTTTTGGAGTAAGAACATCAAAATCTATTACTTCTGTGTACACTTTAGGTGGGCATTACGAGTCTCGAGGTGCCCTTTATAATAAAAGTGCTACGCTTTTATCAGTTGAATAAGGAGTCTCAGAATGGGATATATTGATTATAAGCAGATGCACAGAGTGTAACATGCTATTTATTAACAATGCTGACTGTGAGGAAGGGTCTTGATTTCTGGGTGATGAAACCTCGAGTTTGTAATGATGCACCGTCTGCATCCTCACTAGAGCATTAATGCATGCACGTGTTTCGTCAACAAGACTTTCTCAAGGCCCAAGTGTAAGTACAGTCTAATGTTCTAAAAATGTTGCGAGACACACAAATTCGAGAAAGAGCATCTTGTTGACGAAACACCTGTTGGCTGGTGTTTCTATGGATTCATGATGCATTGGATGAATAAAACTTTTACCATAAACATACGTGTAGTTTGAACTGTGATTGCTACAACACCACAAGGAATGGACATTCAGGACTATTGTTGTGTGCCTTGGTACAACAATATTGAATCTCTATGTGTTGATTGATCCTTCAACCGACACAACTGCACCCGAAGTGGTTGGGCGCTTTACCAGTTTGGCACCATCGGCAGCACTATCTGCGACATATGGACATTTTTTTCCCTAATATACTATACCCATATATAGGATGTGCGAACCGGTATGCATAGCCACTTTGTTTTGTGGTTTTATATTGTGCCAGCTAGACTAAGCAAATAGCAGCTACCTGCCATGCTAAAAGTATAGAAAACATTGTTTCAATACTTTCAAGATGGCCACGGCATCCAGGGGTGCAGCATGAGGAGCGAATATGACAGCTGTCTAGAAAGCATAGAAAACATTAATTTATATAATGATTATATTCTAATTATGGCTGCAGTGTTGTGTCGCTCGCATTGTCACCAAGCGGACTTCTTTCCACGTCTTTTAAATTACATCATCCACCTATGGTCCAACTTTATAACAAAGGCAACCCATGACCAACAGCTAAAGCCAACCATGATCTGGAGAAGCCATTTGTTTTACACTAAGGCCAAGTCAAGGAGGCCTTTTCCCCACGCTAGATTTAGAAAGTGGCGCAATCCAAGCATTGCGCCACTTTGTAACCCCTTGCGCCAGACATAATGTACGCCAGGGGGGCGTTCCCCCATTAGGAGACCCGATGCTAAACTAGCGCCATAATTTTGGGAGCTAGTCGACCAATGTGCCACATTAGTGTAAAATTTTTTGACTCTGTTGTGCTAATGATGCGCTGTATTGTAATGTCAGGAGGTGCGGGGTGCAAGAAAAGCGGCGCATCATGGCTGATGCGCCACTTTCTTGTAAATATACCCCTAATTCTTCTGGCTGAGGAAGGTGTTCCAGAAATTCCTTATTTCACAATTTACATGCAGATTGTTCTATCAGAACACGGTGGCCTCCTAGCTCCTTCGTTGGAATATGATTGATAGGCACCTTAGCTACCAGGCTTCTTAGCCACAGGTGAGACCTTTTTGGTTTAAATATTTTTATCTCTTGTCCGCTACTCATCCAGATATTGCAGAGCATGCTTGGCTGCTATCCTCTGCAGTTGCTAGTGTATTTAATTAAACAACAAGCTCATATTTATAAGAACCCAGGTGGATCCCCATAAACAGTTTGTCAAAAAGACCCTATTCCATCTTGGGATGATAATTGCATTCACCTCTGGCATGTCAATGTGAGACAAATTAACATTTCCCACAACAAGGCATGCATCAAAGACGTGTGGAAGGATGGTCTGTCTCCTGTCGCATGACCACTACAAGGACTTCACATTCAAGTCATTAAGTCTGGCTGCAATAGTTCACCATTGTAATTCCTATCCATTGGTCATCTACGTCCGGTAATGAGGCACTGCTTGAACATACTCATGGTTACACCTCGACCTAAGTATTTCCTACATGTCCAGATGTCCAGTCTAGGAGAACGGAGGAGCTCACGGATGCAAATGACATGAGTAGAAGATAGTTGTCCTCTGCATTTCTCTTCTGTCTGGAAAGAATGCTGGAACTCTGTTAAACTTTGCTCAGTTTATGGTAGACACAGTCCAATTTAAAGTTCTGCCCAACACAACACATATCACACTTCGGTGAGGATAGACACGGGTACTGACAGTTTCCCACATTGGCCACCTCTGATGGTATTTTCGCACAAGTTTTATGGAAATTCCCAGCTTTCAACCCTTTGTAGTCAACGCTCCTGATCTCAATATGTATTACTCATATATTCCCCTAAAGTTTGACATGTTGGGTGTTCTACACCTGTACGTGGAATGTAAACGTTGTATGAATGAGACTTGTCTTATTTGTCTCACTGGGAGTATAACATATCATATAACATATCATAGCCATGAACAGGCTGACAAAGCCATATTCCTATACAGGCTTATTATGAAGGGCTCTAATGCTCCTACAACTCATGGACACCAGACCTCCACCCACAACGATGGTCAGGCTTAATTTTATTGACCATTAGCTAGACTTGCTGTTCCTTTGTTAGTCGAACTGATCAAACCCTTTTATATCCTGCTTTGCGGACACGCCATTTAAAATTTTCACTGAGCTTGATTTTGTTTGCAATAATGCCCCATGGTCTATCCCCCTCCGTGCCAATAAGGGCCCTGCTCAGCCTGTAAATGAGTAATGTGTACATTGCTGAAGACTGTTTCTTTATATGCATATTGTTTAAACATTTGCTTAACATATTTAAATAAATGGTACTTCTTGCTGATATTTGATGGGCAATTCATGTTTATCGAAGGACACCTAATTCTGATGTACATAATTTCCCTGGTGCTGAAGGGCAATTACTTTTATCCTTTCATAGGCATTTCTTGTCTTCTGTGAAGGTAGTTTATAATCCATATTAATTGCTTTTAAAGATCATTGTGTCACTATTTAGAACTCTGATTTCTGTGTCCTGAGCAGGTATCCTGTGGGGCATGTCTGCTCTCTGAATCTTCATCCCAGTAATCTGAGGGGTAGACCTGTTGTCTGGGCCTGAATCCCTGCAACCTGAAGCATTTCTCTGCCACCTAAAGCCTGAGACTGTGATGTCTGTATAACTTTTCATTGAACCATCCAGTTCAACACAAGCAGGCCCTTAGTCATATAATGTGACTGAAAATGTCCATGGAACATTGACCATGGACTGTGGTGGTAAAGGAAAGGAGATATAAGATATATCTTTAAGGAAAGGTTGTGTCATCTGACACACCCACGTTTAGTCAATTTTCTTTGGAAATCTGTTTGTAAAATGCATGATTTAGCCACATTTTTTAAGAAACCTTGGTGGAGGGACACTTATCCATGCCTTCCTCATACCTACTGGGAATGGTGGGGCTTACCTTTAGCCCTTCAAGAATGAAAATAACTCAGGAGTGTCTTTTCAAAAGTGTCTGTAGCACCCATGGCTTTTAACCAACATCTTTGAAAAATTATTCTATGAAATATACAATTTTGCCACATTTTTCTCCGTTGTTTTTTGGAAAAGAGAAGAATCCCCTCAATCCGAAATCTGTTAAAGATACAGACCAACTTGCTTGCTTCACATGATCCCACAGCCTAATAGAGGGCAGGTATGTTTGCAGCTGAAAGGTTGGAACCTGCAACTCCTATAGGAACCTGAAAGCTCCAAAAAGTGGCCGCCAAGCTGCGGTTCAAGCTTTTGGCTGCAACACATTTGTGGTCTTTCATTCTATTTGGATTCTTATGAAACATAACAAAATTGTGCTTTGCTTCGTCATATTTTTGCCATCACTTCTCTCAAACGGATGTGCAGATATTTCAATATGTTCTACATAAAAATGAGACCATTGAGCAAGGGAGGAAATCCTGAGCTCGGTGCTTACCGTTTTAGCTCAACCACAGACTTCCTATAGCGGATATACCAAAATAGAGCATCAAATGGTTTGGAAATCTACTCAAGAAATATTAATATCGGTTGCATGCCACTTTCACTAGACTGGTGATAAAATGGGAACTAATGAATGAAGTGGAGACAGAGTGAGAAAACAAGGATTCAGTTACTTCAGTAAACTACTTTAGAGCCCTACCTTTCCTTCTCGCAGTCCTTACACTATGGGGGGGGGAGTCATTTCAGTGTAAGACAACAGGACAATCCCTTTAAAAACAAATAACATTTTAAGGTCCATCCCCCTTGCCATTAGAACTTAAATACATTTCCTCAGGCCAGTGGTTTCCAACCTGTGGTCCGGGACCCCTGGGTGTCTGCAAAGCCTCCTCATGGGGTCCCCGACTGCTTAGAAAAGTTATTAGGTTTAACAGATTAGGTCCCCAGCTTTCAGTAATGACTCAGTGTGGGGGAGGGGGGTCCCCAGACTCTGATAATGATTCAATGGGGGTCCCCGGGTTCCAGTATTGATAACCTGGGGTCTACAGAAGTCAAAATATTGGGAACCACTGCCTTAGGCTGTAGCTATAGGTATCCCTAGCATGGTCGGCACCCCCATATTAATGCTTGCCACCCCCTAAACACAACTGCCAACAGTCAGGGATGGCAGATCAAGAGACTGCTTTGGCAGAAGCTCAGGTTACCAGTTTCCTAACCTCTAAATACATCCAGCGTTGAGCTGACATTAACGACCTGCACTCCGTTGCGAAACAAACCTCAAGCCCGTTCTTAATTTTTGAATGATCATTAAAACTGGACATGGACAGAAACAAGACCATATTGGGGATTAATCATTTTATTTTATTTATTTATTTGAGACTTGTATTAAGTGCGTACCTGACCCCAAGAGTAGCAGACCACTGTACAGCGGCCATAGCACTGATTATCGCAATAATGGCAGTTACATCGATCATAAGGTTACATCAAGTGTCATACTACCCACATTACGTATAGATTGCATCAATATAAATGGTTGCATTAATTGTTGCGGGTGGTGGGTTGGTCAGGGACATGATAAAGCCTGGAGTCATAAGTGTTTTTCGAGCAAAAATGATTTAACATTTTACCTAGAGGCAGCCATGGAGGGGTTGGCAAATATCTAGGGCGGAAGATACTTCCTGATCCGGGGCCACTTCTTGATGTGTGATGTTTCCTTCCTGGTTCTGGAGGGCTGCTGCAGCAGCGAGTCTGAGCTGTACAGGAAGTGCTCTCTTTCAGACCATGGCCACTTCTGTGCTAGGAAGTTTGGAGTTCTATAGGGAAGCACTTTCTGGGTAATGTAGCCAGATTAACAAATAGACATCATCCTGTTTCCTAATGCTGAGATCCTTGAAGAAAGTTGTTGCCTTTTATTCCTTTCCAACTTCAAAAATCTATTGTTATTGCTCTGGTTTTATCCAGGATCGACTATTGTAATGCCCTCCATTTGGGCATTAAACAAGAGCTCTAAACAAGCTGCGGATGCTGCAGAATGCAGCCGCTCGCTCCTCAAAAAACTACCCAAGTATAAGTCGGTTTAAAATGTCCTGGTGGAACATCATTGGCTTCCAGTAAAAAAAAAGTTTCATTCGAGGCACTCTGTCTGGCACACAAAGCTTTGTATGGAGTAGGACCAGAATAACTTACAAGGAGATTCAGGTGGTGCCGTCCAAAAAGACTGTTGAGACACACCACCTTGAAGTCAGTTTCTGTCCCAAGAATTAAGAAAGCTTCTTGGGGCAGTCGTAGCGTCATCTATTCTACCTGTCAACTCTGGAACAGATTGCCTCTTCATTTTAAAAGTCAGCCTAATCTATACAGCTTCTGCAAACAGTTAAAATCCTGGTTGTTTTCTCTCTTATTATAGCTCCTCCCTTTATAGCTCATTTGTCTCAGGGTTTGCTAGCGCCAAGTCGCCTATGGACATCTGAGCGCTTTAGAAAATTCAAATCCAATCATACCTTTTTGATGAGCCTTCATCCGCGCATGGCTGTTTTGGCCGTGGCACTGAAGTGGGCTGTCACATTGGTGTTCTTGTCCAGTGCTATTACCAATGACTTAGTGCAGTTAAGCGCACCCAGATTAAGGCTTGAATAGGAAAGGAGCTGTTTTGTTGGGAGATTAGTTGGGATTCCATCTTCTGTAAATTGAGCTTTACGGGGTTGAGAGACAGCCAGAGGTGTACATTTTTTAGAGTTTGGTTTAGTTGCAGGACCTCATTTAGAGAGGAGATTTTTAGATAGATTTGAATGTCATCTGCATATAAGTGATATGCTAGGGTGGAGTGTCGAAGGATCTAGGTCATGAGTTCTATATAGAGGTTAAAGAGAGTTGGGGATAGTATGGAGCCCTATTGGACCCCATGGGTTATAGTGGATTGATTTGAGCCGGAGTCTTTAGGTTTCATTACTCCTGAGCATTCTTTCGGGTATGAGAACCAGTACAGGACAATCCAAAGCCCATGCTTGTCCTCAGGGCTTGTTATACAGTTCCTATGAATTAAGTAGGACTGTGCATTGGGTCAACAGAAAGTTCAGGATATAGGGGCTCAGTCCGTTTATACCATCGGAAATGTTAACACAATTCCTAGTTAGCTGATAGTCCCCCATCTGAACCCCTAAACTTACCAGAGTACCAAATGGTATCTGCAACCTTGAACGTGACTACTCGAATTCCCAAGGAAATCATAGAAACAGGTCTACCCCTTTGTTGTCACTTTGCATGCCCAAGGTAAGACACAAGAAAGATACAAAAATGTATTGTCAAACATTTATTGCAAAACAATCATATTCTTGTATACAATAAATTTGCTGCAATTATTAGGCAGATTAAACAGAGCATGATAACCAGCATTATAGAAACAGTGAAAAAGATAAACAGTTCAACCACGAAAATGTTAGCCTGTTAGTAAACTCCTATCTGTTACTACCTACACTATCTACAGCATAGTGGGAGTACCCTCTTCCAGATCAGTTGGGATAGCCTAAACCCCCAACTGTGGATAAGGTGTATCGGGAAGCTAGGAAGCCAGTCTGGTAAAGTGCAGGCTATCGTCTCTAGCAGGATGGAGGTCAGGGTTAGCAGCCTTGCATCTCGTTCACTGTGCACCACGTTCCAGGATAGTGCAGAAGTGTTCCTCTGCTGAACATAGCACAGAGTCAGTTTTATAATGAAAGCACTCTTCATATTGCACTGTGTCAGAGGTGCAGAGCTGATGCAGTGATTTGTCTGTGGCTACGGAGCTGTCTCCAAGGGAAAATCACGTGACAAGCTGTCTCCAATGGAAAATCACGTGACAAGGGCATTGTGTTCTGTGTGCCTAGCCTTGGACAGTGTACAGACTGCATGGCAGCAATGCTTACAAAAAATAGGCTGCATGTACAGTGTACATGTACAGTGTCTTCTCAATACGTTATTGCATGAGTGTACAACCATGTTAAAAGTCACCGTCAGAAAAAGACGGCAAGCTAAAATGTGCAATCTGAAATAGAGGCTCTTCACTCACCCTGTCATGCTTTTCCAGAGGTTCTAATGAGGGTAATGTGATTGGCTGGGTTGAAGGCTGAGGAGAGATCAAGCAGCATGAATAGGCATGAGTCCCCTTTCTCCAATATCCCAGTGATTTCATCATCCCCTTTCTCCACTATTCTAGTGATGTCATCAGTGATGTTGAGAATGGCTGTTTCCATGCTGCAAACTGCCTTGAAACCTTATTGGAAGGTGTTGAGAACGTCATAGTCGTCAACGTGGGTTGAGTTGGTACAGTATACATTTTTCAAGAACTGTGGCCAAGAAAGTGAGATTAGTGGCAGGGCGGAAGCGCTGATTTGCTTTGTATTTCTGAGGCAACGGCTGGGTCTGTATGGGCTGACCTTTGATTGTTAGAATTTCAGGGGTGGTGAAGTGGAATAGGATGATGAGGTGGTCTGACCAGTCTACAGGTAACATGGATTCCAAGGAAATGAAGTCATCATTAGCTATCAGTAGATCTAAGGTGGCCACTTTGCATGTGTAGGGCCTTTGCAATATTATATCAGGTCATTGCTATCCAGACAGTGTCTCAGCTGTGCTATCAGTGGATTGTTGGAGTCGTTCTAGTGAATGATGAAGTCAGGAATGTATTATTCGTGGACAGGACAGATTGCTGTGTGATGAGATTTATTAACTGTTCCATGAAGAGTTGATTGTTCCATGGAGAGAGATAAATGAAGTGGAATTTAGTGTGTCGCCCCTGGAGAAGATTTCAATTCATAGGTACTCAAAAAAGGAGTATTTTCCACGTGTAACTTGTTGATTTGTGGAGTGTCTCTATGGAAGATAGCTGCATCTGGTGTAATTTTGTAGGTTGAGGGGTTTAATAGAGTAGTTGGGAGGGATTGGAAGGTCAGTTGTGGGGAGGCGAGGTCATTCAGTCAGGTTTCAGTCAGAAATGTGATGTCAATGTCTTGAGTCAAGATCAAAGAGGTTATTTCTATGTTGGGTTTGACTGCTAATCTGCAGTTGTGCAGCATGCATTTGAGCTTGGAGCTGTTGGTCTGAATTCACCATTCAGAAGAAACTGAGACATTGATGTTAGGCCTAATGTGGCCTTCTTTACTGTTCAGCTTTGTCTATGGTAGTTGAGAACCCGGATATTTGGGTGTTCTATATATAGTGGTTGAGTTGTAGGGATTGAGAAGTTTGTCAATTTCCACTTGTAATAGCCTGATATCGGACCTCATAGGTCATGTGCTGCTGTTATGAAGAGGGACTGTCTGCCACAAGGCATCTCTAGTGGTTCAAGTTGGACTCAGAGTTAGGGATCATATGCTGTCTGTCTTCGTTACATTTGTGGGATGTATTGTTGGTAGAGGAGAGGTTGTTAAAAGTGACATTAATTTATTTGATTAGGGTGTCTAGTTCTCAAACGTAAGGAGAATCAGGAGGAGTGGAGAGGGAGAGGACAGGGTGGGGGAAGGAAAACTTGGATTGATGTTGAGGGTTTGAAGAGGTAGAGAGGGTTAGTGGGGGTAATGATGAGGGTATGGGGACATAAGGGGTAGTGAGGCAGTGTGGAGGATTGGTGGGTCAGTTTATGGAGATGGAACTCGAATGGTAGGAGATTCATGAAGTGTGTGAGGTTACAGTTGTCAGGAAGGGGTTAATGTATGGCTGGCTGGGCATGAGTGGTAGCAAAATCTTAGGGTAGAGGCGTTCATAGGTTATGGAAGTCTTGGGTCAAAGTGGTAGGGGGTAGAGATTATTTTCATTAGCACTTAGTATTACATTATTTTGTTATTTTTTAATAACATTTGTTACTTTTTAATTTAAAATAGGTTATTAAATGTTATCTTTGAATAATGAATTTGTATACATTTATCATTTATATGTATTTATTTACATTTTAAATATTTTAAGTAATTCAATTTAACATTATTTGAATGGAGTTTTATTTTATGTTCTTCCCTCCATTATTTTCTTTGGGAAGGTATTGCAGGAACAGTGGCTGGACATGTGCAGTACTGGACTAATTGCTAAAGTGTAAGTTACTACAATAGTGTAAGTTAATACAAAAGTACAGTTAGTGAATACTGAAAAGTAGTAAACTTACTCAAAATTGTAAACTTACTCAAAAGTGCAGTTTGTGAATCAGGCCCATTGTATTTTTCTGTCTGCTGCAAATGGCTCATTGTCTAAACAAAATGAATAGGCTATTGACCACTGAAGTCTTACAAGAACTTTTAAAGATTTTTCAAATATTAACATTGACTATAGGGCTCAGGGTGAAGTAAAACATAGATTTACACTTAATAGGTAGGAGAGTAAGATTAGTAAAATTAATAATAACAATATTGTGGATTATATTATACAAACGTGTTTTCAACAGGCACTTAGCTCAACAGCAAGGACAGAAGCATGACCCCAAGACAATACCAAAAATTAAAGAGGCCTTTGCTCTATGAGCAAAATGTATAGGATTCCAGGTCTAACAGCCATAACATTCGCATGATGACTATTCACAAGAAGAGTAAATTAAAGAGTTGTGCATTGAACTAGATTAAGAAGGGACTTTATGTTTGGCAGACAGAGAGATGCTAGCAACAGTGAAGAAGAATATCACACTTCAAAACCATCCCCAAGAGTCACTGTAGACAACCAGGTACCCTCACTCACGCGTTGTGGCACTGCCCCAAGATTCAGCCATTCTGGGAGGAGGTGTTTGTTGTCTGACATTAACAAAATCTGGACCACTTAACCCCCCAAATACCCTAGCTATGTCCTTTTAGGGCTACCTAACTCACTTACATACCCCTTTCAGTCACCGAAAGGGCGAGCTATAACTCTAGCACTGGGGGTGGCAAAACAAGTTATATTGGCACTTTGGGGATCAGACCAAATACCAACCCACCTGGACTGGCTGTACAAGCTTTGGGAACTTTTGGGCATTGAGAAGTTAACAGTGAGCACATCACATACATTGCCACGTTTTGAGAAAACTTGGGGAGACTGTATCTGCTTTCTATCCAACAAATTCAGATAACTCACATGCCAGCATACTTACGAATCCTGGGTCTCACTCGCACATCCCACATTACCTCCCGTATGTCAGGAATGGTACCCTCTCATTGCACACCCCTAAGAGCAACCGGATAAAAGCTTTGAGGAACTATTGAGGATGTTCTTCTCCTCCTTGCCCCTACTTTTCCTAACCCTCCCTCTACCACCGCTGCCACCCCCTACACTCACTTCCTTCTTTTGGGTTGCGTTCTTTGGTTCTAGGTGGAAGTATGTTGTATTTTCTTGTTTAAAACAATAAACAGATTTAAACCATAAAAATATCCCCAAATAGTTTCCAAGTAAATGGGAATAACTACCAGAAGAAGCATTTCCCACAAGGTCCAATACCTTAATAAAAGGACCATAACATCTAGAGAACACACCCAATGAGACTTAGGTGATTCATCTATTCCATTCCGGGTTTTACACCAGAACTTACCAAGATAACGTCAACATCCAATGTGATGAACACATTGTGGGTCCTCTAGAGTTGGGGAAACTAGGGATAACTATTAATCTTTTGGACGGCGATTCTTAAATGTGTCACCAGGATGTGCCCCACAGACCCTCTCTCCTACCCACCTCGGTGCTTTATGTGGGAAGAAAAGGATGGGGGGGGGGCCTAAAGTGGGCGTGGCCTAGGACCATAATGTAGATTGCTCCAAAAGAGGTGAGGCTACATTACTAAGGACTATTACATGTGAATTAAAATCCTGTGCTGAACACATTAAAGATGGTCTTACTTTACAAAGGGTAAACAAAATCAGCATGCAACAAGATATTGAGCATTTTTTATTACAACAAGTTTCTGGGTCATAATTATTAAAAACACTTTTTTCCTGGGACATACTCAATAAAAAGTTTTAAAATGTAAATGCTAGTCAATTTGCCTTTGATAGATTGCTAATGAAAGAATTTTGAAAGATTATTGGGGCTAAAATAGGCTAATGAATAAAGTATTATTATCTAGTATATTGAAAACCTTTGTGAAACATGAGTATTCATTTCCTGCATTGCGGTGCGCAGGAGATACATTATATCCTTTTGTATGCATTACTAGTGATAGCATTTAGGAAGTTTTCAGAATCTAGAGTAGGCAATGAGTAGAACTGTATTTAGTATGTTTTAAAACTTTTTTTAAAACAAATATATTAATTACAATTAACAGCATTTAGGGCGATTCCAGCTGCTAAAACAGTGATCTCTATCCTTCTCTGCAATAAAAGCTACTTATAGTAGATGAAAATCATTACAAGCTACTGATATTATTAGTGTGTAACTGTGGCCACGACGATCAAGATTACATTAGTGCCACTCAAGCAAAATTACCAGCAACAACCACCTCATTGCATCTGGCAGAGTTGCTAGCAGTAATGTGAAAAAGGCTTTATGGACTTGGAATGCTTATCTATGGTTAATACATGACAGCCATAGCCACAATGCCCCTGGCACCAATGTAATATTAATAATAAGTCTCACCAGGGACGCATGATCAAACATCACCTTTTCAATTTTGGGATACCTATATTAACTGCACCAAGCAAAATGCTCTAATTTCGTAGGCTGGATTGCACCCCGGAGAAATACCAGTAGTTCACGAGCTACTTATTGGAGAAGTCTGTGCTAGAATAACCTAGAGAGTAAAGTTGTATTGATTATGTGTTTAATCTTTTTCTAAACACAAGTAGTCAATTCCTTCCTTGAGGTACATAGAGGGGGTTCTAGAAAGGACAAGGTAGACTCTCTGACGGATTTCAAGGCCATTGATTCAAGGAACCTTCTTTCAGATGTTAAGATAAATTCACATGGTCTGTGTTCACTAAATTTACCAACCCATGAGAAAAATGTGGACAGTATTTATTTCAAGGGAAGATGCAGCACAAACTTGCTATGGATTATTACTCACTCACCGTAAAGCACGAAGCCAAGGGACACTGTAAAGGAGTCTCGTGTGATTGTACGGCCTACGCAGCAATATTCGAAGCAATTAGACTTGTTAGAGATAAGGTCTGGTGTTCATATGGAGTTCTAATTTGCATCAATATTAAGAGTGCCCCATCATCAAATTAGCCAGTATTTTGTAGGTCGTTGGCAGTACAACTCTTGCCAGTGTAAATGTTAAAGGAAATAGAAAAGTGCACAAAATTAACATTTACTGTAGACACAATAAGTGCATGGCAAACGATTTCATAAGTTCTCAAAACCCCAAAATACAGTCATCATCTCTGTTTTGGTTTGCTTTCTTGCATCTTTCTTCTGCTGACCTCCTTGCTTTTCTTAGCCAATTCTTTACATCTGGTTCAAACATTGAAAGTGAAGGATCATGCAGCTTCAGCCATGAGCGCCATGAAATAGCATCTGCATGATGAGAAGCAGCAAGGTTCGTTGCACTAAAGCCCATTTCACAGTTTGCATTGCCTGCTGGTAAGTAACTCATTCTGTAAAGGCTTCTGGGATTGTCTTGCCACCAACATCGTTAAACATTCTGAAAGCACAGTCAG
The DNA here is from genome assembly GCF_031143425.1 of Pleurodeles waltl. Taxonomy (NCBI): domain Eukaryota; kingdom Metazoa; phylum Chordata; class Amphibia; order Caudata; family Salamandridae; genus Pleurodeles; species Pleurodeles waltl. The sequence continues at coordinate 102,181,117 of NC_090446.1, forward strand.
CTGAAATTCCGAGCACAGTGTGAAGTCTTCATTTTCCACTGAGGAACACATTCACCACCAGAAGGCATATTTTCACATTGAAGCTGGCTAAAGGTCTATATCTGAATCTGGAACACATTTCTTGGCACTATTCCTTAATGCACTTAAATAAAACAGCCTTGCTTTAATGCACAAAGCGGTACCACTTCCTTAGGAAAGGCGATCAGTCTTGAATCTCCCATCATCTACTGATTTCTGTGCTGTCAAAGCAAATAGGCCAGGCGATTCCTTTATTGATGTGGATAAACAAACTTGGCTTATCAAAAGTATATGAACACTTACACATGTCCTGCCTTTGTAGAAACTGTGATATAACTTTGAATTCCTGCAGGGCATTAGACATTAGCCCCAAATCTTTTACAAAAGAACAGGATGTAAGTTTCATTAAAAGACCTTCATATTTACTCATGTCCCTGGAAGACCTTGAAGTGTCCTGCGACAGCACAAGATTAGGAAAGCCATATTTCAGTAATGATGCAACTCAGCCATTTTTTCCAATCATTATTTCTGCTCCATCCGAACACACCACAGTCCAAATGTCATGCAGGAGGCCCATTGGGATGCCCACTTTTTCACAAAGGTTCAGGAAAGCTGAGTATATGTTATGTTATGTTATGCGGATTTATAAAGCGCATGGCTACCCAAAGGCCTCCCAGCGCTGATAGCAGGACACTTAGAGTTGACAGAAAGTTAAGCTTTAAGCAGCCAGGTTTTAAGAGCCTTCCGGAAGGATAGTTCATGGGTAGGATGTTTGTTTCTTGCTGCTCAGAAATAGAAAAAGAGCACAAAGGAGACCAAATAAGAGTCAACACCGTGTCTCACAAGTAGAATAAGCATAGCCTGCAGTAAACATTTTTTACGAGTGGGTCTAAACGACACCTTGAGAACAAAACAAAACATGATAATAATCAAGTTTACAGCTTCAGTTCGAGAACATATGCATTTTTGTGCCCAACATTGCCAGAACCAGAGCCTATAACCAGAACATGGATCCTATAAAGAGCAGTGCAGGCAATGACTTTACCAATGCAATAGACCTGTGCCCACTCCTCCTAGATGGTCAAAAATGCAAACCACCTACAGCGTGATCTACATTATGTGCCTCTGCTTGATGGTAGCTGGACCAGCCAGGTCTTATTACAAGAACATAGGGCCAGATGTAGGTAGATATGGTTTTGCGACTCGCAAATTGCGAGTCGGAGCGACTCGCAATTTGCGACTCGCAAAACCATATGCAGAATGGTGTCCATGACACCATCTGCGAATCGCAAGGGGGTCGCAAAGACCCACCTCATTAATATTAATGAGGTGGGTCGCAATTTGCGACCCCCTTGCGATTTCCTGCACTCACAGGGATGGTGGCCTGCTGAAGACCGCAGACCATCATGTCTGTGACTGCTTTTTTAATAAAGCAGTTTTTTTTTTTTTTATTGCAGCCAGTTTTCCTTAAAGGAAAACGAGTTGCAATACAAACAAAAAAATTAAACCTTTTGGTTTCATTTTTTCAGAGTAGGCAGTGGTCCATTGGACCACTGCCTGCTCTGAAAAAATATTTTTGGCGACATTCACAAAGGGGAAGAGGTCCCATGGGGACCCCTTCCCTTTTGCGAATGAGTTAGCACCCACTTCACATGGGTGCTAACTGCGAATTGCTTTGCGACCGCGTTTGCGGTCACAAAGCAATTCTGCATTGCGGTGCGAATCGCAAATAGGAAGGGAACACCCCTTCCTATTTGCGAGTCGCATTCCCATTTTGTGAGTCGGTACCGACTCGCAAAATGGGAATGTGCATCGCGATGCCCGTTTTGCATGGCGCAAACTGCGAATTTCGCAGATTGCGCCATGCAAAACAGTTCCAACATCTGGCCCATAGTCCCCACCAGTGCAAACAATAGAGCGCTGTGCACATTTCATATAATAAAGGGCAGCATTAGAATGTAGGTACTATTTTACATGAAGTAAGTGCAGGGTGTCCCACGTGTTGGCTTCTGTTTGTAAATTCGGCCCAGAACATGGAGACTTGACTTTGGGGAGATGATGGCCGAGGCGAGGCACAGATGCAGACTGGACTCTCAGGTGACTAAAGGAGCAGTGACAGAGTGGCCTTTGGAGACAATATTGCTGATCCACATACAACAAACCTGGCCATAAATATATTGCAGATGAAATACCAGCCCGCTTTGGTTCACTTATGGAAGTGTTGTCAGGGTTTGGGGGAAATTCATGTTTAAACATGATTACTTTTAAAAGATGTCAATTCAGTGCCATAACATAATGCACTAAAAGGAAGCACAAGCATTCAATAAATAAACTATTTTAATATAAAAACGTTTATACACTTGTACAAGATGTTTGATGTTTCAATTACAAGTCACATCGGTTGGTGACTTGGCTGTACTTTGGAAACGGAAAATCTGTCCATACATTCCTATTAAGTTCCAGTTCTAGGCCTATCAGATGAAAGGCAGCAGATTTGCATCACATTGTGATATTAGTCTTAACAAGCAGAGATGGGCGAACCAACAAATTAACATAGAGAGTGGATCCAGAGTCACATCAAGGAAGTGTTCTTAAAGCCCATGGACGAGCAAAGCCATGAAAACGACTGGCAGGTGAATCATTAAACCAACATCATGTACAATGTGATGCTGAAGTCTCTTTGAACTTAAAAAGAATGATTTTTTAACACAAGGTTGTATTTCATCTTAGTATATTGATTATATCAATGCATTGATAGGTATTTATTAAAACTGACACTTTTGAACCATGAACTCGGAAATATTCCTGGCCAGCACCCTGAGTAATAGACAACTTTTGAGAAAACAGGGCTGATTGCAGAGGCCCCCTAACTTTTTGCCCCCATTTTTGACTTTTTGCTGATGTTTTCCTGACTCTGATGGTGTCCTGGGAATGGCTTACCAATTCCAGGGCCTTTGCTCTTTATAAAATGAGTATGCAAATTAGGCTAATTATAATTGGCTTAGTCAACCTACCTATAAGTCCCTAGTATATGGTAAGGCATGTAGGTTTAGGGACCCCAGCATAAGTGGTGCACCCATAGGTGCACTGCTGAGGTGCCCAATGTCATTTTAAAGGCAGGCCTGCCTTGCTGGCTGGTTTTAAATTAAAGTTACATGCAAATTCGACTTTGGAATTAAAAGTAGTTCCAAGGTCTTAAGCTACCTTATTGTTACATATAAGTCACCCCTAAGGTGTGCCCTATGTGCCCTAGGGCTGGGCGCCATGTAACCATAAGTGGGGACCTTATAAAAATAGTTTTATAAGCCCTGGTTAGGTAAAACAGCCAAATTCGTTGTTCCCTCATTGTAGTGAATGGCCTCCATAGGCTAGAATGGGAAGACTTTATTTTAACTTATAAAGTCCCCTTAAGTGTCAGATACCTCAAATTTGGTATCAAATTAATTGTTATATAAAATACCACAACTTACAGTTGTTGGATTTAATTTAACTTGTTCAGGTAAAGAGTTTTAAACTCTACCTAAAAAGTTGCCAACTTCAGCCCTGTAGTGCTCTGCTCTGATTGGCCATCCTCTGGCAGCCTGGCCATGCTGCCTTGATGAGGTGTGAAGTAGCCTGGGCTCAGCACAAAGGAATGTGCCTGGGGGAGGAGAACTTCCCTCAGCAGATTGAGAAGCAGGAAGGGAGAGGGCTGCCAAACTGCTCTTCAAAGGCAGGGAAGGACATTTGGAGCAACCCAGCACCTTCCTCACATCCTGCAAACCAGAAAATTAGGTGCCCCTTGATTAGATTAGGAGAGGGCAGGAGAAGGGTGTGTTTAAGATTTTTAGCCACGTCAGTGGGTGGGCTCAGCCAGATTTAACCTCCAAAAATCAGTTTCAACCATGATGGATTTTTGAGGAATGTTGCTCCCTGGGACTGATTTTTGCCACACTTCCCAGGAAGTGGTCATCACAAGGGAAAGGACCCTGCACCTGATTGGAGAACCAGGACCCCCCTGTTTTTCACCCAGGAGCAAGGATACAAATGGCAGAGCTGCACCCATACCTCAGATCCCTACCAGATTCAAACAAGGAAGAACTAAAGGAGAAGAAGGACTGCCCTGCTGGACCTCTGACCTCCACCTGGACACTGCACTCTGGAGGACTGCACCAGCTGCACATTTGGGCTCCACCACAAGAAGGACTTTGCCTGGCTTCAACTGGTTCAAGGAGGGACTCCCTGTTTGCTACAGGTGAAAAATTGCTAACCACAGTCCCCTGCACCAACTCCTTAAGAAACTAACCACTGTCCAGTGGCCGTTTTGGAGTTGGTGCTGGATGCATTTTGGGAGTTGTAATCCGCACCCTCAAGGAACATCTCAGAGCTTCTGGCACCTTGGGATGAGCTGTGGACCTCAAAAGAACCTTAAAAGAACATCTGGAAAGAAGATCCAGAAGTTTGGAGAACTTTTGGAAAAAAGCTCTATAAAGGGACCGACCCGCTGCAGCAACTCTAGCTGGCTCGCCTCAACCGCGGCCTGGCCTGACTTGCAGGTTCGTCCCGGTGAAGAAAATCTCTGAAAAAGTGACCAAGTCCGAACGTAGTAAGTTGACTGGGACCTCCCAGGCAGTGTATCCAAAGAGGACTCCAGGGACATCGGATCAAGATTCAGGTTTGCCCCGGTCGAAGGATTTTCATCTCGAAAAAACAACTAAGTCTGAAGGTAAAAATCTCCTCCAAGGAATTCCGCGATGCGTATCCGAGGAAGAGTTCCAGGAGGTCAGACTGGACTGGTGACTTGGTCCCGCTGAAGAAAATCTTCAAGAAAACGAATAAGTCTGAAGGTAAACTTTTGACCTAGGCCTTCCACGGGCTGTAGCCGAGCAGGGCATTGCTGTGACACCAACACCATGGGAGAGGAGTGAGGTGGCAGGCAGCGGCGGTGGCAGGAACAGGTATGTTTTTTTTATATTCTTTTAATCCCCCCTGCATGCCCCTCCAATTGAGATTTTCAGCAGCCGCCGCTGGTTTGTACAGCACACAAATTGATTTTTAAGGTTACCTTATATACTAACGAAGATAAAGGAGGCTTGGTAACATAAAGTGTTTGTCTAGGACCACACAATTTGGTCCAGGTGGGATGCCTGCTTGATCCCAGGTTTCTGGTTTTACATTGTGCAATTCGGGCAGTATCTTAAATGTTTGTGCTTTATGCTTTCAGCCTGTGTTCGTGTTCCAGCTTACAAGTGGGTAATGTTGCGCAGAGTAAACTGTGACCAGACCATACAAAAAAGATGGAGGCAATCTTTCAATTGGATTAACCAGCAGATTTCTCTAACCGTTAATACATTCGTCCCCTTCCTCGTTCCTCTCTTTACATAGGAGACATCATGCCTCCACAGACAAGTTTACAAAGCCCAACTTCTTCCTGAAAGAAGTTATAACAAGCTCCTCCCCCAAGAGCTCCATATATGCTCTCTACCTCCTTTGATCATCCTCTTTGTTGTCTACGAGACAAGTCAGTTGAGAGTGGGGCACAGGCTGCAGTGTGTTTTTTAAAGGAGTGGAGTCCCATGATGTCTACAGGGGCTGAGTCACAGTTTGTAAAAAATATGCGAGTGGTAGACCTGCTGCAGTGGCAGGGGCCGCCCGCACATGAGGTAACACATTAAATTGATTTTTATGCTGCCTTTAAGGTATAACGAGGTATAAAGAGATCTAGGACTTTGCAGGGAGAATTATCTTTCTTATGCCATTGGGGCTGCTCGCAGGTAGGTGTGCAGCAGCTCCAGGGGGAACTCCGCATCTGTTACTAAGATAACAGGACATCTTTCCATGGAGGTGTGTGGTGTTTCTGTCTCGGGAAAGAGACACGTTCAGAAAGGAAACAATGTTGTGCATTGATCGCGCTAAAGTGAATATGAGATCTCTTGTGACTCAGTGGCTGGAATAGACATTTTTATGATCTAGTGGTTAAGTCTGAGACTCTTAGGCCCATAGTTATACTTTTTTTGCGCCACATTTGCATAATTTTCTGACGAAAACAATGGCGTAAACACAAATACAATTATATTTTGTACATTTGCGTTGCTTTGGTGTCACAAAAATGACGAAATGTGGCGCAAACAAAGTTTAAATATGGGCCTTAGTTTGTAAATCAGGATAGTTACTTGGGCCTAATGGATGAGTTCTTATACTCTCATAGTGAAGGTTAAGGCTTTGAGTCCTTCCAATGCCTGGATACCCTCTCGGGTGATTAGAGTGCTGTACTAATCAACAAATCAACATAACACAATGCCATGTTTTAAAAGAAAAGGGAGGAAATTGTTAGTTGCGTTTTGATTTTTATGAACATAAGCAAGGGGAAAAGGAATTTGAGTCCCTTTTTGTTTTTTTAAAATAGGAAAGAAGGGCAGGTTTGGATGAAAGTACACAATAAAGCTAGGACTAGTTGATTTCATTTCAAGGGGCTATAGAACTATCTATAGGTTGTGTGGCTGTCTTTTCATTTATGTCTCAAACCATGGAGAAGAAAGGTGCATAGAAGAGAAACTGACTCTTCTTCAGAAGGCGAGGGAAGGAGAAAATCCAGAAGTCACTCCAGGCATTCTAAAGAGCAAAATAAACACTCAAAGAAGTGAGGCAGTGACATTCAGCCAGTGATCCAAGAGTCTAAAAAGCAGTGGCCAGTGCTTTAAAGGAAGAGAGAAATAGAAGAAGCAAATAAGAAATTATGACTCCTCATCTTCCCCTTCGGAACCAGGCACAAGCACTACAGGGGCTGGCAAATATATTCACATAGAAGAGTCTGCCGGTCACGTCATAAGTAACCGGGAGATTCCAAAAGTCAATAAGCTAGAAGAGGAAGAAGGTCTTTTACTCCATGGTCAAGACCGGTGAGTTGAATGATATCATGAAAAAATAAGGAACTAAGGCCCAGATTTATGGGGGCCTTGCGCCATTTCAACGCCACATTGGTGTCATTTTTTGAATGCTAATGTGGCGTTGGAAGGGCAAAAATGCCGCACCATATTTACAAAGTGGCACAGTGCTTGCATAGCACCACTTTGTAACCCCTAGCACCACAATATGCCAGTGCCAGACATAATGTATGCAAGGGGGGCGTTCTGGCGCTAGGGGGGCCATAAAAATAGCGCAAAGGAATCTATGAGATTCCTTTGGGCCATTTTTATTGGCATTTTTAATACGAGCTAAGTGCAGGTATTAAAAAGAGGCTCCCATTGGTTACAATGGGCCTCTGGGTGCTTTGCAGGATTAGTGTCATATTTTTTTACACTAATGCTGCAAAGCACAGGACTAGCGTAAGAAATTATGATGCTAGCACCCAACTACCGCCATGGTGTGCCGTATTTTAAATACGACGACATATGGTGGCATTGGGGGGGGGCGCTAAGGGGGGCAAGAAAAGTGGCGCTGCACTGGGTGCAGCGCCACTTTTCATAAATCTGCCCCTCAAATTTTCAGGAATAAAAGGATTTGGAACATTTAAATATTCCAAGATTCATACTGAAAATATACATTCTTGTGGAACCAGAGGGTCATCTTCCTCACTGTAGTGGATTTATGCCATGCTAGCCACATTGATTGGCCATACCTCCGTAAACACAGAAAATTGCACTTCTAGAGACCAAGCACATGAGAAAATGAGAATGGAAAGGCAATAAAGAGAGCTTATGACGTAAATAATACAACATTAGGAGTTGGAACTTATTCAGTTTATATGGCACAACCTCTCGTAAAAGAGTTTGAAAATCTAGCCGCAGCAATGCAGGAAGTAGAGGATTGTTCAGACCTTCTAATAAGCATGGAACAGCAAGCAAGGTTTTTCTCAGCTATTTCCTTCGACTCAATTAAATATTCAATGTGGATGCTCTTTCTTGCCCACAGCCTCGGGAAAGCCATATGCTCTCCCCTATTCCCTCTGATCTCAAGCTTTCTGTTCAGAGTAAGGACAGAGAATGCATCACTGATTCTGGTTGCTCCAGCATGGTTGTCCACTCTACCTGGTATTCTCTCATAGTACAGATGAAGGTGGGGCATGACTGCCCCTGCCTGTTCTTCTTTCGCCTTTGAGTTACTGTCAATTGTCTCAGTTATCCCCAATGTGCCTCCAATGAACTGCTTGGAAACTCAGTGAATAGGATTAAGGAGGCTAGGTTTTTCAGGTGATTTGGCCCTAACGATTCTAGAAAATAGTCAACAGAGAAAACATATCATCAGCAATGGTTTTCATTGAGGAAAGGGTGTAAGAACAGAGAGTCTGATCCATTGTAATGTGCGAATGTTGGCATTCTCCAGTTTCTCCGGGATGGTTTTGGTCTGAAAATGTCTATATTGAAGCTCCAGAGGGCAGGCTTTAAGGCCTTCAGAGAGAACTAAGCAGACATCACAGAATATGACGCTTTTACGTCTAAACTGTTTCTAATATCAGGCCTGATGTTCTTTAGCTTCTTGATATTTGTTGTTGGTTTTGAAAGCTTTAAAGAAACCACCTCCTGAACCTTTAGACTCCATAGATTTTTTTTAACCAATGAAGGTGTTTTTACAGAAGCAATAAAATCAGGGAACAGAAGTATTTGGATATTTTTCCTTTAACCGTTCATATCTAAAGAGTTTTTCAGATAGTTTATTTTAAGATTGGCTCCTACTTCTATTCCTAATGTAGTATCAAAGTCCAGTTTTGAACAGGAGGTTATCTTGCAGGAATTCTTTTTTGGATCTTTCTACACAGAAGAAAATAGATTTGAACAAATTGGATATGAAGAAAGCAGTGTCTATTTACAGAGAAGCAGTGAAAATTTTAATTCAGTATATAAGTGTGTCCGTACTTCTCTTCAGATTTTAAATAGGTGGCTGAAGTTGATAATTGTTTTGGTTTACCAACATCAGGGAGTTTTCCCCCCAGCTGGTATTCAAGAAAGATCTGTTAGAAGCATGCCGGTCTCTTAGGCAGAGTATTAAGAGGAAATTTGCCAGACTGCTACATGGACAAGTCCACCTATATTTGTCAAACGCTACCGGGATGGGCAATATTAGCCATAAGGAAGATATGTTTTGTGTGAAAGTTTTATCTGCTATGAAATAAATAGTAGAAAATAAACTTATGCTCATACATAATGTGGTTTTGAGCTTCATGTTGTTTCTGTACTACAATTGCAATTTATAGCTTGGCTATACCTCATATGTAATGAGAGGAACAAGGAACTGGACCAAGGAGTAATGCTTAACTTAGTTACCGCAAATTCTATTACTTTAGTTCCATACTTCCCTAGTCTCGTCATTACAACCCTCCCATCCCTATCTTCAGTCATTTTAAATGATTAAGTGGAGAGGTAATATTAATGTTCTTTGTGAGCTTGGTATGATAAAGGATTATCCAAGAATGTGGACAGCATATATGCACCTTTTTAAGCTAGTGGGAAGGCATACTGTAATTTATTGCAGGAAAAAGTTGGACTTTATAAACTTGTCTGTGGATGCATAATGTCTCATATGTAGTGATCAGAACAAGGAAATATGGACAGAGTAATGGAATTACCGGAAAGTAATTTAACCATTATCTCCTGAAAATTGCTAGGCGCCACCACCAGCACACAAAGATCTCTGTAGCAGAAAGACGCCTTTAATTATGCAAATAGATTTTAACATGAAGACTGTTTGTGACCAAAGACCACTTCAGAAAAGACTTTGGTTAGTAGTGCAAAATAAAAATTGCTGTGCACTTGTACCTCATTCACCTCACAGGACGGCTAATTTAGGCTACCTGCATAGTGTTCTTGATGTCGGTCGGATGACAGATCACTGGCATGTCAGGTGGTGGATGTGGGTTGCTTCTTAAGTCAGTGGTGGTAAGTGGTGGTTAGGAAACCTGTTCTGCACCTTAATGAGCGCGGAGCACAGCAGAGCACAACACAGTGTGGCACACCAGGGGCACCAAAGGGACTATCAGCCAATGACCTCTCCTGTAGCGCACAACAAGACAGAGCCAGAGAGAGGCCAGGGCCAACCCTGCCCAGCTAGGAGCATCAGAGGTGGCTGAGGGCCTGAGTTAGATTTTGGCGTAAGGCTTACTCCTTCACAACGGTGATGGATATCCCATCCACCAAAATCTGAATCCCATAGGATATTATGGGCTTTAGATTTTGGTGGACGGGCTATCTGTCACCGTTGTGACTGGGTAACCCGTCTGCTGAAATATAAATCCGGCCCTGAGACTCCCTCCCCTTCTGGCTCCAGTCCCCTGGGTTATCTTTTTCTCTCTTCTCTAATGATGACGGTGTGTAGTGGGTGAGTTAACTGACCTCTCAATCCTCGTCAATATTCTGGCTGCTTGGAGTCTGGTTACCTGGCTGGTTTGTCAAAAGAGCCACAGCTGATGACATCAGGCTAAGAAGCCAAGGCACAAGGACACACTGTGTTGGGACTCTTGTGGCATGGGAGTACTTTTAAGCAGGGGGTGTTGACAAGCCAATATGATTCAAACAGTGCTGTTATGGGTGGCGCTTTCTTGTCCTAGTACTGACTGAAAGCCCTGCGACCACTAACACAACTATGAGGATTAGGCCCATTTTTCTTTGTGGGAACAGAGAACTGATGCAGGGTTAAGGGCTGTTGGACAAAGAAAGAATCAACCATCTGTTGGCCCATCAGGGTACTCTGAGATGGGTCTCTTTTGCAGTGCACTGAGGTGGTCACTGTTGCTAATCTTGCATATGCTGAACACCAATTTGCTCTTGTCAGAATTAGTCAAAACTAATATTATTAGTAGCTCAGGCTGATTTCCATTGAACAGAAGTAGCAAGGTTGGAGAACCCCTGGTCTAGACGGAAAGAGCAACTTATAAACAAGGATGTATCTGTTTTTATAAAGAATCTGCAGTAAAATCAAACAACAAAAAAGTACCAAAGCTAAATAAAAAGCAAACAATGGTTGTTAAACAAAAGGAAAATCAGAATAACCAGTGTACCTGTGTGGTAACAGAAGAAGGGAAAATGCATTATTTAACAATAAAGTAAAAATGTAGCATGATGTTACTGCTAAGGACAGACAAAATGAAGAACTAAGGATCAGAGCAGCACTGAGGATCCAGGAGTCACCCTGGAGCGCTCTGCCTCATATATATTTGATGCATTTACTGCATAGCATGCCTCTGTTTGTAAGGTCACGTTTCATTTATAGCTGATGGTTCTAGAGTAATACAGGTGATTACACATAATCTTACCTCCTCTGCCTTGTGTTTATGGTCTTGCTTGACAGCGCAGCTGTCACCAGACAATTATGTGAGCATCACCAGAGAGGGGCTTCGGCTCTGCTCACATGTTGGGAACCAGGAGCGCATGTTTTCATTGCACAGAGGTTGTGTGCTTCCTCAAAACAAGTGCTTGCCCTCCACACAGATGTGATCATTTAATGTTATATATCCAGCTGCCTGAGCTGTACCTTTCACAGACATGGCATTGTAATTCCATTAAAGTGTGTTAGATAACTAAAGGCCGTGTGTACTAAAGCATTTTCCCATAGACACAGAATGGGTAAAACCCTTTGATACATTTGGCCCTAAATCATTTATGGTATTTTCTGTTGCAGCAGCAGAGATGGGAGGAGGGAAGTCATTAACCTATAGTTTAGGTTCGGTTTGACAATGTAACTATCACCCAGTATTTTAATCTACACCGATAGTATTTTACACTTTTATCCTTTCCTTTCACCCGAATGCATATCCATTCAGATGTTATATGCATGTAATGCTTTACATTCCCATACACCATTCCTTTAAAGCCAGACCTATTGGCATTGCCAATGCTTGTGAAACAAGCGCTTTACATGATAAATAAATACATCTGGGGCCACAGAATGGCTACCCCATATGATTTTGTGTATGAGAGGTGTATCTTACTAGTAGTACAGTAAGTTCTGTTCTTCTCAGGTTCTATAGCATTGGTCGTATATTGAATTTTGAGTCCTGTTTATTGTGCGAGTCTGTACTATTGACTGCAATGTGCTATGTTGTTGAGTGGTGTTTACTGTGTCCTGCTTTGAGTTTCTAATCCTTAGCATCTCCTATTGTAAATACTAACTGCCCTTGAGATTAAAGTGCCCAAGACAGGTAACTTGTTATCCCACTGGAGTGCCCACTGCAAGCAGACCTGGGCATCGGTGGAACACACAGCCATGCCCATTATGGATACCACCCAGTACCCTTAGCTTGCCCCAGGACTCTAACAGTTGTCCTCACATCCGTCCTGTATAGTAAATTGTGTGGTGTAATGCCACAAATGTGGTGGCAGTATTATTGCAATATTTTGTCTTGTTAACATATGTTAAAACGGTCTGGACAAAGGTACCACCTCATTAGTGGCAGTTTTAACACTCAAATACTGCAATAGGCAATTGAAAGGTGAAGAGTCAGCTTTTGAAATGAGCCTTGCACTGCCTGGCAATTTGTCAATTTGTGTTGCTACATTTTATTTAACTTAGAGATATTTTTTGGGGTAAAATCTACAAATTATGTGGCAAATGCAGCAAATCATTAGGAAAACGACGAAGTTGGAGAATCACATAATTCTAGCGGCTTTGCCCTATAATCAATGCAAAACGCAGTTCAACAAAACAACTGAAGATTTGGCAGAGAAGTTGCAGAATGCAGAGGTCACACTAGAAGGAGGCTAACAGGAAGCAATGTGTGTTCTGCAGTTCACTGAAGAATTTCCCAGAAGGCTTACAGCCTCCCCCCCCCCACAGCTCACCGTGGCGCGAAATCATTGTCCATGCTTCGATTGGACGCCGGTTCATAAATGCCTCAACAGGAAGTGACCGAGAGATCTTCCCTTCAAGCCACATCTTTTCCTCTGCTGCTGTGCCTCATAGCATCGTGCATGCACCGGAGCATTACTTTAAGCGACGCTGCGGTGGCGCTGTGCCCTGCTCCATATTAACAAGGGGGCATTAAGCCACTTTCAGGGGTTAATGCTTCTCTGTAAATATGGGCCGCCCCACACAGTTTCTGCGGCAAAGGGGAGTGCAATGGGTGTTGGTATGGGCGTACCCACGCAACACCCATTTGTTCTTGACTCTGCCCCAGACTTACGAGAAAATGTGAACCAGAGGCAGCGCTAAAAACTAACGCCTCCCCAGGGGTGGCATTAGAGTGGCACAACGAGGAGAAATACTTTCATTTCTCCTCATTTTCTGCTCCTTCTATATATGCTGCATACTGAAGCACACATAGAAGGAGCAAATCGCCATTAATGATTGTTTATGTGTGGGAAGGTGTCCCTTCCTGTACGTAAACAATCACCCCCGCAATGCAGGCATCCTTGCACTATGGTGCAAGGGTGTCTGCGTTGGCACCAGGCAGCTGATTTAGTGCCGGCACAGGGGTAAACACAGGGATGCGCCGTATTCTTGAAAATACGGTGCATTCCTGAGTTTTGAAAATTACGCAGCTCAGTGCAGCAATATTGCTTGTGGCACGATGCGTCACCACTTTCTAGTAAATGAGGCCCATAGTTTTTTGCACATAAATAGAGCTGTGCCCGTGAGAGATCGATGTTTGGGGAAAAGGATGCCCCAGTGGTTTAAACTCTGTTTGTGGTGAAGCCTTCTTGACACACTTTATAGTGCACCCGTGAGATCTGAGGTTAAATTTCTTCTGGGGAAGCTCATTTGGTTCTGAGAACTTGAAAAGTAGGTTGTCTTTTCATACACTTCCTTTTATATTTACCGATATTGTACTGTGGAATTTACATAGCTCTTACTACCTCTATTTGGGTGCTAAAGCACGTAGCCACATGGGTAGCACGTTACACCTTGCAAAGTGTGTAGTTCGAAGAGTGTTGTCTTTGTTTTGAGGCTGAATAAGCAGTGTTTTTGTGCTGATCAGAGAGGGGCTTTTATCTGATCTTGTTATATAGTGCTTGCCTTACTGTGTGATGGATGAAGATTGCAAGAACAGATGTGGAGGTTAAAACTTTGTCAGTTTACGGCGCCAATTAACGCTGCAGATCCTTACAAGTTGTGACTTTCCATCCAGTCTTTTTCTATAATGGTTGCAGCAAAAATGTGTCCACTTGTGTTATGATGGAGCAGCGAGATAAGCCAGTTACAAGAGAGAGGGAGATTGGAGATACATAATGTCTCAAATTACTCTCATCTTAAATTAGATCAGGGTAGAGATGTGGAGGCTCAGAAAGGATCTAGATCTGCAGGAATGAATTAGGATAACTTTCCTCCATTTCACTGGCTTGGAGGTGGATCTCAGACCGTACAAGTAGTCATCCAGCTAGTGAACGCTTACTATTGTGGATGCTTAGTAGAAGATGTTAGAGAAACTGGTGTAGGGTAATCCCTATGAGTGGTAATTCTTGAAGTCCAAGAGTGGCTGTACCCATCCCAAGAAGACGTGTCAAGTAATACCCAGGAGCAGTAGCTCCAGTGAAGCAAGCTGGCAGTGGATTATATCTAGGCGCTGTAAGCCCTTAAAATCAAAGGTGGCTATATCTACCCAGTTAAGCTAATAGTAAGTTGTACCCAGAGTGAAACGACCTAGTGCTTATACGTCTATTGAAGCCTTTAGAAACTTAAGAGCAGCTTGGTGCGTGACCGCAGCTCAAACATTTAGGCCCATATTTATACTTTTTTAACGCCGCATTTGCGTCAGAAAGCGGCGCAAAAACGGCGCTAAAAAAGTATACATTTGGGCCTTAGATCTTATGGTTTAGCAGAAGTATGATAAATCTAGGCCTTTAATGTTAATAGTTGTGTAGTTTCTGCTCATGTGGTCAACCTCCACCATTTACCTCAATGAGATGTATTTGTACAGCCAGGGGCATGATCGCCACGTTGAAAGCTGTAAGGCCACTGCCTTTATCACAAACTTCCTTGCCCAATCCAAGTCTTACTTCACCCATTTGGCATTATGGGGGTCATTACAACATTGGCGGTAAAAGCCGCTTACCGCCGTACAGAAGACCGCCAACACACCGCCGCGGCCGCGGAAATCCGCCACAGCTATTACGACCCACATCTCGAAATCCGACAAAATCCAGACACCCACACAAGTCCGCCACACCAAAGGTCAGTGACAAACTGGCGAAAACAAAACCTCCACCGTCACGCCAACAGAAATACGCCCATGCTATCACGACCCACGCGGCGGTCTTTCAACCGCGGTATTCCATTGGCGTTACACACCGTCGCGCTCAAAATACACACACACATACAAAACACCGCCACATTGTACAATTCCAAATACACACACCTGATACACATACACACACCACACCCACACACCCAATACAATATAAAACACACACCCACATCACCCACAAACCCCTACTACCAAAAAAATTCCGAAAGAAGGCCAGAGAGAGACACCACCATCCACAAACTAGCAGCCACAGGCACTCAACACCATCACCCACACAACTTCCACGCACAAAACACCACACACCACTACATATCACCACACTTATCACCACACACACCACCCCACACATCACCTACACCACCCCATGGCACTGCAAAGACACCCCAGGTTCTCGGAGGAGGAGCTCAGGGTCATGGTGGAGGAAATCGTCCGGGTAGAGCCACAGCTATTTGGAGCACAGGTGCAGCACACCTCCATAGCTAGGAAGATGGAGCTATGGCGAAGAATAGTCGACAGGGTCAACGCAGTGGGACAGCACCCAAGAAATAGGGACGACATCAGGAAGAGGTGGAACGACCTACGGGGGAAGGTGCGTTCCGTGGTCTCAAGACACCACGTGGCGGTACAGCGGACTGGCGGCGGACCCCCACCTCCTCCCCCACAACTAACAACATGGGAGGAGCAGGTCTTGGCGATTCTACATCCGGAGAACCTCGCAGGAGTCGGTGGAGGAATGGACTCTGGTAAGTCAAACCTTTAACTATCATATCCCCCACCCTACCTGCATGCTATCACAGACCCCCACCCTCGCCCCCTCCCCTATCACTCCAACTCCTCACAAATGTACTAATAACACAAACCACACATCCCAACACCAAGCCCTACATGACACAACAAAGCATGGACACCCTTCACTAAAGCATGCCCACTGCACATACCCATAACACCCCCCTCAACCATCATCACACAAGCCCACACACAGGAATGCTAGCACTGGGGTACATGATCACCCACCCATTGCACACCATGACACACACAGATGCAATAATCATGCTTTTACACCCCTGCAGGACCACTACCCAACATCACCAGACAGAAGGGTCCAGACATCTCCACCCCACCCACAGAAGAGGCCCACAGTGATGACAGCAGCTCTGTCCAACTGGATCCAGATCCAAGCCCGGACCATCGTGGGCCTCGGGACAGTCGGTTTCCCTCACACAGGCACAGCCCACCACAGACCTTCCACCCTCTGGTAACACCAGCACAGCACCCACCCAGCGGGCCCATACCTCCGTCCCCAGGACACGTTAGTCAGCTGTGTGTCCACCACTACAGGGAACCCAGGATAACCCACCACCCCAACAACAACAGGGACCTGGGGGCAGTGGCAGTGGGCACACGGTCCAGGCGACGGAGGCACAGGAACACAGGGGAACTGGGAGGGCTGCTGTGCGACAGGGGGCGGACAGGCCAAGGGAACCCACTCTCCACGAGGCCCTCTCCTCCATCATGGGAGCATACCACCACTCCCAGGAGACGATGGCAACGGTCCTGGCCAAGTTTCAGGAGACCCAGCACATGCAGGAGGAACAGTATTTGGGGTTCAGGGAGGAACTCAGAACCATCAGCTCCGCCCTGGGCACCATCGTAGGGGTGCTGAAGGAAATACTTAACACCAGGAGGGACACTGTGGCACTCCAAGGGGCCCCTGACACTAGCATGGACGATGAACTGCCCACCACCTCCGCCGGCGCTAGTGGACAGGAGGCACCGCCACAGGACCACCACACCAGCACCCCACCCCCTGCAGACGGAGAACCACCCCGCAAGCGGTCCCTGAGATCCAGGAACAAGACAGAGCACGATGCCAAGACCCCCGCCAAGAAATGAGACCACCCTGATTGTCAAACCACTGTCCCACTTTGTAACCCTGTCCATATTGGAACTGCCCCAGCTCCACTTCCTATGACCATATGGGCAATGCACCTGTGAGACTAATAGACTGGACTCTGCCATGGACATTCCTCCACCATCACCCCTCACCATTTTACAACCCCCCTCCATTATTGAGCACTTCAATAAACACCCTTGAAGCACAAAACAATCTGGAGTCAGTCTGTGATTTCGAAAATGTGTATTAGCAATGACAGTGACAAAATGCTTTTTCAAATGTAATGTCAACATACCTATGTCACACATCTCAAGTCCATGAGGAATCTAAGCAGATGACACACGTTGGAAACCACACCTGTGAAACCGGAAGGGCAATGTACAACTCAGTGACCATATACTGGTTGAAATCGACAGACAGGATAGAGGTAGAAGTGTTAAAGTACTTGTAGTAGGCAGGAATGTTTTCTCACCTGTGTGTCACTGGAAATATTGCAGGATAACTGAGTCCCTGTTGTCAATGTCTTCTTCCTCTGCTTCCTCCTCATCACTGTCCACAGGCTCCACAGCTGCCACAACACCGCCATCTGAACCATCCTCCTGCAGAAAAGGCACCTGTCGTCGCAAAGCCAAGTTGTGAAGCATACAGCAGGCCACGATGATCTGGCACACCTTCTTTGGTGAGTAGAATAGGGAACCACCTGTCATATGGAGGCACCTGAACCTGGCCTTCAGGAGGCCGAAGGTGCGTTCGATCACCCTCCTAGTCCGCCCATGGGCCTCATTGTAGCATTCCTCTGCCCTGGTCCTGGGATTCCTCACTGGGGTCAGTAGCCATGACAGGTTGGGGTAACCAGAGTCCCCTAATAGCCACACCCGGTGCCTCTGGAGTTGACCCATCACATAAGGGATGCTGCTAATCCGCAGGATGTAGGCATCATGCACAGAGCCAGGGAACATAGCATTTACCTGGGAGATGTACTGGTCTGCCAAACATACCATCTGTACATTCATGGAATTATAACTCTTCCGGTTCCTGTACACCTGTTCACTCCTGTGGGGGGGGACCAGAGCTACATGGGTCCCATCAATGGCACCTATGATGTTGGAGATATGTCCAAGGGCATAGAAGTCACCTTTAACTGTAGGCAAGTCCTCCACCTGAGGGAAAACGAGGTAGCTCCGCATGTGTTTCAGAAGGGCAGACAACACTCTGGACAACACGTTGGAAAACATAGGCTGGGACATCCCTGATGCCATGGCCACTGTTGTTTGAAATGACCCACTTGCCAGGAAATGGAGCACTGATAGCACCTGCACTTGAGGGGGGATTCCTGTGGGATGGCGGATTGCTGACATCAGGTCAGGCTCCAACTGGGCACACAGTTCCTGGATTGTGGCACGGTCAAACCTGTAGGTGATGATCAAACTTCTTTCCTCCATTGTCGACAGGTCCACCATTGGTCGGTACACCGGAGGATTCCGCCATCTCCTCACATGTCCCAGCGGACGGTGCCTATGAAGGACAACAGCGACCACAGAGTCAAACAACTCAGAGGTATGTACCCACAGTCTACACAGAACACCATTCATACACAAAATGTGGCCTGTATTTGTGTTGTGAGACAAGGCCTAGGTATGTGTGACGCAGTTGGTAACTAGGCCATGTGGGCCCCTGAAATGGGGGCTGCCTGACCTCTAAACT
Source organism: Pleurodeles waltl (assembly GCF_031143425.1). Taxonomy (NCBI): domain Eukaryota; kingdom Metazoa; phylum Chordata; class Amphibia; order Caudata; family Salamandridae; genus Pleurodeles; species Pleurodeles waltl. The sequence goes on from NC_090446.1 coordinate 102,199,884, forward strand.
GGGACAATGGAATGTGAGGTAACTGCGCTGGCGTTGTACACCGTCGCAGTAGGCGGTCAAAGACCGCGGCGCAATGCTGCATTGGTTAACATTGGACCCTATGGATCCCAGGAGCCAATGACGATGTTCGCCGGCGGTGATGGTACGCACCGCCGCGGACGTGACGGCCATTTTCTATCTGTTCAATCACTCAATACCTGATCTTCGACAGGAGAGGACCTACACTGCAAGTACTGCTGTGACCTCGGTCTGGAAGAGACAATGGCTCGTGCGTCTGGGGAAAGGGCCCCTGCCTTCACTGCAGAGGAGTTGGAGAAGCTCGTGGACGGGGTCCTCCCCCAGTACACGCTACTCTACGGTCCTCCAGACCAACAGGTAAGTACACAGGGAGCACGTTGTATGGGCTATGCCTGTGTGGAGAGGGCTGGTTGTAAGAATGAAGGGGGCACAGTTCTGCGTGCATAAAGGACTGTGAATGCATGTGCCACATGGCAAGGGTAGGGATGTGGGCCACTCACTTAGACGGTGCAGTTGGTAATGACTTCTCTTCTTCCCCTGTACATGTCATGTAGGTCAGCGCCCACCAGAAGAAGGATATTTGGCGTGTCATCGCCAAAGACGTCCGGACCCTGGGGGTCCACCACAGACGGAGCACCCACTGCCGGAAAAGATGGGAGGACATTCGCCGCTGGAGCAAGAAGACGGCGGAGGCTCAGCTGGGGATGGCCTCCCAACGTGGGAGGGGTGCCTGTCGAACCATGACCCCCCTGATGTTCCGGATCCTGGCGGTGGCCTACCCTGAGTTGGATGGGCGCTTGAGGGCATCACAGCAGACACAAGGGGGTGAGTACAACATCATTCAGCGGACTTTGCACGCAGTGAAGGTGTCTGGGTGTGGGAGGAGGGCTGTGGGTTTCCCTAGGCCAGGGCGAGTTCCGTAGGCTAGGCCCCTCCGTAATGCAGGCCATGTGATACCCCACCCCACCTCTGTAGTGTGCCAAGTACAGGTATTTATGCCCCTGTGTCATCTATGTGTGCAGATGTCGTCCATAGCCATGTAGGCCATATCCCAGGAACTGCATCTGAAGAGCCCAACAGCACAACGTAGTGCAGGGGGCTGCTGTGTCTGTATTGTCCGCCAACGGTAGCGGTAAGCCGTACACTCAACCTGTCTTTCTTCTGTCCCCCCCCCCTTTTTGTGGTCTCCCTGTTCTTGTGTGCATCAGCATCATCAGGCAGAGGTACAGTGGCACCGGAGCATGAGGGAGCTGCATCCCACATGGCCATGGAGGGCCACACCACGGACTCAGAATACACCAGTGGGACGGAGGGCGAGGGGAGCACCACAGCGGTCACAGGATCTGCAACCAGCGACACGGACTCATCCTCCGATGGGAGCTCCCTTGTGGTGGCGGCAAAATCTGTGCCCCCCCACTTCTACAGGTACAGCCGCCACCCCCCCTACCAGCACCGCCCTCCCAGCAGCCCCTCAGCCTTCGCCCCGTGCCCGCTCACCCAGCAGGATGGGCATCACCTTCGCCCCAGGCACCTCAGCCCCTGCCCCTGTCACCTCTGCTGCCCTCAGTGAGGAGGCCATTGACCTCCTCAGGTCCCTCACTGTTGGGCAGTCTACCATTTTGAATGCCATCCAGGGTGTAGAAAGGGAATTGCAACACACAAATGCATTCCTGGAGGGCATTCATTCTGGTCAGGCTGCCCTTCATCAAACCCTGCAAACTCTGGCCTCAGCACTGATGGCAGCCATTGTCCCTGTGTCTAGCCTCCCCTCTCCAACTTCCTCCACCCAGACCTAATCCCCTGTACCCCAGCCTATCCCAAGCACACCATCAGACCAGCCTGCACACACCTCACCACACAAGGGAAGCTTAGGCAAACATAAGCACCACACATCCCACAGGCACTCACGCAAGCATCACACACATACAGACACACCAACATCCACTGCCTCCACTGTGTCCCCCTCCTCGTCGGATCCCTCCTCCCTCCCAGTCTCGTCTACACTCACACCTGCATGCACTACCACTACAGCCACTACGTCCCGCACCAGCACACCCACCACCACACCCCGCTCACGTGCACTCACCACCCCCACTACCATTTCCACGTCCCCTGTGTCCTCTCCCAGTGTGTCTGTGACGCCCCCTCCGAAGATACACAAACGCAGGCACACACCCACCCAACAGCCATCCACCTCACAACAGCCTCCAGCCCGTGCACCTGCACCCAAATCCACAAAAGTTACACCTCCTACAACCACCACCTCTTCCTCCACTCCCAAACCCCCTCCAGCTACCCGTCCCAGTGTCTCCCAAAAACTTTTCCTGTCCACCCTTAACCTATTTCCCCCCCCTAACCCCCCACCCCCTCCAACTCATAGGTCCCGTACTAGCATCTCAGCCAAAAAATCTCCGGGACCAGTGGTGCCTGTTGTTTCAGGTATGTGGAGTGCACCGGCCACCAGGCCAGCCAGTGTGGCACGGAGCCACAGCACAGCCAGTCCCCCCCCCCCCTGTGAAGCACCAGAAGTTGGACAGTGCCCGGCAGGAGATGGGGAAAACTCCAGCCAGCAAAGCCGCTCACAAGGGTCCCGGGAGGAGTGTCGACTCAGCTGTGACTCCTCCCAAGGTGGGGAAGGGCCAGAAGAAATCCCCAAAGTCTGGGAGGTGCAGCACGGCGGAGAAGACCGCCATCATCCCCGCTGCCCAGGAGGCCACCGCCAGCCCCAGAGTCACTGGTCAGGAGGCCACCGCCAGCCCCATCGTCACTGGCCAGGAGGCCACCGCCAGAGTCACTGCCCAGGAGGCCAGCCTCATTGTCACTGGCCAGGAGGCCACCACCAGACCCATTGTCACTGGCCAGGAGGCCACCGCCAGAGTCACTGCCCAGGAGGCCAGCCCCATCGTCACCAGGAGGCCACTGCCAGAGTCACTGCCCAGGAGGCCAGCCCCATCGTCACTGGCCAGGAGGCCACCGCCAGCCCCATCGTCACTGGCCAGGAGGCCACCACCAGAGTCACTGCCCAGGAGGCCAGCCCCATCGTCACTGGCCAGGAGACCACCGCCAGAGTCACTGCCCAGGAGGCCAGCCCCATCGTCACTGGCCAGGAGGCCACCGCCAGCCCCAGAGTCACTGCCCAGGAGGCCACCGCCAGCCACAGCCCAGCTGGCCAGGAGGGCCCCGCAAGCCACAGCCCAGCTGACCCATGAAGGACCGCCAGCCACAGCCCTGCTGGGCAATGAACGACCGCCTTGGCAAGGACTGCTGAACAGGCCAAGGACCGCTGAACAGGGCAAAGACCGCCATGGAATGCACCGCTGAACAGGTCTGACACTGGCAACTCAAGCACCACTGAACAGGCCAAGGACCGCTGAACAGGGCAAAGACCGCCATGGAATGCACCGCTGAATAGGTCTGACACTGGCAACTCAAGCACCGCTGAACAGGCTAAGGACCGCTGAACAGGGCAAAGACCGCCATGGAATGCACCGCTAGCCCATTTGCGGCAGGGGCAGTGATGCAACTGGGACCGTCACGGGGTGTGTGCTGCACTCTGGGCACCAGTCCCCCTCCAGAACCAGTGAAGAACAGCATCCACTCCGTCTGTCCTTGGCAGGATGATGCACTCTGGGCACCAGTCCCCCTTCAGAACCAGTGGAGAACAGCATCCACTCCGTCTGTCCTTGGCAGGATGAAGCACTCTGGGCACCAGTCCCCCTCCAGACCCAGTGGAGAACAGCATCCACGCCGTCTGACCTTGGCAGGATGAAGCACTCTGGGCACCAGTCCCCCTCCAGAACCAGTGGAGAACAGCATCCACTCCGTCTGTCCTTGGCAGGATGAAGCACTCTGGGCACCAGTCCCCCTCCAGAACCAGTGGAGAACAGCATCCACTTGAGAGACTGTGGCTTTGCACTCCCCAGGATGTGGCAGTGGGCAAGCCACCCACTGTAGAGACTTGAGAGACTGTGGCTTTGCACTCCCCAGGATATGGCAGTGGGCAACCCACCCACTGTAGAAACTTGAGAGACTGTGGCTTTGCACTCCCCAGGATACATAAATGGGCATGGAGCACCCTTGTGGATCTGGCGTGGTGCACTCATCCGGCTGAGGTGCCCCCCCTTCCCTTCCCCCTGAGGTGCCTGTTGTATTTCGATCTGATGCCCCTGCAGTGTTCTCTCCGTTTTGATTGGGTATCTTGTGTGGGCCTCGCCCATGCATTTTGGGCCCAGTGGTCCACGGACTATGAATGGTGCAATACCTGCACTACTAATCGTGGTGTATATTTTGTTTATTGTGTATATATATATATATATATATGTATATATTTGCTTACTGTATTTTGATATATTACAATGGTTCAACTCATTTCCTTTTGTTTTTGCATTCTTCCGGGGGGATGGGGGGTGTTACTGTAATGTATAGATATGCATTGGTGTGTGTGTTGTAGTGGGTGAGGGTCGGTGGGGGTTGGGATGTTGGTTGTGTGTGTCCCTGTGTTTTTGCCTCCCCCCTCCCCTATGTCGTACGTGCAGTACTCACCGGGGTCTTCGCCGCCGGCGTTGATGATCCTCGTATAGGAGCAGGAAGACTAGCGCTGGCAGAATATGGAGTTCCGGCTCCATGGTGCCCTCCTTCCTCGTGGAGTGTGTAGAGGTGAGCGTTTTCCCTTTGAAATGGCTGTTTCCGCCGTGTTTTTATCCGCGGTGAATCCGCCCCGGAAAAGGTGGCGGATTGGTAGGTTGTGATACTGTGGGCGGTACATTGTCCTCCGCCTGTCTGTTGGCAGTGACCGCCGCGCTGTTTGTCTGTACCGCCGTGGCGGTCTGAGTGTTAAAGTGGCTGTCTTTGTTGGCGGTTTCCGCCATGGTCATAATTCCAATTTATTTATTGCCGGCCTGTTGGCGGTCTTACCGCCGCTTTAACACCATCGTCCAGGGTTGTAATGACCACCTATGTTTTTTAGTTAACAGAACCCCTGTATTGTACATGGTGCCACTTGGATTACTGGGCCTTCTTTGGTCACCCGGCTTTGACAGAGTTCAGCATTCCGGGCATCAACCATCACTGTCCAGAGTTTACCATTACCGGGATTGCAAGGAACTGTTCTGAGTGCAGTTTTCCAGATGGAGCATCGATCAGCATTTTTCTCTACCTAACATTTTGAGTGTCCAAAATCTAATATTCGAGGCGAATCATCAGCCGGCACTGCCCTTTTCCCATGTCTGTCCAGAACATCACATACAACATTCAGCATTGACTAGCACTGCCCTGAACCTGGCATTAAAAGTGGAGCACTGACAAAGACTGTTCTGAAACATCACATACAACATGCAGCATTTACTAGCACTGCCCTGAAATTTGAAGCCGACCATCCACCAGCACTGTCCTGCACCTGGCATTCAACGTGCATAGTGATGCTAATCATCGACTAGCAGGGGCCTCCACCAGCACTGTCCTGAAAAATACTTTTAAAGCTTTCTATTCACCAGCACTGTCCTGCGTGTTACATTTCAAGTGGAGCATTAACCAGCAATGGCTTGGTGTGCATTCCAAAGGCTTGGTGTGCATGCCCAGTATTGGCATGCAAAGCTGGGCATTTACCAGCACTGTCCTAACATATTAACCTGGTCATCAAGGAGCACTGCCCTGGGCCCAGCATTCAAAGTTGAGTATTCACCACTGTCCTGAAGATCACAGTGACAGTGACGTGCACTGTCCTGACATTGTAAGATGACCCTCGATCTTCACTGTCCTAAGATTAGCATTACAGATGGAACCTCAAACAAAACTGCCCTAAACCTTTCAAGCCTAACTCTGCAAGCAAAGTTGTCCGAATCAGAGCCTCCTGGGTGGAACATTCCCTCCTTTGCAGAGGAACAAAAGGTACAACATTTAAAATTCTTAAGTCTGCCAAAAAGTGGCAAAAATGTGCTGAGCAAACAAGACATGCATATTTCTCTAGTTGCCTGCTCAGAGAATGGTACCTGTTCTTATGAGGCGGTATTTTTCCATTTCCAGTGATTAAGGAGCCGGATAAAGTCGGATTACAGCTCTGGAATGCTAGCTTGCGGCCTGCCCACCTCTGCTCGGGGCTCGCCGCCTCCAGCGCTGCGTGTGCAGCTCTTGTGATCCTGGTCACATAAACCTCTTACGGGGATTTTCAGTTCACCTCCTTTTACTTATTTATTTTTAGTATTTTGTAAGGAGCCACTGTCGAGAGCACCGGGGAAGACAAGACAACTAACCAGAGATTTTCCACGCAAATGCCAAATGCAGGAGCCCCTGAGAGGGATTTCGAAATTAGAGACTGCAAAATCAAGCAGCTTCACCTCCAAAAACTTAAAGAAATCAGATGCCACTTTATCAATCTATCACAGTCCTTCGCTGGCTACCACCGGTGCAGAGAATAAATTCAGCTTCTCTGTACCGCCTTCGACCTATAGACCCCCGAAATACCTGCTGGATTTATTCCATACAATACTCCCGCCTGTGGCCTGAGATCAAGCGAGGCAAACGTGATCGAAGCGACCAGTTTCAACCTCAACAAATCACACAGACGCACACATACAGACACACAGAGAAAGATATTTAAAAACAAACATTTCCCAAATGCTCTCCAACCTCTGGTCCTTCCTACAACATACAAATATATTTTCCTCTCTTCCCCTCAAACAGAGACGGGCACAGGTAAGGAATAATGCCGCTCCAGCAAGGATGGAGCAAGCAGCAAAGGGATGTCTGGACCAGTCTCCCTTCGTGCTATTGATATCTGACCATCACCACCAGGAGGGCCTCCTTAGAAGCGTAAGGTGAAGTACTTGGGTTTGGTGATGGAAGCCCAATGGACAATGACCTCCATCTCAGGTCGGTGTTGTTAAGATCAACTCTTTCTAGCCCTCAAATGATCTTTTCAACTTTAGTGGTCCACGAAGAGTGCGCACTGCAATGGCTCTGGCACTGTCAGTCCTTGTCTATGGTAGAGGTACCTACGTAAGCATATGATGCCCTTTACAACTTCTACAAAAAGCAGCAGCACATTCACTCTGCCCTACGGGGCTCACGTTGCACATCTCCAATGCAGCTATTGTCACACTGGCTGACGGTCCAAAAAAGGGTCACATTCACCCCTTTGTGCAGCGTACACTTAGCCTTCCATGGTCGTTTCCACTTTTCTGTTCTTGACAGAGTCTGGCCAGCCTATCTGACTGCATTTCTCTGAGGTGCCTCAGTGTTTGAAGTTTCAAAAAGGGTATACCAGGAGACAAACTTTTTTGACTTACGGCGCTCACCTGTTAAACTCCCAAAACCTCAATCTAAAACGCATTATGTACCTTAGAAGCCTTGCTTTTTTTCGATTGAACTAGAAGAAGTATGTAGGCCAAGTGGCTTTCTGGATGGTAGGTCTAGTCTCTTCCAGGAGGAATTGTACTGATAGATGGCATAACATTTCACAGCAAATTATTCAAAGTAATCACAGGCTGCTACTGCTGTACCACTTTATGGCTGATCCTCATCACATCTACCCTGGACATGGCCTCACAGCTGCCCTACTTTTATCTGGATGGCCCTCAGCCAATCCCATGCTCCGGCTGCCACGCAGGAATCAATGCTGCACCAGGACTGTCAGTAGAATGTAGTCTTGGCTCCGGGTCCTGGCCAAGCACCTCCCCTGCAAGGATCTAAGGACAGAAACATTTCAGAATCCTGAATAATGCTTTCAGTGGGCACCTGGTACTAGCAGGTGGCATTACCTGTGCTAATGGTGCATCCTCCATGCACCTCTTCATAGGCCTCACCAAGCATCACCCCTGGATGTCAAACAATGCCACAGAGAAGAAAGCACGTGCGTGAGACTTTGGGGTCACGCTGAGGTCACGCAGGTGTGTCCTTGTTTGGTTGCACAGCATATGACTCTGAGGGGCTCTTGAAAGCACCTGCTGCATTTTGGACTTTCAGAACTACTAACGTAACCAGTTCTGTCTACTCTGCACCTTCTGCTGTGACTTGGGACCAGTTGGTACCATGGGTTCGCCATCCCAGTGGGAGCTGACCTTCAGCCTCGTCCTCGCCCAGCGCTCTGCCAGGGGCGGCTCCTCCATAAGGGCGGAGGAGCATCCACCCCCGCCAGCAACAACAGCTGCAAACCTTTTCCCAAAAAATCATCATAAACTGTGATTATGATCGCTTTTTGGTGAAAGGGGCGGGGCTACGGGTGACAAGCCACTCCCCCTAAGAGTGCATGTGTGTTTGGTCGGCCGTCTCAGGCCGGCCAAACACACATGCGCACAGCTGGAGACAGCCTCCAAGGCTCCCAGTCTGCCTGGGAGCCGAGCCAATCCCAACGCTGCTCTAAGCAGCGTCAGGATTGGCGCAGGGCAGGCTGGAAGCCAGTTCCTGCCTGCAGCGAGATGGGAGGAGGCAGAGTAGCGGCGCGGGAGCAGAGGTAAGTGTTTTTTCTTTTAATGATTGTTTATTTAATTTAATTTCCCTCCACAAACCCCCCTACCCGCATGCCACCCGCCCCTTTTAATTAGCGCGAGTCGCGATTGGCTCTGACGTAAATCAGTTCGTAAAGTTTCTTTCTGCAGCAGAGGGATGTAATCTAGACCTAGGGGTGAAGCAGATACGTGGCACAGTGGAGTATACTACAGACTGAGGACAGGACTGTGTCATGAGACTGAGAGGAGGGGCAGTGTCATGGACCTGAGGGTGCAGTGCCTTGGATTATGAGGGTAGTCATGTGTCTCAGAGGGACAGTGTCATGAGACTGACAGGAGGGGGCAGTATCATGAGCCTAGGAGGCAGTGCCATGGAATCAGAGGGCACTACGGGGTGATAATCCTGGGAGTATGGCAGTGGCTTAGAGTATGAGTGCACAGTAGTGTCATGAGCCTGAGAGGGGCAGTGGCATGATCCTGAGAGGAGGGGCAGTGTCACAGAGGCTAAGGACAAGGCAGTGTCATGAGCCTGACAGGAGGGTCAGTGTCACGGAATTTGAGGACATGGCAGTGTCATGAGCCTGACAGGAGGGTCGGTGTCATGGAGCTGAACCAAGGGGAGGTTTGCTCTCTCGAAGCCTGAAGTAATGGATAGTGTTATGAAGGTAGAAAAGAGGCATGGTCATCCATGGAGTCTAAGCAGCTAGGAAAGATGTGTAATGCTAGAGAGCTTGGTGCCAAGATGCCCAATGCTTTGTGATGCTCACGGGGCCATCTGTAGGCTTGTAAAAGTCCCACAGTCCTTCCTGCTTTTTGTGAACTGCAAATTCACCGGGAATTGTGTTGTGTTTTATTATACTGTTCATGCCTCTTTAATTGTGGCATAACCAATGGATTCCTGTGGATATCATATGGAATGTGGGGTGTCCTCGACAACCAGTGAAGACAATGGATGAAGAACTGGTCCAGTGGTGGCTGTGTGCCTATATGGTAGGAAGCAATAAAGATAACTTGAGTATATGTTCACTTAACATTGGCAACGAGTCGAAGCATCCACCAATGAACCTGCGTGAAAAATATGCCAGGTCGTAACGTCTGCACCAAATGAGGAAAAGATTGCGCAACCTTAAAGTGTTGCATGCGTTTTTTGCTCAGACTGTAGATGGAGAAGAAAAAGTTATAGTATTTGCCTCACGTTCACTCAAGGGAGCAGAAGAGAGATACTCTGTCATTGAGCGTGAGGCACATGCAAGTTTGTGGGCCATCCATCATTTCAAATTTTTTCTCTCAGGTTTGTCTTTTACCTTGAGGTCTGAGTGCAAGCTCTTGGTACAGGTGTTTATGTGCAAGGGAACAGATAGGGCAACCCCTAGGATCAAGAGATGGGTGGAGAGTGCACTTCATTTTAATTTCAAGGTGGAATATCTCCCAGGACTTTGAAACAATACAGTGGATTGTCTTTCCAGACTACCACTGGAGGAACAAGTATTTTCTGAGAAGGGAATCACGGTCATGTGGGTGATCGAACCAACTTTGAATGAAGTGGAGGGGAGTGAGAAGTGTGATAAAGATGCGGTTTGGACAGAAGTGAAGAAATATGTGGTTGAAGGATGGCTTGAACGTATCTTGATGTCAGGTGAACTGAAGAAGTTTTGGGGAGTGAAGAGGAATTGAATATTATTGATGGCAAACTTCTCAGTGGGGACAGTCTGGTCCACCGGAAGCATTAAGGGAAAAGATGATGAATCTGACCCATGAAGGACACCTTGGCCAGACACTCACCATGGCTAGGGTAAGGAAGAGCTACTGGCGTCCAGGCCTTGATAGACAAATGAAGGTTCTTGTGAGAGACTGCTGGATATGTGTGATTAGTGACAAATCCAAGGTAGTGAGGGCAGCGCCATTGTTCACCGTGGAAGTGCCAGAGGAGCCATGGTACACACTAGGGTTGGAAATTGTTGGACTCTTTAATTTGTTAACCTCTAGTGAAAGTGATGTATTTGTATTACTGGACTATACGTCCAAATGGGTGACTGCTTGTTGCACTAGTCCTGTAACCGTGATGAGTGGGATGGAGGTTTTGAAAGCTGCATGCGCATGTGAAGGGACTCCGAGGCTAATCATTCCCATTAATGGGGTCCAGTTTGTATCAGACGAAATTAAGAACTTTCTAAATAAATTGCCAGCTGAACATCGCCGCGCTACATTGTATGCACCCCAGGCCAATAGTTTTGGTGAGGAATTGTACTCTGGCAGCTGTGGCAAATAGAGGATCTGTCAGGAAAATTTTGAGGGAAAAGTTGTGGGCACACCGCACCACCCCCAACACAGTACCTAACATTTCTCTGTTCCATTGTTTGAAGGGATGGGTGGCTGGTTCCAAACTCAACCCTAGGTGATTGGAGAGCAATGAGATGGTGGTGTCCAGCATGGGATGAGTAGCTAATCAACAAAGAGACTACAAAGAGCGCTACGATGTCCGACATGGTACCATTCACAGACATTTGAAGTTGGGAAATACGTGTTTGTGAAAAGACCCAAGTGGGTTGCCAAAGCAAATCTAAGTTCATGGGAACTTTCCTTGTATTTGGGGTCAGAAAGAATGTTGTGGTGCTGGAAAATGGTGAGAGGTTGAGCATGTCATGTCTGGCAAAAAGTACCTCGCTGGTGTGAGGGAACCCTGAACATTATGTTAATGATGAACATAAATCAGTGACGGGTTTACCACATGCTGGAACCCATATCAGAAGATCTACTTATTTCCAGGATTATGTGTAAACTAATTTGCTTAGTGAAAAGAAAATTGGTGTAAATATTACTTGTACTTGGGAAGTTGTGTATCCTCTGTTTTGCATTTCCTATTGCTTTATTTCTTTCATGAAACTGTGTTTCGGTATGTTTATGTTTACTCAGCATTTTTATTTCTATTTTATTATTTTATTTACCACAAAACCTTGTGGCCCTCATCTAGTGTTATGGACTTTTGTTCATTCTGTTGTTGGGGGGGGGGCTGTGGCGTGTGCTTTATTATAATATTCAGGCCTCTTTAACTGTGATGTAACTAATGTATTTCTGTTCACATCATATGGAATGTGGGGTGTCCTGGACAACCAGTGGAGACAGCTGATGAAGAACTAGTCCAGTGGTAGCTTGCCCACGCAACCAAACAGTCTATCTGAGAAGCAACAGCATGAAGAAGTAGAGATGAGGACCACAGTATGCCAGTAAAGAAACTGGCAACTGTTTGTAGGTCAATGGCAACAAAGGCAAATCCTCAGAATAGAACTATGGCTCCCGAAGCTTTGAGTAGATGAGGATGAAGGTATTGATACTGGCAATAAGCCACCATAGGTTCGGAATTAAGCACTTATTAGAATAGACAGCATTCACAAACAATGAGAAAATTTTACATCAGCTATACCAACACACCAAATCTAGAAATTAATCAATCAGTTGCATTGCAAGAGGAGTGAATACACAAAGAAAGGAGCAGCAAATAAATAACTACATAATTCTTAAGCCCGCAACAACATGCAAGGCAATATGAGAAATGACCAACATGTATTTGGGCCTGCTTTCTCCTTAGTACATATTCTCCAACTTAGACACCCATCACTTGATTATCACAGTTTTACACAACAATTGCACAGAAGGAAAGGATGGTTTTGAACAAGCCAACATACAGCACAAATTTAAAAGGATGAAATTCAAGGAGCAGGCTATACATCCTAGGTGTTGGAAAGGACACAGAGTGGTTGAGAAAAACACTAGAAACTTTGTGAATGAAATCAAAATGTCCATTAGAGAATTAAAATAGCATAGTGGTGAAATCAATAAGAGTGACCCTGGTGACCTACAAACACAAGAACGGTAAAACAATATATGATACTACATTTGTAAAAACATAATAAAAAATATACTTTACTTGTGGGAGATGTGTTTACTATTCTAACTCCAATCATACAAACAAAAACAATAGGGAAAGTGCATATATGTAGGTTCAGTCAAAATTACTATCTTAACTCCAACCTAACAAACATTGAGGAAAGTGTATATATTACAGAAGGGGGGCAAGAATTACTATTCTAACTCCAGTCCAACTAACATTGGAGAAAGTGTGTATATTTGGGGGTTATATTACTATTCCAATCCCAGTCCCCCTATATATGGGGAATATGCATCTATTTGGGAGGGTCAAATATACTATTCTAACTCCAATCCAAATAACATTACAGAAAGTGAATATAACTAGCAGGGTCAGATTTACTAGTCTAATTCCAGCCCAACCAACATTGTAGAAAGTGCATGTATTAAGGGAGGGGGTCATTTTCTATTTTCACTCCAGTCCAACTTATTGTGATAAAAGCATTTATTTGAGGAGTCAGATTTACTATTCTAGTTCCAGACCATCCAACAGTGGAGAAAGAAAATCTATTTTGGGAAGGGGGTATCAGATTAGCTATTCTCACTGCAGTCCAACATACATTAAAGTAAATACATATAATTAGAGGGGGTATATTAGCTGTTCTAACTGCAGTCCTACATTTCTAACTCCAGTCCAACAAATAGTCAAATAAATACATATGATTCAGGGGGAAATATTTACTATACTAACTCAGGTCCTACAATAACTGGGGTAACTCCTGTTGGACAATAATTGTGGTAAGTGCATATAAATGAGGATGTGAATTACTACTCTAGCACCAGTCCAACAAACATTATGGTAAGAACATATGATACACTTTGTCCAAAACACTATTTATTCGAAGCATCATTTTAATACTCTATTTTAAAAATTAAAAATTCAGTCCTAAACATTGTTAATTTCCAAATAATTTTAAAATAGAACTAAATTATTTAAAGGCATTCTAAATATAAATAATAATCCAATTCATATTACTTTAATATATTATACATTTTGTAAAAATGTTTTGGAAATGAAATAAAATAAAAATAATTAAAACATACAAGCAAGATTAAAAAATCGGAAATGCATGCAATTGTAAAATCCTTATTTTTTAATTATTTATAGAATATTACTGAAAATATAAGTCAAGAATATTATAATTTATTTAAAGTGAATATTATCAAATACATTCAAAAATATTTTTGTTTACAAAACCCAAATGCTTTACTACTACTTTATTTTTCAATCAAAGCACCAGCCTCCTTAGACCTCCATATAACCCACTGCCTAGTAAAGAAAACAATAATTCAAAATAATAAAATAACTCAATATATTAATACCTAATTAATACCTAGCATACATAATTAAAACACCTATAAAAACACAAAAAATGACATTTTTAAGTAAACCACCACCCACTCGACACCCTAAATAAAACCCAACAACCAGACAAAAGCTTATAATTGTAATATTTTTTACAGCAAACCTTTTTAAAACAAGAAAAGGAATACCATACAAAAACCAATATACTTAGGTATTATATTTCCCTACTTCTACATTTTTGGAGTCAAAATATTTTGAATTCAATATTAAACAAGCACCATTGATATTTTGTAATCGACATTTAGGATCTGCGCCCATAAAAGACATATACCAATGTTATTCCCTCAGTCATTAGGACATGATTATAAGTTCTCTAGATGCATGTGTTAAACACCAATATTTCGGGGTGCAGTATTTGCTAGGTGGTGTGACTTGCCCCAGTTTTCTTTAACAAGCATGTGCAATGCAATGGGTCTCATGTTAGAGCTATTAGCGTTGTAAACTCCTAGCCGGACTTTTCTTGCCACATAAACTAATAATGAACAGTAAAACAGTTTTACATATGCAAGACGATGGTCGCCATGAGTGTGAAGAAGACACAGAAAAGGAAACAGAAGTTCATTCACAGTGAACCTTATCAGCAAAAGTGCAATTATCCATGTTACCAGCAAAAATGCAATTATCCATGTAACTAGCAAAAATGCAATTATCCAGGTAACAGGTTCGATGTCATGCAAAGCACTCTACTTCTGCCCAGCGAGATCACGCTATGCAGGAAATGAAAAGATAAAGTAGTCCAGAAACCAGCTGTAATCACTGAGCCTCGTATGTTTTCAATAATTTACTAGTGCGTTCGAGGAGGGCTAAACACTGGGAAAGGCATGACGTATGCATGCTTTTCACAAATGGAATCAATCGATTTTTAAAAGGCAAGCCCACAAACTAATGAAAGTAACGGGCATGACATGGGCATGGTTAGAATCCCACAGAGAGATTACAACATGGTCCGGAGCACTTGCGCACGCGCTCGACCCTCTTGCAAATGGAAAAGAGCCATGACATGAGTCAAGGCCCTGACCCACCTGCTTTACAGTAAGCCATATATAGAACATAGTAACAAGATGGAGGGCTCATGTTGCAAATTGATTGCATCCACAGTATTTTTTAAGGACCAAATGTTATTGATTTTTGCAAGAAAATAAAGCAAACCAAAAACCTCAGCAGTGCACAACCCACAACAAGCATGTGTCGACATTCTGTGTGTAGTCACCCATTTGTGCCCTGCAGCCCCTAATATTCCCACCATTGCCACTGTATCTTTTTATGTTTATGAGGACAGCTGTGTACAGCATATACTGGCCCCTCCAATTTTGCGCACCAGTGCCTGGCTGTTTGCCATGCCACCATCGTCCATGGGATCTCTGAGTTCCACTACCGAGCTATGTCCTTTTAAGCCACCAATGTCCCTACACCCACCATTCACTCCCAGCACCCCCTAGGTCTGCCATCAGATCTAGAAGAACAATGCGTGGAGTAAAGTAAATCGCACGGTGGAGTATGTAGGCAAATGTTTGAAGGCTAGTGGACCAATATCTCTCGTCCACTCGACATAAACAAATCACCTGAAAAAATATCTGCTGCATCCATGTTGCACTTAGAGAGGTGGATGGATGTTTGACATCGGCCTGCCCGCAGAGCTTCAATATTTGGTGTGTAAAAAGTTCAACTGGATCAGGCGGAACCTAGATGATATCACCAATTCTCTAGGCGTCATGCGGGCCTGCCACCGATCACTGTCTTCCAGGGGACCAACCCATGATTCCCAGCGGGCCTTCAGAGGGGCAAATAAATAAGGACATATGATAATGAGGGCATCGTAGAAACTAGAAATACTAACCTGCCCCAGGAGACCCATAAACTCTCTGGCCTCCAGGGGGGCAAACACAGGCACTGCCACGAAATACTCTCGATGAAAAGCAAAGGCATTGTGGAGTGACCGAACCTAAAGAACTGGAACCACTGTGAATGAAAATCAGCTTGCAGATTCTAAAACAACAGCATATGTGCACTCCATCACACATCACCCAGTCTAGATGCCTATGAGGTCCCATGCACTGAAACCCATCAGATTAGCCACGTTGTGTAACCAAGTGCCCTGCCACATTTGGAAATTGCAGCGTGATCTTGCCTATCTGCCCAGTCCAATGCAGTACCAATCTCCATGTCAGGAGCACGTTCTAGTGAGGTCAGGCAGGGCATGTGTGATGGGGAGTTCCATACAGCCTGTCCACAATGGTGTCCCAGCTCATTGACATCAGCTCAACATTGTAGGCTCGGTCGCCTCCCCTATGATGGAGCCAGTGATTGTGGACACCAACTGAGAGGTCAATAATATAGTTGTAAGTTAGCTGCCGCTAAGCCCCCATCAAAAGCAGATTGTAAGCATTTCCCAAATGAAATGTGTGGTACCCAGCTAGCCCAGAGAAATGAGCGCACTGGGGAGTGTATATCTGTGAACCAGTGCTTGAGCAGGGGGTATGGGAAGTTCTGCAAGACATACAAGAACCATGGTAGAACTATCATCCTAAAAAGAGCCAGCCTCCCAAGTAAGCTAAGTGGCAGCCAGTCCCATCTATCCGGGTCTTTCTGCATCCAGCGGACCAAGGGTGTCAAGAAGGGCCGATGTGAGGGTCAGGAGCAGGGGTGTGTATGTGTCCAGGTAAAGGAAGCTCAATCTGCAGATCAGTAAAACTGAAGTTCATGGCAAACTTATAGGGGGGTTTGTGCAGGGGACCCAAAATTGATTTGGACCAAATAACCTGCCCCTATTGTTTCAGTGCATGAAGAACCCTCGGTCCAGTAGTGGCCAGGAGGGAGAGGAAGAGCAAGACATCATCTGCATACAGAGCAATCTGATCTTCAATATATCGCCTCCCCCATCAGAATCCTTGGATGTGGGCATCACATCGCACCCATGACGCCAGGGGCTCCTTCATCAAGGTGAAAAAGAGGGGCGACTGAGGACACCTCTGCCTGGTACTGGGAAAGCCTGGGACAGGACCCCATTAACCCACACTTGGGAGGTTGGGTCGACATACAACGCTCGCACATACAATATGAAGCAAGGCCCAAAACCAGAGTCTCAAGGTTTCCCACAGGAAGTCTCAGTCAAGGAAGTCAAAAGTTTTTTCAAAGTTGATAAGTAAAAAAGCATTGGACCCTGTAAGTCACTGTCGATATGCCATGGCCACTTGCACTCTGCGGATGCAGCTGCATGTACGGCGTTGGGGCATAAAGACACAGTGGCCTCTATGAATCAATCTGTGAATGACCTTTAGGAACCTGTCGGCCAGGACTTTAGCATATATTTTGAGCTCACTTGATAGGATGCACAGTTGTCTGGGGGGGGGGGCGACCAGCCTTATGAAAAACCACAATAGTCGTCACATTTAGCCCTTCCAGAAAGCGACCATTAGCTATGGCCTCGTTGTACAGAGCCATCAAGTTGAGAAGAAGTGGCTTGCACAGTTTTGGTAATATTCAGCCAGGAGGCTATGCGGACCCAGTGTTCTGCCGGGTTTCGTATCAGAGCGGGCAGCATTTATCTCACCAGGGGTAATTGGTTGGTCTAGCTCGGCCCTATCTGACAGTGGTAGGGTAGCCAGCAATAAGTCCACTATCAGTGGGATAAGAAACTCCGTAGAACCACTCATGCGGTGAGTATAGAGGAAGCGGTAGTAGTCAGCAAACAATGATGCAATGGCCCAGGGCTCCACCAGCAGGGTCCACTATGTGTGGTATCATCCTGTCTACTCTGTTGTGTGTGGCCAGCCCATAAAGCAATTTACTACATTTGTCCTCCCAATCCGTACACCCTGCTTTGGGATGCGATCCAGCAGAACCGAGCTTCGTCAAGACAAAGTTGAATCAATGATGCCTTGTCAATCCCCTACCATGCTCTACTGTGCGCAAGCAGTCCGGATTTCCAGTTCCTCCACCTCGTAAATTTTACGTCTATCTCAAGCTCTGAGGTGCGAGCAAGCAATAAACAAATAAAAGCTTTGCCTGCCACCCATAAAGTCCCAGGGGACAACACAGAACCCACATTTAGGGTGAGGTAGGTATCTAGTTCCTGGAAAGGAGGTCTGTAACCCCAGGATTCATCAGGCACTAGGCATTCAGCTGCCAGATAGGACAATCAGATGGCAAACCTCCCCCCACAATTCAGAGTAGCACTGGGGAGAGGTTTGAAATTCCCCAGGAGAGAATGCAGACACCTGTAGGGTGAACCAACTCAGTGATGGGCATAGAGAACAAGTCAATCCGGGACCGCTTTTCATGTGCTGCTAAAGTGTGAGCGTAAGCCAGGGTGTCTGAGTTCCAAAACCACCAGACATCACACAGCCTAAGACTGGCCGTCCAGTCCGCTAGCTCCATGGTTGGGAGGCGACCAGCGCCCACACTCCTGGATCAATCTTTGGAGCCTAAATTTGTGAAACTGAAGTTCCCACCCAGCACCGTAATGCCACGGGGGAGAGCTAGTAGTACGGCCTTCACTACGTTGAGGATAGGCCCCAGCGACTGCCGGGTGGAATGTAGCGGCACACCAGGTTACATGCCTGGGCCACAAACACACTACACACCACATACCTTCACAGCGGGTCAGACACGCTACAGGAGACCATCACAGGGACAGGTTTATGAATCAGGGTGTCCACCCCCCAGGAACCCCTAGAATGTTTGGCATGATGCACTTTATACATAATGCTCAAATACCTCAGTTTCTGTTGACAACAATGAATGACGTCCACTGCCCTTTGGACAAGGCGAGAATAATCTGGGAAGATAAGGATCTTGGTGCATTGAAATCGAGCTGCCTCCCATTCCCTGACAGAATGAAGGATGTTATCTCAGCCTCGATAATTTAGGACTTTGGCAATAAGAGGATGAGAAGGGGCACCCGGAGAGTGTTTCAACTCCAGTGATCTGTAAGCCCTCTGGACTATGAAGCAGGGCAACAGGAGCTCCTCGGACATTTAAGATGAAATACATTGCTGCTACAATTTCTCAGGGCCTGTACCCTCAATCTCCTCACAATACCTCACACACATCAGGTTGTTCCTCCCGGCTTGTTTGTCAGCATCTTCCAAACTGTCTTCTAGGGTGGATGATGCCGTTGACAGGTGAGAAAACGCCACCTTAAAAGAGTCTGGACAGAGTCCTCAAGATCGGAAATCCACTCCTCCGCTCCTGACACCCGGTCGGCCACATTGCACAGGTCTGTTGCCGAAGGGCAACATCAAGCCTGACTTCACCAATCTTCGTTTCCAGCCCCAGCAGGGAGGCCTGAAGGGCTTATAGTATCTCTGCAGCATCTGGGGGGCAGATCAGTGCTTAATTTGTAAATAAAAACGTGCTGGTGCCCAAAGACCTCCTCCTAAACATGTGGCTGCTGCAATTAAATTTCGGAACACGGAATACTGAGGCGCCACAATCCTGAAGCCATTTCGGGCCTCTTTAATCCATTTACAGCCACTCCCTGCCCCTTCAGCTCACTCTTGCAGCTTTCTACTTTCCCCCTTTGTGGCGCCTTTTTGATTTTCCTTTCCTCCGTCTTTCCCATATGTGTCTTTTGTGCTTGAGGCAGAAGAATAAGCCCCGGCCCTCAAAAATAAGTTCTGGTGCTCAGCACCCGAAACAACAAGCACAAATTAGGCACTGGGCCAGATTTTGATGTGGAGGCTCTGACCCTGCTATCCGTTTTATGGATGGGGGTGGGAGGCCGTAAACATATCAATTTTTGTTTGTGCGTGATTCTGGGTGAACCGTCATGTCCCATAGTGAAACCAAGGACGGCAGAAGAGTTGTAGTAGAAAGTTTCACGCAGCACGTGCCGTCGGGGTCAAGTCACTGCAGAGGACCCGTCAAGGCTACACAAGAGGGGTCCTAAAGTAGCCCCCACAGAGGTGGGTCGGGGAGACTTCCGTGGTGTTCCAGACAGAGCTCCCATGGCTGCTACAGTCTAGCGGGCAACATGAGTAAGATGGGGGACGGTATGAAACGCGTCCCGGGGACCTCCTCGTGGTAAACCGGGTCACAGCGGAGTAATCAGGGCTGAGGTACTGACCCATGGGCGTAGGAAGTGTGGGGGACGCGGGGGATGTATCCCCCCCAGATTTTGGAGCGTGGGGGATACAGGGGACGAAGGTGGGGGGGACAAGGGGACACAATAATTTCCCCTCTCACATCTATTATTCAGAGGGCCATTAGCGCACAAAAGCGCTACTTATAATAGCCATGTACTAACCATCCTCCAATCTGATGGTAACAGAATGAAGGTGAGTCCGAGGCCCCCTGCGCCCTCTGCCCTTTTGTTTGTCCTGTTCACAGCTATGGGCATTAAGGGTGCTCATAAGAACAAAGGGCACTAGGAGGAGAAAAGAGTTCTGGATGATTACTGTCTGCATCACCTGCCGCCTTGAAGAGGAGCACTGCAGGATGCCTTCAAGAGGAGCTGCAAGACAATGAGGAAGATCTAAAGAGAGAACCAAGTCCCACTCAGCCTGACACCTGCAGGCTAGAAAGGAGACTCTGTGAAACACAATTTTTGTATTTGCCTAAGATCACACCAGTTGGTGAAAAAGTGAAGTCGAGATTGAGCCCAGATTTTACCTTTTCACACAACAATTTAGCTATTAGAAGGGTATATTTTTCTAACATTTATGTTTAATGTTTTGTTTTCTAGGCAATGAAGCACTTGATTACAGCGTGGCTAACAGGGAGAAGCCATATTTCATTTTGGGCCGTTATGCCTAGCGGTATTATTTATGTTGTTGTTATCGTTACATACTTCAGCATATTGAAGTATATTATCTTTTCTCTATCTTTTCTTCACTCTACTCTGAAACAATCTACCCTATGCCACTGCACCCTACACCACTTTTTTCCACTCTGTGCAACTCTACGCCACTGTAATCAATGCTGTACCACTCCACTCTACACCACGCCACTGCAATCTATGCTATTCTACTCTAACCATTGTACACTACGCCCCTGCACTCTTCCAGTGCACTGTTCACCACTTTACTCAAAACAAATGCACTCTATCCCACTGCACTCTATGCCAATCTACTCTGCACCACAGCACTCTATTCCACTGCTTTCAATGCCACTGTACTCTGCGCCACAGCACTCTATGCCACTGCACTCTGTCACTCTACAATACACCACTGTTCTCTGTGACCCTCTAATCTGCAACATTGCACTTTCTGCCACTGAACTTCACGCCACTCTACTCTGCACCACTGCACTCAATGCCACTGTGCTCTGTCCCACTGCACTCTTTTCTGCACCACTGCACTCTAATCTACTCTACACCACTCCACTGTAGGGCACTTCACTCTACTTTGAAATCAGCTCCTCTATGCCACTGCAATCTACGCAACTCTACTCTATGCTATGCCAGTCTAATCTATCCTGCACCACACCAATGTACCCTGCACCACTCCAATCTGCTCTGCACCGCTCTATGCTACTGCACTCTACATCACTATGCTCCACTCTGCAACAATCTGCCCTTCACCACTATACTGTACTCTGCAGCAATCTACTCCATGCCACTGCACTCTATGCCACTCTATTCTACTCTGCACCACTGTACTCTATGCCACTCTTCTCTACTCTGCATCACTCTACATCACTGCACTCTACACCAATGCATTCTATGCCACTCTACTCTACACCACTGCCCTTTATGACACTCTACTCTGCAACACTGCACTCTGCCACTGAACTATACTCCTCTCTACTCTGCACCACGGCACTCTACTCTGCACCGCTCAACTATATGCCACTCTACTGCACTCTACACCAGTGTACTATATGCCACTACACTCTGTCACTCTACTCTGCATCACTGCACTCCACCACTGCACTCTACACCAGTCTACTCTACCTTGCACCACTCCACTCTACCATACAGCGCATCACTCTATGACACAGCACTCTGAACCACTGCAATCTATGCTGTGCCACTCCACTCTGCTCCCCTCTACTCTTCACGACTCTACGCTACTGCACTGTACGCTAAACCAGTGCAGTATTCGCCAATGCACTCTACACCACTTTACTCAAAACCAATGCACTCTATACCACTACACTCTACACTAATCTACTTTGCACCACTGTACTCAATGCCACTTCACTCTAGACCACCCAACTCCACTCTATGACACTTCACTCTGAAATTACACTCCATGATACTAGACTCTGACACTCTATTCCATTAAACTCTAATACTTTCTCCACTTTGTAACTCCCTACACGCCACTCCATTCCACTTTACTCCACTATATGCCACTCCACACCACTCTATGCCGCTTCAATCTACGATACTCTACTCAACCCCACTGCACAACCCTCTATGCCACTCCACTATACAACAATGTACTATGTTCACTGTAACACTCTACCCAACTTTCTCTATGCCACTTCACATTACTTACCTTCACTCTACTCCAGTTCACTCTTCCTTATGCCTTTCCACTCTACGACACTCTGCCACTCCACTCTATGACACTCTATTACACTGTGACACTACTCCACTCTACTACTACTTTATGGCATTGGCGCTTGATTAGAGAGTCCGATTTATCTTCGCCGTTTTGGTTACAAGCACTCTGTAACCCTTTTAACTCAAGCTTAACGAAGGCTTAGGATGATCCTGATACTTGTCTAGGGGATCGAAATATCGTCGGCCAAAGTACCTTGACTTGAATTTGTGATATTGTACATAAGTTGGCATAAGCATAGGTACTATGAGCTAATGACTTCTTGATTCACTATTTGAGTCATTCATGTAAAAGTCGGTGTATAAAAGCTTGTAAATCATTATTGTGGATGCTAACCTTGTAGGAAAGTAGCCTCTTTCTAGCTTGGTTACCCCCACATTTGGCCTGTTTGCCAGTGTGTTTGAGTGTGTCTATTGGGATCCTGCTGATCAGGACCCCAGTAGTTATGCTCTCTCCCTTAAATTATGGTTGTTGCATACTGGTAACCCAGTATTTCACCCACAATTGGCATACTGGTGCCCCCTTATAAGTCCCTAGTATATGGTACTTAGGTACCCAGGGCGTTAGGGTTCCAGGATATCCCTATGGGCTGCAGCATTTCTTTTGCCACCCATAGGGAGCCCATGCAAAGGCTTCTGCAGGACTGCCATTGCAGCCTGCGTGAAAAGGTGCATGCACCCTTTCACTGCCAGTTACACTGCATCAGGTCACTTATAAGTCACCCCTATAGCAGGCCCTCCAGCCCTGAGGGCAGGGTGCAGAGTAACTGTGTGTGAGGGCACCCCTGCACTAGCAGAGGTACCCCCACGACCTCCAGGATCATTTTCCCAGACTTCCTGAGTGCGGGGATGCCATTTTACACGTGTACTTGAAATAGGTCACTACCTATTCCCAGCTACATAATGGTAACTCCAAACATAGGTATGTTTAGTATCAAACATGTTGGAATTATAACCCAAGGCTTTTGCAAGCATTGGTTGTATGATTTCATGCACTCTGGGGGCTCCTTAGAGGACCCCCAGTATTGCCATTCCAGCCTTCTGAGGTTTTCCAGGCAGGCCCAGCTGCTGCCACCTCTCAGACAGGTTTCTGCCCTCCTGTTGCTTGAGAAGCTCAAGCCCAGGAAGGCAGAACAAAGGATTTTCTTTGGGAGAGGGGTGTTACACCCTCTCCCTTTGGAAATAGGAGTTACAGGCTTGGGAGGCGTAGCTTCCTTCCCCAGGCCACTGGAAATGCTTTGAAGGGCACATTTGGTGCCCTCCTTGCATAATCCAGTCTACACCGGTTCAGGTACACCCAGTCCCTGCTCTGGCACGAAACTGGGCAAAGGAAAGGGGAGTGACCACTCCCCTGTCCATCACCACCCCAGGTGTGGTGCTCAGAGCTCCTCCAGAGGGTCCCTGTGTTTTGCCATCTTGGATTCCAAGTTGGCTGCGAACTCTGGGAGCATCTGAGTGGCCAGTGCCAGCAGGTGGTGTCAGAGCCGTCCCCTGATCGGTACTTACCTGTTTAGCTGACCAATCCCCCTTTCATGGCTATTTAGGGTCTCTTCTTTGGGAGGTTCTTCAGATTCGGATTGCAAGACTCCAGCAGGAATCCTCTGCATCCTTTACTTCACCTTCTCACTGAAGAAACTGCATCTGGACCCTGCAGGAACTCCACAACCTGCAACAACGAAGCAAAGACAACTTCTGCAACATTGTGTCTTCAGCACTTGCCAGCAAATGCAACTGTTTCCCGGTCGTGCATCCTCAGAGGACAGCCTGTCTTCAGCCTGCACCAGAAGAATGAACAAATCTCCCTTGGAGTGAAGGAGTCACTCCCCTGCTTCAGCAGTCACCTCTCTGCAACAACGACCATCTGCTTGGGTCCCCTCTCCTGTTGAGTTGCATGGATCCTACATCACAGGTGGTGGACTGAAGTGGTCCCGATGGTCCTGACGTCCTACTGTCCAACTTTGGTGGAGGTAAGAGCGTGCCTTCCCACGCAAGACAGTAACCCTGTTCACCGCGTGTTTTTCAGTTGCCAAGGCTTGTTGGCATACTTCTATAAAATTCTTTGTGCACAATGTAACTCTGGCCCCCAGCACTCCTTCCTGCAATGCAAAGCTTCCTGAGTGGTTCTCTGGCGGTGTGGGATCCTTTGTTTTTGTGCTGCATGGGCCTGCTTTTGCAACTCCTTTGTCCCTGTGCTGGAGGACTCCTGTGTGCATTGGCTGGTCTTCTGTGGGCTCTCTGAGATGCTGAGAGCCCCCTCTGACTCCTTCTCCTGGGTAGAGTCAACCAGGTCCCTCCTGGTCCCTGGCAGTGCCATTTTCCGCTAATCGGGAGCTTTGCCTGTGCCAAGATTTGTTGGCGGAATCCAGCGACGCAAACCAGACTGCAATCATGCATCCGGTTTGGGATAGCACCAACCAGGAACCCGCATCCATCTTCTTGGGTGCAGTACTGACTGTTGTTCTTCACCAGTGTTTCTACTTTTGCACCTTGATTCGGGTTAGCAGGGGCACCTGTCCTCCCTGTACTCTTCTGTGCTTCTTCGACCTAATCCCATTCTTCCACAGGTCTTTAGGTCCAGGAATCCACACTTTGGCCCTCATTCCAACCCTGGCGGTCTCTGACCGCCAGGGCGGAGGGCAGCGAAAGCACCACCAACAGGCTGGCGGTGCTTCCAGGGCTATTCTGACCGTGGCGGTAAAGCCGCGGTCAGAAAAGGGGAACCGGCGGTTTCCCGCCGGTTTTCCCCTGGCCCAGGGAATCCTCAGCGCCGCCCTGGGGATTCCGACCCCCTTCCCACCAGCCTGTTTCTGGCGGTTTTCACCGCCAGGAAGAGGCTGGCGGGAACGGGTGTCCTGGGGGCCCCTGCACTGCCCATGCCACTGGCATGGGCAAGTGCAGGGCCCCCCTAATAGGGCCCCATACAGATTTTCACTGTCTGCTTTGCAGACACTGAAAATCGCGACGGGTGCCACTGCACCCGTCGCACCCCTGCAACTCCGCCGGCTCCATTCGGAGCCGGCTTCCTTGTTGCAGGGTCTTTCCCGCTGGGCCGGCGGGCGCCCTTTTGGCGGTCGCCCGCCGGCCCAGCGGGAAAGCCAGAATGGCCTCCGCGGTCTTTTGACCGCGGAGCGGCCAAGTGGCGGCTCCCGCCAGGCGGGCGGCTCCGGCCGCCCGCCCTATTCTGAATTAGGGCCTTTGTGTCTTGAAGTATCTTCTGGTTCTTGCATTATCTTCTTTCTCGTGTTATTGTGTGTTCTAGGAAAGTTACTGTGATTTACTCCTGCTTTCCTGGGCTCTGAGGTGGGTTCTATTACTTACCTTTGGTGTTTTCTAATACTCCCAGCACCTCTCTACAGACCACACTTGCCTAGCTAGGAAACCGACATTCGCATTCCACTTTCTTAGTATATGGTTTGTGTTTCCCCTAGGCCCATTTCTAACCATTGTGATTTTCACTAATTGCACTTTTCTAACTGTTTTTATTGCTATTGCTGCATACTAGTGTATATAATTGGTGTATTACTTACCTCCTAAGGGAGTATAGTCTCTATGGTATTTTTGGTATTTGTGTCACTAAAATAAATTACCTTTATTTTTGTAACACTGAGTATTTTCTTTCATGTGTGTGAGTGCTGTGTGACTACAGTGGTATTGCATGAGCTTTGCATGTCTCCTAGATAAGCCTTGGCTACAGCTACCCCTAGAGAGCCTCGCGTCTAGACACTGCCTACATTTCACTAATAAGGGATAACTGGACCTGGTATAAGGTGTAAGTACCATAGGTACCCAATACAAACCAGAACAAACCAGGCCAGCCTCCTCTAAACCACTGTACTATATAGGTTACTTTTTACATTTTTCTTGTAATTGGTGACATTGGGTCATCCAGATAACTTGTGTAATGCCCGAATACCAGTCTTTCTCGATTTCCCCTGCTGATGTTTTCCCACTACATTTGATCTTTTATATTTTGATTGAAGAATTGTATGAAACATTCCATTTGCATACTACTTTAATATAATTGTTTATGGGAGTGGTGTTGCATTTTATTCAAGGGACCCCTGTTCCTTTAAGGTTAGTTTACTGCTCCATTTTAGGACACTCTACTTACTCCATGACACTACGCCACACCAGTCGATGACACATCATTCTCCTGTATGCCATTAACTTTGAGCCATGCTGAGTAGTAGTCTCACTAGTGTACAGCATGGCTAAAACACAATAGAACTTGCATAGGCAAGACCTATTGGCTTTGCCAATGCTTGTTTATAAGGTATGAACTTCAAGGTGACTTGCAATATCCTTATGTACGCAAGGGGTATTTTACCCCATATAATACATGGTCACACCACCAACTTTCCCACAAACCACTTAAAACCTTAGTGCATAGCTTCTGTCATTCCAAGCTATTAAAGTAGAGCAGAAGAAAGAAAAGCAACATTCCATGTTTTGCTTTAAACAGCTGCATTAATTATGCTCTGTGACCTGATCTGCCTTTTACCTTGGCTGCTAGCTCTGGCAGAAGGCACTGTAATGTCAGAACTCGACTGTAATAACCCTATCATAGTCATTTTCCGATGTCTTTTCTTTATAATCAGTGAATGTCTTTTCTTTATACGCAGTGACTTGATGCATCACAAACAGCCGTTTCTAAAGTAATTAGTGACTGCAGTTTATACAGAGATTAAAGAATCCATGTTTATATAGTCTGTAACTGCAAGAGCTTCTTCATTTGAAATGCTTCTAGTTATGACTGACAAGAAGCTGAGCTTCCCAAGATCACACACAGGAGTAGAAGTGTTATTAGAACTATGGGTTCCGAGCACAGTTTACAACTATTGTACCTAATCGCTTTTGATATCTCCAGTGCGGTTCAATTGGCATGAGGCGAGGGGCATGATGGGTGTGGGGTGCAAAGGGTATGTTCTTCCTTTTTACCCTCCTACCTTTATTTGCTTGGTGCATGAAGATGCAAGGGTAATCAACATGTTGTTTTCACATTTGAGCTAATTACTTTGTGAATGTAAATAACAATTAAAGATACATTCAGACTGTGAAAACATGCCTTTCTTTCTCCCTATTTCACTTCCAATATATATGATTGTGTATATTTATCAGAGCCTGCAGTTCGTAAACAACGAGCGATTTGTATAGGGTTGATTGAAAGTCCCCAAGGCTGTCCCTGTCCCCCCCAGACATGTATTGTCTCCTACGCCCCTGTACGGACCTGCTTGCGCAGGGGAAGGCCAGTGGCCTCACAGGTACGTGAAGTCAGTCTCCACTCGGCCACTTTCACAGCACCCCTAAGGTCAATTCCCCCTGGCGGTGCTTCTCATGGTTCAGGGGAGGAAGCCGCTGAGGATGGGAGAGTACATCAACGGGCCACAACACACCAACAATGAAGCAGGAGACAGAGGGAGGGGGTTCCCTCATCACCCCACCAGCCGCCTAAGGCACACACCTCCGGGTCCCACGAGGCTGCAAGAGCGGGAGTCAGGATCCAACACTGCAGGCCCAGCTGCTGACCGCGGGGGTCCCGATGGCAGTAGCAGCTCCCCACATGGCTCCCAAATGTGGTGCCTGTGGAGGAGCGCCACGCAGCGGCCCTACTGCTGCCAGCGCGGCTGCCAGGTCCAGCTCAGGCCTTGGTCCGCCTACCTGGAGGGCCCTAATTCACATCCGAGTTGCAAAGAGGCTCCCCAAGGCTGCCAGGCCCCAACAGCGAGGATGGCTGCAGAGTTGTTGCTGATGAGCCGGGAGCTCACAAAGGGACGCCAGCCAACTTGCTTGCCCAGGCCAGACCTTCCATTCACAGTGTTTTTCAAATACATGTAGGGAAAATATAAAAAAGAACCTCTTATCAATAGAGGTCCTAACACAATGACAGGCACCAATATGTGAATGAATTTTGTTCGCTTCAGCCCATGTAAGATGAATATTTTGAGAGAAAGATACAATTTCTATCTAACAAGTATATACACAAAACGTCACTTTGTTAAATTTCCAGTGTGTGTGTCTGCAATAAGATTAACCCTGTGATCTATACGTTGCTATTACACTATCAAATGCTGCAAGTTTGATGCTTACAGCAGTATAATGTTTTGTCGTGTAATACAGGACTTAATAGTTACATTGGTTGAAATTTTTGATCGTTGTTTTAAAATAAATAGCTAACTGTAAAATTAAAAATTAGGGAGGGAATATATGTGTAACACTGAATCTCCATCAATTTCAGGAATGATCGCAGACACATATGGCCGACTATCAAAAGATAACAGCCTGAACATCCTAACCCTAGATCTCTCTTATCAGAAGATCTGTACCAACCTGCTTTCGGTCTAACTTGCCTGGAGAAATGTCCCTGCAGGGAAGGATCGGAAGCCAACATTCTTTACTGTATTAAGAGGACCAAAGCTATTCGAAACATACCATTGGTGCTCTAGTAACCCAACAAAATAACAGGTTCAGACAGCAGGAATGTCCAAATATGTTTTGATGCTGTGGTCAGCAAGCGAGGGCTCTCAGAAAATCTCTTTTGGCTGCTCTAAGGTCAGACTTAGTACATTTATCTTAGCATTAAAAGGTGACCAGACAATGGATGAACCTTATAACTTCTGCTTCTGTCCCGGTAAAGGCATTCTTTTGCTTCTCAAGAATACAAAAACAAAGATTAACAGGTGAACGAAGCAGAATCGAGAGGAAAAACAGTCTCTTGGGGACACAGGAGAAGTTAAAAGTACTTAAAGTGAAGCAAGAAAACTCAAACACTTCCAAATTTCCAAACTGGCTTCAGAGCAAACATTTGAGAGAAATGTTTTTGTGCAAATATGCAGCAGATACATGAAAACAGTCAGAGTTACAGAAATAAATTGGTGAAGGAGTGCATTCATGGTCATTGGCTGGGCGGGTGTAAAAGCTGTAAAGAGGTAGTAATACATGACCATTCTCTTCTCATTCCTTTAACATCAGCTGCTCTACCAGTTGCATAATATTTACTGCAATAAGTTTACTGGTCGTTCCAGCTTCAAGACTTAGTCGAGCCTGTGTGTACCCAAAGATGCCAGAATGTTCCCTGATCTCATTCCCTCATCACGCAGTCAAAAGGTTGAATCAGATTTGGCAGTCGATCCACTACCTCTGGGGCTTGAGAAGAGTCCACTAAGCTTACTGTTATAAAGTTTTGATGGCCTTCAAAGAAATGCTGACATTATCCCCCTTCTTACAAATCCCTTCATCTCATCCTAATCAACAAAGTCGATTGGAAGGCTAGAAACCAGGACCCTGATGAGTGTTCTTACAAATCATCAGTGAAATATCACTAGGAGAGAAGATGATTAGAATTCAAGATTTACCACTCTCTCCATGAGAAAATTAGGGTACATCCTAATGTTAACAAAGACCCTTTCAAAAGAAGATGGAGAGCTGTGATCAGCCACTTTTTTCATCCACCACTTTCACATCACGTATAAGTTGGGTACTGGATACTGGGGTGAAGTGGAATGTTTGTTTAGAAAATGTGATCCTCTACTAGGAGGAAGGTGAGCCCAAGTAGATGATATAATGTGCCAAAGCAAAAACGTGTGTTTTGGAGGTCGATTTCTGTGCCACCCTGGAAAGAATGTGGATTTGGAGCAAAGGAAATGATGTCATGTTGAGAAGACCTGCTGTGAAGTGCTAGGACACCAGTTGATCTTGGCCCATGCAAGCTGGCAGTGGTCATGGAATCATATATTTTATTCTATTGTTTCAGAGGAGAGGTCTGCCCAAGCTGGGTAGATCATCTTGGATCACGCAGTATCTTGCAAAAGACAGATAGGAAGGCAGATCTCTGGAGGTGGCCATCCTGTTCCTTTGAAGGTGGTAAAATGAACTCTTCACTGGACATGGAAAGTACCTTTGCCTACTATTGTGCTCTTATTGAGAGGGCATCTATATTTTTGTTGTACTTATAAATTGTAATCCACTGAGATCTAGAATTGGTCTTGCGTCATAGTATTTGTATATGGCTTCTTTAGTAATGAACAATATTTTTGCTGTTGTGAAGCATGAAACAAGTGGCAACTGACTTCTGATTCCAACCAAAAGTTATATGCCCAATACTGTTAAATGTGACGAGGAAACCATCCCTCGGGATATAGGAACATGGCGCTGGAATTTCCAGACCAGTATTCTGCTATCTATAGTCAGGTGAAGAGAATTAGATCTTGAGTGGCTTTCACATAGACAAATGAAGATGTTTTTGATATTCAAACCAGTGAACACAAAGGCTAGGTAGAAATTTGCACATGATCATGATTCCAGTGGGAAATGATGATGCCTGCCTTTGGTGAAATGGGATCAGAAAAAAATATTTTAGATAACAACAAAATACAGGTTTATCAGATTGAGTGTCATGTATAAAGCCTGTTGGGCGAAAGGTTGGACCTGTCTCCAAAGTCTAGCATTACTCTACCCACCGCCAGCGGCGGACGGCAGCTTTAGGAGGGAGGGGGGCGGGCGGGATGCAGACGCACACACACACACACACACACACACAACAAACTCATTCTTACACTCACAGACACGCACGCACGCACATCCATTAACAACACTCATACCATTCAAACATGCACGCACGCACCAAACATTCATTTTAAAACATCACACACACTCATTCTTTCACACACGCACGCACATCCATTAACAACACTCATAACACTCAAACATGCACGCGCGCACCAAACATTCAATTTAAAACATCACACACACACACACACACTTACCTTCAGCTTCCAGGTCCCAGGAGGGTTGGGACTGCTGCCTTCCCTTATTGGCTGACCCTAGGTCAGCCAATGAGGGAAGGCAGCAGTCCCAGCCTCGTCACAGAGTGGGATGGGGTCAGTGAGACTGCTGACCCCACCCCACTCTGTGACGAAGTGTCACTGATTGACACTTGCCCTGGGCGCTTCAGGGCTTAAACCTGAAGCGCCCAGGGAGAGTGTCAATTGGTGACGCTTTCCTCAACACCAAGGGGAGGGCCTCGAGGCACCTTTGCTGAGCCGAGGAGGTCATGCCCATAGGAGCTGTGACCTCCTCAGCCCAGCAAAGTTCAGCTCAGGCAGCCAGGAGTGTGCGCAAATTGCGCATGTCTGCTCCTGGCTGCCTGAGCTGAACCTGGAGAGTGTCTGTCAGGCTGACCTTTGTTCAGCCTGACAGACATTCTTCATGAGGGGCAAAAGGTGGGGGGGCATGGCCCCTCCGCCCTAAAGGATGGGCCGCCACTGCCCACCTCTCCCCATAACCTGAAGACTAGTCTCCAGCCACTTCTCAGAAATCAATCTTAATTCCACTGGGTTAAACATGAGTGCAAGTGGACTATAGGTCAAAGCCAAAACTTTTAAACACACTCAACACCAAACAGAAATCTCCACAAACCTTTCATCACTGAAGAAGAACCTGACGGACAGCCTATGCTAGGAGGATCTGAACATTTAACTCTTCAGATACCCATATTTTCCCCTCCAATGGCTCAACCCAACCACAGGATTAAAAACTGCCATGTAATTTAAGAGTGTACCTTACTAAGAGACCAAAAAATGCCAATGTAGGACAGTGATTGACAATCTGGGGATACTCTCAACTTGCAGTACTCACCAGGTTACCCCCAGATACAGGCACTTTGAGATGGTAAGTGGTGATACACTAACAATAAGCAGATACAAAGAAACCCTTCCTAATTACCCAGAGCCCTAAAAGTGTGCACTTCTGAGTGGCCATCATTTTTAGTGTCATCATGTGCACATTTTTTAGCAAAGGAAGAGGTGCAAGAAAGAACCTACTTTGCTCTCCATACTAAGTTCACCAATATCTCAGCGGGGCAACACTGGTGCCAGAAGTATGATTCTGATCAGGGTTGTTCTATGAGATAACAGGTGTCACAAGGCAAACTCTGAAATGGTGAATAACCTGCTGGCCTAGGAAGTACCAGATCCTTTTGCACAGGATTTCCCTGATTCAGTGGAGTTTAACACATATATTTACCACCTTCTTTGAGAAAAACTAAATGAGGTGGGTGAGTGGAGGTCAAGGGATGCGAGGAAGATGGCAAGGTGGCTGTCTGGTGATAGGGATGCTGTAGCCTCTTGGGGGACAGTGTCTGTTGGCCCATGGTTTTCTGATAGAGAGGGAATGGTCTTAACTGTACATCTGCCCTGAAGCCACATCTTTTCCAGGATGCAGTTCTGCACCGGTGATAACCGGTCTGATGTTTCTGAATCCACAAATTTCAGGTCCAGAAACAAAGGACCATTTGCAGTTGCCCTTAGTGCTATCACCCCAAGGGATACTGCCCCGGACAACTCATAATGGATGCCTTTGTGCACTTGCTAGATATGATACAACAAATTGTTGTGCTGTGTGGTCATCCTTGTTCACCCCTAAACTCACACTGCACACTTTTCAACACATGTTGTCCACTGCTGAGACGAAGATAGCACAACGTATTGCACTCAGATCTGCAAAATTGTGCAGTGTATTTACTTTACCGTCAGAAGTGCCATTTAGCCCATAAGCAGCTAAGAAAATTCAGCTATCCCTTTTGGCCTTTGTAAAATGACTTGAATCTTCATGTTTTAGTACAGGTACAGAGCTTACTCGTGTGGCACAATAATGAGTTCCAGGGCAGAGTCTTGTTGCAGAATGGATAAAAAGTAGGCATTTTACGAATCGCAGAAGGGCCATTTAGAGGTTAAATAGTGGAACAAAAGGGGAAGCAAAAGTAACATAAAGCAGTGGTTCCCAACATTTTGACTTCTGTGGACCCCCACTTTATCATTACTGGAACCTGGGGTTTCCCATTGAATCATTATTAGAATCCAAGGATCCCCTCCACTGACTGCTCAGACCTAATCTGTTAATATTATTTAATTTTCTAAGCAGTAGCAGACCCCCTGTGGAGGCTTTGCGGACCCCCAAGGGTCCCCGGACCACAGGTTGGGAACCACTGACATAAAGGATACACTGTTATGGGCTGTGATCATTGCAACAATACCCTAAGCCACAGGGCATTGCTGGCTTCCAGAGTGTCCTTCAATCACCCAGAGATGAGAATGAATGAAGACATTGGGTTCAGGCTGTGTTGCATGCACAGCACCACCCTTCCTTAGTTCATGATGTTTACTTTATTTACTGCTGCTACACTTTATGAATGTTGTTCTATTTTTTTACATTTTTATGTGATTAAAAGGTCCTGAGAGTTTACGGACATGATTGAAGTGCTTCACTGTCACATGTTGGAACTATAAAAAGCAGCTCAAACAAAACTGGATCATACTGGAATTCACACTGCTAGACAAGCAACTATGCAGGGGGCATAGTTATGGCACCAATCAAGATGGCAGCACCGTTCTGAGCTCCTGTGGACACGGAAGCCGTTGTTATCTACGGGACCACTCCAACACTTGTCTGACAAAAGGCATGACTCTTCACTCGTAGTCCTGGTGAGTTCCAAGAGCCAAAATTGGACTCATAGAACGTTGTTTTTGTGTTCGCCGGCATTGGGGATTTTCTCACAGAGTGAGAGGTAGTGCCCACCATTTTGCAGCCGCGGGCATATATTTAAAGTTAACGCCAGCTTGGCTCATGTTTAATTCTGTGTTTTAAAAGGAAAATTCAGTTTCTGCTTCCTAAATGAACAGCAAACATTTAAACAATTTTCTTTTAACAGCTTAAAGTGATGCCTTCACACAGCACTTTCAACAGCTGTTCTGCACTGATCCCTGGAATATATTCACGAAATACCATGTTCTAATATGAGTCTCCCCCAAATGCTCACATGTTTTACCAACAAGTATTTGTCGTATGTTCTTCATGTTTTTATCAGTTTCTTTGGCACATTAACTCATTTTCTTGAAGAAACTGCCTCCATCATGAAAGATTAAGTGGTTTTATATCCTATTCTCAGGATTATTTCAGCCATAGTGTCCATGCTGTCAGTCGTCAATTTGTAGCAATCACTTCAAGTGTGCCTTTTCATTTCTTTTTCATTTCTACAGTCTGTGGGGATTCTGTTGATCTCTGGAATTTATTTTTATTTTTTCACAGACTTCATGTGGGAAAAGAAACCTTATACTTTCTAATACTTCCAACAACATTATTCTGTCAGATTCAGGTTCTATAGACAACGATTTGGATAATGCTCTTTCACAGAAAGCTGAATTTCATTCAGGTACCATCCCCAGAATTCCCTCATTAAGTAAATTATAAACAGGATCAAAAAAAGACCTAAAAAAGATCCTCCATGTCCTGTGAAATCCACAATGGCATCTATGGATGTGAGTCTTTTGGAAATTCAAGCACTGAAACCTTTTATGGAAGAGACTTCTAAAACACTGCAGCATCTAGATGATAAATGGGCTTCTCTAGAATCACAAGTCTCAGTGGTGGAACAAAAAGCAGAAAGTTTTCAGATAACAACAAAAATGTATTTCCCATCTGGAATCAGAAAGTTTGTTTCTCAAAAAACACACAGAGGACCTTGAAAATCCAAATCCTAAAAATAATCTAGGCATATATGCCTTATCAGAGAACACCGAAGGCTTGAATTCAACTGCCTACTTCCAGTTTTTTCTGCCAAAGCTTCTTGATATGTCTACTACTAATACTCTCAATATACAAAGGGCACATTGGCTTGGTCCCAAAGTCTCTACAAACTGCAATGACTTATTTTATTTCCTGTAGTATACCAACTTGTCACAAGTTATGTCGGCTGTCAAAACCAAAAAACTAGTTTTCTGGGCTGGCCATAGACTGTTCTTCTCTCAAGACATTGCCAAAGTCACTGCAGAACATCGTAAACAATCCCTGGACATGCGCCTTCACTTAAAGCAATGAATGCTAGATTTTGTCTCATTCATCCTTGCTTATTTAAAGTGACATACAAAGAAAATAATACTTATGAAGATCCTGCTGCTCTTAAGAGTTTTCTCAAGCGACAGAGTGGATGATAAGAAAACTTGAATGTCATGTGATCTCTAATACCTGTTTATGTTCCCTTTTAGTAGTCAATAAGTAATAGTTTTGTTTATATATAATTGTTATGATACATTTTCTTGTATTTGAACACAATTTAACACCGAAATGCCTTTCTTTTATGATACAGGTATATGTCTTACCATCTTGTTCCGGTGAGGTTTCAATTTTATGTGATATCTTCATTCAAGTCAAGGCTACCCTACCCCCTGTGGAGTTCGGGTGTTATCACTGTCATCTTCCGGTGTTACCACACTCCTTATTTTTGTGTTTTGTATGTATATTTCTCAGTCATAATTTGTATGACTTGTACTGTCTTTTTGCTCTTTGTTTTGCTATTTCTTTACTTATGTTTCTCTCAATTGTTATATTCCGCCTTTTCTTCTTCCCTATCTCCTGTCCTATCATTCTTTTCTCCCTTTCTTTACTCATTAAACAAAACTTAAATTTCCTCCAACACATGTTCCTATTCTTCTTAATCTCATTACTGTAGACATATAATTTGTGCATGCTACTTCTCTGTTAGTCCATTCCACATGGAATATTGAAGGGTTAGGTAATCCTATTGAGTGGGAGAGGGTGTTATCCCATTTAGTTAAATTAAAAACAGATATTGCATTACTCCAGGAAACACACCTTTCTAAACTAGCGGTTACCAATTTGATGAGATGTTGGGTAGGTAATGTGTTTGCTTCCCATGCTCTAATAAAGAAAAATGGAGTATTGATTCTTGGCCATTAAAAGATAAATGTTACAGTTATTAACCAGGAGACTGATTGTGAGGGTTGATGGATTATAATTAAACTTTATCTATTTTTAACGTAAATGGTTAAGTCTCGGTTAATAACACTGTTTTGGACCAACATCTCTGAAAAATTATTTTCATGTACTAATGATTATATTATTTTTGGTGGTGACTGCAATCAAATTCATGATCCTATACTGGATAGAAATTCAGCAGTCAAATGTATGCACACTAAAATGCATTCACAATTCAAATCTGCCATCCAACGTACATCAGTTGTCGACATTTGGAGGTATGCCATGCAGATCTCCAGGAATACACTTTTTATTCAGCCCCATTACACATATTCTCATGTAGATTATCTCCTTCTCAGTAAATCGTTAACTCAACATGTACTTGAATCTGAAATAGGATCCATTTTAATTTCAGACCATGCACCAGTAAACGTTGACCTTGATCTTATTCCCTTCTCACCACATGCAGGTATATGGCATTTCAACAATTCACTACTTATACATACTATATTCACATCTCAATTTGAAGATTTTGTATCTGGATTATTGTTTATTAATTCATCACCTGATTCTTCTTTTGCAATGATTTGGGACTACTTTAAAGCAGCAGCAAGAGGTTTTCTAATAAATTATGTTTCTCACAAGAAATCATCTCTGAAAGCCTAATCTAACCAATTATTGGATAACATTTTTAAAATGGAATATACTTATTATCAGTCTAAAAACAAAACCTCTCTACAGAATCTTATTGATGCTAAATTCACTTTTAACAGACTGACTACGAACTCCGCCTCTTCTTACTTATTAAAAAGCAGTGCGTGTTATTATGGGGATCAAAACAGAATGGGGAAATTAATTGCAAATGATTTAAAAGTCAGAAGAGATAGAACTAAAATAGAATCTGTAAGTACAATTTCAGGGACTACTCTCTTTAAAGATAAGGATACTCTAAATTCATTTGTTAAATTTTGTGAAATTCTAAATACCCCTGAAACACAACCATTGCAATCAGATTTGATTAAATATTTTCAAACCATTACATCCCCTATCTCACAACACATTGATTTAGATTCACTTGAAGTAGATATTGCACTTTCAGAAATCACTCATGCCATTTCTATGCTACGTAGAGGAAAAGCTCCTGGGCCTGATGACTTTACAATTGAATTTTCAATCATTTTGCCAAACATCTTCTTCCCAACCTTTCATTTCTATTTAATTCATTTGTCACTAAAGGCACTTCTCAAGGCTCCTTCCAAGATGCCATGATTGTTTGATGACAAATGATAATAATGATCCCTCACACTGCAGGAATTATCGGCCTATCTAGTTAGTTCATACTGATTACATTTTTGCAAACATAAACATTTACCTCATCCCATAGGTCCTGAACAATCCAGCTTTGTTACCTTTAAATACCTTATGTAATAAATAACTTTTTGATCTATCTGGTTTTGCTTGGCAGCCCTCCAAAATAAAGTATTTTGTATTATAGTTTTCTCAAAAAATTAAAGAAACTTTAAAACTGAATTTTGAATATATCACCAAAACACTTAATGATAGTATTTCTCTGTGGCATCCACTCTTTCTTTCTTGATGGGGTAGAATTGATTCTATTAAAATGATGCTCACACAATTAGAAACATCCATTATCATTCCTTTAGAATTTGAGGAAATCCTTGCTTTCACAACTCATATCTCTCAATCACGCATTCCCATCATATCCCATTACTGCAAGATCATGAGACCCCTTCTTCCATCAACATACCCCTTGATTAATACTTATCGGCAACAACCTACTTGGCATAATAAGTCTTTATGAATTAAAAATCGTTCTCTAGATTGGAGAACCTGGCGAGCCAAAGGTTTATGCTGGATATCACAACTTTTTACAAATGATCAACTTGATTTCCTTACTGATTTCCAAACAAAATTCTCTTCACTATCTACATTCCAAAAACAATACAAACTCTTATGTACTTCTATTAATCATTTTATTTCCAATATGCCATCTACATCCCTCTCTCCCTACGTATCCACTCTACTCTTCCAATTAATACACAATAACACATCAGCATCCACTATTTAAAAATCTTTACAAATAATTTCAAACAAAGATCAATCTAAAACTGAATTAGCCTGGGAAAAAGACGTAATAGAATGTTAGCATACAATTATTTGGGCTATGATATGGCTTAAACTCCACAAAACAACAAGAGCTGCTAAATCTACCCAGATCCTGTGATACTAAAATCCTTCTCTCCTACTGCAAACCTCTCTTGCTGGTCATGCTCATACCCATCCGCTGATTTAAAACATATGTTATTTAAATGTCCTCCTATTCCACCAATTTTGAAAAATGGTCTGGGTCCAAATTAGGAAGATTTTTAAAGTTGTAATTCTCTTTTCCCTAGCTAATATCTTTTTGGGTAGTTTAGCACCTAAGTGATCTCACATAACCCCACACCATAAGTTGATAGATTTATATTGGCTGTTGCTTTTCATCTAATCACATCAAACTAGAAACCGGCTCAAAATGTAACATTTAAATCCTGGTGGAATGTCATTTGTTTTCATCACTATTCAAGTTAATAAAGCTTAATCACATGACAGAAACGTGTTACTCTCAGCGAAATCCCATCTAATGAGCAGCTATCAGTCTTTTCTACCAGAAGATGGGCATCAGAGATCATTCACGCATTGAATACTGGACTCATTCTTCTTCTTTATCTCACTTTCATTTGCTAAATTCGAAAGCATTGTTGCACCTTTAGAAAATGTGCATTCTGGCCTCTGGGCCTACTTGAACCAGGAAAATTAGATATATTCAATAGCACAGGAATCTTCAAACTACTATAAAACAACATCCATATTTCATTATAAAATATTAGTGCATACTTGGCTATATATGTGACGATTACCACTGTGGTACACAGGAGTGCATGAACTTGGTCCAAGCTGGATTTTTTTTTTTTTTACATTCATAAGGAATGGGGGCCACAGATGTACTATATGTTTATGCAAGCACACAAAAAACACATGGAAGCAGTCAATGACATAGTGAACCACTAAAAAAGCTAAAGCGAGTGTTTTTGTGCGTTTATTTTTTGTGCATCATTAATAAAATGCAGAATGTTATTTTACACTTGGTCACACATATATATATATATAATAATGATATATTATTGATGCTCCTGAAACAAATTTCTTACAATGTGTATACATGCATGTTCTTGACTCTTGTGTTAACTAGCCCTCAATTTAGGACTAGTAGCCATGATTTTCAAAATAAATGTCCCCATTGCCCCTCCCGGCATCTCTCACAGACATTTCTGCAGCACTTATCTGAATAGAATATTATTTTGATTAGTTCCATTCCCATTGTTCACACTTTCTTTGATGAACTTTCCCAACCTCAGTCACAAAACTGAAACTATTCTTCAAGGTCTTTCCGCTAGATCACTGTACCCTATTCATTCATGTAACATGCTGTTGTTGATTAATTTAGTTTGGTCCGCCATCACTGGATGGTCTTAGCATGGAGTGAACAGAGTAATTATTCAAGTAGTGGAATAGTGCTTAAATGCTGAGGCAATATGATGTTTAATGTTCCTATGTTCTAATTGCTAATGAAATGGTACATGCCACAGTGATTTTGTAGGTTTGGAAATGTCATTTGTGAAAATAATGTGTAAAAATCCTTGATTGTGGGGGTGAGCCAGAAGACTCTCCAAAAAGACTTACATGCTGC
The DNA here is from genome assembly GCF_031143425.1 of Pleurodeles waltl. Taxonomy (NCBI): domain Eukaryota; kingdom Metazoa; phylum Chordata; class Amphibia; order Caudata; family Salamandridae; genus Pleurodeles; species Pleurodeles waltl. The sequence goes on from NC_090446.1 coordinate 102,239,660, forward strand.
TCATTATGATACCCATTTCTCTCCTGATTTTGCTGCCCACTTGGACTTATAATTTTTACTTTGATTTTGCACTTGTCTGTAATGCCCTACTTCTGTGAAGCTTCATGGCATTTGAATCTATATCGCCCTATTTTTTAATTTTACAAATAAACCCTTCAACTATTCCATGGATCTAGAATGCAGTTATTAAATGGGTCTTTTTACAAAATTTACTTTTTCTGTTATTTTGATGTGCTGGGAGATGCTTTGACTCAGGAACACATTGCCTCATGAAAGCGAGGTTTAACACTGTCTCTGATTCGTCAAATTGTGGATGCCCTATTGAGGTAAATTTTGGGATGTCAGAAAATGCAGGGATCACAGCGCCCCCCACGGGGCTGCCCCTGGGATGGGTTGGTGAACTTGGTCTCTCTAAGGTGAGCATCCTCTGACTGCAGCTCTGTAGACAAAAAGCTCATAATCAGAACAGTTATGGAATACCATGAAAGGGGGGTGTGGGAGTTAAACTAACTGATACACTTACTGAAACAGCAAAAGAGATGCAATAACCAAAACAGGGGGATAAAGAGAAGTAATGAGCATGGGAGAGAAAGAACAAATAAGGATTAGGCAAAAAATAGGTAGATAGGAAGAGAAAATAATGCAAGGGTGAAACGAAGGAAGGAAAGTTCACATAAGGAAGAAGAGGTAAAAGGTAGAACGTAAGGGTGAAAGCAAGTGTGAAAGAATTGAAAAGTGAAAGTATGAAAGGTTGGAAAGGTGAATGAATGGATAGATGGAGGGGTGAAATGATGGTTAGAAGAGAGAATGGATGAATAATTGAAAGGGTGAATTTATGAGTTGATGGGAGAATGGACAGATTGGGAAGAGCAAAAAGATGAATGAGTGAAAGAATGGATAGATGGATACATATCTATATTGGCCGATGAAAGAATGGATGTATAAATAAATGGATGGATGGAAGTATTATTGAATGGATGGATGGATGGTTGTAAAGGTAAAGGGACAGGCAGATGAATGGATGACTAGATGTAAGTGTGAAAGGATGGATGATAGATGAATGTAGAAGGATAAAAGGTTGAATGGAACTTTCCTAAGGAGGATTGGGTTTGCTTGCTCAATGTGACCAGAGATATGGTTCAAGTGAGGTGTATTTTAATTTTATGGCTACTCCCTTCATGAGAACAACTTTTCTGTACAGAAATTATATTGCACTAGACGTGCATGCTAGCATTTCCGAAACATTTCTTTACACTAAGGACTGCCCCCCCCCTACAATCAATGTAAAAGGAACATAATGTGGTGAAAACAGATCATACCCTTAGGTTCTCTCACAAAACCAGATATGCTAAAACCGCATGACCAGGCTTGGCGCCACATCAAACAAAGTGCAAACTCAGTGGAAGAGACAGTAGATTATCAGAGAGAGCTAAGCTAGAGGTGAGCCAAGGGTCTGTCTTGGTTGTAAGAGACTTTAATTGAGCCAAAAACATCCTTGGCATGTAAACCGGACAACGAACGTCATGTAAAAAGAAGATTCAGGGCCTTACTTAGATCTTGGCTGTAACGGTCCTACTGTCGTATTTTTCATCGGAAAATCTGTCCATCGGCTTAGGGGTGTGTCCACTGATTTAGATGTTGGTAGACTGCCCGAGTCCCACTGACTCTGCCAGGAATCTCTATCCGCGTCAACTGCACCACTGGAAATAGTGGCTGGCGGCGGGACTCCAGCCACCCTTACCGCCGAACAGATTCCGATGTGCCCTACTGCTAAGCAACTGTGGTGGTCCAACCTCCACACCTGAGTTGGTGGACTGGAGGGAAAATGAGATAAAAAGGTACCTTTTTTCCAGATTCCACTTTAGTTTTCAACCGGACTCAACTGAACAAGCCCCTCCGTCGCTGCTGCCAATAGACCATGGAGAAAACACGAAGGCCAGACTCGAAGGTAGGGAATCCACATTGCACAGGTATTTTGTATGGTCACTGCACATGGGCTCAGGAACATTGCTGTCACGTACATGTCACAGTAATTTTTAAAATCACTGTGAGATGCATTTGTCAGGCAAACAATTGTGTCAGGCATGAATGGGAGCACACTGGTACAAGACAGATATCGCACCCATACACAAATGTCATTTTGGTGCCAGTATTCATTGCCAAGTGATTGCTGGCACCAGAATAACATTACAATCAAACTTGTCAACTATGTCCATGTGTGCACATAGCAAGGGGAGCTGTTTGTGTAATATTGTGCTGCCAGTTGTGTATGTGAGTCAGTACATGTATGTGTGTGTAAAATTGAATTGACTGGTTGTGGTGGAGGGAGCTGCAGTGTGTGATGTGGTAGTAGTATCAGTATGTGTGCCATTTGTATATGGGTCTGAAGTTTGTTGTGTATGTTTGGTTGAGTGTTGTGTTTCTGTGTGCAACATTCAGGTGAGTGTTGTTGTTGTTGTGTGATGGTCATTGTTGTGATGGGTGTAGTTGTGCCTTTGTGTGAGTCTGTTTGTGTTTGTGTTTGTGTAGCTGAGTGTGTAGTTGTATAGTGTTGTGTGTGGGTGCAGTGTCAACAGTGTGTGTATGTTGTGTCATGCGTGTATGGCAATGTGTGTTTTTGGCATGTATGCATTTGGTTGTGGTGGAATGCCAATGAATAATAGTGTGTATGTAGTGTGTTGTGTATTGTGCAGGTGGACACGTATGCCAAAGGTAAAGTGTGTGTGTGAGTGACTTATCTCTACTCCATAGCCACGGTGTCCATTGGGTCCCACAACAGCCTCCCTCCATCAGCAATCCGCTGCCAGTACACCGCCTATAGAAATGGTGCATTTAAATATTATTATACGCCAGCCAGACAGATAGGAAGAGCACTCCGTTGTGGCGGTTGGCAGCTCTTCCGCAATACATCTAAAAATGGTGGTTGGAACACCATCAACTTGATGGCGGTCTTGGGTCCGCCGCGGTGGATTGGCAGTAATACTGTCAAGATCAGGCCCAAAGTCTTTTCAGAGTTCAAAAAAGTGTATTTTGTAGAATGGAAATGGTTCACTTTAGAACATTTTATTGCATCACTCAATTCAGTGGCATTTATTTGAAATGAAACAATCATTGCCCCCCCACTGCACAGACGGCAGCCCCATTAGTGAACCAAGAGGCAAGTCTCTTCTCAAGTGTCCAGGTTGTTATTATAGATAAAGAAACATTGAAGTCTATTAAAACATAGACAAGATAGACTTTTGTACACTGTAGATTCTGAACTTATGTGTTTCAAGCTGCCAAATATGACTGTAAAGAAAAAAAGAACGAGGCACGGTGAAATAATATAATTGCCTACGATCACACAGGTGGGTTATGTAGGGTAGCAGAGATTGGTCCCAAATTTTCTGCTTGCACAGATTTCTTGTTTGCACATTTTACTGTTTTATATCAAAGACTAATGCTTTGCCTTTAATTATCGAGGAGGTATCAATAAGGTAAATCAAGGTGAAACAGGAAGACTTTTTAGAAAAGGTGATCTTTGGGAAGGGGTGTGGGCCAGAAACCACTTGAAGGTTCAACTCATTTTTGGCCCAAAATTCAAGAGGTCCTCGATCTGGCCAAGAGCCAGCATCTGGCTCTAGCCTGACTCAAACCTCCGGTGCCCTGTCTACATGTAGCGCAAACAAGAGGTAAGCAGAATATCGTATAACGATCCTAGGCATAAAGGACCTCATTACGACTCTGGCGGCCGGCGGTAAGCTGGCGCTAACACCGCCAACAGGCTTGCGGTGTTCCGCCAGCTATTATGACAGTGGCGCAATAGCCACGGCCATACCGCCGGCCCCTCCACTATACTGCCAGGCTTCCGCCTGGCGGTCATAATCCCCAGGGCAGCGCTGCAAGCACCGCTGCCCTGGGGATTATGAGTCCCCGACCACCAGTCTGGCCATGGCGGTAAACACCGCCATGGAAAGGCTGGCGGGAAGGGGGACTTGGGGTGCCCTCGGGGGCCCCTGTACTGCCCATGCACTTGGCATGGGCAGTGCAGGGGCCCCCAGGCAAAGCCCCATCACGCATTTCACTGCCCGAATTCAGGGCAGTGAAATGCACGACGGGTGCTACTGCACCCGCTGCACATCAGCATTGCGGCCGGCTCTATTACGAGCCAGCAGCAATGTTGAGCTGACTTTTCCACTGGGCCAGCAGACGGTAACACTGTTACCGTCCGCTGGCCCAGTGGAAAAGTCGAAATAGGGAGCCAGAAATACCGCTAGCACTGGCGGCATTCTGGTGCCCGCAGCCTCGGCGGTCTTCTGTGAAGACCGATGAGGTTGTAATGAGGGCCAAAATCTGTAATTGCCATCAAATTAAACATATTGGGACTCATTATGACCCTGGCGGCCGGCAGTAAGCTGGCAGTAACACTGCCAATAGGCTGGCGGTATTCTGCCAGCTATGATGACCGTGGTGCAATAGCCACGGCCATACCGCCGGCCCCTCCACTATACCGCCAGGCAGTCATAATTCCCGCGACTGCCAGCCTGGCAACGGCGTAAACACTGCCATGGAAAGGCTGGCCGTTAGATGGAATTGGGGTGCCCCTGGGGACCCCTGCACTGCCCATGCACTTGGCATGGGCAGTGCAGGGGCCCCCAGGCAAAGCCCTGTTGCGCATTTTACTGCCCGAATTTTGGGCAGTGAAACGCATGACGGGTGCTACTGCACCCGCTGCACATCAGCATTGCCGCCGGCTCTATTACAAGCCGGCAGCAATGTTGATGTGACTTTTCCGCTGGGCCAGCGGACGGTAACACTGTTACCATCCGCTGGCCCAGCGGAAAAGTCGAAATAGGGAGCCAGCGGTATTTTGGCACCCACAGCCTCGGCGGTCTTCTGTGAAGACCACCGAGGTTGTAATGAGGGCCATTGTATGGCTTAACCTTGGCCATTTATCCATGCATTGAAATTTTTACCTGGAGGTTTTATACACAGTACACATCTTGCACAAGGCAGTGCTGGCCTGCCTTTCCACTGTTGCTCAACACTTAGCATTGCACTTAAATGGCTTTTTTGGGGGGCATGAGTGTGGCTAAGGACAACATAAGCGTATACCACTTCTTAAACCTAGCACAGCACAACTTTTTCCGTTTAGTGCAACACAGCGCATCAGGTGTTCATGGAGCACTGCATAAATGTTAGTTATTCTGTGTCCTGATTTGCAAGGATCTTGCCTATTAAAGAATAGCTGACTTTTAACTTCTGACTTGTAACAGCGGGGGGACAAACTGGACAGGGTGGGGCACAAAACGGGCTACCAATTTTAAGTATGTGGATTTATTTCGTGGAAATTTGAGAAAACAGAAAGTTTGGCATCACGTCGTGGTTACATATGGGTACTTCTGATTAATAAATAAATATTTAAATAAGCATCACTGTTGGGGGAATAGGAAACTTATGGGGTCAGGCGGCTGGTTGAGCAGGTAACCCGAAGCCTCTATGGTTTTGAGTAATTTAATTCCTCAGCCAATCCTACGTTTGGAAGAATCTGTGATTCATGATGCAGAGGAGGTGGCTAATCTCTTTAAAATAGGGGGCTTTAATAGATACAAAAAAACTGAACAAGGACGTCTATGTTGTGTGCTCCACCAGCTGTCGGAAAAAGTGCCACTCCTCTGACTCATCCTTGTACATCGGTGAGCATGGTACCACTGGATGCAAGCCAATTTTCCGGGTCCTGGATAGTACCAGTGATGGTCACTGTAATTTACCTCTGGTGTCCCAGGGACTCGGCTAGTACTGTGTCTGACAGGATGACCAAGCTACTCCTTTTGTATACTTGACTCTCCAAGGGCAGAGAGGACCAACCATCAAAAGTTTCCCAGGAGATGGTAGGCATGGAACTCAGATACATTGTAATATCACTCAATAAAGTTAATATCCATAAGAGAAGTGTATTTTTTTTTTTAACGGATTTTGTTTAAGTATTGGAAATGGAACATAGCTGACAATGTGAACAATACAAAACATTGATGGCCCTAGCACAGTCTGCTGTCGAGATACCACCTCAGTTTTATAATGCTTACGGGGTAAGGCACTGTCATTCAAATTATGCTGGTATCTCTGGACAATTATATGCTATCAGACATAGATCACAATCCTTGGCAATGGTTTTAACTGCTCAATTATCTTGTATTTACTTAAGGCTTGTTTACAGACCTAGTCAATACACCGAAACGATGAACAGAAGGTGGTAAACAGAATGCTATAAAATGTTGACTGTGTTTTACTATGTCTGCCTTTGCTCTAGATTCAGTCAAGGTCAGTATTTGAGTACTCACAACTCTGGGGTTTTAGCCCAGATAGCTGAGAACCTGCCAAAGATCCCAAAAGCCAAAGTTTCAAAAACATTTGACCTAGCATTGCACAGAGATTTCCATTTCATTTCTCCAAGGCAAAAACAAACAGTTATCAGGTCAAAGTACCAGGTATAACAGTGTTCTGATTCTAGAAGTGAAGCTCGGGATTGACTTGTGACAGTTCCTGTGATACCGATTAACTCTTATCAATATCTCATTTTTGGCGATGGGCTGACCCCGAGGACTGGAGAATGATGTCCTGGGGTGTAGCCCACCACAGGGAGTTCTGCCCCACAGGAAAATTTGGGGAATTGAGCAGTCCACCGACTGCAGTGTTTTATCGGCTATTTGGGCTATGGCGGGGCCCCGGGGGATAAAGAACCTGCCATTTTAAAGTAGGCAGTCACCATTTTATAGTGATGAAGTTTACCCCAGGAGAAGGTAGAGTATTACAGGTTCAAGTTTTTGCTGGGGGGGGGGGGGGGGGACATTTAGGGATGAGGGGTAGCTTAAGGTAGGTAACATATCTGTATAGTCGGGTTTTAGTTTTGTAAGGCAAAAGGCCCAGGATTCATATATGTGATGTGCACCTGGTTCAATAAAGTGGGCTTTTTCACACAAATACGGTGTCTGTGGTCTGGTCCGCTCCACCTAGTCCCCAAAGGGGTCCTGGGGGGAAGCCGACCACAGGGTGGTCTCCACCCTCACCCCCCCCCCCCCCCACCCCTGGGAGAATTTAGGGAATGGAGCAGCAACTGGTGACTTTTTGGGGCTCTTTGGCTATATAACTGGCCACTTTAAAGTAGCCAGACACCTTTTTAGAGTGCCAACATGGTGGCTGGCATTAGGTCACAAAGCGTTTTTTCCACCAGCCCCCATCTGCATTTATGAATTTTGGGCCTGTCCATAGTTGAGTTGGCTTGTTTTGACTGGCTTCACTGGAACAGGTGTGCAAGCGGGGATAAGAAATATCTATGGTTGTCACTTTGAAGCATGTGCAAGAGCGGTTGGCCGAGAAGTTGGCAATGGGTTAGCCAAGTTTATTGTTGTTGACAGCGGCAATCTAGGCTGAAAAGGAATGCGTAGACAAGCGCACGCCTGGACAAGGCAGGAAGTTTAAGGTTCATTAAGAAGTTAACTTGGTTAGAGGTTAATATTTGCAGGAAAACTGTATGTGTGGCTAGTGATGAGGTTTAGCCCAGGCGGAGGTAGAGGCTTGCAGGTTTAGGTTTTTGTTGGGGGGGAGGGATATTTGGAGGGGGTTAATTTAATATAGGTAACGTATCAGTATAGTGAGGTTTTAGTTTTGTAAGGCGAAAGGCCCAGGGTTTATATACGTGATGTGCACCTGTTTCGATAAATCAGACTTTTTCACACAAATACGGTGTCAGTGGGCTGTACTGTCCCCTCTATTCCCCATCTGCCCTTCAGAACCCATGACCTGTTGATATTCTGATCTGCATTCTTGATTTGATGATTACCACCAGCGGTATACCTGAGGATTGCATACTTTTGTGTGAGCTGTTGGTCTCTTTTCTGTGCTTCTAGAGTTTTCAGCCTGTAACAGTCTGCTTCACTACCTCACCCACTACTCTCTCAGGAGCGTGTCACTCATGTCATCTTGATACAACAGCCTATGCACGTATTTCGCTTGAATACCTGACGACGGGTCATGCAACGTGCCACCAACGAGCCACCCACTATCTTCTCTTGGAGAGATATTTATCTGAACATTTATTACTCTGCATTTCAATAAAGTGGCTGTATTTCTTTAATCTACCATTATTATCATATGTGGGGTCACACGAGGTGCCCCCACTGTAGCTACCTTCTATTCATGTGTGGTAGTTTACAGCAGCTTGAGTATGATATATATATATATATATATATATATATATATATATATATATATTATTTTCATTGTCTACTGTAATGTGCAATCTTCATCTTCATTGTGGTAAATAGTATTGTTTGCTTCAGACGTAGAGTGACAACATGTGTCCAACACATACTTTTTTCTCACTCCTTCTCTGACATTTTCACGTGGTCCAGTAGAACCTGCTATGAAATGACCACAAAGAAGAGAAAATTCTATGAATTATATTACCATAAGAGAGAGAGAACATTTTTACCAATAAGAAAAACAAAAATACTGTTACACACTCTAGATCTGGAAGGTTTCGGGATATATAATCAAATAGAAAATAAACCTCACAATACAGAGGTGTTTTATGTTTTTAAAACACTATTGACGACCTTGCTGCATATTTACTCTATCTGTATGTTGCAGTTGACAGGTATAATTTTTCCAACATAAAAGGGAAGTTATGAAACTACTGTTAATTATGTTGCTTCTTTGAAAAAACTTACCATTTCTTGTTGATTCAGTACATTACATGATGAACTCATCTGGAATAAAATCATCATACGTTCCAACAAAACATGCTTCCAGGAAAAGTTGTAGGTAAATGGTGACTCATCTCTTAAGGAAATTGTAGCAAGGTTAAGAAACTGGTGTTGTCCACGTAGTTTGCCAAATTAGCTTTATTGGACAATATGAGTATAGTCATAGTGTACAATATATTGCAGGAACTCAATGGTGTGGAAAAACAGAATAAGGATCATCTACACATTTCACATAAGGCAAGAATCAGGATTTTTCGCAACCAAGGATTCTGACTTGCCCTCTTCCCATTGTGCAAAAATAAAACTAATTTAGCTCATGAAACATTTTTGTCTGCCTATTGGCAAAGATGTCATAATTGTGGAATTATAGAGCATTTTTCTAAAGTGTGTAAAAAGGTGTCATGCATTACCATAAGTGAAGTATGTATACAGTTCAGTGATTGAAGTAGCCAGCCCTTTGCATCCAGATCAAGGCCGGTGTCAGAGTCCAGAGAAATTTCAAGTCCTGCCTTAAGCTCAGCTTTGGACCATACCATATGAGTAGTCCCAATATGGATGAGTCTTCTAAGGGTACTCCAGATATTGCACTGCACAAAGCAAACAAGGGGTGTTCAACACATTTTTGTTCACTGCTGCAGAGAAACCCCATAGATTCTGAATTTGAGGTGGTCTGTGATTAATCTACCATTATTCCAGAACACAATCCTATGGATTTAGCTAACCTTGTGTGTAATGCAATAAAAGATGTGACTGTCAAGGCTCATCAACGGTGGCAAGCAGGCTCTGGGGTCTATTGTTAAAGGACCTTGCAAATGTAGTTACAATAAGCAAGCCTTCCTAATATGTTCTCCTCCCACTTTGTGCAGGAAAATGCAAGTCTTCTTCCACAAAGTCACCTCAACTCGGTTCTTCTGCTTATAAATCGCTAGACGGATTCCTGGAATTTTCAATGCTGAATTTGTTCACATTGACTCAAACAACTTTTCAGGGGATATTAAAGTCCTACGTATTGTCTAATTATCAGCAGGCTAAGCAGATTTTGTTGTCAGAAAACATCAAAGATGTTCTTGATCGAAAAATTAACGAGGCCCAAAAAAATCCGATTACTGAGTCAGAGTCAAGCTGTGAGCCCTCTTTACAGTTCTAGAGGTAACTGATAATATCCATGTATTCTGACACCCTAGGTTCATCTGCCGCCTGGAAGAAAGGTACATGAAAAATAGGATCTCTCCCGACACAGCCTATCGAATGGTGTGAGAAGGGCGAGAAGTGCCCCCATAATGAGTGCACCTATAAAGTCTGGGGAAGGTTTCTGTCCTGTAGGTTCTTCCTCAACCATAGGTCTAGGCCTAGCCAACTACTCCATTAGGGTGGGCAATAGCAGAAAGATATGCTGCAAGGAACAGAGGGAAAAGAGGGCAATAGTTCTTACCCTAGTTCTACAAATTCCAGCAAGTGTGTTTTTAGCTAGTTTTTTTCATTTAAAGTGTCTCTTCATTAATTTAATGACTTCTGATAAGATCAAATGTGTTATTAAGAATTTTCAAAAACTGCATCAGACAAGTAAAAGCCTAGGCAGAATCGATTAAACTATATCAATGTTACCGTAATACAACTTGATTAACCTTAATGGGTGTTACATGAGCAATGTCCCAGCAGCTGCCACTTTCATAGTACAATTCAAATCCCTATTGGCTATGGTCAAATTTATAGTTTGGCAGAGAGAGTGACAGGCTATCCTCTGTGCCACCTGCATGATTTAGAGTCAGGTGGACCTTCAGTACGTTGACGGCGGTGACTACTCCATCTCCACCGCTGACATACACCTCCGACAGCAGAGAAAGGGCCTTCAGAGGTTTGGCCATTTGTCTACCAACCCTATGTAGAACGCCACAGAATAAAAATCCATTGGCGAGTGGCGTCATTGTTCTTTTAATTTTCAAAAAGAAAATCTGGCTTTACATTTTTTTTCCACAGTAATGTAAAATGACTTGTGCAGGTTTTCATATATTTTTCAGAGTTTGGAATGCCCATTATGTATCACTTGACATGACTGTGTGTAGTCTTACGGCCATTAATGCCACGTACTTGCTGAAATTCTATAAAATGTGCTAGATTCTGATATTCGATACGCATGAACTTTTCTGCATATTGATATTGCACTATGGCCCATATTTATACTTTTTGACGCTGAACTGCGCTAACGCAGTTCAGCGGAAAAAAGTTTACCGCTGGCTAGCGCCATACCAAGATGCCGGCACGGCGTCATATTTATGGTATGACGCTAGCCGGCTGTAAGGCATCAGAGGATGACGCTAGTACGGGCAGAGGCAAAAAAAATGCCTCTGCCCATACTAGCGACATTTTTTGATGTTAAAACCCCATGGACATGACTCTTGTATCAGTTAAGAAAGGAGTCATGCCCCCCAGCCCAATGGCCATGCCCGGGGGACTTATGTCCCCTGGGCATGGCCACTGGGCACAGTGCCATGTAGGGGGGCCCAAGATAGGCCCCAAATGGCACTTTAAAAAAAAACAAAAAAACTAACTTCTACCTACCTGGGATAGGGTCCCCCCATCCTTAGGTGTCTTTCTGGTGTGGGTGGGGGTGCGTGAGGGTGTCCCTGGGGCCAGGGACCCCATGGAAAAAGGACCACGGGTCCCCCAACGCCTGCCCTGACCCAGGCGTTAAATAATGGCGCTATTATTTAAGGCCCCATTTCCCTGCGCTAGGTTTTAGAACTGGGTTAAATATGGTGCAAGGGCCATACCGTCATTTTCTGGACAGGAGCGCCTACCTTGCATCTCATTGACGCAAGGTAGGTTTTCACGTCCAGAAAATGATGTTAGCTCCATAACTTTGGCGCTAGATGTGTCTAGCGCCAAAGTATAAATATGGAGTTAAATTTGCAGTGTCTTAGCGTACAAAAAAATGACGCTAATTCAGCGCAAAGAGAGTATAAATATGGGCCAATGTTTTCCTCTTTGTAAACCACTGATTGAGAGCTAAGATAGCGCCATACAAAATAATTAGGAAAAAAACAGCGCGGTTACTTGCATGCACCCCGGTGAATTTCCTGTCTCAGGCAGGGAAGCCTGCTTGTGTGGGATTACACTAACGCTGCCTTACTCAAAATAGCTTGCTGAAAAGTAGCATCTGTTAGATATTTACAAACCAAAATAGCTCGCCCCGTAGTCATCAGTCTAGCAATCTTCTCACTTCATAAACTATTCTATTTGTGGGCAATGTATTTTACGAAATGCAATGCAGCAGCCAATCAGCAGAGTAGCTATCAACAGTGCAGCATGTGCAGTGGCACCGGGGCTCGTCGTTCCGAAGAGCCCTCTGACCCCACGCATGAATGTATTCTACTGACTGGGAGTAGAAGCGCCCTTTTCATTGTTTGCATCAGGGCCTAGGGCCCTTTTGCTCTGTCACTGCTCCTAATGCTCATTTTTTGGCACTGTTTGTCAATAAGCTGTTTTTCAACGAGGTGTCTCGATGTGCGGCTGTTTCCCAGGTCCTGTTTTGCGTTACGGACATGTATTGATCCGCATATATGTAGCGCTTCCTATACGTGTGCATGGCGAAGCACTTTCTTCAGACCCCCAGCATCATTTTCTGGTTTCTGTCGTTACACAGGACAGTTTCTGTACGACTGCGTTCATTCAGGGCCAGATTTAAGGCAGTGCAACTGGTGCGGCCGCACTGGGCGCTGACCTGGGGAGGGGGCGCTGACCTCGGAGGGGGAGGGTGGGCGCTGTGTTTAGCACAGGGTTTAAAAACACCTGCTTCAGAGTACCCTGTGCATCCAGCTTTCAGGTAACAATAAAAATGTCAAGAAAACTCTTGTGATTAATGTTCCTCGTAGAGATAGAGAGACAGAGATCTTATTTTTGTCTAAAGGCAGTTTTGATTCGTCATATTGTAGTGACGAGTTTAATATCCCTGCTGCAAAGAAAGGATACTGTGTAGACAACAGATCTGTATTTTATGTGGATAGCTACTGCTTTTGTCACAGAGATTCTTTTGTTGCAGCAGTTCATAAGATACAACCCTTATATAGAACAGCAACTGTTACAAAGGAGCTGGGCAGGACACACATGTACACTTGCACTCATTTATTCACACACACGCGCACACACACATCCATTCACAACACTCATTTTCAAATATTCAAACATACACGCATGCACCAAACATTCATTTAAAAAACACACACACTTACCTTCAGCTCTGTAAGGGTTGGGACTGCTGCCTTCCCTCACTGGCTAAGCTAAGGTCAGCCAGTGAGGGAAGGCAGCAGTCCCAACTTGTCACAGAGTGGGATGGGGTCAGTGAAACTACTGACCCTACCCCACTCTGTGACGAGGTGTCACTGATTGACATTCAGCCCTGGACATTTCTGGGCTTAAAACTGAAGCGCCTCATCATGATGGAGAGTGCCTCGAGGCACCTTTGCTAGGCTGAAGAGGTCATGCCCACAGGGCTGTGACTTCTTCAGCCCAGCAAAGTTCAGCTCAGGCAGCCGGGAGCCTGTGCAAATAGCACATGTCTAGATCCTGGCTCTCTGACTTGAAAATAAAGAGTGTCTGTCAGGCTGAGCTGTGCTCAGCCTGACACACTTTTCTTGAGGAGCAAAAGGTGTGGGGGCGTGTCTCCTCAGCCCCAAAAGACGTGCAGCGGCTGATTAGGACGTTATGTGCCTTCCCTACTCTTTTATTAGCTATCCCTAATGTTGCTAAAAAAGGTTGGTTTGGGTAGATATACATTCTTATTAATAAAGCCAGCCCTTGCCAGTGCTTTAAAACAAATGAAATGTATGTGAGAGAGGGCCTTTGGTGAGATGAGGTGCCCTTTTGCCAGGAGGCGGTCATGGGGGGGTGCCAAAAATGATTATCGCATAGGACACCCTCAGCGCCAAAGCAGGTCTTGCGTTCATTGGAATCTTACCTGTTCTTTTGGCAGGCATATCACATTTGCATAGAAACCATCTGCTGTTTGTTGTGAATGCAAAATAGGACATTGGGAACAAAAGAGCTCTGTCTCCTGCCCCAAGGTCAGTGTGTCCTTTTCACCATCAACAGGGAAATGACACCAAGAAACAAGGCCTGCTGGGGCCCTTGAACTCATCAGCCTGTGGTCATTGATGTCTGGCAGGGACTTTATCAGAAGACCACAGCAGGAAGACGGACTGTCACAGTGGGACTCACACCCATTATTAATGTTCTGGCAGGATACGAAAAGGCCTTCAGAAATACTTGGACCTGCAGAACTAATTCTCATCGCAAAAACTGTTCTTTCATAATAACGCATATTGTGCCCAGGAGAAATATTGGCACGAAGGCACATTAGATGATGCATATGCTGTTAGAGCATCAGTTTCTGTGTCACTGGAGCCAGACGCCTGGAAGCTGCATTAGCTAGAGAGGACCAAAGGGCAGGCAAGGCGGACAGAGCAACAGGGCAAGAATGATAGGCAAACAAACATAGGGCGGGCAGGATATCTGGTTAGGAGAGACAATAGACGGTAATTCAGTGTAAGTCCCCAGCCTTGAAGCAGTGTCTCGGTCATTGTGTGCGAGTCTCATGCCTTGAAGCAAAGTTTAACTCAGTGTGTGTGGGTCTTACTTCTTGGGGCACAGCCTTATTTATCTGGGCCGAATCACTCACCTTGGTGCACAGTCTTAGAGAGAGCATGTGTTGCACCTTAATTCACGGCCCCTTGCAGTCTCTTGTCTTGGTGCACAGCCTTTCTACTTAGGTTTGAGTTTCATACCTTGGCACACATTCTTACTCGTTCTGTATTAGGTTCACCTCTTCGAATGCAACTAAATGAGTGTCAGTTTAACATTTAGAGAACAGGCTCACTCTTTGGGAGTGAGTCTTAACCTCACCTCTACCCTGTGGACATGAACAGGTCATGGGTATCCATAATGGAACTAGCAAGCCTTCTTAACTCTGGTTCACTCAGACACACATCATGCATGTATCACCAGTGTTTAATTTGAGCTGGCGGTTTCCGGTGCTCAGCACCAGCACTTAATTGTCAACACCAGCATTTATGACAGCCCACCACATGGTGGTGCTGTTTGTCTAATTTTGTGATGAGCACAACAGTTTATTAGTAAATAAAAATGCATTAAAAATGACTAATACCTACCACCTGAAGCTATAAGAATAGGTTGGGTGGCAGGTATTATCGATGTTTCATGTTTGATGGAGTGTGATGGTTAGTAGTTGTGTTGGTACTGTCATTGGCAGCGCCGGCAGGAGCAATGGGTAGTGCAAGCTGCAATGGCCTCCTGACAAGGGCCCAGCACTTATTATTATTATTTTTTTTTACAAATTAAGCACTATGTGTCACGTGGACTACACTCATACATACAGGCCCACATATGCTGTGATGTTAGTGAAAGTATCTTGGTCTAGCTTTTAGCAGCAACATTTTGCACGAGAGGGCTACTAGGCCACCACTCCTGCGATCAGATAAAAGGCCTGGTCACGACTATATATCATCACTGAAACACAGTATGCTGCCACTGCTCTACACGCCGGTCCCTGTGACAGGGACAGTAGTCCGCTGTCATTAAAAAGAGCATCCTTGGTGTGCCCTTCTGGGTCCTGAAAAGGTCAAGGATCACCCTCAGGAGCACACAACTCTGCCTGAGAGGAATTAGTATTGCCCGGCACTTGAGACCCATACCAGAGGTAAGCTAAAACTGCAAGAAACTGAGAGGTGGTGGAAGGGGAGATCATCCTTTCCTGTAGGACAGTGGTCTTGTGGCAGAAATTCTGTATATCTGAGTTTTGTAGTGTGTGAAATTCTGAATATCTGAGTTTTGTAGTGTGTGAAATTCTGTATTTCTGAGTTTTGTAGTGTGTGAAATTCTGTATGTCTGAGTTTTGTAGTGTGTGAAATTCTGTATATCTGAGTTTTGCAGTGTATGAAATTCTGTATATCTGAGTTTTGTAGTGTATGAAATTCTGTATATCTGAGTTTTGCACTGTGTGAAATTCTGTATATCTGAGTTTTGTAGTGTGTGAAATTATGTATATCTGAGTTTTGTAGTGTGTGAAATTCTGTATATCTGAGTTTTGTAGTGTGTAACAGTAAACCCCTGCTCTATAATAAAATAACACTGGTGGGATAATCAAGTTATTATACTACCAGGTGGTTCTTGAGTGCTGAGGCTTGTTCTACGACACACTCCCCTCCCTGAGAAGCCAATGACTGCTCACCATTGCTACCACTGAGAGGCGACTGGTGAGGGGGTGAGGGGGTGTACTTTCCCCAGTCTGCAAAGCATTACTAGTACAGAATCCCGGGACATCAAAGAAAATCACCCCAGCTTCCACTGCTGAGGCCCAGTAGCACCTGCCTGCCTCATTGCCCCGCCCCCTATTACACACCTTCACAAATTAAATCAGGTCTGCCTTAATTCAAACAGGGTCAGTTCAATGGCAATGCTACAATAGATACATAAGCATTATTCTATAAGTACATGAAACCTTGTATAGTATTCTTCATATCAATTATCTTACACTATGGGGGTTATTCTAACTTTGGAGGAGTGTTAATCCGTCCCAAAAGTGACGGTAAAGTGACGGATATACCACCAGCCGTATTACGAGTTCCATAGGATATAATGGAGTCGTAATACGGCTGGTGGTAAATCCGTCACTTTTCCGCCACTTTTGGGACGGATTACCACCTCCTCCAAAGTTAGAATAACCCCCGAAGTCTTGGGTGAAATAAACTTCAATGTCTATCCTGGGTGTTCGACTTGGCACAGTACATTGTAAATAAATGCTATTTCTGATGCAGTCAATTGTTTCATAATTTATAAAAATCGTGTTTTGGGTATCCATTGCATCTAATGAGGTGTTGTAAATATTGTGTTTTTTCTATTACAGAAACAATTCATTGCAATATGAAACGTGCATATTTAAATAAGTAACAAGTGAATAATTGTGATTGCCTCGAATGCACATTCATAGCTTGAACGTATGTGTTACAAATGTCTCATAAAATGGTGATAATCAATTTTATGGAAATACATCCATGATAGTTACATATCTTTCCTTGGGCATATAATTATTATGTGTTACTAATCACAGAGTTTCTACAAGGTGTGTGACTGAAGGTCACAAACCTTGTTATATTTCAGAAGAGAATATTTCAAAACAATTCTGCAGTGGCTGCCAGGGCACTTTTGTTTAATGTTTATTCTAACAATGTTCAACAAGCTCCAGGGCAAAGCCTCGTTTAGTGTTTATTTTAATAATTTTCAACAAGCTCTTTGGCATAGCCTTGTTTATTTTAACAATGTTTAAACAAGCTCCTAGGCTATACATAGTTTAATGTTTATTTTAACAATTTTTAACAAATTCTATGACCAAAAGGTATAGACCTCAAGCATCATGCCATAGGTAGAGAGGAGCTTCACCAGGGACATCGGACAAGACAGACACCACCGCAAACTGAGGGCTGCTGTGTGGTGGGTGGCCTTCACAGGTGGCTTGCGGGCTGTTTGCTTATTCACTCTTTTTGAACAATTTAGTGGGCTTAATAGCCAGAACACTAAGGACTTATTGTTCGGCAAAAAGGTATGCAAAGGTGAAGCACATTTGAAATGCAGAGTTGTGCAGTTTATTTACTAATCTGCTAGAACTGGGATAGTGCTTAGAAACAGCACAAAGATGGCGCTAGGACTATAAAATAGAATAAGAATGCTAGATTTTTGTTCCTGCTGTTTTGTTTATTTATATATTAATTACCGCTTGTTTTGTGTTTGGTTACAATTCATACCATATGCACTAGAATAGGATTTTAAAATAAAAAATTTAAAAGCGTTTTATGTTTCTGAAAGCTAGTGTTTTATTCCTTTACAAAAGAAGGTTTAGGTGTCCACTAATTGTCTTTGATCCATCTGATGGGTTTGATCATTGCCAGAAGCAATTCTTACACAAGCATTGCTCACTGGGTTGGGTATTGGTTGCTGTCCAACTAGGTTTCTAAATTGGGTTGGCACATTGACTAAGGCCCTCATTTCGACTTTGGCGGTCTTTTGCGAAGACCACAGTTGAAGTGGGCGGCAAAAGACCGCCAGTGTTGACAGTCCGAAGACCGCCGTATTACATGTCACCTATGGATTTCCTCCTATAAACAGGTGGAAATCCAACACCATCGGCCTGACTGACAGCAGGTGAGAGGCGGTTCCAACAACAGCACCACCGAACCAGAAGTACTCTGCCCGCCATATTAAAAGTAGTAATATGGCATGCCGGTGTGGCATTGGCGGTGGAACCATCAACATCCACCCCCTCCTGGTCGACCGCCTCGACGTGGGCTGCTGTGCGGCACAGACAGGTAGTTGGGCCAACCAGAAGGGGGGGAGTTTGTGTGTGGTAGGTGCATGTGTGCTAGCATGTGTGTGTGTGTGTGTGTCAGAATGGGTGTGCGTGCATGTGAGTGTGACTGTATGAATGAGTGTGTGGGTGTGACTGTATGCGTGCGTGGTGGTGTGTGAGAATGTATGCGGAGCATGGGGGGTGTGAATGTATGCAGAGGGTGGGGGTGTGTGTGTGAATGTGTACGGAGGGGGGGTGTGTGTGAATGTATGCGGAGGGGGTGCGTATGCGAGCGAGTGGGGGTGGGTGTCTGTGTTCTAGCGTGTGGGGGTGCGTGTGTGTGTGAGCAAGTGGAGGTGTGTGTCTGTGTTTGGTTGGATGGGGGTGTCTGTATGTGTGCGTGTCGTTGGGTGGGGGCATATGTATGTATGCATGCAGTTGTGTGGGTGACTGGGTGTATGCGTGCAGTTGGGTAGGGGTGTCTGGATGTATGCGTGCAGTTGGGTGGGGTGTCTGGATGTATGCGTGCAGTTGGATGGGTTGTCTGGATCTTTGCATGCGGTTGGGTGGGGATATCTGGATCTATGCGTGCAGTTGGATGGGGGCGTCTGGATGTATGCGTGCGGTTGGGTGGGGGTGTCTGGATGTATGCATGCGGTTGAGTGGGGGTGTGTGTCAGGAAGTGTGTGAGCGAGTGGGGTGTGTGTGGATGTGTGGGGATGCATGTGCCGGTGACAGGAATGGGGATTCCTGTCACCGGGTGCGTTACAGCCAGGGCTTTCGGGCAGGGCAACCGCTGCGAAAAGCCTGGCAGTTTGCTGCCACGTAATATGGCCGGCTGTCTTAGGCATGCCGCCGACCCAGAGGAGCTCACAGCCAGCTGCGCTGGTCCAACTGCACCAGCAGGACTGGTGGCGTTGTGGCAGTTTGGCTTTGGCCAAAACGGTGAAACAGAAGGGAGGGGTGTGTGGTAGGTGCATGTGTGCGAGCATATGTGTGTGTGTGTGTGTGTGTTAGAATGGGTGTGTGTGCATGTGAGTGTGACTGTATGAATGTGTGTGACTGTATGTGTGCGTGGTGGTGTGTGTGAATGTATGCGGAGCGTGGGTGTGTGTGTGTTAATGTATGCGGAGGGTGAGGCTGTGTGTGAATGTATGCGAAGGGTGTGTGTGTGTGTGTGTGAATGTATGCGAAGGGGGTGCGTATGCATGCGAGCGAGTGAGGGTGCGTATCTGTGTTCGAGCGTGTGGGGGCGTGTCTGTTTGTGTTCAAGCGTGTGTGCATGCGTGTCTGTGTTCGGTTCCATGGGGGTGTCTGTATGTATGCGTGTGGTTGGGTCGGGCGTATGTATGTATGTATGTGGTTGTGTGGGGGTGACTGGGTGTATGCGTGCAGTTGTGTAGGGTTGTCTGGATATATGCATGCCGTTGGGGGGGTGTCTGGATGCATAGATGCGGTTGGTTGGGGATGTCTGGATCTATGCGTGCAGTTGGGTGGGGGTATCTGGATCTATGCGGGTGGTTGAGTGGGGCGTCTGGATGTATGGGTGCGGTTGGGTGGAGTTGTCTGAATGTATGCTTGCGGTTGGGTGGGGGTGTGTGTCAGGAAGTGTGTGGGCGAGTGGGTGTGTGTCTGCAGGTGTGTGGACGTGTGGGAATGCATGTGCCGATGACAGGAATGGGGATTCCAGGAATGGGGATTCCTGTCTCTGGGTGCGTTGCTGCCAGGGTTTTCGTGGCAGGGCGACCGCTGCGAAAAGCCTAGCAGTTGGCTGCCTCGTAATATGGCAGGCGGTCTTAGGCATGCCGCGGGGCGGAGGAGCTCACCGCCAGCTGCGCCGGTCTGACTGCACCTGCGGGGCTGGCGGCGTTGTGGCAGTTTGGTTTCAGCCAAACCGCTGAACTTGTAATGCAGCTCTCTTTACCGCCAGGACCGCGGTTGTAAGACCACCACCAGGAGTGTGGCGGTTGGGACCACCACACTCGTAATGAGGACCCAAGTCTTTTGTGCCAGAGTTCAGAAAAATGTACCCTGCAGCTCTAGAATGTCCTATAATACATAAACATTTCATAGTATTCTTGAAGTGCAGATAATTATACAAAATAGTTCACGCACATTCTATCCAATTAAATGAGCAAGCAACTTATGTCAATCAGCCAACTCTGAGTTAAGGTTGCACCACTTCTACCCATAATGAAACTCATCTATGCCCATTAGCAAATCTTGAGAAAACCTTTCACAAAACAACCACAACTATTGATGTTACAGATGTAAAAAATAATTTAAAAGGGGGCAAAAGTGCAAGAAGTTCAATTAAACAGAAGGATAAATGGAAATTAAACAAGCATTGGCAATGCAATGGGTCTTGTGTTTGCTTGAGTTAGAGCTATTGGCGTTGTAAATTCCTAACCGGACTTTTCTTGCCACATAATTTGAAAATGAAAAGTAAAACAGTTGACATAAGCAAGCCGATTCAAAGTGTCACGCCGTCATAAGCGCAAAGGGGAGCCGCAAAGGAGAGACAGAAAGGAAAATGAAGTTTGCTTGCGGTCAAACATATTAGCAAAAGTGCAATTATCCATGTAACAGAGTCAATGACCAAGGCGGTAACAAAACTGCCCCATGGAGGGACAAACGTAAAGCATTTACCAATGATAACAAAGGATTTTTGAAAGGCAAGCCCATGAACGACTGATAGTGATGGGCGTGCGGTGGGTCTGGTTAAGAGACCCCAGATAGATTACAACCTGCGGGAGCGCTTGCATGCTTCAAATAACCTGTCAGCGGAAGTGATACCGTAAGGAGACTAGTCTAAATTGAGACCCTGGGCAACGGGTTTCACACCACTGACAAGTATACGGTCTGAGTACTTCCTCCTTAGCCCGCCTTACTGTAACACAGTATTTTCAAAGTTTCCTGAAGGAGATAGGCCTGCTGGCAGATCATGTATCGCAGTATTTTGATTTGAGATTTCTATTATTTATTGAAAGCATTTTTCAAGACAGCGATTAGGATCTTCAATTTGCGCAGTTTCTTTTCCCTCTTTTCAGTGTAAGATGCATAGATTGTCCTTAGGCCTCTGTCTTGCTCGCGTGCTAGATATTTTGGGTGGGATGTGAAAGAATGTGAAGAGTCTGAAGTTCCTTCTGGTATGCATGTATGTATGTATGCATGCATTATTTAATTTGTGAATAACCAGGCGTTGGCCCTCAATCCAGCCTTTGTTGTGTATTTTTCCAAAAAGTCTGCAGTTCACCCCAAATACAGACACAGAACAAGTCTAAAAGCATGCTCCCAAAAAATTGGAATTGGCATTTAAATTACAAGCTAGTTACCACTGCCAAGGTTAGGTGGTTTATGAAAAGTTTAAAAAATAGTAGTTTCTTGAATTGATCTGACTACTTGAATAATTTCTTCTATTTTTAAATTACAGTAGTAAGGGGTCTCAAAAACGAATGCCTCCAAATACTAAAGAATCCAAAGTTAGCCTGAAGGATTTATAAAAGTGGAGGACCTGAGAGGGCTGCAGGAGCTGCATTCTACCCTATCCTCTTCACTACCTGCATGTACCATCCACCTCCGGTAGTTGAAGCCGGACATCTTCAGTATCTCCAAGGTCCATCCTATGCAGAAGCCTCCAAGATCCTACTTCATCTGCACGAGGACACAGGTGATAGGTCCTCAACCGAGGAGCCTCAGGCAAAATCTAGAGTGTAATCTCTACTCACGTGAAAGTGATCATAGTTTTGATTTTGAATTATCATAACATTCCCCAGAGGGTTAACAGGTCTACTAATGAGTACTGTGTGAAAACTGCAGGTCACATGCCCAAATGCTAATTAGATAGCACAGTGGGTTCAGGAGTTTTTTGCGAAGATACTTGTGTAGTCTGCAGTTCACAAGTTCCTACTGAGGTAAACAGTTTGGTGGGTTATGTTCCTGCTACACACATCTGTGTGCATATTACAAAGTAAGAGTTTGCAGCCTTTTGGGGACTTTGAGTATGGACGTCATTAACATATATTATTAAGTACCAAAAAGATTAGTTTGTATTGTGTGTTATGTAAATGGTCATTATTTAAATAACAATAAACAAACACGTTGCATAAATATGTCACATTACTTGACACGTGCATGGCCTGATTCACTCTTTCGTGTAAGTTTACACATTTTTGCTATTCACGAATGACTTTACGAGTGGTATCTTTAACACTGTCCTATCTTTTTATGTGCAGATTTTCTACCATGATTGCAGAAACTCCACAATCGTAAAGATACTACTAGTAAAAATCTGTTTGTAAATAGCAAAGAATTAACAACTTATACACAAGTGTGAATCAGGGCCAATATGTGTTAATAAGTAAGTTCTCTCTATTATAAACACATAATACACATATTGAACCAAACAACTGGTGTTGTCTTATCTTATTCTGATGGTTTTATTACATACATTGTCTTCCCCTCTTTCTTTAGAAACCTTTTGCCTTTTAATAGAGTCTCTGAACAACAGAAAATATATTGTTATATTGTATATCGGTTTATCTCTTAGCCCACTTGCGAACAAACTGTCCATGTGGTTCAACTCACGGTGGCTTAAGGGTGGTGCAAGCTGTGGTAGGGTCCACTTGTGTTGATTTCTGATGCCCACTCTGACAAAAGACATTACTAATTGGCTTTGTAGTGGTGCAGTTGCAGAACATGCTGCGAGTCTTCATTCTTCTGTTCACTAATTACAAATCTTTTTTCATAGGAAGATGTTTGTCAGAAGTCCCCAGAACAGACAAAAATCTGGACTAAAGAGCTGAAATCCAGTGGGATTCAGCAATGTGAATGAGTCACTCAGTCAAAAAAAAAGTGATGGGTGACAACTTTAAGCTCAGGACTCTGCCAGCATTGTTTAAAACAAGATATAAGGCCTAGCTTTAAACATTGTGAAATGACATATTACTGCAGAACTGAGTGGTTATGATATTTTATGGACTAATACAAATGACCTGGCACTGAAAGCAGGAGAAATACTGGGTGGCTTTGATTTACTTTGTGTGTGTCACACATTTTAAGTCTTTAATTTAAACTGGTGAGGCACCAGCAATGTCGGCCAGGTCATCAATAACTATGTAGTATGCCGTTGACCCATATGCCCGCCAGAAATGTCAAGCGTGAAAAGTATGAATGAATGAATGGATGAATGGTCATTCGTAAACCACATGACTACCCAAAAGAGAGTTAGGTAGTAAAACATTAACGTTGAATACATATTGCCAGCAGAGTCAAGTGTATGTAGACTTCTGGCTTCCCATGTCCAGATTAGGGGACACTGTTACGTGCTTTAGGTATGGCTACGCCTGTTGAACTCAACCTGTTGTTACTTTTCTGTAATTTGTTCTTTATGTATTTATGCAATATGTTGCCCTATAACTCTTTGTCATTTCAATACTTGTTTTCAACCTAGGTGCAGATCTTGAGCACCCTCAGAACACCCCTATGCTCAATATGCATCAAACCACATTTGCACTCTTGAAGCTTGCCCTTCTCATTTCCAAAACCGCTGAATTCAACAAGAGAAATCTGAAAACGTAATCCTAATTCCTGGCTGACCACTATTCAGTTGCCTTTAATGCACAAATTTAAATTGAAGTAGCAATGTTTCAATGTGTAAGGAAAGAGGTAATAATGAGCTAAACATCTCAAACACTACAACAGCTTATCTGCATTCCAGTTAAATCCTATTAGAAGTAGCGACAGGTGGAAACAGATTTAGGGGTCTCACAATAATATCTTGGTTGAAAGCCAAATGATCTCAACACATTTTTTTGTCATTTAATTTCTCTGCTTCTGGCTTCTTCATATCCCTGGCATACATTATTTTATAGTGTGCAGGCAGGTTTTTTAACTAATAAATGGACAAGGCTATGGACCACATTCGACAAAACAAGTTAGGTACTGAGGTCAGAAGATGTTCTATTGAAAATGCCACCTTATCATACAGTATGTGCATAGGAACAATTGCTAAATCAAAGAACCATGCAAACAAAAACAAAAAATTGTAGTCAAATAATATGCAACATTTACCACAATATCAGGTATTTTATGATGGCTTTATGAAATTGGATGGCCCATTTAAATACACTGTCTTCCAAACCTGGAAAATGAGAAATTAATTAAAACGAAAAAACTTTTAATGACTTAAATAGAAAGAACGCTTGTTAAAGAATGAATCTATCCACCTACTTTGAGGGCACAATTTATTTGAACTTAAAAATAAATGATTAGAACAGAAACAAAAACCAATGCAATAGAGTCTTGAAGCTATGGTACCATCCAAAGACGCAGACACATTATCGGTTCCTCTCCTTCAGCTTCAGTAAAAGAATAGAAAATGCACAAAAAGAAAGGACACTGGGACGTAATTTCCAGATTTTTGAGTTACAAATTCCTGTGTAATTAGTGCAGGCAGTAGAGCTAGACTTTCTCAGATCCACACTTCTGCCTTCAGGGGACGTGGGATAACTTCCTATAGAAAAAGGCATAAAGGCTGTTTCATTGCAACTGCCATGGCAGCTCAAATGGTCTTAAAAAATGAAAACAAATTTCTAGGCTGACCTGGAATGAGTTTAAAAGTTTTCAGTTACCTACTACGATGAGTGCTTTAAAAAGTTGCGGTAGGGCCAGTGCTATGTGTATTTGACAGCCTGCAGTAATTCACACCAGGTTTGGAGGGTCATTGATATAACTAATCCAATTTAGCAATCACGCTGGACCCCTTTGGCCTTAGGGTGAAGGCCGACAATGTCAGTAGCCTTTCATCCTTCCGAGGTTTGTACAATTAGAACCACTGAGGTGATTAACAATAAATATCTCTTACTTGTTAACAGTGCAGATGGACGTCATTGGGGTTAATGATAGCACATCTACTATCAGTTTACATGTATAAATGCATCATCTTAAATAAATGCCAATTTAATTTTGGATAAATTGAGGGCTATTTCTTAGCATTTTACCTTTGCTCATTACAGGACATTTCCGAAAAATGAAACAACACTGTAGACTTCAACAAACTGGAAGAAATACATTTTTGAGAAACACCTGTGTAAGGAATTCAGGGTACATTTCTTATCGTTTCCTAAGAAATGAGCTAAATGATGCACTTTAAATGTATCTGCATCCCAGCTGTGTGTCAATGGAATACAATCGAATACATTTTGGAGAAATGTTATGCTATGTTAATGATTTATGAAGAGAGCTTTTACTCAAAGGGAGTCCTGGTGCTGAAGAACTGAGGTCTTAAAACAACTCTACTGAGTGGAAAGCCTATCATTGAAAAAACAGGGTCTTCAGTGATTTCCAAAAGATCAGAATGAATAGGGGTTATGCTCATAGAGATGAGGGAGTGCATTTCCGGCGTTTACCCCTTGTCCCTCCAAAAAGCAGTCCTCTGCCTCGTTCTCTCCTGCAGTGAGGAATGCCCAGTCTAGAATTGCAGGGCACAGCAGTCTGCCAGATGTCAGCGTGGAGGCAGCTGGGCCAAGCTGGTATAAGGATCGGAGAGCGAGGTAGAGTGCTTTAGGGTAAATGTAGCCAGTGGAGTTGTACCCTGAATGGAGGTATGTGGCCATGCCTATGCAAGCCAAAGAGTAGGATCAGCACAATCCTGGCGAGCTGCAACCTAAACATTAGCTCCTTGTGGGAGCCAATGTACAGTGCGCCACTGAGGTCTACTGTCAGGATAAGCGTAGTGTCGAGAACCACTTTGTGAAAGTTGGTTTTAATGGACACATATTCGTTAACATCTGGGAATTGGTGCATCAGGAAGATGTACATTGTCAACATCTTAACTATCTTATTTCTGTTTCAAAGACTATGCAGCATCGAATCAGAATATTAGAAATCTAAGCACCCTTGATTCTCTTTTCAATTGACAATTTATATAACACTGCCTACTACTGAAGCAACCTTTAAACATTGGAGGTATACAAAGGGGATGGGGAGATTCTGAATAGTTCAGCATTTATTATGCACTTGCTATCGTCAGTTGTTTTACCTTCGAGGACCCAGGATGTAAAACTAGTAGGTTCTATCATTCAGTTGGCTTG
Organism: Pleurodeles waltl; assembly: GCF_031143425.1. NCBI lineage: Eukaryota > Metazoa > Chordata > Amphibia > Caudata > Salamandridae > Pleurodeles > Pleurodeles waltl. Next base: position 102,265,852 of record NC_090446.1, read on the forward strand.
AAATGCATAGTGCCCACTGCAGCAGAAATGGCAAGTGAAGTGCCTACTTCCAATGTTTGTACAAAGCCTTTGGAAACATGGGAGAAAGTGCCTCCTCTCGTAGTGTACATACACCGGGGCATTCAAGAAGTGAACAGTGATCTCAGTTACCGACTGCAAATTTATGTTCAGGCTGGTCTACAAAATTTTCTTCTACACACTCATCACAGGTTTTTCCTTGTGAGAAGTATCATTCTTTCCAGGCTTAGATATTCAAATTGCATGGGTGCTCTTAGCAGCTCGTGGCACTGAAAACCCTTAAAAGTTGTGTAAGCACATCCAATCTGAGAATTAAATTTTAAAGAAAGAATATATCAGTCCCTAGTTTTACTATACCTTCAAAAGTAATTCCGCTGGAATCAGCCAACACAATCTCCAAATGTTGTATGTTAGAACGTTGAGGTTAGAAGTAGTGATCTATGACAATATCAACTGCAGACTATCAACTACTTACTGTCAAGACAAGTATATATGCATGGGTGTAGATTTGCTATTCGTATGACATATCATCAAGATAAGTAGAAGTGGAGTTAAGAATAATAACTTTCTACTCCTACTCGTCTAGACAAGCCTATATGGAAGATATCATGGTAGATATTGTTGCAGCTCGAAATCTGGTAGAAAAATCTTGACATCCAAGGATCAAGATTGTAGAACAACCTTATTTCCACTCCATGGGAAGAAAGTCATTTCTCGTTTACTGTATGTATTGGGGCAAAGCACCAAAATACGTACAGAAATGTTTATATAAAACCCTTCTGATCTTAAAATTAGTTTCCAAACATGAAAAGAGGATTCACGAACATAACAAAGAAAAATCAAGTGACTGATGCTTGGCAAAGCCATGATACTAGAAAACCTGGGTATGAGTTTATGGGAACAGAAGAAATACACTACTATTAGAAAAAAGAGGAAGACTAGAAATATTTAGCTACCATGGTCTACGAGGATGGGTGACTTGCAATAGTACTCATGAGTGCTGCCTGTCTGTCACTGGCTTACTCTTGCATTCTAGATCTCCACTAAGAAGTGGCCCATGTCAGCATACGGAGCATGGTTTACACACATTATATGACATCTTGCAACATAACTGCACGATAGGTGACATCATTCAACCGAGATCATAAATGATGGCTGATGTTGAAATAGCTCTCCCAAGGTTCTGAAAGTGGCAAATTATTTTTTTGTGTCATATAATGTTGAGGACCAGTCTTAATAAACTATTGGCAAACGCTCTGGCTTGGTTCCCAAGGGGCCTTCTCTACAGGTCTTCACACAGTCATCTGAAGGTTTTAGATAGAGGTTAGTGAGCCCTCACCATGCCGCCATGCTACATGGAGTTTGGAGACTTGGGGGTTCGGTGCATTGCATGGCAAAGGTCCTACCACACCTCCAGGAATTGCTGGAAATGACTGAAGATGGTTTGTACCTTGTCTGGGAATGGATGTGGTGGTGACTACACTTGTAAACAAGACTGTGTCTGCTTACAGAGGTCATTGAGCATCACTCAGTGGGAGCCCGGAAGAACCTAGAATGGCAAAAAAGAAGGTGCTCCTTAGGGCCTTGGAGCAGCGAGACCCTTGCAGGGCATGGCCAAAGGTCATGCGACGCCTCAGGAACTCACTGGGTAGTAATGAAAGCCATCCACTGTGGACTCCGGGTGGGCAGGAGAAAAAGACTCAAGCTGCAGCAGGAAGACTTCCCTGTGCCACTGATCATATGAGGGGTCTTGTCGCTCAGTAGGGTTTTTGACCTCACGGAAAAAGGTTCAAATCCTATTAGGGTCCACTCACCCCTCCTCATTCCGGGTTGATAAAATTAGTACCATCAACTTGAGTAATAGTAAACCAATGTTGTTTAGTGCCAATATGAATAACAGTTTATGTTTACCCTGTAGATTCTGAAAAATGTGACTAGCCCAGGGCATGGCCAAGGGCCACATACTCTGCTCCGAACCCCCAGTATTTGGCCAGATGGTGTGCAGCATTTTTTGCGTTCTAGTTTTCCAAGAATTGGCTCTAGCAATGTCAATGGAAATGCTGCCTGGAGGATCACCCTAACTTTCTGCATGACCAGAATGAGCACAAATTTCCAAGATAAAATATAGTTTGACATATTTTCAGAATGTTATGTGCCGAATTTAGTTATATGGTACCATGGGTTGTGGAAGCAATAAATAATGTTATTTTTATACTGCTGCAAGCAGTATCAATGTGCTCAAATATTAACTGGTACTGGCAGGGTATGCTTTAGTGCTGGCGGCTCCCGATGTGACAATCTTTTTGGCTCCCCCGACTCCCCATAACCTCCTCCTCGGATTCTCTCATTACTACCCGGCAAAACTGCTCCTAATCTCTCCATTGCCCCTCTGTCACATTCATTCCCTTTGTGTTAAAGCGCTGGTAAAGGCCAGCTAATCCACCCAGCTATCCACATAAAATACAGATCTGTTCATTGCAGCAGGCATATTTCCCCTCTGCGCTACTTTATGGTGAGTCAAAACTACCACTGGACAAAACTCATCTCTCTCTTTAGACGCACAAGAGTTATCTTGACATTTTTATTGCTGCCTGAAAGCTAGAGCACGAGGAACTCTGCAGCAGGCGCTTTTAAATTGTAAGTTATGCTAAACACAGCCCCCCCCTAAAAGAGGTCAATGCCACCCTTGAGGTCAGCGCCCAGTGCAGCCGCACCGGTCTCACCCCCCTAAAGCTGGCTCTGGGTACTGGGGACATGGCATGGTTTTGGACAGCCCTGCATGCAGTACCTAAGGGTACTAGTGTGCAGTAAGGGGTGCTGTTAGGGGTGTGTTGCAGCATTTAAGAAAGAGCTTTTATTGTCTTCATACCTGAGGTCTGGCATGAAGGGAAAATATTTTCATATTAGTTTGTGACCTAAAGTTAAATTTGCAATCTAGGTCCAAAATTAGTCCTTGTTTGTGAAAAGTTCCCCTTCTTGTATTGAGTTTACCCAAACCTTCTACCCATGGCCTAACAAAATGTATTCTCACTAGAACACTTGCAGACTGCTTTGTGAACCTGGAAGGAACCACCAGAGATAAAGTCATTAGCTCTTTTCACCAGATGAGACTCAAGGCTTACATGGAAATTTAAGCCCGCATTTATACTTTTTTAGCGCCGCGTTTGCCCCGCTTTTTGACGCAAAACAGCGCAAATTTACAAAATGCAATTGTATTTTGTAAGTTTGCGCCGATTGTGCGTCAAAAAACGACGCAAATGCGGCGCTAAAAAAGTATAAATATGGGCCCTAGTTTCTAAACTGGTTTGCGTGCTTTCTAATAATCTGTCCATTTTTTTATAATCTCCTCAAATACTACTGAACCTATTTACACCAGCCTGAGAAAGATCCTTCATTGACATAAGTAATATCATAATGCTAGTCTGTGCAATTCCGGGCAGCCATTGTTGCTGCATCGGACACCAAATTATCCAGTGAGACTTTCAATGGCACATGCAATGTTTGGTTACTACCCTAATTGCATTTTGTATTCCCCTGACCACATTCCACAAAGGTTTACAGGACAAAACTTACTTGCACATTTGCTTGTGTGGAGAATTCCTGCGGATTTATATGACAGGTTAAAAGTTTTAAAGAAAAAAATGTTTTTTCTATGAACTAACCTTCTCATATGTGCCTACAGAAGCTCTATTTTGCCTGTTGTCGTGTGAAAGAGGGGAAAAAGTACAGAATGAGAGAGATAGAGAGAAAGTTGGTCAGAGAAACAGAATGGAATAAAATAGAGAGGAGAGAGAGAGACAGAAAGAGGCGAAGAAGGATTGTGAGACGGAGAGAGGGAACAGAGAGAGAGAAAGACACAAAAGAGAGCTAGAGAGAAAGAGATAGGGAAGAGAAAGTGAGAATTATACATACATAGAGAGAGTCAAAAAAGTGAGGTGAAGAGAAAGCAAGCGATAGGGATAACGGACAGAGAGCGTGAGAGGGAGAAGGAATTAGAGAGAGAGGAACTGTAGGGAGCTGTGACGTTGCAAGGGCACCTCGGGCCCTAATGCAAAGAAGGAAACGGGGCCTCCCATCTCCTGCTCTGGCAGCAATAAAAGCCGCCAGGTTTGCTGAGGTGGCCTCCTCCGAACCCTGCGCCCCAGTACCACTGCACCTGCTGCACTATCGATAGGGAGGGAGTGTCCTTAACTCACGCATGCCAACATTTTAGAACAGGAAAGTAGAAAATATTAAAACTGTAATCGGCAGAATGTAGTTCCCACTATGACTTCTACTGAAGGAGAGGCAATTTCAAGAGGGTGCTAGCCGCAGCTCGGGAATCTCCCGCCAGAATCGGGCCCACTGGCACATAAATTAACTTATGCTGCAATTAGTTGCCAACAATCACTCACTGTCCTCAACTTGACGAAGAACATTGCGTAATCAAGACATTTCCCCAAACGTTCATTTCTTCCAGTTACGGACGGCATATAAAGAGGGTGTTGCTGGAATATTTTTGACACAGGTGGCAGCAGTAACACGCCATGTCAACAACTTTCCTGGCAGACCGGTGAAACGTTCCGAGGTTGTGCAACGAGAAGTTGTTCGCTCGTTCATTTCCAACTTTGTGCCTGTTCGGAAACACGAAGCACCAGGACTGCGCACGAGGCGCTTCCTGCCTCCTCCTCCTCCTACTCTAAAGTTAGTGTCAGCGGCCCTTGGGATCCCCTCCGAGAGCGCGAGCCCCGCGGAAGCGCGCGCCCGCTGAGGGCGCGGCCCCGGGTCAGCTTCCACAGCTGCCCCTCAGCGGGCTCTGCAAAGGCCGGCGGCCCTGGCTCCCGCTCTGGAATGACTGCAGAACAAAAGGCCAGTGATAACATTGCTAAAGGCACAACCTGTCTCCCAGCTCGTGCTTACAGTAAATACCGCCTCCCCCCGCTCTCTGCAGCGCGGAGAAGCGAGTGTTACGTACGATTCCGTGCCGAATGCGTTGCTGTCAGCGGTGCAGCAGGTGCAGTGGCACCGGGGCCGTGAACGGCTCTCCGCACCCCAACCCGGGTCTCGTGGCTGAGTTGGTAAACTCAACCTCTGAAGCCCTCTGCGTTTGACCTCGTGGGCCCAGGATAACACATTCAGCAGGTCCACCCCGCCTTTCATATTTCCCAGGTTGATAAAATGAGTATGACGGAGTAGGATAGCAATAAACATCTGCTAATCAACGCCAAAATGCCGTTTTCGGTTAATGTGTGCTTCAAATTAAGCCATGAAAGAGGAACTCAGTGCTGAGAAGTGCAGGTACTCTCTCCTTCAAATGAAAGAAGTGCAGGTACTCAGTTCCGGACAGTACCTGCCCATTTAAAGCACTGGCTACTGACACTAGTTCTGGCTGACTCACAAAACTAAATGAACAAGTAGGTTTGACAGCATTCCCAAACTCCTCTGGAAACTTCCCCACCCCGAAGTTTGGAACTTTACGCCTGACGAAGCAGGAGTAAATATCCCTCAGGGTGTGAAGGGGATTGGAATACGCTCAAAACTGAGATAGTCAGTGCTGGCAGGTGGCCGTAAGAGAGTCGTGTCCTGTTTTGAGAACCCCAATAATTTGAGGGTCTTATCCAGGCAGATCTCCGTAGACCTTAGATCTTTGCTAATAAAACGAAAACAGACAGATGATTCTCACTCCTCCGTCTGAGTGACACTCACAACAGTTAGCCTGAAATCCGACCAAATTGTCAGAAAGTCACTTGTTTCTGCTGATGAAAAATAAAGGAGTCCTTCCCCAAAGCAACAAACATTAGGGTACACTCACATATTGGTGTCATGTAATGAATATAATATATCACGCTGTTCTTCTGCAAATCATGTAAGAATTGTCAATGCACTAGGAAATACCCCAGTGATTGAAATAGGACAGGAATGACTACAAGCTGTTCCCCAAACACCGGTCATCACGCATCCCTAATGTACAAATTTAAGAATTTCTGATAGTTTTTTGGCACCACAGTATTTAGGCCTAGATTATTTGCCGAGCCATGTAACAACTCTTCCATATCTGTAAGGTCTGTAAGCCATAAAGCCTAAGGTCAGTTCTCCACTTCACAGCATCTCTCCCAGCAACCAGTTTTTCTATCTGCCTAGCCACAATAGCCAGGGGCTTTCATGCCATTCTTCACTTAAGGAAACTAGAGGCAGATAGGACCAATGAGCTCAGAAGTTTTGTTTGCAACACAGGATTGCAAAGAGTGAGTGAGTGAAATACTTGTGCAGTACAACATTCACAGTATGGCATTTTGGGTGCTGTATTTGTAATCACCCTGTTGTGGTGCCGGGGTAGAGACAGAAGCAGCAGTAACAAAGCAAATGAGCTTTAAGAACTTTCTAGAAAGTGAAGTTGTTCCTAATCTGGATCAACTCTAATGGTAATTTGTGTTCCACAAGGCTCACTTGAATGACAAATACACAACTACTGCAATGGGAGCACCCAAATCGGATAACCGAGTGTTGAAATGGGGATTTCAAAGGAAGAGGGCCCCAATGAAAATAGCTGTGTAATTTGCTCTGAAAAGCATTTTGGCTGATATCTTAGGTGGTTTTCAGAGAACAGCCAGTCGCGGCTGGCGACGGGGCAAGTGGCGGGGCAGGGGGAATAAAACAAAAATAAAAACAAAAATTAAAAGAAACTTACCTGAACCTCACCACCACATCGCTGCTCTCTGCTGCACTCCAGGCACAGCCTCCCAGCCTGCCCTGTAGCCAATCATGACGCTGCTCAGAGCAGTGTTACGATTGGCTAGAGCGCCCTGGTTGGGTGCTCCAACATAGATTAGGAGCCTGGGCCTACTTTCTCCAACCTGGCAACACAGTGCCGGGTTGGAGAGAGCCCTCTGCACATGTGTGTTTGGCCGGCCTGAGACAGACGGCCAAACAAACATGCTCACTGTGGGGAGTGCACTGTGCACTCCCCTCAGTGCTCGTCACCCCCATGACCCTGCACCATTGTTTAATATTGTTTTATTTTTAAAGGTTTGCAGCTCCAGCTGGTGGGGGGTGGGGGGGAAAACACTTCCCTGCCATAGCGGAGGAGCTGCCCCGAGAAGAGCACATAGACTTAAACTGAATTCATTGTGCCACTAGGAACCAGTGAAGTCCCCTATGAGTTAAACAGAACATGTCAAAGGCTTGGAAGTTGAGGACCGAGCAAACTAGCATATTCTGGACTCATCGTTTGTCAGTAAGCAATGCTATCCTACCAAAAAATTCCTGACAAAAGGAAGCATATTTCACATTTTTCTTTCTACAGCATCAAGTGGGGGAAAGGGGAATGAGAAAGAGGTAATTCAGCAGCCACTCTGACTCTAGAGGAACTGGTTGGAAATGTTCCTGCCTTCTACCTGTATAAGGGAAATAAATATGTTTTTGTATCTAATTTAACACACACAATACTGTTTCTTACAACAAGGTATCCTAACCATCTAGCTTCTAAGAATTTCTTGATTGTCTGCTCCCCTTATCAATAATTAATATTGTCCTCTAATAAACATCCATACCAAAAAAGAGTATATTTGAATCTGTCCCCCTGGAGCATTCGTTCTGAGTTGATCCATCTTGTACCACATAGCTGATGGAGAAGAATATGACTCCTGGCAGGACTCGTTCTGACATGGCCTCAAAAACTCTTTGGAAAAGTAGCAGTCTTCGGGAATGCTCTCAATAGCATAGAAGCAACAAATACGTTCCAACAATCCAGAGCTGAAATGCAGACTCCAATGCAAAATGAAGCAATGTTGCTGCTCGTGTCCTGAATGCCATCTAAATGATTGAAAACCAAGGCTTTCTGTGTCCTGCTTCCTGGAATGGCTTCACTAGCGCTAAACACTATATAGTTCTACGATGTCCAACTTGCTTCCAGCAACACTGCATCTTGTTACCAGGCAGGTTTATTTTCTTTATCTTCAATCAATGGATTTCTTCCATTTATCCACATCTCTTATTCTTTTAGTGAAGGTAACAACTTTGATTACAATTTACGAACAAAACTGGGATTTCTGAGTAGCAAACCAGGAGGTTAAGGCAACAGACAATGGTGTAGTCGAGTCTGGACAAACACCCTGCATTTATCTCCCCATTCTCAGGTGGGAAGATTGAATCATAGGTGTTTCATGATGATAAACATGATAACAGGAAGATACCACTGAATTGTCCTGCCTCTTAGATTTATTTATCAAGAAGGAACCTAAAACTCGTCACTTTTGAGACAGGAAAAGGAGAATCTCTTACACGTCAGCAAGAAGAACGGGATCACATGGAGTCATGACCCATTATCAGTATTTCTGCATCTAAAGTATTTAGTTTCAAGAAGTACTTGTTGATCTATATTTGGGTAGTCAGAAGGTGGGCGTGGAGAGTATCTTGGCCATCCCTCGCAGCCCTACCACAGACAGGATGTGGTGAAAACTGGAATGAACCACCATATCAAAAGTAGCAGGGGGGTTGATGAGACAGTTTGGGGAGCCACCATCAAGTCCTAGCCTGTTGTCACCAATCACCATATTTAATACTGTATTGATCCCCACTCCTGGTCTGGAACCACTCAAGCTATGATCCAACAGGCAGAACATGTTAGGTAGCTGGTAAGCTACTGAGCAAGATAATCTTCCCCAATCTTGGCTATAGCCAAAGCAGGATGAAGGAAGTACTTGGGATCAGTGTGAATATCCAAGCAAGGCTTCTTAACAAGAGATTTGATTAGAGCATCCTTATGGATTTTGTGAACAGTGTATGAAGAGAGAGAAGAATTGAGAATGGAGGTTAAGGCAGGAGTGACCACAGTGGGGCCAATAACTAAAAAAAATGAGACCGGGCAGACAGAAAGTACCGCCTGCTTGGAAATGTAGTGGAAAAACATCCTGGGCTCTGTTTAGTAACTGATCTTTCTGCTCAATTGAAGTGCCACAGATAGTGTCACAAGGAATGTTATTACCATAAATTAGCTGTAATTTATATGTAAATCATTTGGTAAGCTAGGCATTTCATAAAGTGCCTACGAGGGAGGGACTGCAGAGATTATGCTGACGAGCTGATGAATTTGATAACAGCCATAATCAAAGTGTGATAACCGGGAGGCATTACAGATCGAATCCTGAAAAACAGTGGTTTCACCAGGAGTTAGAAATGTTTGTAGTTCTTCAATGTAGTATGAAGGAGAAAATGAGAATCATTAGAAAATGCAAACATTACTTACACATAGCTTCCCATACTTTGAGACTCTGAAGTTTAAAATGCGAGTGTATTAGCAATTATTTGGCCGTCTATAACCACTCATTCTTCTTCCCCTAGAGAAAGACCTGACTGAGGCCCTCATTATGAGTTTACTCTTGGGGCCAGAAAACCGGCTCTCCAGTTTTCCACCCACTGGCCCTATTATGAGTTTCCCGCTCGCCCAGCAGGAAACAGGCCACAACATTGACGCTGGCTCGTAATCAAGCCGGCAGCAATGTTGCGGTGCGTCGGGTGCAACAGCACCCGTCGCACTTTTCACTGCCTGTAATTCAGGCAGTGAAAAGCACGATGGGGCTGTCCATGGGGGCCCCTGCACTGCCCATACCAAGTGCATGGGCAATGCAGGGTCCCCCATGGGACCCACGCCACACCGTCTCCGTCAGCCTTTGCATGGTGGTGGAACCACTATGCAATAGCCAGCGGAGAGGGGACTCGTAATACCCAGGGCAGTGCTGCCTGCAGCGCTGCCCTGGCAGATTAAGACCGCTAGCACCACCAGGCTGTTGACCGGCAGCAACCTGGCGGTGGCGGCAGTCAGACCGCGGAGGCTCTCCCACGGTCATAATGTGGAGGCCGGAGTGCTGCTTTGCCTGCGGTCAGATCGCCACCGCAAGTCTGGCGGTCCATGGACCCCCAGACTCGTAATAAGGGCCTGAATGTTTAATCACGTCGTCTTTAAAAGATTGTCCTATAATTGGCTAAATAAAGCAGAAGCCTGACCACTACTGAACTTGTTCCTGATACAGTAAGGACTATTCCCTTAAATAAATGGTGCTTGACAAGTTTCTCAGGAATTACTATTTCAACTTGAATTATGAAATGGCGAGACTAGAACGTAAGAAGAGTTTTGTTGATTTTCACAGTATCTTGTGCAGCAAATGTCAGGTAAGTAGCATGCACAGATTCACGCACTGGATGAGGAACCTCCTGAAAGAGCTTGTGAGCCCATGTGGCTTCTGGAAAAGCAAGGTCTTGGCTGGTGAGAGGGTCGTTGCCTAAAACATCATAGTTTTTAAAGGTTATAACCATTGCTAAAAGACAGAAAAATTATCAGGGAAATACCCCAGAAGCAGCAAGGATACATACAAGGGCAAAGTTAAGATTAAAAAAATAATAAACCACATGGGGGTAACAAACAACTTCTGTAAGGCCATCTCCACTAGAAATTTCAGAGAAAATTTAAGATTAGACTTACAGGAGCTACCTTCCCTATTTTTCTAGCTTTCCTTCTCATTGAAGAACTGTGTATCCTTTGGGGGTTGGAATTGAAATCTCGGGCCCTGAGGTCCCATGTGGTCAGAGTTGTGTGAGCAAAACTAGACCCTAGTGGTTATCAGATACAGAAGAGTAAATTTCCCAGTAATGTTTTACCAAAGAGCGAACATTAAGTAGCACAGCAGATACAGGTGATATCTGGAGGAAATCTGCCTTTTCTGTGTGGTAACCCCACTTTTTTCACCTTTTTCAGGACCTTATTTTTTTTGCTGGACGTAGAACTCTGTGCTCTGTTACCCCAGCTAAGCAGGTGTGCAGTGCTGTGCTCTCCGTTTAAAGATGGTTTAACTAACTTATCCCTGATTGACTTCATGAACTTCACTAACTAGTATATGGTAAAGAGGATGTGCAATTAGATGCCACCTGTTGACTGCAGCACCTACTGTGCCATCCACAGTCGGGCGGAAAACAAGTCACCACTTAGAACACCTTACTGCCCGCAGGGTACAGTGCATAATAAAGTGGAACATGTGTTACATTAGGAATGGCATGTTGCCCAGTATCTACGTCCAAAACAACGTCAGACTGTAGCTGGCACATAAGGAATGTCAAACTATAGATTAAACATTTTTATCTATAACTTTTGACCTATACTAGCAACATGCTTCATTCAAAGACTTATTTTTAAATTTAACAAAAATCCAATCTCATCTTGAGGTTGGACTTTTGTTAAATATATTTATAATGTGACTTTTAAAAAGGTACCTTTACCCTGCCTGAAGCTGTTGTGGGTTCATTTGCATTAGCACACCAGCCTCTGTGCAGCCTATACTTGGCCCCAATGAAGCGTGAAAAGCGATGAAGACTGTTCCCAAAGCAAGGACAATGTCCTGGGAGTGGGGAGCTGATTTCTTCCACAGAAAGATTAGCTGGGGTGGACCAAGGAACTTAACCAACTTCAAAGGGGCCTGGCCTGTCTTGAGTAAATGTTAAGTAGCACCTAGAAAGTTTCAGCCTTTGTCACTCTAGTCAGGCTGGCACCAACCCAGTGTGAGGAAAGCTATCCCCATAACCAGTTTTGAGTGACCATACAGGGTGAGACTGCTTACTACCCCGGACAGTCAGTTTCTGCACTAGTGGAGAATGGTTTCCCCGTTTTGAATTTTGAGAGTGAGGGGCACTATAGGATTGTTTGCATCAGGGCAAACAAAAACTGCTGCAAAAGTGGGTAGGGTTGCCCCCAAGAACTTTTACCCCATTGTTTAAGGAAGAGCTAGGAGCCACCCTTTACCACTAGCTGGCGTCAGGCATATAAATGGCACCACCAAGGCACCATTTTCAAAACACCTACTGCACCTGAAGAAGATCAGAAGAGGTGTGGGTCTGCTGCCAGTGACCAGAGACGAACCCTGAAGGACTGGTCCTGCTCCTTTCTTGAAACTGGGAAAGAGATGAGGATTCCACAGTTCAGCTGGCAGATCTCCTGTGTGGCTATGCGGATGCAGCAAGCTGCAAGAGCCATTTTCCCTAAGTGTTCAGATCACCAGTGGCAACTGGGCCTGGACCTGACTTTGCTATTGGCATCTTACTGACACCCTGAGAGTCTCTAAGTGCTTTCTACCGAAGTTGTGGAGCCTAGAGGTGTACTCATTTGGTTTTTTGCACACCAAAAGAAAGTTTGGAAAGTTTTGAAACCTTTTCCTCCTGAGCTTCAGCGGGACCTGTCAGAAAAAGTATGTGAACAGCAGTTCTACACTGTTGGATTGGATTTCAGTTTTGTCCCGCACAAAGTTAGTCCATTCTGCGTTTGGACTCAGAAACCTGTCAGTGAGAAATCGCCAAAGCTCCAGTGAGACCAACTTGCTTTGGTTATCCATCATTCAGTTCAACAACAGCGGCTGCAGTTTCAGTGGCAGCCGTGTTGGAGGATTTTGCTATTCTACATTCAGAGTTAAAGGAAATTTAAACACTTTTCTTAAAAAGCAAAGAGATAAAATCCCCTTGTGAAGTGGGACTTAGAAACGTTTTGGAACTTTTTGACTTCCAGGCTTTCACCGCAATCAATCCACTTGGTGTATCTGGCCAGGTCTCCATCGTTCTTGCCCTCAAACCGCACCTAGGTCCTGGTCCACTACTTCCATGGGCGTTTGTTGCTTTTTAACACCATTTAGTCTTAATAAAATAAAACTTCAAATCTCCATTTCCCCTTATTGGATTTTTGTTGTTTTGGTGTCATTTTGTTTATTAAAATGTATTTTTGTCTACCAAGGTTTAGGATTTTCATTGTTTGGTCTTTTGACTTTACAACTTTTTTTGATACTGCACAAATACGTCATAACACATTGCCCTACCTTAAACCTATCTGCTCTGTGCCATAGCTAGCAGAGGGTTGAGCTCAGGTTAATTTGGTGACTTTGGTATTCACCCTGACAAGTTAGTGTTATTATTCTTTGAGGTGGACAACATATCACCCCAAAGAATAATCCACTTTCTTACAGTATCAAAATATAATACATGGTTAACTTGACATGCGGAGCTCTGCCAGCTGTGCTGGTGGCTTGCTAAGGGAATGCTAAGTATCCAACCTAGTTAGAAAAGATAGGTGTCGCCAACATAACTTAGATTATGCAATGTGATGACATCATAGTGCAGGTTACAGCATTATCTTCCGATCTCTGCAGTCTCAATGAAGACAGATGCGGATGAGCCTGCATTTGTCAAGTCTTCCGTGTACCACTGTCACACATCCAGCATGCAGCCGTCCATAAATAAGATTCAGCAACCTGGCACATGACTACCAACCTGGCAAAGAACTAGCCAGCAGATCTCGAGTCTAACCCTACTCTCAATATGATGGGGAGAAAGTCACCACCACAAATAAAGATGGACTAACAGTCAAATGTGAGGTTAGTGTAGTTTTTGTGAGGTAAGGTATGCCTAAGATTCTAACCCTGAGTCAGCAGAAATCAATCAGAAGCATCTTTCTTTTAAAAGTATCAGGAGGCATAGAGGTAACTCTATTTACTTTTAAATTCCCAAACATGGAAATGCACAAGGCCCATCTGCACAAGCGTTATACAGCTAATGCCAACAATGACAAAATAATCCTCTAGCTGATGCAAAATGTGCAAAAATATCTGAACCTCTGCAAGGTGGTCTGTTAGCTTTCAGGAGAACTGGTGTTTATTGGGTCTTAGCACACATTTGAAAAGCAAGCTCGTTTAGTTAATCCAATACACAAACGTGGCCTATATTGACAGTTATCAGTACTGTAATGCCTAAAATACATGCTACCATTGTCAAACAAACAGCAAAGTGTTCTTACAAATGACTGTTCCACAGGGTAAATAGTCTCTAACCATCACCAGTCACAGGCCTGATGCTCACCACCAGTGTCAAATAAGGCTGTGTTCTGGGGATCTGCAAGATGAAAAAGTGGGTGAGAAAACTTGCAAGTGAGAGTTCCTGGTCAATCTGACCTTTGAACCTTTCAGGTTTGTCTTGCCTCTAGGCAGGGTCTTTATCCAGCATGATTGCAGGTTTTGGAGGCTCCAGTGCTGACTCTTTCTTTAGTCAATCCTTTACTAAGATGGAATCTCTTTGTGCCAGTGAACATCTAGTTACAGCAGACCAGCTCCAGTTCTTTCTGAAGTGCCAAGCAGTCAATCAAGCCAATCAAGGTTTCCCACATGTCCTTGAAGCTTTGACCTAACTTTGATAAAATGGAAAAAGGCGATGTACTTAAAAAACACTCCTCTATTGGCCCTGTAGTGTTTTCAAAAACTCCAGAGCTTTGCCCCACACTAGTCCCTGGAGATCAAGTGGAGCAATACTGATACAAATTTCCCAAACTAATCAGAGAAATGTCACTCCAAAGAGGCTTCTACCAACCAAAGGGCTTTCTTTCAGGGCAAAGGGGGGTAACCTAGAGGCAACAAGTGTTTATAGTGTCTGATCCGGACATCTGCAAATTAAGTAGGCAGCTTCCCGGGAACACTGCCAGGGGCAGTTGCTCAGCAGTAGTTTGGTTGACTTAAGGGTTGAGGTCAAACTCAACCAGGATGATAGCATCAAATGGACCTTTAAGCATAGTGGTAGCTGGTTATCGATAAAGGTTGGGGGGCTTAATACCTGCAGCAAGTAGGCAAATAAAGTTAACACGCTTGACTATCAATTGGGAGTTGGGGGTAAATAAGGGTTTGAAAATATAGACAAACACTGCTTTGTAGATCATATTTCCATATACATTCACTAGAAAAGTCATAGATTCTAAAAGGGCATTCCATAAATATTCCAGTTATGTCATGGAATGCAGACTTAGGCCAACCCTCCTTAGGAATGTTGCAGAATATTTTAAGAAAATGGTCTCTAAACGGAGCACTTACATTACAGTCAACGATTTACAGGATGAACAGCAGAAAAGCATTTGTTTTGCAATGGATATATGCAGCCAGTTAAACACCTATTGGGTCCACCTAGGAAGAGTCAGCCGGAGCACTAGGTGGGTTTCACTGGTTGCAGGTGGCCAGATAGAAGAATTAAACATCTATTAACAGGAGTAAGAAATGTATGTTTAAGGACATACCTTACCAGGCTCTTTCTGGGTGGCACATGAGGATTGTTTCTTGTAGGTCTTAAAGATGGTGGCTCTATTTGGTTCATGCCAAAAGTGCTGTGACTTGGCATTGCAAGCACCAGGGATCTGGAATAAGAATCTTTCAGGAGCCAACAGGCATAAATAAGAGTTGCTTTAGGGACTGATGCTCCATTCCACCTTGCTCTAGTTGCATGACTAATGGACTGGAAGCAATGTTAACTTAGACTTTGGTGCTCCTTGCTGAATCTATGTCTCGTTAAAGCATTCTAAATGATCATTGCTATTGAGCCAATAGAGCCCATTTGGTCCTACAAAAATGACAGGCAGAGAAGTCTTAAACCATAAAGGTTTATTTTCAGATTTTGTCCTATAGTCACAATTAACTAATCAATAAATCAGAGTGCAAGTCTCAGTTGAACTACAGAATTAATCAAAGAACTCAGTAAAGATCAAGTCATTAAAATAGAGTACATAATGTGAAAGCCATATGGCATGGATTAGCCTCCTAAGGTCAGTAAGAATGAGGTTGCTAACACATCAAAAAAGAGTACACTTTTATAGGGTTCTGAAAAATGGATATCATAGATTCACTGCAATTGTACACGGCTGCCACAGATTAGACAAATCAAAATGAAGCAGAGTGAAACAGTTACAAGGAACTGCATCTAGAAAGTCTCGAATAAATCTGCAGAAGGAAGATTCTCATAAACATTATCTGTGCTAGAGCAAACATTGCTTTCTGAAATTCTGCTAGGTCAGCTAGGTGCAACCTTGATTAGAAGGAGTTGTGCAGAAGCAACATCTTATTATTCTTGTGAAGCTTGTCTGTGAAAAGTACATTCAAACATTATTCTATGGATACATGAAAATGCAAGTTTATGAACATAGTACAGGAAATTGGAAACAAACAGCACACATAAGATGCAGTGTAAGGCCTAAAATTTCTGTTAGCTAGAGTTTGAGTTTCATTTAGTGCAATGCATTTAATTTCAGAAAATAATTGTATCAACCCCTTCTGATGATTGACTAGCATTAGCACAGTTTGCCATTCTAAATATATTTTACAAAATAGAAGTCATCAAATCTGGATTCTTTCTTCTAGAATCTTCAAACTCCTTCTTCTCGCTGTAGACCTGACCGTGACTTTGCAGCTCCTTCAATTCAATCTCAATTCATTTAGTTTTTCTTCTGCTCAATGCTGACAGCTTCTTTTTTCCACAATTTCCCCACCCTTTTAGGAAATATATCCAACCCCTTTAATAAAGAGAAGAACATATGCTGCTCTGGTTAAGATTATTAGTATGGCATTGGAATTAGCATAAGCATTCCTCCTGCTATAATTCCAAACTCCTAACCTATCTTTGAAAACCTTCTTCCAATTGAACTAGCTAAATCAGCTATTCCCTCCATAAACCAGTCTCTTCTAACTCCTTGATTTCATGAGTGATGTTAGTAATATTATTTCCAAAATTGTTAAACTGGTTATCTACTTTAGGAATGAAAGCACAGCACCCCTCACTTGTGAGTAGCATGTCTAATGCAAGTCTATTTTGCGTTATCACAGCTCTCCTAATATGCAATTCTTTATTCATGACTGTTAGTGCACCTTCAGTATTAGTAGCAAGCCTATCTTTGTAATCTTTACATCATTTAAAGCTACTCCTACAGAAGGTATTAATATGTCACAAATATCTCCTCATTGTTCCGTCTATTCAGGTTATCTGTAACCTATATCCTTGAAAATACTTAAGCTGCATAGCTACTGCCCACCCAATTATGTTGCAAATGAAATAGGCAGATTTGGCACACATATATTATGATTTGCCACTACTAGTTTTCTGTCCAGTTAGTACTGGATCCTTCACCAAAATGCATCTGGTCACAGTCACTCCAACCCACTATTTTTGCAGTCTTGTTCTTTTCCTCTTTACAAATAATGCATACTTTCCCTTTTGTATGCAAATTCCTTCTCCTTTAGTTTACTTTCTTCTCTATTGGTTTCTTGCCTTCTTAATCTCGTCACTTTTCTTACTTTCATTCTTTGGCTATTTATCTTCATGGTGCAGACTTTCTTTTGAGGTACTTGTTACTTCTGGTTCATGGAGCATATCTTCACCTTTAGAGTGTGAATTTGCCCCTGCCGCTTCGCCTGGATTGTTTTCAACCAGGTGTGCACGGGTTCCTGCTTGATGGTTCTCTGTTCGCCAGGACTCTTCAGGGACTCTCCAAATGCAACACTTCATTCATGGTCCCTGCTTTTCTACCTTAGCTGGAGACCCTGGTGTTTCACTTGGGCTCCGCTCCAACTGCTGTTATGGCAACTGGGGTTTCGACTCTCAGGTAGTGCCTCGTTTGCTTTCTTTGATGCCTCAAGGGACTTCAAATTGAACTGGACTTGGAGAATCAGTGGTTGTTGTCCCTACTCATTCTTCTGTTTGGTAAGCCTGCACATTTACCAGCAGTGTTGGTCACAAGGAATACTTGATGAGGTCCTCTCCAGTGCTTTTCCTGACTAGATGTGAACACATGCTTCTTCCAATCTCCTGGGTTCAGGTCATAACAAAGGTCAGATCTCACAGCTGGAGTCCCCAAGTCAACTTGATGAGAAAGTGAATGCACCACATCAGCCAGTCCTTTGTAATAATCAAGAACTATGTGCTGTATTTTGTAAATGGTAATATACTGATGTTGGAAACATTAATAAGTTATTTAGAGTGCATGTTAAACAAGATGTAACCTCAATATATAATTGACTGTGAGATGGAATATAGAATTAGAATGTTGAGATAGGATTAAAGGATGCTCGGCAGTTTGGTGACGGTGATCTACCAGGGTTGGTTGCACCTCTAAACCAAGAAATAAAGAAGAAAAGAAAAATTGGTGTAATGTGTTTCCTCAAATGGTGACGAAGGTGGGATCCATCTCTTTGTGGACCCACCCTGCGTAACTTTTTATGTGAGGATAGCAGAAACTGCGAACTTCATTGTCAGTGCATTGGAGAAGCGTTGTGGATGAAAGCGGACCAGTTGTCTATGTCAGAATGTTGACGAGGCACCGGCTGGGCAAGTATAGCATAGCAGGGTGTGTTTGTGAGGGTAATATTATCCATTGACTGCTCTTTGAAATCACAAGCGTTATGCTTTAGTTGTAACGTTAGCACATATATTTTTGGAAGCACAAGAGCGCATGCATTTTGTAGACGTGATCTAGTCATTGCCTCAGGGCATATGTGGTCTGAGCGGAGTGCTCCCAATTTAATTCACAGTTGTACCATGCGCTGAAGCTTAACGTGAAGCATTTGGTCCATGCAGAGTGCGCGCGACTTAATTGGAAGTTGTACCATGCGCTGAAGCTTAACGTAAAGCAATTGCGCTCGAGCCCTGGCACGTGTGTTGCTCAACGCGGAAAGCATTCGAGCACGATCTGAAAAAAAAAAGTGACAGTAAAGCACTCAGTCGGATGGCTGGTGGGAAAAGAAAAGTTCTGTGAAAAACACTGAATGGGTACTTGTAAGCACAGATCATATAAACAAATACTCATCCTTACCGTATAAGAGTGAGGATACCGCGAGATTCATCCATGCTGTGACTGAGAAACATAACCAGCAAGTCTTGAGGCATGTGATCTGGATTACCAACTGAAAGGCAAATATAAAATAGGGTAATAGACTGCTAACCTACAGAAGTGAATATTCTATTTGGCACTAGGAAGTATATTTACATGTGATGCATATCAAAGTGGAATGTAATTTCAGGCACTATCAGCTAATCTACCTTAAAGAAGATTGTGTTGGTGTTCGTTGTAGTCTGCTGTAAGGAGGAATAGACAATGGTGACTACATTTGTTGTGTTCATTTTTTGCGTTTCTTTGAGACTACGTTTTTTATGTTAGCTTGTTGTGTTATTTACATTTAATTCCTGCTATTACTAAGTCTTAAGTGCTAATCATGCAACCTATTGCATCTCCACCTGTTTTTTTTAGCTGCCCCAAGGGAGCCAATCATGCTGTGGGAAGATTGGCAATAAGCTTTTGAGACGTATTTGGAGACATTAGTTGGGAGCATCTTTCTTGCAAAGAGTAAATTAGCTTTGCTAAAACACAGTTTGGGTGTGGAAGGATGGAAAGTGCTGATGACATTGCCATGTGTGAACATCAATACAGAAGGTGATGGGGGTCTGATGAGGAAGGAGAAGAGGATGATATGTTTATGATGGCAATGAAAGCATTGGAAGAGTAGTAACGTAAGAAAGTGAGCGTGGTTGTGGAGTGTCACAAATTCTTTTCACGGGCACCTAACAAGTCTATTGATCAATATGTAAGTGCACTGTGGACATTAGCTGTCACGTGCAATTTCTCGAAATTACATGAAGAAATAATAAGAGACCAGTTAATAACTCATACAAGGAATAGGAAAATACAAGAACAATTATTGAGTTTAAAAGACCCATCTTTAGAAAAAGCCACTGTAGTTGTTAAATGCATTGAGGATACTTCTCGCTATGTGAAGGAGTTAGAAAAAAGGTGCAGATGATGTTCCTGCACACAGAGTAAACAAGGTAGATAAGTACAAAAAGAGCGGAAATAAGTTTAGTAAGACCAATGAGGGAACAAAAACAGCATGTTACAGGTGTGGGAGCACGAAACATTCGGCATCATCAGGAAATTGCCCTGCAATGAATGTTAAGTGTTTCAAATGCAACAGATTTGGACATTTTTCCAGAGTGTGCAACCAGAAGAAAGGTGAATACAAGGACAGTGTATATTTGATACAGAAAGATGCCAGTGATGACAGAGAAAATCCATCCGATGGAGATATTGAAGTACTAATGTTATGTAATAAAGCAAAAGAGTCACAAGATGAAATGTTTCAAGCTGAGGGAACATGTGAATGCGATGTAAATATGTTGGAGGATGAGCAGTATAATCCCCCAAAATGTGTGGTATCAGTAAAAGTTATTCAAGTACAAATATGGGCGGGTTCATGTTCACCATATACGCTCATTGATCAAGGACCTCCAAGTAAATTGGGAAAAACCATTTATCTACAACCAAAGTGGAGCCGGTTGGGTATGGAGGAAGTAAATTACCCATTATAAGGTGTTTTCAAACAAGTTTGTGTTTTAAACAATGGGAAATCATATGTATAGTTTATGTCGTGGAAAATGTGGGGTGTTTATTAGGCTTCAAAGAACAAAGAGCACTGAACATTGTTTTAAATCTTAATGCTATGGAACAAGTGTTATCGGTGATTTATGAGGATACAGTGCAGTAGAGAAGCGAGTTCCCCAGGTGGTTTGAAGACAAGCTTGGATTATTAAGTACATTTGTACACTAAATTGTGTTAAAAGAAGGTGTGTTTGCTAAGAGTCACAAAGTAAAGAATGTACCTGTAGTATTGAAGGATGCATTAAAGATGGAATTGACAAGATTATTGGAGATGGGGTGATTGAACTCACTGAATAATCTGAATGCTAAACCCTGTTGTGATTGCCAGTAAATCTATCGGAAATATTAGGAAGTCTGTAGATTTAAGAAATCTTAACAATAATATATGGGAGCACCGGCCTCCATTATCCATTATAAATGAGTTGTTGGCAGGTGTCAAAAGCGGAAACGTGTACTCAACACTTGGTTTATCAAGCACATACCACCACGTTTTATTGTACCCAGATTTGAGACATTTAAAACTTCCTTTGTAACACCTGAAGGAGCATTCTGATTTGTATGCATGCCTTTTGGTCTTGCATTTGCTTCAGCAGTGTTCCAGAGGGTTATGCAGAATTTGCTAGGTATTTTTCAAGACTATGGGGGTCATTATGACCCTGGCGGAAGGCGGTGAACCGGCGGTAAGACCGCCAACAGGCTGGTGGTCTTACTTTGTGGAATTATGACCATGGCGGTTACCGCCATGGTCATCCGCCGGTCCTCCATTCCGCCCGCTGGGCTGGAGACCGGGGTCTCCAGCCCGGCGGCCGTCACTAGACCGCCGGCGGCATTTTGATCCGGCTTACCGCCCTGGATTTCCAGCGGTTTGAACCGCCATGAAATCCATGGCGGTAAGCACTATCAGTGCCAGGGAATTCCTTCCCTGGCACTGATAGGGGTCTCCCCCACCCGACTCCCTCCCCTACCCCCCCACCACCCCTGCCACCCCCCAAAGGTGGCAGGGCCCCCTCCCCACCCTGACCCCCAACATCACATCACCCATACCCACAC
This sequence comes from Pleurodeles waltl, assembly GCF_031143425.1. Classification (NCBI taxonomy): domain Eukaryota; kingdom Metazoa; phylum Chordata; class Amphibia; order Caudata; family Salamandridae; genus Pleurodeles; species Pleurodeles waltl. The sequence continues at coordinate 102,287,159 of NC_090446.1, forward strand.
GACACGCACGCAGGCACCACCTACACACTTACACGCACACACGCTGACATACATGCCTACATCCACACACACAGTCAGACACGCACACCCACATTCAAACATACACGCACACATCCATACAGACATTCCCACAGACATACACGCACTCATTCCCATACACACAACACCCCCGCAAGCATACACGCACTCACACACCCCCTCTACATACACACACGCACACCCCCATGCACCCACACAACACACAACACCCCCCCACCCTTCTCCCCTCACGGACGATCAACTTACCTGGTCCGACGATCCTCCCGGAGGGGACGAGAGCCATGGGGGCAGCTCCGCCGACACCACACCGCCAACAGAACACCGCCACGGCGAATCACAGGACGTGATTCGCTGGGCGGTGTTCTGTTGGCGTGGCGGTGGAGGTGGAGCAACCTCCACATCCCCGCCTCCCGCCAGTATGGCCGTAAAAGGACGGAGAGCTGCCAACGGTCATAATAGGCCGAGCAGCAAACCGCCACCACTGGCGGTCTTCCGCACGGCGGTCCCTCAGTGGTCTTTAAAAAAGACCGCCGAGGTCAAAATGACCCCCAAAGTCTTAGTGTGGGGAGAAAACAAGGTGTTGCATGACGAGTTGTTGAGAAGGGTGTGTGGAATTTTGGAAAAAATGGGGCACACAATTGAAATAAACAACACCAAAATTGCGTGTCAAAGTGTGGAATATCTGGGTCACACTATATTTTATGAATGGATAAGACCCATGAAAAAAATTGATGGAGGTCATAGAAAAGGCGCCATGTCCTGCAGATAGGACCAATTAAGGTATTTTTAGCATTGGTGTAATATTTCACTAAGTTTGTCAAAGGTTTTGCAGACAAGGCAAAAGATTTAAGAATGCTAATGAAAAAAAGGACAAAAGTATGAATGGACAAGCGAATGCCAGTTGGCATGCGAAGAGATTAAGAAAAGTATTATAAATGTTGTAGAATTGAAACCATTTATATACATGACCACACCACAGTTTCCACGGGTGCCAGTATGCATGATTTGGGAGCAGTGTTAATACAAGTGAGTAGTAGAAAAGAAAGAGTTGTGGCATTTGCTTCAAGAACACTAAAGGGGGTAGAAGCAATATATTCTACTGTAGAAAAAGAAGGGCTTGCTTGCTGTGGGGAAGATGAGCATTTTAGGAATTTCGCCTGGGGAAAAAAGTTTAAAGTTACGTACGGATCATAAACCGCTTGTTGATGTTTTCACAACTAGAGGTGCAGAACCAGCTTCTCTGAGGACTGCAAAATGGACTTATAGATTGCAAGAGTCTACGTTTACAATGAAGTGTGTTCGGGGTACATCACTGTCAATGCTGATTGTTTTTCCAGGTTGCCAATGCAAAAGGATAATGAAGAAGAGTAAAAAGAGTGAACGGTCCCAGATATTATGGACATGAAAGTGAAAGCTGTTTCTAAAAAGGAATGGAAGGAAGTGAAGGATACGGATGCAGAAATTCAGGTACTTGAGAATAGTTTACCTAAAGAATGGTCAAACTTGGGAGAAAAAATGAAGTGCTTGATGAATTATAAATATGTATGGCAAGAACAGTCAAGCCAAGATGAGGTTGTAAGAAGAAGAGACAAGTTAGTTGTGCCATAGGAGTTAAGAAAAAGGTTGTTGGAAATATTACAAGAAGGTCATGGAGTAATGTCTGGAGTAAAGAGAAGGGTGAGAGAAGACTTTTGGAGGCCGGGAGTAGACAGAGATGTGGAAAGGTATTTAGGGAATTGTATGAATTGTGCTTGCAGTGATAAAACGCATGTGGTCAAAGAAACGGCAAGTGTTCATATTCTTTTTCTAAGTAAACCATGGCAAAAGTTAGCAAGGGATATATGTGGACCATTCAAATTTGAAGGTAGTGGAAAAAGATATGCTATGATACTAAGTCTCGCATAGTTAAGGAATTTTGTGAAGAAGTATGGAGAAGAGAAGGCTATCCCGAGGAAGTGGTGATGGACAATGGCCCTCAGTTTATATCAGATGAGTTTGAGATGTATTTGACACTTTGTGGTGTAAAGCATGTGAGGACAGCAGTAGGTCACCCATGTGAAAATTGTTTAGAACAAAGGTTCAATAGGGTTCCTAGTGAAAATATACAATTGTCTTTGCAAAATGTTTTGGCCTGGAAAGATTAAATAAAAAATGTGTTGTGGAGTTATCATACTACTCCACGTTCTACGACATTGATGGCACCTTTTGTATTATTGAAAGGAAGGAAACCCTGTACTAAAGTTGTTCCAGGATTGGTGGGGAAAATGGGAATAAAAAAAATGACAAAGATCTATTGAATAGGGTGCAGAGAAACATTGAGGAAGAGAAACATGGAGCAAGAAGATGCGAATATAAATGCGGAGAGTTAGTATGTACTAGATTATTGGGAAATACTAGGAAGGCTCTATCCCAATGGTCCATACCGAAAGGATCGTGAATGTGAGGAAATATAGTGTAGAATTGGAAGATGGAAAGAGATGGAATATGAGGAGTGTGGCTAAATGTAATGAATCGGAAGTGTGTAAGTGGAAGAATAGTAGTGGCAAGTATGGGGACAGGAGAGAAACTCAGGAAAATTAAAAACTGAAGAAGGAAAATGAAAAAATCAAGATGAGAAGGAGTAGAAGGACAACACAACTGCCTTGATATTTAAGGGGATAAATATTCTCCAAGATAAGTGATTGACAAGATATTTTGTGTATTAAATAACAATTTAAATTTGCATATAGTGATCTGTGTACATATGTTTGTTGATTTTTAGTTGCTTTGGAGAAACTGATGTTGTGATCTATGAAAAAAAGAATATATTTATTGGAACGGGAGATATGGTGTATTTTATAAATGATAATGAACTGATGTTGGAAACAGTAATAAGATATTTAGGGTGCATGTAAAACAACATGCTACCTAGCAACGTATAATTGGCTGGGAGATGGAATATTGAATTCAAATTTTAAGGTAGGATTGAAGGATACGGGTCAGTTTGCTGATGGTGATCTGCCAGGGTTGGTCGCACATCTATACCAAGTAATAAAGAAGAAAAGAAAAATTGGCGTAGTGGTGTGTTTCCTCACTATGGGCCTGATTTGCAGTGGTGCCCTCTCCATGCAAAGACAATGGTCCTCCTGCCTGATTTAAATTTGGGCTGATCACCGCCTCAGCCGGGGTCAAACGACTCCAATTGCCTGATGGAGTAAGGGTCATTGGAAGTTTGGCTGTATGTCTGCCCACCAAATTTAGATGGGCAGCCATATAGCCGTTTATTAAGGCCCATCACCACCAGGAAAAACCTTGCAGTAAAGGGCATGAAAAAGTGGTGGGGGGGGAGCAAATTTCTTTTTTTTTTCAAAAAGAAAATCGAGCTTTGGTAATTCTGCCGGATGGCTCCGTCATGCTAACAGAGCCATATGGCAAAAATACAATGCATTGACAGAAGCCACTGTGATGGTCATTCTTGCTAATGCTAGAAATGTCAGTGGGCTGGTGTACAGTTCTAAATTTGGTCGTCAGCACCTCTGTCTGGGCGATGGAATAATTTACTGTGTTGCCCTGATAAAGGATGGACTAAACTAAAATAAAATCCGGCTTTTTGTCATCTGTAATATTCACAAGCACAGCTGTAGGAATTGAAGGGATTCTCATAGCTGTCCCCATCAGTATTTTGTGAGGGGAGAGTCTTGTTCTTTAACAGGGGTGCCCCGGATGCTCATAAGTACCAGCTGGGGAGTATCTGGCATTTAAAATATGAGGAAGCCCGTGTTTTTGCTAATGTAGCTTTAATCATCACCATGACCATTCTACCTTTTCTGACCTATAACTGCAGTGGAACTTCAGGTCAATGTACAAGGCTGTGTACAACAGCTACATTACTTCACTTTTAAAGTGACTGCTTTGATCTGATTCAAGATAAACAGGCATGCTAAACCTAGGGATCAATTCCCTCAAGAGTAAATTGGCCATGCTCAGACTATCACATGGCCCTGAGAGAAACGCCCCCACCCACCTCAAGAACAAACATATGACCACAAGGATATACTACAGCTGATTACAGGAGGGCATCTCCAAGAAGTCATTTTGAAGATGACTGAATGGGCCATCTGATTTTTTTATGTGACTCTTGGGCGCAATGGTCTTTCTTCCAGGATTTATCTGACAAATGATATACCTGTGCCATAAATATTCAGCCATGACACAAAAGTGTGGGTTATGCCAATAGCCTTAAAGGTCTACACTATTTCATTTTGGCTAACGTGGGTCTGGTGATGTAAATGTTGAACTGTAGCCAGCATATTCAGGACAGTCTCATTTTCATCCCTGCATGGTTTATCGAAGTGAAATGCGTTGCACTCAAGAGAGCAGTACCCAGCAATTTCATCTATGTACCTATTCCTGGTGGTGACAAAATCATCGCCGCTCTTCTGGGCAGCACAAGTCACAGCTGCTGTTCTCCTGGTTAATCGGAGTGCATGCAACAGGTTCATTAAATGCCAGCTATTTTGTACAGCGGAACCAGAAGGCGTCAAGAACTCTCTCTGTGACCACAGCTGACTGAAGTCATGCACTGTGCCGAATCCATATTACCTGTTGGTGTGAATGGCAATTTTCAGCCGATCAGAAGCGCAGCACGCCCTTATAAGAGCAATCAGCTTGGCTACTTGTGTGGAAGTTACACAAGTAAGATGCTTCCACAACACCATTAGCATTGCCAATGGCACATGCTGTTCTCAAAATGATGCTCCTGAGAAAGTAGTACTTCCGCAATGGCTGGTTTCTGGCTTCATAACTCCATTACATCATCACAACTATCTGCAAACTCATACTCTTCACAATAGTTTTCAGGAAGGGGTAAAAGGGTAGTTGGATTTAGCATCTTAAAACACCTTAATAAAACAGTCTAAATCAACCTTTCATACATAGTAAGGCAGCTCCTCGTCATGTGTTGAGTTTGAGTGAGAGTTAAGAGGGTTTCAATTGATGCGTAACCATGACGATGAGGGAGAAACCCATTACAACACAGACACTCTGCTGTATTCTCAAACTGACAGCAGCCACCGCTTTCAGAAACCATGAAGTGGGGTGGCCACCGGATCAAATGGAGGTGAGACGTATACTACTGGCTGCTTACCTTTCTCATGATTTTGTGCCAACACAGACAGTGTCCATTGATCACGTTGGTAACTGTACAAGGGGAAATCCTTGTTGTAGTCTGGCATTCCTAAAGCGTATGCACAACAAAGTATGTTTCTGAGGTCTAGGAAAGTTTCCATGCATTGTTCAACAAATGGTACTGGGTCACTGATGTCACTGTGCGTGATCCTCTGTTGGGGCATCGCCACAAAGGAAAAGTTGGGTATTCACAGGCTCTTTAGCCTAAAAATATTCTCACCTCTCTCTGTGGAAGGGTACTTCATTTTCAGATGCGCTCATGAGGCACTCTCCTCAATCCTTTGTCAATCTGGTGTCCTAGGTAACAAACCTCCTTCTGACAGTACTGCAATTTGTCAGGGGGGAAACTTGTGCCCATTCGCAGCAAGATGTTTGAGCAGGGAAACTGTGTCTTGTCTAAATGCCTCCCAGGCATCATCACTGTGAGTGACTGAGTAGAAGAAACTGGGAAGAATGATCGCTAGTCTGGAATAGATTCTGCTGAACCCTGGGATGGGGCTGAAAATGTGACCCTCCATTTTGCATTTTTAGTTGTATCATGGGGCTTGGGGCACATTTTGCCTAATGTGTTTTGGGGGTCTACATATTTTACATAGAGGCCTCAGGTAACATGGTTTCTGCATGCATTGACCCAACTTGCAGCATGACATTCTGTATTTGAACATCAAATTGCACTCTGCCAGGATTATATGCACATTCTCTCTTCCAGTGGCCAACCTTATTAAACATGTGGCAAGGGCTACCTTTCTTCACAGGACTACTATTCGTACCACCAACATTTCCTCTACACTCCCTTGTGGGATGATATTCCCTTCTTGCATGTACAGCATAGCGACTCTTTGCATGCCTGTATTCAGAACAAGAGTGGGATCAAGACAAGAATCCATTATCACAGAGTCTCTCAGACCACCATGCCAACTCTGTCTGTGCAATCATCTATCTTTCCTTCAATTTTCTCTGCTTTGCATATTTTGCATACTAAAGGATCTCATTGGGAGACTTCAACTGCCAACAAATCGCTGTTTCTGAGCATTAATTTCCAAGTACAACCCAGAAACAAAAGTTGAGACAAAACCACTCAAATGCTTGGCAATCAGGTATTCAACCCCACTATGTTTCCTGTAAATTGCATTAATCTCTCAAAGAAAGTATACACTGATTATTTTAGTCCTGGGTCGTCCTCATAATTTTGGGCCAATCTACACCTTTGGTGTTGTTTTTGTTTTCAAATTTGCAATCACCGCATCATATTTAGCCTTAATCAAAGGGTAAGGGGCATTAGTATTTTTGCTACCCTCCCGGGCTCTTGGGCAGGCCAATGTACAGCTCGCGTACACTCCATCCACAAGTCCCTGAGAACCACTACCGTAAGGAACATGTCTAATCTTCCCACAAAAACTTCAAGATTGACACAATTCCATCCACCTGGGTGAACCATTGGGTTCTCTCTCCGCTTTGGAAGACTATTCGTGAAATGGAAAAGGTCTGCTGGAATCATTAAGACATGCACGGAAGCTCCTCCCTATACCTCCCTCAATTAAACTCCTTTGCTTCTGCTGCATCATTCTTGTCACCTTTCTAACTCTTCCGTGCTGCCCTTTTCTTTCTCTATGTAGATGTTTCTTTCTTTGACCACTGCTCTCCAAATTTCCCCAATACAGCCACACAATTTCATTCCCTTTAAATCCTTGACACTCAGGGGCATTCTGAAAGTCTTTCCTAACTCCTTTCTTTGCAACAAATCAAATCCACACTCAAGTCTCCATCTTTGCATATGCCTCACCTGCAACTCTATCAGTTTCCTTGCTCATATGCACCAATTTGCTTTCACAATAGTGTTTTTCAGAAAATCGATCTCAGATTTCCCTTCACAGCCTTCTAAAACGTGTTTTTTAATTGCATATAATTCGTATTTTTTGATATTTTCATTAGGCGGAGGTCATCAATCACGGGCTGCAGTGGCCCTTTCTGTGCCAGGTACGTCAGTGGCCTCTCTCTGGGAGTCCACGGTGCTAGGTGAGCACCGGCATCTACTGGGGCCTATAGGGTGCTTGCATCCATGGAGTGCTTGTAAATATTTGCATTTAACAGAATGCTTGCACTTGCCGGAAACTGAGGTGTACTTGACATTGTCAGTGTCTGTGGAACACTGGCACATTCATATATCCGTGTGGTCTTGTCCTCAACAAATCATACAAAAACTAATTGTCCTCATCACTCTCAGTCCCTGTGTGAATCTCTCACTTAGTTTTGGTTTGAGACTTCTCCTGCTCTGTGGTTTAACTCAGAATTGCTGGGTAGGCACCCATTGCATCAATCAAATCTTCAAGCCAGATCCTTTACCTTTCTTTACATTGTGCTTCCAACTTCTGAATCTTATATCTCGCGTGCTCTTTCACATTCATTACCTGTTTCCAAATTGTGTAGGTCCAGGTTCGGGATCCTATCAATAAATTTCTTACCTTTTCTTTATACTCTCAAGCCTTCCTATACAGAACGTGCCACGCACATATATGGTAAGCCTTTCTGTGCTATCATCTGTCTGGCAGGAATGCCTTTGGTGGCAGATTTTCTTTCATGCACAGAGACTTCAGGTATTTGTATGAGAGATGTTTTCTTATTAGTTTGTAAACACTATAGTCAACCGGTCCTCATGCAAACATCCGTAATAATGGACAAATTACAACATAGCATCTACAATCTTTTGGCCAATCTCAGCATGATTAGAACAAAGGTCAACCAATCACTGTGCGGCATTCAACACCAAAAGACCTATGCCGCGCCTGATGATGCCACAGCACAGCGTACAGCGTGGATTTTGATGATCAAAACTTTTAAACGAAACAACTATTGTCTTCTTCACCTCAACAGGAAGGAAATCACAGTGCAAAGATGCAAGTTGTGCCTTTTACCACACTCCCAGTCTCCCAGCACCGTACTGGACCTTACTTCAAAACGGTACGCTTACCCCTGCGCAATGAATGAGGTTAGTACATGCACACACAGTTGTATTACTTCCCTATCCTCATTTGTCTGATAGCACTTCACAGCACTCACCTCACCTTTACCAGACAACTAGATCTCGAGGTCAATGACACAACAAGCCAACCAACCCAAACCACAGCTTTATTTTGCGACTGTATTAGGTACAGCCAGCATAAGCGAAATCACGCAGCTCAATCACTCCCAGTCGCATCTCAACTGGTGCGTTCAACAATCAAGAGGAAACATAAAAATGATTACCACTGTCCCTACAAATCCACAAATCAAATGTATACTCAAATTGAGACCAACTCATGGCATCTCACTCTCTCCCAAACTACAAGTGCCAACATGCACCACTTTAGTTCACGCTTCCTCACACTCTGATGCATACACAATGCCTTTCCCTATTTATACTCACAAAACATTCAGGAACCCCAGGATAACTGCCATCACCTAGCACAGCCTCCAGGAACTGGGAATGCAGGTCAGATCAGTGGTCAACTTAATCTTGGTGCAAGACAAGTTGAACTATAAAGGTTCAGTCTCTATGTCAGTTTTACCTAGAACGGTCCAATGGGAACCAAAAAGGTTCAATCCTAAACCATCCTCTTTTAGCAGAATTTCAAGTTGTTGCCCACCTTGCTGTAATTGTACAACTGATGGACCAGGAGCGGTGCTAATCCCTTTACCGATTTTGCGCCATGCAGGACCTGTGTCTCATTAAAGCATTCTAAATGATCATTTCAGTTGAGCCCATAGAATTCATTTGGTCCCCCAAAAAATGACAGAGAAGTCTTAAGATTTATTTTCAGAATTTGTCATATAGAATCAACTAATATAGTCTAAGTCAACTATCAAATCATAGTCCAAAGCTCAATTAAAATACAGAATTATTCAAAGAACTAATGTTGAAGTCTATAAAATACAGAGTTTATAATGGAAGAGCAATCCACCATGGATTCACCTCTTGAGGTTGGTAGGAAAGGAGCCCCTAACACATCTGCAGGGTTCTGAACAATACATTTCACAGATTCACTACAGTTGTGCCTGCTTCCCACAAATTAGACAAATCATAATCAATCAGAGTGTAAGGAAATAGATTTAGAAAGTCTCTCATAATTCTATTACATGGAGCTTCCTATGAACACTACCTGTGCTAGAACTCGTATGGCTACGTTATGTGAAATTATTCTAAGCCAGCCAGGTGCAACCCTGAACAGGAGAAGCAACATTTTCATGTTCTTGTGAAGGTCATGGACTTGCTTGTGAAAACTGCTTTCAAACTATATTCTACTGAGACATGACAATACAAGTTTAACCATGTGGTACAAGGCACTGGAAACAAGATGGAGTTTGAGGCCTAATGATTCTGTGTTAGGTAAAGTTCAATTTACACTGAATGCAATGTATTTTAGAAAAACAATGTTATCAGGACTCACCTGTTAAATCTGATGGTTTTAACCTAAAGAAGCTCTGGTGATAGAGGAATATGATGAAAAAGCTACTACACTGATATATGACATACCCAGACTGCTCACACTAGTCAGTCACAGGCAACCCTAGTGACCAAGGCAAGAAGCTGCAATGCTGACCTCTTTACAAAGACATTTAGCTAACAACACTGGCCATCTTTTCAATTTCAAAACAGCATATGTATGGAAATATTTTTTGTAGCAGCAAAATATTTTTAAAACAGCAAATTTGTCAACATTTACACCACAATTTTAAGCTCACAAAAACACATTTTATATACAAAACAATATTACACAGAAAAAACGGATTTAGCAATCAAATCAAATTACTTCTGGGTCAATATTTATTATTCCATTACTTCCTACCAGGCCTCCCGCTGTTTTAGGTTTTGCATTTGCACTGGTAGGAGGAAGCATTGCCAAAAGTCCTTGTATAGTGCTTGTCACGAAGAGTAAGAGGCACATTGTCACAGACTTGGGATCCTCAGTAATAGTACCTCCCAGAGGTCCACCTTCTGCCAGCTCCAACTATGAATACAGAAAACCGGAGTAGTGGGGTGGCCAGATGGGGGAAGGGAATTAGGGTAGTATACAAGGGAAGCATATCTGAAAAATAAAACAGCAACCAACAGGAATGCAGGTGTGAATCAGGCTCTTGTCTTAGTGGTCAAGAACATTAGTGGCATGTACATCAAAAATAAATCAAGCATGTCATGTGCCAACTTCTTCATTCCATAAGATCAAATAATGCCTGATATTACCCTGTGATATATAAAGCATTCACTTGAGATTTTGTGCACATCTTCTGGGGTTGCATTAATGATCAACGTAAAGACACTGTGAGCTGGATGTAAGAAACTATCTGTGTTCCAATTACAGCGGGACCATTCAGGCCCTTAATGTATAGAAAGGTAGTACCAAATGATATATTGCACAGCGCTCACTGAAAACAATAGTTTATAAGGCACAAGACCCTCCCCCATGAACATTGTCTGGTTTGCTCCGCTAAAAAAAGTTATGAAGCATCTGCTGTTAGTCAAAAGTAGCATTGAAAAAGTCAGAGCAAGCGCTAATATGCCATGGACATAGGAGCTGAAAGATAAACGGTTAGTCTAAGTGCTTAATTTGTAAATAACAACGTGCCCGCCCAAAGCCCTCCTCTGAAGCACACAGCTGCTGTATGTTCGAGCACGGAATACTGAGGCAGCGTAATCCTGAAGCCATCTCGGGCATCTTCAATCCATTTAAAGCCACTCCCTGCCCCTTCAGCTCACTCTTGCAGCTTTCTGCTTTCTCCCATAGTGACGCTCTTTCGTTTTTGTCTTCCTCCGTCTTTCCCAAACGTGTGTTTTGCTTGCAGTACATGCCTGAGGCAGAAGACTAAGCGCCGGCCCTCAAAAACAAGTGCCGGTGCTCAGCACCGGAAACAACAAGCACAAATTAAACACTGGTTAGTCTCCACAAACACACAAGCAGTGCAGGCTGCGTGTTTCCAGTCCGGTGATACGCGGTACTCTGAGAAAGCACGAATATGTCATGGATACAGGCGCTGAAAGTCAAAACTGTTTGCCTCTGCAAACACACAAGCAGTGCAAACCGCGTCACCAGTCTGACGATACGCGGCTGTCCTGCCACCAGGCAGGCACTTTCCGATCTGAACACCCACGTCACGGTGCTCTGAGTAGCCACATAAACCCCCGCCTGCCCTCACGAACACCACTAGACAGACTCCACGGAGCAGGGCTTAATTTGTGCTTGTTGTTTCCGGTGCTGAGCACCGGCACTTATTTTTGAGGGCCGAAGCTTAGTCTTCTTCTGCGTCGAGCATTTGCTGCGAGCAAAAGACACGTATGGGAAAGGAGGAAAAACTAAAAAGGGTCATAAAGGGAGAAAGTAGAAAGTTGCAGGATGAGCTGAAGGGGCAGGGGTGGCCGTAAATGGATTGAAGAGGCCCGAGGTGGCTTCAGGATTACGCTGCCTCAGTATTCAGGGCTGGCAGATTTAATTGCAGCAGTCTCGTGTTTAAGAGAAGGGCTTTGAGCACCGGCACCGTTTTATTTACAAATTAAGCACTGCCACGGAGCTGCGAGCAGAAACACCCGGATTCACTCAGTGGGTCAGAATAGTAGGCACTCGCCCCCTCTTTGGTCATCTCTAATAAAGTGTCAGTTCACGACTGCAATGAAAATGAACTCTTGCGTTACTGATGCCTTTCAAGCAGTGTCTCCCATGGCGGACATCTCGGAAAGGAGCATCTGTTGATTTTATACAGATGAATATGCCAGCAGCTCCACTACTGACGCCCCCTAGAACATGGCATTTGTCCTGAGTCACATGAGACAGTGCAGAATGGGCACAAGCAATGCAGGCCCTGCCACATGTCAATGCAAGGAAAGAAGAAAAACAACTTCTTTTTTTTGGTTGCAATAACAGACTGCCTATGTCCATATGCTGGCACACCTTCTAGATTAAGATAACGGATGAGGATGATGGTAAAAGGATTAGTGGTAAGTAAACAACCTCAGTGTCTTGCATTATCCACACTAAACACTGAAGACGTCAGGCCTCGCTGACAGCCCAGTGGAGTAGGTGTCTACTGTGACATCCTCCCAGTTTGAAATCAGTGTTTGGCTCCTGCAGTTTTAGGAAAGTGTATGTATCAGTGCTTGTAATAAAAGTATGGGCCACCAGTTACTGGTCACAAGATATACCCCCTTGCTACTGTATCTGTGTGCATTGTTCCTTTCTCCTCTGATAGGACTTCACCCACACGGACTAATATTTTCCAAAACGTGATGTGGAGGGTTTTCTGGTGCATTAGTGTTTTAAATGAAAAAAATAAAAATAAAAGGCTCACGTGCTATTTGTTTCTTTCTATGCAAGTGTACTGAGGCTCGGGCTGATTTACATTTCGGTGGAGAGGGCACTTCATCGTACCCTCTGCCAAACTCAAGGTCCTCTGGGCAGACCCTAAGTATGTCGACATAGCCTACACTGGCTCTGCTGCCAATACACTGCACCGATGCTCAGGTGAACTGTGGGCTGTCAGAGGCTAGCCATTCAATTGTCTGCCCAATTTCAGTGGGTGGTCAGATGGCTTTAATTTGCTGTCCATTACAGTGAGGTAAGACATGGCGCGAGGAATAGTAAAAAATCAAATGATTACCTCCATGGTTTTTGGGGTAATTAGTTTTTTCATTTTAAAAGAACAAACTCCTGCCTTGGAAGTCTTTTTTTGAAAACTGAAAAACTTTGCCTGACAGACAGCTGACATGTTTGACTGAACCGCACATCAAACTTTTACAACATTGGCAGGAATTGCTGTGATACGGTTCCTGCCGATGTTGAGGTTTTTCTGCAGCCCAGGTGGGTAAATCTAGATTTGGCAGGTGGAGTTCCTTCTGGATACTGGAAGTAATGTCCTCTGCCATCCTGAGGGAGAAGTCACTGTCCTCTAAACTCAGATATCAAAGGGCTCAAATTGAATGACTGGAAACTGAAAGGACTGCAAAGAATGGGAGGTTTTACTGTTGAAGCAAAGGGCCCTATTCACACCGGTAAATTTACAAGTATATCTACTTCTGCTTCCCGGTGTACATTTACACTTTTCCGCTATTCGTCCTTTCGGTGTGTAGATTTACACCTATATGTAGACTTACATGTCCCCACCCCCTCAATTCAGGTGGAGGAGCCATCTAAGATTAAATTCATGAGTATAACGTTACTACTAGTAACTTTTCACATGTAGGTGGAGATCTCAGTCACTGTAGTAGAGATTTAAGTAAATTAATAAGGTTTATTATTATTTTTTTAATATTAAAACTATCTGAATGTCAAAACTAAATATTTTTTCCCAGTACTAATAATATAAAACGTAAGAGCACATTAGTGTGGCACAATAAATGTTTAGTAAATAATTACAAAAAAAATATTATAAATATTAATCTTCAGTCATTCGTATTTATATTGAAACATTCATAATTTAAGAATTTAGTTATAAATATTAAAGTTTAAGCAGAACAAAAACACCTCCACTTGCATTTGCATTTTAAATTAATGTTTAGTAAATTTGGTAAAAGGTTTGGTAAAATTAATTAGAATAGATTTTTTTTTTTTTTTTTTTTTTAAATGAGTTACCTATTTATTTTTAAAATAATAAAATATTTGATTCTTAATTTTGTCCAATTTTGCAAGACATACATTTATTTTTATGTATATAATCATATATATATATATATATAATATCAAATTAAATCCATTGGTGTGATTAAAACTGATGAATTGTGTTCAGAAGTGATGTGTTTTGCTTTTCGTGCAAATCTGAATGAGTTGTTCCCCCTTCTTCCTGCGTTACCAGCTAGATGCAAAGTAGTTAAAAAACGTTGACATATTTCAACCTCACGGTCTTGTTCAAACCTGAGGTCAAAACGCGTCCGTGCAATTTTCTGAAAAGCATATGCAATCTCAGAGTAAAAAACACTTGGAATTCTCAAAGAACAGCAGGGAGAATCACAGAGTTTGGGAGTTAAATACACTTGAATGGGGAATTTGGCCCTTCACAATGAATATTCTAAAATGCAGCCAACATATGGCTGAACTTGCATTGGAATTAATAGTATGGCAAAGATAATATACGTATGGGATTGGATTGTGATTTACAACATTTGGGGAAGCTACCTGTGGTCAGTGACATTGCATGCATGTGTATACTGTATGGAATCACAGCCCCCTACATGGACCTACATCTGCCCTAATGGACTTTGTTATTGCTCAAAATGCCAAAGAATTTTGAAAAATTAGAAAGCAAAATCTTAATGCTTTTAGCTTTAATCATGAGTAAAGATTTAGGGCCCGATTTAGATATTGCCAGGCAGGTTACTCCGTCACAATGGTCACAGATATCCCGTCTGCCAAAATCTAAATCTCATTGGATATAATGGGATTTAGATTTCGGCAGAGGGGATATCCATCACAGTTGTGATGGAGACAAGTAACCCATCACCAATATCCAAATCAGGACCTTAATTGTAGAACCGAATAAGTGTAGAAACAAAATAGAAATTGAACAACTGTTGTTTCCTCAGAGGAATCATGTGAGTAACTTTTCCCACAGAGAAATAGGGGGTCATTCCGACCCCGGCGGGCAGCTGGCGCCGCCCGCCGGGCGGAAACCACCCAAAGACCGCCCTGCGGTCAAATGACCGCGGGGGTCATTTCAACTTTCCCGCTGGGCCGGCGGGCGATCTCCAAAAGATCGCCAGCCGGCCCAGCGGGAAAGCCCCTGCAAAGAGGAAGCCGGCTCTGAATGGAGCCGGCGGATTTGCAGGGGTGCGACGGGTGCAGTGGCACCCGTCGCGATTTTCACTGTCTGCTAAGCAGACAGTGAAAATCTTTGTGGGGCCCTGTTAGGGGGCCCCTGCACTGCCCATGCCAGTGGCATGGGCCCCCAGGGGCCCCATGACACCCGTTCCCGCCAGCCTCTTCCTGGCGAGAAGGGGTGCGGAATCCCAGCGCCGCCGTGGAGAATTCCTTTGGCCAGGGGAAAACCGGCGGGAAACCGCCGGTTCCCCTTTTCTGACCGCGGCGGTCAGAATGGCCCGGGAAGCACCGCCAGCCTGTTGGCGGTGCTTCCTCTGCACTCCACCCTGGCGGTTTGAAACCGCCAGGGTCGGAATGAGGGCCATAGTCTTTGTTTTGATGATTTATTAATCTTTGAATATGGTATTGGTGAAGCAGGCATCAACGTGATTGTATTTTACAAATTTTGGTCCATGTAGGCAGGCCCTTTTACTTGTATTAGGGAGACAGAGGTTTTGTAGCAGTCTGCAGAGTGACGGCATCTCTAAGCAACACACTCTTCTCAATGGAGTAAGGTAGGATTATGTGTACTCTATGTGCCAGACATGACTTTCTTTGCTCATTTTGGGGAGGGAGTTTCCATCTGAAGTCTCAAATTTCTTTACACTACCAAAATATTTGCTTCATAAATCCCAAACTATGGACAGACCCTAATTCCTGCTTGCTTTTCCTTTCACCTATGAACGCCACATCTCTAAGTGCACATAGATTAGATTGATGAATAATTCCAACCTTTTGTACCATGTTAACAGAAGCTGTTAGATTATAGGTTAAAAATAAATATGTTAATTTGCTAAGGGCTGGATGTTTCTTAGTTGTCACATGGTCTCCCCAAGGCCATTTCCCTACCGCCCTTCTTGTAAGCCCAACAGGTGTTACCGTATTATCCCTATACTGATTGCCCTGGTTTTGTAACACCCCTTTCACAGTCTCCTCTCCGAGCCATGTTTATTTAGCATTTGCCTTGCTAAGTCTATGTAGTTTGACATCTTTTTTAACCAGTGACAAATGCAGGGTGAGCCCATATTAAATGCAAATTTAAACAAAGGATATTTCCATATTACCTTTACTCCTGGTATTCATTTCATATTAATGTTGGCACATTCAGTTTCTTAATGCAAAGGGTGTTTTGCTTACTTCTAATTTTCATATTTTCTTTATTCTACATTAGTTATTGGATTTTTTTTCCATATCCAGTTAGCAGAGTGACAGGTCAGCTTTAGACCGGACCTGCTGGCTGAAAAGTGTGTTGATGAACCAGCATGTGTAGAGTTACAGTGAAAAAAGAAGATCACCCGCAGCGGGAACACAGAAGAAACTTACCTTTATGTTTCGCGACTGCAAAGGATAAAGCATTTGGTACAACGGGAGCATCCAGCACCATGTGGCACTGTGGCTCCTGCCGCCAACTGTTCCCGAACAGAGTTCCACTCCCCCACATTCTCCCACAGCAACATTCTACACTTCAAAAAGTAATCAATCTATATGAGTGAGTGTGACACATGAGCGCTGCTACAGGTTACCACATACCTTCCCCTTTAATAATAAAAACCCAATACTACTATAGTATAAACCTATTCATAACAGACAAAAGAACCAGAATTGTAACAAATAATATTAACAAAATTAAGCTATGCAAAAGAACAGTACATAACATAACCCTTCGATTTGGAAGGGAATTTACAACAACAAACATGGCCCCCAATACTAGGTATTCTCTCAATGGAATTAATTTCTTTGACTGTTGAATTACTAGAAACTAAATTAAAATGGAGTTTTCCTAACACTCATGGTGCATCAAATTCTATTGCTCTAGATACAATTGGTAAGTTCATTTCACTTGCCTTAGGCACATGTAGGAAGCCATTACTGTAATCTCTGCTGGGTATAATGGTTTCCAAATGTCTTCTTTATTGGTTGATTAAATCTACCTCTTCACCCTGTGATTAACACAGACACTCTGTTGAGATTCCACACTTTCCGGGCCTGTACTCTAACAACATTCTTGAAAAAGTTAGTTTCAACCATGGTATCAGACCATCGTGCCGTGTCTTTTCCAGAGTCAGAGAATTGTTTCAACTGGACCCAATTCCCTATCTTTACACTACATTTACTGAATCTGTTTCCTTTTCTCCTATGCATTCAAATTTTCATCCTACGTTTGTACATATTCACAACCTTGTTTTATCTCATTGTAGTCAACCTCAAAATCTTTGCCTCACTGGTTCTTTAACAACCATGGAACAGGGTTGGAACCTGCCATGAATCCCCTAAAAAAATCAAATTGAGTAAACTAAATGTCTGAATTGGATGTATCTGCATTTAAATGAAGCGACTTGTAAAGTTTTCCTCCACTCAGTTCAGCCCTTAATAGCTAATGGACGCGACTCCTTTATTAGTTTGTTGAACCTTTCCACTTGACCATCTCCTTAATATAAAACTGAAATTCTTCAAAGCTGAATACCAGACTTAGTTAAAAAAAATCTGTATAATTAGTAGTAAAATGCAGACCATTATTTGATACCATAATGTCAGGTAGACCTTCTCTATCAGTCTTACCTCAGGCCATTTGGAACGGTAATCTGTGTCCACTATTCCATAAGCTTCCTGTCTAGAAAGATCGGGAAATGTGCTAATAACGTCAAGACCCAATTTCTTCTGTGGACAGCCCAATAAAGCAATAAGAATAGGGCATTGGGAATTGATGCATTGGTCTACCATAGTCTACCATAGTGTCCAACGCAGGCTACCAATACTGTTCACATACTCTGCGACCAGTGCCCAATATCCCAATGTGGCACTCATGACCATGACTCAATTCTTTGTCTGAAAGAGGGAAAATAGAGTTAAAATGTTTTCCATTCTTAAAACTACTCATTTTCAACACCTAACTGATCACATATTATGCAAAAACTCACGAGTTCACCAGCAACACATTGCTCATTCAGTAAACCATCAAAAATATATTGCTTTACTTTACACAGTGACTTATCTTTCTGCACTTCTTCAAGCCATTCTTTTTCTGTTGTAGCTCTAGCTCTATCATTGTTTTCTAAATCAGTAAAAGTGAATGTTACTTCACACTCCAGTCCTTCAAAATTATCCAACACTTCTAATCTGATTGATAACCGGGACATACAGTTAGCAGGTACATTGTTTCTCCCCATGACATATTCAATGCTGTAATGAAAAGTCTGCAAATTAGAGACAAGTCTTGCTAACCTTTCTGTCATGGTTCTGTCCTCTCCAGATGATAGTACCTCCACCAAAGGTTTGTGATCTGTTCTTATTAGAAATGTTGTCCCTAACAAAACATCCTATTATAAAATGCACCCCAAACACAAGAAGAAAGTTCATTTTCAGTTACTGAGTAGAGTCTTTCAGATTCATGTAACGTCCTAAAACTATACAATGCAATCTACTTATTTCTGCCATCACATTGCACTAGTAGAGCACCTACTCCACAGTTGCTAGTGTTAACAGAAATTACACAATAAATGGTTTTAAAAACAGGACATTGCTATCTCATTTTTTAACAAATCAAATGGCTTGATCTGGCACTCTTTCCATGCAAAGTCTATGGTTCCACTTCAGTTGCAAAGCCCTATACAAATTTAGAATACATTTATTTTGTACCAAGAAAGCCACTAATGGTTCTTTAGTGGTGGGAGTGGGAGCATCCACTACATTTTTGCCATGGTATTTTGTTTGTTTTATCCCCTCCTAAGTGATAGTAAGTCTAAAATACACAAGCTCTTGCCTACAAAATTTACATTATGAAAGTTTTAACAGTGAGACCTTTTCCTTGGATGGTTGTTAATACTATATACATGTTTTCATCATTTTTCCTAATATCCTTACAAATAACAGTACAGAAACACTAATGGCCGTGGAATACCATCTAATTACTTTTTAAATGACCTCTGAAATATAGAAGATGCTAACACAAAAGGCATCCTACAATAGAGAATTATCCCTTATGAGTTGAAAAATGTGGTTAGATATTCGGAGTCATCATTCAAAACTACCTACTTAGCCTTCACGATATCTCACAAAGGAGTATCCTCTTCCTCTGCCTCCCATCCTTTGCAGGTGCATGTGAGAATCATCGGCAAACCAATTATTTGCAACAAACAAGACTTTCATACAGTAAGCTAACAAAACAAATATGTAAGTTTTTCACACTAGGCCATTTAGTTGTCGACTAAACCAAAGGAATGGTATTTAAAAATGTGATAAAAAGCTGTCTTTAGGTAGACCCAATAATCAGCACTGCTTGGACATTCTTTTATTTTTTCTAAGGGCTCTTTTAGCCCTTCTCCTCCTACTGCTTTTTTCAAAACCTTTGTGTGACGATAGTGGAAAGTCTTTATAAGAGCTCCTTTTGAAAGGTAAAACAAATTAAGTGCAATTACAGTTTTTTTGTGCATTAGAATCATAAAATGCACCTGAATGAGATTCTAAATACAAATAAAGAAAACCCCACCTCCTATCAAGGTTCCAGTCATGGAATCCCTATCTTGATATTTGGGCGTCAAGCAAAATAGTTATACATACAAAAAACATTGTTAAACATGATTGTATTTATTTATTCTTTAACCAAAACTATTTTCTCTGTCTCACATTTAAATTAATAAAAATATAGGCCAGAATTCAAAGCTCCCTGCAGCTCTCATACCGACAACTCACATCATACCAATAAGCTAAAATCAGTGAAATGCAGAAACAAAGAATAACAAAAGGCCAGACAGTAACTCTCAGTAGGTCCCCCACCTGTAACAGAATAAGAAGAAAGGTAAATACATATGTAGCACTATAACTAATTTGCAGGATTAAATTGTTTACACCTGGTACACATTTCATACTGGTTGTATTCCTGCAAATAAATGATAATGAAATAATTATTTTCTTCTAAGAACCATCTTCCAAGTCCATAAATCCATGTATCAATTGGTACAGATAAAGCGGGGTCCCAGGGAGAGAAACAGATGATATTTGTCCGGCCAATTCGTGCCAATGTACTTTCTGTGCCAAATGACCATCCGGTCACACACCTTCTTCAGGGCACGTGGTACATCTACTAAGGGTGATTACAAAATATACAGGGGAGAATCCGATCTTATGTCCCACAAATCTGCTACCCCTAAATTGATGGACTCATATCAATAATGGCAAGAAGTACTTTCTGCCCAAAGGACGGGCCTCTGATGATAATAGGATATAAATATTTTCTCCGTATAACCATTCAACATCGGCACTCTAGTTCTTTAATATTAGAATGAGATTCTTTCATGATGAATTGGCCATTGTAAAATATGTAAAGCAAGTCAAGTCCCAATGAAGATCATGCCATTTTTAACTGTTTCTTTTAATATTTTATTAGAATAGAATCATCTCTCCTGAAAGCAAAAAAGTTGTGCTAACATTCAGTCAACAGCTACTATTGCTGTTAATGTTTAGATTACAACCCTGAAACCTTTTACCTTAATTCTTTTTTAATTATTTGGAGCAGTTCAGTAATGATCATGAGCTGGTGTTAATGCTGAAATCATTCATCCCCAACCCCATTGGGAAGGGATATTACAGATCTGGGCCTATATTACCTATAGGGCGCGCTTTCCCTGTTTGTGCCACGGTGCACCTTTAAGCAGATGCACCAGGTGCAAACAATGAAAATGTGCCCTTTTGAATTTGCCACATTCAAAAGAAATACAGAGCAGCTGTTTAAAAGATGCTCAGTGTTTCTCTGTACAGGCCACAACCTGCCGCACTTTTCATATGGATTAGAGATCCCTTTGCAGGTAGGTGTAGTGACTCACTGCACCCACCTGCAAAGGAATGTCTGGGGGATCCATTGGACCATTTTTCATCCCTCCAGGGGCTGCCTTCATAAGGCGCACTGAAAGTGCGCCATCTGTTTGTGGCGCACTTTCAGTGCGTCTTCTAAAGACATGTTTGCCTCTGCGCCAACATCAGTATTACGGCATGGGCACAGAGGCAAATGAGGGAATGCCCTTTAGTGATAACACTGGCGTTATATATGTGCACCAACACTCTCTGAATTACAGAAGGGGCCGCGCAAGCACCTTCATCCCCTTCCGTAATACCAAAGTGCCCTGGGGGCTCACAAAGTGGTCACATACTCCTGTTGCGCCCTTGGGGCACTTTGTGGCCGCAGTAATCTGCAGACATGTATTTGCCCCATCCTGCATACAATAATACACTGAAACTCCCAAAATTCCATCATATTATGTTCTCACAATCATTTTGGAAAAATGTTAAATATTGCAGGCAAGCTATAACATTGCAATGAGGCTCAAGGGCATTTCCTCTAAGCAAAGTAGACAAAGACCGCCTTTTAAAGTTATTTCAATGATACATAACATATAAAACATTCCACGTTTAAAGGGAAGGGCATCTTCAAAGGAAAATTCAAAAGTTATCTTCTCTGTTAATTTAGTTCTTATAATAAATCCAATATATATAATTAAAAATATTTTGTAAGGGAGGAAGGTCCAATGTCTAAGCAACTTTTTTTTTATTTTGTACCATTAACATTTTCGATACTCCAAACATTACAATGATGTTCAGTGTACCGCTTGAAAGCACAATTTGTAAACTGAAAGCAAAAGACTCTTTTGAAGTCGAGCTTCAGTCCTATTTTCACAGCCTTGCTCCCCTAGAGGTCCTTTCATGCCCCACAGTTCGAAGACTGTGGTTAGACACCAACATCACCCTTTTGAGGCAATTTGAGAAATCCTGTAGCACTGCAAAGCTGAGATTCTATCACCGAAGATAATGTACAGCAGGAGCTCCATTTATAAAGTACAAAGCGAACAAGTATCGACTTTCACTGCAAATTACATTGAGACATTTTATTAATTAACTCAGCAACTCAACCAAAGAACATCCATAAGTGTTTTTCTATAGCAATGCTTTTTTTTGGTTTGTTGTCTGTGTAAGGCTTTCTATTTGTTATCATACAACATTAAAACTGGCTCTCTGCTATAACAAGGGTTAAAGGGTTGATGTTTGCTAACTTTACAAATTGTGTGGCCAACATAAAACTTCTAAATAAACATATTCTGATATATAAAATTGTCTAAAAACGTTCATAGGTGCCACATTACCCAGTTGTGATTGTATCCATTTCAAGCTAAAATGCAAGATTTAATTTACTAATAGAATGAAGGTTATAAGATGACTTAATGTCAATAAGGACAACGTTTTACAGTCCTGGATTTTTCCTTAACAATTTATTGTATTCTGGGGGTTTTATTACTGGTTTGCGTCAATCAACTCAATTGGAAAAACACGCCTGTAAAACAATGATTTAAACAAGCATTTTCAATGCAACGGGTCTCGCATTTCTCCGAGTTTGAGCTATTAGCAGTTATAAACTCCCCAGAGGACTTTTCTGGCCTCATTAAATGGAGAAAAAAACTAGCGCGATCGCGCTGCTAAACAAGCAAGATCGCGCTGCGAAAAAAGAGAAAAAGTAGTCCAGAAACCGGACAGAAAACATCAAGCCTCGTATGTTTTCAGTACTTGGTCGCTGCGCTCGAGGAGGGCTAACCACTGGAAAAAGCAAGCCGATTTTAAAAGGCAAGCCCACGAACCAATGAAAGACACTGACGTGACATGGGCGGGGCTCTGAGCACTTTTCTAACTACTACAGCGCCTCGCAAGCAATACACATGCGCAGGCGCATGCTACGCATACGCGACCCTAAAAAGGAAAGGCTTGGACTAGAATGTCCCACATGACATGGCGTCCTTTTGCGAACTGAGGAATATTTGGATTAGAATACTGTCTAAAAGCCTGTGACAAAATGTCTAATGATGTCTACTAATGCCCTAGCATCCCATAAGTGTTGCCACATCTGGGATGGGTAGGCACGGCCAACTGCCTGGGAAGCTTCAGCGAGGGTGGTGATAGAATGGGGAGTGGCAGACAGAGATGGTACTGGGGTGGACCCGGATTGGGTCCGCCACCACTAGGGAGTGGCCACTGGAGATGGATTCCGAAGAAGATGTACTGGATCCAGTCTCCCCTGTGGCACTTCACTTGCACTCTGTGGCCACTGGGTCCCTTACTGTCGGTGTTCTCGTGACTGGAGGTCCCATGACCAGTGTGAGAAGGTAGCCTCTTTCTAGCCTTGTTACCCCCACTTTTGGCCTGTTTGTGAGTGTATGTCAGGGTGTTTGTCACTGTTTTCACTGTCTCACTGGGATCCTGATAGCCAGGCCTCAGTGCTCATAGTGAAAACACTATGTTTTCAGTATGTTTGTTATGTGTCACTGGGATCCTGCTGGTCAGGACCCCAGTGCTCATAGGTTTGTGGCCTATATGTATGTGTCACTGGGACCCTGTCACACAGGGCCCCAGTGCTCATAGGTGTGCATGTATATGTTCCCTGTGTGGTGCCTAACTGTCTCACTGAGGGTCTGCTAACCAGAACCTCAGTGGTTATGCTCTCTCATTACTTTCAAATTGTCACTGACAGGCTAGTGACCATTTTTACCAATTTACATTGGCTTACTGGAACACCCTTATAATTCCCTAGTATATGGTACTGAGGTACCCAGGGTATTGGGGTTCCAGGAGATCCCTATGGGCTGCAGCATTTCTTTTGCCACCCATAGGGAGCTCTGACAATTCTTACACAGGCCTGCCACTGCAGCCTGAGTGGAATAACGTCCACGTTATTTCACAGCCATTTTACACTGCACTTAAGTAACTTATAAGTCACCTATATGTCTAACCTTTACCTGGTAAAGGTTAGGTGCAAAGTTACTTAGTGTGAGGGCACCCTGGCACTAGCCAAGGTGCCCCCACATTGTTCAGAGCCAATTCCCTGAACTTTGTGAGTGCGGGGACACCATTACACACGTGCACTACATATAGGTCACTACCTATATGTAGCTTCACAATGGTAACTCCGAATATGGCCATGTAACATGTCTATGATCATGGAATTGCCCCCTCTATGCCATCCTGGCATTGTTGGTACAATTCCATGATCCCAGTGGTCTGTAGCACAGACCCTGGTACTGCCAAACTGCCCTTCCTGGGGTTTCACTGCAGCTGCTGCTGCTGCCAACCCCTCAGACAGGCAGCTGCCCTCCTGGGGTCCAGCCAGGCCTGGCCCAGGATGGCAGAACAAAGAACTTCCTCTGAGAGAGGGTGTGACACCCTCTCCCTTTGGAAAATGGTGTGAAGGCAGGGGAGGAGTAGCCTCCCCCAGCCTCTGGAAATGCTTTGTTGGGCACAGATGTGCCCAATTCTGCATAAGCCAGTCTACACCGGTTCAGGGACCCCTTAGCCCCCGCTCTGGCGCGAAACTGGACAAAGGAAAGGGGAGTGACCACTCCCCTGACCTGCACCTCCCCTGGGAGGTGTCCAGAGCTCCTCCAGTGTGCTCCAGACCTCTGCCATCTTGGAAACAGAGGTGCTGCTGGCACACTGGACTGCTCTGAGTGGCCAGTGCCACCAGGTGACGTCAGAGACTCCTGCTGATAGGCTCCTTCAGGTGTTAGGAGCCTTTCCTCTCTCCTAGGTAGCCAAACCCTCTTTTCTGGCTATTTAGGGTCTCTGTCTCTGGGGAAACTTTAGATAACGAATGCATGAGCTCAGCCGAGTTCCTCTGCATCTCCCTCTTCACCTTCTGATAAGGAATCGACCGCTGACCGCGCTGGAAGCCTGCAAACCTGCAACATAGTAGCAAAGACGACTACTGCAACTCTGTAACGCTGATCCTGCCGCCTTCTCGACTGTTTTCCTGCTTGTGCATGCTGTGGGGGTAGTCTGCCTCCTCTCTGCACCAGAAGCTCCGAAGAAATCTCCCGTGGGTCGACGGAATCTTCCCCCTGCAACCGCAGGCACCAAAAAGCTGCATTACCGGTCCCTTGGGTCTCCTCTCAGCACGACGAGCGAGGTCCCTCGAATCCAGCGACGCTGTCCAAGTGACCCCCACAGTCCAGTGACTCTTCAGCCCAAGTTTGGTGGAGGTAAGTCCTTGCCTCACCTCGCTGGGCTGCATTGCTGGGAACCGCGACTTTGCAGCTACTCCGGCCCCTGTGCACTTCCGGCGGAAATCCTTCATGCACAGCCAAGCCTGGGTCCACGGCACTCTAACCTGCATTGCACGACTTTCTAAGTTGGTCTCCGGCGACGTGGGACTCCTTTGTGCAACTTCGGCGAGCACCGTTTCACGCATCCTCGTAGTGCCTGTTTCTGGCACTTCTCCGGGTGCTACCTGCTTCAGTGAGGGCTCTTTGTCTTGCTCGACGTCCCCTCTCTCTGCAGGTCCAATTTGCGACCTCCTGGTCCCTCCTGGGCCCCAGCAGCGTCCAAAAACGCCAAACGCACGATTTGCGTGTAGCAAGGCTTGTTGGCGTCCTTCCGGCGGGAAAACACTTCTGCACGACTCTCCAAGGCGAGAGGGATCCGTCCACCAAAGGGGAAGTCTCTAGCCCTTTTCGTTCCTGCAGAAACCTCAGCTTCTTCTGTCCAGTCGAAGCTTCTTTGCACCCGCAGCTGGCATTTCCTGGGCATCTGCCCATCTCCGACTTGCTTGTGACTTTTGGACTTGGTCCCCTTGTTCCACAGGTACCCTAGATTGGAAATCCACAGTTGTTGCATTGCTGGTTTGTGTCTTTCCTGCATTATTCCTCTAACACGACTCTTTTGTCCTTAGGGGAACTTTAGTGCACTTTGCACTCACTTTTCAGGGTCTTGGGGAGGGTTATTTTTCTAATTCTCACTATTTTCTAATAGTCCCAGCGACCCTCTACAAGGTCACATAGGTTTGGGGTCCATTCGTGGTTCGCATTCCACTTCTGGAGTATATGGTTTGTGTTGCCCCTATCCCTATGTTTCCCCATTGCATCCTATTGTAACTATACATTGTTTGCACTGTTTTCTAAGACTATACTGCATATTTTTGCTATTGTGTATATATATCTTGTGTATATTTCCTATCCTCTCACTGAGGGTACACTCTAAGATACTTTGGCATATTGTCATAAAAATAAAGTACCTTTATTTTTAGTATAACTGTGTATTGTGTTTTCTTATGATATTGTGCATATGACACTAAGTGGTACTGTAGTAGCTTCACACGTCTCCTAGTTCAGCCTAAGCTGCTCTGCTAAGCTACCATTATCTATCAGCCTAAGCTGCTAGACACCCTATACACTAATAAGGGATAACTGGGCCTGGTGCAAGGTGCAAGTACCCCTTGGTACTCACTACAAGCCAGTCCAGCCTCCTACAACCAGAAGCTTCCGCACTCAGCTGTGCCTCGTCTTCTTTGCCTGCCGTTGCTGATGCTGAAAAACAGAAAATCATGTATGGTCAACCCATTCACAAGATAACACTTTAATCATACAGTACACATAAGTCACATTACATCCTGTTCACCAACATCCCCAGGTAGTGCCAGTAAAGTGCCAAAATCATGTCACGAAAGTTCCTAAATATGGACATTGTTAAACACCAGCTAAGTTACCTAACTGACACCTACAATACCATGAATGAAGTACACCAATCACACTGACCATACCATTACAAGGTGACTTTGCCACACAATACAGGTTCCCTATCCACAACAACATGGTCAAGCACCAATGAAGCAATACTTTAGGAATGTGAAACTGCTTATCACTGATCAAAAACACGTATTCAACACATACAAATATTTTACTCTGATGACATGTACCAGGCTATGACACCTGTTGTAAAGTAAATGCAAGCAAGCCTAGTGTAGACAAGCCAAAACCTCTTTATTTCACATACTTATAACCATACACAATGGACATATGCAAACCTGTAACCACCCAAATTCCCATACATTTCAATTTAAGGTAAAGGAGTCAGAACACGTCACACGCACATGCACCAATAGTGAATGGTTCAAGGACTGCAAATACAATGTGGACCAAGTCATCTAGGTCATTGGTCTTCAGACAACAAACATCATCAGTTAAGTAAGGGCCAAGTTAGCTCTGACCTATGTCCCACACACAACCACAAGATGTCAAAAAGAGTGTACCTGAAATATGGGCAACTATACTGTGCAGAAAGATGACAATCAGACCTACCTAATCATGCAATTAGTCAATCATTGGGCCACTGACTGGATGGGTATATCACTACACACACATCAGACTTGGCAAGCCTTACATCTGATTGTGAAGGATTCTCATGGCCAAAGCACGTGTTGCTAACATGACAGGTACACCTACCATGATGCAAGCCACAAGCCCAGATACACTTACATCATTACTCACATGTGTATTTGAACTACCACACCTGCACTACATAGATATAATTGCCAATATTAGGCTCCCAAACAGCCAGGACTCATTTGCCACATCCTTCATAGCAACAGCAAGTAGACATAACTATTTGCAATGTTGATTCATCACTGAACCTTTCAATCAATACATGATGTTGATACATATCTGTCAAGAATGTAACTGTAAAGAGGCTACCATTTCCTATGTGTAATGCCTACACTAGTATGCCCAATGACAATGCTGTGTGGCCACTTTCCACAAACAGAACATTGGCAAGGGTGTGACATTCCTAGCTTCTGATACCAATATATATAAGCCCATAGAATTGTTGGAACAGCTCAATGGTATCCAACATGCATGTTGTCTACTCGGTTGAGACTTCAGAAATGTCTATGTACATTCCTCACTCACCAATGGGGATTACCTTGTTACAGGTGTGAAGATGTTAACCGTCTATGTCATGGGACATGTCAGATGGACATCACAGCCTCCCATGCTGCTGTCACTTATCAGAAAGCATTAGAAAACTAGTGAGGAATAGAATATGTCTGACTCTACGTTGCTCATATCCAGAAATCTTGCGACATAGCAGAGAGCAGGGATCAAGGACCTACACATCTTACCTCCATGACATTGGGAGGATTGACCTGTTGGTGGTTATTAACAAACACCAAAATAGAAAATGCTGTGTAGTGGTACACATTTGACAAAGTAACATGTGCACCATTAAGTGCTATTGTACTGAGGGAACAACATAGCTGAGTAACACGCCTCTAAATACATTTGTACATGCACACCTGTGCTATAGATGACTATAGTACATCAATGTGTGCACAGGAGATCTGCGACACTTTGCACTTACCACACTGTCAGAGTCAACATTCTGTTACCTCATTCAATCACCTGGTAAAGGGACAAACATGAGTTAGGTCTCTACCTACCCCCTTGTAGCTGCTGTGCTGCCTTCAAACGCCTATCCAACTCAGGGTAGGCCACTGCCAAAATGTAGGCCATTAGTGGGGTCAGGGCCTGACGGGCACCCCGTCCTCATTGGGAGGACATCCCCAGCTGGGCCTCTGCGGTCTTCTGGTTCCAGCGTCTCAGGTCCTCCCACCTCTTCCGACAGGGGGCGCTCTGCCAGCTGTGGAGCCCCAGGGTCCGCACTTTCTTGGAGATGGCATGCCAAATCCCATTTTTCCGATGGGCATTGGTTGTATCATGAGACAGGTGCACGGGAGCTAGGTATGCCATAGGTGAGCAGCAGAGTTGAGTAAATGATATTTTGTCAGATATTCTGACTACGATAATCAGTTATGACACAAAAGATAAAAGGGAAAACGTGCAGTATAAACAGCAGAAGTGTATGGAATATTTACAGAGAGAGGGGTGTGATGGAAACAGTGAGAAAAATGGGCAAGAGACACGTGCAAATAGAGGGAAATGTATGGAGTCCTGTGCTTTTATGCCAAATATATTTGAAAGTGTGTGTACGTGCGGGTGGGGGGTGATAGACTTGTATGTTCAATTAAACCAAAACCAAGGTCCTCATCATAAGTTTGACAGTCAGATAAGCCGACTGCCAAACTCATGGGGAGGACTCCACCACCATGGCTTCCTCCCCAAGTGTAATACAATGTTCCTGCCGAGTTGACCAGCAGGAACACGGTATTACGCTGTTCCCGCAATCAGGGACAGTGCTTCGCTATTGGCCTCGGCAGACAGTGCGCATTCCAATGGTGCTGGGCAGGGGGGGCCTGCACTGCCCATGCCATGATCAGTGCAGGGGGCCCCTGTGGACCCTGCACTGGCTTTTCGCCACCCTTTCCAGGGCAGGGTGACCGCCATTGAAAGGTTTGGGGAAAGCTGAGTTGTAATCAGCACGGCAGTGCTGAGTTCAGCACCGCCGTGGCTGAGTACAACTCAGACTGCCATCAGCCCATCAGCAACGATGTTCCTACTGGGGATGGAGGTCCCCTAGCAGGTCTGCCCACCAAGGTTGTAATGTGGCGCTTGGACCGCTGGGAGTGCAGCGGTCCAACCGTCACTGTGAGTGTGGCAGTCCTTGGACCGCCACACTCGTAATAAGGCCCCAAGTCTACAACAACAAGGCACAGATTTTGGATTCCACATTGTGCTGCAGAAGGGCAGCAGCAGTCACGGTGCTATGTTCACACAGCAAGGGATTCAGAATGGTATATTTGGTGCTGTCCCTTCGGCTCCTCATTGTGCAGCACAGTCTTGACCTCAACATGCAGAATAAAATGCAGTGCACCTGTATTCAAATCACACCGCCAGTTGTTATCTCACAACCTGACTTTCCTATCGCGCAATCTAGTCGGGCAAATTCATGGACAGGGCTGCTTTTAATACCCCTTTGATTTTTTTTTCTTCCAATTACTGACAATGGGCAACTACTGCTCATTTTCCCTTAAAGGAAAAAATATTTTCAATGCAAATAGCAGGGCACTTAATAAATAGTCCTGAACTTGCATGCAGAGTGGCTGGAATTATGTGACTCTACGGCTACGGCATTTTCATCAAAATTATGGATCTACCACATAATCTATCATCTGCTGCATAAGCTGCAGATTTTAGCAAAAAAAAGTGATTCTAGCTGAAACAGATCAAAGATTACTAAAAAATGTGACAATGGATGTTGCCACACAGTGGAAAGTCCTAGGCAAAGTTTGACTAGTCACTTTTCAGTTGCTTATTGCGTATATGGGTGTAAAACATATATTAATGAGGTGAAACCTTTGCACAGACAGTGTTACACTGTAACTGTGTGGCAACGGCAAAGTTATGAAGTAATGCATCACAAAAAAGTGCTGCATTACCTTGCATCATTTGTCTTTTCTTGCTACTTTATTTAGTCAACTATGTTGCATAACTGGGTCCTCCCTTGTCACAGTATTCATGTGGCCCTGCTTATATGCCACTCTTGGCCTCCTTTGTCCATCGCAGTTGGACATTAAAATATTGTGCACACTTGAGTGTAGTGTCTATCTCCACCTACTAGTAATCAGTGATGCATTACCGGGCCTAGGACAGCGCTGTGCAGACATGGGGAAAGTAGCGAAGGCTGTCCCCTCTCACTCTACAAGATGGGGGGCCCCCTACGCCGAGGCTGGGAGGTTTCCGCATTTTCAAACAGTGTTTGGCACCATATACACTCTTATTGTGGCCTCTGCATGATTTCAAAACGACATCCCACTAGCAGTGTCCTCTTTACCCATAAGGATAGCCAAGTAGGAGGGTGTCTTTGGATCTGCTAGCGGCAAATTATTAGGCTTTCTATAGCTTACCAAAGTGTGAAAGCCAGAAATAATCCCTATATATATATATATATATATATATATATATATATATATATATATATATATATATATATATATATATATATATATATATATATATATATATATAAAAACAAAGGTAAATGTATAGTTACGGAAACTTTATAAATAATGTGTATACAAAACCAACTTATACTTATAACTTAAAGTTATAATTTGCGCCTTCTCCACCCATAGCTTATGCGCTTTCATACTGTATCACTTATACTGTGTTAAATCATAGCATTCACAGCAACACTCATGACATCTCAAATTACATCTTTTATGAGAACACTATGCATAGTAGCAGAGCGAGTATAGTTCATCTAGCCTGGGTAACGATTTTACAACACCATGTATGGAGG
The DNA here is from genome assembly GCF_031143425.1 of Pleurodeles waltl. Taxonomy (NCBI): domain Eukaryota; kingdom Metazoa; phylum Chordata; class Amphibia; order Caudata; family Salamandridae; genus Pleurodeles; species Pleurodeles waltl. The sequence continues at coordinate 102,318,181 of NC_090446.1, forward strand.
TGCACAAGTCATAGTAAGTTTTGGGTGGGGCGCAAATTATAACTTTAAGTTATAACAATAATTTAAGAATTTCTAATCTTAATTTAAATTGGATTTGTATATGAATTATTTAAAAAGTTTGGATAACTATACTGAATCCTAAACCTTTGCTTTTTCATTGAATTAAATGCTTATTTTTTATACAAATGTGTTTCATGTCGTTACGTGAAGGGTCATTGAGTGAAATGCTGTAGAGTACAGAGGAGTAGTGTTGTAGAGTGCAGTGTTGCATAGTGTGGTAGAGTGGACTGTCGTAGATTGTCCAAAAGCAGAGGGTTTAATGTAAAGAGCTGTAAACTGTAGTATCATAGCGAAGAATGGAGTGTTGAAGAGTTGAGTGGCGTGTCAAACAGTGGAGAGGCGTTATGCAAAGTGGTGTGGTTTGGAGTGTTGTAGAATGGAGTGCAGTATTGTACAGTACAATAGTGTGTCGTAGAGCACCATGTCACAGAGTAGAGTGGCATGTCATACAATGTAGTTCAATGGAGTGACTTAGAGTGGAGTGCCATGCAATGTTGTGTCACGGATTGTCATGGCGTACAGTGTTGTGGAATAGAGTGTTGTGGTGTAGAGTGGAGTGGGTTATAGTGGAGTGGCATAGACTGGAGTGGCATAGAGGGGAGTGGTGTAGAGTGGAGTTGCATGTTGTAGAGTAGAGTGGCATGTTGTAGAGTGGAGTGGTGTGTCATACATTGGAGTGGCATGGAGTGTCGTAGAGTGGAATGCCTTGTGTAGTTGAGTGTTGTGTCAGTGTGGAGTGGCATGTTGTAGAATTGAGTGGGGTTTTGTGTTGTGTAGTAGAGGGTTGCAGAGTGCAGCATCATGAAGTGGAGTAAAGTGTTGTAGGGGTAGTGGTGTAGTGGAGTGGTGTGTCATAGAGTAGAGTGGAATGGCGTGTCATAGGGTGGAATCTTATAGAGTGACTTAGAGTGGAAGGGCATACAGTGGAGTGGTGTAAAGCGGCGTGGCATATGTTAGAGTGGAGTGGTGTGTTGTACAGTGGAGTGGCGTCTCATAGAGTGGAGTTGTGTGGCATAGAGTGGAATGTCGCAGGGTGAAGTGGAGTGTCATAGAATGGAGCAGCGTGCCACAGAGTAGATTGGTGCATTTTAGAGTAGAGGGGCATAGAGTGAAACAGAGTGTTGTAGCGTGGCGTGCTGCTTAGAGTGTTGTGTCGTAGAGTGTGTTTGGGCGCAGGGGCATAAAGTGCCAATATTAACCAATAATATTGTGCTTTGCCATCGCTGTGTACTGCTAAGTTTCTGTGCTTTATTAATTAAAAACTACTGAAATGATTTACATCAACAACAAAAAATTGACCCTTTTCACATCATAATCTATATTTCTGTCACATTTCATGAAAATCCGTTCAGTCCATAGATGTTAATTAATCAAATGCTAGGGTGTTGGAAATGACATCACATGCATGTTGTCTATCCAGCTGACTTCACAAAAAGTGATGTCATATAACCTTGGACCGTGGTGACCAAAGGAAGTCACATCAAGTGATCTGTGAACCTGTTAGCATCACAAAAAGTGATATCACAGAAGTTAAAAATACATGCAAAAAAATGATAATGGGAAAAGGATAGAAATCTAGCTAAAAGTGCATTTTAGATCCCATCGATATGCTGTTTAGGCTGCTGTTGTCATGTGCTAGTGATGTACCCACAAAAACTCACCACAACCATCATAGACAGAGAAGATACATTATAGGCCAGCCTCAATCATTTTGACCTTAAACATAGATTAAAATCCCCCCTCAGTCTTGTGTGCTAAGGCACAGCCATAATTTGGTTACCACAACCATGAAATTCCTAGATACAACTATAATATCCTTAGAAAAAAAAGACTCAAATGCTCAAATACAGCCTCAAACGCCCTGGCAGAATATCTAAATGCACAGGCAAATCCAAAACATGCTCAAGGGATAACTTCATATTCCCAGTTCTTTGACATTCTGTCAAAACTACTTGCATGCACAGGAAATCTGGATGCCTATTCCAGGAGGAGAATGTTATGTTTATCAATGGTTCATGTGGCCAGCATAGGTCCTGGAATTTTTTATCTCTGCCAGATTTTCAGAATAACAAAGTAGGTTACATTTAGATTCATTCTGTGTGAATATATTTTATGTGGCTGTCATAAAAAATCTTCTATGGTTCTGATATGGGTCTAACATGCCCGGATCTTGGTTGGTCACTGTATTATAATTATGTTAGGTATATATGTAGTATTAAGCCGTGTCTTGCATGTGTGAACCACCTATACACCTAACTCTCTCTCACTTGTGTTCATGTAGATACCCTTCCCTTGTGTGCACATAGCTTGCTGGCACCTATGTTTGCTAACATCTCACTTGTGTACATGTGCTGTGCTTATGTGTGTTCCCGTAGGTCAATCTCTCACCTGTGCACACAGTTACAATTCATCGGTGTGCAACTAGCTCCCTTTCACATATGTACACCTTACAATTGCTCATATCACCTACATCAAACAAACGCTCACCTCTGTTAAAATAGAACTCCTTCACCTATTAGCACCTTGCCCTCACCCATAGTGCATTTCAAGTTTCAATAACTTGGAGAAAGAATATTAAACATGACAATCGAGGTACACCTTCTTTTCTCAAATCAATTACATTACTGGGCCTACCGGGTTAAGCTCTTTGAATGAATAAACCCATTTATGTAGTCAAAAAGAGTGACACAATAGCCAAAATTAATTACTTTTGTCAAGCAATCTTAACAGTGACAGAGGAGGAAGAAATGAGATGCAGCAGAAGGACACACTTTAGGAACAGCAACAAAAAAAAAAGAGACAACGACTGAGAGGAAGCGAGAGAGACAAATAGATGAAAGAGGGGTGAAGAATAAGAGACTGGAAGACAGAGGAGAGTGACAAAGTGTTGGAAGGTGGGTCATTAGTTATGTGGCCTGCACAAGTAATGAGTCCGCACACGACCGCCACTGGGAACCAAACACCCCATTGTAGCGCTTGACTCTCACAGGGTAGCATTGCAGAGCAGTCCAAGGCTTACTCAAGGGAGGTGGTGTGGGCTAGTAATCTCCATTCATGAGCACACAAGCATGACTCTCAATAAATGATTGTCCAGTCTGTGCTTTTTCTTTTGATAAAGTAAAAGTACATTTATTACTCACACACACTACTCAATACTATGCAACAATCCACAAATATACACAAAGTGATGGAATCACTCTGGGAAAACATTGTGTAATCTCTCATGTCTCCTCACCTACATTTGCAATTAAATACCTCTATCTTTCCAAAAGGTGGCTGCCCGTGTCATTATTCAAATTAGCATCATCAGAAAACATATAGGACCATATCCAAGCAATTTAACTATTAGGATTACTTTTGCATTACTCCTTACTTGACCTTCAAATAATAGCTCAATACACTGGAAAACACCAGGCTACACATCTAGTAGACACAGTCACACAAGCTGGAACAAAAGTTCACATAAGCAAAGGCTCCAACCACAGGTTGGACCCTTGGGGGGTTATCCTTCTTTTGTCCCACCCTACCGAGGGTGGGGACACAAACCGACATTGGGGGGAGGCAGCGCTGCTCCTGCAGCTCCCCTGTCCCTGGGCATGAATTTGGTGGTGACCCCATCTTCCTGGGACCACAAAAAGCTTGTTTAGGGGACCAAACCCCTGCTCCTGTCCCGCAAAGCATGCTGGGGCAGCTGACTATGAGGTGAGCGGCTCTCCCGCTGTGCTGGGGAAAGCCACCGTGCAGGCAAAACTGAGACTTTTCTAGGGGGTGCCAGGTCCCACCCGGACACCCACACACAAGTGCTCCCTCGTTGGAGGGCGGCCCAGGGAGCCCACCCCTGGCCTCCCTCGCTGGCTCCCCGCATGGCCAGCACCCCCGTGTGCTGCCGTGGGAGCCGGCCTTCTCTGTGCTGTCTGCCTGCTCCAGCGGGCAGACGCGTGGAGGCTTGTGGCCAGACGGGCCGCTTGGGGGAGTGCAACGGCACTCCCACCTTCCTCCTGACAGCTTTGGGGCCCAGGGATGAGGTCCAGGGCCCCTCCTCGTCTCTACGAGTTCAGCATCATTTGGGGCCCCGGGATGAGGTCTGGGGCCCCTCTGGGGATCTTCACAGGGGCGCGACGGCACCCCCGACTTGACTTCTGCTGGGGGCCCCAGGATGGGCACTGGGCACTGGGACCCCCCCCCCCCCCCGGAGCCACCTTCCTTCACGGGGAGCGCGACGGCGCTCCCCGGCTTCTTCTTCAGCCGGCCCCTCGACCGCCAGTTGCCATCTTGCGGGGTGCGCTACGGTGCCCCCCCACTCCTCAGTCTTCATGGGGCCCTGGGATGGGATCGGGGCCCCAACCTCACATCTTCATGGAGAGTACGACGGCGCTCCCCGGCTTCGCTTCAGCCGCAGGGGCCCCGGGATGGGGTCTGGGGTCCCTACACACCACGGCAGGGGGGGTGCATGACGGCACCCCCCCATCAACTCACTTCAGGCCAGGCTTCACGGGGTCCCAGGATGGGGTCTGGGGCCCCTTCCTCGTCCAGAGGAGGAGTGCGACGGCACTCCCCTCGCTCCTCTTCCTCCTGGGGCAGCCCCCGGACCCTGGCCCACCCCGGGGGTACAGTCTCGAGCAGGGTACAGTCTTGAGCAGCTGATTCTCCAAAGGTCAAAGGTCGTCATCCTTTTTCCTGGGATATCTTGGGCCCCCAAGGGCCGATTTTCATCATTCTTGTGTCGTTTCGCTCCTGGTGACAAGCCCTTGCCACCAGGAGCACTCTCCTTAGGCCTCCTGGCCTCAAAAGGTCCCAGATCATAGGGAGCCAGTCCCACTGATTCCCTGCGCCAACCTTTCCTCTGGGTTCCCTCTTTTCCTTCTGGGCAGCGTGCTCTCCTTGCGCTAGCCCAGTCCTTCCCCTAACTAGTCCTCTGGGGTAGTAAGGGGGCCAGCTTGCCTGGCCCTGGCATTCGCCTTGCTGGCCTGGAGTCCTTCAGGGGCAGAGTCCCTGCCCCAAGGGCAGTCAGGAGGTTCTTCCTTCCAGTTGTCCATGACGCCCGTCTGCAGTCCCAGTGTCCAGCAGTGAAGCACAGACAAGAGAGAGAGCTCTCCCCTGTGCAGGACCTTTTAAGTGGGGGCAGAAGTGTCCAGCAGGTCTGCACCTTTGGCCTATCCAGATGTGCCACATCACTTCCTTGCCCCCATCTCCTCCTTCTTGCACAGTCTTCTGGGATAGCTCAAAATGGCATCCTCCAGGAGTTAATTGCCGCATGTGCTCTGAAAGGCTCAGCCCCTCCTCACTGACATTCCTCGCAGGGCCTCTCCAGCCCGCTCCTGGCACGGGATGACAGCAGGCTGATTGATGCCAGGCCCTGCTCAAGCAACTGCACAGAGCAGTAATTGGCCCTAATCCTGAGCTGAGTCAGAGAAAGATGACATCCATGGATGACCCATAAGTTGTACAACTATGCTCTTGTAACCTACTGCATCATTCTTTTCTTACAGGTTACAGTGTACTTTGGTGTGACTCTGGTCTCGGTGGACCCCAGAGATCTGGAGTTGCACCCTAGGCCCTCCTTTCCCATTGACATTTAATGGAGTATCCCCACAATGCAAATACCTTAAGCACACTGACATTGGCATTGAACTGAGTGTCCCTTCAGTGAGAAGACAGTAAGCACACTGACTCTCCCTCACATGTGTACACCCCTCTCATGAGACCTACTCCAGGTCACCACCCACTCTGCATAGTTCGTCCTGCACCAGGCTTACCTAAGCGCAGTTCTTGGGCTGCGCACACCAGGAATCCTCCTTCCACAGCCCTCACATGGATCACATGTAACCTGCCCGGGCCTTCTGCCCTTGCTGCGACACAGCAGCCTTTCATTAGCACAGCGGCACCAGCGGTAAACACGCGCCGTTCATTTTACAATGTGTTTACTGTGCGTGAGTCCCCTCATAGGAGGCTTCCTCAAAGTGAAGTTAAAAACCAGGTGGACAAAAAGCGAAAAATCAGGGCAGACCTCATGGTCAGAACCGTCCTCTAACACAAAGGGAGACAACTGAGATTTGAGGAAAGTGGTAAAACAAGGGGCACAGAAAAACAAGGAGGGTATAGATGCCTTGTTAGAGTACAATATTAATACATGGAGCATGGGAGGGTATGATGTAAGCGAAGACACTTGCTTTGTGGGTATTGTCAAAACTGTGACAGCATGACAATCAACAACCTGTACTATTCTAGTTTACATGCTTGCATATGTTCACATGTACACCATACCATTAGGAATCCTGACATTTCCAAATGTGGAGTAGAAATGCATTTTGCAGATGCAGTTTTACAAGATACAATTAAGAAAAACAGAGCTTGTGTGATCCCCGTGCCTGACATGAGTAGGTCGTAGAGTGCAGATCTTACCAACATATTCTGTTACTTGCAGTCTTAGTTCGCACATTACACTGGAGGACTACAAGCAGCAGAATACAAAGTTATACTTGGATTGATTGAACTTCCCAAGCTGACCTGGGATACTTTGAGAGCTATGAAAACAACATATGGCAGTGTTATCTGTAGTTCTCTTCCACTCTCACCTAAAGCTTTCCAGTGCTAAGGGCTCTAGTGCTGGATTGCTCATGAGAGGTCTCAAGATGAGTCAGCTTTTGTGTTGGTAGAAGTACTGTTGCTCTATTTAACAAGGGATGTTACCATCATTAGACGTGGTGAGTGAGCTGTTGGTCTTGCGACCCCCTTATCTCCTGTGGAGTGGAGATGCCAGTTTACATAATTTTAATATAATGTATATTAAATATATTACACTAAAATATATATATATCACTTTTAAAAAAACAGGTTACAGAGACGTTATAGTTAGGTTCTGAATTTACTTGCACAAAACAAGACAAATTCAGCAGTATGCAATTATTTCAAATAACCATAACTCGCGCCCTAAAGTAACTATAACTCACGCCTCCACCATGCAGTTTTTTCTGCAAAAATTTGATTGCAAAGATTACAGTGATATTATCAATGATGTTATCCAATATGCTGTTTCTTGCTTTTCATCCAATAGCATGTTGCTTTGTGGGTTTGTAACTTTAATAAAAGCCATTATGATTTAAAAAGGCCAGCATGCAAACTGCTGTCGGCTACAATGACGGAAACGGCCAATGGTGTTACGCAAGCCATTAAGCCACTCGGCCACTTTGTTTTAAAGGTTTATAAAGTCATCTCGTCCATTTTAAAACCTGCTTATTAAAATGAAAAGCACATCTTGTTCACATATTTTGTGAAGATACTCTTTCATTCAAATTATGCATTAAAACAAGCAGACAGTGTGAATCTTTTTGTCTTTTCTATAGTGGAAAGTATAATACTAAGCTTCACAACAACAAAAAGGACAACAAGTAGCAGTAGCGTAGTCAGTGTGTCATGGGCCCTAGTGCAAGAAAGGAAATTGCCCTCCTGTACACTATTTGGCCTGTGAAATACTGCACCATTGAGAGTTCATGTAGGCACCTCCGGCTTGTGGCTTCGATGAATCTGCACCTTCTGCCTCAATGGGAGCTACGCTCCTAATAACGCGCAGCAGCAAGGCAAGCTTCCCCAACACACAGCATAAGTAACAGACAGGTTGCAGAAGCAGGAGGCAAATCACATGTTTATCTCAAGCTGTGGAAAAACTACAACACAGATGGCTAAGCCAGTATAGAGGGTCTGAGAGGAGTAAACAGACTGCTTTATGTTGTCCGTAAGCAGACATAAATATACAAGAAATACAACAGTCCTTTACAAAGCTGTGGTCCATAATTTGGTAAACTTGACTAAGAGGCTCTGCTGACAGGTCAGAAGAGAAAATCCTTTGCAGGATTATAGACTTTAGTTAACACAGGGATGATTTCAGTCTGAAACATGGATATTTAGTTATGGAATTTGAGCAACATAAACGTTTGTGGCCATTTACAAAATATTGAATTTGTGTTGAATATGTGGTTTAATTTTCACATACTGAGAAGTAGCCATTACCAGGTAGGTTGTTGTTTGGAGTAGTTCATCCGCGGCCTAAGTAAGAATGTTCTAGACAGTACACAAGTGTACCTCATAAAAAATATATGTAGACTGCACCAAACAACCAAACCTCCTGATTCAAGCAGGAGACTACCGATTCCTGCATCCAAAAGCCTGATTCCTCTGTGGGCATCTGCCAACAGTATCTGGTCTTATGTGACTTGTAGTATGCACTTGCCAGGAGAAACAAGCAGTGCACAACATTTTTGTCACGTTCGCTGCCATAGAGCCAGCCAAATGCTTGCGAAAGACGAGAAAAAAATATATATATTTGCATTTCTGAGACCTAATTTAGGCCTTTTTAGAAAGTCGGTCCTTAATAAGTAAACTTACAAGGGGACACGCATAGGTCGATGAACCTTTTGACTCATTTAAGATGTTCTCACCATAGCTCCATTGCAATAATCAATACACAATAATCAATAATTATTAATCAAGTCAACAATCAATAATCAATTATCAATGGAGTCAGTAATTTCCACACACCATAACTTTTCAGCCATAAATAACCACACCTTTAGTAAAAGTTTAGTAAGTTTATTTCCCTTATGTTAACAATGCTAAAGTTATGTATATTCATCTCAAAAATCAAATCAAAACACATATAATACTAATATTGGTTAACCAAAAGACGCAAGAAACATAACCTATTCAAAGCTTTGAATCACAATACATTCTAAAGCATTAGTGCATATCATCAGCAACGTCAACTTCAATAGTGCAACATAATCCATAGAGTTCAGAAAACGAGTTTGTCAACCATTCGTCTCTTGATTTTTTAATTGTCATGTAGATGACCTCAACTAACCCAGATTAGCATCTGCATGTGGGGTTTCATGCAAAACAATTTAGAACATGAATTTAGAGACATCTAACTACAGAAAACTATCAGAACAGCGCAGTTGGTTCCTAGAAAGAAAAGGCATAAAAATTAATCTCAGTCATATTGTCATATCTACCTATCCACGGTATGGGTCAGCAAACAGAATCAGTTTTCGTCTTCAGGTCATCAATTGATCAGCAACGCATCAGGCTCTCAGTCAGAGAGTATGAGCCCAATGACATAGGGGGTCATTCCAACTTTGGCGGGCGGCGGAGGCCGCCCGCCAAAGTTCCGCCGCCAGAAGACCGCACCGCAGTCAAAAGACCGTGGCGGTCATTCTGGCTTTCCCGCTGGGCTGGCGGGCGACCGCCAAAAGGCCGCACGCTCGCCCAGCGGGAAAGCACCAGCAACGAGGATGCCGGCTCCGAATGGAGCCGGCGGAGTTGCTGGTGTGCGACGGGTGCAGTTGCACCCGTCGCGATTTTCAGTGTCTGCCAAGCAGACACTGAAAATCAATGTGGGGCCCTGTTAGGGGGCCCCTGCAGTGCCCATGCCTGTGGCATGGGCACTGCAGGGGCCCCACGACACCCGTTCCTGACGAAAACCGCCAGAAACAGGATGGCGGGAAAGGGGTCGGAATCCCCATGGCGGCGCTGCTTGCAGCGCCGCCGTGAAGGATTCCCTGGGGCCGCGGGAAACCGCCGGTTTCCCTTTTCTGACCGCGGCTGTACCGCCGCGGTCAGAATGGCCCCAGAAGCACCGCCAGCCTGTTGGCGGTGCTTCCGCGTTCGTTGGCCCTGGCGGTCCATTACCGCCAGGGTCAGAATGACCCCAATAATCTCAAATCTCTTTGTCTCTCAATATCACAGTAATTCCCTAAAACCTCTCTGTAGTCTCTTCATCTGGTCTGAAGTCTTCTTCCTCTGTTGCGTTGTTACATCAAAGTCACCCAAACTATCCCCTAATTCCCAGTTGGTCAGTTAATTGTACGTTATTACTCTACCCAATAGTGATTCTATAACAAATCTATGAATTATAATATTTCGCCTTTCACACGTCATTGATTGGTCTGCTTTACGATGTTCTCATCATCCGGCTCATCAGGTATCGAATTTGTTGCATCTTCTTCTCCAGTCAGTGTCTTCATTGTTCACATCCTGGGAAAGAACTTCTAGCACACATACAGTTTGATACATTTTAAGGACACTGGGGGTTATTCCAACTTTGGAGGAGGTGTTAATCCGTCCCAAAAGTGGCGGTAAAGTGACGGATATACCACCAGCCGTATTATGAGTCCATTATATCCTATGGAACTCGTAATACGGCTGGTGGTATCTCCGTCACTTTTGGGACGGATTAACACCTCCTCCAAAGTTGGAATAACCCCCACTGTCTCCTGTTAGTCGGTTCTCATGGAAAGCTGCTAAGCATTTTATTAAACAATGAACATTTCACAGTTAGTTGACTCTGTCAGCATTTTCTATTAAACACTAAGAAATACAGCTTCTGCATGAGGCCTGGAAAAACTAGGCCAAGACACTCGCTAAGTTAAGGCCTATAATTAATAAGCTAAAACATACTTCACAACTCTGAATATGACATATTGCTACACTAATCGAATACATTTTCAATACTTCATACATATTAATCATTATTTTGTACATTTCGTGAACACGTGTGGCCATTCTTCGAGATCACATTTTCAAATGTGTACATTATTTTTCTGTTACTCATTTTCTATAAAATTCATTATTCAAAATACATAAACACTCATTGATAATTTCTAATTAAGACATCTTCTTCAGCAGCCTCACTAGAAGCCAATGGGAGAAATACATTCTACCAATTTTTTTTTTTATTCCCCTCTTTTCTTTCCTAAAATGTCGGTAGGTATTCTGCATGTGCACCAGGCGTCCTACAATCCCAGCCTTAGTGCTGCACCTTTTAAAAATGTTGAGGGCCGCTAGTTAGATTTCAGAGATATGAGGCTACTAGTCCGGTCCCCCGTCCCATGGGATGCTGCAGCATCTGGGCGGGAAACCCGTGTCTAGCCGGGCGGCCCTTGTATGTAGTTCGCTCTCCGGCATGCAATGGTATTGTCTACCCCTCTGCTTCCTGGGGTGACTGTTACCTTCACAGCGCTGGCAGTGGCGCACTTCTCGGCATCCGCTAGTGAGTGTTTCCGCGTTTACAAGCGCACCCACTGCCCTTATCTGACTGGGAAGGGAGACGCTAGACTGAAGGGGGTGTCCTCGTGCCGGCGCGGGCGTCAACGTGCATCATGGGGGGCTTCCAACCGCCACCTGCACCCATCGCGGTTGGAGCCGAAGCGCGAGCCAGTCGCTCTACAGCTCCATTGGCTGGGCTGGAGATAAGACCACGGCCCGCACTGCAAGGTGATTGGCCGAAAGGTATGTCTGAGGCAGGAGTGGGCGGTGCCTAGCGAGGCGGTGAATGAGAGGCCGAGCGAGCCGAGCACCATAAGGGAGATGCGCAGGAGGAAGACGGGCAGGTGAGGCGGCGGGGAGCATGTGCAGGTCCCTCTGGACCCCGACAGGGTGGTGGGGGCTTTATTGTATAAATACCCTGGGGGGTTGTATTGTAGTACAAAGTGTAGGGAGCGCAATGATTGGTAGCCCTTTATTATGAATGAAAAAAGCTTCAGGAACAATATGGCGCTAGTAATAACCATATATATGACAGTTGTCACTGGATCCGTGAGGACTGGAGGAAAGGACAGTGACCACACGTGCAGCCTGCCAGGCGAGGAGCCTCCTGCAGTGCGTTCATCCCTGCATGACACACCCTCTGCTGACGCCCATGGTTAGGCGGTGGGAAGGGGAAATTTCCACTCATTGCTGACTAGCCCACATTATACTCATACGGAAAGCGTGTGTGGTTATTCACTTCCGTGTGCAAAACATGCATGCATTTCGACTGCTCGTAATATCCGTATAATTCCACGTGCCTTATGACACCGTGAGCGATATTACTTGCATGGCGACATTTGCCTTCAATATCCTGGGGAAATCACCATGCTGATCTCTTGTTTCCTTTGCATCATTAGAACGATACACAGTATCAGGACATATCCAGTAATATACCATGCTTTGTGACACCACCATAGTGATTGACATCCGGCTGTCAAAGTGCTCAAAAAAAAGTATGGGCGCAGTGATCTTGGGGACAGTGGGGCGTGATCAGCATCTTTTTTGTTTGTGTTTCATCTACTCGTCACCTCATATACAATATAGTACACACACCTTAAATGAAAAGTAAATGCAAGTTATACTTATTTATGGGAAATGCATTTTACTGGTAGGACAGCTTGGTTAGTTAATGTGATCACTTCAGAAATCTGTAGGTGTAACCCCACGGTCACTTGGTTTGAATACATGATCGGTGTATTGGGGAAATAGTGAAATATTATAGTGCTAAGAGGCCCAAGCCTGTGTGTGACAGAAAGGTCTGTGAACAAGTAAGTCTGTTTAAAAAACGTATTAAACACCGCATACTATAAAGTGCACACAGTGTAAATAGGCTTTTGCAAAATGTGCAAAAAGATTTTATTTATATGTCTACACTGCTTTCTTTCAAAAGTTATCCTTTAAGTAATAGCCTATGGTTGCTGGTGTAAACTCTTTTTTTATTGGTTTAATTTCGAAGGATACATTCTAGATTCTAGCAATGAAAGTGTATACTGCCTTGCAAACGTCTTCAAGATTTACTGATTAACCAGCTGCACATGTTTATATTGTTTTCTGGTGGCAGGCACCTTGGAAAAAAGGCTTGTTTTTTCTTTAGCTGCCTCTCCATCTCACTTTATGCAGAGGTGTCCCTTCTTCCTTTCATATGCAACAGCTCAACCGTCCTGGAACTGTTGTTTTGTTAAATAAAACGTATGGGAACTGTTTTGATTAAAGTAACAAAGTTTGGGAACATCGGTCTCCTGTTCTCTCGGCCAATTCAATCTCTGGTGATACCAAGTGCCAATCGACCTATTGGTTTCCTGGCAACATTATGAAAATGGCACATGCACAGTGATCTCACATAGAGGTGGGAAATCGGGTAGAGAATGTCACAGCTCTGGAGAGACTCTTAACACCCAAAACATTGTTGAGCTCTCAGCAGAATTATGATCTGAAGGATGGAACTTGAGGACATTTAAAATTAAGATAACTAACCTAAAATTGTTCATTTGTTAACAAATATGTTTTCAATTTAGATTAGTAGATTGATTCTATTGGATGTCTTTTTTTAGAAGTAACAACAACTTCTAAACAAAGATTTAAGAAGTTCGTCTCCCTAGTGGAACTGGCCTTTGGTCATTTAGCACAATGAGGGAAGCAACACTTGGTGCCTCCCTCCCACTTGTTATCTTTAATTGTCAGTGTGTTGGGGAAATGGAAGGGGTAGGGGAAACGACAAAGTGAGTGGGACAAGAGAAATTAGAGAACAATGTTTACTACACTTTTTTTTAGAGACAGCCTGCCTGTTTCTGTCTCCCCTTTAAGGTTGGCGCCCCAGGCACGGGCAGAGTCTTGCTCCCCTAAATAGATGGTCAATATTATCCTTCCGTCCATGCAGCAACCCAACAATGTATCAAACCATGTACAGCCAGCAAATTATTAGGGAGATCTGAGCCAGGGCCAAGGGTTGGTTCTGGCTCGAAAGGCTGCGCACAAGCAAAGGCCGTGAAAATGTTTAGCATGCAAATCGCTCAACAAATGTAAAGTAAAAAATATGATGAAATGCTTTTGATATTTAAAAAAGTGTATCTCTTTATCATGTCTTTGTGTTCCACCTTAGTTCCACCTTAGTACATCAAATTATGGGCCTCATGAGTTTGGCGCTCCCACTACAGGACCGCCAAACTCACAGGGAGGACGCCACCACTATAGGGGTGATGTTCCCCTCAAGCATATTACAAAGTTCCCTCCTTAATATAGATGAAGCAATATTACAGGCTATTCATTCAAATGACATAGAGGTGTTTGTACAGCTCATATCCTGAACTTGCATATTTTAAGGTGCTTTCATATGTCATAATGAACAAAATGAGGCTTTGTAAAATATTTGCCTAGGATCACACTGTTTGATCAAACTGAAAAGGTGGAACTGAAACCCAATTTCAACTCAGCCACTAGAAGAGTATCTCTCACATCAAAGGTAATGCTTTTTACTTAACTCTTGAAAGATGAGATTAGAGTGTGGATGACAGACAGAATCCCCATTTTAGGGAGGTGGGTTCACATAGTTCAATCGTTGCCCAATGACAATTTCACAACAGTCGTGGACTATATAATGCTTTTTTTCCATCTCAAGGCGATTTGCCAGGGCTCACATGATAGTGAGTCAAAGCCAGGATTCAACTCTACTCCCCACATGTTGATTGTTTGACAGTTGTAGCCACTTGGCCACATCACCTCCTGCGAAAGCTTGGCTCGTTTTGGGCTTTAGTTTCAAGACTGTCTCCAACTGAGCCAAAGCCAGGCATCTTGCTCAAGCTTTCAGTGGATTGCCATCTTCTACCATATATAAGTGCTATCTGTAAACTGCATTCTGAACTGAATCACTTGAAGGTACTTCCAGATGTTATGGTAAATCAAAAGAAGGTGTAGGAGGTGATATTTTGACATATCTGCATTTAAACAGCTATAGCAATGGAAAATGTTTCTTGGATTAATTTGTCTTTGTATGTACATACAATCTTGCTAACCTTGCAAGAAGCTGCATTTTCTTCTCTTTCATAGTTAAATGGTATATATGGAGAGTGGACAGGAACAGGGCTTTAATTGGCTCATTAGTCCCATGGGACAACAAACCTAGCAAAAGCCAGATCATGAGCCCAAGACAGCTTAAGCCTCAATTGGAAGTCCTACCTAGTGTCTCACAATGCTGTACCTTACTTTATAGATATACAATGAAATCTGTTTGTGACTTGTCATGTGTATGGTTTGCATTAGAGCCATAACTGTGACAATATCCTAAAGCGTGTGACCCTATCTTGATTTTATGAGATCTGTGACTTTCTTCTAATGATTATCATGATCTGATCCTGGGCTTTATACTGGATGAGCTTATAAGATCTATAGATTGCAGATTGCAGTGGTACCATCACACTTATTTTATAGGATCTTTCAGGGGTGTTTGACTCAGTTGCCCACTATTGTTTGATGATAAGAATTGCGGCCGCAGTTCATGAAGGGTTTGAATAATTTCTCACTAGTAGAACAAAAGCCTTTATTAAAGGCCAACTTTTACTTTGGAGTCTTGGATGGGTACGAGCTTCTTAACTAGGTGCAACCACTCGCCAAATGTATTGAGGTCTTATATGTTCTGTTTATATGTATACCATTGACTCTCTGATTGTATTCTGTTCTCTATAGCAATGTGGGCTGGTTAGTTACAAGGTTTTACAGTCACATGCAAGCAGTTAATGGTTTGATACGTAGTAACTGAATCTAAACTCCAACAAAACAAAAATTATGCTGATGGGAAACAAAACTTTGTGAATTCTGAAGATTTCTGACCTAAGAAACTTGGGACTTGTCCATTGTACTAAACATGGCCGTATTATTTAATAAAGAAGATGATACCTCACATTAACTCCCTTTCACCTGCCTGCTTTTCTCCCCATGACTAACTAGACAGGACCAACACACAGCCACTAGGAACTGATAGGGTCTACATTTTATTAATTGAATACCGCTCTTTCATGGTTCCAGACCGTCCAAAATGCTGCTGTGAGGTTTGTGCTGAGTACCTTAACATTTTTCTCTTCTGTTCAAACTTCATTTTCTGCATGATGAAGCCACAATGGATGTAAACACGTTTGATTGACAGCTGAGCCCCACTTTCTGAAAAAGAAACATAATAATTAGTATCCTTCTTATAATGCTAAGGCAAGGTGATGCTACCCTAAGTAGGCAGATTGCAATGGGAGAGCTAGGGCTGTGCCTTCTCTCTTCTAGGTAATATGCAGGGGAACTCACAACTGTTGTACCCGAGATCCATTGCTGATGTGTAAATTTTCAGGAGAAGAGGTGTGATATTACTTTTGGAGAAATATTTTATTTCTATAGACCTCCCTGGAATGTCTGTTATTTGTCTTTAAGTCAGCACCAACCATGTCATGGGGGGCGCTTTTTAGTATACAAATTAAATAACTCATGTCTAGATATTTTAAAGTACAATGATTTGTGCTTTCCAAAATTATCATAATATTTTATGTAAAGAGGTTCTGTCTGATAACTCCATCAGAATAATACTTTGTGACTAGGGATGTAAAGTGCTTTTAATGCTACAGTTACATTCTGTCACATGGTGAGAATACCTTGCACCTAACTCTGTGACCATTTTTGCACTGTGGGATGATGATAAGACCTGGGGATATAATGATAATCTTTTGATGATATATTAATAATATATACTTGGTGACATGATTAAGGTACACACTGACTTTATCAAAAGTTTACTTTTGTGTTTAGTGACAACTTACTACATCAAAATAATGCTCTGTGCACGGTGATATTATCAAAGTCATGCATTGATATGATCTTTTGACATTAACAAAATAATAAATGGTTCCTCCTGACTCTATAAGAGTAAAAGTTTAAGATGTACCTTACAAACAAGTTACCAGTTAAACTATCTGCGTACCAATCAAAGTGCATTTCTCCCTTCACTTTCCATACCCTTTGGACTCCTATAAATTGCTAATTTGAGCCTGTAACTAAGTTTGCACCGTTGATACGCTGCTAATAAATATAAATACCAGGCGCATAAAAATATGCAGTGTTTGATGAGGTAGTGTTTAAACGTTTTGTGGGGGGACATCAAGATAACTCTTGCCCAGTTGCATAATAAGGATAATTTGCATCTGGTGTCATCATCCACGTGATTCTTTACACCTGGAGACACCACAATGTTCTGCTACTCCTGATGACACAGTCAAGATATTAAATGAAGTAGCGCAGTTTAGATGAGGTGTGTTTTGAAGGTTCTTTTTAATGTGCTCCAGTAAGAAGCACATCTCAGTTTGATGCAAATTGCGGTCTGTAGGAAAAACATCCCGAATCACAAGGATGGGGAGAATGATTAAAGGTGCCATGGCTACACTGGATTTGTAAACCATGTTGGAGTGTATGGCCCAAAATGTATGTTACTGAGAAGTATGGTGTCAATCATGGTCATAGGAGCGTGAAAGATGATGCATATTTTACTAAATTTGATAAGGTTGGTTACCAACCAATAATAATGAGTCAGATGAAGGATAATTAAACTGAACCTGGAATCGGGATAGAGATATAGAGAGAGAGAGACCGAGAGAGAGATAATTGTTTAGAGCTAGGAAGGAACAAGATGCAAAATTGAATGTTTTAAATGGTCTGTGACCTCCATTTGGGATGGCACAATAGCAATCAGGGTTGCTTCTGAGGAAGAACAGCTGCAAGAGACTGCATTAGGAGAGGCTTGAGACTAGTAAGTGTAGAAAAGAGGGACAGTGTGAGATGGGTGGCCTTAATGAGTGGTATATGGCTCACTAGGGTGATCTCGAATCAGAGAGGATAGATACCAGGGAAGGAGGACTGACAAGTGAATGGAGAGGATGGGAGTTTTTTTTGAACGGGTTGGAAGTGGGCCCTAGCGGCCAAGAGAGAGACATATCGTAACAATGGAGATTGTAAACAGCTCCCACATATGGGGAACGGATAAGGGCCAAGGAGTGTTGTGCTATATTACAATAATCCAGGGCTTGTCTAATAAGCACAATAACATATTGGGACTCTTGTGGGAACATTTTCAGATGTGTACTAGATAAAGATTTTAAGAGTCACCTAAAGGATTAGTTACGATAAAACCTAAGGGCCTGATTTACAGTTTGGCGGAGGGGGTTACTCCATTACAAACGTGAAGGATATCCTTTCTGCCGTATTACGATCCCATTAAAGCCTAAGGAGATCGTAATACCGCAGATGGGATATCCAACACGTTCAGGATAGAGTCACATGTCCGCCAAACTCTAAATCAGGCCCTACATCTTTGTTCAGCTATATGACTTATTATCTTGACAAGAAAATGTTTATGAAATGTGTCTATCTGCCATGTTTTAAATCTAAAATCCAATAAAAAAGAGTTTAATAAAAAGAATAACTAGGTCAGACATGGAACGGAAATATTTAGCCAAATGAGAAATGCCTGTAACATGCAGTTGAAAAGTTTGGTAAGATTATAGGGGAAAATGAGAGGAGACTGGTGAGGCAAACAAGAAAGGTGAAAGAAGCTAGTGGAGAGAGTTTAGTGAGGTCCAGAGGGTTTATTGAGAAAATGTTATGCCATTGCCTGATTAATATGGCGGATGGACAGACAAGAGATCGTGGAGTCCTGTAGAGTTGCCTGGGTTGGTGTGAAAAGGAAACAGGGGTGAGGAAAGTAAAAAGTAGGAAAAGTCAAGATCAGCGATAATGTTGGTGCCTGGGCCGTTACAATAATAGTCTAATCTATGTGTAATATTCTACAATTATGTGACGTCCCTCGTAATTAAACCATCATCTGTTTCTGGTTTCTTTGTGCCTAGTGATCCTCCCGGGAATATTTGTTGATATCTATTGCCTGTCAGCTTCATGATAATATTAAATGCACATTGAGATCATTATATTTTTCTGTGTCTGTTGGCATGATGATAATGATTTTTTTGCTTTTTGATGTAACAGTCATCTTTGTTGACATCATACTTCAGATAATTTGTGTCGGTTCCACAGTTTTGATATTTGCTATCTCAGTTCATATCACCACTGACTAGCGTTCATTAGTAGCTTGCCATGACAGTGTTGCTTCATTTTTGCCATGTGTAGTTTACGTTGATTTTCATCTCTTCTTTTATTTGCACTTAATATATTTTACAATTGAACTCTAAAAAGGATGGTGTCTTGATCGATCTATTTGTGTTACCTCTGTACTAAATCCAAAGTGCCACGCCACCTTCATAGGCCCAAATCTTGCAGCTATTCAATTACAGGTGCTAGTTATCTCTTGAGGGCATAGCAGCTCGTCTGTGTGAATGAGGGCTACCAGGGAAAACTCAGGAGCTAATTTCTTTGCAAATATGGGTAGCAACATAGCTTAATTTTGAAAAGAAAGAGTGCTGGGGCCAGAGCTCTTGTAAGAAGACTGTAACCGGCACTATTAAATGTTAGCTAGTTGGATACCAAGCAGGGCAATATAGGCCGTAGCAGCCATCCAGTGTTTTCCCCAGAACGCTGGAAGGGTTAGGGGTCGGTGTTGTTACTGGTGGGTCGGTTTTGCAGCAGGACGGCTAGTCTGACAAAATTGCCAGGGCTGCTTTGTATTCCTAGTCTGACCTTGATACCAAGGTTGCGTGTGGTCTTGAATCCGCCTCATGCCTCTGTAATGCACTACCAGACACACCCAGCGTCTTCATCTTACTCTTGCAGGTTCTTACTTTCTTTCTCTCTGGCGATTTTCACATCTTTCTCTTCCTCTGTCTTTTCACTTCGTGTGTTTTCCCCTGGTCTGCATGCATTAAATGTCTGAAAAATAAGTGTGGGTGGGCACCACCACCAGGAACACAGCTTGCATTGAAGAGCAGACACAAAGGAAACAGAAAGGTAAGACACAAAGACAAGAAAAAGCAATGATCTATTCACAGTGATCTATAATATATTATTATTATATATATGTATAAATAACGACAACAGTTACTGACCCTGCATGGTTGATTATAGTCCCATACATTTCTTCTTACCGTGGTGGTGGTTAGGGGACTAGCGTCAGAACTTTTGACGATAGTCTGGCGCTTTGCAGGATTAGTGTCAAAAATTTGATGCTAATCCTGCAAAGCACCTAGAGACCCATTGTAACCAATGGAAGCCTCCTTTTAACTCCTGCTCTTACCAGGCATTAAAAGTGCCGTAAAAATCAAGCAAAGAAATCTCTTAGATTTCTTTGCAACATTTTTTCGGCCCCCCTAACTGGGGAACGCCTCCTTTGCATAAAATATGCCTTGCGCAGGCCTAATGTAGCACAAAGGGTTACAAAGTGACGCAATGCATGCATTGCGCCACTTTGTACATATGGCGTGGCGTTTTTGGCCTTTTAACGCCACATTTGCGTAAAAAAATGACGCAAATGTGGTGTTGTAATGGGGATAGGGGCTCTTAAATATGCCCCTTCATTCCTTCACTCTCATGCTATGTCTCGCTCTGCTTATCAAACAAACACATTTTCAGTTTCAAAGAGATCTCTTCTGTGCAGCTCCAATTTCTGTGGCTGGCCCTACTGCTGTAGCAATACAGAAAGATAGGATTGAAGTAGGGCGAGGTAGAAGCTTAATTTCTTCTTGTCTTTGTAGTGATCAATAGGAAAACATAGGCGGTTGAGGCTCAGAGTGCCAGGTAGGTGTTGTGCGCAGCTCTATCCTTTGCAGTAAAACTCAGCATCTATTTTAAAAGCATAATACCCCTAGACTTAAGATAGGCTGGTAGGTAGGTTTGAAATGTAAAGCTCTCAAAACCGATTGAACTTTCTCAGCCTTTAAACACAAAAGTAAGTAAGAGGGGTGGAATGAACACACACCAAATGCTTGAGGTGTCTACCACAAAGAGGAGGTCTCCATTTATGATGGAGAAATGTTGTCAAGACAAGAAATAACCTCAAATACTGTTCAAGAGTCCTAACCCTTGAGCCCACAGCTGAAGACACACCTGGGTCATCCCCTGAAGAGATTCTGCTTGTTTTAACCTTGTGGCACTCAGGAGGGTGGGTAAAGTTTATGGGCTTTCTCAGTAACCTAGCTGAAGAAACTGGTTTGTGCCACCTCGGAAAGTAAACGTATGAAATACAAACCCATAGAAGGGGTTTATTCTGCCAGAGGCTGATAGAGTATAGAAAGATAGATGATAATTTACACAGGTTGGCCCTTCAGAGAGAAAACATTCCTGTCCCTTTCCATCCTTCAAATAAGAATTACAGACGCACACAGCCTGTGCTTACCACATACACATAGCTGAATGAAAGGACCCTCCTGTGGGGACTACTTGGATTCATTTGGAATTGTTAGATGTCTCCAAAAGGCTAAAGTGAACAAGCATTGGCCAAGCCAGTAGGTTTCCCCATACGCAAGATCAATTGACTGTGTCATTGTTATCTGATACAGACCTCTAGCCACAAACTCCTTACCTTTGAATTCCTTACCTGGATCCAGAAACTTTTGCTTGAGCAATACCCCTGTGCGCGCCGTTGGGCAGCTCTGTTCTGTTCCGCTTGGCACCAGATGTGAAATTGCGATCACCTACATAGGCACCACCCAGTTGTGCAGACATCAGTTATTTTCTATCTGCACCAGTTAGCACTGATCTAGAGAGAGCTATCCCTCTGTTGCTTTTTGACAGGCTATTGTCGACATTTTGTCGAAGATTTCTTTTATGTCGAGATGACATCTATGGTTTAAGCCATGTACCATGTACAGCGCCATGTCTGTTACAGACCCTCAATTAGTCTGCCTAAGGTGTCCTGAGCATGACTACGACTTCAAGTCGTGCTCAGACTGCCGGGCCATGGCGCCAAAGGCTTTGAGGGAGTGGTCCTTAAAGCTGCTTGCGGGCCGACAGTTGATGCCATGCGGCGTGACTCCTAGGAGGTCACAGTCGAAGAGAAGGTTGCGGGACTACTCTAGGAGGTCCAAGTCCTCTTCTTCCCATTCGAGTTTCTTGGAACACTCGGGAAAGAGGCACAATTAATAGAAGTCTAGATAGACTTTGCCTTGTCTGTCGGCTGATGCGACGACTTCGGAACATCAACGTTTCAGGCACGGTTCAGCAGAATCGATGCCAGGTTCAGCCCGGACCTCCCTCCATTTCCAGGAGCCGAAGCAACACCCACTCAAGTCATGGACTTTTACAAGACCATGCACTGTGTATTTGATTGGGCCAAACCCTCCTGTGGGGACTACTTGGATTCATTTGGAATTGTTAGATGTCTCCAAAAGGCTAAAGTGAACAAGCATTGGCCAAGCCAGTAGGTTTCCCCCTACGCAACATCAATTGACTGTGTCATTGTTATCTGATACAGACCTCTAGCCACAAACTCCTTACCTTTGAATTCCTTACCTGGATCCAGAAACTTTTGCTTGAGCAATACCCCTGTGTGCGCCGTTGGGCAGCTCTGTTCTGTTCCGCTTGGCACCAGATGTGACGTTGCGATCACCTACATAGGCACCACCCAGTTGTGCAGACATCAGTTATTTTCTATCTGCACCAGTTAGCACTGATCTAGAGAGAGCTATCCCTCTGTTGCTTTTTGACAGGCTATTGTCGACATTTTGTCGAAGATTTATTTTATGTCGAGATGACATCTATGGTTTAAGCCATGTACCATGTACAGCGCCATGTCTGTTACAGACCCTCAATTAGTCTGCCTAAGGTGTCCTGAGCATGACTACGACTCCAAGTCGTGCTCAGACTGCCGGGCCATGGCGCCAAAGGCTTTGAGGGAGTGGTCCTTAAAGCTGCTTGCGGGCCGACAGTTGATGCCATGCAGCGTGACTCCTAGGAGGTCACAGTCGAAGAGAACGTTGCGGGACTACTCTAGGAGGTCCAAGTCCTCTTCTTCCCATTCGAGTTTCTTGGAACACTTGGGAAAGAGGCACAATTAATAGAAGTCTAGATGGACTTTGCCTTGTCTGTCGGCTGATGCGACGACTTCGGAACATCAACGTTTCAGGCACGGTTCAGCAGAATCCATGCCAGGTTCAGCCCGGACCTCCCTCCATTTCCAGGAGCCGAAGCAACACCCACTCAAGTCATGGACTTTTACGAGACCATGCACTGTGTATTTGATTGGGCCAAACCCTCCGGAGCACCTTCGGGCCCCGTGGGGTTGGAAGAGGCCCCATCAGGTTACAGAGGAGGGATCTTCCTATGCAATGGTGGTGCGTAGGGCAGTGGGGGTCCTTGACCTTGAACTGCCCTTGGTCTCTGTCAAGACAAACTTCTTGCTTGAAGTGCTACAGCCTGGGGCTTCCATTACTGAGTCCCTCCTGCTTTTTAATGAGGCACTTACTGACGTCTTGCTGAGAAGTTGGTCTAAGCACAGCACAGTGGCACCTGTAAATAGGACGATTCACCGCCACCATCACCCTACACCTGGCGACTATAGTTTCCTCACCCAACACCCTACCCCTGAGAGCTTGGTAGTCCAAGGCTCAACTTCCCACAGCGCATTCCCTTCCGCTCCCCCGGCCAGGGAATCCAAGAGGCTAGACCAGCTTGGGATGATGTTTTCTTCCACCTGCCTGGCATTGAGGTTAGTGAACACCTCATGCTTATTGGGCAGTTTCTTGCACAACTTATGGGACGCAGCTGCGCAAGTACTGCCACAGGTCCTGGAGGAGGCCCGGGCCATCATCTCGAAAGCGGTGAAAGATGGGAGAGACAAGCCTTATAGACATGTCCTTTGATGGGACTCGCTTGTTTGGCGAGAAGGCAGACTCAGCAAGAACTCTTGGGCTGTGGTCATGTCCTTGGGCCTCTCAGTGACCCCTCGTCCACCATCAGCCTTTCATGGCTACAGAACGGGGATACCACTGTGCCAATCCTACGCCAGCCATTATCCTGCACAAGCTCCCCTAGCTATGCAAGGACATGGACGCAGTGTCTTTGGACCAAGAGGGTCTGGAAGCCAGAAGTCGTCCTCCACCCAGCGCCTGGCAGCTGCAAATTCAAAGCCCTCCTAGTTTGGTTCTGCAGACCATGTTTGCCCATTTGGAGGTAGAATTCAACATAATCTCCTTCACTGGCAGTCCATTACATCAGACGCTTGGGTACTGCAGATCATTTGGAATGGCTATACCTAATTGTTTCTTCCCCCAATACTGCCAACATTCAAATGGCTGGCAGAGGATCAATTGGCTCTGCTCCAAGAGGAAATTACGTCTTTCATGGCCAAGGGAGCCCTAGAAAGGGTTCAGAAATCTGAAGTAAGCAGGTTATTATTCCCACTACTTTCAGATACCCAAAAAGAACAAAGGTCTTTGCCCTAGTCTAGACCTACGGACCGTAAATCTCTTCCTCAGGAAGGACAAGTTTAAAATGCTCACGTTTTGCTTAGGCCTTGTCTTCCCTAGACCTATAAGACTGGTTGGTAGCGCTGGACTTACAGGATGCATATATTCATTTTCCCATCCTGTCTGCTCACAGGCGATACCTGCAGTTCAGGGTAGGCCACAAGCACTTTCAGTTCACGTGCTGCCATTTGACCTTACCAGTGCCCCTCGGGTGTTCACCAAGGTGATGGCTGTGGTCGCAGCTTCTTTGCGCAGGTCAGGGGTTTCAGTCTTCCCCTACCTCAACGACTGGTTGTTGAAGGCATGCTCACCCCAGGCTGTCGTCTCCCACCTTCAGACTACGGTGAGCCTTCTGCATTTGCTTGGGGTTCACTATAAACATGCCAAAGTCACACCTGATTTCCCCTCAGACGCTGTCTTTCATAGGACCTGTTCTGGACACAGTACAGTTTCAGGATTATCCTCCCGAGCAGCGAATCCAGGATATTTAGGTCATGATGCCGATTTTTCCGTCTCTATCCTGGGTTTCGGTGAGACTGACTTTGAGGCTGCTGGGCCTCGTGGCCTCCTGCATCCTACTGGCAAATCGTGCCAGATGGCATGTGCAGGCTCTGCAGTGGGACCTGAAGTTCCATTTGGCGCAGCATCAGGGAAGTCTCTCCTACATGGTCCAGATCTCGGAGGGAACTGCAAATGACCAGCAGTGATGGATTACGAACCGCGATTGGGCCAGATGCAGACTCCTCTCCTTTCCCCAACCAGACATCATAGTAGTGACTGATGCATCTTTTCTGGAATGGGGCGACCATCTGGGAGAGGTGGAGATCAGAGGGCTCTGGTCTCTGGCAAAATCCAATTGACAGCCTTTGACCTTCCTCCTGAAGTCTGTAATGTTTTTCTAGCAACAAGGCGTTCCTCCAGAAAAACGGTACATGCATGCCATTGGCAAAGATTTGTAAAATATTGTACGTATGAGTCTTTAGATCCTTTTTCTGCTTCTTTCTGTTCTGTTCATCTTTTTTATTTTGTCTCTTGCCCAGCAGGGCTCTGCTCTGGGCACTCTTAAGGGCTATCTGTCTGCTTTATCTGCTTTTCTGCGTCTGCCTGCACAACCCTCATTATTTAAGTTTCTAAAAGGGCTCGTAGATATCTTCCCCCCCTTTGCCCTTTATTTTGCCTCAGTGGGACCTGAAACTAGTTCTCACGTACCTCATTGTGCTCCTTTCGAGCCAGTAAACAATTGTCCCCTCCAGCGCTCACCTTCAACACAGCCTTCACAGTGGCAATAACATCTGCCCAGAGGGTGAGTGAGCTGCAGACCTTGCCTTACAAGCCTCCATATCTCACCGTGTTTCCTGACAAAGTGGTGCTTCTCACCCGTGCCCCTTTCCTCCTGTAGGAAGTTGGCTCTGTATATACTATCTCAAAGTGAGAGATAGTGTGCACAAAGTCCAAGGGTTCCCCTTAGAGGCTGATAGTGGCAAAATTGGATAATGCTAATGCTCTATTTTGTGGTAGTGTGGTTGAGCGGTAGGCTTATCAGAGGGTAGTGTCAAGCATTTGTTGTACACACACAGGCAATAAATAAGGAACACACACTCAAAGACTTAACTCCAGGCCAATAGGTTTTTATATAGAAAAATATATTTTCTTAATTTATTTTTAGAACCACAAGATTCAAATTTTAGGCAAGTACATAAATTGCAAGGTACTTCACACAGGTAAGTATTGAACTTTGATTTAAAACAGTAGTACACACAGTTTTGGTTAAAATGGCAATAAGCTATTTTCAAAGTGGACACTGCAAAAATCAACAGTTCCTGTGGGAGGTAAGTAATAGTTAGTTTTTTAGGTAAGCAAAGCACTTACACAGTCAGTCTCCTGGGCACAGGCAGCCCACTATTGGGGGTTCAAGGCAACCTCAAAGCCACCGCACCAGCAACACAGGGAAAGGAGGGCCCAAAACACATAGGCACCTATGGAGAACAGGGGTGCTCCGGTTCCAGTCTGCTAGCAGGTAAGTACCTGCGTCCTCGGGGAGCAGACCAGGGGGGGTTTTGCAGAGCACTGGGGGACATACACACAAGCACACAAAACACACCCTCAGTGGCACAGAGGCAGCTGGGTGCAGTATGCAAAGTAGACGTCAGGTTTTATATTGAAAACAGTGGAGGGACCCGGGGTCACTCTGGCGATGCAGGCAGGGCAAAGGGGGGCTTCTCGGGCCAGCCACTGACTGGGCTAGGATGAGGGCTGCCAGCTGGTCACTCCTATCCTGGTAGGTGGTTCCTCTCAGTCCTGCAGGCTGCAGGTGTAGTGCTTGGTCCAGGCGTCGGGTTCCTTTGTTACCAGGCAGTCTTGGTCAGGGGGAGCCTCTGGATCCTCTCTGCAGGCGTCACTGTGGGGGTGCAGGGAGGTCGACACAGGGTGTCCATGTCGTTGAAGTTGCCTGGGGGTCCTCTCTGTGGTATTGGTTCTCCTGGACTCGAGCCGGGGGCGTCGGGTACAGAGTGTGAAGACTCATGCTTCTGGCGGGAAGTAAGAGTCTCTTTAAAGCTGGCTTCTTGTTGCTGTTTTGTAGTTGTTTCTGGACAGAGCCGCTGTCCTTGGGAGGTTCTTGGTCTTTTAAGTGCAGGTCAGTCCTCTAAGTCCTCAGAGGTCACTGATCCCGCTGGATGTGTCGCTGTGCAGGTTAATTGAGTCTGGAGACAGACCGGTAGGGCTGGGGCTAAGTCAGTTGTTGTTTCCATCGTCTCTGCAGGGCTTTCAGGTCAGCAGTCCTTCTTTCTTCAGGTTGCAGGAATCGGATTTCCTGGGTTCAGGGTCACCCCTAAATACTGAATTTAGGGGTGTGTTTGGGTCTGGGGGGCCGTAGCCAATGGCTACTGTCCGGGAGGGTGGCTACACCCTCTTTGCGCCTCCTCCCTGAGGGAAGGGGGGCACATCCCTATTCCTATTGGGGAAATCCTCCAAAACCAAGATGTAGGATTTCTTAAGGCAGGGGTCACCTCAGCTCAGGAGACCTTAGGGGCTGTCCTGACTGGTGGGTTACTCCTCCTTGTTTTTCTCATTATCTCCTCCAGGCTTGGTGCCAAAAGTGGGGGCTGTGTCCGGAGGAGCGGACGTCTCCACTAGCTGGGATGCCCTGGGGTGCTGTAACAACAGGCATGAGCCTTTCAGGCTCACTGCCAGGTGTTACAGTTCCTGGAGGGGGAGGTGAGAAGCACCTCCACCCAGTACAGGCTTTGTTCCTGGCCACAGAGTGACAAAGGCACTCACCTTTTGTGGCCAGAAACCCGTCTGGTTGTTCCAGGCTGACAGGAACCGGTCAACCTAACACTATGAATTAGACTGGTATATAGGGGGCATCACTAAGATGCCCTCTGTGTGCAATTTTCTATAAATCCCACACTGGCATCAGTGTGGATTTATTGTGCTGGGAAGTTTGATGGCGAGTGTTAGACCTGACATGCCTTAGGGTGGTCACCCCTAACTTTTTGCCTGCCTCCCTCCACTTTTTGGACGCTGGTTTGCTGGCTTTTAGACTCTGCACACTTTACCACTGCTAACCAGTGCTAAAGTGCATATGCTCTCTCCCTTTTTAAACATGGTAACCTTGGATCATACCTGATTGGACTATTTAATTTACTTATAAGTCTCTAATAATGTACACTATATGTGCCTAGGGCCTGTAGATTAAATGCTACTAGTGGGCCTCCAGCACTGGTTGTGCCACCCACTTAAGTAGCCCCTTTACCTTGTCCCAGGCCTGCCATTGCAAGGCCTGTGTGTGCAGTTCACTGTCACCCTGACTTGCCATTTAAAAGTACTTGCCAAGCCTAAACCTCCCCTTTCTCCTCATGTAAGTCACCTCTAATGTGTGCCCTAGGTAACCCCTAGAGCAGGGTGCTGTGTGGGTGAAAGGCAGGGCATGTACCTGTGTAGTTTACATGCCCTGGTAGTGTAAAACCCCTAAATTCATTTTTACACTACTGTGAGGCCTGCTCTCTTTATAGGCTAACATTGGGGCTGCCCTCAAACAGTATTGAAGTGGTAGCTGCTGATCTGAAAGGAGAAGGAAGGTCATATTTAGTATGGCCAGAATGGTAATACCAAATCCTGCTGACTGGTCATGTTGGATTTAATATTACTATTCTAGAAATGCCACTTTTAGAAAGTGAGCATTTCTTTGCACTTAAATCTTTCTGTGCCTTACAATCCACGTCTGGCTGGGCATAGTTGACAGCTCCTTGTGCATTCACTCAGACACACCCCAAACACAGGGTACTCAGCCTCACTTGCATACATCTGCATTTTTAATGGGTCTTCCTGAGCTGGGAGGGTGGAGGGCCTGCTCTCACACAAAGGACTGCCACACCCCCTACTGGGACCGTGGCAGACAGGATTGAACTGAAAGGGGACCTGGTGCACTTCTTAGCCACTCTTTGAAGTCTCCCCCACTTCAAAGGCACATTTGGGTATAAAACAGGGCCTCTGCCCTACCTCATCAGACACTTGCTGGAGAAGAAACCAGAACCAGAACCTGCATCCTGCCAAGAAGAACTGCCTGGCTGCTCAAATGACTCACCTGACTGCTTTCTACAAAGGACTGCTGACTTGCTGTTGGCCTGCTGCTTTGCTGAACTCTTGTCTGGCTGCAAAAGTGCTCTCCAAGGGCTTGGATAGAGCTTGCCTCCTGTTCCCTGAAGTATCTGGACCAAAAAGACTTCTCTTTTTCATTTGGACTCTTCGTGCAACGAAAATTTCAACGCACAGCTTGTTCCGCGGCGAGAAAAATGCCGCATACCGACGCTGATCGACGCGACGCATTTGGGGCGACCGGAACTTCGACGCACGGCCTCGCAAGGACAACGCCGCCCGACTTCCAGAGGAGAAATCTGCGCAACGCCTGCCGTGAGAGCAAAACTTCGACGCACAGCCCGCGGAACGACACGCAGCCAGAAAACAAGCAGGAGAATCCACACACAGACCCGGGACATCTGGTAATCCCCGCGACCCATAGAAAGAGACTGTCCACGCACCGGAAAACGACGCACGACTTCCCCGCATGAAAAATAACGACGCAAGTCTGTGTGTGCTGGGGAGAAATCGACGCACACACCATTTTTCCACTTATCTCTTCTTCTGCGGCCCTTTGCGAAGATTTTCCACTCCAAACCAGGTTCTTTGTGCTTGAAAGAGACTTTGTTTGCTTTTTAAAGACTTAAGACACTTTATATCACTTTCCAGTGATATCTCTACAATCTCACATTGCATCTTTATTCGTTTTGACCTATAAATATTATATATTTTTCTAAACGCTGTGTGGTGTATTGTTTTGGTGCTATATTGTGGTATTGTATGATTTATTGCACAAATACTTTACACATTGCCTTCTAAGTTAAGCCTGATTGCTCGTGCCAAGCTACCAGAGGGTGGGCACAGGCTGATTTTGGATTGTGTGTGACTTACCCTGACTAGAGTGAGGGTTCTTTCTTGGACATAGGGTAACCTGACTGCCAACCAAAAACCCAATTTCTAACAGCAAGCTTTCCAGATTTCAGTGTAGCCATTATGGAACTGTAGAGTTTGTATTTGACAGACTCACAGACCATATACTCTTTATGGCTACTCCACCCTCGCCCGGGCCCCGCCACCTAGCACTACCATCCCCAACACAGCCGCCCTCAACCTCAGAAATTGGCTAGACGACTGCGCCAACACCCTTGCTCCGCTCAGGAAACCCTCCAACAACCGCACCAGCACTAAGGCCATCTGGTTCACCGCTGACCTTCAGGCCTCCAAGCGGTAGTGCCGGAAATTTGGGAAGAAGTGGTGCCACAAACCAACAGAGAGCAACCACACTGCCCCCAAGACAGCCATCGGCAAGCACCACCAGCTCCTCCGGACCACCAAAAGATCCTTCTACAAACATCGCATTGACCACAACGCCCACGACAGCAAAGAGCTCTTCAGCATCGTCAAAGAACTCACCAACCCCAGGTCATGCTCCATCGACCCCCCCCCCATCGCAAGACTTCTGCGACTCCCTCGCCACCTTTTTCCATCGCAAGATCACGGAAATCCACGACAGCTTCAACTCCTCGCCCCCCACTACCACCACGGCCACCACCAACCCCAAAGCACCCAGCCACACCAACTTCTTGCTCTCCTTGACCCACATCAACGACTAGGGCAGCATCAAAACCATGAGCACCATCCACTCCGGATCTC
The DNA here is from genome assembly GCF_031143425.1 of Pleurodeles waltl. Lineage (NCBI taxonomy): Eukaryota > Metazoa > Chordata > Amphibia > Caudata > Salamandridae > Pleurodeles > Pleurodeles waltl. Next base: position 102,348,432 of record NC_090446.1, read on the forward strand.
CCTCTGACACCTGTCCCCACCATGTCTTCAACAAAGCGAGCCCCATCATCGCCCCCAACTCCGTATGAACATCAATAGCTCCTTCAAGACCGCCACCTTCCCGGAGAGCTGGAAGCACGCCAAAGTCATCGCCCTGCTAAAGAAACCCAAAGCCGACCCCTAAGACCTCAAGAATTACCGACCCGTCTCCCTCCTCCCTTTCCCGGCGAAGGTCATCGAGAAGACTGTCAACGGCCAACTGACCCGCTTCCTGGAGGACAACAACACGCTGGACATCTCCCAATCCGGATTCTGTAGGAACCACAGCACCGAGACCGCCCTCATCGCTGCAACCGACAACATCAGGACCATGCTCGACAAAGGCGAAACCGCGGCCCTCATTCTCCTAGACCTCTCGCCTGCTTTTGACAACTTCTGCCACCATACCCTCTGCACTCGCCTCTATGACGCCGGGATCCACCACAAGGCCCTGGACTGGATCACATCCTTCGTCTCCGGCAGAACTCATAGAGTCCGCGTCCCTCCCTTCTTGTCGGGAGCCACCAAAACCATCTGCGGCGTTCCCCAAGGGTCTTCTCTCAGCCCAACTCTTTTTAACATCTACAATGCACAGCTCGCCAACATCGTCTGATTCCACAACCTCAACATCGTCTCCTACGCCGACGACACCCAGCTGATCCTCTCACTCACAAAGGACCCCGCCACAACCAACCTCCACGACGGACAGCATGCCATCGCCAACTGGACGGAGAAAATCTGCCTCAAACTTAACTCGGACAAGACAGAGATCCTCATCCTCAGCTCCAACCGCTCTGCATGGGACGACTCCTGGTGGCCAGCCACCCTAGGAACCGCACCAACACCCACCACCCACGCACACAGCCTAGGTTTCATCCTAGACTCATTGCTCACCATGACACAGCAAGTCAACGCTGTCTCATCTTCCTGCTTCAACACACTCCGCATACTTCTCAAGATCTTCAGATGGATCCCCACTGAAACAAGACGGACAGTCACCCATGTCCTCGTCAGCAGCAGACTGGACTAAGGGAACGCGTTCTACGCAGGAACCACAGCCAAGCTCCGGAAGAAACTACAACATATACAGAATGCCTCTGCACACCTCATCCTTAACATCCCACGCCGCAACCACATCTCAGCCCACCTCAGAGACCTTCATTGGCTTCCCGTCACCTAGAGGATCACCTTCAAACTCCTCACCTACACCCACAAAGCTCTTCACAACACAGGCCCGGCCTACCTCAACGAGCGACTCACCTTCCACTCTCCCACCCGCCAACTCCGCTCCGCCAACCTTGCCCTCGCCGCCGTCCCTCGCATCCATCGACTACAGCCAGCGGCAGATCCTTCTCCCACATCGCCGCCAAGACCTGGAACACCCTTCCTGCCCACCTACGACAGACCCATGACCTCCTGACCTTCAGGAAACGCCTCAAGACCTGGTTATTCGAGCAGTAGCAGTCCTTCCCAACCCCCCTTTCAGCGCCTTGAGACCCTAGTGGGTGAGTAGCGCGCTTTACAAATGTTTGATTGATTGATTGCATTTACAATGTCTAAGGTTTGGCTTAGACACTATAGGGGCATAGTGCTCATGCAACTATGCCCTCACCTGTGGTATAGTGCACCCTGCGTAGGCTGTAAGGCCTGCTAGGGGGTGACTTACCTATGCCACAGGCAGTGGGATGAGGTATGGCACTCTGAGGGGAGTGCCATGTCAACCTAGCAATTTTCTCCCCACCAGCACACACAAGCTGTGAGGCAGTGTGCATCTGCTGAGGGAGGGGTTCCCAGGATGGCATAATACATGCTGCAGCCCTTCTAGACCTTCGCTTGCCACAGGTCCCTTGGTACTAGGGGTACCACTTACAAGGGACTTATCTGTGTGCCAGGGCTGTGCCAATTGTGGGAACAGAGGTACAGTTTAGGGAAAGGACACTGGTGCTGGGGCCTGGTTAGCAGGATCCCAGCACACTTTCAATCATAACTAGCATCAACAAAAGGTAATACATTAGGGGGTAACCCTGCCAAGGGAGACATTTTCCTACATCTCCCAAAGGTTTAGTTTCGTTTTGTTTAGGAGTTTGTAAAGCACATGGCTACCCGAAGGCCTCCTAGCGCTAGGGCAGAAGCAGAACGACAAGGAGGCAACTTATGCTGTGAACAGAAAGGTCTTCAAATTCTTATGAAAGGAAATTTTTTGACTATCCTGGCGGAGCTCCAAGGGAAGGGAATTCCAGAGATTTGAGGCTCTAAATGCTAGAGATCAACCTCCCCATCTTGCTTTCTTAATCCTTGGAACGGTAATTAGGGAGGCTGTTGAGGATCTAAGAGCCCTTTGAGGGATTTAGGGTGGTGCATCTGTTTAAGGAATGCCAGACCCTTGTTATGCAGAGCTCTGTGCAAAGTGCAGAGGCCCCTGAAGTTGATCCGTTGTTCCTCAGGCAGCCAGTGAAGGAAAACTAAAGCAGGATTTGCGGACAGGTGTCTGGGAATCTTCATAAGTAGTTGTGCTGCGGCGTTCTGCACGACCTGAAGTCTTTTCAGTAAATATCAAGGTGTACTCAGACAAAGGATATTTCCGTAGTCCTGGTGTGAAATTATGAGAGCCTGAGTGATTAGTCTTTTGGCTTGAAAAGGAAGTATCTTAAAAGACTTTTCTAAAAAGTCTTAATAGGCTAAAACAAGTGGCTGCCAGTTTTTTAGATTGATAGTCCATAGTCAGGTGGGAGTCCAGCGACAAACTCAAGGGCTTTATGTTGTCTCTTGGTGGAGGCAGGCCTTCCAACCCATCAGGGAGCAAAGAAGGGGATTTGAGTGGGCCGTAATTACCCACCAGCATGACTTCTGTTTTTTCTTTGTTCAGCTTAAGTTTACATCTGGCCATCCATCTAGCTACTGCTTAAAGACAGGGTGTCAGGTTGGGCTGACCTGTCTTAGAGATGGTTGAGACTGAGAAGACCAGCTGTGTATTGTCAGCATAGGAAACCAGTGACGAGCCGTAAGGTTCCACAATCTCAGCCAGAGGGGACATATAGGTATTAAACAACGTAGGGCTGAGAGAGGAGCACTGGGGCACGCCAGAGCCGAAAGGAAGGCTGTTGGAAAAAAAGGAGCAATCAAGAACTTGAATGGTCCTAACCCTCACAAATAAAAGGAGGAGACCCATTTCAAAGTGCCCACCTTGATACCTGCATGGAAAATTCTATGAAGCAGAATGTTATGATCTACGGTGTCAAAAGCAGCACTTAGGTCCAATAGAATGATGGCTGCAGCGCCCCCTAAATCCAGTCGGAAGTCAAACATCTTTGACTACTGCCAGGAAGGCAGTCTCTGTACTATGTTGGGACCTGAAGCCCATTTGAGTATAATGAAGGATCTTGTGTTCTTCAGGAAATCCTGACAGATGTCTATTGACATGTTTTTTAATCAGGTTAGCTTCTGTAGGCAATAGAGAAATTGACCTATAGTTACTCAATAGGGCTGTATCTAGAAGAGCCTTTTAAGTAAAGTTTAATGATAGCATGTTTTCAATGTGATGGAATAAGGCGTGTTATTAAATACTCGTTAAGGGTCTTTAGTCAGAGCAGGGGCAATCATGCCTGAACCTAATGCCAACATGTGAGTAGGGTTAGGGTCCAGTGGAGATCCTGATTCTATAATGTGTAAGAAGTTAATTACCGATTCCTCCATAAGGGGTGGAAAACCTCATAGAGGATCTCTGGAGTTTACAACCTGAGCCTGGCCTGCAAGGTCATCATTCTGGGTGGTCATATCTGGAAAAGCTAAATAGATGTCTAGAATTTTCTTTTGAAAGAAACAGGCCAAATTATTGCTATGCTCCTTAGAGGTTTCAGTGAGATCGGTATGAGAGGGCACTTGAATGATTTCTTTAAATATTGAGAAGAGTTTTTTCGGAGTGTTGGAGGACTGATATATTTTAGATGCGTGACTGTGTAGCTTTAATTTCTGTATGGAAGTGTCTAACTGCTTTCCTATATTCGTTTTTAAGCGGACATATCGTACGTTTTCCTGCACTTCCTTTCAAGGCGTTTACTCTCCTTTTTTAGCAGTAATAGCTGAGGAGTGAGCCGTGGTGATTTTTTTATGTCCTGCATCTTGGATGATAGTTTTCATTGGTAGTACAGAGTCTAAGGATGTGGAGATCCATTCATTGGATGTGTCCGGTGAACTTGGAGGGGAATTAAGGAGAATGGCTCTTGTGTTCTCAGGGGCGGAGGTCCATTCCATGCAATTTAGCTTAGACTAATGCCGACCAGGTAACTTGTTTGCTAGTGGACCTGTGTCAGCAGCAGCATTGGGTATCATGAGCCTAATTAAAAGTGGTCGGACCAAGACAGAGGGAGGGGTGTCTGAGCAGAAAGTTCTGAGATGTTGCTGAACACAAGGTCGATCATATGACCTTTGGTATGTGTAGGGCCATTAATTATGTGTGTGAGACCTAGCTCCTCAAAGTTTGTAAGTAGTGTTTTAGCCACGGAATTACTTGGTTCGTCCGCATGAATATTAAAATCATCGAGAATAGTAAAATTAGATTTACTACCAACTAGATCAGCAACTTGTTCAAGAAGAGCTTGAATAAACCTATCATCAGGGCCAGGGGGGCGGTAAATAAGAGCCACAGAGAATGTGAATGCAGGGTTAACTGCTAGGGAGAAGGACATGCCTTCTCAGTCAGGAATTATCAGAGGTTGAGAGAGAGACATTTAATAGAGTCCTTAAAAATAGTGGCGATCCCCTCAACCCTTGTATTTGCCCTATCTAATCAGTTTATTGAGTACCCATGAGGCAGGGCCTACGTGATACCCAGAGAGGATTCCTCCTGGAGCCAAGTTTCTGTCAGAAATAAAACTTCTGGGGCATAGTCCCTCAGCAGTAAATGGATATCAATTGTGTGGGCGGGTAAAGATCGGCAATTGACTAAAAGGAACCTGCCAACTGACCCATTGTACTTCCTTCGGGGCCGCACAACTACACTCTGTGGAGTCCATAAGCAGTTGTTGCAGACCCAGTGTGGGAGACCAGGGTCAAAGGAGTGCTGGCAGCAGTCCAAAACAGGCGTTCTGAGGGCAAGGAGTTGACTAGCTGGAGATGTTATTACATCTAGGCCGGAGGGGCAGCATCCCTGGCCCCTGGTCCCGGACGGGCGCAAACTGTGTACGCTGCACGTCCTCTGTTTTATGACCCTTATAAAGGGGTCAGAGAGGCAGCAGACAGTGCTGCTACACTAGCAACCAAAATGGCATCTCCTTGAGGCACAGAAGCCTAGAGGAAAAATGGTGCCCTTCCAGTCTTAAAAACAATTAAAAGTAAGCTGCAATAGACGGCTAGCATCCCCTGCTGCCACTGAACACTGAATGAGGAACAAGGAAGGGAGGAACAGGGAGAATAAAAGGTAAACACAGCAATGAGGTCTGTCTTACCGAGTGTCTGCAGGTATGCTCTCCCATTTCATTTGGGACAGACTGTCACCCTGCCCACTTTCTTTGCTCCCCCCATATCCCTCTAAGGAAGACGAGCGACTCCATCAACTGGACACAAAAACGATGAATGACCACTAGTCAATTATTCTTATCAATTGTGTATTCGTGTTGGCTTCTTATCTCTTTAAAATTGATCAAATGCAGTTTGCCTTATGGGAATCGAAATTTGTGGCACCCAATTATTTAGCTACTTTTTTTTTTTTTAAACAGCTTAATTCAGTTTGTTTGCCATCTTATTGATTCTCAGTGAGCTGAATTGTAGCTGACTCTCGTAGCTAGAGAAATTAGTAGACATAGGTTTTCAGACCTCTCCAATGGGCACTTTTCTGGAATATTAATAGGCCAATCCTGGAGTCCAGTTGTTTTACTTGTATTTTTTATTATATGAGTTCCCAAGTGTTTTCATAAGGTGAATCCTGGCTCAACATTAGGAAGTACAGATATCAATTGCAGCCAACAGGTGCTTCGATCTTCGCCAGTAAGCATTTGAGTTTTTGAAGGAACACAAGTAGTATGTATTTCTTATCTTCCCATTTGGAGATTATGAGCTTTAGTCTTCCTTCAGCATTCTCTCGCCGTCTTCTTTGGTATTCGGCTTTGCCTGGTTTACATTAGGATGAAAGTGTCTCTCCCTGTGATTTGTCTTCCAAAACCCCATTGCCTCTCGGTAAGCGGGGTTTTCCCAATGAAAATATTCAGTGGGGTAGGTGGATCTTTTGAAATTTCATAGCAACTCGTTACTTCTCTGATGTGCAAAGTAATTACCCAGTAACCCCTAGGTTCCATAGAGTCTCTGCTCACAAAACTTAAATGGTTTATTATGCCTCTGAATGTTTTAGGATACATAAATTCCTCTGTTAGAAATCTTTCAAGTTTTGCCAAATTTCTTCACACCTTTTGTTGCTTTGAATTTACCAGCAGCAACTCCCAAAAGCCATGCGAATGAGCTTCCCCTAGTACAGAGATGTCAAAGATACAGTATATGACAGGCATTAAGGAGTTTTCTGCCGCTCCACCAGGTTCTCTTATTCCCAGAGCAACTTGAAATTTGGTCAAGTAAATGTAAGGTGTTGTGTTAACCTTTGACTACAATTATTGTTAAAAAGATTTAACCTGGAATTGTGTGCCCTGTTCTGCAATTAGTTAACCATTTACTTGCCTTTGGTGCAGTTCACGGGGCTTTGATTGAAGCCTGATAAAGCACTCAATATGTTGCCTGTTTTAGTGAACAGCACCTAAGCAGTTGCTGGCTCGCTCTGAGAAGCAATGTATTCTATATCATCATTCAATCTTTGGTACAAGCCAAGGTATTTAATCAGTTCTAGAGTCCCTAATTGCAGGATGTGAGAATTTTCTGCTGTCTTGATTCTGGAAATATATCTTAACTACCCCTTAAACAGACCCTCTTCACTAGCTTTACTAGCTCTAAAATGTTGTAGCCAATATTTTGATCAAAGTAGGCATCTGCATTTTACTGGCAACTACAGCATGTCATTGTCCTGACAGTGTTGTGTGAAGGTGTCTGCATTATTCACAATGTATGTTCTGGCATAGGTTGTTTTACGATAGCATTCAAGACTACTTGTACAGCGAGAGAATACCAGGATGTTGTGTGACGGCTGTACCAGGAATGCCCATTGATGGGACAATTACCATCGGGACTTAGGTATGAAAATTATTAAATTCTGATGGATACAACTACCTGTGGATTTCTCACCTTATGAATTCTCCCAATGTGCCAGCATTCGACGGAAAATCTTCTTCCTAGCTCTCCACGTCAATGAGGACGTCACAATTGCACGGCTCCGCACGCGACTACTTCTAACTTCACGGTAACAATAAGAGGTGCTCGCCGGCGTGCTGACGTCAGTTCCCTTTTTTCTATGTTCAGAAGACCATCTCCTGTTGTTGCAGCAGGAGGTTCAAACCCTGTTATCAAAAGGTGCAGTTGAGTTTGTTCCAGAGCAGGAAAGGGGTCAGGGTTGTTATTCAAGATATTTCCTGATCCCCAAGAAGGATGGTCGATTGAGACCTATCCTGGATCTGAGGATTTTGAATTGGTTCCTCAAGCAGGAGAAATTCAAGATGCTGACTCTGGCGCAGGTACTTCTGGCATTGAACAAGGTGGATTGGATGGTGTCTGTCGACTTGCAGGATGCTTACTTTCATATCCCTATACTCAAGTAGCAGAGGAAGTATCTCGGTTTGTGGTGGTGTCACAGCACTACCAGTTTGTGGTCCTTCCGTTTGGTCTTACTTCAGCACCTCGAGTCTTCAAGAAGGTGATATCGGTGGTTTCAGCAAGTCTCCAAAAAGGGAATATCGGTTTTCCCGTACCTGGACGATTGGTTGATCAAAGCCAAGTCTCCAAAACTCAGGCTGCATCACTTGCAGATGACAACTCAGTTGTTGTTCAGTCTGGGCTTTTCGATAAATGTGCCCAAGTCTCACCTGGAGCCCTCTCAGCGCCTGCTGTTCATAGGGGCAGTAGTGGATAAAACATTGAATTGTGCCTTTCCTCCGCCTCAGCAGATTCAGGACATTCAGGCATTTATTCCAATGTTTCAAAATGGAGCAGTTGTTCCAGTCCTCAAGGTCCTACGCCTGCTCGGTCTGTTCGCTTCTTGCATTCTGTTGGTCACTCATGCATGTTGGCACATGAGGGCTCTTCAGTGGTGCCTCCGCGGGCAGTGGTTTCAACACAAAGAGGATCTTGAGGAGCCGATATTGATCTCCAGAGGCACTTCCGTGGATCTATGATGGTGGGCTGTGGACGGCAACCTTTCCCAAGGAAGGCCATTTTTACTGCCGCCTCCGGTGGCCACAGTCATAACGGATGCTTCCACTCTAGGGTGGGGAGCTCATCTGGGGGACCTGGAGATCAAAGGTCTTTGGTCTCCAGTGGAACAGACTTTTCATATCAATCTGTTAAAATTGCGGGCGATACGTCTGGCTCTCGAGGCCTTCCTCCCGTCCCTTCGCGGTCAGTCAGTTCAAGTCTTGACGGACAACACTATTGCGATGTATATAAACGTGTTTGCCGCCATACCCTTGATTCCTTGGGTTCTGAGGAAGATTCGCCAAGATCGGGCTCAAGTCATTTTAATAGCTCCAGATTGGCCAAGAAGGGTGTGGTGCACGGACCTTCTCCAACTTTCACTGTGCCCTCCGCTCCGTCTCCCTCCCAGGGCAGATCTCCTCTCGCAGGGGCAGGTTTTACACCCCCACCTCCAGACCCTGCACCTTCATGCCTGGAGATTGAACTGGGCAATCTGAGTTCTTTCTCTCTCTCAACAGAGGTAGTGGATGTTATTTTATCGACCAGGTGACACTCCACTAAGACTGTTTATGCCGGCAGGTGGGCAAAATTTGTGGCTTGGTGTGTAGAGAAACAAATTGATCTCCTGAGGGCCCCTCTGTCTGATATTCTGTTTGCATTATCTTTAGCACAGAAGGGTTGTGCAGTTGCTACTGGTAAAGGCTATTTGTGGGCACTGTCAGCCTTTCTTTGCCTTCCAGATCAACCCTCCTTGTTTAAATCACCTATTGTTATTAGGTTCTTAAAAGGTTTAACAAATACATTTCCTCCCACTCCATTTCTTATGCCTCAGTGGGATTTAAATCTGGTTTTGACTTTTTTAATGGGTTCACCGTTTAGATTTTTTGTCCTTAAGACAGTTTTCTGATAGCTATTATGTCAGCTAGGCGTGTGGGTGAGCTTCAGGCCCTTAGTGTTAAACCTCTCTTTACTTCATTCTTTCCTGACAAAGTGGTGCTGAAAACCAGGGCGGCTTTTCTCCCTAAAGTTGTCACTCCTTTCCATATGGGGAGGTCTATTACCCTTCCATTTTTCTACCCTCCTCCTTATCCTTCAAAGGAGGAAGAGAGACTCCATTGTTTGGACCCCAGAAGGGATCTCAGTTTTTATATTGATAGAACAAAGGAATTCGGTTGGAGGACCAGCTCTTCGTTGGATATGTAGGAAAGAGGAAAGGCAGAGCGGTCCATAAAAGAACTATATCCAGGGGGGTAATTCTTTGCATTAAGAACTGTTCCTCATTAGCAAAGAAGGTTCCTCCTGAGGGCATGAGAGCCCATTCGACCAGGGCTAAGTCTGCCACTTCGGCCCTGGCTAGAGGGGTTCCAGTGGTGGATATTTGCAAGGCAGCAACTTGGACGACCCTCCACACTTTCGCAAAGCATTATTGCTTGGACTCGGAAGTTAGGAGGGACGGCCATTTTGCACGTTCTGTGTTGCAGGATTTCTTGGTTTGACCGGTCAGGCACCCACCTCCGAGTGCGGTACTGCTTTGGGACTCTATTCAGAAGGTGGTAGTTGTATCCATCAGAATAACCTGCGGTAACGCTTTTTCTGGTGGATTCATTAGCTACCTGTGGATTCCTCACAGTCCCACCCGCCTCCCCATTGACTGTCTGGTCATACCAAGACGTTTGTATTACAAGTGTATATATGTTTTGATAATTTTATTTTATATATATAAATGATGGCTGTAATTGTGCTACATCAATATGGTTTTATGTATGTATTCATTTGAACTATGGTGAGGTCGGTTTTTCACCTGTTCACCTCAAAGGCCATAAGAAATTGGTGAAACTGACGTCAGCACGCCGGCGAGGACCTCTTATTGTCACGGTGACGTCAGACGGAGTCGCATGCGGAGCCGTGCAATTGTGACATCCTCATCGACGTGGAGAGCTGGGAAGAAGATTTTCCTTTGAATGCTGGCGCATTGAGAGAATTCTTAAGGTGAGGAATCCACAGGTAGCTAATGTATCCACCAGAAAAAGTGTTACCGAAGGTAAATAACTTGTTCTTTTATTGCATTGTTATCCGCAGTAAGCCATAACAGCCATACAGAAATAAAATGTAATTAAAAAATATTAAAAATGTAATTCCACAAAAAGGAAATGGAAAGGAGAAGAAAATAAAGCTGGAAACCCACATTGCATAAAAGTAATTTCTCTAAGGTCTGATGCTCTAAAAGTCACTGCTCTTCAAAGCAGTAATCACTTCAGTAGTAATGCTTTTGGCAGTCAGAAGAAAAATTAATCTGGGCCAATACACAGCAATAATATTTTTCAAATGAAACCCATGGCTTGTACAGAGTGGTAATAAGTGAGTCTTCACTAGAATGATCAAATCAATAGGAAGGGGTGAAATGTTTTTATGCAAATTAAGGGGAGGAGAGACTATGATGATCCTTCCGCAGGTAAGGAAAGATTGCGGAGAGGTGGAATAAGCCCTGGGTTTTGGACTGTGGTCATGCTAGCAAGAGAGTAAGGTTGCAGATACACAAAATAATCCTGTTAAAATGTCCCCAACCTCTCGTCATTACCAGTATCAAAAGTGTCCTCAATTATCAAATTGGTGGAAAAGTGTATGATACTTTGGTGCACACTTAAGGGAAGGGCAAAGGGAAAGAACTGGGAAAAAGGGAAGAGGGCCTGAGTTTTTAGTCTTTGTGCAAACTATCAAGAAAAAATGTTTCATAACATTCCACCTTCTTTCATTTCCCTGATTCAGAGTTCTGTATGAGGCTTTTCTTCATAGACCATGTGGCCCAGATGGAACTTGAAACAGTCATGATACTTATTGTCTTTAGGGCTACAACCGTAAGCATACACTTCAAGATTACATAGGTTCTGAAAACAGGACTCTATCCGGCCTGAAGATCAAAGTCTAGGCTTCATCTGTTTGTGTTCCTGTGCATGGTTGAGGCCACAGTGGTGAATAGCACAATATAAACAAGCATTGGCAAAGCCAGTAGATCTCGCCTAAGAGCTGTTGGCTTGGCAATGTGTTTTTGCCATGTTGCACACCAGAGTTGCTGCTGTTCGCAGTGGCTAAAGGTTAGTGGCGTGTAGTGTCATTGAGTGGTGCTGGGGGGTAGTATTGTAGAGTGGATTTGTTGGAGTAGAATGTCGTAGAAAGGAGTAGGAGGAGGAGAGTGCTGTAGAGGGATTTAGAGTTCATTTGTTCAGTGGCAGGGTTTGTCCCAAAGTATTGTTGTGGAGTGGTTGGTTGTAGAGTGGATTAGAGTGGATTGGGTTGGAGTTGATTGACATAGAGTGGTAGATTGGATTGGAGTACAGTGAGGTGGAATGGATGGGGTTGAGTGGGGTGGATTGGGTGGAGTGGTGTTGGGTGGCTTGGAGTGGGTGTACTGGATGGGATAGATTGGAGTTTGGGGTGGATTGGAGAATGTGGTGAGGTGGATTGAATTGGAGTGATAGGACTGGGGTGGGCTGGATTGTATTGTGGTGGGGTGGATTAGAATGGAATGGGGTGGATTGGAGTGTGGTGATTAAGAGTAAGGTGGGGTGGTTTAGATAGGACTAAAAGGTGTGGATTGGATTGGACAAGAATGGGGTGGATTAGATTGGAGTGGGTGGATTTGAGTGGCGTGGATTGGAGTGGGGAGGATTGGACTAGAATGAAGTGGATTAGAGTGAGGTAGATGGGATTGGGGTGGGGTGGGGTGGCTTTGAGTGGGGTGGATTGCATTAAGGTACGGTGGAGTGGATTGAGGTGGGGAATATTGGATTGAGTGGAGCGGATTAGATGGGGTCAGGGGGATTTTTTGGGGTAGACTGCACTGGAGTCGGGTGGATTGGAGTGGGTGGATTAAAGTTGGGTGGATAGGGCTGGGTTTGAGTGGAGTGAATTGTGGTGAACAGGACTGGAGTGGGTGGATTGATTTGGGGTGAATTAAATTTGGTGTGGAGTTGAATGGGGTGGACTGATTGGAGTGGGTGGACTTTTTGGAGTGGGGGCTTGGTGTGGAGTGGATTGGATTGGAGTGGGGTGAATTGGACTGAGTGGGGTGGATTTTGGTGGTTTGGAGCGGGGTGGATTAAAGTGGACTGGATTAGCGTAGGGTGGATTAAGGTGGACTGAAAGAGTGGGGTGGATTAAATTGGATTGGAGTGGGGTGGGAAGGTTCGGTTGCAGTGGGTTGGCAGGGGGTGGATTGTACCATAATGTGGTGGAATGGACTTAAGTAGGTGGATTGTGTTAAACTGGATTGAAGTGGGTTGGATTGTGGTGAATTGGACTGAGTGGGGTGGATTTAGGTGGTTTGGAGCGGGGTGGATTAAAGTGGACTGAATTAGCGTAGGGTGGATTAAGGTGGACTGAAAGAGTGGGGTGAATTAACCCCTTCGCTGCCAGGCCTTTTCCCCCTCCTGTGCCGGGCCTTTTTTTGCCTATTTGGGGAAGTTCGCGCTTAGGCCCTCATAACTTTTTGTCCACATAAGCTAACCAAGCCAAATTTGCGTCCTTTTTTTCCAACATCCTAGGGATTCTAGAGGTACCCAGACTTTGTGGGTTCCCTTGAAGGAGGCCAAGAAATTGGCCAAAATACAGTGAAAATTTCGTTTTTTTCAAAAAAATTGGAAAAAGTGGCTGCAGAAAAAGGCTTGTGGTTTTTCCCCTGAAAATGGCATCAACAAAGGGTTTGCGGTGCTAAACTCAGCAGCTTCCCAGCTTTCAGGAACAGGCAGACTTGAATCAGAAAACCTAATTTTTCAACACAATTTTGGCATTTTACTGGGGCATACCCCATTTTTGCAGTTTTTTGTGCTTTCAGCCTCCTTCCAGTCAGTGACAGAAATGGGCATGAAACCAATGCTGGATCCCAGAAACCTAAACATTTCTGAAAAGTAGACAAAATTCTGAATTCAGCAAGGGGTCATTTGTGTAGATCCTACAAGGGTTTCCTACAGAAAATAACAACTGAAAAAGAAAAATATTGAAATTGAGGTGAAAAAAACATAAATGTTTCTCTACGTTTTACTCTGTAACTTTTCCCTGCAATGTCAGATTATCGAAAGCAATATACCGTTACGTCTGCTGGACTCCTCTGGTTGCGGGGATATATAGGGCTTGTAGGTTCATCAAGAACCCAAGGAACCCAGAGCCAATAAATGAGCTGCACCCTGACGTGCGTTTTCAATCTATACCGGGTATAAAGCAATTCATTTGCTGAAATATAAAGAGTAAAAAATTGCTATCAAGAAAACCTTTGTATTTCCAAAAAGGGCACAAGATAAGGTGTTGAGGAGCAGTGGTTATTTGCACATATCTGAATTCCGGGGTGACCAAACTAGCATGTGAATTACAGGGCATTTCTCAAATAGATGTCTTTTTTACACACTCTCCTATATTTGGAAGGAAAAAATGTAGAGAAAGACAAGGGGCAATAACACTTGTTTTGCTAATCTATGTTCCCCAAGTCTCCCGATAAAAAAGATACCTCACTTGTGTGGGTAGGCCTAGCGCCCGCGACAGGAAACGCCCCAAAGCGCAACGTGGACACATCCACATTTTTGGAAGAAAACAGAGGTGTTTTTTGCGAAGTGCCTACCTGTAGATTTTGGCCTCTAGCTCAGCCGGCACCTATGGAAACCTACCAAACCTGTGCATTTCTGAAAACTAGAGACCTAGGGAAATCCAAGGAGGGGTGACTTGCGGGGCTCGGACCAGGTTATGTTACCCAGAATCCTTTGCAAACCTCAAAATTTGGCTAAAAAAACACATGTTCCTCACATTTCTGTGGCAGAAAGTTCTGGAATCTGAGAGGAGCTACAAATTTCCTTCCGCCCAGCGTTCCCCCAAGTCTCCCGATAAAAATGATACCTCACTTGCGTGGGTAGGCCTAGCGCCGGCGACAGGAAACACCCCAAAGCGCAACGTGGACACATCCTAAATTTTGGAAAAAAACAGAGGTGTTTTTTGCGAAGTGCCTACCTGTAGATTTTGGCCTCTAGCTCAGCCGGCACCTAGGGAAACCTACCAAACCTGTGCATTTCTGAAAACTAGAGACCTAGGGGAATCTAAGGAGGGGTGACTTGCGGGGCTCGGACCAGGTTCTGTTACCCAGAATCCTTTGCAAACCTCAAAATTTGGCTAAAAAAACACATGTCCCTCACATTTCTGTGGCAGAAAGTTCTGGAATCTGAGAGGAGCTACAAATTTCCTTCCACCCAGCGTTCCCCCAAGTCTCCCGATAAAAATGACACCTCACTTGCGTGGGTAGGCCTAGCGCCGGCGACAGGAAACACCCCAAAGCGCAACGTGGACACATCCTAAATTTTGGAAAAAAACAGAGGTGTTTTTTGCGAAGTGCCTACCTGTAGATTTTGGCCTCTAGCTCAGCCGGCACCTAGGGAAACCTACCAAACCTGTGCATTTCTGAAAACTAGAGACCTAGGGGAATCCAAGGAGGGGTGACTTGCGGGGCTCGGACCAGGTTCTGTTACCCAGAATCCTTTGCAAACCTCAAAATTTGGCTAAAAAAACACATGTCCCTCACATTTCTGTGGCAGAAAGTTCTGGAATCTCAGAGGAGCTACAAATTTCCTTCCACCCAGCGTTCCCCCAAGTCTCCCGATAAAAATGATACCTCACTTGCGTGGGTAGGCCTAGCGCCGGCGACAGGAAACACCCCAAAGCGCAACGTGGACACATCCTAAATTTTGGAAAAAAACAGAGGTGTTTTTTGCGAAGTGCCTACCTGTAGATTTTGGCCTCTAGCTCAGCCGGCACCTAGGGAAACCTACCAAACCTGTGCATTTCTGAAAACTAGAGACCGAGGGGAATCCAAGGAGGGGTGTCTTGCAGGGCTCGGACCAGGTTCTGTTACCCAGAATCCTTTGCAAACCTCAAAATTTTGCTAAAAAAACACATGTCCCTCACATTTCTGTGGCAGAAAGTTCTGGAATCTGAGAGGAGCTACAAATTTCCTTCTACCCAGCGTTCCCCCAAGTCTCCCGATAAAAATGATACCTCACTTGCGTGGGTAGGCCTAGCGCCGGCGACAGGAAACACCCCAAAGCGCAACGTGGACACATCCTAAATTTTGGGAAAAAACAGGTGTTTTTTGCGAAGTGCCTACCTGTAGATTTTGGCCTCTAGCTCAGCCGGCACCTAGGGAAACCTACCAAACCTGTGCATTTCTGAAAACTAGAGACCTAGGGGAATCCAAGGAGGGGTGACTTGCGGGGCTCGGACCAGGTTCTGTTACCCAGAATCCTTTGCAAACCTCAAAATTTGGCTAAAAAAACACATGTCCCTCACATTTCTGTGGCAGAAAGTTCTGGAATCTGAGAGGAGCTACAAATTTCCTTCCACCCAGCGTTCCCCCAAGTCTCCCGATAAAAATGATACCTCACTTGCGTGGGTAGGCCTAGCGCCGGCGACAGGAAACACCCCAAAGCGCAACGTGGACACATCCTAAATTTTGGAAAAAAACAGAGGTGTTTTTTGCGAAGTGCCTACCTGTAGATTTTGGCCTCTAGCTCAGCCGGCACCTAGGGAAACCTACCAAACCTGTGCATTTCTGAAAACTAGAGACCTAGGGGAATCCAAGGAGGGGTGACTTGCGGGGCTCGGACCAGGTTCTGTTACCCAGAATCCTTTGCAAACCTCAAAATTTGGCTAAAAAAACACATGTCCCTCACATTTTTGTGGCAGAAAGTTCTGGAATCTGAGAGGAGCTACAAATTTCCTTCCACCCAGCGTTCCCCCAAGTCTCCCGATAAAAATGATACCTCACTTGCGTGGGTAGGCCTAGCGCCGGCGACAGGAAACACCCCAAAGCGCAACGTGGACACATCCTAAATTTTGGAAAAAAACAGAGGTGTTTTTTGCGAAGTGCCTACCTGTAGATTTTGGCCTCTAGCTCAGCCGGCACCTAGGGAAACCTACCAAACCTGTGCATTTCTGAAAACTAGAGACCTAGGGGAATCCAAGGAGGGGTGACTTGCGGGCTCGGACCAGGTTCTGGTACCCAGAATCCTTTGCAAACCTCAAAATTTGGCTAAAAAAACACATGTCCCTCACATTTCTGTGGCAGAAAGTTCTGGAATCTGAGAGGAGCTACAAATTTCCTTCCACCCAGCGTTCCCCCAAGTCTCCCGATAAAAATGACACCTCACTTGCGTGGGTAGGCCTAGCGCCGGCGACAGGAAACACCCCAAAGCGCAACGTGGACACATCCTAAATTTTGGAAAAAAACAGAGGTGTTTTTTGCGAAGTGCCTACCTGTAGATTTTGGCCTCTAGCTCAGCCGGCACCTAGGGAAACCTACCAAACCTGTGCATTTCTGAAAACTAGAGACCTAGGGGAATCCAAGGAGGGGTGACTTGCGGGGCTCGGACCAGGTTCTGTTACCCAGAATCCTTTGCAAACCTCAAAATTTGGCTAAAAAAACACATGTCCCTCATTTCTGTGGCAGAAAGTTCTGGAATCTGAGAGGAGCTACAAATTTCCTTCCACCCAGCGTTCCCCCAAGTCTCCCGATAAAAATGATACCTCACTTGCGTGGGTAGGCCTAGCGCCGGCGACAGGAAACACCCCAAAGCGCAACGTGGACACATCCTAAATTTTGGAAAAAAACAGAGGTGTTTTTTGCGAAGTGCCTACCTGTAGATTTTGGCCTCTAGCTCAGCCGGCACCTAGGGAAACCTACCAAACCTGTGCATTTCTGAAAACTAGAGACCTAGGGGAATCCAAGGAGGGGTGACTTGCGGGGCTCGGACCAGGTTCTGTTACCCAGAATCCTTTGCAAACCTCAAAATTTGGCTAAAAAAACACATGTCCCTCACATTTTTGTGGCAGAAAGTTCTGGAATCTGAGAGGAGCTACAAATTTCCTTCCACCCAGCGTTCCCCCACGTCTCCCGATAAAAATGATACCTCACTTGTGTGGGTAGGCCTAGCGCCCGCAACAGGAAACACCCCAAAGCGCAACGTGGACACATCACAGAAAACAGACCTGTTTTTAGCAAAGTGCCTACCTGTAGATTTTGGCCTGTAGCTCAGCCGCCACCTAGGGAAACCTACCAAACCTGTGCATTTCTGAAAACTAGAGACCTAGGGGAATCCAAGATGGGGTGACTTGTGTGGCTCGGACCAGGTTCTGTTACCCAGAATCCTTTGCAAACCTCAAAATTTGGCTAAAAAAACACATGTTCCTCACATTTCTGTGGCAGAAAGTTCTACAATCTGAGAGGAGCCACAAATTTCCTTCCACCCAGCGTTCCCCCACGTCTCCCGATAAAAATGATACCTCACTTGTGTGGGTAGGCCTAGCGCTCGCGACAGGAAATGGCCCAAAACACAACGTGGACACATCACATTTTTTCATAGAAAACAGTGCCTACGAGTGGATTTTGGCCTCTAGCTCAGCCGGCACCTGGGGAAACCTAGCAAACCAGCGCATTTTTGAAAACTAGAGACCTAGGGGAATCCAAGATGGGGTGATTTGCGGGGCTCTGACCAGGTTCTGTTACCCAGAATTCTTTGCAAACATCAAAATCTGGCTAAAAAACACTTTTTCCTCTCATTTCGGTGACAGAAAGTTCTGGAATCTGAGAGGAGCCACAAATTTCCTTCCACCCAGCGTTCCCCTAAGTCTCTCCATAAAAATGGTACCTCACTTGTGTGGGTAGGCCTAGCGCCCACAAAAGGAAATGGCCCAAAACACAACATATTTTTTCACAGAAAACAGAGGTGTTTTTAGCAAAGTGCCTACCTGTGGATTTTGGCCTCTAGCTCAGCCGGCCCCGGGGGGGGGGGAAATGCCCTAAAATAAATTTGACCCCCCACCCCCCCAAACCCCCCCTGCCCAGGTGCGACCCTTGCCTACGGGGTCGCTACCCCTGCGTGACATTGGCGCCAAAAAACAAATCCCCGGTGCCTAGTGGTTTCTGCCCCCTTGGGGCAGATTGACCTAAAATCTACCAATCTGCCCCCAAGGGGGGCAGAAATGGTCTAAACACAATTTGCCTCCCAGGGGAGCGACCCTTGCCTGATGGGTCGCTCCCCATCTCTAAAAAAAACCAAACAAACAAAAACAAAAACACAAAAAAAAAATTTGCCCTGGCAACAAGAGGTTTCTGCCCCCCCTGGGGGCAGATCGGCCTAATAATAGGCCGATCTGCCCCCAGGGGGGGCAGAAATGGCCTAAAATAAATTTGCCCCCTGAACATCCACCCCCCCCCCCCCCCCCCCCCCCCGGAGCGACCATTGCCTACGGGGTCGCTCCCCCTGCGTGACATTGGCGCCAAAAAACAAATCCCCGGTGCCTAGTGGTTTCTGCCCCCTTGGGGCAGATTGACCTAAAATCGACCAATCTTCCCCCAAGGGGGGCAGAAATGGTCTAAACACAATTTGCCCCCCAGGAGAGCGACCCTTGCCTGATGGGTCGCTCCCCATCTCTAAAAAAAACCAAACAAACAAAAAAAAAACCACAAATTTTTTTTGTTGCCCTGGCAACAAGAGGTTTCTGCCTCCCCTGGGGGCAGATCGGCCTAATAATAGGCCGATCTGCCCCCAGGGGGGGCAGAAATGGCCTAAAATAAATTTGCCCCCTGAACATCCACACCCCCCCCCCCGGAGCGACCATTGCCTACGGGGTCGCTCCCCCTGCGTGACATTGGCGCCAAAAAACAAATCCCCGGTGCCTAGTGGTTTCTGCCCCCTTGGGGCAGATTGACCTAAAATCTACCAATCTGCCCCCAAGGGGGGCAGAAATGGTCTAAACACAATTTGCCCCCCAGGGGAGCGACCCTTGCCTGATGGGTCGCTCCCCATCTCTAAAAAAAACCAAACAAACAAAAACAAAAACACACAAAAAAAATTTGCCCTGGCAACAAGAGGTTTCTGCCCCCCCTGGGGGCAGATCGGCCTAATAATAGGCCGATCTGCCCCCAGGGGGGGCAGAAATGGCCTAAAATAAATTTGCCCCCCCAACACCCACTCCCCCCCCCCCGGAGGGACCCTTGCCTACGGGGTCGCTCCCCCTGCGTGACATTGGCGCCAAAAAACAAATCCCCGGTGCCTAGTGGTTTCTGCCCCCTTGGGGCAGATTGACCTAAAATCGACCAATCTGCCCCCAAGGGGGGCAGAAATGGTCTAAACACAATTTGCCCCCCAGGGGAGCGACCCTTGCCTGATGGGTCGCTCCCCATCTCTAAAAAAAAAACAAACAAACAAAAAAAAAAACACAAAAAAAAAATTTGCCCTGGCAACAAGAGGTTTCTGCCTCCCCTAGGGGCAGATCGGCCTAATAATAGGCCGATCTGCCCCCAGGGGGGGCAGAAATGGCCTAAAATAAATTTGCCCCCCGAACACCCATCCCCCCCCCCGCGGAGCGACCCTTGCCTACGGGGTCGCTCCCCCTGCGTGACATTGGCGCCAAAAAACAAATCCCCGGTGCCTAGTGGTTTCTGCCCCCTTGGGGCAGATTGACCTAAAATCGACCAATCTGCCCCCAAGGGGGGCAGAAATGGTCTAAACACAATTTGCCCCCCAGGGGAGCGACCCTTGCCTGATGGGTCGCTCCCCATCTCTAAAAAAAACCAAACAAACAAAAAAAAAACACAAATTTTTTTTTTGCCCTGGCAACAAGAGGTTTCTGCCTCCCCTGGGGGCAGATCGGCCTAATAATAGGCCGATCTGCCCCCAGGGAGGGCAGAAATGGCCTAAAATAAATTTGCCCCCTGAACATCCACCCCCCCCCCCCCCCGGAGCGACCATTGCCTACGGGGTCGCTCCCCCTGCGTGACATTGGCGCCAAAAAACAAATCCCCGGTGCCTAGTGGTTTCTGCCCCCTTGGGGCAGATTGACCTAAAATCGACCAATCTGCCCCCAAGGGGGGGCAGAAATGGGCTAAACACAATTTGCCCCACAGGGGAGCGACCCTTGCCTGATGGGTCGCTCCCCTTCTCTAAAAAAAACACCAAACCAATAAAAAAAACACAAAAAAAAAAATTGCCCTGGCGCCTAGAGGTTTCTGCCCCCCCTGGGGGTAGACCGGCCTAATACCAATAGGCCGATCTGCCCCCAGGGGGGGCAGAGATGGCCTAAAATAATTTTGCCCCCCCCACCCCTACCCCCCCCCGGGGAGCGACCCTTGACTACAAGGTCGCTCCCCTTGTGTGACGGCGCAAAAAAAAGATCCCTGGTGCCTAGTGGTTTCTGCCCCCCTTGGGGGCAGATTGACCTAAAATCGGCCGATCTGCCCCCAAAGCGGGCAGAAATGGCCTAAATACATTTTGCCCGTCCAGGGGAGCGACCCTTGTCCAAGGGGGTCGCTCCCCATCTGTAAAACAGAAAAACAAAAAAATCCCTGGTGCCTAGTGGTTTCTGCCCCCCTTGGGGGCAGATTGGCCTCATCAAAATAGGCCAATCTGCCCCCAAGGGGGGCAGAAATGGCCTAAATATAATTTGCCCCCTAGGGGAGCGACCCTTGCCTAAGGGGTCGCTCCCCACCTAAAAAAAAAAGAAAACATAACAAAAAGAAAAAAAAAAAAAGATCCCTGGTGCCTAGAGCTTTCTGCCCCCCCTGGGGGCAGATCGGCCTAAGGGGTCGCTCTCCTTGCGTGAAATTCACGCAAAAAAAAAAAAACTCCCTGGTGTCTAATGGTTTCTGCCCCCCTTGGGGGCAGATTGGCCTCATCAAAATAGGCCAATCTCCCCCAGGGGGGGCAGAAACGGCGTTCCTAAAAAAATGCCCCCCTGGGAGCGACCCTTGCCCAAGGGGTCGCTCCCTTTTGCCAATTTCAAGGAAAAAAAAAAAAATCCCTGGTGTCTAGTGGGGTTTCAAAAGCCGGATTGCAAGCAATCCGGCTTTTGAAACCTGTGAGAGACTTCAAAGGGAAGGAAATACATTTCCTTCCCTTTGAAGCCTCTCGGGGCCTCCCCCATGGGATTGAAAAAGAAATGCAAAAGCATTTCTTTTTCAATCGCGCTGGAAGCTCTGCTTCCAGCGCGATGGGGGAGACCCTGTGACTAATCAGCCCGCGCTCGCGCGCTGACGTCACAGGGGGGGTCGGGGTGGGAGGGGAAGGGCTTCCCCTTCCATCCCTGACTTGGGGGGGTGGGGGGAACCCCACAGAGGGAGCGAGAGCGCTCCCTCTGGGCTCTGTGCACAGGATGTAATGGTTACGTCCTGGGCACAGCAGCACTGTGCCTCAGGACGTAACCATTACGTCCTGGGCACAGAAGGGGTTAAAGTGAATTGGATTGGAGTGGGGTGGGAATGTTGGGTTGCAGTGGATTGGCAGGGGGTGGATTGTACCAGAATTGGGTGGAGTGGGTTTAAGTGGGTGGATTGTGTTAAACTGGATTGAAGTGGGTTGGATTGTGGTGAATTGGACTGCAGTGGGATGATTGAACTGGAGTGCGGTAGACTGGACTGGGGGGAATGGATTGGATTGGAGTGGGGTGGCATGGATTGTGGTGGATTGGATTTAAGTTGGGTACATTGTGTTGAGTGGGTTGGGGTGTGTTGGATTGGTGTGAGGTGGATTGGATTGGAGGGAGGTAGATGGGATTGGTGTAGGTGGATTGGAGTGGCGTGGATTGTGGTTGATTGGAGTGAAATGGGATCAGTGGGTGGATTGGATTGTGTTGAGGTGGATTGGATTAGAGTGGGGCACATTGGGGTGGACTGGAATGGGCAAATTAGAGTGTGGCACATTGTTTTGTATTGGAGTGGAGCAGATTGGAGTGTGGTAGATTGTTTTGGATTGGAGCAGATTGTTTTGGATTAGCGTGGAGGAGATTGGAGGAGGGCAGATTGTTTTAGATTGGAGTGAGGCACAGTTTTATGGATTGGCTTGGGGTAGGTTGAAGTGGGGCAGATTGTTTTGGATTGGCTTGGGGCTGATTGTAGTGGGGCACACTGTTTTGTATTGGAGTGGGGAACACTGTTTTGAATTGGACTGGGGCAGACTGGAGTGCGACAGATTGTTCTAGATTGGCATAGGACAAATTTGAATCATGCAGATTGGAGTGGGGCAGATTGAAGTGGGTCAATTTTCTGTGGATTAGAGTGGGCAGATTGTTTTGTATTGGGTTGGGCAGATTGTTTTAAATTGGAGTGGGTAGATTGATTTGATTTGGAGTGGGGCAGATTGTTTTTGAGTGGAGTGGGACAGATTGTTTTGGATTGGAGTTGGGGAGATTGTTTTGGATTGGAGTGGGCAGATTGTTTTGGATTGGAGTCAGGCAGATTGTTTGGTTTTGGGGTGGGTTTCAGTCACGGCTCGCTTTGCTCAAAAGGAGCAGGGCGGGTGTAGCGCGGGGGAGGTGGAAGGGGGACCTATAATTTTTTTTTTTTTTTTTTAAATAAACACTTTTTCAACGCCGCACTTCTCTTTCCTGCTGGCTGCACACAGGCACAGACTCCCAGCCTGCCCTGCGGCCAATCCTGACGGTGCTGAAAGCAGCGTCGGGATTGACTGGGAGCGCGCCCTAGCTGGGCGCCCCCAGGAAGACTGGGAGCCTGTGCAGGCTCTCCAACCCGGCAACTGTGTTGCTGGGCTGGAGAGAGCCTACCGCATACGCAGTGAGGGGGAGCTCCCCACCCCAGATGCCCCGCCCCTTTCACAACGAGGGGATAGTAAACATAGTTTACTCTCCTCTCGTTGTAAAAGCTTAGCAGCTTCTGCTGCTGGCGGGGGAGGGGAGGGACGCTCTAACAGAGGAGCCTCCCCTGGTGGGTTTGTTGAGAGGATTAGAGTGTGGTGGATTCGGTGAGTGGTTTGGTTTGGAGTGGGGTGGATTGAAATGGTTTGAGGTCAATAGGATTGAGTGGGGGGGATTGGTGTGGAGAGAGGTTGGGTTGTTTGGAGTGGGGATAATTGGATTGGGGTGGACTGAGTTGTACAGCACAATTATGTGTTGAAGCATAACTTCAGCAATTACACAAAAGAAAGAAAAATGTTGCTTTGCAACATTTAGAACAAGATAATCACAATATTTTGATAACAGCGCCCACATGCAAAAACAAAAGAAAACATGAGTGCAAAGTGAGAAATGAAGTCTTCACAAAATAAAAGAAAAAAGTTGATGCTTGGCCTGCGAGTAAGTGACGAATTACAAGGCTTCTAAGAACAGTGCCAGGCAAGCCAACAAATGGTAAACAGTGGGGTGGCTCTGAGCCCTTTTCAGTTAACATGCACGCTATCGCTGGCTCGACCATAAAAAGAAAAAAAGGCTAACACTAATCTAAAAGTGAAATTGGGAGAGTATATCCTCTGCGGTACATTGCCATATGCAGTGGGACCGGGCGCTCTAGGCTTGGCTGCAGGGTAATTGAGTGGTGCTAATCTGCTTGAAGATGATCAGTTGGATGCGCCTGGGGTTCTTCTCTACTGGGAACTTCACACACTGGTAGGACTTTGGTGTCCTAAAGTGTCTCATTATTTTCACCAGAACATAGTGTTAAATAAAATACGTTCTGCCCAGCATGTTTGTGCCCTGCTGTGGTGACGTCGTTGCAGCAAGGCCAATCTAGTATCCTCGGAAGTGGTTCGTTCGTGTTGTGGTCAGCTCAGGTGTTTGCCTGTGAGAAAAGGGAGTGACTTTCTTACTGATGTGCCCCAGGGACACAGACATGGGTTGGATATGATCGGTGTTGGAAAACACTGTGATGGCGAAATAACGGGAATCTGTATTTAATATTATGGTCTGTTCCAGATGTTTTCACTGGGGTTCCAGCTGCATGAGCTCACTGTGTGCATTGGCTGACCCGCGTGACTTCACGTGTATTTGTCTGAGGAGTGCAGTAAGCCAACTGGCATCTAACACTTTTATGGGAGCTCCGCATTAGCGACGTCCTTTTCTTGGGGTCAGGGATATGCTTAGCGGCTAAGTTTATTTATTCTGTTCTAGCCAAGATGTTAGGAGTGAGTTGTCCGTGGATCATAATATAAGCGTGATCATCGACCCACAGACAGCTTTCAGTCTTAAGGTGGCCGCATGTAGCCCGTGCAGACCCCCATGTCAGTGAGGGCTGCACACGGCCAGCAAGTTCTTTCGGTTTCTGAATGACAAGATCTTCCCAGGGTGGGGTCTTCTGGCCGTGGCCCAGTCACTCCGGCTGCCGTTCCTTTTTGGAGCACTTGCATATTTGGATGAGCGCCCTTTGAAAGTCGCGCGATTTCCTTTCAGTTTCACTGTGAGTATTAAAATGGTCTGCCAGGCCTCATCCAGCCCATACTGTGACTGCACTGCACTGCACTGTCGAATTACGGGAGCCAAATTCTGCAAGGACTGCAAGCGGCAGCATCCCGGAAGGGCACATCCTGATACTAATAAAAGTATAAGAACGATGAACGCATGCTTGCCACCATTTTACCACTGGAAAGGGGGCATTTTGATGTATTTTCCCCACTGCCATATACTGAAGCTGAACCACTTTTATGCTGGGAACAAGTTAAATAAACCCAATATTTATTGGCTGCTAAAATCGGGAGTTTGCCGCCTGAATCAGACCAGTTGGCCCGCAAGTGAGAGCTGGCAGCAGAATGACAGATGGATGACGTGAAGGCCACCACGCGCTGCGCCGTGCGCGCCTTTTGAGGAAGACCAGCGGAGTGCGGCACGTGGGCAGGAGGCAAACGCGCGGGGGCTGATTAGCCGGGCGGGAAGCCTTCGATCCCTGAGCGCAACGCGCGCACGTGGTCTGTCTGCCACGGAGGGGGTTATTCTCAGTCAGGCACCTGGGGCCACCCCAGGTGCCAACTACTTCATCTGTAATGCGCCAGTAAATGAGCTTCTCTGCTTTGGCTTTGCATCAGATGTGCATTTGAGAGGATGTGTGTCATGGAGGAAGATAGCTCGGGTTTGCGGGCGTTTGAACCGTTCCGCGCCCATTCCCTTTCTTTCTGTTAGCGTCCTCTGCTGGCGTCCACACATCTGCAGACGACGGTTATCGTCTCGCCTATGTGTCCTAAAAACAGAACTCACTAAGTTCAAAAATATTAATTGGGGAAGAAGGACTCCTCACAGGACCTTACTGTGTGTAAAAGGCCGCTTTATTGGAAACAGGTGCCCTCACAAATCGTTATAAACCCTTGGCCTTCCACCTCACAAAACTAAAGCCTGACTATACATTAATTTTTCTACTTCCTCTCTCCCCCCTCCCCTACCCTATCCACCCCCTCCCTTACTATTTAACCCCATGTCCTTTTAACCCTTCAAATGTACTGCGTTCTCTCATAATCCAAATGTCACGTTACTAGTCTCCTAATCTCCAACTATCTGTCCTAATTGTCCTGCTGTCGTCCACTCCCTTTCCCACCTGAAAATATGTTGTCGGTACTGCCATTCCTCTCTGTTGTCATATTCCTGCGAACTGTCCCAATTCCCGCCACCAGGAAAAGGCACCTTGCCTATTCCTGAACCCCAGGTCTCCTTCTCTTCCTAGACTTTGCCCTAAACCTCTTGGAATAAAGCTTTTAAAGCTTCTTTCAATTGCAGCAAGCATAACTCCATGCCCATGAAGGACAGGTGTACACCATCATCTAAAAAAATTCCTTGTCTTCAAACTTCAGGTCACCGTGTTCCAAACATGTGATATCCCGCATTCCACAAAATAATTTCATCTCCTTATTAATCTTTTTCTGTGCCTTCTCTATAGCCCTTGGCTTTCGTGTCCCTCTCCAAACCCTGCGTGGTACAAACGCTGTCCAAACCAAATGGCACCTATGCCACTGGGGTTTCATTTCCAGTAAATCCATTTTCATGTCCTTAAGCACATCTAACCCAGTTCTCTGCACCAAATCGTTCTCCCCTAAGTGAATGAGTAGCACGTCTGGACAAAACCCCTGACCCTTCATATATCCCTTATTGTCACTAACAATTGTCACCACTTCATCCCTCCTTTTCCTGTCCATTTCACCCTATATCTGTCCCGGTCCATTCCTAAGTTATCCCCAATTGCCGTGCGATGAGCTTGACGCTAGGCCCACTTAAAAAGGAGTGTCCGCCGACCCATATATACAGGAATTGCACCTCCGGTCCCGGTACGGAACCTATAGTAAAAGGAAAAAAGACATGTCACTCCCCTAGTCCAACAAACCAGAACCCCCTTTCCTCACATACCGCCTATATGCGTCTGACTTCCACCTTCCCAAAGTCATTATTCGTCTGTCCGTCTATCCCCTACACCCTGCTTTCGTCGACATTCCGATCCAAAACGAATGTGTGCCAAATTGATCCCCGTCTTGATCAATGCGCCGCAAGCCCGCACGCAGTACTCCTAACAACTGATGCGCTGACACCCTCGCCTCCGTCTGATGCCTGAAAACCGCCTGACCTCTTTCCCAAACCATTCTTTTTAACTCCTGACCCCAACAAATGGGACACACATCAGATTCCGTATAAGCTGCCAATATAACCCACGCCCCTAAACCTTGTTGGTCTGTCTTGGAACTCCCAATTCTCACGACCAAATGATCCCGCCCAAAATCTATGTCGTCCCACGTCACCCCGCTCTGTCTCCGTGCCCCTAGGAGCTCCGATACTCTGAAAGCTCCAAAAAACATCCATGTCATCAAAGTATGGAAAAGCAGGCATTCAAACGCATTATAACAAATGCCATCCAACACGTGCGTCACCCTTTTCAACAAGGCCAAAGTCAGCGGCTGTCTCCCTGACCCCTTTCTCCCGTCCTCCTTTGCCCAACTGTCCAGAATACGCTGACCCAACTCCCCCGCAGATGGAGGGTATCCCCACAACAATTTGCCCATAAATGCGATGCCTGCTAACTTCCTAGAGATGGTAATCCTGGACTGTCGTCTCTCTACCAACTCCATGATAAAACGTACCACATCCTCCAATCTATCTCGCTCATCGTCCCTGCGACAATCTCCAGACCGTGTGAATTCCCGCCAAGCCCGCACATACGCCTGCTGAGTAGATGACGCCAACGAGTTCAACAGCAGTCGTAGCATTCTGTCTCTCCTGCGGACCACAACGCCGCCGGCATCCGAGTCCTGCAAAAGGCTTCTCCCGCAACCAGCCCAGGGAATCTCTCCCACTGTGAACGAGACAACGCGTCTGCAGTGTCATTGTTCACTCCCAGTACATGTCTGGCTGTAAAGTGAATATTGCGGCGCAAGCAGTGAAGCACAAAAACTTACAATAACTGCAGCACCTGCACCTCCCTTGCGGACTGCCTATTGACTACCTGTGCAACTGCTAAGTTGTCCACCCTAAACAGTACCTTATGGTGCTCCAGTTAGTGTCCCCAGATGCATACCGCAACTATCAGCGGAAATAACTCTAGGAATGCAATGCTCCGCCCGCCCTTGGTCCACGACGCCAGCCACGTCTCAGCACAATACTTACCGTCCCAGTAAACACCAAACCCAGACCCGGCAGCCGCATCTGTAAAAATGTGCACGTCCCAGTACACCACCTGCCATATCCTAATGGATTACCATTGAAATGTTCCAAAAAGAAACCCCACATCCTCAAGTCCGCTTTTACACCAGCGCGAAGCCGCACATGATGGTGTGGTTACTGACACCCCGCCAGTGCCATCCCGTCTCCTACAGAAAGCCCGTCCTGCTCTCACTACTATGCACGCAAAATTAAGATGACCCAGCAGCACCTGAATGTACCGTACTGTCACCTTATGTCTCCTTAAGAGGTCCTTGAGCGTCCCCACCATGACCTCTTTCTTTTCTTTCGGCAACCGCGCCACCATCATGTCAGTATCCAGCTCAATACCTAAAAATGTCAGAGCCGTGCAGGGCCCAACCGTTTTCTTGGGGGCGAGGGGCACACCCAGGTCCCCCATAATGTCCTGGAATTGCCGCAGGACGACTGTGCAATGGTCTGACCTTGGCAGCGCCACAAAAAGAAATCATCCAAGTAGTGTGTCACAGCAGCATGCCCTGTTGCTGCTGAGAATATCCACTGTGAAAAGGTACTGAAACACTCAAACAAAGAACATGATATTGAACAGCCCATAGGTAGAGCCTTATCCACATACCAATGGCCTCGAAATTGAATGCCTAATAACTCAAAATCACTGGGATGCACTGGCAAAAGGCGAAAAGCAGACTTAATATCTGTCGTGGCCATCAATGCCCCTGGTCCAAAAGTCTGTACAAATTCAATAGCCAAGTCCACCGACGCAAATGACACCTTTGTCAGTTCCTCTGGGATGAAATCATTAACAGAGGACCCTTCCGGCCACGACAAATGATATATGAGTCGAAACTGTCCCGGTTCTTTTTTGGGGAACCACACCAATAGGGGACATTATGAGATGTTCTAACGGCCACTCCATGAAAGGACCTTCCATACGTCCTTCGGCTATTTCCTTGTGTAATTTCCCTTGCACAATTACCTCCTTTCCCGTAACAGATTGCAAATTATCCGCCCACCGCCGCACCCTTGGGCCTTCGTATCCTAAAGAAAACCCTTCAGAAAACCCCCTAAACAAAATATGGGCAGCCTGTCTGTCATCGTAAACGTCCAACGACGGGACCAACTTGTCCAATCTAACCAGAGTACAAGCTTTTTCCCAAAAGCCCCTGTCCGCTCCTATAGCGTCCTGTCTGCTGACTCCCCGAGGTGACTCCACCTGACTGTTGCCCTTGGCCTGTGCCCGAGCCCCCCTGTGTTGCCGGGCATAGCAGTGCAAAAGCACGTGTCGTCCCGCACATCCAGAGCACTCGTGGAATTTACAGTACTCCCGGGTGCACAAACCCTTGTTGTAATCCCAGCAAGCCCCCGTCTTGTCGGGACCGCTCCCAGCCCCCCCGACTCTCCCTTCCCATTACTGCCTGCCCCATCCTGAGTGGGGAGCGCTCTCGAAAGGGCCAGTAAGTAATGGGCAACCCACTTGCCGTGAAGACGGTCTTCTCTAATTTTGCTGGCCCCATGGTGTGTTGCCATAAATCCGCGTTAATCTCACCCCATTTGACCTCCTCATCTGCTGCCATTCTCACCCTGAACTCTTCGTCATATTGGACCCAGGCGTAACCGTCGTAATTCAGATAAGCCTTCCTAATAGCATCCATATATTTAAAAAGTGCCACTGCCCTTTCAGGAAAGCCCTCGCAATATACGCTGGCATAAATCAAAAACGCAGCCGTCCAATTTTCTATATTGACCGGCACCTTCGGGTGTTTAGCGAGCTCGTACTCCTCCTCCTTCAATCCCTCTTTTGCCCTGATTTTGCGATGCAACAATCTGAGCATCTCCACATATTCCCCTTTCCATATTTTCTCTTTAGTGGCCAACATTAAATGGGCCCCCAGTGGTTTAGCTGTGCCCATATATGGCAATTTTTTGTCTTTGTCTTGCCCTGAAGTTGTCTTTTCTGTCCCGGAGTCCGCCGCCTTCTCCCATTTCGTCTCCCCACCCTCCTGAGATGCAACCTTGTCGTGCTTTGATCCCGTACATTCCAAACCCCCCTAGCCCTGTTCAGGCCCAACCGCTACATCCGCGTTATATAGCCGGTCCAGTGTGGCGCCTACCTTTGACTTAACCGCCACCGAGATTGCCCCAGTACGCACCGCACTGCGCTTCTTACCTGCTTTCAAAACAGGGGGCCACTCTGGTGTCCTCCTCCGTATCTGTCCCTGTGGTCCGCCGTCCTGCGCGGGAGTCTGAAACGACTTAATAACAGGGTTAGACACCCCCCCGGCGCTCCACCAGTCATCCTCCATGTCCTCTCTCAGCTCCCCTTCTTCCATACTGTCCTCGTCATAATCTAATTCATCCATGGTCTCAACCAAATCACCAGGCAGGGCGCCCCCCGAAACCCTTGCCTGTACCTGTATCTCGCCCGCTGCACCATGCACAGTTCCTGGAAATCCTGCACTAGGTTGTCGCTCCCGTCGGAATGCTGCGACGGGGGAGGTGCAAGACCCTCTCCGCCACGCCTCCCCGCGGGAACCACCATAGCCGTGGACGCACCCGCAGATACCTCTCTCCTCGCCATCCGGCCGGCTGAACTGGGTCCCGCCATCACTTCGTCCTGGGGTCCTCGGGCCGCTCCAGACCCGCCCAGGTCCCAACACAACCGCTCACCATCCTGCCATGATAACCCCGAAGTGCCGAGGAAGCCTACGTTCACATTGCCCCCAAACTCACTAGTACCCTCCCAATCTCCTAACCCCCTATCCCTTCCTTCCTCAAAATCCTCCTCTCCCCCTCCTCCCGCACCTGGGCAGCTCCCCATCCTCTGATACCTCCCTGTACCCCACCCGGGCGTAGGTGCGCCGGGGGGGAGCACTCGTAAAGTGATCCCGTCCTTTTCCACCCCCCACCCATTCCCTTCCTCCTGCTCACTCCACTCCCAACCAGAGGGCCCTTCCTGAACATGTCCCTCACATAATCCCTCTGATAAACTTAAGGACTCCTCATCCTCCCCATCCTGAAACCTGTCCTCAGTGTTCCTCAACTCGCTGTGCCCACCCAGCAACAACCCCTCACCTGGCTCGTCCTATGGGGCCTGAGCTGCCTGGGGCCCCACGCCCCTTTCAGCCTAACAACCTTCAAGGCTGCCTTACGCCCCTTGCCTCCCTGCCGACCGAGCACAGCTCTCAGGCGGCGCTGCCCTGCCGCCTGCTGTCTCTGCCGTGGAGAGACACGTGCAGAAACAGATGGGCCCGGCGCGATCATGGGATGCCGCGCAGCCGGGCCCAAAACACTCCTGCCACTTGTCTCCCGGGCGCCCGTGCGCCCGGAGCTGCACCCTCGTACGCGCGGGCCAGCCCCACGCGTCTTCAAAGCTGAGGGGGAGCCGGGGCGACGGGTCGGCAAGGCCCTCTGACACCCTTTTGCAGCCGCGCCCCCGGCACGTCCCCCTCTCCCACTTACCGCCTGCCTTACAGCTAGAGCCTGCGGAGGGGAGCCGCCACTCCACTGGAGGCCCGTTGCGGTGGACGCGATGGGCCTACAACGCCCTTCTTCAGGATATCCAGGCAGCCCGCCTCCGTCAAGAGCCGGAGAGCCGCCTGGACCTTATCTTCTGCCGACATAGCCGCTAACACCGTGCTGCTTCAGGTAAGCCCCAAAAACTGCTCCTGTGTTGTTTTTTTATTTTATTTTTTTTATTTTTTTAATACTCTCCCTATAACAACTACCTACACCACTCAAAAACGCCCTACACTACCGGCCACGGTGTCGCACCGACAAAATGGTGGCGACACTTAAAATGGCCAAGCTTTATATTTCCCCCCATAGCCCAAAAGCGCCCAACGGCACCTGTGGGCCATACCACTTCCCCAAACCTCCCGGGAAGGGAGACCTCATTCTTCGGCAGTCCCCTCCCCCCTGGACCTCCAAGAGCAAAAAAAGGTGCAACAGTTCAATCTTTGCTGTCCACCAGTGCTTGATGTAAAGAGGCACGAGTCCCCACTGTAAGGAAATGCCTCCTTGGCATGGTTACCCCCTTACCTTTTGCCTTTGCTGATGCCAAGTTATGATTTGAAAGTGTGCTGAGGCCAGCTAACCAGGCCCCAGCACCAGTGTTCTTTCCCTAACCTGTACTTTTGTTTCCACAATTGGCACACCCTGGCATCCAGGTAAGTCCCTTGTAACTGGTACCCCTGGTACCAAGGGCCCTGATGCCAGGGAAGGTCTCTAAGGGCTGCAGCATGTCTTATGCCACCCTGGAGACCCCTCACTCAGCACAGACACACTGCTTGCTAGCTTGTGTGTGCTGGTGGGGATAAAATGACTAAGTCGACATGGCACTCCCCTCAGGGTGCCATGCCAACCTCACACTGCCTACAGGTATACATAAGTCACCCCTCTAGCAGGCCTTACAGCCCTAATGCAGGGTGCACTATATCATTGTTGAGGGCATAAGTGCATGAGCACTATGCCCCTACAGTGTCTATGCAAAACCTTAGACATTTTAAGTGCAGGGTAGCCATAAGAGTATATGGTCTGGGAGTCTGTCATACATGAACTCCACAGCACCATAATGGCTACACTGAAAACTGTGAAGTTTGGTATCAAACTTCTCAGCACAATAAATGCACACTGATGCCAGTGTACATTTTATTGTGAAATACACCCCAGAGGGCATCTTAGAGATGCCCCCTGAAACCATATCCGACTACCAGTGTGGGCTGACTAGTTTTAGCAGCCTGCCCCACACCAGACATGTTGCTGGCCACATGGGGAGAGTGGCTTTGTCACTCTGTGGCTAGTAACAAAGCCTGTACTGGGTGGAGGTGCCTCTCACCTCCCCCTGCAGGAACTGTACCACCTGGCGGTGAGCCTCAAAGGCTCACCCCCTTTGTTACAGCACCTCAGGGCACTCCAGCTAGTGGAGTTGCCCACCCCCTCCGGCCACGGCCCCACTTTTGGCGGCAAGGCCGGAGGAGATAATGAGAAAAACAAGGAGGAGTCACTGGCCAGTCAGGACAGCCCCTAAGGTGTCCTGAGCTGAGGTGACTCTGATTTTTAGAAATCCTCCATCTTGCAGATGGAGGATTCCCCCAATAGGGAAAGGGATGTGCCCCCCTCCCCTCAGGGAGGAGGCACAAAGAGGGTGTAGCCACCCTCAGGGCTAGTAGCCATTGGCTACTAATCCCCCAGACCTAAACACACCCCTAAATTGAGTATTTAGGGGCTCCCAGAACACAGCATGATAGATTCCTGCAACCTAAGACGAAGAAGGACTGCTGAGATGACAAACCTGCAGAGAAGACGGAGACACCAACTGCTTTGTCCCCAGCTCTACCGGCCTGTCTCCCCACTTTAAAAGAACTGCTCCAGTGACGCGTTCCACAGGGTCCAGCAACCTTTGAAGCCTCAGAGGACTACCCTGCATCTAAAAGGACCAAGAACTCCCAAGGACAGCGGCTCTGTTCCCCAAAGACTGAAACTTTGCAACAAAGAAGCAACTTTTGAAAACAACACGTTTCCCGCCGGAAGCGGGAGACTTGGCACTCTACACCCGACGCCCCCGGCTCGACTTGTGGAGAACAAACACTACAGGGAGGACTCCCCGGCGACTGCAAGCCCATGAGTAGCCAGAGTTGACGCCCTGAGCCCCCACAGCGATGCCTGCAGAGGGAATCCAGAGGCTCCCCCTGACCTGCTTCTAAGAACCCGACGCCTGGTAAGGACATTGTACCCGCAGCCCCCAGGACCTGAAGGATCCGACCTCCAGTGCAGGAGCGACCCCCAGGTGGCCCTCTCCCTTGCCCAGGTGGCAGCTACCCCGAGGAGCTCCCCCCTTGCCTGCCTGCATCGCTGAAGAGACCCCTTGGTCTCCCATTGAACTCCATTGCAAACCCGACGCCTGTTTGCACACTGCACCCGGCTGCCCCCGTGCCGCTGAGGGTGTACTTTCTGTGCTGACTTGTGTCCCCCCCGTTGCCCTACAAAACCCCCCTGGTCTACCCTCCAAAGACGCGGGTACTTACCTGCTGGCAGACTGGAACCGGGGCACCCCCTTCTCCATTGAAGCCTATGCGTTTTGGGCACCACTTTGACCTCTGCACCTGACCGGCCCTGAGCTGCTGGTGTGGTAACTTTGGGGTTGCTCTGAACACCCAACGGTGGGCTACCTTGGAGCCAACTTTGAACCCTGTAGGTGGTTTACTTACCTGCAAATCTAACAAACACTTACCTCCCCCAGGAACTGTTGAAAATTGCACTGTCTAGTTTTAAAATAGCTTATTGCCATTTCTGTGAAAAATGTATATGCTATTTTGCTAATTCAAAGTTCCTAAAGTTCCTAAGTGAAGTACCTTTCATTTAACATATTGCTTGTAAATCTTGAACCTGTGGTTCTTAAAATAAACTAAGAAAATATATTTTTCTTTATAAAATCCTATTGGCCTCGAATTGTCTTTGAGTGTGTGTTCCTCATTTATTGCCTGTGTGTGTGCAACAAATGCTTAACACTACCCTCTGATAAGCCTACTGCTCGACCACACTACCACAAAATAGAGCATTAGAATTATCTCTTTTTGCCACTATCTTGCCTCTAAGGGGAACCCTTGGCCTCTGTGCATGCTATTTCTTACTTTGAAATAGTATATGCAGAGCCAACTTCCTACACCCACTATCCCAGGTTACCTGTTTTCTACTGAGAAGTTCATGAGCTCTCCTACTAAAAGTATTGAAGTCCTGATAAGTAGTGCATGTACACTTGCTTTGAAACTGAAGTTTGAGTACTGATGTGCAGGGACACACATCAGTACTCAAACATTGATATGATCGGTGTTGGAAAACACTCTGTTGGCGAAATAACGGGAATCTGTATTTAATATGATGGTCTGTTCCCAGATGTTTTCAGTAGGATTCCAGAACCATGAGCTCACTGGGAGCTCCGCATTAGCGCCGTCTCTTTTTTGGGGTCAGGGATATGCTTAGCCGCTAAATTTATTTATTTTGTCCTATCCAAGATGTTATTTGTGAGTTGTCCGTGGATGATAATATAAGCGTGGCCATCTACCCACAGACAGCTTTCAGTCTTAAGATGCCACATGTAGCCTGTGCAGCCCCCCATGTCTGGTCAGTGAGGACTGCACACGGCCAGCAAGTTCTTTCGGTTTCTAAATGAGAGGATATTCCCAGCTGTTCCTTTTTGGAGCCCTCGATGAGCGCCCTTTGAAAGTCGCACAATTTCCTTTCAGTTTCACTGTGAAGTATTAAAAGGGTCTGCCCGGCCTCAGCCAGCCCATACTGTGACTGGCCCGCTTAGTCGATTTACGGGAGCCAAATTCTGCAAGGACTGCAAGCGGCAGCGTCCCGGACGGGCACATCCTGTGTGAGAGGTATTTTATAAAAGTATCCGAATGATGAATGCATGCTTGCCACCATTTTATCCCTTGAAAGGGGGCATTTTGATGTACTTTCCCCGCTGCTATATACTGAAGCTGAACCAAATTTAGGCGGGGAACAAGTGAAATAAAGCCAATATTTATTGGCTGCAAAAATCAGGAGTTTGTCGCCTGAATCAGACCAGTTGGCCCGCATGTGAGCGCTGTCAGCAGAATGACAGGTGGACGACGGGAAGGCCACCTCGCGCTGCGCCGTGCGCGCCTTTTTGAGGCTGACCAGCGGAGTGCGGCACATGGGCGGGAGGCAAACGCGTGGGGGGCTGATAAGTCGGGCGGGACGAGAACAGTGCTTAATTTGTAAATAAAAAAGTGCCGGTGCCCACAGCTCGTCTCTTAAAAACGCGGCTGTTGCAATTAAATGTGCGAACATGGGATACTGAGGCAGCGTAAAACTGAAGCCATCTCGGGCCTCTTCAATCCGTTTAAAAACACTCCCTGCCCCTTCAGCTCACACTTGCAGCTTTCTTCTTTGTCTCATTGTGACGCCTTTTCGTTTTTCTCTTCCTCCGTCTATCCCAAACATGTCTTTTGCTCGCTGCAAATGTTCGAGGCAGAAGACTAAGCACCGGCCCTCTCAAAAATAAGTGCTGGTGCTCAGCACTGGAAACAACAAGCACAAATTAAGCACATGACGGGAAGCCTCCGATCCCCGAGCGCGCCGCTAGCGCGGGCTGTCTGCCATGGTGGGGGTTATTCTCGGTCAGGCACCTGCCGCCCCCCAACAAGGCTCCGACTCCTTCATCTGTAATGCGCCAGTAAATGAGGTTCTCTGCTTTGGCTTTGCATCAGATGTACATTTGGGAGGATGTGTGCCATGGAGGGAGATAGCTCGGGTTTGGGGGCGTTTGAACCGGTTCGCCCCCATTCCTCTTCTTTCTGTTAGCGTCCTCTGCTGGCGTCCACAGATCTGCAGACGACGGTTATCGTCTCCCCTGTGTCCTAAAAACAGAACTCACTGAGTTCAAAAATACTGATAGAGCAAAAAAAGGTGTCAGTTCAGTCTTTGCTGTCCACCAATGCTTCATGTAAAGAAGCGCAAGTCCCCCATAGCCCAGGTTACCTGTTCTCTACTGAGAAGTTCATGAGCTCTCCTACTAAAAGTATTGCAGTCCTGCTAAGTAGTGCATGTACACTCGCGTTCAAACTGAAGTTTGAGTACTGATGTGCAGGGACACACATCATTACTCAAACATTGATATGATCGGTGTTGGAAAACACTGTGATGGCGAAATAACGGGAATCTGTATTTAATATGATGGTCTGATCCCAGATGTTTTCAGTAGGATTCCAGTTGAGTGAGCGCACTGGGAGCTCCGCATTAGCGCCGTCTCTTTCTTGGGGTCAGGGATATGCTTAGGCGCTAAGTTTATTTAATTTGTTCTAGCCAAGATGTTATGAGTGAGTTGTCCGTGGATCATAATACAAGTGTGATCATCGACCCGCAGACAGCTTCCAGTCTTAAGATGGCCGCATGTAGCCCGTGCAGACCCCCATGTCTGCGAGGGCTGCACACGGCCAGCAAGTTCTTTCGGTTTCTGAATGACAAGATCTTCCCAGGGTGGGGTCTTCTGGCCGTGGCCCAGTCACTCCGGCTGCCGTTCCTTTTTGGAGCACTCGCATATTTGAATGAGTGCCCTTTGAAGGTCGCACGATTTCCTTTCAGTTTCACTGTGAGTATTAAAAGGATCTGTCAGTCCTCTGCCAGCCCATAACTGTGACTGGCCCGCTCTGTCGATTTACGGGAGCCAAATTCTGCAAGGACTGCAAGCGGCAGCGTCTCGGAAGTGCACATCCTGTGTGAGGGGTATTTTATAAAAGTATCAGAAACGATGAACGCATGCTTGCCACCATTTTACCACTGGAAAAGGGGCATTTTGATGTATTTTTCCCACTGCCATATACTGAAGCTGACCCAATTTTAGGCGGGGAACAAGTGACATAAAGCCAAAAATCAGAAGCTTGCCGCCTGAATCAGACCAGTTGGCCCGCATGTGAGCGCTGTCAGCAGAATGACGGGTGGACGACGTGAAGGCCACTTCGCGCTGCGCCGTGCACGCCTTTTGAGGCAGACCAGTGGAGTGCGGCATGTGGGCGGGAGACAAACTCGTGGGGGCTGATAGAGCGTTCCGTCCTAATAAATTACCTATATCTGGACGCTCTTAGGTCGATGAATCTTTTGACCAAGTGGGGCTCTCTTCACCCGAGAGTAATCAATTTAATCAAATCAATAATCAATAACGAACATAAGCAATGCCCTGATCAACATAACACTTCACAATTAATCCAGAAAACATTTCGGCGAACCATGACCTTTCGGCCATGAATAACCACACCAGTTTATGCAAAGTTAATGAATTTATTTCCCTATATTAACAAAGCTAGCACGATATAAATGTGTCTCAACACCAAATGATATATGTAAATGAACATTAATAGCTGTCCATAACGGCGAAAAAGATGCAATCTATGCAGTATTTGGATAACAATGCATTCGATGATAGCAACACAAACCACTAAAACTATAATCTGTAATGAGCTAATTGCATACATTAGTCAGCACAACAAGGTCTCAAATTGCATCGTGCAACAAATGAATTCTCATCTAACCTCAAATTAGCATCTGCATGTGGGATTTCATGCAAAAACAATTTAGCAACATTAATTTGGAAAACTCCTAACTAGGGCTCTTATAAAAAATCAGCAGTTGGTTACCTAAAAAGAAACACAATGCAATTGTACATTTTCCTTTCATAGTTACCAAATTCAATCAGCATTCAAGGAAGTCTTCGTCTCACAGGTACCGGTTTCGATCAGCATGGGACGGGGGCAAAGGGGTAGGGTGGACGGGGCAATTGCCTCACAGCGGCAAGATAAAAGGACAAAACTACTACTTCATGCAAAGGGACGAATCAAAGTTAAAGTCTCTAGGGCGAGAATTACTTAATGTCTCTTTCTCTCGATTAGAGAAAGCATCAAAGTCTCATTCAAAATGGCGTCGCAGCAAGATGGGCCATAATAGCTGCAATGTCCTGTAAATGGCCGTAATGTCCGCAAATGGCTGTAATGGCTGGTAAAGTTCGTAATGGCCGTAATGGCTGCTTTCTTCTTGTGCACCGGGTTTAAATAAACAACAGTTCAAATCCAGTAGGGTCTTCCATTGGAGGGTTCATAGGTTGGCTTCAAATTGTCCAATCAAAAACAACAATTCACAAGCTTCTACCTAGGCATACATTATCCTTGGAGTCGGGAACGTAAGTTGCAACATATTTTACCAATTAACTCACTTTCAGAGCTTCCATTGTCTGCACCTGCAGATTGACCTTGGAGCAAAGAAGAAGATGCCAGGCTGGCACGAAACCTTAAAGATAAGCATGTGAACCGATCTCACTGGAAAAGTACAGCTTCAAGCAAGAATACACGTTTTATTAGCACATCGGAAAAACACGAGCATCTAAACCGTGAGACATGGCAACTAGGCCAAAGCCTCCACTAAAGTTATGCTAAGCTAAAACATTTCAAACAAGCAAATCATGGCACACGTTTACGGTTATGTCAAATTAGTACAATTCTAATACATCACGTTATATAAAGCACGCTTATAAATGTTGGCGAACTACTCTGAGGGCACATTTGTCCCCGTACAATCTTATTTAGTTCGGTTAAAGTCACACTTGATTATTGCAGCACTACGTTTATGCGCTAATAAATGTAAAACCTTCATTTCTGCGTCATCAATCCCTCCTCTGATGACTACTTGTCATCACACAAAACTATTCCCACAAATTTTATTCCATTAAAATTCTGTCAGTTCTCTTTGCCTTTTAGTTCCCCTTGTTCTTGCCTTGTATTCTTCTGCCATTCTTTTCATCATTTTCTCTTCCTTCCTTCTCTTAATTCTTTCCATGATCATTAATATTCCCCTCTTTATTCCCCAAATTCCAAAGATGCAAATCAGTACTATTAATATTCCCTGTATTATTTTTAATAATATTCCATTCCAAATGCCACCAAGCCAATTTCCCACTGAAGCAATTCCCTTTCCAACCTTCTCCCAAACTCCTGGTTCTTTCAATTCCTTCAAGTCTGCACTCTCTTTCGTTAAATTTGCAAGCATTGTTTTAATTTTCACACTGTTGTCTGGTATATACGTGCAACAGTGGCGCGCACCAAGCATTTTGCAAACGCCGCCATCCTTTGCTAAAAGAATGTCTAAGGCAAGCCTGTTTTGAAGAGTCATAGCTCTTTCTGCTGCAAGTTCAGCATCCATCAGGATTATAGCACCTGAAAACTTTGTCAACATGTTATCCACTATAGTAGACAACTTTCTTATTTTGATGGAATTCAACACAACTCCCAATGAAGGAATCATGGCTCCAAATATATCTCCTACCACAGCAGCTGCGGTCTCTCTTTTCTGGATACGATGAGATCCAGGCGTCTTTGGAATCACCGATAGGTCATCCAGTTGATAAACCTTTGGGAACACTATACCCAAATAACATCTCCCCCACCATCCCTTTGGGAGACGATAATAGGCATTATGCCCACAAATGTAGTATACACCAGGTATGACAGGGTCAAGTCCGTTCAGCATGAATGTCCATTTGGCCTTAAAGATAAACGTATGTTTACATTCACTCGCTCCCACAAAAATGTTATCATAATAAGTCTCACCACGATATATAAAAAATTTCCCTACATGCCAAGCATCTAAAGCTATTCTCCCTTGTGTTTTTATTGCGGCAAAAGCATAAGTTCGATGGCATCTGTCGCTGTAGATACGCATGTTTTGCAATAGC
The DNA here is from genome assembly GCF_031143425.1 of Pleurodeles waltl. Lineage (NCBI taxonomy): Eukaryota > Metazoa > Chordata > Amphibia > Caudata > Salamandridae > Pleurodeles > Pleurodeles waltl. Next base: position 102,388,402 of record NC_090446.1, read on the forward strand.
TCGCCATCTGGTGTTGGGCCGGAGTGTTACAAGTTGTTTTTCTTCGAAGAAGTCTTTCGAGTCACGGGACCGAGTGACTCCTCCTTTTGTCTCCATTGCGCATGGGCGTCGACTCCATCTTCGATTGTTTTTTTCCCGCCATCGGGTTCGGACGTGTTCCTGTCGCTCCGAGTTTCGGAACGGAAAGATAGCTAATTTCGGAAGATTTTCGTCGGTATTGTTGCGTTCGGGATCGGCGTAGTTAGATTCAACACCGCATCGAAGATCGAAGAGCTCCGGTGCCCTTCGGGGTAGTTTTTCGATCCCCCGTCGGGGCCTGGTCGGCCCGACCACGTGCTGAAGAACGCCGATGGAACGGACCCCGTTCCGTTTCTGCCCCAAATGCCACAATAAATACCCCTATACAGACCAACACTTGGTCTGTAACCTGTGCCTGTCACCTGAGCACAGCGAAGACACCTGCGAGGCCTGTCGTGCGTTCCGGTCCCGAAAAACTCTCCGAGACCGTCGAGCCAGAAGACTTCAGATGGCGTCCGCGCCGACAGCCCACCGGGAGTTCGAGGAACAAGAAGAGGAGGGATCCTTTTCGATCCAAGAATCGGACTCCGAAGGATTCGACGATACACAAACCGTGAGTAAGACGTCGAAAACCACACAGAGGAAGATTTACAAGGCCCAGGGGACGCCACTGTCATCAGGCCATGGCTCCACCCATAAATTCGGTGACCGACCGTCGGCACCGAAAAAGGCCCAAAGAGTGCCGAGATCGTCCGACTCCGGTCGAGACACCGGCACGCAGCCTTCTCGGGACCGAGAAAGTGCTGGAGACAAGCCTCGACACCGAGATGCCGGTGTGGACACGGCTCGACGCCGAGACAGCGGCACCGAAGAAGATCGACGCCGAGAGGTTTCGGCCCCGAAAAAGAAAAAAGTCACCTCGGAGCCGAAAAAACACGCAGACAGGGTTTCGGTCCCGAAACAAACTGCAAGCGACCCAGCTTCAGGCTCTTATACAGAAGAGCACTCGCTAACCTCCCAAATGCAAAAGCATAGGTTTGTGGAAGAGCTACAATCAACTGATGTGGACCATACGCAAAAGCGTATTTTCATACAGCAGGGGACAGGAAAAATAAGCACCCTTCCCCCCATTAGAAGAAAGAGAAGGTTGGAGTTCCAAACTGAACAGACACCACAACCAAAAGTGGTGAAAAGAGTTACCCCACCACCCTCTCCTCCGCCCGTGATTAACGTCTCACCAGCACAAACTCCATCACACTCCCCAGCTCACACCACCATAAGTCAGGGTGACCAAGATCAAGACGCATGGGACCTATACGACGCCCCAGTGTCAGATAACAGTCCGGAGGCATACCCTACCAAGCCATCTCCACCAGAGGACAGCACCGCGTATTCTCAAGTGGTGGCTAGAGCAGCACAATTTCACAACGTAAGCCTCCACTCAGAACAGGTCGAGGATGATTTTTTATTCAACACACTCTCCTCCACCCACAGCTCATACCAAAGCCTGCCTATGCTCCCTGGTATGCTCCGGCACGCAAAAGAAATCTTTAAGGAGCCGGTCAAAAGTAGGGCAATCACACCAAGGGTGGAAAAAAAGTATAAGGCGCCTCTTACAGACCCGGTTTTCATCACTACACAGCTGCCACCAGACTCTGTCGTTGTAGGAGCAGCTAGGAAAAGGGCCAACTCCCACACATCTGGAGATGCACCACCCCCAGATAAAGAAAGCCGCAAGTTCGATGCAGCTGGTAAGAGAGTCGCAGCACAAGCTGCAAACCAGTGGCGCATCGCGAACTCCCAGGCACTACTTGCGCGCTATGACAGAGCACACTGGGACGAGATGCAACATCTCATTGAACATCTGCCCAAAGACTTACAAAATAGGGCAAAACAAGTGGTTGAGGAGGGACAGACCATTTCCAACAACCAGATCCGCTCCTCCATGGACGCTGCAGATACAGCTGCACGGACAATTAATACATCTGTAACTATCAGAAGGCATGCATGGCTCCGAACGTCTGGATTTAAACCAGAGATTCAACAAGCAGTTCTCAATATGCCTTTTAACGAAAAAGAACTGTTCGGTCCAGAAGTGGACACAGCGATTGAGAAACTCAAAAAAGATACGGACACTGCCAAAGCCATGGGCGCACTCTACTCCCCGCAGAGCAGAGGGAATTACAGCACATTCCGTAAAACACCCTTTCGAGGGGGGTTTCGGGGTCAGAGCACACAAGCCAGCACCTCACAAGCAACACCGTCCAGTTACCAGGGACAGTATAGAGGAGGTTTTCGGGGACAATATAGAGGAGGGCAATTCCCTAGGAATAGAGGAAGATTTCAGAGCCCCAAAACCCCTACTACTAAACAGTGACTCACATGTCACTCACCCCCTCCACACAACACCAGTGGGGGGAAGAATAAGTCATTATTACAAAGCATGGGAGGAAATCACTACAGACACTTGGGTTCTAGCAATTATCCAACATGGTTATTGCATAGAATTTCTACAATTCCCTCCAAACATACCACCAAAAGCACAAAATTTGACAACACACCACTCCAATCTCCTGGAGATAGAAGTGCAGGCACTATTGCAAAAGAATGCAATCAAATTAGTGCCAAACACACAAATAAACACAGGAGTTTACTCACTGTACTTTCTGATACCAAAGAAGGACAAAACGCTGAGACCAATCCTAGACCTCAGAGTAGTGAACACTTTCATCAAATCAGACCACTTTCACATGGTCACACTACAAGAAGTATTGCCATTGCTAAAACTACACGACTACATGGCAACTTTAGACCTCAAGGATGCTTATTTCCATATACCAATACACCCATCGCACGGGAAATACCTAAGGTTTGTATTCAAGGGAATACATTACCAATTCAAGGTACTGCCTTTCGGATTAACAACCGCACCAAGAGTCTTTACCAAATGTCTAGCGGTAGTCGCTGCACACATAAGAAGGCAGCAAATACATGTGTTCCCATATCTAGACGACTGGCTAATCAAGGCCCATTCGTTAATAGAGTGCTCAAATCACACAAATCATATCATACAAACCCTCTTCAAACTAGGGTTCACCGTCAATTTCACAAAATCCAAAATTCTGCCGCGCAAGGTACAACAATACCTGGGAGCCATAATAGACACATCAAAAGGAGTAGCCACTCCAAGTCCACAAAGAATTCAAAATTTCAACACCATCATACAACGCACGTATCCAACACAAAGGATACAAGCAAAGATGGTACTACAACTCCTAGGCATGATGTCTTCATGCATAGCCATTGTCCCAAACGCAAGACTGCACATGAGGCCCTTACAACAGTGCCTAGCATTACAATGGTCACAAGCACAGGGTCACCTTCTAGATCTGGTGTTAATAGACCGCCAAACTTACCTCTCGCTTCTGTGGTGGAACAACATAAATTTAAACAAAGGGCGGCCTTTCCAAGACCCAGTGCCACAATACGTAATAACAACAGATGCTTCCATGACAGGGTGGGGAGCACACCTCGATCAACACAGCATACAAGGACAATGGAACGTACATCAAACATAACTGCATATAAATCACCTAGAACTTCTAGCAGTTTTTCAAGCACTAAAAGCTTTCCAACCAATAATAGTTCACAACTACATTCTCGTCAAAACAGACAACATGACAACAATGTATTATCTAAACAAGCAAGGGGGGACGCACTCCACGCATTTAAGCCTGCTAGCACAAAAGATTTGGCGTTGGGCAATTCACAACCAAATTCGCCTAATAGCACAATTTATACCAGGGATCCAAAATCAACTCGCAGACAATCTCTCTCGAGATCACCAACAGGTCCACGAATGGGAAATTCACCCCCAAATTCTGAACACTTATTTCAAACTCTGGGGAACACCTCAGATAGACTTGTTTGCGACAAAGGAGAACGCAAAATGCCAAAACTTCGCATCCAGATACCCACACAAACAGTCCCAAGGCAATGCCCTATGGATGAACTGGTCAGGGATATTTGCTTACGCTTTTCCTCCTCTCCCTCTCCTTCCTTACCTGGTAAACAAACTCAGTCAAAACAAACTCAAACTCATATTAATAGCACCAACTTGGGCAAGGCAACCCTGGTACACAACGCTGCTACACCTATCAGTAGTACCCTGCATCAAATTGCCCAACAGGCCAGATCTGTTGACACAACACAACCAAAAGATCAGACACCCAGATCCAGCATCGCTGAATCTAGCAATCTGGCTCCTGAAATCCTAGAATTCGGGCACTTACAACTTACCCAAGAATGTATGGAAGTCATAAAACAAGCCAGAAGGCCATCCACCAGGCACTGCTATGCAAGTAAATGGAAGAGGTTTGTTTGCTACTGCCATATTAATCAAATACAACCATTACACACAACTCCACAACATGTAGTGGGTTACTTGCTTCACTTACAAAAATCTAACCTGGCTTTCTCTTCCATTAAAATACACCTTGCAGCAATATCTGCATACCTGCAGACTACCTATTCAACTTCCCTATATAAGATACCAGTCATTAAAGCATTCATGGAGGGCCTTAGGAGAATTATACCACCAAGAACACCACCTGTTCCTTCATGGAACCTAAATGTTGTCCTAACTAGACTTATGGGTCCACCTTTTGAACCCATGCACTCCTGCGAAATACAGTTCCTAACCTGGAAGGTGGCATTTCTCATCGCCATTACTTCCCTAAGAAGAGTAAGCGAGATTCAGGCGTTTACAATACAGGAACCTTTTATACAACTACACAACAATAAGGTCGTCCTAAGGACCAATCCTAAATTTTTGCCAAAGGTTATTTCACCGTTCCATCTAAATCAAACAGTGGAACTTCCAGTGTTCTTTCCACAGCCAGATACCGTAGCTGAAAGGGCACTACATACATTAGATGTCAAAAGAGCATTGATGTATTACATTGACAGAACAAAAAACATCAGAAAGACTAAACAACTATTTATTGCATTTCAAAAACCTCATGCAGGAAACCCAATATCAAAACAAGGTATAGCCAGATGGATAGTTAAATGCATCCAAATCTGCTACCTTAAAGCTAAACGACAGCTGCCCATTACACCAAGGGCACACTCAACCAGAAAGAAAGGTGCTACCATGGCCTTTCTAGGAAACATCCCAATGCAAGAAATATGTAAGGCAGCCACATGGTCTACGCCTCACACATTCACCAAGCACTACTGTGTAGACGTGTTATCCGCACAACAAGCCACAGTAGGTCAAGCCGTACTAAGAACATTATTTCAGACTACTTCCACTCCTACAGGCTGATCCACCGCTTTTGGGGAGATAACTGCTTACTAGTCTATGCAAAACATGCGTATCTACAGCGACAGATGCCATCGAACTGAAAATGTCACTTACCCAGTGTACATCTGTTCGTGGCATCAGTCGCAGTAGATTCGCATGTGCCCACCCGCCTCCCCGGGAGCCTGTAGCAGTTTGGAAGTTACCTTCAACTATTTATATATGTATCATCTCAACCTTAAATAGGTGCATACTTAGTCACTCCATTGCATGGGCACTATTACTACAATTCAACTCCTACCTCACCCTCTGCGGGGAAAAACAATCGAAGATGGAGTCGACGCCCATGCGCAATGGAGACAAAAGGAGGAGTCACTCGGTCCCGTGACTCGAAAGACTTCTTCGAAGAAAAACAACTTGTAACACTCCGGCCCAACACCAGATGGCGAGCTATTGCAAAACATGCGAATCTACTGCGACTGATGCCACGAACAGATGTACACTGGGTAAGTGACATTTTCATTATCTACTGAAGTCCTCTTACTTAGCTCTTTTTCTAATTTCGCATTCATTTGTGCCCTTCTATCATCTGTGCGATCTAAGAAGCTTATTTCTACTGCAGAGAGGGAGCAGGTAAGGTTTTCCCTATGAGCGTGAGCTGTTTCAAAAGGTTGCATTGGCTCGAAAAATTCCCTCATTATTTTAGCATCCCAATCTTTAGCAATCTGGCTTAGTTGCGTGATTATAGGAACATATGCAAAAGTAACATCATAATTTGAGTAAAAATACTGTATGTTGGTTTGACCATAAAATCTAGAAGTTACTAAACTACATGTAATCCCATATGTAAGAGGCATGTGGTGATAAGTCACCCCTTCCGTTACCGATGTCGGTATCTGTGTACACACATAACAATCTTTCGCATCCATAGTCTCAACATATTCTGTCAGTAAGCGATAGAAAACATTATACGAAAGTTCCTTCTTATCATGCAAGTGTCTCTCATCTAATTCTAGTCTTTTCAGTGCGGTTAGTTCAGTGACAGCAACAGGAGCAGAAGTAGAAGCATCAATTTTCTCATTCTCACCCTTACCACGCGTTGCAAGCACTATTGCCATTATTATTAGTACACATGCAGTTATCAAGCCTATACACGCATATTTACAATATTTCACTCTACTGTTTTGTGTCATAATCTGTATAGAATCAGAGAGCTAGAAGCACCTATAAAGAAACAATTTAGCAATTCAGTTACAAAGCTGAACGAGCGCAATGTTCACACAGTTTTCTTCAGGAGCCCAGTCACTTATCGGTTAGCAGCATTTGTCTCAATTCGGCAATCACTCAGTCTTTTTTTTTCGGCAATAACTTAGGGGGTGATTCTGACTATGGCGGACGGCGGAGGCCGTCCGCCATAGTACCGCCGCCAAATGACCGCACCGCGGTCAAAATACCGCGGCGGCCATTCAGACATTTCCTCTGGGCCGGCGGGCGCTCTCCAAAAGAGCGCCCGCCGGCCCAGAGGAAATGCCCCTGCAACGAGGACGCCGGCTCAGAATTGAGCCGGCGTAGTTGCAGGGGTGCGACGGGTGCAGTTGCACCCGTCGCGTATTTCAGTGTCTGCAAGGCAGACACTGAAATACTTTGCGGGGCCCTCTTACGGGGGCCCCTGCCGTGCCCATGCCATTGGCATGGGCACGGCAGGGGCCCCCAGGGGCCCCGCGGCACCCCCTACCGCCATCCTGTTCATGGCGGGTTTCCCGCCATGAACAGGATGGCGGTAGGGGCTGTCAGAATCCTCATGGCGGCGGAGCGCGCTCCGCCGCCATGAAGGATTCCCCCGAGCAGCGGTAAGTCGGCGGGAGCCCGCCGACTTGCCGCGGCTGAACCGCTGCGGTCAGAATGCTCGTGGGAGCACCGCCAGCCTGTTGGCGGTGCTCCCGTGGTCGGTGGCCCTGGCGGCCACCGGCCGCCAGGGTCAGAATGACCCCCTTAGTCTTTTTTTTTTTTTTTTTTTCAAAGTTAGCAACGTTGTCTCAAATCGGGTTTAAGAGTCAATCAGGTTATCAAAGTCTTATCAAGTTAGCAAATGTCTCATCCGGTTTAGCAATGTCTCAGCTGGTTGTATCACGTTAGATTATAGCAAACAATGTCATTTACCAGCTTTTCAATCAACAGTGTCCATAAAACTTTTCTTTTCTATTGGTATCTCTTCTTCTTCGTTCTCGAGGCTAAGAGATACAAATTCGTCGGTCCAATCGTCATTGACTACATATGCCCATTCTGGACCGGAATATCTCCTGTTTGGTATCCTTTTCCTTTTCAGTTTTGCATCTCTCTTTGATTCTGCCTCACTGGTACTTTCCTCTTTGGCCAAGTCTTTTTCTTCACTTGGTGTTGGTACCACGACAGACACTTCCTTTCTTTTCTCTTTCACTTTTGGCCCTTCACTGTCGTTCAACGTTTCTCTAGTTCTTACTTTTACTGGTGATATACTTGGTTTTCTCTTTGCACTGTGTCCACTTGATGGACCTGCGATCTCTTCTGAAGAAGTTTGAACAGTTTCGTTCTGCTCTGCCTTGTCCCCTCCTTCTGGGGAGTCAATCAGGTTTTCCTTTTCTTTTTCTGTACCGTCTGCTTCTGGGAAAGCCCTCCTCTGATCAGGCTCTCCTGCTTCTTCACCTCTTTCGAGCCCTTTGTCACGTTACTTTCTTCAGGCTCTTTGTCACTTTCAGCTGCTTCAGGCTCTTTGTTACCTTCAGCTGCTTCGTCGCTGTCTGAGGTTTCTCCTTGGTCTTCCCCAAGTGAATCGGTTGTTTCGTCCTCAGAGAATATTTCTCTCTCCTCTATTTCTGCCTGTTCGCTTCTAGTTCTGTTTTGCTCTGTCTCAGCGCTCGGCACTTTATTATCAGGTACTGGCAGTTTCAGCGCTTCTACTTCCTCATCTGTGGGACACAACATTTCTTTGTGTGACTGGCGTGAATCCAGTTGGGAACTCCCGCACACTTCACAGCGGTAGTGGTCGTCAGGATCACTTGGAAAGGGCCTTTCCAACGGGGTTCCAGACACGACTTCCTCACGTGCTTCTTTATCACGACCCAGTCACCTGCTTTCAGTGTGTGTCCTGGACCTTGGATCGGTGGCAAGGTGGTTGCTTCCACCTGGTGAGAGAAAGAGTGAACCACGTCAGCCAGACCTTTGCAGTAGTCTAACACCATATCATCTGTAATATTCAAAAGCGCGTTTGCGGGAACTGCAGGAAGTCTCATGGCCCTGCCCATGAGAATTTCGTGCGGGGACAATCCAGTCTTTCTGTCAGGAGTGTTTCTCATTGACATTAACACCAAAGGCAATGCGTCAGGCCATTTCAAATTTGTCGATGCACATATTTTCGCCATTCTTGATTTCAGTGTACCATTCATTTGTTCCACCAGTCCTGAGGCTTCAGGGCGATAGCTACAATGCAGTTTTTGCTCAGTGTTCAGCGCTGCGCAAAGTAACTTTATCACCTCGTTATTGAAGTGACTTCCTCTATCTGATTCTAAAGAGATCGGGAATCCGAAACGTGGTATCAACTCCCTCAACAATAGTTTTGCAACTGTAAGGCTGTCATTTCTACGTGTGGGGTATGCTTCAATCCAGTGACTAAAAATGCACACAATCACCAACACATACTTCAGACCTCCATGCACAGGCATCTCAATAAAGTCCATCTGCATTCTGCTGAACGGGCCTCCCGCCCTGCCAATGTGGCCCATGTTCACAACCGTTCCCTTTCCTGGGTTCATCTGCTGGCAAATGACACAACGATGGCAAACTGCTTCTGCAACTTGACGGAAACAGGGGTTAAACCAATCAGTTTTGAACAATCTTATCATGGCATCTCTCCCTAGGTGAGCCTGCCCATGATAGAACCGCGCTAGCTGCGATAAGAGACTATTTGGTAAAACAAATTTTCCCTCATTTGAAACCCATAACTCATCTGGTCTCTTTGTACATTGTGACTTAATCCAGGAAGCTCTCTCATCCTCCCTGACGCTATTCTGTAATGCTTTTAGTTCATCCATTGTATCTACGACCTTCAAGGCAAATGCCTCAGCTGGTTCAAGCTCTGGCTCATTTATCGAATTCCATTCATCCCTGAGCAATATACAGTTCAAGGCACAAAATCTTGCGACCTGATCCGCATATGCATTTCCCAGGGAAACATAGTCCTGTCCTTTTGTATGAGCACTACACTTTACCACTGCAATTTCGGCTGGCATCTGAATGGCGTGTAACAATTACCTTATTCTCTCCCCGTTTTTCACTGGGGACCCTGAAGAAGTCAGGAAACCTCTCTGTGACCATAGCTGCCCAAAGTCGTGCACAATTCCAAACCCGTACTGACTATCAGTGTAAATGGTAACTTTCATCAATGCAGACAGTTGGCATGCTCTTGTAAGGGCTACAAGCTCTGCTACTTGTGCGGAATAGACTCCTTGAAGCCAGGACGCTTCCAAGACACCTGTTACAGTACATACAGCATATCCTGCTTTCAATATTCCCAATGCATCTCTTAAACATGACCCATCAACAAAAACAATTTGGTCATTTTCATCAAGCTTAGTATCCTTAATGTCAGGTCGGGGTTTTGTGCAAAATCCAGTCACCTGAAGGCAGTTGTGCTCGACGTCTTCAGCGTTCTCAATTTCAGCATTTTCACCGGGAAGCAAGGTTGCTGGATTCAGCGTAGTGCACCTTTTCAGCTGCACATTCGGTGAGCCCAGAATTATTGTTTCATACCTTGTGAGTCTTGCTCCAGTCATGTGTTGCGTTCGGGAGCGGGTCAAAAGTATCTCAACTGAGTGAGGGACCATGACTGTTAATGGGTGTCCCATCACTATTCCTTCACTCTGAGTGAGGCTGATACCAACTGCTGCTACGGCGTGCAAACACCCTGGCAGTGCTGCTGCGACCGGATCCAAAGTAGCTGAAAAATACGCTACTGGTCTGTTTATGCCACCATGGGCTTGGGTCAAGACAGACAAAGAACATGCATCACGTTCATGACAAAACAATGTGAAAGGCTTTGTGTAATCAGGCATACCTAAAGCTGGAGCCCTACACATGCATTCTTTCAATTCAATAAAAGCATCCATCTCATCTCCTTTCAGCTCGATTTCATCCAAGGCATCCTTCTGGGTCAGTTTCAGTAAAGGCTTGGCTAGAGTTGAGAAGTTGGGAATCCACTGGCGACAGTAGCTCACCATCCCCAAAAACTTCCTCACCTCCCTCCTCGTCTTTGGTGGACTCATTTGAAGTACACTTGTTATTCTTTCCTTCATTATTCTCCGTGACCCTTTCTCTATTTGATGACCCAAGTATTTCACTTTCTTCTGACAGAACTGCAACTTTGAAGGAGACACCTTGTGTCCATTCCTTCCCAAGTGGTTCAGTAGGGCAATGGTGTCGGCTGTGCAGCCACTTTCTGTCTTAGATGCAATCAGTAAGTCATCAATGTACTGTACTAGGGTTGACTCGAATGGCAATTCTAACGCTTCCAAGTCTTTCTTTAGAATCTGATTGAAAATTGACGGTGACTCAGAAAACCCTTGAGGAATTCGACACCAACTGTAAACTCTGTCTAAGAATTTGAAACAAAAGAGAAATTGGCTGTCCTCATGAAGAGGCACCGAAAAGAATGCTTGTGACAAGTCGATGACTGAGAACCACTCGGCATCGCAAGAGACTTGAAACATTATCACAGCTGGATTCGGTACTACAGGGCAGCATTTAACTATGATGTCATTTATTTTCCTCAAGTCCTGCACAATTCGGACCTTTCCACTTGGCTTTATTAGTCCCATGATTGGTGAATTACATGGACTGCTTAACACTTCTTTCAGTACTCCTTGTTTTACAAACTCGTCAATGAGTTGGGCGACTTTCATGAGGGTGTCCTGTGCCATGTGGTATTGTGGGGTCTGGGGAAAGGTTACATTGGGTTTTACGGTCACTTTCACTGGTTCCACTCCTTTCACCAATCCCACCTCTTTTCCTGTCATATCCCACACTTCTTTTCCGACTGTTTCCCGTAATTCAGCTGGAATATCTTCTTCAGTTATCATCGGGAAAAGGTTAATCAGAGGATATTCTTCATCGACAGTTTCCATCTCATCCCCTTCTACACTTTCCTCTTCTTCCCCATCACTGCTCGTCTGTATTCTAATTCCATCGTTCGAACACATAATAGAACATCCCAATTTGCACAATAGGTCTCTCCCTAACAGTGCTATCGGGCTTGAGTCACATACCACAAAATTATGTGACCCTTGATAGTTACCAATTCTTACTGGTACCGGATCTGTGATTGGGTTCGTCAGGTGCCTGTTTGCTACTCCCACCACTTGAACTGTTCTCCCTGAGAGGGGCAAATTTGGTACTTCAATGCTCCTAACAGTTGAACGTGTGGCTCCTGTGTCAACCAAGAATGAAACACTATGACCCATAACTCTTCCCTCCACATACGGACCCTTTTGATCAACTTCCAAGGATGCTGCAAGCACACAATTTCCCTCCTCTTCTGAACTTTCACTCTCCCATACATCGTTTATTCCATTCTCACTGTGTAATGGGAACTGTTGTACTGTGCCATTTGTATTCATCACCTGACCCGAGACCTGTGGAGGAACCATCACTTGCTGCTGACTCATTGGTGCCAAAGGTATTTGCATTTGCTGATTAGGTACCATGGGTAACTGCTGTTGCATTGGCTGCATTTGCGTCATCTGCATACGGGGCATCTGCTGCGGTTGCATGGGCTGTAATCCCTGCAGCTGATTTATGGTCTGAAAATTTGGGTTTGGACCTCTCATTTTCGGTCCCCTCATTGTCTGGAATGCATTGACATCATTGTTTTGCTGACCAACACCTGCACCTTCCTGCACCACCATCGGGCACTCGCGTTTCCAATGACCGACGATTCCGCACACGTGACACGGCATCACCCTTTTCATTGCCTGCACACCATTCGGAATCGTAACAGTGTTCAAATCCGGACCATTACTCCCAAAGCCTCCTCTGCCTCTGCCTCTCGCCTGTGGCTGAAACACCATATTTCCCTGCGGCTGCGGCTGCGGTATCTGCTGTTGAAACCCTTGCAACCCTTGCAAACCTGTCTGAGCTGCTTTAAGTTGCATCATCATCACTTTCTCTTTCAACCTTTTCTGTTTCACTTCAATTTCGTCGCTACAGTATTTCGCATAATTCAACACCTCATCAATCGGTTTCGACTGCCAACAAATCAAATGCGTCTTTATCATCTGACTTATCTCTGGTCTCAGCCCTTCCACAAATCTAAACACAAAATGAAGCATGTCCTTCGCCTCTATTGTTTCCGTGCCACTGTAGTTCTTGAACGCCTTCAACAACCTCTCATAGTAACCATGAATCGACTCTTTAGCCTCTTGGGCAGTTCGATCAATCTTCTGCCAATCCACATTTTTCGCGGCAACCTTCGTCTTCAAATGCTCAATCACCTTATAGTACAAGCTCATTACCATAGGTGATGGTGCACCCGTATCCCTGTCTCTCTCTGGTTCACTTGTCGGCCAACCTACAGCCCTTTTGCAGTCTTCCCACAAATCTGCCGGAACCACAATCTCAAAGAGGGTGTTCAGGTCTTCCCAGAGACATTTTGCAAGCTTCACAAACCTATCAGTCTGTTGATACCATTCAATCGGTTTCTCTCTCAGTTTGGGAAAATCATCCGTAAAAGACTGAATGTCGCTTCTGTGCCACGGTACATGTATTAATTTTCCCCCTGCTGTCTCCCTCATTGGTAACATGGTTATTGCATCACTACTCTGTGGTCTCTTCTCCTTGTGCTCTGGGACACTGTCTTTCCTCTTTTCCTTTTTCTTTGCCCATCTGCTCTCCCATTTGTCTAAGCACCTCCACACTTGTGCACTCTGCAGCAATTCTCTAAGGTGCGTTTTCATGCCTGCTGACCTCATGTGTTCAAAGTCTGTGGTCCCGAAATCCAATCTATAGCTCCTGCTCAAGTGTTTTGTCTTGTCTATCTCAACCCCGTTTTTGTCAGCTATTTCTTGCAACCTTCTATGTACCTTGTTCACTTCTCTCGTAATCCTGGGACATAGATACCTCAGCTCTTCTTCCGAGTAGGACTCTAACCTATTCAAACCCATAGTCCCTTCCACCAATTCTTCTGCTTCCATGTTCAACCTTACCCTATTCAGATAGTCTTCTCCTTTCCCACTGGCTGAGCTTTGTGTGGAATTCAGACTGTTGAACCATTGTGTCAGCTGTTGCGCATTCAACCCCATCAGTGTAGCATTCACATCGACTGCCATTGATGGTTGCGGCAACTTTTCAGTATTTGATGATAGCGGTATCATCAGTGGGGGACTCGACCTCACCACTGTTGACTGAGCACATATGGGACTAAACTCCATCAAGGACCCAGATCCAGTTGGCAGAGCCCCTCTCGGAGTTGTCTCTGGAGTGTTTTCTATGCACCTCCTTTCTGTCCCATTCTGCACCACTGATCCTTGACCGCTCATACCTGAGTTAGGCTGAATGTACAAAGGTACCGGTGGACCTACAGTAATGGGTAGGGATATCGCATCTGCGTTCTGTCCGTTCCCCAGGTTCTGAGGCATGTTCATTCCCACACTATGGGTCATCATTGCCGGCATGCCCGTCTGACTCCCTGTCATCTGAGCATGTGCGGTCCCCCCCCTGCATCTGCTTTTGAGGCATCAAAAGCTGGGTTGATTCAGCTTGTGCCAATGTTGGGTTGCGACCATTCTGTACTCCCATTACGGTTGGATCTAGAATCATTCCCGTACTGTTGTCACTGCTGTAGTACCTTGGGACCTGCGGCTGATAATTTTCTGCTGTTTTCAATATAGGCACATCTGGATATATTCTCCTAACCTGCGGTATCTGCGGGGTGAACAGTAAACTCGGGTCCTTAGATCCCGATGGTGTTTCTGAATTCGGAGTTTCATTATTCTGTACCGGTGCCGGAGGGGCAGAACTGGTACTTGGACCTTGTTCACTCTCTGCATAAGGTGGTGGACGGTCGTTCAGCAATTGCATGATGAACTCCTCATCCTCTGACTCGTCTTCTCTATCTTTGGAACACCTCCTGTTTGTCTTACAGGTAGCTTTCTTGCCTGTCGCCTCTTCTTCCTTAGCAATTGCGGGAAACAATTTTATCCCCTGCAATATATCTGACCTCCACACCTTCTGTGCATTGTCCCACCTAGCGTCCGCTAGTGTCTTTTCTACTTTTCTTATCCTGTTCTCGAACTTCTTTTGCTGTTGCTGTCTAGCCATTAGTTCCCAAATCGCTAGAGCCTCAAACTGTGCTGGCCTTGGAGGTACCTTCATGTCCTACATCGCAAATCTCAAATTCTCTAGGATCCTTATATTGAATGTCCCATGAATCGGGAACGCTACGCTCCCATGTTTCTCTGTCAGCTTGTGCCATTGCTTTAGCCAAAGGCACGGAGCTACCCCCTTTTCCTCCATTACAATGTAAGCTGGTGTACCTTCGGGTGGCGTCTCCTCTCCTACGCTCGCTTTAATGTAAAACTCCCCCTTCATCGCACTCTTTAATGCTTTAAAAAATTTCATTTTCTGATGGATACAACTACCTGTGGATTCCTCACCTCATGAATACTCCCATGGCGCCAGCATTCGACGGAAATCTTCTTACCAGTCTCTGCACGTCGACGAGGACGTCACTGTCTCGCACGCGACGCCGTCTGACGTCATACAGGCAATAAGAGGTCCTCGACGACGTGCGGACGTCAGTTCCCTTTTTTCCGTGCATTCGAAACGGTTATCTTCGAGGGAGCAACTGTTACTCTTGCGGTTACAGTGTATATCTTGCTGCGTACTCTTTCTCTGTGGAAATAATGTCGCAGAGAAAGTCTGGATTTAAGCCTTGTCGTGAGTGTGGAGGCAAGATGTCGGTGACGGATCCTCATTCCGATTGCCTTTGGTGTTTGAGCTCCGACCACGACGTCTCGACTTGTGATTCGTGTCAGCACATGAATCCGAAGGCCATTAAAGAACGCGAGGCGAAGCTGTTTATGGCCAAGTCAAAGGAGAAGCATCACAAGAAAAAGTCTTCTCCAAGACATCGGCGTCATCGAGAATCCCGGCGCCGTAGAGAATCTCGGCGTCATTCAAGGGAGGCTCGTTCCAGGTCTCCGGATCGGCGCCGGAGGACATGGGAGGTCAGCCCCACGGTGACGCCGCATCCTTCGACGCCGTTGCTCTCTCCGACGTCTCCAACTTCGCCTGGACAGGCGTCGGTGATTGAGGTATTGGAGCCTCAGGTGTTTTCTCCGGCGCAGACGCCGAGGCCGGCGTCGGGGTCGCCTCCGAGTCAGGCACCCCAGTATCCGGCTTTTCCCACCCCTGGAGCCGATAGTTCCGCATTCTTGAATGCGATGTATGCCATCTTCCAACAGATGGCTCCAGGGGGTGCTCCGGCTGGGCCTTTGGCCTTTTCTTTGGGTGATCCTGCGCCTCTTCGGCCGGCACCCTTTATGCCCTTTCTCCCGTTTGGGAACGTGGGCTCGGCGCCAGTGTCGGCGCCGGTGGCCGCTCCGATGGCTTCGGAGGGATTGGCCCCAGGGATTTCCATCCCGTCGACGTCGAGATTTCGGCCTGTGACTCCGGTGGGTCCATCCGTTTCATCTGCTCTTCAGTCGGCGCCGAAGTTACCTGTGGCGCCGGATGCGGCGTCGGTGGCTTCGGAAGATCGGCGCCGATCTCCGACTTCAGCGGAGGTGTTGTCGACTCCGCGGATTGAGCAACGACTGCGTTCAAGGAGGCGTGCTCTCCGGGTACTAGAGGAGCAGGAGTACCAACGAGCCCTAGAGGAAGGAGAGCTAGAGTACTCGGGTGATGGGCTGCGTGGACTGGAGTCGGCCAGTGGGCTGGACACTTCCCCTGAGTGGGACCTTTCGTCCCCGGGGGAATATACCGAGGAAGCTGCTTCCTTTCATACAGTGGTACGGAAGGCAGCTAGTTTTTTGGACCTGCCTTTGCCGGTGGTGGAGGCGAAACAAAACCTTTTGACAGAGGTGTTGCATCCGGCCTCAGCCGCGGCGGAGCCTCTATTACCTTTTAATGACGCTCTGCTGGATCCGGTTTTAGAGGTGTGGAAGAAGCCGGCATCTTCCCCAGCAGTTCACAGAGCCGTGGCCAGGAGGTATCGGACGGCTCCAACTGATCCTGGTTTCCTATCTAGGCACCCTACGCCGGAGAGCTTGGTTGTGCAGGCCTCCTGTTCGTCCAAGTCAGCGCCTGGTTCTTTCCCGACGGTGCCTGGGGACAGAGACTCAAAAAAGCTAGAGGCGCAGTCGAAGAAGATTTTTTCGTCCTGCAGTCTGGCGTTAAAAGCCACTAATGCGACCTGTATCCTGGGGAGGTATATTCATGCTCTGATGGATGACATCTCCTCTTCGTTTACAGAGCTTCCCCAGGGTCTTTTGGATCTTGTCTCTGATGCCCAGGCTGCTGCGACCCAAATTATCCAGACGGGACTGGATACCACCGACTCGGTAGCCAGAGCAATGGGCACAACTGTGGTGGAAAGGAGACAGGCCTGGCTCCGTAACTCGGGCTTTTCGGCAGATGTACAGTCCACATTGTTGGATCTCCCGTTTGATGGGGACAAACTGTTTGGGGCTAAGGCTGATTCGGCCTTGGAACGTTTTAAGGAGAGCAGGGCCACGGCTAAGTCGTTGGGACTCCAAGCTCCTTCTTCCACGGCCTCTTCCAGATTCTTCAGGAGGTTTCGTGGATTTGGGCGTGGCTCTTCCTCCTCTTCCTTTCGGGGAAGATATCAGCAACCTGCCTCTTCCCATCCCTATAGATCTTTTAGGGGGAGGGGTAGGGTCCGCACCAGGGGAGCCTCTCAGCAGCACTCTGCCTCTTCCTCATCCTCTGGCGGGGTGCAGCAGGGGAAGCAGCCTTAGGCTTCCACCATTTCCCACTCACTCCTCTCCTGTAGGGGGAAGATTACAGCATTTTCTCACCAAATGGGAGACTGTTACGTCGGACACTTGGGTTCTCAGTGTTGTGGGAAAAGGCTACACCCTTCCCTTTCGGGAGTTTCCGCCCCTCATCCCGCCCCGCCCTTCGTATTGTTCACAAGAACACCTCCTGTTGCTAGAACAGGAGGTAGAAGTCCTCCTTTTAAAGGGCGCGGTGGAGTTGGTCCCGGAGCAGGAAAGGGGTCAAGGAGTTTACTCAAGGTATTTCCTGATTCCCAAGAAGGATGGTCGTTTGAGACCAATTCTGGACCTGAGGATCTTGAATTGGTTCCTCAAGCAGGAAAAGTTCAAGATGCTGACCCTAGCACAGGTGCTTTTGGCGTTGAACATGGAAGACTGGATGGTGTCTGTCGACTTGCAGGATGCTTACTTTCATATCCCGATACTCAAGTCACACAGGAAGTATCTCCGGTTTGTGGTGGGATCGCAACACTACCAGTTTGCGGTCCTTCCGTT
Organism: Pleurodeles waltl; assembly: GCF_031143425.1. NCBI lineage: Eukaryota > Metazoa > Chordata > Amphibia > Caudata > Salamandridae > Pleurodeles > Pleurodeles waltl. The sequence continues at coordinate 102,406,264 of NC_090446.1, forward strand.
TGGTCTTACTTCAGCACCTCGAGTCTTCACGAAGGTGATGTCGGTGGTTGCGGCAGAGCTCAGAAGGAAGGGGATAGCAGTATTCCCTTACTTGGACGATTGGTTGATCAAAGCCAAGTCCCCGGAGCTTGTGTTGCGTCATCTGCAGTCAACAACCCAGTTGTTGTTCGACCTGGGATTTTCGGTGAACAAGCCCAAATCTCACCTGGAGCCCTCTCAGCGCCTCCTGTTCATAGGGGCAGTACTGGATACGACATTGGGTCGGGCCTTTCCTCCGCCTCAGCGGATTCAAGATATTCAGGATTTGGTTCCAATGTTTCGAAATGGAGCGGTAGTTCCAGTACTCAAGGTCCTTCGTCTGCTCGGTCTTTTTGCCTCCTGCATTCTGTTGGTCACGCATGCTCGCTGGCACATGAGGGCTCTTCAGTGGTGCCTCCGAAGGCAGTGGTCTCAACACAGAGGGGATCTAGAGGGTACTGTCAAGATCTCCAGAGATGCTGCTGTGGATTTGAAGTGGTGGATTGCAAGCAACAATCTTTCACAAGGAAAACCGTTCCAGCAGTCGCCACCAGTGGCCACAGTCATAACGGATGCTTCCACTCTAGGGTGGGGAGCTCATCTGGGGGATCTGGAGATCAAAGGTCTTTGGTCTCCAGAGGAACAGATTTTTCACATCAATCTGTTAGAGTTACGGGCTGTACGTCTGGCTCTCAAGGCCTTCCTCCCTTCCCTTCGTGGTCAGTCGGTACAGGTCCTAACGGACAATACTACCACGATGTGGTACATAAACAAGCAGGGAGGAGTGGGGTCGTACCTTCTCTGCAGAGAAGCTCTTCGACTATGGTCCTGGGCAAAGGACCATCGGATTTGCTTGATAGCAAACCATCTGGCCGGAGTCTTGAACGTGCGTGCGGACAGTCTCAGTCGCCACTTCTCGGCAGACCACGAGTGGCGTCTCCATCCAGATCAAGTCCGTTTAATCTTCCAGAAGTGGGGGTTTCCTCGGGTAGATCTGTTCGCCACTCGAGAGAACGCGCATTGTCCGTTGTTCTGCAGCCTTCAGTATCCGATGCAGGAAGCGTTGGGGGACGCGTTTCAAATGACCTGGTGCGGCCAGTTGCTTTACGCGTTTCCTCCCATACCCTTGATTCCTCGAGTATTGAGGAAGATTCGCCAAGACCGGGCTCTAGTAATCTTAATAGCTCCGGATTGGCCAAGGAGGGTGTGGTACTCCTACCTTCTCCAACTCTCAACGTGCCCGCCGCTCCGTCTCCCTTTCAGGGCAGACCTCCTCTCGCAGTCGCAGGGGCAGGTTCTACACCCCAACCTCCAGAGTCTGCACCTACATGCCTGGAGATTGAACGGGGCAACCTGAGTTCCTTCTCTCTCCCGCCTGAGGTAGTGGATGTTATATTAGCGGCCAGGCGACACTCCACTAAATCTATCTACGCTAATAGGTGGTCTAAATTTGTTGCGTGGTGTGGAGAGAGGCAGATTGATCCTTTACATGCTCATCTATCGGACGTTTTGTCTTTTGCTCTATCTCTGGCGCAGAAAGGTTGTGCAGTGGCTACCATTAAAGGTTATTTATCGGCCTTGTCAGCCTTCATATGTCTTCCAGACCAACCATCTTTATTTAAATCCCCTATTGTTATCAGATTCTTGAAAGGTCTTCTAAATCAATATCCTCCAAAGCCATTCGTTATGCCGCAATGGGATTTGTCCTTAGTCCTGACTTTCCTTATGGGGTCCCCTTTTGAACCTATGCATTCTTGCCCCTTGAGGTATTTGGTTTTAAAAACAGTCTTCCTGATAGCTATAACATCAGCAAGGAGAGTGAGTGAGTTGCAGGCCTTATCAGTAAAACCCCCTTATACAACTTTTTATGGGGACAAGGTGGTGTTGAGGACCAAGGCTGCTTTCCTCCCGAAGGTTGTTTCACCCTTCCATTTGGCTCAGGCAATTACTTTGTCCACGTTCTATCCTCCGCCTCATCCTTCCAAAGAGGAAGAAAGACTGCACCGTCTGGACCCAAAGAGAGCGTTGAGCTTCTTTATCGATAGAACAAAGGATTTCAGGCTGGAGGATCAGCTGTTTATTGGATACGTGGGCAAGAGGAGAGGAAAGGCAGTCCACAAGAGAACACTATCCAGGTGGGTTGTTCTTTGCATTAAAATATGTTACTCTTTGGCAAAGAAGGATCCTCCTGAGGGCATTAGAGCTCATTCCACCAGAGCTAAGTCGGCCACTTCGGCCTTAGCCAGAGGTGTTCCTGTGGTCGACATCTGCAAGGCCGCAACTTGGTCGTCCCTTCACACTTTTGCAAAACATTACTGTTTAGATTCTGAGGTTAGAAGGGACGGCCATTTTGCACGGTCAGTGCTGCAGGATTTCTTGGTTTGACCATTTAGGCACCCACCGCCGGGCGTGGTACTGCTTTGGGACTCTATTCATGAGGTGAGGAATCCACAGGTAGTTGTATCCATCAGAAGAACGAGTTACTTACCTTCGGTAACGACTTTTCTGGTGGATACATTAGCTACCTGTGGATTCCTCACGGTCCCACCCGCCTCCCCGTTGCCTTTATGGTCTTGCCAAGTAATCCTTGAGTGCGCTCCTCTTGATCTTTGAGGGTGCAATAGATGTATATATATAATATATTTATATATATATAGGTATATGTGTATATATCTTTATGTATATACTTGGTGTGTGTATATATTTTAAAAGAGAGAGTTTTATATATATATATATATATATGTACATAAAAAGATTTACAGTTATTCATACAATGTGGTGTATTTTTACAATATAATGGATGTTGCTTTGTTCTTTCATTGCATTGCCTGGTTGTTCTCATGCACGTAAAAAATGATTGGTACTGACGTCCGCACGTCGTCGAGGACCTCTTATTGCCTGTATGACGTCAGACGGCGTCGCGTGCGAGACAGTGACGTCCTCGTCGACGTGCAGAGACTGGTAAGAAGATTTCCGTCGAATGCTGGCGCCATGGGAGTATTCATGAGGTGAGGAATCCACAGGTAGCTAATGTATCCACCAGAAAAGTCGTTACCGAAGGTAAGTAACTCGTTCTTCTCGTCTTTTATTTCACAAAATTTGTAATCAATAAGTGACTTTAATTCCCGGAATACTCTTCGCTTGCCTTTCCCCTTCCAATTGAGCCCCACGGACTGCGTCCAATCCGTGCGCGACCCTTCTCTGCAACCAACCTATCCCAGCGCGGCTCCTAGTGACGTCACACTCACACACACTGCGGCTGACAAAGCCTTGCGGCTTGTCCTCCTTCACTCAGCTCCTCTCGTAACAACTTCTGGCATGTATCGCGAGCAACCAAATAATAATAAAACAGATCTGTCGGTTTACTACAGGAAGGGTAACACAATCGCTTCAGGATCTTAGGGATTTTTCACTAGCCTCGGCAGTTATTCCATCTTTCTCGGTCCCCACTTTCGCAAGCAAATCTGACCCGCAGATTCTGCTCTCAACTTGTCAATGATCTATTCTAGTGCACTTAGAATTTGTCAAAGCCCGAAGTCGAAGTTTTCTTTCACTCCCTTAACACACGTACCGACTCGTTGACCACGCCCGGTCAACCTATTAAACCGACCAGACCACAACATAAAACAAGTGTCTCATACACTTTTCAACATACTCCGGAGTCTCTTGACCTCGCAGGGCCCGTCTCAACAACAACAACCACGTGGACCTTTTTCCTGCACAAAGCGCCACATGCACATGAAGTTCGACGACTTCCCTACTCTCACACTCGGAGTCGCACCTCCGCTATTCTCTAAAATCCTCGCAACCTTTTCAAACAATCTGCGGCAATAAGCTGTGCAAGCGCCAAATCCTAACTTCACTCATACCATCACTAGTACCGCCAACGCCGATTCCACACCTCCATTCTCTCCATTCGCAAGCTCCGAGATCCCGGGAAAGTCGCGGGGGACTTAGGGCATCATCATTCTCTCAATCTGTTTTACCCAAGAAAAATCTAATTCCACCATATACTTCTCGAGTGGGGTCCCAAACGGCGAAACCGTTAATTCAACACCATGTACCTCTTGAGTGAGGGGTCCCAAAGGGCGAAACCGTTAATTCAACACCATGTACCTCTTGAGTGAGGGGTCCCAAAGGGCGAAACCGTCCTCTGCTACCATCTACTGATAGAGCGTTCCGGCCTAATAAATTACCTATATCTGGACGCTCTTAGGTCGATGAATCTTTTGACCAAGTGGGGCTCTCTTCACCCGAGAGTAATCAATTTAATCAAATCAATAATCAATAACGAACATAAGCAATGCCCTGATCAACATAACACTTCACAATTAATCCAGAAAACACAAGATGTGCAGGGAACAGGTAGCATGATACTCCATGGATGCAGAGCCACACTCCATCCTGCTGCGACTTAGGCTGCAAACTGCTGGTAGTGGCAGTGCTGGTGGTGGTGCCTCATGTGGTGTGTGCAGGGTCCAGGACGTCACCTGCAGCCTTGGATTCCTCCCCTCTGGGGATGCTGCTGATGTCTGATGTAGTGGCACTGGCTGGGCACATGGCAGTGCAGATGGTGGTGCAGGTGGCAGTGGTTGCGGCGGTGTCTGCGGAAGAGATGCTGCCGGTGCTGCCCGTGGTGCAGGTGTCTGTAGTAGTAGAGGGAGACACCAGACCGTCTCCGGCAGCCTCGGAGGGCTGATCACTGTGGAGCATGCTTGTGACTGTCGTAGTGGCATTGGTGGTGCAGGGGGTGGTAGAGGTGGCGGCCCAGGTGGCGGTGCAGATGGTGATGCATGTGGCGGTGCAGGTGGCGGTCGTTGCGGCGCTGCTGACCGTGGTACAGGTTGGTGGCATGTCTGGGGAAATGGTGGTCACCAGCCCCTCACCAGGTGGCTTCGTGCCCTGAGGTGACATGCCTTTGCTTTTGTGTCCCTTCCCCACCGTGGAAGTCGCTGCTGGGACCTTGGCACTGTCCTCTTTGGGTTTGAATGAAGCCTTGCTGGGTGGGTGGTGCGACTTTTCCCTGCTGCATTCCGGCCCCTTCTTGACCTTGGCAGGTGGCGGAGTTGGGTGGTCCTTACCATCTGTAGGTGGCACACTGGCAGCCCTAACGGGTGCCCCCTTTGATCCTCCCGCATTTGCAGGGACCACAGCGGATGCCGATTTAGTGGCTGAGGTGCTGGCCTGGGATCTAGACATCCTGGCAGTAGGGGAAGGACGGGGGCAGGTGTAGGGAAGAGGTCAGTGTTAGCTAGGAAAAGTTTTTTTGACACACTGGGACGGGAAGATGGAGGGGAAGTGGGAGTGGAGGAAGAGGTAGTGGTTGTAGGAGGTGTACATCTGCTGAGTTTGGGTGAAGGTGCATGGGCTGGAGGCTGTTGTGAGGTGGATGGCTGTTGAGTGGGTGTGTGCCTGCGTTTCTGTACTTTGGGAGGAGGGCTCACAGACACACTGGGAGAGGACACAGGGGATGTGTGCATGGTTGTGGGGGTGGTGACTGCTCCTGAGGGATGTGTTGTGATGGGCGTGCTGGTGATGGAGGCAGTGGCTGATGATGTGCATGCAGGTGTGAGTGGAGATGATATTGGGAGGGAGGAGGAGGGGGACACAGTGGAGGCAGTAGATGTTGGTATGTGTTCATGGGTTTGGTGCTTGTGTGAGTGCCTGTGTGATGATGTGTGGTGCTTATGTTTTCATGAGCCACTTTTGTGTGTTGACGTGTGTGCATGCTGGTCTGAAGGTGTGTTTGGGATAGGCTGAGGTAGAGGGGATTGGGTCGGAGTAGTGGGAGTTGGAGGGGGAGGCTTGACGCAGGGACTATGGCTGCCATTAGTGCTGAGGCCAGAGCCTGAAATGCTCTCTGTTTGGACGCCACGCCAGAATGAATGCCCTCCAGGTATGCATTTGTTTGTTGCAAATGCCTCTCGACACCCTGGATGGCATTCAGAATCGTTGACTGCCCAATAGTGAGGGATTTCAGGAGGTCAATAACCTCCTCACTGAGGGCAGCAGGGCTGACTGGGGAAGGGCCTGAGGTGCCTGGGGCGAAGGAGATGCCCACTCTCCTGGGTGAGCGGGCACGGGAAACACGCTGAGGGGCTGCTGGGAGGGCTGTGCTGGTAGGAGTAGTGGCGGCTGTACCTGTTGTTGGGGTGGGCACAGAGGTGTCCACTACTGCCAGGGAGCTTCCATCAGAGGAGGAGTCGCTGTCACTGGTCTCCCCTCCTGTCCCCGTCGTGGAGCTCCCCTCGCCCTCCGACCCACTGGTGCCCTCACCCTCCGTGGATTCACCCTCATGGGCCATGTGGGATGCAGCTCCCTCGGTCGCCGGTGCCTCTGCTCCTCTGCCAGATGATGCTAGTGCACATAAGGACAGGGTGACAAAACAAGAAGGGGGGATAGACAGGACAAACATGGTCAATGCCAGGAACACCACTACCGTTGGCATACACAACACACACAGAGCTGCCCTATGCACTAGGCCATGCCCAACCACTCAGTAAGGTAGTCACCAGCCCATGGGGAACAATGCCTAACGCCAGCACCTGCACACCTGACACTCACAGGACCCTGCACAGTAGTAGTTGGCCACGTGTCCCATTGGGGTAGGGGTGCTACAGAGCCTGCAAACAAGGGTCCTACCCTGTCATGATCGCCCTGGGCTAGGGGCACCACAGCCCTCCTCCCCCAGCCATCTACTTCCTAAAACGCGCAAAGTTAGCTTTCTGAAAATGTACTCACCCCCTTGTGGCTGCTGTGATGCCCTCAAGCGCCGATCCAACTCCGGATAGGCCACCACCAGGATGCGGAACATCGGGGGGTCATGTTGTGATGGGCCCCCCTTCCACGTTAGGAGGCCAGCCCCAGCAGGGCCTCTGCCGTCTTCTTGGTCCAGCGGCGCAGGTCCTCCCATCTCTTGCGGCAGTGGGTGCTCCGCCTGTGATAGACCCCCAGGGTCCGCACCTCCTTTGCGATGGCACGCCAAATACCCTTCTTCTGGTGGGTGCTGACCTAGAGGGTAAAGACAGCAGAAAATGTAATTACTCACCTGTCCGGACCGTCATACTCATTGGCCACCAGTTCCCACCATGCCCTGATGCACATACACTGACCACCTCTCATGCAGCAGACAGGCCAGGACACCTTAGCACCTCCCAACATATGGCTTACATCCACACCACTCCAAACAGGCATTGCCCACGCATCATGCTCACAGTGTTCTCACTTGTTTGTCTGGAGGACCGTAAAGTAGGGTGTACTGGGGGAGGACACCATCCACCAGTTTCTCCAACTCCTCCGCAGTGAAGGCAGGGGCCCTTTCCCCAGACACATGGGCCATTGTCACCTTCAGAGACTGGTCACAGCAGCACTTGCAGTGTAGGTCCTCTCCTGTTGAAGGTCAGGTATCAAGTGAGTGAATGGGTAGAAAATGGCGGTGACGTCCGCGGCGGTGGGTACCGCCACCGCCGGCGTACATTGGCATTGGCTCCTGGAACCCATAGGGCCCAATGATAACCAATGCGGAGTTGCACGGTGGTCTTCGACCGCCTATCGCGACGCTGTACAACGCCAGCGCAGTTATCTCATTTCCCCTTGCCCCTTCTCACAGGTCAGGCAGCCGCCATTTCAGGGGGGCACATGGCATGGCACCTAACTGCGTCACAGCACATATTATCCCATATACTGACTCTCGATTTCACACACTGCTTCTGTAACATTAATTCAGACACAGTTGTGCTATCTATGTGGTAAATGACCTTCTGCTCACTGTTCTCCTCCATAGGCTACAACCGCTGAGGCAGATGATGAGATTATAGCATCCTCCAGTGTACAGACTCCCGGTGGACCTGTCTACAATGGAGGTCAGACACATTATAATTACATACAGACTTGATCGTGCCACAATCCAAGAACTGTGTGCCCAATTGGAGCCAGACCTGATTTCAGCTATCCGCCAGCCCACAGGTATCCCCCCTCTAGTGCAGGTCCTGTCAGTGCTCCTTTTCCTGCAAGTGGCTCCTTCCAAACTACAGTGGCCATGACATCAGGGATGTCTCAGCCAATGTTCTCAAACGTGTTGAGCAGGGTGTTGACTGCCCTGCTGAAACATATGCGCAGCTACATTGTGTTCCCCCAGGTGGAGGATTTGGCCACGGTGAAAGCTGACTTCTGTGCCCTGGGACATATATCCCCAACATCATTGGTGCCATTGATGGTACACATTTGGCATTTGTCCCTCTCCGCAGAAATGAACAGCTGTACAGTAATAGAAAAAGCTATCATTCGATGAATGTGCAAATGGTGTGTTTGGTGGACCAGTACATCTCCCATGTGAATGCCAGATATCCTGGCTCTGTGCATGACGCCTATATCTTGCGAAATAGTAGCATCCCTTATGGGATGGGCCAACTCCAGAGGCACCGGGTTTGGCTAATAGGTGAGCCCAAGGCCCCCACACAGTATGACTAGGTGTCTGGGTATAGGGTTGTCCCTAAGGGTTAGTGTGTGTCTCACAATTGTCCCTCAATATTTGCAGATGACACTGGTTACCCCAACCTGTCATGGCTACTGACCCCAGTGAGGAATCCCAGGACAAGGGCAGAGGAATGTTACAATGAGGCACATGGGTGAACTAGGAGGATTATTAAGAGGACATTCGGCCTCCTGAAGGCCAGATTCCGGTGCTTCCATCTGACAGGTGGCTCCCTATACTACTTACCCAAGAAGGTGTGCCAGATCATCGTGGCATGCTGTATGTTGCACAACCTGGCATTGAGATGCCAGGTGCCTTTTCTGCTGGAGGGTGAGCCTGGTGATGGTCTTGTGGCAGCGGTGGAGCCTGTGGACAGTGACGAAGAGGAGGCTAAGGAGGAAGATGTTGACAATAGAACAAACGTTATCCTGCAGTACTTCCAGTGACAAACAGGTAAGAGACTGTAACTCCTCTTCATATTTCAGTATACTTAAGGACATTGTACATGGCAGCCTCTTACCCTCTGTCAATGGACACTGACTGTTCCCTTTGGGTTTCCTTTTTTCAGATCTGTGTACCCCATTCTGGCTTCTGCTATGTGTACTGCCTGCCCAACAACTGTCATACATTGTTATGAGTTAATGAACATATACCTTGCAATGCTTTGCTAATGTTGTACTAATACATTTGTGAATCATCAGACTGACTCCAGATTGGTATTTGTTTCAAGTGTGTTTATTTAGGTGCTAATACGTATAGGGGTATGTGCAAGGGGCTGGGGTGATGGAGTAAGGTCCATGGTAGAGTCCAGTCTATTGGTGTCACAGGTGCATTGTCCAAGGGGGCATAGGAAGGTGAGCAATGGCAGCTCAAGGTGGACAGGGTAACAGAGTGGGACAGCAGGGACCGTTTGCGGGGTGGTTCTCCTTCTGCAGGGCGTGGGGTGCTGGTGGCATGTTGGTCCTGTGGCAGGGCCTCCTGTCCACTGGCGCCGGCAGAAGTGGAAGGCTGTTCCTCGGTTTGGCCAGTGTCAGGGGCCCTTTGTTGTGCCACTGCCTCCCTCATGGTCTTGCCCATATCAGCCAGCACCCCTGCTATGGTGGCCCGGATGGTGTAGATTTTTGTGAGGTCATCCCTGATCCCCAAGTACTGTCCCTCCTGCAGCTGCTGGGTCTCCTGAAACTTGGCCAGTACCGTGCCCATGGTCTCCTGGGAATGGTGGTATGCTCCCATGATGTTTGAGAGTGGCTTGTGGAGGGTCGGTTCCCTGGGCCTGTCCTCCCCCTGCCGCACAGCAGTCCTCCCATCTTCCCTGTTGTCATGTGCCTCTGTCCCCTGAACCGTGTGCCCACTGGCCCCAGGTCCCTGATTGTCCTGGGTTAGTGGAGTTGCCCGGGGTCCCTGTAGTGGTGGACACACTGCTGATTGACGTGTTCTGGGGACAGTGGCATGGGCCCGCTGGGTGGGTGCTGTGGTGGTGTTTCCTGCAGGGGGAGGCTCTGTGGTGGGTTGAGACTGTGGCAGGGTAACCGACTGTCCAGAGGTCCCAGATGGGCCAGGTTGGTCATCGTGATCCAGGCGTGCAGAGCTGCTGTCATCACTGTGGGCTTCTTCTGGGCTGGCACCTCCTGTCCGGTGACGTTGGGTAGGGGTCCTGTTGGGATGCAAATGCATTGTTATTGTATTTGTGTGTGCCATCTTGTGCAATGTGTGTGTTTCTCTTATAGAATTGTGCTTTCTCTGTTGCCATGATCTTGTGTGATTGCTGATTGTGTGGGCTGGGTGAGTCTCTCTACTGGGCATGCAGTGGTGATTGGTGTCCATGCAGGGCTGTGATGGGTGTCCATGCATTGTTGTTGCATGCAGGGCCTGGTATTGGGATGTGTGGGTTGTGATGGTGTGGTATATGTGAGGTGATGGAGTGATGGGAGTGAGGGTACGGGTGGCGGTATGTGATAGCATGCAGGTAGGGTGGGGGGGATAAAGTGTTAAAGATTTGCCTTACCAGAGTCCAGTCCTCCTGCTACTCCTGCGGGGCCCTCAGGATGCATGATCGCCAAGACTTGCTCCTCCCATGTTGTTAGTTGTGGGGAGGAGGGGGGGGTCCACCGCCAGTCCTCTGTACTGCTATCTGGTGTCTTGATACCACGGAACGCACCTTCCCCCGTAGGTTGTTGCACCTCTTCCTGATGTCATCCCTGGTTCTTGGATGCTGTCCCACACGTTTACCCTATCAACAACTCTCTGCCATAGCTTCATCTTCCTTGCAATGGACATCTGCTGCACCTGTGATCCGAATAGCTGTGGCTCTACCCGGATGATTTCCTCCACTATAACCCTTAGCTCCTCCTCAGAAAACCTGGGGTGTCTTTGAGGTGCCATGATGTGGTGTGAGTGATATGTGTGAGGTGATGTGTGGGGTGATGTGTTGGGATGTATGATGTGATATACGTGGATGGTGTATGAGTGATGGTGTTCTGTGCCTCTGAGTGAGTGTGTGCTCTTTGATTGTCTCTCTGTGCTTGGTCTCTTTTTTTTGGGTTGTAAGGGGATCTGGGTAATGTGGGTGTGTGTTTTATAGTGGTATGAGTTTGTGGGTGTGGTGTGTGTATGTGTGTCAGGTGTGTGTATTTTGAATTGTCCAATGTGGTGTGGTTTTGTAAGTGTGTGTGTATTTTGAGCGCTGCAGTGTGTACCCCCAATGGTTTACCGCGGTTGAAAGACCACTGTGTTGATTCGTGGGTCGTGATACTGTGGGCGTATTCCTGTTGGCGTAACGGTGTGGGTTTTGCTATCGCCAGTTTATCACTGTCCTTTGGTGTGGCGGACCTGTGTGGGTGTCTCTATTGTGGCGGGATTCTCTGTGTGGGTCAAAATACCCGTGGCAGATTACCGCCGTAGCCACGGTATCTTGGCGGCTGTCAGCATGGCGGAAGGCGGCATTTACCGCCAGAGTTGTAATGAGGGCCTTAGTCTCTGCTTTCTGTAACCAATGTGGGGTACATCTGCTGTCTCTTACAGGTGATGGCTAGCTCTGCTGTTTGAGATGGGTGCACCAGGCAAAGATATCAGCCAGAAGAGGAGGGGCATGATCTGCCAGAGGTGAGGGGCAACTCAGCTGACTTTGAGAAGTGAGGGCTGTCTGTGATGACTGGTAAGTGATAAGTAGTTCTGCTGTCTGCGACTGGTGACACAAATAGTTGCACTGCCGGCGCTGATTGAGGAATAAGTAAGTGATGCAGGGTATGGTTCTGCTATTAGTGGCTGGTGGACATGTCAATCTTTGACACCTGTCTCTGGACAACCGATAATCTAATCTCTTATACTATTGTGTTTTTATACCTCTGCGTGGAAGAACTGCATACACAGACTGGTCTAGCAGCTACTGTGTACTACTCAATACACTTCCCTTCGAGCAGACCTCTCTGGTCTTACTCATAATCAATGCATTTATCTATAGAGCCCAGAGTTGCAGAGAGATTTATAAGCAGGGAAGCTAGGAGAATACCAGTCACCCATTTCCCTTATAGTTTGTTGTTCAAAGGAGGTGATAGCTTCTGCTAGCAAGAAAGTTAGTTGGTGTGTTATATTAGATATTGTGGCAAGTAGCGGGCAGTGCTTGCTGAGCAGAAAAATGGCTGCTTAGGTCTAGTGCTCCTGTGGTCGAGGAGTAGATTCTCTATGACCCTGGTGTCTTAGGTGCTCGAAAATATTGAAGTAGGCACCCAGAATTATTTGTGCAGTGGGTGGTGCCCACCCATAACTCTCCGACTGCTGCTCTGGAGCTATGTATGCCGGTGCAGCCCGTTCGGCTATGGGACTGCCACCTCGGTGTGCCCGCACTGCTAGTTGTGACGCTGCCGTCCTGCCAGCTGATTTACAAGACTGGAGAGGACTGTGGCAGCCTACAGGACTTTAGAGCCCTGTTGGGCCCATATGAGGCTTGCCTGGCGTCTCGGCTCTGCACGAGGAAACCGCACCTGGGATGTCCTGCGATTGTGGAGGTGAGCGACCCAGGCCTACAGGGGCAGTGACGTGTGCTGCCTGGAGAGGAGAGGTGGTGCGGGCCATGGCAGGGGGTCGGTGACATCAGTTACTGCTGCTGGCTGTCTCCTGAGGGCCCCCAGGCTCATGTTGCACTACGCTGGTGCTGGTCTGCCTCACCCCGGCGATGTGATCTCAGGCCGGCAGAGAGGGGGAGATTATGCCTGTCAGAGACATTGGGTCTGAGCAACTTGGATTGACCACTGAGGCATGTGTACTACCTGCGCGGTAGTGTGCACTCTAGACCTGGGCACTGTGCCTACCCAGCTGCTGCCTGCCTGAGAGATCTGGAGCGAGTAGACCACTCAGCACGAAGGAGATACCTGTGTGCATGATGTTATGGTGCTAAGAGACCTGTGTATTTTCCCCTAATGCAGTGCACAGGCCTTAGAAACAAGGCAGGGAGACCTCTCTTGATTCAGTTAAACCACAAGGCACAGAAACTCTGACATTGACGCTTGAATAAGTGGCTGGTCTTCGGACGTTTGGGACACACCCTGTGAGTACAGTACAATAAGCCATAGGTGCACATCCGGGAGGCGCAGAAGAGGTGCCGGCGTGGCAGGCGAACACAGAGTGCGTTGGAGCACTGGGGTTCCGCCAGCCTTTTCATGGCAGCATCTCTCTGCCATGAAAAGGCTGGCGGAAACTGGACTTGTGATCAGCCCAGCAGCTCTGAATTCAGCACCGCCGTGGGTCAGCATGAGTCCGACCTCCGTCAACCCGTCGGGAACCATGTTCCCGGCCGGGATGGTGGTTCGACCACCAGGGTCATAATGTGGAGGTCGGCCCGCCTGGAGTGCAGCGGTCCAACCGCTTGGAGTGCAGCGGTTCGACCGCCAGCCTCTTAATGTGGCCTTCAATCCCTTACGCAAAATATTCACATAAATACATAAGATAACAAATAACAATCACAAAACACTTAGATAACAAATAAAATATAACATATGCCACCCAGAACAAATAAATTAAATATGTCGTTCTGTTTTTTAGATGCAGATCATCTTCTGTATCCACATAGTTAAAAAGTATAATCCACCAAAAACAATATTTTTTTCCAAAAAGCCCCCAAAAAAGTGTAAAATCAAAACCAATCCAATAGCAATCCATTGAAGCAATCCAAAGTATCTAGGAACCATAAAAACCCCGAAAAAATGTTTTAAAAGAGAAACGCTCCTGGAAACTCGAAAAAGGGAAATCACAATAATAAAACAAAAACCATTGGTGTATCATAAAACAAACAAGCTTACCTTAAATCCAGAGGCTTTGCAGACAGTGCGCTTTCCGAGGCTGATGGTGTGCTTCAGAATTGGCCTCAGCTCCCTTAAGGGACCCGAGACCAATAGCGTTGCACTGTTGCTGCCAGTAAGCCAGGTGGGAACGTGATAATGTAATGTTCCTGGCGGTCAGCTCGGCGGGAACATTGTAATACGACGGAGGGGTTGGGGGGCACCACCGGCATGATGACGGCATCCTCCCTGCAAGTTTGGCTGTCAACTTGTCGAACCGCTAAATTCATAATAAGGGCCTGAATCATCAAAAAGCAAGTAACATAATATTACATAACATATCAAAACATTACTAATACAGTGTACAAAAACCAAGTCCAAAACACTAGTGAAAAGCACTACAATTATTACAACTAAATGTAAAAAACACACAAACAACACTTTAACTAATCTCAAGACCCACCCCACATATCCCTATTCACAGAGTCATAAAAAAAACTTTTGAAAAGGACCTGGTAACACCCTATCACAACCTGGATCCCTGAAATACACTAAAGATGGGACATATTTCGTACTAAATATAAGGTACTTTTAAAAAATGACTGCTAAATGAAACTAACAAAAAACTCTCTCACCATAGAAATTAATTGGAATAAAAATTGTTGAATAGCTGTTTTCTAAAATGTAAAAAATTATTAAACATGTAAAACATGTCAGATAATGTACAACAAATTGTAAGTGTAAATTAAATGACAGTGTAAAAAAAAAACAGTTATTTAATGTATACTGTAAAAACGTATGTTAAATTTATGTTAAGAATATGTATATGAAACAATTATTAAATATTAAACAATAGAAAAAACCTAGAAAGTGTGCAACTTACCATACTATTTAAATAGGATTTATATTGTTTATTTAAAAATAAAATTTATTGCAACTTGTTTTAGCTATCAATATATGTATTTGTATAACTACAAATTTATGGTTAAAACGTTCAAAATATACTTTGAATTAACTTGTAAAAATAATTAAATAAATGAAAATAGGCTACATATTTTTATTCTACGAAAAATGTAAATAATGTTATTTATGCCAAATATTCAACTAACATCTCTTAAGGTATCTCTTCAAATGCCAACAATACCAATTATTTGCCATAAAGTACTCCTTCTACATTGAAATACAATTTAACAAACGATTTTTCGACTAAAATAGTTAAATGAAATATTCACACTCCAATGTAAACCATTTTGAAGAAAGCATTGGAAACTAAAGGGGTAACATTTCCCTATTCACACTCCAATCTAAACAAATTTTGGGGTGATGTTGGACATCAAATGAGTTATATTTACTAGTGTTTACTAGTCCCACTCCAATTTAGACCTATTCGGAGACTGTATTGGACACTAAAGGGGTGACATATTCATTTCCATTCCAGTATAAACCAATTTGATGAAGGTGTTAGGGACACCAAAGGGATGGCATCTACTATTTCCATTCCAGTCTAAAGCAATTTGAGGAAGGTGTTCGACACTAGAGGAGTGACATTTACTATTCCCATTCCAGTCTAAACCAATTTAGAGAAGGTGTTAGGCACTAAAGGGGGATTTTTACTATTACTCCAATCTAAACAATTAGGAGAAGGTTTTTGAACAGTAAATTTGAAGAAGGTGTTGAAAATTAAAGGGTTGACATTCACGATTCCGACTGCAATCTAAACCAATTTGAGAAAGGTGCTGGACAGTAAAGGGGTGACATTTATCATTTCCACTACCATCTAAAGCATTTTAGGCAAGATGTTGAACAGTAAAAAAATATATACACAATAAATAACCAAGCTCATAATTTTTGATGTATTAGATAAAACAAACATTATTTAGAAGACAAAATATCCCAATTTAAAAAAACAAACAAAAAAGAAAAATTAACATATAAAATAGTTTAATAACCACTATTGATAATTACTATATTTCAATAATATTGATTATTATTATTCCTACATTTTTAAACATAACATAAACAACCATAATCCCAAGTTGAAAACCATAAAATTAAAAACAAACTTGAAAAATGTAATTTGTATTATATTCAAATTAATAAATGTAAAAATATATATTACTAACAGAACTTATTTAAATAATAAAAATATGGGGCCTCATTACGAGGCTGGCAGTATATGTTTTAATTTTTAAAATAAAAATAAATATGCAATATATGATAATATAAGTAAAAGAAAACCTTCAATGAATTTATCAAAAAAACATTATACATTTCAGTGTTTAAAAAATACATAAACAATTTTTAAAAATTACATTAAACAAATATGAAATAAATTTTTTGTAAAAGTAAATTTACAAAAAAGTACATATTTAAGTTTCAGAATTGTAATTTTTACCACAACATCCGTAACTAAAATAATTATTTTAGTTTTCATATTAAAAAAATATATATTAAATGTAATTTGTCAATAAATTGATCTGAAATATGATTTTAAAAATGTAATAACGTAAAAAAGTAATTTATAAATGTTCAATATAAATTAGCATACTATTAAAATTCTTAACATTGCACTTAAATTAAAATTTTCACTTATTAAAATCTCCCCACCCCATCAAATCTAACATCTTGATACTAACTATACACACACGCACACACCATTTTTACACATAACTAAATGAATAAAAAATACAAATTTCAAAAATTTGGTAATTGATAAACTATTTTACTAAACACCCACATAAAAAATGATAAACATTTAAAATCAAACACCCTAGAATAAAAAACATACAAAATAACACTTGCAAATGAATATATACAATGTTTTCTAAATTAATATTTTTTACCACTGTATCAAAAACAACACTTAAAACGATATTCTTACCTTTGAGATTCCTGACAAAGATTTTTTGACATGCCGATATTCATGACAGGATATGTTTTTAATCACAATATTTTATATTCAATTCAAACACTTTCAGCACAATAGTTTAGCAAAACATTTACAGATTTGTTGTGATATTTTATTTTGAAAGCAATCACTAAAGTTGCTTTCAGGCTTCTGCAAGCTAAACTCAAACCTTATTAAATTTCCCTAAAACATCACCCAAATAGTATAGGCTTCACATTATTGAAACTTGTATCTACATTTGAACAACTGGACCTCTGGATAAAAATCTTGCCTTAGTTGCAGACACTCCTATTTCACAGATCCATACAGTGCTAGTGTAACTGGCAGCCAAAGCTTTTATGCTGTGGGGATTGTTCAGTGAATAATGTTGAGTTTTTAGAATGAATTTTTCTACTTTATTGCTTTCTATGAATGTGGTTTTATATGTTTATACTCTTGATGGGTGTTTTTATTATACATGGCTTTATTGCTATTTTTAACAAATGTATTGGTGATTATTTGTTGTAATGGATGAATTTTTTCATACCGAATAAAAGTTATTATTATTATTACATGAGAAATTGTTGTTTTAGTCCCCATGTAATGTGTCCTGTGCATCAGACAGTAGAACAATCCCTACTACAAACATGGTTTTAGTATCAGACACAGCACATCCAAGAATAAAGGACTGACACATATGATGATGCCAAGTTGTCGTGAGCAAGAAAACATGGCACATCCAGGTTAATGTTATGCTCTGCCAACAACTGTATTAAATTTTAACACAACTCCTAGTGGTGGTAGTAAACAGCAGTTAAACACACAATAATATGGCAGAGATAATCGTAGCAAGCTGCGATGGAACCTAACATTTCTCAGACATAAAGTTAAAAAATAAATAGAATGGCCCTGCTTAAACTTGACTTCCTCTTGAATCGAAGTGGTTTATGGAAAAATGCACCACAAGCAACCCATCTGTTGTAATTTATGAAATATGTGTTGGAGAAACAAAAGCTTTGAGAGAAAGGAAATTGCTTTCTTGGCTTTGAATGCATTGCCATGTTTGGCAGTAATGATGTGACAGCTGACACAAGCAAAGCACCATGTCTCTATTCTCAGATATCTTGAATGTGCATTTGCAATATATGTCAATACATACTAATCATGTCTTTGCCTCCATAAGAGTAATCTATGTTACTCCTGTGTAGGTGTAAATGACTCCTCAATGTCCAAGCCTCCTTCTCTCAGAATATTCTGTGAGTAGTTGTGTATTCCCTCAGACTTAGGTGTTACAGAGTTATGAATTTCTAGTAGTAAGATATGCTTATTCACAAGCCTTGTTTCCCTGAGTGAGAATGTCTTCATTCTTGAAATTCAGTATTAAGTTACAGTTAGGTCTGAAGTAAGATGCCACTACTCACTGGAAAATCTTTGTGACTGGGGCCAGGAATCTGTATTTTGTATGTTCTCATGTTTTAGTGAATCTCATTACCAAACATTTCCACAAACATTCACTCTTTATCAAGTCATATTCGCACAATCTGGATCCAGTTGCTGCATGTGTTTTGTCCAGTTGGATTTGCCAAAATCTACTCCATTTGGGTGATGAAGGACTAGCCACTCTTGAAGCTCTTCAAAGTGCTAGCATATTACCATTGGTCTACGTTTCAAGAAAATATTCAGTCTCTGCATGATAAACATTCTTAAGTTTTGTAGCAGTGGAGTATTGTAGTTCGGAAGTGCTAGATTGTGAAACCCCTAACTATTCTTGAATATCCTTAAAATAAATATCACGCTCTTTAATCATATATTGTTGCTATTTAGGGTTTCTCTTGAAAAGCTTCACATTTCAGCAGGGACGTGTGTTGTTTTGGGCCATTGGAACTGAGCCAGAGTCTGTCTAAATCCAGAAAACCTGTTGGGAAATCACGATTTTTCAATAGGTAATTAGAAGCAGAGTAATAGCCTCACAGCCAACTATGTGGTTGTGGCGGTCCGACTGCCTCATTCCAAGCTTGGCAGGCAGACCCGCCAACCTGACGCCGTTCCCACCAAGATCTTTGATCCCGACGGTCTCACAGCAGGAGCAGGTTGTAATGTGCCAGGACAGTGCCGGAAGCAGCACCACCTTGCTGATTACAACCTTGTTCTATGCCAGTCTTTTCATGGAGGTACCACTGCCATGAAAAGGCTGTCGGAGAACAGGTTCAGGGAGCCCCATGGGGGCACCTGTCCATGCCATGTGCAGTGTCCCACTGCCCAGCACCCTCAAAATGCACACTGTCTGCTGTGCAGACTGCGCATTTCGAGGGTGTTGGTGTCCCCTGCATGAGGCAGCATTGCAGCCGGCTCAATAATGAGCATGCGACAATGCTGCAACCACTTTACTGCTGGGCTGACTGGCAGAAACTAAAGTTCTAGTGTAGGCGTAGCAACTCTCATTTCTCTGCTTGTGATGAAACAGACCATTTGGTCTTTTTGTGTAGTGTATAGATTTGATATGAGTGGTAGCCTGGCTTTTCCCACTGATTGTGTTAATCCAACAGCAGAACCTTGGCATTTATTCTAGTGAAATAGCAAATACTGTTTTTCATACATGCTGGGTGGCCCAGGTAGGTCGTATCGGACCTAAATGTATCTGCTTCTTTGTAAAATACTTTTCAAACTAAGACTCATAATTTTGTATTCTTATGTTTTGCAGACTTAACGAAATACGGCTTCTTTGAAGACTTTGATTCAGGTCTGCTCCACAGGTCTTAAAAGACTGGTGAATAAACACTCAGTGACCGTCCCAGCTTCTCTGGTAACAAATCCAAGCAGTATTCAGCCTAGAACATTTTGTTAATGGCGATGCCACACAATTTGACAATAGAAAATTCTCATCAACCTACAAAGGAGCTTCTGTGTTTCAATGGCTCCTCTCATGGCAATGGGTTTGATTCGGACTCGCCAAGCTCGAACGAAGCCTACAGCCC
This sequence comes from Pleurodeles waltl, assembly GCF_031143425.1. Classification (NCBI taxonomy): domain Eukaryota; kingdom Metazoa; phylum Chordata; class Amphibia; order Caudata; family Salamandridae; genus Pleurodeles; species Pleurodeles waltl. Next base: position 102,425,890 of record NC_090446.1, read on the forward strand.
ATCATTGCATTCGAGCTCTTGCAGCCCTTCAGACTCCTACAGCAAACCCCTCTGTAAAGGAACGCCCCCAAAGAAGGCACAGTACGATAGTGACGAACCTTGTGGAATTAAATTTGTCCCATCTGAGAAGGAGCACTTGTGTGGATGGGGCGCCTTCACACCTAGGTTCTTACAGCATTTTAATACACCAAAAGGCGTGCTGTTCTTCCTCTGTGTTGCTTCCTTTCTACAGGGTATGATTGTCAACGGCTTTATCAACACTGTCATCACCTCCATAGAAAGACGGTTTGACCTTCGCAGCTATCACAGTGGGACGATCGCAAGTTCCTACGACATTGCTGCATGTGTTTGCTTGACTTTCGTCAGCTACTTTGGGGGCAACGGACACAAACCTCACTGGTTAGGTTGGGGGGCACTGATCATGGGAATTGGCTCCGTAGTGTTTGCACTGCCTCATTTTATGACTAGCCAATATGAGGTGCACTTCTCTGAACAGACAGGCATGTGCCATTCCAACCAGACTTTGCCCTGTACCGAGGGTGCGTCCAGTCTATCCAACTACAGGTTTCTCTTCATGTTTGGACAGTTCCTTCATGGTGTTGGGGCTACACCACTCTACACGCTCGGAGTGACCTATTTAGATGAAAATGTGAAGTCCAACTATTCTCCTGTTTACATCGGTAAGATACATGGCCTTTGGAGGAGGGAAACATGTTGAATTTGGTAACTGAGATGTTCATTAAATGGTAAGCCAGTGAATCGACACCACCTGGCCAACGCTGCAGGATACTTTTATTTAGTAGTTCATGCAGGATTGGGTTTGTTGCATGTTTGAAGTTTTTGGTTTTAAATGGTCACCTTCATATAAGATATGCTTTGAGACATAGTTGAGTATTTTTGTACTGGTATCGATTTGGCTATGTGGGGGATTTCATTCAGAGAATCTCTGTGACTCCAAAGTATGATTCAAGTGCTTAGACACTCCTTTAGATTTCAAAGAGATTTCTGGCACCATACAAGAGCATATGACATTTGTGGAATGTAATTTTAAAAAAGATTGGACTTCATCTAAAGTCTTCAGTCGACTATAGCAGATCTAGTTTCCCGTAGTTGTGGGCTTAATGAAGACCAGCTATACATTGTAACCCTTTGTTGTGTACCTTCAAAAGGTGGAAATGCAAACATTGTAGTTTTGCGGTGAGGTAGACAAGTAGGTACCTTAGTGAAAGAGCAGTTTGGTTAAGGTTGGCTCTTTTCTCCACCGTGGCATATGTCAGGTGTCAATAACCTATAATCTCTGACGAATTTCTAATTATTTGTTTAAGCTGTTTAACATCTTTTCATTTTGATAGAACTTAAGAGGTTAAACTGCTTCAAGGGCTGTGCCCCAAAAAAACTATGCTGCTGGGACTCGGAAGGTCAGCGAGCCCTGAATGATTACTGCATTTAAATATAAATATGTACAAACATGAGATCGGGTAGAAGAATCTAATTAGTCCTGCAGCTGTGCCACAGTTAATGTATGTGTGCGAGGTCTATAGGTATTTGGCTTGTCTATCTCTGTAGCATATCTATACATATAAAATCTTTATAATAGATCTGCTTCCTTATGATTGAATGATTCCAGATTTCCTGAGATCCACCAGCGGCAGAAAGCAGTGTCGGTCAGAGGAGCTACTCTTCGAAAGTCCTACCCTCTACCTGGAGTCGTTCTTAAAAAGCCTTAAAACTCTTTCACTCTGTTGCTTTCTTGGCATGTTCTTATGCGTGCTTGTCTGCAATCTTGCCAGTCGTCTCGCGCTGTCAGACCGAAAGCTTGCATACCAGAGCTAGTTAAATACTAATATATTTAGTCACAACAGTGGTGGTGACCTTCAGGGCTATTTATCATTTGTCAAAGTCCCTTAGCTCAAACGAACGATGGATTGTGCAGATAGCATTCTAGTGCCCTGTACAAACGCAAGAACAACCGGCAAAGGAGGAGCGGAGGAAGTGGATCTATCCTCAGAGATGACTTGTTTATTTTCCTATCATTCAGTGGCCGCTCCTCCATTTGGGCGGAGGAGAGTCGCCCCCCTGCCAGCAGCGGCAGCTGCAAAACCTTTTAAAGAAAACGATAATCAACCATGTTTATTATCGTTTTGAAAGGGGCGGGCCATGAGGGTGACGGCAACAAAGGGGGAGTGCTCAGCACCCCCCCTTCATAGTGCATGTGTGTTTGGCCGACCGTCTCGAGCCGGCCAAACACACATGCGCTGTAGGCTCTTTCTTGCTGAGCTGGATAGAGCCTGCAGAGGCTCCCAGTCTGGCTGGGAGGGCCCTCCCAGCCAATCCTGATGCTGCTCTGACCAGCATCAGAATTGGCGCAGGGCAGGCTGGGAGCCTGTGCCTGCCGCAAAGGAGCGTCGAGGGACAGAGGAGTGGCAGAGGAGGTTAGTGATTTTTTGTTTTTCACTAAATAAAATGTTTATTCCCTCCCGCCCCTTCTGCGGCCCGCGAGTCGCTATTGCTATCATTACACATCATGTCACTGAGGGGGGCACAGTTGTTGCTCCTGACATCCACTCATATTGTACTGATGTATCCCCTGTTGTGAGAGCCTGTGGTGAGATTTCAGATGCAGCAAAATCCATGTGAGCTCCCACTAAAATGTTGCTGAGGATCAGGCTTGAGAGAGGATACATGCTTGTTAACCCTTCTAAAGATCGCCTTGTATAGTCACCGGTCATGTACAAAGAACCAACTGAGGGCAAGAGCTACAGCGTCTAGCTTTGAAAGATCAATATAAATACAAGCCATGATCTAGTTAAGTCCATAATGTCATTTAATATTACATTAAAAATGAGAGGTATCATACTTCCAGTGGTGCTTTTTCTTTCCAGATCGTTCTGATATATTTAGGACGTTTTTCAGGGAGCATAAACACTAATCAGCAGTACTTATTCATTAACGTCATTGTTACAGGCCATTAACATGTAATCGGTTTATTAAACAAGCATTGGCAAAGCCAATAGGTCTTGGCTAGGCAAGCACTATTTTCTTTGCCAATGTATTTTAGCCATGTAGTATACCAGTGCGTCTGCTGTTCAGCAGGTTAGTGGCGTGGAATGGGACTTGGTAGATTGGGGTAGAGTTGACTGGGGTAGATTGGGGTAGAGTGGAGAAGACTAGGGTAGCTTGAGATAGAGTGATGTAGACTGGAGTGGGGTAGACTGTAGTAGAGTAGAGTGAGGTAGATTGGAGTGGAGTAGAGTGGGTATATTGGAGTGAGGTAGAGGTAGAGTGCAGTAGATTGTGTGAGTAGATTGGAGTGGAGTAGATTGAATTGGGATAGGCGGGGTGGAGTGGGGTAGAGTGGAATGGGGTAGAGTGGAGTGGAGTGGGATGTGTAGATTGGAGTAAAGTAGGGTTAATTGGGTTGGGATTAGGTCGATTGGACTGGGCTAGATCAGGGTAGGTTGTGGTAGAGTGGGGTAGATTGGAATGGAGTGGGGTAGACTGGGTAGATTGGAATGTAGTGGAGTGGGTAAGACTGAGTGGATTTGAGTAGGGCAGATTAGAATGGAGTGGGGTAGACTCTGACATATTTCTCTGATGTCAAAGAAAGAAGAGTAAACACCAAGCTCCATCCAAAGACATAGCCTGACAGTTGACCTCTGTATTTCAATGCACAGCAATGTGACAAGACAAGAAAAAGCTTTAAAGGTCTGTTTACAGAAGGTTAGTGCTTGAAGAACAGCCAAAAGCAAATCAAGCCAGCAAATAGAAAACACGCAACTGTGAGTTACAAACCTCAAAGCCAATAGTAAGCAATGGGCGAAATGCATTTCCAGGGAAGCTTTCAAAATGGCCACAAGAAGTCTTAAGCAAACCAGCAGCTGTCTGGTAGGCTTTGACCTGAAACCACCAAGTAACTCCCCACCATTCCTCTCTGATACCCGCAATCCAGAAAGCTTTCTGTCAGAAAAACCCTGACACATAATACAATAATCTGCACCTCTGGCAGCAAGGGGGCACAGAATTAGTGAGCGCTGTACTACTGAAAAGCTTCGCAGATTTGTGCTTCTGAATTCCTACAAAGCCCTCTTGCAGAAACCTGTGAGCCAATTGGCTGATCCGTGGCTTGGGGGGGCTGCACACTATGATTTTGGTAAAGCAATGGTAGTGGCTCTCTGCTCTTCCTCACCTTGCTCATCCATGGAAATAGATGTCCCCCCGAGCAGTCATTAACAGGTCAGCACATCTTCTGCTTACTGCTGTCCTCATAAATACCAAGATTGCCTTGCTGTAAACTCAGCCCTCCTGTTTCAGCACAGCGTCAGCTTGTGTGATGAACCCTGGAATCTGCTGTGGCACTGGAATGCTCGCTCACATTATCTGTAAAATATATATGACAATTATATATCTTTCAACATGGTACTTAAACTGGCCCAATAAATGCAGAAAAAAAACCATACACTCTGAATTTAAGGTGCACTGCGAGGCATTACTGCAATATGTATATAAAAACATGAAACTGCAAAGAATACAGCAGGGCGATAATGGCGTAAACCTCGTCCGCCAAATGATTAGAAGGCTACAAAGATTAAAGGAGCCAGAGTGAAGACAAGCAAGGAGGGTGCAAGCAGCACTAACATTTAATCTTGGTCTTTGAATGCACAGCAAATGTGACGAGATAAGAACAAGATTTACAGGCCTGTTTACAGAAGCGTAGCAGAGCTCAGAGCAAGTGAAAACAGGACCGATTGTGTGAATTGCTTTTCAACAAAGCAAAAAGTAATTCCTAAAACAGATGCTAAAATTTGACCAGTGGATTGATATAGTAATTGGCCCACTCCCTTGGACAGGGATAAACATAGGAAGAGGCATGATGCATGCATGCATGCCGTGGACAAATGGGGAGAAAGAATAGGAGCGTGACAAAGGAGCCAACAAATGGAAAGCCAATGGGTGGGCTGAAGCCCTCAAAGTATATACAACAAGTCTCGAAGACGGCGCAAGTTCTGTCTAGCTGAGACCTAAAAACGTTGATCCGGAGTTATATATGGATATATGGATGATAGGAATGATATATGGATTTCATAATGTTCCTTTGCTCATAACACTAGATGGTACTATAGGAAAAGAAACTAAATCCAATTGGTATGTAGTAACCATAACTCTGGCAGTTTATCAAACCAGTTAGAAAAAGTGTCCATGGGGAGGCAGTTACTGCTTATCTTTGAGGATAACAATGACAAATAGTCAGTGATCCTACTCTCATGACTCATTTCGTCCAACAGAGCTTGCTCCAGATCTTACCAAATGGGATATCAACTTTCCGCCCTTGTGATTTTTCGTATCTCCCATAAGCTTCAGCTAGCTTATATCACCGGTAGAAATACTTTTTGTATCTTTTGGTTGCTACTCAGAAGATTAATGCAAAAGAAAACTAGGCCCACTATGCATCATTTAGGATTTGCATTTTCCTACAAGTAGATAAAAGCCTGCTGCCACATGGAAGATGTCCGCAATACTGCAAGAAATCTGTGAAATCATTGTCTTCCTCACACTATCTGGTAACTTGGTTTTAAGAAAACGTTCAAATTAATGGAAAGACAGGCAGTGCATGTCTGCACTACTACACTGGTAAAATGAACACAAAAGTAAAATATTTTCACAAATGCCCCTTTTCTGCTAAAACATACTAGTTCACAAGGGTAAAAGGTAGATATTGGTATGGAGCTTGTAAAAATGAAAACGTGAAAGAGCAGTACAGGACCATATTCCGCACAGTGAGCAAATGTCTTCCAGAATTTAGCAAGAGACAACGCAGATTGTGTCATTGAGAGATGATTCCAGGAAGGCACAACCCTTGCCAGTGAATGACAATTGCAGAAAGACAGCTCACACCTGTGGGAGATGGGTTCCCATGGGCAACTCATAACAGTGATAGATGAGTACAAAAAGGCTGCCCATAGCAGTCATAGTTGATTACATGAAGGTAAATCTTACTAGTGAGATGATTGCAGGAAGACATCTCATCTTAGTGAGGGATTAGTGCTGGAAGACAGCTCAAATCAGAGAGAGATTAGTAAAGTAAGCCAAGTGATGTTAGGGAGAGAGAAGGCAGCTCATACAAGTGGCATAGATAAAGGAATACAAACCATTTTGTAAGTGATGAATACCAGAAGGTAGTACAAACTAATAAGATGACACAGATCTGCCAGTGGGCGGTAAGTGCAGGAGACCGCCCAGACAAGTGTCAGAGAGTATTGGAAGACCACTCACATCACTGAAAGATGAGTACACAATGCCAATATAACCAAGTAAAAGATGGATACAGCAATGAACCTCATGACACTGAGAGATGGATTCTAGAATGAGGCTTATATCAGTGAGAGATGCTTACATGGAGTCAGGTTGCAACAGAAAGAGATGAGTACGTAAAGGTGATTTGTGCCAGTGAAAGCAGTGTGCACAAGACAGCTCAAACCAGTGAGAGACTAGCAGAGAAAGTAGTTCTTACCAGTGGAGGATAAATACAGGCAGGCACCTTCTGCAAGTGAGAGATGAGTACAAGAAGGCATCTCTAACCAGAGAGAGAGGTCGGTGGGGGACACAGGTCACATGAGTGAAACAGAGTTGTAGGAAAACAGTCCATGCCAGTGAGAGACGGCTAGATGAAGGTGGTACAATCCACTGAGGAGTGAACGCAGGAACTAACTAATTACAACAAAAGCAGCTTATATCATTGACAAACCAGTTCGGGAAGGCATTTATTACCAGTGACGAATGAATAAAAAAGCAGCGGTGGCCACTGCATATGTCAAAGGGGGTCACGACAGGGAAAACATTTTTAAAAAAAGGAAGAAACCACTTACCTCGCGCCGCACCGCCCTGTCCGTCGTCTCCTGCCACCTCGCCGCTCTAGTGGCATCCCAGCTTTCAATGGGACACCTGCACAGGCTCTCCAATAATCTGGGTGCAGCTTACAAGCTAAACACAGTATGTAAGCAGCGTCAGGATTGGTCTGAGCGGCAGTCACTGCTGCTCAGACACAAGCCTGAGGTCTGTGCTGTTTCTCCAGCCCAGCTGTGTATACATCTGGGTTGGGGAAACCTAAGGGCGCATGTGTGTTTGGCCGGCCTCAGACGGCTGGCCAAATACACCTGCGCACTAAGTGCACTCTCCCTTCCTCCCCCATCCCAGTGGGCCAGCCCCGCCCCTCCCTGCACCTGTTGGCTCAGCCAGCAGATGAAAAATGCTGAAAAAGAAAACAATAGCAAGCCATCGTTTTATTTTTCATCTGCTGTCTCAGCCAGGTGGGGCGACACCCCTTCGCCACTGCGGAGAAGCCGCCCCTGGAAAAAAGGGCTGCTCACACTAGTAAATGTAAAAGAGAGCAGCTCAGAATAGTTAAGGATGTAGAGAGGAATAAATAGAATACAACATGTGACAGTGTGAAGAGTATAGCTGTGTTCTAAGACTACCAGAGACTGTAGGGATAGGGATTTAAAATCTGCAGTGTCGCGTATGGGATCCAAGAAAAAGATTACAGAAACGTTAGCTAATACCAAACCGTTTAGCCAATCATGTTAGTGTAGAGCTGATCTTAAGGCTTTTGTTTGGATGCATGGAGGAATATGAAATGGTCAGTACATACCAAATAACGATATAGAAAAATTATTAATTTTATGCACTAATAACATATTAGTATAAATAGTCTGTTTTCCCTTTCATGGAGATACATGTCTTCAGGATGAAAGAAAGGAAGAGGGGAAACTTGTAGGGAAAAATCACTTGATTTGCAAAAGCAGGAAACACTTCCACAAAGACCAAAGCACTTGTGCCCTAAAAAGAAAGGTCTGTTTTTCTGAAAACTTTACTCTCCTTGCTCAGTCAGATATCAGACAAGTTAAAGAAAAACTTAAAAATAAGGATACTCCATTCTAGAATCTTATTACCTGGTGCGAGCAAATAGCCATTTGTGAAAATGATGAAAAAAATGTGTTTCTCCGGATGGTCCTAATGCAGAATAAAATTTGGAAATCTGGGTGTTGATGGCTGGTGTTCTGGTGAAGTCTCGCAGCCAATAGAATGCAGTGAGAAATTCTCCTTTCATTTGTGATGAGGCTAAGATAGCAGTGATGCCAAAGGCAGGTGGTCATTTTTCAGCTGAAGCCCAACATGCATCCCACTGAAGGGCCCTCCATCCTATGCTTGCACAGCTTCTTACGGGAGGAAATACTGCTTCAAGAAGAGGATTTCTGCACCCATGGACACTAATGCAAAGATGCAGAGCCTTTGTCAGCTGCCACTCATTTCTACAACCAGTATGCAAACCATGGTGTCAGAGTGCTGATATTTGTGGAGGTGGAGAGGATGTCTCGCCTGTAAGTTAGTGCGTCTGCAGCTCATGTGGCCAGTGGAGCTGGAAAGAAGGAAGTCACAAGCTGTCCAGGAAATGACCTTCTTGGTGAAGGTAACCTCAATCTTTACTCATTTCAAGACACAAGCCAAGCTCAGACATTCTTATCAGCCTGCCCTGTGAAATTTCATCTTAGGTGGCTAAGGACCCTAGATATCACCTAGATCAGGAGAAGGATTCTGTAAGATATGTTTCTCTGAACAAGCAATTCCTCTTTAAAGAGGTGCCTCAGGAGTCATCTGTACGTTCCGTAGAAAAAGACCAAAGTAAGAAAGGTGCAGTAAATAACAATCTTCAAGTGTATGAAAGAGAAACAAAATACACACAAAACCACATCATTCTGCCGCTTCCTGTCATTCTAAGTCATAATGTCATTAAGACTTCCAAACGGAAGCAGTAAAATACAGCTTCAGGGTGCAAAGAATCTTAATAAGACATCCAGACTTTAGCCACTGAGAGGAGAGCAAAATAGAGCATTAAGTGTTCCCTTGCACTATTTCAGCACTTGTTTTTATACAAAACTGAACATCCAGACTTTAGCCACTCAGAGGAAAGTAAAATACAGCATTAAATGTTCCCTCGCTCTGTTTCAACGCCTCATTTTTTTTATACAAAATCAAACGTAGGCTGTTTCATTGCGACCTCTGACTGATTATTCACAGTTTAACTAAACATGACTAAAGCCCACTGCCTCCCCTTTCCTCCAAGGCATTTCTGTGTGGCTAATTGAGAGATTACATGCTCAAGGACCTACTTGCTCTTCACCAGTGGTTTTTAAATGATTTTAATCTCGCCCTTCAATGCACCCTCGCTTTTATTTTCATCACTCGTATTCACTCCCCAGTGCCAATTCAAGGGCAATTTAAGAGGCAGCCAGAATAAGAATGTCCAAATGATCATCAATTCAGGGTCATTTCCTTTACCATAAGAGAGGCTGCCTTCCTCAGACCATACGAAGCCTTTAGTTGCCGCATGCTTTCCCTCTAGTCCTCTAGCCATAACCATCTTCCTGGACTCTGAATTGTCTGTAGCTCCGTAGGCTGTGAGCGTCTTCCTAGTTCCAGTGCTTTCCCACAAGGGACATAAATACTTGCAGTCCATGAAGGCAACTTGGAATGCCTTGTGTGTCACAGATAAAAGGTCCCTCTTCCAAGGTAGAAAGGAGCTCATGTGGGTAAATTATCAAATTAGCCAGAGAAGAGAAGCAAGACATTCCATCCAGAGCTTTTTCTTCCTTCATCGCAGCTCCAAATAGAAATCTTTAACCAGTGCAAGAATACAAAGCCACTTCAGCTTAAAACATGCTACCCATACATCAGCCCTGGTATTAACGTTGAACACTTTTTTGAGCTAGAAATCCACGTTTGCATACGCTGCTGTGGCTTACCTGCAACAGGAAGTTGGTCTGGAGCAAGCAGCTCCTCAAAGCATTTGGTCTGCATCAATCTTCCTTATTCAGTTCTAACGAGGCACACTTTATTTAAATGATTTCAGGAACCCCATGTACTCATACCCCCTTGACCAAGAAACTAAAATCCCACAGAGCTGGAAAGAAAGAACATAGGCAGACGTTTTATTTCTAATCGTGCTCGTGTTTAGTCTTCCAGGCAAAGAGAATGAAATGCAAGGCGACTAGTAATGATGGTAGACACACTTGGGGTGTGTGTGTGTGTGTGTATATATATATATATATGTTATATGTGTGCTCAGAATGCTCAGAATGCTCAGCTTGGAGTCAGTGGAAGATTTTGGTTTACACCAGCAGAGCCTCCACTGGTCTGTCATCCTGTCGACTACCTAGTCCGTCAGGGCGAAGTGTCAGTCACCGATTGTATTGAAGGTGGCACTACTGACACTATTTCTTTCTACAAAGGAACACAATGCAAGGTGTTTCATGAAGGGAAAAGGCGGAACAGTTCCCATGAGCAGCAATGAAACTCTCTATTCACCAGGATCCCTAGTTTTGCCCTTTTCTTTTTTTTTTAAACTGCTACCTTGGGACTTTTCTCTTAAAACCAAAAACACTTTGCAGTGTAAATGCAACAAACATGGCGCCTGCAGGCCAGAACTTAGTGCATGTTTCAAAGACACCAGTGTGGCAGCTCAGCTGAAGGCACAGAGGTCCACATATGTCTGGGGCAAGGATCTCTGAATTTGCCAGACGGACCTTTACTGGGAGAGCAGAGGCCATGGCTTCTGATGATATGGCAGTCTGATCCCATAAACATCGCTTGAAACACAGCTAAGAATGAACTTCGGTTCTGACTTTCTAAAATTGGAAAGACATTCGTAAATGAATTCATATAGGCGCCAGGAAATGTATTTTTCCATTGCATAAATATGTCACAGACTATTAGCCCTCTACAAAATGAATGGAAATTGTTCAACAATTGAATTACGCTCAATTCATACAGCAAACGGTGAGCGTAGGAGTCCAGCTGATGATAGTGTATAATAGATAGAAGAGGACAAGTCATACCACTGAAGAATAGATAAATATAGCTAGGTAGGTTGTACTTCTTACAGATGGGAAAACAACTCAGCAGTGAGCAGTGGTCAGAAAAAGGCACTGAACCACTCTGAATTGAGTAGAAAAATCTGCAGAGACCTAGTAGCTTTTTATCAATTTGTGGATGGAGGCAACTCATGCCACTGAGGGATTATAGCAGCAGAAGAGGAATTGTTTCAGCCAGAAAAGGGAAGAGAAATACAGCTGATTAAGTCAGATATAAATCTCATTGGCAAGAAAATTACTTCAAATGATATAGTTAGAAAAAAAATCGGTAATATTTGTTTACTAAAAATAGCTATGGCGAGTCATTGGGGAGAATCTGTAGCTAACAGATCAGTGAGCAAGGCAAAAAGGTGAAAATGGCAGACTAGGAAAGTCAAAAATAAGATGAAAAGCAGGAATAAAGAAGCTGCATTTTAAGACCAGAATTCCTCACGATTAGCAATAGCGGGGGCTCCTCCACAATGGCAGAGGAGAGTCGCCCCACTGGCCCGCAGCTGAGATATAAAACATTTTTTCGTTTTATTTTTCAGCTGCCTGCTCAGCTGAGCTAGTGTGTGAAGGGAGCGGAGTGCGGGACTGGGACATAGGAGGGAAAAGGGGAGTGTACTAAGTGCATGTTAGTTTGACCAGCCGTCTTAGACTGGCCGAACTGACATGCACACTTAGGTTTCTGCAACGGAGAAACTGCACAGACTCCAACGCAGTGTCTGAGCTGCAGTCCAAGCCACTCAGATCAATCCTGACTCTGCTCTCATACTAAGTCTAGCGTGAGTGCAGCACCAGGATTGTGCAGGGAGCCTGTGCTGGTGTCCCAACACCATCAGAAGAGGAGCCCGAGGCGGCTGGTTGCGTTGCGAACGATAAGTTTTTTTTTTGTTTTTTTTTATCCCCCTGTCCTGTCGCCCCGCCACCCCACCCTGCAGCAGCTGCGTCTGATTAGCAGTGTGTCTATGCACTAAAAACTTTCTAAAAACAGGTTGTTTTTCTTTCCTTTCAGCGATCTTCTACACTGCAGCCATCCTTGGCCCTGCAGCTGGCTACCTGCTCGGAGGGATTTTCCTAAACATGTACACAGAAATTGGCACTGAGTAAGTTACTAGAAATTCCTATGAACCTCGTTTCACCAGAAACTTAGACATTTCTATTATGCATACCCCAGAGGGGTTGCACCTTTTATTACTGCAGCAAAGAGCCTTAACTATACAGAGCACAGCAGGCTTTTATGTAGCATTACTTTGTTAGATCCATGGACAGTGTGGCAGACTTATATCAAGGAGAGACCACTTAACTGCAATTTTAAAAAAACATTGCATTTGGTATTAGTATACCAAAGACAGGTATGTCTACTAGAGGTTACCAAAGGTGTATGCGTAGTACTTAGGCCTACATAGACTTATGCCTGAGAGATATTGTCATCTTCACAAATAATTCAGATGGCTTAAACTTGATGTTAATTTAATAAAGATACAGGGCCACCTTCTGCCCACATCAAGTGCCTCATTCTGAGTGCACCAGTAACTCTGGTTGGGCAAGAAAAGGGAGTCAAGGCAGCTTTGAAAGTATGGGATCCACAGTAACTCTGGGGATCGGGGGTGTTTTAGCTTTCCCAAAGCTGCCAAAGTGTCTGGCTGAAATTCCAGGAAGAAGCGTGCATGAATGGGTGCAGAAACCCTGATTCACACGAGTTGTTCTCCATACTCCTGTATTTGTGATTGTTCTGCCCCCTGGAGATTATTAGGGGTGAAGCTGGGGGATAAAGAGCCGAAAATCACCTGCCTTGTAATGGGCCTCTAAGGCACGTCTTTCATACACAGTTCATCAGGCTTAGAACTGATAATACAAGCAGGACCATTAGCACACATATACTTTAGGAACACTTCGAATGGTGGTGTATCTCCAAATGGCTACACTAGCAAATAAACACTGATATTATTGCATTATGGATGTTGCAACTTCTACAATGATTTGAAAAAGAAAGTACCCCCTGTAAAGATTGTATGCTTTTACTTAAGACATATCTGACCTATAGCTAGTCCCCATCAAGTCCGGACAGTAAATGAATTCAATCTGGTATAACAAATAGCACTTACGATTTTTATTGTGTCATCAGTTAAACAAATAGATCAACCAACATTTAGCAGCTTTGGGTTAAAAATAAGCTCATGCATTGATTCAGTAGTGTGGAATACTTTGAAGTACAATTTATCAGTTTCAGACATCACTTTGAGGAATTGTGCTCCCCTCCTCCTTACAGAACTGCATATGCTTGGTGATGTCTTAAGGCATTTGTTTAGGTACATCTGTCCTTACGACCCAGCACAGCATATTTACAGGCTTGGTGTCTGAACTTTGACTTGGCTACTCAAAAATCCCAAATCTTACTTTTCAGCCATTCATTCTTAGATTTAATAGTGTGCTTTGGATCACTGCCAGTTTGCATGATCCACCTTTGGGTAAACTCTAGCAGCTGTGCAGAAGGTCTCATATTTTCACTAGAATACACTGCTATAGGGCAGTATTAATAGTGGCCTCGGTGATTACCGCAGCTTTATAGCAAGCGCAAATTCTCACCCCTCTGCTACCATGAGGTATGAGGCTTTTGTGGTAACACACAGTAATTGATTCTCCCCAAAGATGATGTTATTCATTCCATCTAAAGAACTCCACTTTTGTCTCATCTGTCCAGGGGACACTGGTGTGGATGCCTTGCGGTTCATTCAGGCCCTGCTTTGCAAGCCTACGCTGCATTGCTCTGTTATTTTTGTAGAAGTGGTGTTTTCGTTTGACTACTCTTCAATGAAAGCCATAAACTTTCAGTATTTTTCTAATGTTAAACTCATGAGCTCCAGCATTTATTCTATTGAGAGTTGCCTATAGTTTCATGACTGTAGCTTAGGTGGTTCTGGTTGAATGCTTAGACCATCATAGATTTTGAATTTGCAGGGGAGCCCACTCCTGGGTATAGATGCAGTTGTCTTAAACTTTCCCGTTTATAATTACATAATATGAAGGACTTCGTATTGTATAAAAAGGCTTCTAACTACGGTTCCAGTTGCCGTTTTACTGATTTTCACAGATAAACATAGACAAAACGCATCCATGGCCGCTGGTGAAGTGGCTTAATCCTATTGTTACTGCAGCTGAGACACACGTCTTTCTACCTCTGCAGGGGCATCAGCATCTGGAAGGGTACATCATAAATGTATTTATCAACAGAGTTACAACCACATGTGTACATTGCAGCAGCAACGGGAACTAGGCAGCCCTACATTACTGCAGAGGAGATCTAAGCATGTTTAGTACTGCACCCACCTCAGAAGCATGCATAGGCGCGAGATCAGTGCATCAACTGGGGATGCGAGTTTGACTCCACGGTCCCAGATTCAAGTCTTCCTAGGTCCACTCAGAGTTTTACTCTTCAGAGGTCAATAAAATGAGTGACATTGTCAGGGATTTTCCAATCAGGCCTGATGCCACTGCAGGGCACAAACACACCACCCGAACGTGTATAATTCCCATATGAACATTTATCCCATTTACCTACTACTTCCTCTAAAACTGCAAAACCTTCCTACTCATCACCCACCCATGCATACTTAAGGCACCCCTTCCCTCCTGTCTCTTACCTTTCCTAAACCCTAGGTGGTGAGTTGACTGGAAACACACCTCTGAAGTGGGTCAGCAAGGCATTTTAGGTTACAAATGAATATGAAGTTGGACAAGAGATGAGAGTCAAGGTTGTTTTTTCTGAATGAAGTCATTTCTCCTGCTTTTTCCACACTGTGGAAGATGTTAGCTGAACAGGTTATTCTTCCTTTTATGGAAATATGTGGTCAAGTTTCGTCACCTTAGGTTTTTTTTCTTGAAGGTCGAAAAGTATGAATATCACTGATCTGGATACCTTTTTTCAAATATTTTTTTTTTGACAATTTCAAACAATAACGATCCCCCACCCCAATATATAGTGTGATCTTTGCATAATGCCAACTGAATGTATCATATCACCCATTCTAACAATATCTCACCTCACACGGCAGTACATTCTTACTTTATATTGTCTCATTGAGGGCCAGCCCCTGCAAATATGTTAAAAAAAAACAAAACAAAACAAAAGCAAAACTTTAAGCAAGCACAAAGCAACTTATACAGGTTATTAGGTGGTTTGTCAGGTATATATTTGTGCACAGACCAATTAATTTGTTATCATATGGCACCTTTGTCTGTATACCTTATTCAAACACATAGATGTCTCCCTCCACAATGGGCTGATGACCTCTTTCATCCGAGGCGCTTGACCTTTAGCTAGCTTTGTAAAATCTGATTAAACTTGAACATGTTCATGGTTTATGGTGCAGCACCTGGTGAAGGGTGGCGTCCTCGGACACAATGAGCTGTTTTAATGGAGAAGAACTATGGCACCCTGACTTCTAATGCTGTGCCAGTGCTGTGCACATCAGCCATTCCTCCGGAAACAATTCTATGTTCGGCCCCTCCATGCAAATAGGGAGCCCAATGAAATGAACATTGTTTCACCTGGATAGCCCTTCAGATTCCTCCATAGTCAGCTTGAGAACTTTTCTGATTTCAGAGCCTCCGTTTGGGACTATACTTCCTTTACTTGGGGGGAGGGCCTTGAAATTAGTGAGGATTCGTTATCGTTTACACGTTCTGCCAACTGTCTGTGCTTTTGGTATAAAAAATCGAAAGAATCTTATCAAACTGCTCCGAGTGCTTCACCTGAGTCGGTTTCATTCATGGCAAGTGGTCAGGTCTCTACTTTTGGCCACAAAAGTTCTTCCATGATACATTTGGAAGGAGGGGCTTTTTCTGTTAATCATCATCCAGCGCCGACCATTAGATGGGCGCAGCCCAGTGTGCCATACTCCAAATCAAAGTTTTACGGTGTGCCAGGGACAGTTTCCAGAAAATATCACAGCAGGGTATTCCTTCTTGGCCCCCCGGAGCAGCCTTCACCCTGGTCAGGTGCCACAACTCTGGCGTATAAAGTTTGGTGGGGAGACACCAGCAGGTCCTTTCAGGCACGGCATCTCTCTCCTCATCTGCGGCCACGCCCCGACAGTGGACCACCAAGTCAGCCACTCCATGGCAAAGGAAAGGCAAGCCGCTCCCACAAAACTGCCAGATAGGTCCTGCCGTCAGCGGACGGGCCTCTGGCACTGTCTTGTCCTTCTCAGGTCGGCGCCAGGCACCATCCAGCAGCTGCTCGCTCGCTCCAGTCATCCTGCCAGGAGGGCCTTTCCCTGGGTTCGGGTTCCTATCTGGTACCCACTTTGTTCCCGCAAGCCACTGGTGCTCTCTTCACACCCACAGCAACCCAGGGAGCTCCCCAGCACCTGCAGTGCTTGCGCACTATGGTCGGTCTGAGGTAGTGCTTAATTTGTAAATAAAAACGTGCCGGTGCCCAAAGCTCTTCTCTGAAACATGTGGCTGCTAAAATTGAATGCGCGGCACGGAATACTTAGGTAGCGTAATCCTGAAGCCATCCCGGACCTCTTTAATCCATTTACAGCCACTCCCTGTCCCTTTGGCGTACCCTTGCAGCTTTCTTCGTTTGTGACGCTTTGTCGTTTTGCCCTTCTCCATCTTTCCCGTCTGTGTCTTTTGCTCACAGTAAATGCTTGAGGCAGAAAATTAAGTGCCGGCCCTCAAATATAAGTACTGGTGCCCAGCACCGGAAACCACCAACAAAAATTAAGCACTGGTCTGAGGCCAGTCGTCTGTCCATCTTTAGAAAGTGTCTTGCCACAGCAGCGCCGACTCCGGAGCCGCTCTTCTGTCGTTCCATGTGCTGCAACCTGAGCTGCAGCACCACTGCGGTGGGCTCTGATGGTGTTTATAGTGTGTGAACGCTACATTTCAGCAGAATTATCGACGGTCTTGCACAGAACCTACATATACCTATACCCAGTGCAGCCGCCATAGGTGGAGCTAATGTATTGAGTTGGAAGACTAAGCTGTATTGTGGATGCGTCGAGAGAAGGATTTTTTTGGAATCTCGAGTGACACATTCACCCTTCCCATCTGATCATATTGGTACCTGTGGTTAGCAGCCAAATGGGGAATAATTGAGTTTTGAGGTTGGGGAGATGTGCCCGTTTGAATAAAAACGACTATTAAATAAACCTTTGGAGAATGCAGGTTGCTATACCCATTTTCAAAGCTCGTGTGATTTGGAAGCTCAGAATAGTATTTCAGTCTCATTTAAATACGTTGACCTACCTGGATAATACGAAAGATTACATTGGTGAAACCTAATTTGTTTATGAAAACGTAACCTGACCAGCATTGTGCACTTTGGTTTTTAAAAGGGCCATTTCCTGCTATGATGCTCCAAGTTCTTCCTTCAGATGATTGCTTTTCAGTGGATGGTTCAAGATGGACCAGGCCAATAATCATCGAGGATCAGACGCAAAAGGATGAACATTTGAGGGCTATATGACAGGCAATGGTTACATTTCATGGTAGGACATCGTAAGCATATTTTGGTTTTAGTTGACGTTGGAGGAGAGGCTGGCTTATGTGAAAGGTTGTTGCACTGTCTCCTTAGATATGTTTACTACTAAACAGCTAAATATGTACTGTTGTTGCTTTCCTATTTTAGTTATACTCTGTGTACAAGAAGGCTACGTTTCAACAAATGTCTCTCCATATCTGCTAGGTCACTGACAGCTTTATAAGACCATACCTCATATTAGGGCTCAGGGAGTTACTTATTCTTCAAAGGCCACTCCCACTAGATCAATTAAATGCTATTTTGTCATTTTTATGGGCCTTTCCGTTATCCAAAATTTATAATGTTTGAAGGAGTTAGCTGGAACCGGAAAGGGACGGTAGAAAGCAGAATAATGATTGAAGTACAAAAGCATAACTCTACAACATCATAAAAGTACTCACAGAAGTACAACAGAAAAAATAAATGTTAGTCAGACCTAGGGGCTCATTATGACTTTGGCGGGCGGCAGAGGCTGCTTGCCAAAGTCTCACGATGACCTCCTATGTGGCCGTCCCTGCGCGAGCCCTATTACGAGTTTCGCCTGGGCTGGCGGGCAGAAACAGCATTTTTGCCCAAAGACCCAGCAGGAAACTCACCACAACAATGATGACGGCTCTTAATCGAGCCGGCGGCAATGTGGCGGTGAGTCGGGTGCAATAGCACCAGTCACACTTTTCACTGCCCATAATTCCATGGGGCCCCCAATGCCCCCTTTCTGCTAGCCTTTGCATGGTGGTTCAACCGCCTTGCAAAGGCTGGCAGAAAGGGGACTTGTAATCCGTAGGGCAGTGCTGCTTGCAACGATGCCGTGGCAGATTGAGACTGCCAGGCTGTCGACTGGCGGCAACCTGGCATTGCCGGCTGTTGGACCACGGCGGCTCTGCCACAGTCGTAATGTGGCGGTCAGACAGTGGCAGCTGTCCGACCACCACAATGAGTGTGGCGGTCTTAAGACCACCACACTCGTAATCAGAGCCCTAGAGTCTTCCTGAAGAAAAACATAATGGTCTGTTCGGATGAATGACACTGTTTTAACCTGTTCACCCATTTATGTGAGTTTATTCTCTCATTTCTTTCAGGACTGACTTCACCCCTGAGAATCCCCTCTGGGTTGGGGCCTGGTGGGTGGGCTTCCTCGGGGCCGGTGGAGCTGCCTTGCTGATCTCTGTTCCACTCCTGGGATACCCTCAACGACTTCCAGGTATGGATTCATACATTCCACTTTGAAGCTTTAAGGGTCTATAAGATATAAGATGTTGCGCATCTTTTGGTGCGCTCCATCATTTTCAAATCAAGTGTGAGGAGCACACCAAGGAACCTGCTCAAGTGAACTTTTTCATGCTGTATGCTCATAAAAAAACAAGGGATGAGCCATTCAAGGCAAATGTCCACATAGCAGTATTAAATAAATGCCTACTGTAAATTAAAAGACAGCATATTTAGTTTGCCATTTTTGGATTTGTTAGACTCTGAATGATTTCCTAATGTTGGCACAGAAGTCCAGGTCATCCTTAAAGAAACGAACACAAAATTGTGTCACAAGACAGAGACACATTTTCTTAACTATGCAAGTACGAAAAAATACTAAATAGCACTTTTCTGCTTCAGTAAATTTATTTTTGAAGGACAGTGTTTTTTAGTTGACATTGCATGTCACCAGTCTGAGGCCTAATTTACGATAACATTCTCACTGCACTTTGATGCTCGTACAGTGCTGGTGAAAGGCCATTTAGTATGTATGTTTGTATGTGGTGGAGTGATACCAGAGAATCATTGTCAGAATATCAACTGACGTCAACATTGTGTCTTAAATATTGGCTGTAAAAGTATCTCTATAGTGAAGTTAATAAAACAAAGTCTACATCCAGTCGGATATTATTTGGATAAACATTATTTAGGACAAATCATGATTATCCGAAAATATTCCTGTATGCTACATTATGACATATGTTTTATTTGTATAGGTTAAAGGCAGGAAAGTTCATTAAAGGGTCAAAGACAAAGATACAATTAGAGATTCAGTCTAGACAGTGGGTACGGGGTTCTGAAAGTGGAGCTAAGGTACTTTTTGTGTCATGATGTAGTGTTCCTTAAAGACCATCTTGGCTTTCTTAGTGAGTTGTTCTATAGGGGTGAGTTTACTGTCAAGAATGAATTCGAGAGAGTTGGCATTGATTGAATCCAGACAGGTTCATGTTAGTAAGCCACATTTGAACTAGATGTTGCTTCTTGTTATTGTTGAGTGGGGGGATTTGGTGTTTGTCAGGGTTACGTTTTGGGCAGTTGCTGATGCTGTTAATGGAGAATGGAGTTCCGAGGGCTTCAAATGGATCTTGGAAGAAGTGGGGAGCTTCTAGAATCTGCAGGAGCCCATGTGAATGAATTAATGTTGTTTGGAGAAATAGCAGGAGAACTCACAGAGGACATTGCCAGTGAGTTCTGTTTGAGAGTTTAGGTGAGGGATGAATGATAGAAGCTGCTGAAAGCAATCAATAAATCCAACCATATCAGGGGATAGGGATCATCTTTATTTGTATTAATGAGAATGCCACACAAAATTAGGAAGGTAGCTGATGCAGCATGATGTGAAGTTAGATTTGTAGATGAGCAGGTTGGCTTTGATGTGCTTTGGAGTTGTATGTAGAATTATTTTTCTGTTATCTTACCTATTTACCAGTAAGTGGTGAGCCAATAGTTGGGTAGGCCGTCAGTATTTAGTGTGGGATTATTCAAGATGGATGTGAGAAATGTGCCCTTTCTGAAGGGTCACTCCAGACTTTTTGCTGGACCCTGTATTTTTAGCTGGCTGTATAACTCTTTACCTTATGCCTCCTAACCAGTGATTAAGTGCTTGTGCTCCACCTTTCAACATGGTGAAATTGGCATGCCTCAGATTGGCATATTTTTCATATTAGTAAGTCCATAGTTTATGGCACAAAGTGTAACCAGGGCCTGTAAGTTAAATGCCACTAATGGACTGCAGCAACCATTGTGCCATCCACTACAGACAGTGACAGTGTAAACTTGACTGCAGGCCCACCATTTTGTAGCCTGGTCGTTATTGTTTTAAACTGAATATGCAACCTACCAAAGTAACCCCTTTTGAGAGGTAAAAAACTTCCCTTTAAATATTTAAAAGTCATACCTATTAAGGCCGTATTACACATAAGGCAGGGTACTTGGTACTTAAAAGTAGGACATGTATGAATTTAATGTAAAACATGACTATACAGTGAAAGCAACCCAAAAGCTATATTCACTGGAGCAAGGCTAGCTAGCTGTTCAATTGGAAAATACTGGGCTATATTATTATATTTAATAATGCTAATTTATGTTATGAAACAGCTAAAAATAATGAAACAACAATTTTTAACATTTATTAAAATACAATTCAATGTTCACCCATCAGTCAGGGGCTCACCATACGGAGGCGCGGATGGACTTGGTATGGCTCCCAGCTGGATCTCCTGGCCTTGACCTCAGTGCAGATTCTCACCTGTGGTAGGGCTGGGGCACCCCCGCTCAGACTATGCGACCAATGTGGTGCTTTAGTGCATGGTACTTGAAAGACCCTGCTTGTGTCGACTTCATCAACCAAGAACTAGGCCACTACTTTAGGGAGAATAAGGAGTCGGTGGCCTCGGCGGAGACCCTCTGGGCGGCCAGCGAATCCTCCTTGAGGGACGTCATCAAGGGGTATGTCAGGCTGCGAGAGGTCCAGCAATCTTAGCGGATAACCGCGCTGGAGGGCGAGATGGCGGATCTGGAGCGTCAAGTCCGCCAGCCAGACGGGGAAGAGCCAAGGAGACAGTTGGTGATTCTTTGTGTGGAGCTCTTGCAGTTGTCTTTTGCGAGGCTAGACAATGTTGACAGGCCTCGACTCAAAGAGTATATGAACTGGGAGATAAGACCGGAAAACTGCTTTATTGGCTGACGACTCGTGATGTCTCGGCCCGGGTGGTACCACTAATTAGAGACCAGACCGGCGTCATATGGGAGGACCTACTGGCGATTGCGCACACTTTTGCTTCCTGTCATGAGGACCTCTATGCACGGGTCCCCCAGCCTATGGCGGAACAAGAAATGCCCATTCTGGGGGATACGCGGATAGATTATTGGTCAATGCAAGGGGGAAGTAACCTAGACTTCCACTGTAATCAAATGTCTAAAGTAATTCTATGCATATAAACAATGTAACAACAGTAGAAATGTATTGCATTATATATTTCTTTAAACATGTTATTCCAGACATGAGGTGTATATTTAGTTAAACGTGTTATTCTAAACATAAAGTTTTGCATTTATCTGAGAAGGTGCTCGTAGTAAAAACAGTGAAGGTAATACAAAGTGCAGATAAGGGAAAGTGATATATACAGTATGCACAAAGGGTGGTTTTAAGAATATTATGGACTTCTAGTGGCTCTGTCAGTCCAGGAAGCCCTGAAGTCTCATAAAATGTATTTGTATTTCTATATTCCACACTTAAAGATATGTTGACGTATGCTCCGTTGTGATCTGGTTGTTAGTGTATGGAGGTTGGGGATCGGCCAATAGGACCGAGTGTCCCTATATACAGATGACGTCCTGGTGTTTCTGGGGCGGCCCCAGAGCTTGGGTCCCTGCTGTCTTGAGCTAATGACGTTGTATGGTGAGGCTTCGGGCTGCGCTTAAATCCTAGGAAGTCACTGTTGGTAAGGTGCGAGGAGGCACGGGAGAAACGAGTGGTGCTCAGATATCCCGGTAAAGCAAAACGCCTTTAAATACTTGGGTGTTCACCTCTCCCCGCTCCCAGATCTGGCATGGCAGTTAAACTTCCAGTCCCTGTCCCGTGCTCTGGTGGGGGACCTGACCCGTTGGCGTTGATTGTCTCTGAACCCATTGGGTCACAACGCCCTTTTGAAAATGATTTGTCTCCCCCACTACTTGTATGTTCTGACAAACTTTCCCTAGTTAGTGCCCTGTGCCTGGTTTCGGTCCCTCACTTCCAAGCTCACCTCCCTTATTTGTGTGAGAGGGTACCATTGCGTGCCCTTCAGCCCTGCATGGGAATCTCCCTAAGAGGGTGGACTGGGAATGCCAGACCTCTACATCTGCTACTTGAAGGCCCAGTTGGTTCTGGTCAATGAGTGGTTTATGAGAGATGGGACGACCCGGCCTATCGCTTGGAGCTCTGCCACCTCGGATTCGAGGGCCTGTTGGGATTGCTGTATGGCAATCTGGTTCCCCAGGGAGCCCGATTGCACGCGGATGACGGTGCGGTGTTAAAGGGCGGCCCTGCGGCTGATGGGCTGGGATTGGCGCCTTACCAGGCTGACACCCTAGTGGCAGGGCACGTGGTTGCACCAGGTGTCCCAGTTGGAGGGCTTTAGGCAATGGGATACCATTGGGATTACCTACCAGGGGGATGTATGCAGTGGCGACCGTCTGATGTCCTTCCAGCAGCTGAAAGAACATTATGCCTTAGCCAACACAAATGTTTCCGCTATCTCAAGATGCGCCATGCCTGGCGGGCCCACCTGCTGCCAAACGTATCCCTCCCCTATCATAGCCCTCTTGAGGGAAAACCTTTGATGGGACGCATTGGGAAATGTGCCATTACCCAAATTTATCGCTCCTTGCTTACAAACGCACCGGATGACTCCGCCAAGATGCGGGACAGGTGGACAACCTGGGTGGAAGAGATGGATGAGGACGATTGGAGGCAGGTATATCTTGTGCCCAGGGAACTGGCTATATCCACCAGGTTGAGGATGTTGCAGATGAATTACTTCCGCGTGACATACCTGTCCCCATGGAGCATATGACGCATATGCCCGGTGACCCCTCCTGGCTGCCTGAGATGTGGTCATCTAGAAGCGCATCTACTGCATGTAGCCTGGGAGAGCTCGGGGATGCGTCCCTTCTGGGTTGAGGTGGAGCAGGAGATCTCGGAGGTCCTAGGGTGTTCAATTGGGTTAACTGTGAGAGTAGCGCTGTTCGGCCTTCTGGAGGAGTTGGGGGGGGAGGGACAAGGAGCTGATCGAATATTTGTTGGGGTTGCGTGCCTGGTGGCCAAAAGAGACATTGCACAACTCTGGAGAAGCCCGGTGGTGCCATCGATCTCGAGATAGTGAGCCGGGTTGGATTGGTGATCTCAGCTAGAAAAGCCAATCTATGAGGCACGTGGCTGCCCTCTCGAAAGTATGAAAAAATCTGGGGGAAATGGCTGGCCCACAGTGGGCTGCATTTTTGAGTAATGTTACTATGTTCTGGTTGCGGATTACGACCTTGTTTACTGCTAGCCTTTTCATGGCAGTAACACTACCATGAAAAGGATGGCGGAGAACAGGTGCAAGCCCCCCCCTGCACAGCACCATTTGCAGACAGTGACCTTTGCGAGGGTGCTGGTGTACCCTGCTGGCTACAGCATTGCCGCCGGCTAGATTACGAGCCGCAAACAATGCTGTAGTCTGTTTCTGTCTCTGGGTTTATTGTTGGTAGAGTGACTGCCCGAAACTGAACTTCAGTTTTAGAAGTGGAGGGAAACTAGGATTACAATAGTACACTTCCCCCACACACACCCAACTCTCATAGCCCAAGTTTAGTGTGGCCTAAGACTACCGCAGAGTTAAAAAAAGCCCAAATTGGGTAGGATTGTCCCTGGAATATTTATCTCATTGGTTAGTATGTGCCCATGTGTCAGTCCCACCCACAAGCTTGTGTCAGACATAAACGTTGCACCCTGAGTCTCCTATTTCAGAATACTCTTGGACCTGCTGTCCGTGACCTGAGAAGAGCCCTGGAAGACTGGAGCTGCTCTCCCTTGTACCCAGGACAGAGAAGTGGACTCCAAGGGTCATGCGGTTGACCACATGTTAAAGCTACAAGGACACAACAATTTACAAAGCATTTTTACATGCAACTATTCATCAGGGTAGATCAGTGGTGCAGTCAATGCCATGCAATTGGCCCATGAAGTAAGGGGGACCAACCAGCTACACAATGGTTACAGTTATTTAAGAAGTCATCTTCTCATACAGTATCTGCAGGGAGCCTGGCTAGGGCCTTTTGTGTTTGTTCTTCACTGGGAGGGGCAGGCTGAAGGTCTCGTGGGCTCTTAGATTGAAGCATCATGAGCCTATCTGCTTTGCTAGTGGATCACCGCGGAAGTGGAAGCACTTATCTAATAGCAGATCAGCACACCTCAAATTTGTAGGTGTGCCTGAACACAGCTACAGATCACTCCATGCCATACGTGAATCTCTGTGTGTTTTGGCTGGCTAATGTGCACGGAACTGCAAAAGATGAGACAGTGTGGCTCAGGGGCCGTAGACAACCCTCATCCGGCCCCTGTATCATACTTGCTGGTAACTGAAGTTGTCAGTGACCATACTCTAAATCACCAGCTGCTTGCCAGAATCATTCTAATTATGGTTCTACATGAGATCCAGTACTCTTCCTGATGCCTGGTGAGTGATGTTTATACACTTACTATCTTAGGCTTCGGATCGCAAAATGTCCGTAACACATGTGCCTCTGTGTATTCACATCAGTTATGAGTGTATCTAGAGGCATTGCCTCTGGTACCATAGCAGCAGCAGCTTTTGCAAGCTTTCAGCCAATACCCTCAGTTCTGAAATAAACAGAGCAGCGTGGACAAAGGTGGCATGAGTGTGTCAGAGTCTGTCAGACCTGTAAGCAGTATTACTGTGTTTTTATCATACCTTTTTATTAAACATCGGTCTTTCCTTGCAGCCTCTTTCCTGCCCATATGTCTGGCTTATTAGTAGCCTCGATGTGGGTTTACTTCTGTACGTTACATAATGATATTCATTTTAAGTTATTTGTAGAACAATGTCTTGTTTTTAAAAGTCTATAATTTCCTTCAACTCTTTTGTCGGTCATCTCACTAGCAAAGCACACACTGCACAATTAATTGCATATATGCACTACCCATAAATGCAGCAATGCGTTTAGTCTAGGATCACACCATACTGTTATTGTGAATATACAGTGTCACATGCAGAATTCTCGTTTTTGAAATTTTCAGTATTGTTACTAGACTACTTAAATCCCAAGCCACGCTGTCCTCCAATTCCTTTTCCTGCTGGAGTCAGAAGATACATTTTATGGTATGTGTATGGTACAGTAAAAACAGCTGCTTTCCCATTGCCTTATTGTAGACCTCAAAAGAGCATTTTAAGGCCATTGTCCATTGACAAAAAAATCTGTTAGCAGGGATCTGGTATCATTTTGTTCTAATTTACGCTCTCTTGTGGCAACACTGGTTCAGTGACTGTCTCTGATGAGACAGACCACAGTTCTTCTCAGAAATTGTTGGGATTGAGCCTCTACAAGACTTTTGAAAATCTTATCCATAGGTTAACATGACCCCTATTCATTCACTAGGCAATGTGTATATGCATGTATGTAGTATTTGTATAGTGCAAACCTTGCCAAAAAGGTAGCAAAGTGCTGTACAGAGTCAGTGTGCGGGGCATGGTGGCTTGTAAATGACGCAAGTGTGTTTTAAGATGCTGCAGACTGGTAAACTGGAATTAAAGGAGTCCAACATGAGGGGGATGATGTGATCATATTTCTACCGGCCATGGATGAGACGTGCTGCAGCGTATTGGATGCCCTAAGGTGTGACAATGTGGAGAGGGGGAGGCCATGGAGCAGGGTATGACCACCATCCAGATGGGAGAATACGAGGGCTTGAACAGAAGTTTTGAAGTTACTTTCTGGAAGAAACAGTTTAACTTTCTTTAGAAGAGAGAGCTGGTACCTGGCCATCTATTTGGCTATGTTTTCCTTGAGGGAGTTAGGTTACGTGAATGTAAGCAACTCAGCATTTGGTGAAAGTTGGAGTTCATGTCATTGAGTCAGGTTGCACTATTTCTTACTTGTTACTTTTGGCAAACACTTGAGCTGTGAAATGCAAGCTATGGTGGCCTCTAAGGAGAGTACGATGACTGCCACTTCTACCACATTGTCTGAAATTTAGGGTGCATCAAATGAGGTAGATGTGCTACTAAACACACATTCTAGCACTGTTTACTGCTATTTGAGGTTACAGGGGATTGCCAACCTAACAACTGGGAATGATTCAAGCATGCGAGTGTATGAAAGATACAAGCGCTGGAGAACTGGAGTTACACCTAACAAACTCATGTCTTTTTAAAGTGGTTAAATGTCTGGGAGTTTGAGGTCTCTGAGGGTGGTGATGTGAGGGGTATGGATGTTTGAAGTGGTGAGGAGGAAAGAGAATTCATTTATGAAGTTCATGTTCTGTCGGGAAGGCCTATAGATGCGCTGGAAGATGGCAGACTGAGTTGCTGAGAGTGAGAAGAGGCATGTTAGGAGCCCCATGATATTGTGTGTTGCTTGCTTGTTTAGGGTGCAGAATTTATGATTAATTGAGTTTTATGTGCGTGGTGTACCTGATGGATGCTTTGCCTTTGGGAACAGGGGCCTATATACAAGGAGGTGAGGGTGAGCCATGTTTCTGTGATGAAGATTTTGTCAAGGGGATGGAGGATTAAGTCTGTGATGTCAAGCTTGAATTACTGCAGAGTGTTTGTTGTTGAGTATGAGTTAAAGTCTGTTCACCACCTTGAGGGTGAGTGGTAGCTAGTGGGATGTATAAGAGGTTGGGTCTGTGTATAAACATGATGCATTGTGTTAGTGTGTTCCAGACCTGCCAACCCACACTGTGCCACAGTGTGTCACGTGATTTCAGCTCCCTTCACACAGTCACCTGGTGAGGAGCTCAAATCACATGGTGGCAGACAAGGCGAACTGGAAACCACTGCTTATAGGGAATTTCCAGCTCGTCATTGTGGCTGTAAGCACAGATGTCCATTAAGGGGTGTGAAAACATCCCAGTACATTAGTGACAAACTCAGCATCATTTGTTCTTTTTGGGGGTGTTGGGCTTGGTGGAGGGCAGAGTGCCTCTTAGGTAGTTCTCGGCACGATGCCCCGCCCCGTCCTCACACTGAAATTTATTTACAAGTTGGCAGGTTTGATTGTGAATGATACTGAGCTAGGCACATAATGAAGACTTACCTTATGGGATTCGGAGACAATGTCGTTTGTGTCAGCCCCAGTCAGGAGATGCCCTTCAAGAAACAGCCAGCAGCCCAAGATTACACACAGCAAGCCAGTCCCACCCACAGCATTGGGAAACAGGACAATGCAGTTTAGCTAAAAATAAATACAACAGTTATGACCAGTACATATTTATGATGACCACATCTCAAAGGTTAGTGTTTATGCAGTGTCTGGCAACATTGGCTACCAAATATAATGCAGAATCAACACAGCAGATGCTTCAACTACAGTATGTGAATAGTTGCAGGGCCAGGAAAAAGGACCTGTGGTGGGACCAAAGGGAGAAGAGAGACGGAGCATGTAAAGTGATAATAAGTAGCTCAGCCACCATGAGATAGTCTTAGTGAGGGTACCATTTACTGCTATATGTACAACTTTGTAGACTCTGGCATGACCTAATGAAAGGAAATCAGAATCCTGCCTACCACAGATATGCGGACTATCAACCAATAGTAATATTTCTTAACAAAGGCATAGTGCTTACCAAAAAGAGGCACCTCCACAGCGCTGGCAAGTTTGTTCGTTAACAGTCACTTGCCTTTCTCATCTGTGTTCTCCCTCCCCTGGAGCATAGCCTCTTCATGATAATTTTGACTGACTGACTTGTATCCTTTCATGGCTCTCATTTAAGATACTACTTTTTAATCTTTCATTCAGCATTTCATGAGATTGGAAATGTTTTTAGCCTACGGCCTCTCACGCTTCTTCTCTCCTTAGATGCCACCCCCTGTCCTTTGTTGCACTCACCACTCCCAGCTTCAAGAACAGATTTATTGTTGCTGGGGTATGCTAGGGTATGGTTTGAAAAGAAGACTTTAAGGGTTTGCGTTTTTTATCTCCTATATTCCACAAAGCACAAGCTTTGGCACACAAAGGCTTTACAGGTGCTGGGGGATGGGCCGTCTGCTTCAGCCACTCAGCTCCTTGGGCTAGTGCAGAGGAGCAAATGGTTGAATGCTGTGTGTACCATTTATAAAAACTGAAAACGAATTCATTGTACAATTTTGAGAAATCATAAGATGTGTGTTGTCTTTCTTTACAGTATCTTGAAGTGTTTTATTTGACTCTTTTCAATAATTCTTTACAGATAAACATTGGCAAAGCCAATCGCTTGGAACTCACATTATAAAGGGAGGCCTGTTGTCTTTGCTAATGTCCTCTTAGTAAAATCAGTTTAGACTTCCATCCCTTAGGGCCTCTTGATACCCCTATACACTCTGTATTGTATCAATATGTGTATGTGACCATGTGCCTTAATGCTTGCATGTGTGCCTCAACTAACTACATTATACGACAAAAAAAAGCAGGGTCACACTTCTTTCTGTATCTACCTACACGGAACACATCATACAAATAATACAACGTCTCTTGTCTGCGTATGTGTCTGGGTGCAAAAATTACAAGATTTAAACAGGGTAAGGTTTAAAGTTATTTTGTGTTTTTGCCTGAAAGTAGATCATGCTATAAATAGTGCAGTGTTTATTACATTAGAGAAATGTTAAGTTACTCACATTTGTATATTGCTTTGCAGCATTATTATGTCTTCACAGTGCATTCTCTATTTGTGCGCCCTTTTGTAAAGATGTGCGGTGTGGATTTATCTGCCCACGTTTTGCTTCATTAAGAAATATGCGTATCCTGCCTATACAAACATAGTGCCACATGTTACCGATCATTAACAAAGCTGAATGTCTGGCTTTGGCAAACTGGTGCAATGGTTGCATTTTCTTTAGGAATATTTTAATAGTATGTTGCAAAAAGAAAAAGAAAAGAAAACAAGCTGATGCCTAAATGTATATATATTTGAAATCAGAAACAAAACACTGCGTTTAATATCATTGGGACTGGATGGCTGCTTCATAGTGGGCAGGTGTACTTAGAACACGTTTTAAAGCACATCACAGGATTCGTAATGGCACAAAGAAAATGTAATAGTGGGTTTGCCTTTATCTAACCTAAAGTTATAAAAAAAAATGCAGGGATGACAGAAACAAGGGAAATGAAAGGAAAACAAGGAAACCCACCAGCCCTGGCGCTGATGTCCACCTGTTTTTTTGGTGGATACCCACATGTGATCAGGCAAAATGCAGTCATTTGCAATGCAAGCAAGCCAGTGACTGAAGTGGACTGACGTGGTGCCCCATGCTGTAAACTGTGCTGGGCAGAAGTAAAATGTGAATGCACCTTGAATAGACAAATTAATGATGAAGGCGCTAATCAAAAGTACCTCTGTGTATGTATGTTTCATCTATACATTTTTTCATTAGATGAGGTTGGTGACAACCAAAGTGACTAATGGCCATATATAAGAAGTAATAATGAACCACATTAGACAAGTGTTTTATGGCTCTTGTAACCGTTCAGGAGCTGTTGTAATTTCTCTAGTTTATCTTCCACTCTGTAAGTCTAGATGACCATCTTAGGAAAACTGTGAACTCGCATCAGAACCCATTTTCTGTGACAAAAAAGTTTTACAGCTTAATAAGACTTCTTTCTTATTTAGGTGTGGGCAGTATTTGCATAATTTTATTTTGTGTAATTATGTGAAATTTCAGGAGAATTACTCGAAATTACGCATAATAATGCAAAATGCAAACCTGTCATTTAGCACTATACTTTAGCGCAAAATGCAGTCTTCCATCCAGTTTCTGAGAAAGGATGCACAGTGTGCTAAGAAGCTTGCAAAAAACAAGTGCAACTGATCACATTCTGGTCATTCATGTTGTTCCCACATGCAGTACATTTTTTACGCGAGCAGTGCTTAATTATCCAATGTGGCGTAATGCCACAATTTCAGGAGTTTCATGAAACAGGCATAAAGCGAAATTTGCCAAAGTACATAAATTACGCTTCTGTAATTTACATTTTGCCCAGGCCTATTCTCAATCTTGTGACAAATATGATTTGTGTGATCCAGAATAGATGAAGCCCTTCATTTTAGATATTTAGTACATTGACCGGTGGGAGGCCTGTCTTCAATCTCTCCAGTTTTCAGAAGCTGCAAGTGGAGCTCAGGTTACAAATTTCCAGGCACTCAGAGTAGGAAAAAATGAAGCATTTTCAATGCAATGGGTCTCACGTTTACTCGAGTT
Organism: Pleurodeles waltl; assembly: GCF_031143425.1. Classification (NCBI taxonomy): domain Eukaryota; kingdom Metazoa; phylum Chordata; class Amphibia; order Caudata; family Salamandridae; genus Pleurodeles; species Pleurodeles waltl. Next base: position 102,456,516 of record NC_090446.1, read on the forward strand.
AGAGCAGTTAGCATTGTAAATTCCTAACTGGACTTTTCTGATGGATGCAACTACCTGTGGATTCCTCATCTAATGAATACTCCCACGGCGCCAGCATTCGACGGAAATCTTCTTCCTAGCTTCTGCACGTCGACGAGGACGTCACATTTGCCCACGCGACGCCGTCTGATGTCATACAGGCAATAAGAGGTCCTCGCCGACGTGCCGACGTCAGTTCCCTTTTTTCCGTGCGTTCGAAACGGTTATCTTCGAGGGAGCTACTGTTGCTTTCGAAGTTACAGTGTGTTTTTCTGCATTGTGTTTTTCACTGAGGTTACTATGTCTCAGAGGAAGTCTGGTTTCAAGCCCTGTCGGGAGTGTGGGGGCAAGATGTCCGTTACTGACCCACATTCGGACTGCTTATGGTGCTTAAGCTCCGACCACGACGTCGCAACATGTGATTCATGTCAACACATGAATCCGAAAGCCCTAAAAGAGCGAGAAGCCAAGCTCTTCATGGCGAAGTCAAAAAGGAAGGAGAAGAAACATCATAGGAAGTCCTCCTCGCCGAGGTCTCATCGGCGTTATCGAGACTCCCGGCGCCGTAGGGATTCACGGCGCCATTCCAGCAAGGAGAGGTCTTGATCGAGGTCGCCTTCGGCTCGGCGTCGAAAGACTTGGGCAGACATCTTCAGTGATTGAAGTGACGCAGCCTCAGGTGTTCTCTCCGGCATCGCAGACGTCGAGGCTGGCATCGGGGTCGCCTTCGATCCAGGCACCCCAGTATCCGGCTTTTCCTGCCCCTGGAGCCGATAATGCCGCATTTCTGAATGCGATGTTTACCATCTTCCAGCAGATGGCTCCAGGCGGTGCTCCGACCGGTCCTTCGGGGCCATTGGCTTTCACCTTGGGTGCTCCGGCGCCGCTACGGCCAGCACCCTTCATGCCCTTTCTCCCCTTGGGGAATGTGGGCTCGGCGCCGGTGTCCGCTCCGGTGGCTCCAGAGGTTTCGGCCCCAGAGGTTTCCATCCCGTCGACTTCGGGGTTTCGGCCAGTGACCCCGACAGGACCATCTGAGACTCCGAGACGAACCTCTCTTCATCCGGCTCCGAGCTCGGCGTCGAAGCTTCTTGTGGCGCCGGACATGGCGTCGGATGGATCCGGCGATCGGCGTCGTTCCTCGAATTCGGCAGATGCCATGTCGACGCCGCATATTGAAGAGAGGCTACATTCTAGGAGACGTGCTCTCCGTCTCTTGGAGGAACAAGAATACCAACGGGTCTTGGAGGAAGGAGAAATTGAGGATTCTGGCGAGGGTCTTCATGGACTTGATACAGCTAGTGGGCTGGATACTTCCCCTGAGTGGGACTTGTCATATCTAGGGGAGTATACTGAGGAGGCAGCCACTTTTCACGCTGTAGTAAGAAAGGCAGCTAACTTCCTCGAACTGCCTTTGCCGGTAGCAGAGGCAAAACAGAATTTATTAACTGAGGTCCTACATCCGGCCTCTACTGCAGCAGAGCCTCTTTTACCATTCAATGAGGCTTTGCTTGATCCGGTATTGGAGGTTTGGAAGAAGCCGGTATCTTCGTCGGCGGTTCATAGGGCTGTGGCCAGGAGGTATCCGGCTGCACCATCTGACCCTGGCTTTCTGTCCAGACACCCTACGCCGGAGAGCTTGGTGGTCCAGGCTTCCTTTTCTTCTAGATCTGCGCCTGGACTCACAATCCAAGAAAATATTTTCGTCCTGTAGCATGGCGTTGAAGTCCACCAACGCTACATGTATCTTGGGGAGGTACATCTATGCTCTTATGGACGAAATAACATCATCGCATACCGAGCTTCCCCAAGGGCTCTTGAATATCGTGTCGGATGCCCAGGCTGCTGCATCCCAGGTTATCCAATCTGGGTTGGACACAACTGACTCAGTGGCTAGAGCGATGGGCACGGCTGTGGTTGCGAGGAGACAGGCTTGGCTTCGCAACTCAGGGTTCTCTTCGGACGTGCAGTCGACCCTGTTGGACCTGTTGATGGGGACAAACTTTTTGGGGCCAAAGCGGATTCGGCCTTGGAAAGGTTTAAAGAAAGCAGGGCCACAGCCAAGTCATTAGGACTGCAAGCCGCTTCTTCTGCCTCCTCCAGATTTTTTAGGAGGTTTCGTGGATTTGGACGTGGCTCTTCCTCCTCTTCCTTTCGGGGGAGATTCCAACAACCTGCCTCTTCTCTCACCTTTAGATCAATTAGAGGGAGGAGTAGGGTCCGCACCAGGGGAGCCTCTCAGCAGCACTCTGCCTCTTCCTCGTCCTCTGGAGGGGTGCAGCAGGGGAAGCAGCCTTAGGCTTCCACTAATTCTCACTCACTCCTCTCCTGTAGGGGGAAGGTTACTGCATTTTCTTCACAAATGGGAAGCTATTACATCAGACACTTGGGTTATCAGCATTGTGGGAAAAGGCTACACCCTTCCCTTTCGGGAGTTTCCGCCCCCCATCCCGCCCCACCCATCTTATTGTTCAAAAGACCACCTCCTGTTGTTAGAACAGGAGGTTCAAGTCCTCCTTTTAAAGGGCGCGGTGGAGTTGGTTCCAGAGCAGGAAAGGGGTCAAGGTTGTTACTCGAGGTACTTCCTGATTCCCAAGAAGGATGGTCGGTTGAGACCAATCCTGGACCTGAGGATCTTGAATTGGTTCCTCAAACAGGAAAAGTTCAAGATGCTGACCCTAGGTCAGGTGCTTTTGGCGTTGAACAATGGAGATTGGATGGTGTCTGTCGACTTGCAGGATGCTTATTTTCATATCCCGATACTCAAGTCGCACAGGAAGTATCTCCGGTTTGTGATGGGGTCGCAGCACTATCAGTTTGCGGTCCTCCCGTTTGGTCTTACTTCAGCACCTCGAGTCTTCACGAAGGTGATGTCGGTGGTTGCAGCAGAGCTCAGGAGGAAGGGGATAGCAGTATTCCCTTACCTAGACGACTGGTTGATCAAAGCCAAGTCCCCGGAGCTTGTGTTGCATCATCTGCAATCGACAACCCAGTTGTTGTTCGACCTGGGCTTTTCGGTGAACGTGCCCAAATCTCACCTAGAGCCCTCTCAATGCCTCTTGTTCATAGGGGCAGTACTGGATACAACATTGGATCGAGCCTTTCCTCCGCCTCAGCGGATTCAAGATATTCAGGAGTTGGTTCCAATGTTTCGAAGTGGAGCGGTCGTTCCAGTCCTCAAGGTCCTTCGTCTGCTCGGTCTGTTTGCCTCCTGCATACTGTTGGTCACGCATGCTCGCTGGCACATGAGGGCTCTTCAGTGGTGCCTCCGAAGGTAGTGGTCTCAACACAGAGGGGATCTCGAAGGTTCTGTCAGGATCTCCAGAGATGCTGCCACGGATTTGAAGTGGTGGATTGCGGACGACAATCTTTCCCAAGGAAGGCCGTTCACGCAGCCTCCACCAGTGACCACGGTCATAACGGATGCTTCCACTGTAGGGTGGGGAGCTCATCTGGGGGACCTGGAGATCAAAGGGCTTTGGTCTCCAGGGGAACAGATGTTTCATATCAATCTGTTAGAGTTATGGGCTGTACGTCTGGCTCTCAAGTCCTTCCTCCCATCCCTTCGCGGTCAGTCGGTTCAGGTCCTGACGGACAATACTACCGCGATGTGGTATATAAACAAACAGGGAGGAGTGGGGTCATACCTTCTCTGCAGAGAAGCTCTTGGACTATGGTCCTGGGCAAAGGACCATCAGATTTGCTTGGTAGCAAATCATCTGGCCGGAGTTTTGAATGTACGTGCGGATGGTTTCAGTCGGCATTTCTCGGCCGACCACGAGTGGCGTCTCCATCCAGATCAAGTCCGTCTAATCTTCCAGTTGTGGGGGGTTCCTCGGATAGATCTGTTTGCCACCCGGGAGAACTCGCACTGTCCGTTATTCTGCAGCCTCCAGTATCCGGTGCAGGGGGCTCTGGGGGACGCGTTTCAGAGAACCTGGTGCGACCAGTTGCTTTACGCGTTTCCCCCCATACCCTTGATTCCTCGAGTATTGAGGAAAATTCGCCAAGACCGGGCCCGAGTAATCTTAATAGCTCCGGATTGGCCAAGGAGGGTGTGGTATTCCGATCTTCTCCAACTCTCAATGTGCCCTCCGCTCCGTCTCCCTCTCAGGGGAGACCTCCTCTCGCAGTCGCAGGGGCAGGTTTTACACCCCAACCTCCAGAGTCTGCACCTACATGCCTGGAGATTGAACGGGGCAACCTGAGTTCTTTCTCTCTCCCGCCTGATGTAGTGGATGTTATCTTAGCGGCCAGGCGACACTCCACTAAAACTATCTACGCTAATAGGTGGTCTAAATTTGTGTTATGGTGTGGAGAGAGACAGATTGATCCCTTACGTGCTCATTTGTCGGATGTTTTATCTTTTGCTTTGTCTTTAGCGCAGAAAGGTTGTGCAGTGGCTACTATTAAAGGTTACTTGTCTGCCCTGTCAGCCTTAATTTGTCTACCAGACCAACCATCGTTATTTAAATCTCCTATAGTACTTAGATTCTTGAAGGGCCTTATGAATAAATACCCTCCAAAACCTTTTGTTATGCCTCAAGGTTCTTAGTTATTAAAACAGTTTTCCTGGTGGCCATAACATCTGCAAGGAGAGTGAGTGAGTTGCAGGCTTTATCGGTAAAACCCCCTTATACAGCTTTTTATGGGGATAAGGTGGTGTTGAGGACCAAGGCTGCTTTCCTTCTGAAGGTTGTTTCACCCTTCCATTTGGCTCAAACAATTACTCTGTCCACGTTCTATCCTCCACCTCATCCTTCAAAGGAAGAAGAGAGACTTCATCGCTTGGACCCAAAGAGGGCGTTAAGCTTCTTCATAGACAGAACGAAGGATTTCAGGCTGGATGATCAGCTTTTCATCGGATACGTGGGCAAAAGGAGAGGAAAGGCAGTCCACAAGAGAACACTCTCCAGGTGGATTGTTCTTTGCATTAAAATGTGTTACTCTTTAGCAAAGAAGGATCCTCCTGATGGTATTAGAGCCCATTCCACCAGGGCTAAGTCGGCCACTTCGGCCTTGGCTAGGGGTGTTCCTGTGGTCGACATCTGCAAGGCCGCAACTTGGTCATCCCTTCACACTTTTGCGAAGCATTACTGCTTGGACTCTGAGGTCAGAAGGGACGGTCATTTTGCACGGTCAGTGCTGCAGGATTTCTTGGTTTGACCATACAGGCACCCACCACCGGGCGTGGTACTGCTTTGGGACTCTATTCATTAGGTGAGGAATCCACAGGTAGTTGTATCCATCAGAAGAACGAGTTACTTACCGTCGGTAACGACTTTTCTGGTGAATACATTAGCTACCTGTGGATTACTCACGGTCCCACGCACCTCCCCGTTGCCTTTTTGGTCTTACCAAGTAATCCTTGAGTGCGCTCCTCTTGGTTTTGAGGACAGGTGTAGATTATGTATATATGGATATTTGTATATATATATTTATTTGTGTATATACATATTTAGTGTAGTTATCTATTGTTTAAAAAAAAAAAAAAGTTGTATTAAATTTATAGCCATCTTCTTGCAATGATGTGTAATTTGCGATATTATGAAATGTTGCCTTTATTTTTCATTACATAGAATTATTGTTCTCAGGCACGTAAAAAATGTTGGTACTGACGTCGGCACGTCGGGGAGGACCTCTTATTGCCTGTATGACGTCAGACGGCGTCGCGTGGGCAAATGTGACGTCCTCGTCGACGTGCAGAAGCTAGGAAGAAGATTTCCGTTGAATGCTGGCACCGTGGGAGTATTCATTAGGTGAGGAATCCACAGGTAGCTAATGTATCCACCAGAAAAGTCGTTACCGAAGGTAAGTAACTCGTTCTTCTTGCCACATAAATTAAAAATAAAAAGTAAAACAGTGGACATAAGCGAAATGATTCAAAGGGTCACGGCCACCAGGAGTGGCTCCTTCGCTATGGCGAAGGAGTGTCGCCCCACTGGCTGTGCCAGACGCAGACAAATAAAAGGATAGATCGTTTTACTTGTCTGCTTCTGGCACAGACAACAGTGTAGGGAGGGGGCAGGCCTGGGTCTCTGGAGGTGGAAGGAGTAAGAGGGGAAAGTGCACCTAAGTGTGCATGTGTGTTTGGCCGGCCATCTGAGATTGACCAAACACACATGCACACTTAGGTATCTCCAGCCTGGCTGTATACACAGCCGGGCTGGAGAAACGGCACATACCCCAGTGCTGTGTCTGAGCGGCAGTCACTGTCGCTCAGACGAATCCTGGCGCTGCTTTCATGCAAGGTTTTGCATGAAAGCAGCACCAGGATTGCTGGGGAGCCTTTGCTGGTGTCCCAGCAGTGAATGCTGAGACACCAGAGGAGGGAGCGTGAGGCGTCAGGATGCAGCAGGGATGGAGGCATGGTAAGTTTTTATAATTTTTTTATTTATACCTTTTCTCTGTGACCCCCCCCCTCGAAATTTGTGAGTCACAAAAACTGATGTACAACAGTGTCTTAGACACTGTTAGCAATTCCTAAATGAGTTGCAAGGGACCTGCCTCATTAATATTCATGAGGCATGTCGCAATTTGTGACTCAATTTGGAATGGCCACCCATACAGGGATGGTGGCTTGCTGGGGACAGTAGACCACCATGTCTGTGAGTGCTTTGTTAATAAAGCAGGTTTTTTTTAAAAAATGCATCCTGTTTTCCTTATAGGAAAACAGAATGCATTACAAAAATAAAAACAAAACGTTTCAGTTCCATTTTTTTTGAGTAGGCAGTGGTCTGAGGGAAAAAAAATTGCGCCGCCATTCACAAAGGGGATGGGGTCCCTTGGGGACCCCTTCCTGTTTGTGAATGGGTTAAAACCAATTTTAAATTGGTGTTAACTGCAATTGTTTTGCAGCCACATTCAAGGTCACAAAACAATCATACATACCACTGCGTCTCGCAATTAGGAAGGGACGCCCTTGGCACGCCCCTTCCTAATTGTGCTTCGCAAACCTATTTTCGGTAAACAGATTACCGAATCAGAAAAAAGCATTTGTACATACCGCAATGCTTTTTTCTCTGTGTAGACTGCCCGATTGGGCAAATCGGGCCGTTTGCGCACAGAAAAAAGCTTTGTACACCTGGCTATATTTTACAGCGAAATGAATCCTTGCAGCAGTTTTTGATGCAAGGACACATTTTGTGATACAAAACTAGCATGAAAAGCGCAAGTGGTGTGAGGAACAGCTGCATGCATTCTTACTGTAAAATATTGCCGCAATGTGCGTGTGATTACACAAAATGACGGTATGGCATAATTTTGGGAATTTTCCATTGCTGGAACCCCAAATTGCGTGACATATGGTGGTGTAATTTATGTTTAGTCTGGACCTGATATTAAGCTATTTTTTCCGGTTCAAAAAGCCCCCGTCCCTATCAAATGCATGTCTGATAAAAATAATGATATGCCCATTTGAAATTCTTGCAGATTTGAAGATGTTTAAGACACTAAAGGATAAAAACAGCATGTTTCTTCGTGCAATAATTGATTCCCTGCTACTCCATCTTTATTAGACCGAGTCCCTGTTGCGTCATTTGCTACTATAGAAAAAAGGATGAGAGAAAAATCTTGATCTCAGCCTTCTGCTAAGAATCTGAGGGATTCTTTATCCCTGCCATCAGTTTCTGCTGACACCACCTCAAGCTCTTATCTGAGTCTTTGACAAAGCTACCAGAAATCCACAATCTGCTTCAGTCCTCTCCCCCTCGGCATCAAAGTTTTGATATATGTTTAGGGCACCATTAATGTAAATAAAACCAGTGACACTCAGGCCACCATCGACAGACTCTATGTAGAGTAAGTATTTGCTGTGGAGGTCTTCATAGCTGTTAAGCTACATGTTGCCACTGTAGCCACTGTATTTTTCATGAGACTCTTGAGGCTGAGATCAGATTAGTAACCAGATGGAGACAATGGGCACAACAGTTTTTTGTGCATCAATAGAACTGCGTGTGCTCATTGCGGGGGGTGGACCAAAAGATATGCAGATGGAGTCAGGAGCTGGAAGTGGTATTCACAGTGGTAGTGCAAGATGGTAATTGTCTTTAGGTGGAGTTCCTTCTTCCCAGGAACTCCTGCAAGTTATATCAGCGATCATGATGGTTAGTGCATGAATCAGCGAAGACCATCTCAGTCTATTGTGGCCTCTCAAGAAACTAGTGCTTTCTGTCAGGAGTTTACTTTTACAAAAATAAACAAGTGCAGAGTGCAGCATCTAGCTTGCTAGTATCGGCCTTGCTATTTAGGGTAGAGCTGTTCAAGCCTTTGCTGAGCTTCTGCTGACCTAATATACTGCACCAGAAGATCCTGATCCAACTTCCTTAATCCAGTCTGGTGAATGTATAAATGAAAATGTTATAAAGAAGACTAGTTCTGATGGATACAACTACCTGTGGATTCCTCACCTAATGAATACTCCCATGGCGCCAGCATTCAACGGAAATCTTCTTCCTAGCTTCTGCACGTTGACGAGGACGTCACATTAGCCCATGCGACGGCGTCTGACGTCATACAGGCAATAAGAAGTCCTCGCCGACGTGGCGACGTCAGTTCCCTTTTTTCCGTGCATTCGAAACGGTTATCTTCGTTGGAGCTACTGTTACTTTCGTAGTTACAGTGTATTTTCTGCATCGTGATTTTCTCTGCGGTTATAATGTCTCAGAGAAAGTCATGTTTCAAGCCCTGTCGAGAGTGTGGGGGCAAGATGTCAGTTACTGACCCTCACTCCGACTGTTTATGGTGTTTAAGCTCTGACCACGACGTCGCAACATGTGATTCATGTCAGCACATGAATCCGAAGGCCCTGAAAGAACGAGAGGCTAAGCTCTTCATGGCGAAGTCGAAACGGAAGGAGAAAAAGCATCATAGAAAGTCTTCTTCGCCGAGGTCTCATCGGCATCATCGAGACTCCCGGCGCCGTAGGAATTCACGGCGTCATTCCAGCAAGGAGTCTCGTTCGAGGTCGTCTTCGGCTCGGCGTTGAAAGACTTGGGAGGTCAGTCCCACGGTCACGCCACACCCATCGACGCCGTTGCCTTCTCCGGCATCACCGACTTCGCCTGGACAGACTTCAGTGATTGAAGTGACGCAGCCTCAAGTGTTTTCTCCGGCGTCGCAGACATCGAGGCTGGCGTTGGGGTCGCCTTCGATCCAGGCACCCCAGTATCTGGCGTTTCCTGCCCCTGGTGCCGATAATACCACATTTTTGAATGCGATGTACACCATCTTTCAACAGATGGCTCCAGGCTGGGCTCCAGCTGGTCCTTCGGGCCGTTGGTCTTTTCCTTGGGTGCACCGGCGCCTTTACGACCGGCACCCTTTATGCCCTTTCTCCCTTTAGGGAATGTGGGCTCGGTGTCGGCGCCGGTGGCCGCTCCGGTGGCTCCAGAGGTTTTGGCCCCGGAGGTTTCCATCCCGTCGACTTCGGGATTTCGACCTGTGACTCCGACGAGACCATCGGAGACTCCAAGACGTGACTCTTCGTCCGGCTTCTACCTCGGCGCCGAAGCTGCCTGTGGCCCCGGATATGGCGTCGAATGGATCCGGAGATCGGCGCCGATCCTCGACTTCGGCGGATGCCATGTCGACGCCGCGTATCGAAGAGAGGCTGCACTCTAGAAGGCGTGCTGTCCTGTCTTTTGGAAGAGCAGGAATACCAACGAGTCTTGGAGGAAGGAGAGATTGAGGACTCTGGTGATGGACTTCATGGTCTGGATACAGCCAGTGGGCTGGATACTTCCCCTGAGTGGGACCTGTCATCTCCAAGGGAGTATACGGAGGAAGCTGCTACCTTTCACGCTGTGGTGAGAAAGGCGGCTAACTTTCTGGACCTGCCTTTACCGGTGGCAGAGGCGAAGCAGAATTTGCTGACTGAGGTTCTGCATCCGGCCTCTACTGCAGCGGAGCCTCTCTTGCCATTCAATGAGGCTTTGCTTGATCCGGTGTTGGAGGTGTGGAAGAAGCCAGTATCTTCCTCGGCTGTTCATAGGGCTGTGGCCAGGAGATATCGAGCTGCGCCATCTGACCCTGGCTTTCTGTCTAGACACCCTACGCCGGAGAGCTTGGTGGTGCAGGCCTCCTGTTCTTCTAGGTCAGCTCCTGGATCTTTCCCGACGGTGCCAGGGGACAGGGACTCCAAGAAGTTGGATGCACAGTCCAAGAAGATATTTTTGTCCTGCAGTATGGCGTTGAAGGCCACCAACGCGAGATACATCCATGCTCTTATGGACGACATATCATCTTCATATACGGAGCTTCCCCAAGGGCTTTTGAACATTGTTTCGGATGCCCAGGCTGCCGCAACTCAGATTATCCAGTCTGGGTTGGATACAACAGACTCGGTGGCTAGGGCGATGGGCACGGCTGTGGTGGCAAGGAGGCAGGCTTGGCTCCGCAATTCGGGGTTCTCTGCGGACGTGCAGTCGACCCTTTTGGACCTCCCGTTTGATGGGGACAAACTGTTTGGAGCCAAAGCGGATTCGGCCTTGGAAAGCTTTAAAGAAAGTAGAGCCACAGCCAAGTCACTGGGACTGCAAGCCCCTTCTTCTGCCTCCTCTAGGTTTTTTAGGAGGTTTCGTGGTTTTGGACGGGGTTCTTCCTCCTCTTCATTTCGGGGGAGATACCAACAACCTGCCTCTTCTCTCACCTTTAGATCGATTAGAGGGAGAGGTAGGGTCCGCACCAGGGGAGCTTCTCAGCAGCACTCTGCCTCTTCCTCGTCCTCTGGAGGGGTGCAGCAGGGGAAGCAGCCTTAGGCTTCCACCAGTCCCTACTCACTCCTCTCCTGTAGGGGGAAGGTTACAGCACTTTCTTCACAAGTGGCAGACTATTACATCGGACACTTAGGTTATCAGTGTTGTGGGGAAAGGCTACACCCTTCCCTTTCGGGAGTTTCCGCCCCCATCCCGCCCCGCCCGTCATATTGTTCAAAAGAACACCTCCTGTTGCTAGAACAGGAAGTTCAGATCCTCCTATTAAAGGGCGCAGTGGAGTTGGTCCCAGAGCAGGAAAGGGGTCGAGGTTGTTACTCGAGGTACTTCCTGATTCCCAAGAAGCATGGTCGGTTGAGGCCAATCCTGGACCTGAGGATCTTGAATTGGTTCCTCAAGCAGGAAAAGTTCAAGATGCTGACCCTAGCTCAGGTGCTTTTGGCGTTGAACAATGGAGATTGGATGGTGTCTGTCGACTTGCAGGAGGCTTACTTTCATATCCCGATACTCAAGTCGCACAGGAAGTATCTCCGGTTTGTGGTTGGGACGCGGCACTATCAGTTTGCGGTCCTCCCATTTGGTCTTACTTCAGCACCTCGAGTCTTCACGAAGGTGATGGCGGTGGTTGCGGCGGAGCTCAGGAGAAAGGGGATAGAAGTATTCCCTTACTTGGACGACTGGTTGATCAAAGCCAGGTCCCCGGAGCTTGTGTCACGTCATCTGCAGTCAACAACCCAGTTGTTGTTCGACCTGGGCTTTTCGGTGAACGTGCCCAAATCTCACCTAGAGCCCTCTCAACGCCTCCTGTTCATAGGGGCAGTACTGGATACAACATTGAATCGAGCCTTTCCTCCGCCTTAGCGGATTCAAGACATTCAGGCGTTGGTTCCAATGTTTCAAAGTGGAGCGGTCATTCCAGTCCTCAAGGTCCTACGTCTGCTCGGTCTGTTTGCCTCCTGCATACTGTTGGTCACGCATGCTCGCTGGCACATGAGGGCTCTTCAGTGGTGCCTCCGAAGGCAGTGGTCTCAACACAAAGGAGATCTAGAAGGTTCGGTCAAAATCTCCAGAGATGCTGCTGCGGACTTGAAGTGGTGGATTGCGGGCAACAATCTTTCACAAGGGAAGCCGTTCGCGCAGTCACCACCGGTGGCCACAGTCATAACGGATGCTTCCACTCTAGGGTGGGGAGCTCATCTGGGGGATCTGGAGGTCAAAGGGCTTTGGTCTCCAGAGAAACAGATGTTTCATATCAATCTGTTGGAGTTGCGGGCTGTACGTCTGGCTCTCAAGGCCTTCCTCCCATCCCTTCGCGGTCAGTCGGTTCAGGTCCTGACGGACAATACTACTGCTATGTGGTATATAAACAAGCAGAGAGGAGTAGGGTCGTACCTTCTCTGCAGAGAAGCTCTTCGACTATGGTCCTGGGCAAAGGACCATCAGATTTGCTTGGTAGCAAATCATCTGGCCGGAGTCTTGAATGTACGTGCGGACAGTCTCAGTCGCCATTTCTCGGCCAACCACGAGTGGCGTCTCCATCCAGATCAAGTCCGTCTAATCTTCCACATGTGGGGGTTTACTTGGATAGATCTGTTTGCCACCCGGGAGAACTCGCACTGTCCGTTATTCTGCAGCCTCCAGTATCCGGTGCAAGGAGGTTTGGGGGACGCGTTTCAGATGACCTGGTGCGACCAGTTGCTTTACGCGTTTCCCCCCATACCCTTGATTCCTCGAGTATTGAGGAAAATTCGCCAAGACCGGGCCCAAGTCATCTTAATAGCACCGGATTGGCCAAGGAGGGTGTGGTACTCCGATCTTCTCCAACTCTCATTGTGCCCTCCGCTCCGTCTCCCGCTCAGGGCAGACCTCCTCTCGCAGTCGCAGGGGCAGGTTTTACACCCCAACCTCCAGAGTCTGCACCTACATGCCTGGAGATTGAACGGGGCAACCTGAGTTCCTTCTCTCTCTCGCCTGATGTAGTGGATGTTATCTTAGCGGCCAGGCGACACTTCACTAAAACTATCTACACTAATAGGTGGTCTAAATTTGTGGTATGGTGTGGAGAGAGACAGATTGATCCCTTACGTGCTCATTTGTCAGATGTTTTATCTTTTGCTTTGTCTCTAGCGCAGAAAGGTTGTGCAGTGGCTACTATTAAAGGTTACTTGTCTGCCTTGTCAGCCTTTATTTGTCTGCCAGACCAACCATCATTGTTTAAGTCTCCTATTGTTCTTAGATTCTTGAAGGGTCTTCTAAATATATATCCTCCAAAACCATTCGTTATGCCACAATGGGATTTGTCCTTGGCCCTGACTTTCCTTATGGGGTCCCCTTTTGAGCCTATGCATTCCTGCCCCTTAAGATATTTAGTTATTAAAACAGTTTTCCTGGTGGCTATAACATCTGCAAGGAGAGTGGTGAGTTGCAGGCTTTATCAGTAAAACCCCCTTATACAACTTTTTACGGGGATAAAGTGGTGTTGAGGACCAAGGCTGCTTTCCTTCCGAAGGTTGTTTCACCCTTCCATTTGGCTCAGACAATCACTTTGTCCACGTTCTATCCTCCGCCTCATCCTTCAAAGGAAGAAGAAAGACTACATCGCTTGGACCCAAAGAGGGCGTTAAGCTTCTACATTGACAGAATGAAGATCAGGCTGGAGGATTAGCTGTTTATCGGATACGTGGGCAAGAGGAGAGGAAAGGCAGTCCACAAGAGAACACTCTCCAGGTGGGTTGTTCTTTGCATTAAAATTTGTTACTCTTTAGCAAAGAAGGATCCTCCTGATGGCATTAGAGCTCATTCCACCAGAGCTAAGTCGGCCACTTCGGCCTTGGCTAGGGGTGTTCCTGTGGTCGACATCTGCAAGACCGCAACTTGGTCGTCCCTTCACGCTTTTGTGAAGCACTACTGCTTGGATTCTGAGGTCAGAAGGGATGGCCATTTTGCACGGTCAGTGCTGCAGGATTTCTTGGTTTGACCATACAGGCACCCACCTCCGAGTGCGGTACTGCTTTGGGACTCTATTCATTAGGTGAGGAATCCACAGGTAGTTGTATCCATCAGAAGAACGAGTTACTTACCTTCGGTAACGACTTTTCTGGTGGATACATTAGCTACCTGTGGGTTCCTCACGGTCCCATCCGCCTCCCTGTTGCCTTTTTGGTCTCTCCAAGTAATCCTTGAGTGTGCTCCTCTTGGTCTTTAGGACTGCAGTAGATTTTGTATATATGGATTCCTGTATATGTATATATTACTTTGTGTATATACATATTTGGTATATTTAAATGTTTTGTTTTAAAAAGGTGCAAAAGTTTTATTAAATCTATAGACATTTTATTGTGATGTTGTGTACTTTGCAATGTTATGAGATGTTGCCTTAATCTTTCATTGCATAGGTTTATTGTTCTCATGCACGTAAAAAATGTTGGTACTGACGTCGGCACGTCGGCGAGGACTTCTTATTGCCTGTATGACGTCAGACGGCGTAGCGTGGGCTAATGTGACGTCCTCGTCGACGTGCAGAAGCTAGGAAGAAGATTTCCGTCGAATGCTGGCGCCATGGGAGTATTCATTAGGTGAGGAATCCACAGGTAGCTAATGTATCCACCAGAAAAGTCGTTACAAAAGGTAAGTAACTTGTTCTTCTAAGACGTTGATTATCACCCAGAAAGGTTTCTTATGCCTTTGTGGCTTTTCTTTATAGCGCTTTTTGGCAATACCTTGCATGGAGCATTTAAATATACCAGCTTTTACTTTGTGGATCAACAGTCTGGTCTGTGGAAAGTAGTCATCCTATTTTCAAGAAGTTGAAGAGCCCATCTTCTGTATCCACCCTCGACAAGTACTCTTCATAGAGAACCTTAGGGTTCATTTCAGGCATCTTGCCAACTGCTGCAGTTCCTCTGAAAAACAACCTCGAGACCGCAGAGGAGAAAAGACTCTTGGTTCTAGCCCTAAAATTCATAGTTTACTGCTGTAGGAAGTTGGCTCTGTATGTGCTATTTCAAAGTAAGGAATAGCATGCACAGAGTCCAAGGGTTCCCCTTGGAGGTAAGATAGTGGCAAAAAGAGATAATACTAATGCTCTGTTTTGTGGTAGTGTGGTCGAGCAGTAGGCTTATCAAAGGAGTAGTGTTAAGCATTTGTTGTACATACACATAGACAATAAATGAGGTACACACACTCAGAGACAAATCCAGCCAATAGGTTTTGTTATAGAAAAATATATTTTCTTAGTTTATTTTAAGAACCACAGGTTCAAATTCTACATGTAATATCTCATTTGAAAGGTATTGCAGGTAAGTACTTTAGGAACTTTGAATCATTACATTAGCATGTATACTTTTTACATAAAACACAATAAGCTGTTTTAAAAGTGGACACAGTGCAATTTTCACAGTTCCTGGGGGAGGTAAAGTATTGTTAGTTTTAACAGGTAAGTAAGTCACTTACAGGTTTCAGTTTTTGGTCCAAGGTAGCCCACCGTTGGGGGTTCGGAGCAACCCCAAAGTTATCACACCAGCAGCTCAGGGCCGGTCAGGTGCAAAGGTCAAAGAGGTGCCCAAAACACATAGGCTTCAATGGAGAGAAGGGGGTGCCCCGGTTCCAGTCTGCCAGCAGGTAAGTACCCGCGTCTTCGGAGGGCAGACCAGGGGGGTTTTGTAGGGCACCGGGGGGGACACAAGTCAGCACAAAAGTACACCCTCAGCAGCGCGGGGGCGGCCGGGTGCAGTGTGCAAACACGCGTCGGGTTTGTAATGGTTTTCAATGAGAGACCAAGGGGTCTCTTCAGCGATGCAGGCAGGCAAGGGGGGGGCTCCTCGGGGTAGCCACCACCTGGGCAAGGGAGAGGGCCTCCTGGGGGTCACTCCTGCACAGGAGTTCCGTTCCTTTAGGTGCTGGGGGCTGCGGGTGCAGGGTCTTTTCCAGCCGTCGGGAAATGGAGTTCAGGCAGTCGCGGTCAGGGGGAGCCTGGGGATTCCCTCTGCAGGCATCGCTGTGGGGGCTCAGTGGGGACAACTTTGGTTACTCACAGTCGTAGAGTCGCCGGAGGGTCCTCCCTGAGGTGTTGGTTCTCCACCAGTCGAGTCGGGGTCGCCGGGTGCAGTGTTGCAAGTCTCACGCTTCTTGCGGGGAGTTGCAGGGGTCTTTAAATCTGCTCCTTGTAACAAAGTTGCAGTTCTTTTGGAGCAGTGCCGCTGTCCTCGGGAGTTTCTTGTCTTTTTCGAAGCAGGGCAGCCCTCAGAGGATTCAGAGGTCGCTGGTCCCTTGGAAAGCGTCGCTGGAGCAGGTTTCTTTGGAAGGCAGGAGACAGGCCGGTAAGTCTGGGGCCAAGGCAGTTGGTGTCTTCTGTTCTTCCTCTGCAGGGGTTTTTCAGCTCAGCAGTCCTTCTTCTTGTAGTTGCAGGAATCTAAATTCTTAGGTTCAGGGGAGCCCTTAAATACTAAATTTAAGGGCGTTTTTAGGTCTGGGGGGTTAGTAGCCAATGGCTACTAGCCCTGAGGGTGGGTACACCCTCTTTGTACCTCCTCCCAAGGGGAGGGGGTCACATTCCTATCCCTATTGGGGGAATCCTCCTTCTACAAGATGGAGGATTTCTAAAAGTCAGAGTCACCTCAGCTCAGGACACCTTAGGGGCTGTCCTGACTGGCCAGTGACTCCTCCTTGTTTTTCTCATTATCTCTCCTGGACTTGCCGCCAAAAGTGGGGGCTGGGTCCAGGGGGCGGGCATCTCCACTAGCTGGAGTGCCCTGGGGCATTGTAACACGAAGCTTGAACCTTTGAAGCTCACTGCTAGGTGTTACAGTTCCTGCAGGGGGAGGTGTGAAGCACCTCCACCCAGAGCAGGCTTTGTTTCTGTCCTCAGAGAGCACAAAGGCTCTCACCGCATGAGGTCAGAAACTCGTCTCTCAGCAGCAGGCTGGCACAGACCAGTCAGTCCTGCACTGAACAATTGGGTAAAATACAGGGGGTATCTCTAAGATGCCCTCTGTGTGCATTTTTTAATAAATCCAACACTGGCATCAGTGTGGGTTTATTATTCTGAGAAGTTTGATACTAAACTTCCCAGTATTCAGTGTAGCCATTATGGAGCTGTGGAGTTCGTTTTTGACAGACTCCCAGCCCATATACTCTTATGGCTACCCTGCACTTACAATGTCTAAGGTTTTGCTTAGACACTGTAGGGGCATAGTGCTCATGCACATATGCCCTCACCTGTGGTATAGTGCACCCTGCCTTAGGTCTGTAAGGCCTGCTAGAGGGGTGACTTACCTATGCCACAGGCAGTGTGAGGTTGGCATGGCACCCTGAGGGGAGTGCCATGTCGACTTAGTCATTTTCTCCCCACCAGCACACACAAGCTGGCAAGCAGTGTGTCTGTGCTGAGTGAGGGGTCCCTAGGGTGGCATAAGACATGCTGCAGCCCTTAGAGACCTTCCCTGGCATCAGGGCCCTTGGTACCAGGGGTACCAGTTACAAGGGACTTACCTGGGTGCCAGGGTTGTGCCAATTGTGGAGACAATGGTACATTTTAGGTGAAAGAACACTGGTGCTGGGGCCTGGTTAGCAGGGTCCCAGCACACTTCTCAGTCAAGTCAGCATCAGTATCAGGCAAAAAGTGGGGGGTAACTGCAACAGGAAGCCATTTCTTTACACAAGCCCCCCCCCCAGCCCACAGGCCAGGAGACTCAGCCAAAGCTGGGAGAGTCTTCCTAGTCTGTCAGGCGAGGAAGAGTAGAGGAAATAGGCTGATTTGTTGCAGGGCCTACTCTGCCTTAAATCCTGCTGTTCAGGTCATTCCCTCTGGGGAACTGACCCACTTCCACAGTGATAGGACCTAGTCTGAATTGCCTCTTTTCTGTGTCTTTAATGTCTCCACCCATTCTCTCAATTTTGGGGTTAGAGGTATCCACCTCTGCTAATCTTATCTTAGCCAGGGTCACCCCTAGCTTACCCAAAGAGGTTACCCAGAGCTGGAGTAACCCCTCCATGACCAACAGGGTCAGGGGGCCTAACTTGCTATTTGGCATGGGGTCAGACCACCATGTCAAGGACAGTGCAGCCATAAAGGCTAACACCCAGCAGAGGCCACTGACAGCTGTCAGTGCCCAGAACCACACCTTTAGCTCTTCACCTACAAGGGAAGGGGCTAAGTTACAGGCTTCTTTGGGTTCAGGGTGCCTGTCTGCTGTATTAGAGTGGGGGGTTACCACATCTTGTAGTAAACACCCTTCTTCCACTCTTTCTTCTGTTAGCTGAGGAGCCACCCACTCAGGTTTAACAGTTGCCTGACTAGCCAGGACTTCTTGTGGGTCAGGTTGGACTTTACCAGTGCCACTTTTGGAGTTCTCCCCTACTGGAGCAGAATCTCCTTGGCTTGCTGGAACCTTGGCTAAAGGTTGTCCACCCTTCCTACACTGTTTTATTTTCTTTTTCTTCTGGGGCCTACTTGCATTTACTGCAGAGGCAGGAACTCCAGAATCCTTGGGAGAGGACTGGCACTGGACCAGTTCCTCTCTTGGGCTCTGACTAACCTCTGGGTAGTCATTTCCAAGGAGACAATCAAGGGGGAGGTCTGTACTGACTACCACCCTTCTCCAGCTAAAAGTCCCACCCACTTCTATGGGCACAAAAGCCACAGGCCTATCAGTGACCCTGTCTGGGCTAACTCTTACTCTGGCCATCTCACCTGGGATGTACTGGTTTGAGAACACCAGCCTGTCATGCACAATAGTGTGACTGCCACAAGTGTCTCTCAGGGCAGTGGCTGGGATTCCATTCACCTGTAGGTGGTGGAAGTGTCTACTTCCCTCTGGAATCTCCAACTCACCTGTTGGGCCCTTTTTCCAGTTGAAGGCTATGAAGACCTCCTCATCTGAGGAGTCATCCCCAATGGCTACACTGGTCACCCTTGGGATTTTGCTAGGGGGTTTGTTTTTGGGACAAGAAGTGTCCTTGGTGTGGTGCCCTGTCTGTCTACAGTTATGGCACCATGCCTTAGTGGCATCCCAGTTCTTACCCTGGTACCCACCTTTGTTTTGGGTTGTGTCTTGGGGCCCCCCCACCTGTTCTGGTTTTTGGGGGCCTACAGAGGACTCTTTTTCTTTGATTCTAGTGTCACCCACTTTCTCCTGGGGTGGCTTTGTAACCCCTTTCTTTTGGTCACCCCCAGTGGAAGTTTTGGTTACCCTAGTCTTGACCCAGTGGTCCGCCTTCTTTCCCAATTCTTGGGGAGAAATTGGTCCTAGGTCTACCAGATACTGATGCAACTTTTCATTGAAGCAGTTACTTAAAATGTGTTCTTTCATAAACAAATTATAAAGCCCAACATAGTCATGCACTTCATTTCCAGTTACCCAACCATCCAGTGTTTTCACTGAGTAGTCTACAAAATCAACCCAGGTCTGGCTCGAGGATTTTTGAGCCCCCCTGAATCTAATTCTATACTCCTCAGTGGAGAATCCAAAGCCCTCAATCAGGGTTCCCTTCATGAGGTCATAAGATTCTGCATCTTTTCCAGAGAGTGTGAGGAGTCTATCCCTACACTTTCCTGTGAACATTTCCCAAAGGAGAGCACCCCAGTGAGATTTGTTCACTTTTCTGGTTACACAAGCCCTCTCAAAAGCTGTGAACCATTTGGTGATGTCATCACCATCTTCATATTTAGTTACAATCCCTTTAGGGATTTTCAACATGTCAGGAGAATCTCTGACCCTATTTATGTTGCTGCCACCATTGATGGGTCCTAGGCCCATCTCTTGTCTTTCCCTTTCTATGGCTAGGATCTGTCTTTCGAAAGCCAATCTTTTGGTCATCCTGGCTAAC
The DNA here is from genome assembly GCF_031143425.1 of Pleurodeles waltl. Taxonomy (NCBI): domain Eukaryota; kingdom Metazoa; phylum Chordata; class Amphibia; order Caudata; family Salamandridae; genus Pleurodeles; species Pleurodeles waltl. The sequence goes on from NC_090446.1 coordinate 102,476,072, forward strand.
TGGATGTCCTCTTCACTGGAGTTATCCTCAGTGATTTCAGAGAGGTTGGTCTCTCCTGTGAGGGAACCAGCATCTCTGACTATTATTTTTGGAGTCTGGGCTTGAGAGGCCCTGTTCTCACTAGTTAGGACTGGTAGGGGGGAATTTTCCTCCAAGTCACTATCTTCATCCTCTGTGTTGCCATCCTCAGAGGGGTTGGCCTTTTCAAACTCTGCCAACAGCTCCTGGAGCTGTAGTTTGGAAGGTCTGGGGCCCATTGTTATTTTCTTTATTTTACAGAGTGACCTTAGCTCCCTCATCTTAAGATGGAGGTAAGGTGTGGTGTCGAGTTCCACCACATTCACATCTGTACTAGACATTATGCTTCTAAAAGTTGGAATACTTTTTAAGAATCTAAAAACTAGTTCTAGAATCTAATTCAAACTTTTACCAAACTTTTAAACTCTAAAAGAAATGCTAACAGGGACTAACACAAGGCCCTAGCAGGACTTTTAAAAATTTAGAAAAATAGTTCAAATTGCAAAAATCAATTTCTAATGACAATTTTTGGAATTTGTCGTGTGATCAGGTATTGGCTGAGTAGTCCAGCAAATGCAAAGTCTTGTACCCCACCGCTGATCCACCAATGTAGGAAGTTGGCTCTGTATGTGCTATTTCAAAGTAAGGAATAGCATGCACAGAGTCCAAGGGTTCCCCTTAGAGGTAAGATAGTGGCAAAAAGAGATAATACTAATGCTCTATTTTGTGGTAGTGTGGTCGAGCAGTAGGCTTATCAAAGGAGTAGTGTTAAGCATTTGTTGTACATACACATAGACAATAAATGAGGTACACACACTCAGAGACAAATCCAGCCAATAGGTTTTGTTATAGAAAAATATCTTTTCTTAGTTTATTTTAAGAACCACAGGTTCAAATTCTACATGTAATATCTCATTTGAAAGGTATTGCAGGTAAGTACTTTAGGAACTTTGAATCATTACATTAGCATGTATACTTTTTACATAAAACACAATAAGCTGTTTTAAAAGTGGACACAGTGCAATTTTCACAGTTCCTGGGGGAGGTAAAGTATTTTTAGTTTTAACAGGTAAGTAAGTCACTTACAGGTTTCAGTTTTTGGTCCAAGGTAGCCCACCGTTGGGGGTTCAGAGCAACCCCAAAGTTATCACACCATCAGCTCAGGGCCGGTCAGGTGCAAAGGTCAAAGAGGTGCCCAAAACACATAGGCTTCAATGGAGAGAAGGGGGTGCCCCGGTTCCAGTCTGCCAGCAGGTAAGTACCCGCGTCTTCGGAGGGCAGACCAGGGGGGTTTTGTAGGGCACCGGGGGGGACACAAGTCAGCACAAAAAGTACACCCTCAGCAGCGCGGGGGCGGCCGGGTGCAGTGTGCAAACACGCGTCGGGTTTGTAATGGTTTTCAATGAGAGACCAAGGGGTCTCTTCAGCGATGCAGGCAGGCAAGGGTGGGCTCCTCGGGGTAGCCACCACCTGGGCAAGGGAGAGGGCCTCCTGGGGGTCACTCCTGCACAGGAGTTCCGTTCCTTTAGGTGCTGGGGGCTGCGGGTGCATGGTCTTTTCCAGCCGTCGGGAAATGGAGTTCAGGCAGTCGCGGTCAGGGGGAGCCTGGGGATTCCCTCTGCAGGCATCGCTGTGGGGGCTCAGGGGGGACAACTTTGGTTACTCACAGTCCTAGAGTCGCCGGAGGGTCCTCCCTGAGGTGTTGGTTCTCCACCAGTCGAGTCGGGGTCGCCGGGTGCAGTGTTGCAAGTCTCACGCTTCTTGCGGGGAGTTGCAGGGGTCTTTAAATCTGCTCCTTGTAACAAAGTTGCAGTTCTTTTGGAGCAGTGCCGCTGTCCTCTGGAGTTTCTTGTCTTTTTCGAAGCAGGGCAGCCCTTAGAGGATTCAGAGGTCGCTGGTCCCTTGGAAAGCGTCGCTGGAGCAGGTTTCTTTGGAAGGCAGGAGACAGGCCGGTAAGTCTGGGGCCAAGGCAGTTGGTGTCTTCTGTTCTTCCTCTGCAGGGGTTTTCCAGCTCAGCAGTCCTTCTTCTTGTAGTTGCAGGAATCTAAATTCTTAGGTTCAGGGGAGCCCTTAAATACTAAATTTAAGGGCGTGTTTAGGTCTGGGGGGTTAGTAGCCAATGGCTACTAGCCCTGAGGGTAGGTACACCCTCTTTGTGCCTCCTCCCAAGGGGAGGGGGTCACATTCCTATCCCTATTGGGGGAATCCTCCTTCTACAAGATGGAGGATTTCTAAAAGTCAGAGTCACCTCAGCTCAGGACACCTTAGGGGCTGTCCTGACTGGCCAGTGACTCCTCCTTGTTTTTCTCATTATCTCTCCTGGACTTGCCGCCAAAAGTGGGGGCTGGGTCCAGGGGGCGGGCATCTCCACTAGCTGGAGTGCCCTGGGGCATTGTAACACGAAGCTTGAACCTTTGAAGCTCACTGCTAGGTGTTACAGTTCCTGCAGGGGGAGGTGTGAAGCACCTCCACCCAGAGCAGGCTTTGTTTCTGTCCTCGGAGAGCACAAAGGCTCTCACCGCATGAGGTCAGAAACTCGTCTCTCAGCAGCAGGCTGGCACAGACCAGTCAGTCCTGCACTGAACAATTGGGTAAAATACAGGGGGTATCTCTAAGATGCCCTCTGTGTGCATTTTTTAATAAATCCAACACTGGCATCAGTGTGGGTTTATTATTCTGAGAAGTTTGATACTAAACTTCCCAGTATTCAGTGTAGCCATTATGGAGCTGTGGAGTTCGTTTTTGACAGACTCCCAGCCCATATACTCTTATGGCTACCCTGCACTTACAATGTCTAAGGTTTTGCTTAGACACTGTAGGGGCATAGTGCTCATGCACATATGCCCTCACCTGTGGTATAGTGCACCCTGCCTTAGGTCTGTAAGGCCTGCTAGAGGGGTGACTTACCTATGCCACAGGCAGTGTGAGGTTGGCATGGCACCCTGAGGGGAGTGCCATGTCGACTTAGTCATTTTCTCCCCATCAGCACACACAAGCTGGCAAGCAGTGTGTCTGTGCTGAGTGAGGGGTCCCTAGGGTGGCATAAGACATGCTGTAGCCCTTAGAGACCTTCCCTGGCATCAGGGCCCTTGGTACCAGGGGTACCAGTTACAAGGGACTTACCTGGGTGCCAGGGTTGTGCCAATTGTGGAGACAATGGTACATTTTAGGTGAAAGAACACTGGTGCTGGGGCCTGGTTAGCAGGGTCCCAGCACACTTCTCAGTCAAGTCAGCATCAGTATCAGGCAAAAAGTGGGGGGTAACTGCAACAGGAAGCCATTTCTTTACAACTGCTTTGAACAGTAGTCTATCCTAGAGCTGTGCCTGAAGATCTTCTATCAGTTACTTCAAGCCACAAGAAAACAGTGCAAAGATATTTGAGTGTCAGTTAAAAATGTTTTTCCTGTTGGAGTACACACTGTCCTCCATTACAAAGACAACTTTTTGGGATAGTTCTTGTAATTTGGCACCACTTCAGATTGCACTGGCTTAGTTTATGTAAGCACCATCCTAATGCCAAAGGTTTGACTCTACATAACAATGCGTAAATGCACCTCCTAGTGAAAAGTGGCATCACACGCAATTTTTAAAGTTTTAAAGTTCTGAGAGTCACCGTTTTGGTTACTACAACAAGCAAGCTAAGCTATAACTTTGCTTAAAAGGGGAAATGCTTTATGAGCCTCAGGGCGCCAAATGGAGTTTGTAGTGCCAAACCTCTCAATTAGATGGTGCCAGCAATCTTTAATTGAGCTATCATCTGGCTTTCCGCTAACATTTCCCTTTCAGGTGTGAACAAAAACAAGCATTGGCAAAGCCATTAAGTCTCACCTATACAAGAGCTATTGGCTTTGGAGGTATGTTTTGCCATGTCGTACTCTAGTGTGGCTGCTGTTCAGCAAGGCTAAATGTTAATGTCAAGGAGTGTCAGAGTGGAGTAGCGATTAGAGTGTTGTAGTGTGGATTTGTTAGAGTGTCGTTAAGTGGAGTAGGAGGAGTAGTAGAGGGGAGTAGAGTTCAGTGGCAGAGAGTGTTATAGAGTGGAGCGGGGTGGAATAGTGTGGAGTGGGTTGGAGTGGATTTGGGTGGGTTGGATTGGAGTGGGCAGGACTGGATTCATTAGATTGGAGTAGTGTGGATTGGACTGGAGTGGGGTGGATTGGATTGGAGTTGAATGGATTGGTTTGGGTGGATTGTATTGGAGTTTAATGGATTGGAGTGGGATGGAGTGGGGTGGGGTGGATTGGAGTAGAGAAGGGTGGGCCGGATGGATTGGATTGGGGTGGACTGAACTTGGATGGGGGTGGGGTGCATTGAATTGGGATATAATGGGATGCATTGGAGTACAGAGTGATGGATTGGAGTGGGGTGTATTGGACTGGAGTGGGATGGATTCAAGTGGGATGGATTAGATTGGGTAGGCTGCAGTGAGATGGATTGGATTGGAGTAGGGTGGGGTGGATTAGAGTAGAGTAGGGTGGACTGGAGTCGAGTGGGGTGGATTGGAGTGGGTGAGGCAGATTGGGGTGGGGTAGGGTGGGATAGGCAGGTTGGATTAGATTGGATTGAAATGAGGTGAGGTGGATTGGATTGGTGTGGGGTGAATTGGGTTGGTGTGTAGTGGATCAGAAAGTGCTGGGGTGGATTGGATTGGGGTGGATTGCAATGAGGCGAGGTGGAGTGGACTGGGTGGGGTGAAATGGATTGGTGTTGGGTGAATTGGATTGGCATGGGGTGAATTGGATTGGCGTGGGGTGAATTGGAGTGGTGTGGGGTAAATTGGGATGGAATGGGGTGGGCTATAGTTGGGTGGACCAGATTGGGGTAGATCGGATTGAATGGGATGAATTGGATTGGGTGGGTTGGAGTGGGGTTGGGTGGGGTGGGGTGGATTGAATTGGAGTGGGGTGGATTTGATTGATGTGGGGCGATTGTATTGGTGTGGGGTGGATTGGATTGGAGTGGGGTGGATTGGTCTGGTGGTGGGTGGATTGGATAGGTGTGGGTTGGATTGCAGAGGAGTTGATCATATTGAGTAGGGTGGATTGGAGTGGGCTGGGGTGGATTGGACTGGAGTGTGGTGGATTAAATTGAAGTGGGATGGACTGAATTTAGGGTGGGGTAGATTGGATCGATGTGGCATAGATTAGGGTGGTTTGAAGTGGAATGGATTGGACTGGAGTAGGATGGATTAGTGTGAACTGGATTGGACTGTAGTGGGTGGATTAAAGTAGATTGGAGTGGGATGGATTGAGGTGGTGTGGGTGGATGGATTTGAGTGAGGTGTATTGGGCAGCAGTGGACTTGATTAGCGTGGAGTGGATTTGAGTGGATGGATGGGAGTGAAGTGGTTTGAACTGGAGAAGGGTGGATTGGAGTGAGGTGGATTGGAGTGGTGCTGATTGGACTGGAGTGGGGTGAATTGGATTGTATTGGATTGGGATGAGGTGTATTGGATTAGTGTGGGGTGGACTGGATTGTATTGGGTGGATTGGAGTAGGTCGAATTGGGATGGAGTAAGGTGGATCGGGGTGAAATGACATAGAATGGGGTGGATTGGATTGGGAGAGGTGGATTGGATTGATGTGGAGTAGATGGGATTGGTGTGGGGTGAATTGGATGGGTGTGGGGCGGATTGGATTGGATTGGAGTGTGGTGAATAGTATTGTATTGGAGCAGACTGGAGTGGGGCAGATAGTTTTGGATTGGAGTGGGGTGGATAGGAGAGGGGGAGATTGTTTTGGATTGGAGTGGGGGTATATTGGAGTGAGGCAGAGTGGGACAGATTGTTTTGGATTGGAGTGGGGCAGACTGGAGTATGTCAGATTGTTTTGGATTAAAGTGGGTCAAATTGGAGTGAGGCAGATTAGAGTGGGGAAGATTGTTTTGGATTGGGGTGGGGCAGATTGTTTTGTATTGCAGTGGGGCAAATAGGAGTGGGGCAGATTGGTTTGGATTGGTGTGCAGCAGATTGCAGTGGGCAGATTGCTTTGGATTAGAGTGGGACAGATTGTTTTGGACGGGAGCAGATTGGAGTGGGATAGATGGGAGTATGACATATTCTTTTAGATTAGAGTGGGGCATATTGTTTTGGATTGGAGTGGGGCAGATTGTTTTGGATTGGAGTGGGGTGAACTGGGGTGGGACAGATTATATTGCAGTGGGTTGGGAGGATTGGTGCGGGGTGAGGTGGGGTGTAATGATGTGTACTGTACGATTATGTGTTAGAGCATAATTTCAGAAATTACACATAACAAAGAAACAATGTTGCTTTGCAATATTTTGAACAAGATAATCGTCCTCTTTTGAGAATAGCGCTCACAAGGAAAACAAAAGAAAATATGAGTGCAAAGTGAGAAAAAGACGACTTGGCAAAACAAAAGAAAGTTAGTTATAAAAAAATAAAACGTTGAAATTTTGTTTGTCCTGCTGGGCACATTTTTCCCAGTCACAAGCCTTTTGTTTGCAGGGTACTAGAAGTTAAAAAGAATGTAATAGTACCTCAATCACATCGGGAGCAGCGGACAGGCACTGATTAAGTTGAAACAATCATTACTAGGTTTCTGCTCCACATGGAGGAACGGAAATGGTGTTTCGCCTGAAGTTACTAATTATGAGGCCGTAAAGGAGAGTGCCATGCAAGCCAACAAATGGTAAGTGACAGGAAGGCTCCAAGCCCTCTACTGTACACAAAAGAGTCTTTCAACTGAAACGGATGCGCTAGAGCTTGCATTCTCAGGCTCGACCCTAAAAACTGTTGGCGCTACCACACTTGCTAGAGAGATCTATGTTTCGTCTAGTCACAGACAGGCTTGACGCATCATAAAGTAGCACAGAGGTCTTCTACAAAAGCACAACTTATATGTAGATGGCTCATGAAGTTAATTCTTTTGTCACAGAGTTACGTTTTAAATCCTGACTTTGCATTTCTCCAGACTAAGCACTCTCAACTTATAATGTTTGGCAGTATAAATGATATGTGGCTTTCACTAACCTTCATAACATTTCTTGTCCATTGTTTGCACAAGCAAAGCACTCTGACACAACATTGAGAGTAGCGTTGTAAAAGAAATTACATAAGAAGATACATTTTTACGTGTGTGAAGTGATAGCAAGCTGAGTGCCTTTGTTTCCCTCTGTTAGTGTTAGGTGTTAGGCTCGAGATAGTTCCGAGCTATGATGAGACTCCAACAAAAGGAGGACTGATGCCCCTTTAAGATGACTTTGTGTTGGACTCCAGAAAGTTAATATAAAAAATCGTTGAGACTCTGAAGGTTGCTGCTCTGAGTTGAAAGTGAAGGCAGTTTACCTTGGGACAAATTCAGCATAATTCACTGGAGCCAGCCCATCCCAGATCCTGTTCAGTATTAGTTGCCAGAGCCAGCATCTGACTGGATTTCCCTCATTTCCTGCACTGGGATTAGCACTGTATTTTATTACTCATATGGTTTGAGTTTTCCCTAAACACATTGTCAGTCTAGAAAACATATCTTGCGATCAACATTTAAAAAAAATAAACTATACTTTATTGTTTTTTTTCCGTAACATCACAGAGGGTTCCATTACAAGTTGCCTGAGTGGTATTTCCAGGCAGCATAGTGTTCCAGGCAACCTAACGTGCCCCAGTGTGTTTCTGCTTGTTATTATCAGGTCAGCAGATTGCTTACCTGATAATTATGGGACCAATGACATCTGTGTAGCTGCAGAGGCTGGCTGCATTTGCTGTGACTGTCCCTGCATGGGGAAGCAGAAGAAGATCCCACCCAGGTTAAGTAAATAAGCATTGGCAAAGACAATAGGTCTCCCCTATGCAAGAGCTGTAGATGCAATTTGTTTTAGCCATGTTATACACCAGCATGGCTGCTGTTCAGCATGGATAAAAGTTAGTACCCTAGAGGAGAGTCCCATGGAATGTTGTAGAGTGGAATGGCGAACAGTGAAGTAGAGTCTTATAGCATGCAGTGTCAGAGAGTGTCATATATAGGGGTGGCATAATGTGGAGTCGCGTAGAGTTGCATACACTGGAGTGGCATAGAGTAGAGTGGACTGGTGTTGAGTGCATTGGTGTAAAGTGTTGCAGAGTAAAACGGCATAGAGTGCAGCAGCTTTGAATATAGCAGCATACAATGCAGCATCGTAGAATGCAGTGGTGTAGGTTAGAGTGGTGCATAGTAAAGTGGAGTGGCGCAGAGTAGAGTGGCATAGAGTGGTGCAGAGGGGTGTGCCATAGAGTTTAGTGATGCAGGGGGCAGTGGCACAGAGTAGAGTTGAGTGGCATACAGTGCAAAGCAGGGTTGAGTGGCATAGAGAGCAGTGGCGCAGAGTAGCATATATTAGTGAGAGTATAGTATAGCAGGGTAGAGTGCAGTGGCATAGAGTCCAGTGCACAGTGGAGTAGTGCAGAGTATAGTAGTGTAGGGTTCAGTGGTGGAGAGTGCAGTTTTGCAGAGTAGGGTGTGAAAGTGCAGTGGTGGATTGGAGTAGAGTGGCATATAGAGCAGTGGTGCAAGTACAGTACTGTGCAAAGTAGAGTACAGTGACATAGAGTGCAGTTGTGTAGAGTGCTGTGGTTAAGAGCAGAATGACATAGAGTGGAGCTGCGCAGACTGAGTAGAGTGACGTAGAGTAGATTGTTTCTGAGTAGAGTCAGGTGGCATACAGTGGAGTTGTGCAGGGAAGAGTGCAGTTGCGTAGAGTGGCATAGAGTGCAGTGGTGTAAAGATGTAGAGAGTGCAGTGGCATACTGCAGTGGTGCAGTGAGTCACTGCAGTAAACAAGTGCCCTTGGAAGACAGCACCTTACATTTGACTTTGATCTTTGAATGCACAGCAAAAGCGACAAGATAAGGACAAGCCTGTTTACAGAAAGGGAGTTTGTTGTAGAATACAATAAACACACTTTAGGCAATGGGAGGGACAAACTGAACCTGGAGAGCCTAAAGCAAATAAAGCCAGCAAATAGAAAGCCAGAAAATACATTCCTAGATATTTTTGAAAGTCCCCAAGATGTCTTTAGCAAACCAAACAGCTGCGATGTCTGGTAAGCTGCAACCTAAAAAGGAACTTGTCTTGCAAGCCCTTGACTTGTCCCCATGGAAAACAAGCATTGGAAAAGCCAATTGGCCTTGACTGTTGGTGAGCTTTTAGGTTTGGCAATTGTGTGGTGGTGGTGGGTTCAGTGGTGAACGAGAAGGTGGGTATTTGGTGGAGAGCAGCAAGTGATTAAAAGAATAAACCAAACAGCACAAACAAATCACCTTTCTCCTGCTTCTAAAAAGCAAAGCAGTGCAAGATGGCTGTAAACATCCATTTATTTTGCCAAAGAATCAGATTTGTGTCCTCTGCAATTAGAGGACTAAAATCTGTCTCCTGCGTTGGTTCTTTACATTGGATTTCCGCGATTCTAGATGGATAGAGCGTGTGCCTTTGGGAGCAAATGAACCAACTCCCATAGCACTTTTAACTATTTTCAGAGAAGTAGGTAAAGGGGAAGAAGCAAAACGGATGGGGGTTTAAGAGAGGGATGTTTAAAACTAAAACGGACAGAAGGTGGGAGTGGGGGATGGATAAAATTAAGAGATGGAGGGTGAGAGGGAGTTAAAACAAATTGGATAGAGGTTGTGACATGGATGGAGGGTGGGAGGAAGTAATAAAGCCATCACGGACAGAGAGTGAGTGGAATAAAACAAATAGTACCTCAATCACACGACAATGGATGGCGGCAGAAGAAGGGAACTAATAAAACTAATACAACTAAATCAGTTTGTGCTTGGTTCATGTGCCACAGAATGAAAAGGAAGTAACACCTATCAAGCGCTGCCCAATTAGAAGGCAGCAAAGAAGAGTGACAATGATGCTAACAAATGGTAAACAGTGGATGGTTTCCAACCCCATTACTTAACACAAAAGTCTTGCAAGCAAAAGCGCATGAGCTAGAGCATGCTCACGTAAGCAAGACCTATAAGTGATCCCCAACCATTTACTACCTTCTTTATGCAAGTGGTAAACAGCGGCCAATTTGGGCCTGTTGTTTTCTTTTGAAGGATGAGAAACATGCAGAATTTGACACTGTATTGCTGATTTTACATGTTATTCTCTATTCTGGAGGAAACAACGTTGATCCCCGTTATCTCACGTATCTATTTCACCCATGACTGAAATTCCAGCCACAGTATCGCCCATTGGAAATAATGGGGAACTCGTAATGAAGCCCAGAGTAGTCGACTCCCTGTCACAACCAGCATAGAGAGTGGGACTGAGAACATTAAAAAATGCCAACAAAATAAAGGGATGCACTGCTGTGTCTCACACTTCCTCATCCAACACACTGCCAAGCACTGCGTCCCATATCATAATTATTTCACCTTGTTGGTCAAGACATGCACTCAAAGTAAAGAGAACACACTTCAACTACACACCTATATGGTGTTGTGTGCTATTGATGTGGATCAGCCCTTTAACGTCCTTTATATGGATAATAAGGTGCAAACAGAAGTTAAAACAAACTCAACGCTGCAAGCTCAAGATAGGAGAAGCGACCACAGATACTACAACAAAAGTAACTATTTCTTTCTACATGCAGTTCTGCATCCTCATTTTGCATGCTGTTTAAGAAAGCCTAAACTCACTATATTCTTAAAACCCTATTAGAAAGATTGTCCTTAATGTACAACTATTGGTTGTTTCCTTCTTCTTCTTTCTATCAAATGATCCTCTCCTTACCTTTCATCCTCTGCATGCCTCCTCTCTCTGAGTATAGCCTACTCTAAGTAACATGACTTACAGCCTTATTTTCTATTACTGTATTGAAAATTGAACTCACCTCATTTCATATATCTCAAATTCTCCTTTGAAACCATATTCCTGAAACCCTATACTTAATCTCCTGTAACTTATGTGTTCACCCCACCAACTATCTTCATTAACTTAACTACTCCTCTCCAATGATTACACCTAACTCCTATCAATTCTTTGACAGAAACAAGAGCAAGTGTGTTGAATAGTTTCAATGAGAGCACAAGGCGGATCCCAGTGACCAATAACCAGTGGATTTACCACTGATCTTGGGTTCTGGAGGAGAGTGCTACTCACAGCAGCGTACGTTAGGGTAATAAATGCTATATAAATGCAATTACAACACAATACAATTAAACCAGTGTAAACAGAAGAATGCAACCATTGCTTGTAACAGTCTAGTAACATCTGAGTGTAGCACACAACAAAAGAAAATAATTAAACAAATTGATCTTCCCTAGTCTAATTTTTTGCACTTAAAATAGCCATCCAAGTGTCCTACTGTCCATGTGTGACTTCTTTTTCTAATAGTTAACGTCCACTACAAGACACATTTGTTTTGTCAGTTTATTAGCAGGTATCTAAATGACACAAATGGGAGGTCAGTTTCCAACAGATCTTTGGTTCATAAGGATGTTAAGGCACAATTCAGGAACATCGTCCATAAGTTCATTAAGGTCCTGATTTATTTTTCCCCAGATGTGATGTTTGTGGGAGGAACTGTGAGCATGTCTCAGTTTGTGTGTGTACTTTAAGAATACAATTTTCATAGCTACATATTGTTCTAGCAAGCCTAGTTTTAGCCTAATCTTGACCTTGCAGTGACCTTTGTAGTAGTTTGAACAAGGGTCTATGTAATTTACTTTGAGATATGTTTGAAAAGAGCCAAGTATATCAGGAAACACCTCTGCACCATAGGCAAGTGTGTGAATGATTTTGATTTTGTCACTTTAACTATGGGAATTAGTGATGGATTTCTGGTTATTCACATCAAGGCATTAAATGCTAAGCATAATGAAAACACTTTTAGTTTGAGGGAACTTAGATGTTGTTGGTGACCCCCACGTTCTTCAAACCAACTGCCCTAAAATTTGTATTTTGTGTTGCTTTAAGATGTCACAAGCTGGTCTTGTGAACTTTCCTCATGAAGATGACGATTTTTATTATGTCAAGATTTATGGTCCTTTTGTATGTCTGACAGAAAGAATAAGCACATTTGAGAACCTGAAGGCTAACCCTGTGAGATTTAATTTGAGATAACTAATGTGCTGATGACCAATTCCAGGAGTATGAGAGCAGGCATCATCAAGCTGAATGCTCAAGTTGGCAATGTTTCAGTTAAAAATTAATGGAGCAAGGAAGCACCCTTGCTTTCAGCCTCTGTATGTGTGGATTTTGGTATAGATGGTTTGAACTGTGCCTAGCTTGTTCGGCGCCCAGTATCTGTGTGTAGTAGCTGGATAGCTAGTGAAAGGTGAGGTAGAATATGCCCGTTATCAACCTTTTTCCACCGCATATTTTGTTACCTTGGTCAAAGGCCATGCTGAAGTCTTAGTACAGAGTCGTAGTACTTGCAGTCGCTTGAAAGGCCATTTGATTGATAGGTATTACATTTAGGCTCCTTTCCCAAGCCTCTAAATCCTTCAGTAAGAGGTTAGCAAAACATTTAGGCACTGCATCCTGTAGAGGTACTATCCTGTAGATTGTTGGGTTTGAAGTAGACTTTTTTTTTATAGCTGGTCTACAATATTGAGCCCTTTTGAAGCTGAGATGGACAGAAATGCTCAGGCAGTGTGAAAAAAGGAACACAATTTTCACACTCATACATCCAGATCCTGTTTGTATAGGGTGTTAGAAATGGGGTCTTTGGTTGACAGTCAGATTACCCTCTATTCAAGCAAGGACCCTCACTCCTTAACTTACAACTATTGGTTGTTTCCTTCTTCTTCTTTCTATCAAATGATCCTCTCCTTACCTTTCATCCTCTGCATGCATCCTCTCTCTGAGTATAGCCTACTCTAAGTAACATGACTTACAGCCTTATTTTCTATTACTGTATTGAAAATTGAACTCACCTCATTTCATATATCTCAAATTATCCTTTGAAACCATATTCCTGAAATGCTATACTTAATCTCCTGCAACTTATGTGTTCACCCCTCCAACTATCTGCATTAACTTACCTACTTCTCTCCAATGATTACACCTAACTCCTATCAATTCTGTGACAGAAACAAGAGCAAGTGTGTTAAATAGTTTCCATGAGAGCACAAGGCATATCCCAGTGACCAATAACCAGTGGATTTACCACTGATCTTGGGTTCTGGAGGAGAGTGACCCTTGTCAGGGTAGGTAAAAGAGATTCACCCTCAGCTAACCCCTGCTTACTCCCTTGGTAGCTTGGCAGAGCAGTAGGCTTAACTTCAGAGTGCTAGGTGTAAAGTATTTGTACCAACACACACAGTAACTTTAATGAAAACACTACAAAATGACACAACACTGGTTTAGAAAATAGGAAATATTTATCTAAACAAAACAAGACCAAAACGACAAAAATCCACCAAAGACAAGTCAAGTTATGAATTAAAAAGCAAAAAGAGTCTTCATGTAGTTTTAAATACACACTAACACTGTTATTGTGAAAATGTACTTTAAGTGCGTCAAAAATAACCCTGCACAGGCGAGTGTGTGTGTCAAGAAGGGCTTGCGATACGTCGACTTCATTCACGAGTGAGACCTTGCGTCGTTTCTCCTTTCGTCGGGTCGGGGCACGTTGTTTTGTCTTTCCGCAGGAGAGTGATGCTTCGATCCAGTCCGCATTCTCAGGTCCGGGCAGGCCTTGCGTTGTTTTTACAAGACCAGCGGTGCTTGCATCGGAAATCCAGCCGCACGATGATCTGAAAACCACGCAGCACGGGTTGCGATCTCACCAGCCTCCGTCAGTGATGCTGCACGTTGTTTCTCCAGCTCCGTGCATCGATTAATCGGTCGCGTTGCAGGCAAGCGCTGATTTTCAGCCGTGAATCCGGCAGCGCGTCGATTTTTCAGTCACAGATCGGAGTTGCGTCGATCTTTTCCCACCACAGCGTTCTGTACGTAGATGTCTTGCTCTTAGGCTGCCAGCTTCTCCTTTCAGGGTACCAGGAACTGGATGGGTACCACAGGGCAGAGTAGGAGTCTCTCCAGAGACTCCAGGTGCCAGCAGAGAGAAGTCTGCTCGTCCCTGAGACTTCAAACAACAGGAGGCAAGCTCTAAATCAAGCCCTTGGAGATCTTCACAAGCAGGAAGGCACAAAAAGTCCAGTCTTTTGCCCTCTTTCTCTGGCAAAAGCAGTAACTGCAGGATAGCTCCAGAAAGCACAGGCAGGGCAGCTCTTCTTCCTCAGCTCTTCAGCTCTTCTCCAGGCGAGGTTCCTTTTGGTTTCCAGAAGTGTTCTAAAGTCTGTGGTTTTGGGTGCCCTTCTTATACCCAATTTCTCCTTTGAAGTAGGCCTACTTCAAAGTAAAGTCTCTTTTGAATGTGAAATCCTGCCTTGCCCAGGCCAGGCCCCAGACACTCACCAGGGGGTTGGAGACTGCACTGTGTGAGGGCAGGCACAGCCCTTTCAAGTGTGAGTGACCACTCCTCCCTTCCCTCCTAGCACAGATGGCTCATCAGGAAATGCAGACTACACCCCAGCTCCCTTTGTGTCACTGTCTAGTGTGAGGTGCAACCAGCCCAACTGTCAAACTGACCCAGACAGGGAATCCACAAACAGGCAGAGTCACAGACATGGTATAAGCAAGAAAATGCTCACTTTCTAAAAGTGGCATATTCAAACACACAATCTTAAAATCAACTTTACTAAAAGATGTATTTTTAAATTGTGAGCTCAGAGACCCCAAACTCCACATGTCCATCCGCTCCCAAAGGGAATCTACACTTTAATCTGATTTAAAGGTAGCCCCCATGTTAACCTATGAGAGGGGCAGGCCTTGCAACAGTAAAAAACGAAGTTAGCAATATTTCACTGTCAGGACATATAAAACCTACCTTAACCATACACTGCACCCTACCCTTGGGACTACCTAGGGCCTACCTTATGGGTGCCTTACATGTAAGAAAAGGGAAGGTTTAGGCCTGGTAAGTGGGTACACTTGCCATGTCGAATTTACAGTTAAAACTGCACACACACACACTGCAGTGGCAGGTCTGAGACATGATTACAGAGCTACTTATGTGGGTGGCACAACCAATGCTGCAGGCCCACTAGTAGCATTTGATTTACAGGCCCTGGGCACCTCTAGTGCACTTTACTAGGGACGTACTAATAAATCACTGGTTAGCAGTGGTAAAGTGCCCATAGTAACAAAAACAGCAAAATCAGAGTCCAGCACACATCAATTACTTGGGGAACAGAGGCAAAAAGTTAAGAGAGACCACACCAAGGATGAAAAGTCTAACATAGGGCATCTGATAAGGCACTAGGGCCTTCATTACGACCTTGACGGGCGGCTTCAGCCGGCCGCCAAGATCGGACAGCCGGGCGGCCGCCACGGCCATTTGGAGATCCCCGCCGGCCCAGCGGGGATCTCGGCTGCAACACAGGAGCCGACTCCAAATCCTATGCAGACAGTGAAAAGCTCCATGGGGCCCTGTCAGGGGGCCCCTGCACTGCCCATGCCGGTGGCATGGGCAGTCCCAGGGGACCCGCGATTCCCCTTTCTGCCAGCCTTTTCCTTGCGGTTCAAACCGCCAGGAAAAGGCTGGCGGGAGGGGGACTCGTAATCCCCTGGGCAGCGCTGCCCTGGCGGATTACAACCGCCGGGGCCATTGTGGCGGAAAACCGCCGGCCCCGGCGGTGCGACCGCGGCAGAGAAGCACCGCCAGCCTGTTGGCGGTGCTCCCGTCAAAACAGCGGGTTGTAATGAGGGCCTAGGTCCGGAGACACTGTCTTTTCTACTTTTCTTTATACTTCATTTGGTCCTGATATATTCTATTGACAAGGGCATAGTGGACAATTTGTAGAAGGAGTCATTAGTAAAGTGAGGGTACCCTCATATTGCATGCTGATATTGTTTACCTATGCATCATGGGTTAAAGTTGCCATTCGCCTGGGTGGGACCTTTTCCATTGAGTTTATAGTGAACCCACATTTTCTTTGATTTTTACTTCTACAAGTGTCAAAAGCTCAAGCAATATGTGTTCCTCTTGGTTACTTTTAGTCTCCCAGATAGGATTTTTGTACTCTTTACGTAGTAAGTTGTTCTTCAGCAGCTGAATGGCCTTGTCTGCATTATTATTTATTTTTCTGATCTCCCAGTGAAATATGAGTCTCTTTTCCCTCAGTGATTTCGGATACCAACAACTTTGTAACTTGTTCTTGGCCTGTGTTCAACTGTTGACATCCCCTTCTTGTGAAAGGATAGGTAACAAGGATAGGTAACAGTTGGGTCTGAATCACCTTCCAAGCTGCAGTTGTATCAGATTCCAGTGACCTAATGCGGAGTGGTACCTCTTCCATGAATAATATTTACTAATCACCTTAAAGTTCCATCTGACCTTATACCAGGAGGCCTGGTTGTTACAGATTCCATGTAATTTTTCCATATTCTTGTTTGTGTTGGCAATAGTCATCTGCAGGAGTTTGAGTGCCTGGTGGCCTGAACTTTCATGGAAAGATAACTGTGAGTCTCCAAGTTGATCCTTTCTCTGTGCCCTAATTTCTTGGGTTGGTTTCCCCATTCTGGCATTTTCTTCAAAATACTGGTTGTCTCTCAATGGAGTAAGAATGAGATGCAAGTTAAAATCGCCGGTGATGATCGAGGTGTTCTGTCTCTCTCAAAGTTTTTTGAGTACAGATGAAATTAAGATTTTGTGCACCAGAACGAGATAACTTTGGGATGTGAAAGAATTTTCATCAGGCCATCCAAATTTCAAGAGCGAAGATATGCAGTTGTGTTTGGTTTTACAAGCCATTTGAACAGATGCATTGGGCTTGAATCATTTGGTCAATGTATTCTCTCAGTGTGTAGGGCTACAGTGAGCCTCCCATAGTCCATCTCTTGTCACCTTCTCCTAACTTGCAGCGTCTTCCTTGAGAAGGGTCACCAGGACCTGCGTGGTTTCTGAGTATTGTCAGTCTTACAATTGTGGTTTTTGATGTTGTCAGTCTCAAATGTCCTGGATGAATCGTGGTTCCGATGATCATTGAGTAAGTACTGAATAGCTTTCTTTTTGTGTCTGAGACAGTTTGATCCCCCATTTGCCAAAGATTTTGTTTTTCGAGAGAACAATGCTACCTATCTATTCTGCAATCCGAGTGACTATTGTAGACTCATTCTATTTCCGAGCCCAGTGGTGGGTGGAACTGAACAGTTGCTAAATGGATGAAGGACAAATGATATAAATATTAATGTGTGGCAAGTAGTTTTGAGATGTTATCTGTCCACCTGTTTTCTGGAGTTATATTGTGAGTAAAAGATGGTAATCAGCTTGCCAGTACTTGTGCACGCAGTGTTTTTACGAATACTGTTAACTGAGGTAAGATCATGTATTTGTCTTTGTAGAAGACATGCAAAGACTAACAATGTTTTGATGATAGGGAAAGTCTTCAATGACTAAGGCAGTAGGCAGCGTCAGAATTTCTACAACAAAGTGGTTTCATTCTTCCTGGCATTGTTTGAATTAATGCTCTGATTCCAAAGTTTTTTAAATGGGGTGAGTATTGATTTGGACTTAAATTGGAGGCTAAGTTAGGTGTATGATTACTCCAAGTTGATGTCACATGGAGATGTTTAGTTGAGGTAATCTATAAGTCTTCTTCGGCTGCACTTTGCAACATTGGACTCCTAATTGTCTGATTTACATCTGTTCTGATACATGATGTTAAAATAGGTTTAAGAATTCTAAACAATTTTCCTGAAGTGGCTTTTTGCTGCTCAGATTTTTGCAGCCTTTTGCCTTTTATTCTTCTCTCTAATTTATTTTATTTCTTTTGTTTAGATACATTTGTTGAATTAGTAGAATTGTTGGGCACCCCTGAGACGTTTGCCTCAATAGCCAGGATCACTAATTTCTTTTGTCGACCTACTGAGTATCACAATCACTCCGAAGCTAGTTTCATGGGTGAATTTGGGATTGCATGAACGTATGCATGGTGTATTATTTGTCTAGCTGCAGGTGATATTTTCTGAGAACTTGATATGTTATTTATTGATTGCACCACTTGAGGAGCATAAGTGGCATTTGTATTAGATTGGATAGTTTTAGTTGGTTTAAAGTGGCTGGCTGCAGGATTTTAAGGCTTTTCACCACCTGCAGTAATGAAGTAAGGATTGAAGGAACAGAGGTTTATTTGTCCAGAATTGGGGAGCATACACACTTATGATTGACAGGAGGGGCTCTTTTAGTGAAGTGAGCAAGCAGTTATTGAATGGATGTGTTCAGTCGCTTGAAGCGAGGGTCACTTGCTGCCATGTGCTGGGCAAGTGTCCCAAAAGAGAGATTTCCACGTTGTATTTATTCAAATGAAAATCGAAGGCTTTTGTAGTACAGTAGTAAATAAGCTATTTGAAATATATATGATACCCTCAATAGACTTATGGACTATGTGCTCTGTGTTTAGTCAGCACTGGGTTTCACTGCCATTTCCTTCCAAGCCAGTAGACCTAATTGCGGTAGGAGCAACACAGCTCGTCAAGAAAGGAGTGACGCTTTGTTCATCTCCATTTGTATCATATGCATAAAGGGCCATCTTAGTTTCACTCGCTCCATGGTAGATGGAGACCTATTTTTCCCTCTGCTAGGTGGAGACAGAAGTCAATGCTATTTGTCCCTCAGAGAGACTTTTCCATGGAGGCCATTTTTGAAAGTTGAAAACAAGACATTAAGGTCCTCATTACGACCCTAGCGGTTGGTGGTCGGTGGTAATATGGCGGTATGTACTGCCAACAGGCTGGCAGTATTTACCGCCATATTATGACATTGGCGGGCTAAAGCCAACCCGCCAGTGTACCTCTCCGACCATCTCCAGCCCGGCGGCCGTCACTGTTCTGCCTGCGGGATTATGCCCCCGCCTACCGTCATGGTTTTCGTGGCTTCCTTACCGTGACGAAAACCATGCCGGTAGTCACTATCAGTGACAGGGAATCCTTTTTCCCCCCCTCCAGTTCCACCAGCGCCAGCTTACTGCCATCCACCGGCATGGCCACAGCCGGATTTCCGGCATCCTTCTGGCGGAAATCCGGCTGTCGTCATAATACGGCGGACGGCTGGTAGCTGCGGCGACGGTCTTTTGCCTGCTGTCGCCTCGGCGGTAGGCGTTTTTTACCGCCAATGTCATATTGAGGGCCTAAATCTCTGATGTGTATTCATGTGTGTGCCCGCATGCTGATTGTTGTTGCAACCAGTCTTTTGTTCCTTTTCTTGATTGCACCTACAGTGACAGTGCACAATATGTTTTGGCTCTAGTTAATTTTCTTAATTAGAATCTCAGTATGGTGGTTGAATGAATTAATACAGTGTTGCAGTGGCTTGGCTGGACTAAAGCAGAGCCAGGAGCTCAACCCGCAAGCCACATCTGCACCGCCCTGTGTCCCCCATGCTTTGTCCTCGCTGATCTTGTGGAGAACGCTGGCAATCATTGGAATTGGAAGGAATGCATATACCAGATCCCCTGGCCATCTGAATAACATTGCATCCTTCCCTCACGCCTCTACGGAAGAAGAGCATTGTCCTTGAATGCAAAACGATCCACTGTTGGACACCCAAGCCTCCTCTGCAACTGCTTGAACACTTCCTTCCTCAATTATGTAGCACTCATCGCAGGGAAAACTCAAATTGTCAGCAGCCCAAGTCTCCCTCCCCAGGAGATTGATTGCTCACAGGGACTTTCAAGCGGATTCTGTTGGTTCCATCTCCTCTGTATGATCCAAGAATCCGAGGTTGCACCACAATCCAACTTGCTGGTATCCGTGGTCACCACCCATGTCGGAGTCACATGCAATAACAAACCCTTGGAAAGATTGGAGTCGTTCAATCATCAATCATCACTACAGAGAGCCCATAATTTGAGTTTGCACGCGTCTGAGAACATGGGGAACATAATGCTAAGAGATGTTTGATCTGCGGATACATATGCAGTTGTGTCCAAGAGAGAACATTGATGGTAGCTGCCATCAAACCTTGCAGTCTCAAGCACTGGGATAACGGTCAAACCTCCTGCCCTAGAATACTCCAGATCTTATTATTTATAGTCTCCCTCCTGTCCACAGATAAGAAGATGACTCCCATGATCATGTTTTAAGTGACCCCCAATGAACAACAGGTCCTGTTAGGGTGCCAGACCGGATATGTTGACATTGATTAGGAACCCATGCTGCTGCAGGATCCTGCATATCTCTTGGACATGAATGTTTGCCTTAGAGCGGTGGCTGTAAGGCCTGCTAGAGGGGTGACTTATCTATACTGCATAGGCAGTGTGAGGTTGGCATGGCACCCTGAGGGGAGTGCCATGTTGACTTACTCGTTTTGTCCTCACCAGCACACACAAGCTGGCAAGCAGTGTGTCTGTGCTGAGTGAGGGGTCCCCAGGGTGGCATAAGATATGCTGCAGCCCTTAGAGACCTTCCCTGGCATCAGAGCCCTTGGTACCAGGGGTACCAGTTACAAGGGACTTACCTGGATGCCAGGGTGTGCCAATTGTGAAAACAAAAGTAGAGGTTAGGGAAAGAACACTGGTGCTGGGGCCTGGTTAGCAGGCCTCAGCACACTTTCAATTCAAAACATAGCATCAGCAAAGGCAAAAAGTCAGGGTGTAACCATGCCAAGGAGGCATTTCCTTACACAACCCCCCCCCCCAAACGAAAGAGGATGAGACTAACCTTTCCCAAGAGAGTCTTCATTTTCAAAGTGGAAGAACCTGGAAAAGCCATCTGCATTGGCATGGGCAGTCCCAGGTCTGTGTTCCACTATAAAGTCCATTCCCTGTAGGGAGATGGACCACCTCAACAGTTTTGGATTTTCACCTTTCATTTGCATCAGCCATCTGAGAGGTCTGTGGTCAGTTTGAACTACAAAGTGAGTACCAAAGAGGTATGGTCTCGGCTTCTTCAGGGACCAAACCACAGCAAAGGCCTCCCTCTCAATGGCACTCCAACGCTGCTCCCTGGGGAGTAACCTCCTGCTAATGAAAGCAACAGGCTGGTCAAGGCCATCTTCATTTGTTTGGGAAAAAACTGCCCCTATCCCATGTTCAGAGGCATCTGTCTGCACAATGAACTGCTTGGAGTAATCTGGAGCTTTTAGAACTGGTGCTGTGCACATTGCTTGTTTCAGGGTGTCAAAGGCCTGTTGGCATTCTACAGTCCAGTTTACCTTCTTGGGCATTTTCTTGGAGGTGAGTTCTGTGAGGGCTGTCACTATGGATCCATATCCCTTCACAAACCTCCTGTAATACCCAGTCAAGCCAAGGAATGCCCTGACTTGAGTCTGGGATTTTGGAGCTGCCCAGTCCAGAATAGTCTGGATCTTGGGCTGGAGTGGCTGAACTTGGCCTCCACCTACAAGGTGTCCCAAGTAAACCACAGTTCCCTGCCCTATCTGGCATTTGGATGCCTTGATAGAGAGGCCTGCTGATTGCAGAGCCTTCAAAACCTTCTTCAGGTGATCCTGCCAGCTGGAGCTAAAGACAGCAATATCATCAAGATAAGCTGCACTAAAGGACTCCAAACCAGCAAGGACTTGATTCACCAACCTTTGGAAGGTGGCAGGGCATTCTTTAAACCAAAGGGCATAACAGTAAACTGATAATGCCCATCAGGTGTGGAGAATGCTGTCTTTTCTTTTGCTCCAGGTGCCATTTTGATTTGCCAGTACCCTGCTGTTAAGTCAAAGGTACTTAAGAATTTGGCAGCACCTAATTTATCAATCAGTTCATCAGCCCTAGGAATGGGATGGGCATCTGTCTTGGTGACAGAATTAAGTCCTGTGTAGTCCACACAAAACCTCATCTCTCTCTTTCCATCTTTGGTGTGAGGTTTGGGGACTAAGACCACTGGGCTAGCCCAGGGGCTGTCAGAGTGCTCAATTACTCCCAATTCCAGCATCTTGTGGACTTCCACCTTGATGCTTTCCTTAACTTGGTCAGACTGTCTGAAAATTTTGTTTTTGACAGGCATGCTGTCTCCTGTGTCCACATCATGGGTACACAGGTGTGTCTGACCAGGGGTTAGGGAAAAGAGCTCAGCAAACTGTTGCAGGATCTTCCTGCAGTCAGCTTGCTGTTGGTCAGAGAGGGTGTCTGAATAGATCACTCCATCTGCTGAACCATCTTTAGGGTTTGATGAGAGGAGATCAGGGAGAGGTTCACTCTCAGCTTCCTGATCCTCATCTGTTACCATCAACAGATTCACATCAGCCCTGTCATGGAAGAGCTTAAGGCGGTTCACATGGATCACCCTCTTGGGGCTCCTACTAGTGCCCAGGTCCACCAGGTAGGTGACCTGACTCTTCTTCTCTAGCACTGGGTAAGGACCACTCCATCTGTCCTGGAGTGCCCTGGGAGCCACAGGATCCAGAACCCAGACTTTCTGCCCTGGTTGAAATTCAACCAGTGCAGCCTTTTGGTCATACCAAAACTTCTGGAGCTGTTGGCTGGCCTCAAGGTTTTTACTTGCCTTTTCCATGTACTCTGCCATCCTTGAGCGAAGGCCAAGTACATAGTCCACTATGTCTTGTTTAGGCTCATGAAGAGGTCTCTCCCAGCCTTCTTTCACAAGAGCTAGTGGTCCCCTTACAGGGTGGCCAAACAGAAGTTCAAAGGATGAGAACCCTACTCCCTTCTGAGGCACCTCTCTGTAAGCGAAAAGCAGACATGGCAAGAGGACATCCCATCTCCTTTTGAGTTTTTCTGGGAGCCCCATGATCATGCCTTTTAATGTCTTGTTGAATCTCTCAACAAGGCCATTAGTTTGTGGATGATAGGGTGTAGTGAATTTATAAGTCACTCCACACTCATTCCACATGTGTTTCAGGTATACTGACATGAAGTTGGTACCTCTGTCAGACACCACCTCCTTAGGGAAGCCCACTCTGGTAAAGATACCAATGAGGGCCTTGGCTACTGCAGGGGCAGTAGTCGACCTAAGGGGAATAGCTTCAGGATACCTAGTAGCATGATCCACTACTACTAGTATGTACATATTTCCTGAGACTGTGGGAGGTTCAAGTGGACCCACTATGTCCACACCCACTCTTTCAAAGGGGACCCCCACCACTGGAAGGGGAATGAGGGGGGCCTTTGGATGTCCACCTGTCTTACCACTGGCTTGACAGGTGGTACAGGAGACACAAAACTCCTTAACTTTCTGGGACATATTGGGCCAGTAGAAGTGGTTGACTAGTCTCTCCCACGTCTTGGTTTGTCCCAAATGCCCAGCAAGGGTAATATCATGGGCTAAGGTCAGTATGAACTCTCTGAACGCCTGAGGCACTACCACTCTCCTAGTGGCACCAGGTTTGGGATCTCTTGCCTCAGTGTACAGGAGCCCATCTTCCCAATAGACCCTATGTGTTCCAGTTTTCTTGCCATTGGACTCTTCAGCAGCTTGCTGCCTACGGCCTTCAAGAGAGGGACAGGTTTCTTGCCCCTTACACAACTGCTCCCTTGAGGGTCCCCCTGGGCCTAAGAGCTAAACCTGATAAGGTTCTAACTCCATAGGCTCAGTTCCCTCAGAGGGCAGAACTTCTTCATGAGAAGAGAGGTTCTCTTTTTGTTGTTGTGTTGCAGCTGGTTTCCCAGCTGACTTTCCTTTCCTCTTGGTAGGCCCTTTTTCCAGACTCCAGCTCTACTTTTTCACCCTGAGCCTTGCACTGTGCCCTTGTCTTGACACACACCAGTTCAGGGATACCCAGCATGGCTGCATGGGCTTTCAGTTCTACCTCAGCCCATGCTGAGGACTCCAGGTCATTTCCAAGCAAACAGTCTACTGGGATATTTGAGGAGACCACCACCTGTTTCAGGCCATTGACCCCTCCCCACTCTAAAGTTACCATAGCCATGGGATGTACTTTAGTTTGATTGTCAGCATTGGTGACTGGATAAGTTTGTCCAGCCAGATATTGACTGGGGGAAACCAGTTTCTCTGTCACCATAGTGACACTGGCATCTGTATCCCTCAGGCCTTCTACACTTGTCCCATTAATTAAGAGCTGCTGCCTGTATTTTTGCATATTAGGAGGCCAGGCAGCCAGTGTGGCTAAATCCACCCCACCCTCAGAGACTAATGTAGCTTCAGTGTGACACCTGATTTGCTCTGGGCACACTGTTGATCCCACTTGGAGACTAGCCATTCCAGTGTTAGCTGGAGTGGAGTTAGAAGTGGTACTTTTCTTGGGACAGGCCTTGTCTCCAGTTTGGTGTCCAGGCTGATTACAGCTACGACACCAGGCCTTTTTGGGATCAAGGTTTTTACCCTTGTACCCAAAATTGTTTTGTGAAGAGGCTCTGGGCCCACCCTCCTGTGCAGGTTTTTGGTGGCCTGAAGAAGACTCTTTACTATTTTTGTTTTTTGATGTCTCAACACCTTTCCCCTGGGGAGGCTTTGTGACCCCTTTCTTTTGGTCACCCCCTGTGGAAGTCTTGGTCACCCTAGTCTTGACCCAATGGTCCGCCTTCTTTCCCAATTCTTAGGGAGAAATTGGTCCTAGGTCTACCAGATTCTGATGCAGTTTATCATTTGAACAATTACTTAACAGGTGTTCTTTCACAAATAAATTGTACAGCCCATCATAATTATTAACACCACTGCCTTGAATCCAACCATCCAGTGTTTTCACTGAGTAGTCCACAAAATCAACCCAGGTCTGGCTCGAGGTTTTTTGAGCCCCCCTGAATCTAATTCTATACTCCTCAGTGGAGAATCCAAAGCCCTCAATCAGGGTTCCCTTCATGAGGTCATAAGATTCTGCATCTTTTCCAGAGAGTGTGAGGAGTCTATCCCTACACTTTCCAGTGCACATTTCCCAAAGGAGAGCACCCCAGTGAGATCTGTTTACTTTTCTGGTTACACAAGCCCTCTCAAAAGCTGTGAACCATTTGGTGATGTCATCACCATCTTCATATTTAGTTACAATCCCTTTAGGGATTTTCAACATGTCAGGAGAATCTCTGACCCTAGTTATGTTGCTGCCACCATTGATGGGTCCTAGGCCCATCTCTTGTCTTTCCCTTTCTATGGCTAGGATCTGTCTTTCCAAAGCCAATCTTTTGGCCATCCTGGCTAACTGGATGTCCTCTTCACTGGGGTTATCCTCAGTGATTTCAGAGATGTTGGTCCCTCCTGTGAGGGAAGCAGCATCTCTGACTATTATATTTGGAGACAGGGCCGGAGTGGCCCTGTTCTCCCTAGTTAGGACTGGTAGGTGGGAATTTTCCTCCAAGTCACTATCTTCATCCTCTGTGTTGCCATCCTCAGAGGGGTTGGCTTTTTCAAACTCTGCCAAAAGCTCCTGGAGCTGTAGTTTGGAAGGTCTGGGGCCCATTGTTATTTTCTTTATTTTGCAGAGTGACCTTAGCTCCCTCATCTTAAGATGGAGGTAAGGTGTGAGGTCGAGTTCCTCCACATTAATCTCTGCACTAGACATTATGTTTCTAACAGTTGGAATACTTTTTAAGAATCTAAAACTAGTTCTAGAATCTAATTCAAACTTTCACAAAACTCTTAAACTCTAAAAGAAATGCTAAACAGGGACTAACACAAGGCCCTAGCAGGACTTTTAAGAATTTAGAAAAATAGTTCAAATTGCAAAAAATCAATTTCTAATGACAATTTTTGGAATTTGTCGTGTGATCAGGTATTGGCTGAGTAGTCCAGCAAATGCAAAGTCTTGTACCCCACCGCTGATCCACCAATGTAGGAAGTTGGCTCTGTATGCACTATTTCAAAGTAAGGAATAGTATGCACAGAGTCCAAGGGTTCCCCTTAGAGGTAAGATAGTGGCAAAAAGAGATAATACTAATGCTCTATTTTGTGGTAGTGTGGTCGAGCAGTAGGCTTATCAAAGGAGTAGTGTTAAGCATTTGTTGTACATACACATAGACAATAAATGAGGTACACACACTCAGAGACAAATCCAGCCAATAGGTTTTGTTATAGAAAAATATCTTTTCTTAGTTTATTTTAAGAACCACAGGTTCATATTCTACATGTAATATCTCATTTGAAAGGTATTGCAGGTGAGTACTTTAGGAACTTTGAATAATCACAATAACATATATACTTTTTACATAAAACACATTTAGCTATTTTAAAAGTGGACACAGTGCAATTTTCACAGTTCCTAGGGGAGGTAAGTTATTGTTAGTTCTTGCAGGTAAGTAAACCACCTACGGGGTTCAAATTGGGGTCCAAGGTAGCCCACCGTTGGGGGTTCAGAGCAACCCCAAAGTCACCACACCAGCAGCTCAGGGCCGGTCAGGTGCAGAGTTCAAAGTGGTGCCCAAAACACATAGGCTTCAATGGAGAAGGGGGTGCCCCGGTTCCAGTCTGCCAGCAGGTAAGTACCCGCGTCTTCGGAGGGCAGACCAGGGGGGTTTTGTAGGGCACCAGGGGGGACACAAGTCAGCACAGAAAGTACACCCTCACCAGCGCGGGGGCGGCCGGGTGCAGTGTGCAAACAAGCGTCGGGTTTTCAATAGGTTTCAATGGGAGACCAAGGGGTCTCTCTAGCGATGCAGGCAGGCAAGGGGGGGGGCTCCTCGGGGTAGCCACCACCTGGGCAAGGGAGAGGGCCTCCTGGGGGTCACTCCTGCACTGGAGTTCCGATCCTTCAGGTCCTGGGGGCTGCGGGTGCAGGGTCTTTTCCAGGCGTCGGGATTTTGGACTCAGACAATCGCGGTCAGGGGGAGCCTCGGGATTCCCTCTGCAGGCGTTGCTGTGGGGGCTCAGGGGGGACAACTTTGGTTACTCACAGTCTCTGAGTCGCCGGGGGGTCCTCCCTGTAGCGTTGTTTCTCCACCAGTCGAGTCGGGGTCGCCGGGTGCAGAGTTGCAAGTCTCAAGCTTCTTGCGGGGATTGCAGGGGTCTTTAAATCTGCTCCTCTGGAAACAAAGTTGCAGTCTTTGTTGAACAGGGCCGCTGTTCTCGGGAGTTTCTTGGTCTTTTGGAAGCAGGGCAGTCCTCTGAGGATTCAGAGGTCGCTGGTCCTGGGGAAAGCGTCGCTGGAGCAGTTTTCTTCTGAAGGAGGGAGACAGGCCGGTAGGGCTGGGGCCAAAGCAGTTGGTGTCTCCGTCTTCTCTGCAGGGGTTTTTCAGCTCAGCAGTCCTCTTCTTCGTAAGTTGCAGGAATCTGATTTCCTAGGTTCAGGGGAGCCCCTAAATACAGGATTTAGGGGTGTGTTTAGGTCAGGGAGGGCAGTAGCCAATGGCTACTAGCCCTAAGGGTGGCTACACCCTCTTTGTGCCTCCTCCCAAGGGAAGGGGGTCACATTCCTATCCCTATTGGGGGGATCCTCCATCTGCAAGATGGAGGATTCCTAAAAGTCAGAGTCACTTCAGCTCAGGTTGCCTTAGGGGCTGTCCTGACTGGCCAGTGACTCCTCCTTGTTTTTCTCATTATCCCCTCCGGCCTTGCCGCCAAAAGTGGGGCCGTGGCCGGAGGGGGCGGGCAACTCCACTAGCTGGAATGCCCTGTGGTGCTGGAACAAAGGGGGTGAGCCTTTGAGGCTCACCGCCAGGTGTTACAGCTCCTGCCTGGGGGAGGTGATAGCATCTCCTCCCAGTGCAGGCTTTGTTACTAGCCACAGAGTGACAAAGGCACTCTCCCCATGTGGCCAGCAACATGTCTCGAGTGCGGCAGGCTGCTAAAACCAGCCAGGTAGTTGGTTAAGGTTTCAGGGGGCACCTCTAAGGTGCCCTCTCGGGTGTATTTCACAATAAAATGTACACTGGCATCAGTGTGCATTTATTGTGCTGAGAAGTTTGATACCATGTGGGATGTGAGATATGCTGGCACATGAAGATATGCATCCAAAAGACGTAGGGATGCCACAACATCCCCCTTGTTCAAGAACGGAAGAATCTCCTGTAGTGAGATCATCTTGAACTTCAGATGAGGGATGTAATCGTTGACCTCCTTCAAATCCATCATTTGTCAAAAATCCCTTGAGGCCTTCCGGACCAGGAAGAGAATGAAATATACTCTCCAACCTCTCTGGTAATGAGGAACAACTCTTATTGCCCTTTTGGAAAGCATGCTCTGAATACCATCCAACAGAGCTGCGTTTTTTATTCTCTCAGATGGAAGAGAAGTGTGCTGAAAACACTCTGGGGGCATAGAATCGAAAGTTATTGTGTTCCTCTATGATCTTCAACACCCATTGGTCTGATATTGAAGCTTTCCAATTGTCAGTAATAATAATATGCAATCCCCAACCAGAATGAGCCTGCTGTTGTTGCACAGTTAGTCAGGACTTCACCTGCTGTTGAGCACCTCCATCTGACCACTGATATTGGGATTTATCTGTTGAAGGAACACCCAAGCTGTCTCCCCTTCCTCGAAACGGCTGGCTGTTCTTCGTTTGAACTGATTGGCCAAAAGCTCTCTCACCATCTAAGAAACTCCCTCTAGATGGTCTTGTTGGTTTTAAGAGCTTACTATCCTCTACCACATCTCTTCCAGGGGAGAACCAAACAATTTCATGCCTGCAAAGGGGATTTTCATCAAATGACCTATTGTGCTGCGTAAGCCTTTCAGTTCTGCAACCAGACTTGCAGTCTGACTTGAACCCCAGCTCCTGCTGTTGCAGCTGCTGCATTCAAAGTATCATACGAGATGTCTGACAGTATCCTGGCATGTTGTGCTATGGTCGCTAGAGTCAAAGTAATATCTGCTCTCTTTTCCATCAGTTCCACAAGACCCCAAATATCTTGAAGTGACTGAATTGTTTATAACAAATATATGGATACCAATAGAAAAATTAGCAGCTGCATATGATTGTTTAACAGGAGTGTCCACTCTCTTGTGCACAGGATGTGAAGTAGTGGCATCCTCTGAAATAGTGGTACTTTTGGACAACTACACAGCCATCAAAGAATTGACCTTGACTGTTAGAGGAAAGTTCTTAGAAAATTCATGAATGGCATATTTTGTCACAATATTATGTTGAAAAGCGGTCTTGACAATGTCCTGCCTCTTATTCTAAACTACCTTCTTAGTGAATGCATGCATAGATAGTGAATCTGGATCTCTCTCTTTATACTGCAGAAAACAATCTTCAGATTCCTCTGCCTCAGGAGTATCTGTAAATGCCATGTTGTTTCTCAATATGTTGCAGGACCTCCTTCAACTTCTGACACATCTGTAACTTGCTTGAAGAGTCTGCTCCGCAGAACTAAAAAACATTAAGTGGGGAGGGTACGACTTCCTTTTGTGAGCAGGGGCAAAGTAAGAGGAAGTCGTCCATATTGAGGAAGGATAAATGGGAGTAGCTAGAACTTTTTGTTTTGCTTGGAGGGTTCTGTGGAAGGAGCCTAAGCTCATTGTGTAATGGAGTGGTGAGGAAGACTAGAGAGGAGGTAATAAAAAGAAACAGCCAGGTGTAAATATTTCTGAAGGAGCACATCTTTACAAAGGGTTTTAAAACTTTGAGAAGAAAGGAACATTGGTATGAAGAATGAGGGCATTTAAGATTCTCAGATCATTGATGGAGAATGATCTGCGAAGCATTGACTTCATAAAACAGGGAGTAGTGAGAGATCTTATGTTTTTGTGTCAAAGAGAGCAAGAGTCACCAGCTGTGGATTGTTCTTGGGAGGATTAAGAGTGCATAATATCACTGGAACCCCCTAGCATGTCTAGTCCGTGAGCACCCAAACATCAGAGGATTCAGGGTGGAAGGATCCTCGATTGACGAGGAAAAAATCTTGCTGTACTCGGATGACAGCTGTATCCAGTAACTACAAATGATGATTTGGTGAGTCTTGCGGGAAGAATGTGGGTAGCAGAGGATACCTAGGTATTTATGTTATGTTAGACCAAGAGAGGAGTATAATCCTCAGTGTTAAAACCATACTAACAATTTTTCAAATGGATGCAGCCCACTGATAGGCCTTGCCTCTCACAATACTAGGTAGAGCGGCAGTGTTCAAAATGATTATCGAACGTTTTGTATGCCCTAGTGATTTGTACTTAAATTGAAGAGGAGATCTGGAAACTGTTATGGAATGAGGCACACCCCAGAAAAGCCCTCCACACACTGCAGCGAAATGTATACAATGGAGGCATAGCGCACTCAGACATTAGGGCATATTATTGGGCCACCCATCTTCTCACTCTAGATGAATGGAAACACACAGACAGGGAACACCCCACAGACACACTGGAAAAAAAAGTTCCTCTGTCGCTCTTATCTCCATTACCTTTATGGGGGTAAAGGGACAGGGACACTACTAATAGCTCCCCAAGCAACAATCCTTGCATGGCATAAAGCAAACAAATGCATAAAATTGGCCAATACCATAACTCAGGAATCCCCATTAAGGACAGGGGATCACTCAGAAAAACTTGGAATACAGAAGGGGTTCAAGACTTGGGATAATATATTTATTTCTAAAGTGGGTCACGTATTGAAAGAGGGTGCCCTAATGTCCTTTTCACCCCTCTAAAGTGAGTTCCAACTCTCCGCTACACAATATTTTAAATACCTTTAGTTTAAGCACAGCTGTGGGGGTGGAAACAATAGAAGCAGTCCTGCTGGAATACTCATCTTTAGAAGGATGACTTTTATTGGTTGAAATAACAGAAAAGGCAGAGTCATTTATATATAAAACTATAAATAACAATATACCAGACACTTATAGAAATTAAGGCACAAATGGGAGACCGAAGTAGGTGAAATGGATGATCCAGATTGGGAGGCTGCCCTAATGTTCCCCAGGGAAGTTGGGATCTGATCACTGCCACAAGTTATCCAACTCAAAATCCTACATAGAATTTATTATGATAGGACGCACGTCAATAAATTGGAAAGAGCTGTGCCTACGCTGCTGGGGAATGGGGGTCACATCATCCACTCATTATGGACATGCCCCGGTATACACTCCTTTTGGCAACTGATCCTTAAGGAACTGGGTAGGGTGGTACAGGCGAGTATCCCGACCGATCCCAAATATATCTTCCTTGGTATCCCCACTGAGGTAGACCTTCCTCAGGTAAAATGGCTGCTTTGTAATCTGGGATCGATGATTGCAAAACAAGACCTCACCAAACATTGGGGACCCAACCCTGGGGGAATGTAAAAGGGGAATCGACCAGTGTATGGCGGCTGAGCGGGCCACGTACCAGAGTAGAGGCTTCCCACGCAACTTTATGGAAATATGGGGGTGCTCGATCAGATACTTTAACCATGATGTTCTGGACACTGAGACTACTGTTTTCCTCATCAAGAATTGATATTGTCTACTATGTGATCGACAATGTTTGTTCACTGCTTTTCTATTGTGTATTGTATTACATTTGGGAGAATGGATACCCCCTCCTCATGTTATTTGTTGTGATACAGACGCCTATATGCGACACTTTGATGCTGTTTTTCAAAACTTAATAAAAATATTTATTAAAAAAAGAGTCCACAATATAAATTCCTGGTATTGTATTTTAGAATCCCATGTACTGCTTTGTATGTGGTAGGTCTGTCTGTTCCTCTTTGCACCCTGTGGTATTATTTTGTATTGGTTTGTCATTGCAGGGACCCAGCGCTATGTGGTTATGCGGGTGTCTGAAGCTCATCAGTTAAAGGATGGAAGCCACAAAACTGCTTCTGATCCAGACTTTGGAATGACCGTTAAAGACCTACCTCAGTAAGTGGCAATTAAGTTATAAATTGAGGAAATGTCTCTTTCTAAAGATGTTGAAACTCATTCATCAGAATCATTAACTCATTTAGTGACTCTTTGTTCTTTGCTCATGAGTGAATTGTTTCTGCCACCTTTACAGCTTTTGGCTTAGGAAGAAACATTTCAAAGAGCTTCCACATTGAAAATCCCTTCTTCCTATAAATAGTTAGAGTCACAAAAGTAGCTTGGTAGTTCCAGAAGGAATATAGGCAAAATGGCTGTGCCTGCAGGTACATAGCCATCCATTCTGCTTCGGACTACCGTCTGTAAAGTGATGTTTTATTGCTTAGTTATATAGTACTTTATTTCTCCTCCTTAAACAAGGGTGGTGGAAAAGAGTAACCAGGAGAATCAATAGGAGATGTCATGAGTGAGAAAATTGCTTTGCAGGTGGAGTAGCTTCCCAAAAATGCCAGTATCTTACTGGACGTAGCAGTGTTTACATTGTTGCTGTTATAGGTCTGAGAGTGGTGGAGGTAACGGGGGCAGCAGAAGGCAGTAAGGAGCATCAGAGAGAAGGTTAAAATTGGTTAACAGTGGAATACTTTAAGATCTAACAGAGTTAAAGATCATGGACCACTAGAGGAGAGATACTAGGGCAAACCCTGGTGAGCCCCTGGGAGGCACTGAACCTCTTTGCAACAGTGTCTGTAGTGAGAGCCCCCCATTCAGCCTCTCCCTATTGGATACATTTATCTGTGTATCTTCAGACTAAATGGGAGTCGAATAGAGGAAGAGTTGGATGTTTACTCCTTTGTCTTGGTGGTCTTGCTCTCAAAAGGACAGAGGACTAGAGGCTCATGTATGAAACTTCCACAGGATGTTTTAGGCCTAGCACTTTCCTAGCCATGTATCACTTGAAGCACGCTGCTCGGGTGGATTCTCCAGAGAACCCCACATGCGTGTTGCTCAGTCAGGGCCAGAGCCCGGTGACAGCTGGGGTTAATTTTTAGGACACATTTGGTCTAGACGCTCAGAGTCGTCCCTATATTTCTATAGAACCTCTGGAAAAAAAGGCAGCAAGGCACATCTGTAGGTTCTGGACCCAATGAGACGAACTTTGCAGCACAACCCAATACAATTTAAAAAGCCTTATTGGCTTAATGAGTCTTTCTAAAGTAAGTACTGGTTACGTAATATGTCTATGAATGACAGCTTTGTCTGTTGTCTTTCCAAGTGGTTTCCTGGAGAATACGTTGTTTCTTTCACATCACACCAGTCCTCTGGTGAAACCTGCAGTGCTACCCTTTTCTGCTTGACTAAACTTCACTTGTGCAAGTGTAGTCCATCAAATACATGCACCCTACTCTCTATATAGCTAGGACCCCAGGCACACAGGCCTCTTTATTACCTAACTTCATTCATCTGGTATTAAGGGATCCCATCACCTCTTTGTGCATTGCCTTAAATGGACACTGAATTTTTCTAGGCCCGCCTTCAGTACCTTAGGACGTGTGTGGCGTATAGACACGCTGTGGGAGCCACATGATAGCGCAGAGTGGCAAGAGGTGGCTTTCCAGAGATTTGAGGGCTGGGGTAGGTTATTCGGTTAGCAGAGTGTTTCCTTGTCATAGTGAAGTGTATGCAGCACGGCAGGATATGAGGGAGTGGTCTGCTTAGTTATGTGAAGGGGTCACAACATGTTCTTTCCATCTGGAAAGGGAACTTAAAACACCATAGGGCTGGGCTTAAAAAAAAACTTCTAGTTAAATGAAGCGACAACAAAACATGATGGGGTAATAGACGGGAGTCTGCTGTGGACCTTAGCGTGTGAAAGTGTTATACAAAAATCTATCGCATTATTCTGTATCGCTCAATATTTGACTAGTACTGACCCACTGTTAGACAAGCGTCTTTGCCGTACGACTAGGAGTATAAATGAGCAGGCTAGCCCAAGTAAATGAAGACATCATATTGTGAATGTAAGTGAAAAGATGCATTGAGGGAATAAATCTGTCCAATATTGCACAATTGTTAGGCATAGATGTTGAAGTTGGAACATATGAATGAAGTTGCAACCAATGCAGGGCAAGTGGAATTATGCAGCAGTGGGGGACCAAATTATGCTCCAGTGTTGACTATATACTATGGAGCATAAACAGGTATACTATGCAGCAGTTGTGCAACACAGCGCCTCTTTCCATTAAAAAGCAACTACGTACTACGTTATTATACATCTCCTATTTAATGTTTAGTGCGCCACTAAATGTACTTTATAATTAAAAACACGAGCCCATGAAAAGAGGTGTCACCCTCCTTACCTATTTGAAATAATTGCATGCTTTGAGAATAGTATCAATGATGTGAACATGAATTTGTGATAATTCTAAAAAAAAATATGATCAAGGAATTATTCGATCCACCCTGTTTGAATTACTTTTAAGTAAATAATATTTGTGTTTCCTGTTGCAAGCAAAAGCCCCTGCCCCATTTCCTCAAATCGGGATGTTCTCTCTTTGTTGGAATCATTGTCACCTCATTAAATGGATGATTACAGTAGTCAGCATCTGAAAGAAGCCCACCTACACTTCCTAAAAGAGGGTCTGGCGCAGTATTGCAGTATGTGTGCAGCATTTTAACAGTTTGTTTAGTTTGAAGTAAAAATGTTTGATAGTGTGGCAAATTCATATGTACGCAGAAAACGCCTTGGCCACATAATCAAGATTTAAATTGGCCCTTCTTGTAGGTACGTCCCTATTTCGTGGTGCAGACGGGCTTGTTTGGGGTGGTGAAAACGTGAGCAGTATAAAGCTATTCCAATGAGTGGTAATTCCCCAGGGCTATGGAGATGATTCATAATTTGACAGTCGATGGAAACACACATGGAATTGTTTCTTGATGATGATTGCCCCAAGCAGTTACATCAAATTTTGCCTCACAGAAAAAGAAAGCCCCTCTAAAAAAGTCATAGTTTACTGATGTCTGGTTGTGAGTCTCAGCACTGCTGGGGATCTGCTTCCTCTCTGGCTCCCTCTCTGAAATAAAGTCCTTCATGCATCACTGACAACCCAGTCTGGTTTTCCCCATCAGGTTCCATAGTCTACAGCTTCCCTGCTGCAAAATATTCACCATTTAGTAGCAAGAAGAGACACAAACCAAGCAAAACTTTATATTTCAAAGGAGAGGCACATTTTCAATTACAAGAAGTGTCTAGTCCTTCACATAAAATCACACCCAACTTCACGTCAAAACTCAGTGGCTTCTTTTATATGTAGCAATTGTCAAGCTTCATATGAGATCTCTGTACAAGAGTATATAGGACCAATCAAGTCAGCACATGGAAATCTTTAAGTCACACATTTGCAGTCTTTGCACAAAGAAAGAGAGCATATATTTAAGAGTTTCTCAGGGGCATAGCTTCAGGGAGTTGTTTGGGGTGCTACTCCCTCATAATAATTGTATTTTGTGACAAATAGTTGGGTACAGGCGCTTTCAGTCAGGAATGATGCGATGTCTTTTGGATTTTACCTGCAGTTTTTACAAACACAGACAAAATCGCATGCACACTCTCTCCCTCTTGTTGTTTGGAAAGACTTAAAAAGGGTTGGTTATTTCACAAAATAGTGTGCGTTTTTTCTCTTAGTACCCTTACCAATCAACATTCCTCTCCCAATCTCTGCCAATCAACATTCCTCTCCCTTTCCGCTGCCCCTTAAGACACTCTCATGCTCCCGCATGTCGTATAATGCATTTTAACATTATGGTGGTCATTATGACCCTGGCGGTATTACAACGCCAGGGCCAAAATGACGGGAGCACCGCCAACAGGCTGGCGGTGCCTCCCGGCGTATTTCGACGCGGTCGCACCGCCGGGGCCGGCGGTTTTCCGCCACAATGGCCCCGGCAGTTGTAATCTGCCAGGGCAGCGCTGCTTGCAGCGCTGCCCAGGGGATTCCGAGTCCCCGACCGCCAGCCTTTTTCTGGCGGTCTGAACCACCAGGAAAAGGCTGGCGGTACGGGGAGTCGTGGGGCCCCTGACATTTGGAGCCGGCTCCCATGTTGCGGCCCACATCCCCGCTTGGTTTCCGGGGCCCAGCGGGGATGTCCAAATGGGCACCGCAGGAGTGCGGTAGCCGCCCGCCAATGTTGTAATGAGGCCCTAAGTGCCAGCCTAAGTGTTGAGAAATCCCTCCTCCCCTCACCCCACAATCTTACTGACCAAGTTACGCCACTTGTATTTCTGTGCCCCCTCACCATTGAATTATGCTTACGTTTCTTTGACACGTTTTTTAAATTTCTTTCTGTATTCAGCATTCATTCAGAAATGTTGCAACTGGTATGTATGATAAGTCATCTGAAAATAACTCAAAATACAGTATATTATTTTTAAGTCTCCCCTACTAGACAGCTTTTAGCTGCTTGTTTGTGAAATACCTCTTTTGGACAAATACTTCCAGTGGGCTTAGACCCCTTCTTTTGCTTACCATTGGTTGACTTTATTGTCGTCACACTAATTTGTTAGCGTATTCGATGGCTTACCTTACAGCAGATCCTCCTTACTATCCTTCTGACTGGATGGCTTGTATCCTTTAATGGCTCACCTAAGAGAACTACTTTTTTCTTTCAGAACTCTATTGGAATGCATGTGTTTTCCTATTCTCTTTTCCTAGTTCAGTGTCCCTCTCACATGCCCGCACACTTGGTGTTGCTCTCCAGTCCTCTCACATGCCATCTGCAAAAGAAAAGCAAAATGTATATTTTTGCAGGGATTTGATTTAAGAGCAGACCATATCAGAATGTGTTTGTTTTACTTCCTGTGTTTCACAGGTTGCATCAAAACCCAGCCCTGGGCACACACAGGCAACTTTTATGGCTCTGGACAGACAGGCAGCTTCTGTCACCCCCAAAAAGGAGATTCATCTTCCACCAGAGGCCCAGAAAGCTGCTCCCTGGGCTTCTGTAGAAAACCAGAAGGGCAGATGCAGTTCAGAGTTGCTTGGAAAATTAATTAGTCCTTGGAATGCTTTTGCCTGACAGTTCCTTTTTGACTGCGTAACACAGTCAACACAGCGGTTTCGTTGTTTTAAGTGTCTGCAACTGGCCATCTTTGTTAGTTTCAAGCTGGATCACAAGCAAAAGTTTTTTAAAATTCTGTTCAGTTTCCTGGCTGCAAAAGTATTTGACTAACAAACCCTGCAGTGTAAATAATCAAATTACAGCATTAAGAGCCCAATTCACAAAGGCAAACTTAGACCAGAAGTCTAAGTTTCGACCTGAAATCTAAGGGCCCAATTCGTAAACTTAGACCCAAAGTCTAAATTTACATGTGAATTGGGGCCTTAGACTTCAGGTCTATATTTGGAACTTCAGGTCTAAACTTAGACCTCAGGTCTAAGTTTACCTTTGTGGATCGGGCCCTCAGTGTTCAATTTCGATAGAGTAATGAATATGTCTACTCTGTCTCCAGTACTTCCATTTTTTAAAATAACAATTTAGAAAAAAGAATTGACAAGGTTATATGTCGGAACCACGGGTGCTTCAAGCACCCGTGGCTCAACAACAAGGTCGGAACAACGACCTTGTTCTAACCACTAGTGCCTTTACCACAAATGTGTTTACAACGATTTTACTGTTGTAAACGCATTCCTTGTAAAGGCATTAGCGATCAGCATGCATGGTTCCAGCATGCTTCCCCCCCTAGCCCCCTAACCCCCAAAATTACCACGACCCCCCATCCCCACAACTACCCGAACCCCCACACCCAAAATTACCAGAACCCCAACCCCCTCCCCTAAAACCTAAACCACCCCAACCCACCCCTTAAACTTAAACCCCTCCCCCCAAACCCTAATTACCCCCAGCCCCCACCCCACCCCAAAAACAAAAAATACCCGAGTCCCAGCCCCCGCCCCTAAAACCTAAACACCCAACCCCCCCAACCCAACCCTTAAACCTAAACCCTGACCCCCCCAAACCCTAATTACCCCAAGCCCCCCACCCCATCCCTCCCAAAAAAAACAGCCCCAGTCCCAGCCCAACTTACCTCCTCCTTTACTGCGTCAACTCCGACTCCCTTCTTCTGTACCTTAACCACGCATGTACGTGGTTCAGACATGCGTGGTTAAGGTACCAAAACCTGGGAAGCCGTGGAAAACTAAAGCGTTGTTTCGCTTTCGTTTTTCACTGCTTTGTGGTTTCGTCGTCGTCGTTCCGGGTGTGTCCCATTGACAAAGTCAGTAGCCTGGCACTCATATAAAAGTGAGGCCTATTGGCCTCGCCAATGTTTGTTTACACATGACAGTGCTAAAATTGTAGACTACATCACAATAAATGATTGCTTTGTATTAAAAAAAGCATTAATAAAACATTTCCATTCTAGCAGCCGCTTCCATGTCAAACCATACTGATTGATGCCTCTCTACGTTGACAAGCAGTTTGCTTTACTGAGCTGCAGTTTCAGTTGTTGTATCACATAAGCATACTAGATCTGATGTTAGTTCACCTTTGCTTAAAGTTATTTTGAACACTAGAGAATGACTACTACCTGAACAAACAGGAAGTGATGATTTCAAGGCCCTCTTAGTATGGTTGCTTCTGGTACTTTATCTTCTATGTAAATTTACCTACAACAGCAATCCACCTGCCAAGACTCAACAAGCATTTGCAATGCAATGGGTCTCGCGTTTGCTTGAGTCAGGGCTATTAGTGTTGTAAATTCCTAACTGGACTTTTCTTGCCACACAAACTGAAAATAAAAAGTAAAACAGTTGACATAAGCGAGCCGATTCAAAGCGCCACCGCCGCCATGAGCGTGTGCGCAAAGGAGAGACACAAAAAGAAGTTTGCTCGCAGTCAGAGTTATCGGCAAAAGTGCAATTATCGATGTAACAGGGTCGATGGGCAAGGCGGTAACAAAACCGCCCCAAGGAGGGAAAAATGTAAAGCATTTACCAATGAAAAGAAAGGATTTTTTTAAAGGCAAGCCCATAAACGAGTGATAGTGATGGGCGTGAGGTGGGCGTGGTTAAAAGCCCAGAAACATGCCAACACCTCGAATGGCAGCGCTTGCACGCTGCTGTGTTCATCCTAAAAAGTAGTGCTTGAGAAGTAAGCAGTTGAAGGACAGAAGTAATGAGGACATATTCCAGGGTAGGGACAAATACAAGAAGAGAAAGGAAAGACCAACAAATGAATAAAAAGCAAGCAAATAAGAGTGACAATAAAGCTAAATAATGGTATGAAATGGGTGGGCTTGAAAACCTCTATGAGCTGATAATATATTTTTTTTCCAAACAGGCAGGTTGATTTATCGGAAAGGCAAGACCTAATTATAGCCCTCCATTAACATGAAGGCTGCTGCTCCACACAGTGAGTATTCACTGGTGCCACTGCTTCAGGCCCAGTTTTGACACCCTGCACAAGGGATGATTCATCCCCAATGGCTTTGAGCACTGGTGCCAGCTCAAGAAAAGCTTCTAGAACCAGAATCTGGATGGTACTCTTTCAAATCCAGAATAATTGATGTGAGATTTTCCGTGTGACAATTATTTCTAGCACATCACAGCTTTTGCTTATGGATTGCCTTCCTGTCTCACTTGTCATTACAGTATGGGCCTTATCTTCCCTCGTATCCATGTTAAAGCAAAGCACATACATGTGTCTGGGCTCACAATTCTAAAATAGCATAACATAACTCAACAAAACATAACAGTATAATAACGTAATGTTTCATAATACAACACAGTGTTATGCTAAATAAAGACTAATTTCAGATTTGGACCTGACATGACATGTTAGAAATTGGGTCTTTGGTTGACAGTCAGTTTACCCCCTGTTCAAGCAAGGACCCTCACTCTAGTCAGGGTAAAAGAGAATCACCCTCAGCTAACCCCTGCTTTACCCCCTTGGTAGCTTGGCAGAGCAGTAGGCTTAACTTCAGATTGCTAGGTGTAAAGTATTTGTACCAACACACACAGTAACTTAATAAAAACACTACAAAATGACACAACACCAGTTTAGAAAAATAGGAAATATTTATCTAAACGAAACAAGACCATAACGACAAATACTCCACAATACACAAGTCAAGTTATCAATTAAAAATCAAAAAGAGTCTTTAAGTAGTTTCAAACACACACTAACGCTGTCAGTGTGAAAAAGTACCTTGGTCACGTCAAAAATAACCCCGCATGGGCGAGTGCGTGTCAAAAAGGGCTTGCAATGCGTTGATTCCACTCACGAGCGGGACCTGGCGTTGTTTCTCCTTTTGCTGGGTCGGGGCGCGTAGTTTCTTGTCTCCGCAGGAGAGTGATGCATCAATCCAGTCAGCACTCTTGCGTCCGGGCAGGCCTTGCGTTGTTTTTCCATGCCCAGCAGTACTTGAGTCAGAAATCCCGGCGCGCGATGATCTGAAAGCCCCACACCGCGGGTTGTGATCTCCCAGCCTCCGTCAGCGATGCTGCGCGTCGTTTCTCCTGCTCCGTGCAGCGATTCTTCGGTCGCGTTTCCTGCGAGCGTTGTTTCTCAGCTGCGGAGCCAGCGGGACGTCGTTTCTTCAGCCGCAGATCGGAGTCGCGTCGATCTTTTCCCCGCAAGGCACTCTGTGCGTGGATTTCCTTGTCTTTAGGCTGCCAGCTTCTCCTTTCAGGGTCCCAGGAACTGGATGGGCACCACAGGGCAAAGTAGGAGTCTCTCCAGAGACTCCAGGTGCTGGCATTGAGAAGTCTTTGCTGTCCCTGAGACTTCAAACAACAGGAGGCAAGCTCTAAATCAAGCCCTTGGAGATTTCTTCTCAAGATGGAAGGCACACAAAGTCCAGTATTTGCCCTCTTACTCTGGCAGAAGCAGCAACTGCAGGATAGCTCCACAAAGCACAGTCACAGGCAGGGCAGCTCTTCTTCCTCAGCTCTTAAGCTCTTCTCCAGGCAGAGGTTCCTCTTGTTTCCAGAAGGGTTTCTAAGGTCTGTGGTTTTGGGTGCCCTTCTTATACCCAATTTCTCCTTTGAAGTAGGCCTACTTCAAAGTAAAGTCTCTTTTGAATGTGAAATCCTGCCTTGTCCAGGCCAGGCCCCAGACACTCACCAGGGGGTCGGAGACTGCATTGTGTGAGAACAGGCACAGCCCTTTCAGGTGTAAGTGACCACTTCTCCCCTCCCTCCTAGCACAGATGGCTCATCAAGAAATGCAGACCACACCCCAGCTCCCTTTGTGTCACTGTCTAGTGAGAGGTGCAACCAGCCCAATTGTCAAACTGACCCAGACAGGGAATCCACAAAGAGGCAGAGTCACTGAAATGGTATAAGCGAGAAAATGCTCACTTTCTAAAAGTGGCATTTTCAAACACACAATTTCAACTTTACAAAAATATGTATTTTTAAATGTGAGCGCAGAGACCCCAAACTCCATGTGTCCATCTGCTCCCAAAGGGAATCTACACTTTAATCAGATTTAAAGGTAGCCCCCATGTTAACCTATGAGAGGGATAGGCCTTGCAACAGTGAAAAACGAATTTAGCAATATTTCACTGTCAGGACATATAAAACACATTACTATATGTCCTACCTTAACCAAACACTGCACCCTGCCCTTGGGGCTACCTAGGGCCTAACTTAGGTTTGCCTTACATGTAAGAAAAGGGAAGGTTTGGGCCTGGCAAGTGGGTACACTTGCCAAGTCGAATTCACAGTTAAAACTGAACATACAGACACTGCAGTGGCATGTCTGAGACATGATTACAGAGCTACTTATGTGGGTGGCACAACCAGTGCTGCAGGCCCACTAGTAGCATTTGATTTACAGGCCCTGGCACTTCTAGTGCACTTTACTAGAGACTTACTAGTAAACCAAATATGCCAATCATAGATAAACCAATCAACCATACAATTTACACAGAGAGCATATGCACATTAGCACTGGTTAGCAGTGGTAAAGTGCTCAGAGTTCCAAAGCCAACAGCAACAGGTCAGAAAAAATAGGAGGCAGAAGACAAAAAGATTGGGGATGAACCTGCATAAGGAAAAAAGTTCAACAACAACCCAGAGAATCTGTTGATAAATCATGTCATCTAAACAACTGAAAAAAACTCAAGTTTATTTAAGATCTGTAAACTAAAATTATACACCAGCTATTATAGATTATACTTAAACCAATATTTAACAGCAGCTGAGATATGTAATCTTCCCTCCATATAGGTGAGGGCCTATGAACGGTTGAATAAATGTCACTCTAGTTGACTCTGAAACAGCCCTAGACTATATCTGCTGAAACACTGCAGAGCCAAAGGGTATCCTCCCTAAATACCTGGGAAGTATGCACAAGAAGCCAAATAAAGAACACAGATTAACAGTATTTAAATAAATAGTGGAGAGATTGACTACAGGGGGCTGGCGCTCAGTTTGGTCAGAGAAAAGGAAATTGGAATTTGATGAGCAAAATGTAACGTTTATCTTGTAAATTTGACAATGAACATCTTTCTGAAGTTACTTCTTTGTGAACTTGGCTGCTGAAATACCAGCACTGGAGCTAGCATGATGCACACGTCTAGTTGAGGTCCCCTTGCCACACACTATCCTTTACCTTGCATAAGAAGATGGGGAAGTGACATCATAGGGTACCAG
Organism: Pleurodeles waltl; assembly: GCF_031143425.1. Taxonomy (NCBI): domain Eukaryota; kingdom Metazoa; phylum Chordata; class Amphibia; order Caudata; family Salamandridae; genus Pleurodeles; species Pleurodeles waltl. The sequence goes on from NC_090446.1 coordinate 102,518,313, forward strand.
TTTTCTGGTAAGAAGTGGTTCTCTAGTAATCTTTTGACACACTGTACAGTGGCATAGCAAATTTCTATAGGTGCAAACAATCAAAATGAGACAATTTAAAGTGCCACGCCATGAGCGTGAATGAACACACAAAAGAAAACAGAAGTTTGCTTGCAGTCAAACGTTTCGGCTGTTATGCAGTTATCTATGTAACAGGGTCGATGTCATGCAGAGCGCTCGACTACTGCCCTACGAGATCACGCTGCGTAGGGAATAAAAGGAAAAAGTAGTCAAGAAACCATGCGGAAAACATGGAGCCTCATAAGTTTTCAGTAGTTTACCGGTGTTCTCGAGGAGGGCTGAACACTGGAAAAGGCATGACGTATGCATGCCTTTCACAAATGAAAGCAAGCAAATTTTAAAAGGCAAGCCCACAAACCAATGAAACTGATGGGCGTGGTTAAAATCCCACAGAGAGATTACAATAGGGGGCCAGAGCGCTTGTGCGCTCGACCGTAAAAACAAACAAACAGAAACTTAACAATGGGTCATCTGTGACAAAGTTATGGAAATATTCCATCACTGAGTATGGCCGCAGAAAGACCTGTACACAGTGGCTGAAAGCGTAACATGTCAGTCCATCATATCCAGGTTCCAACAGGGAGGATCTAATGAGAATGTATGTTTGATGAACTAGCCAGAAATGTTTCTCTCTGAATTTTCCTCAGGCCCCTTGAGCCAAAAGGTGAACATAATAGTTACACAGGCCAAGAGAAAAATTATCCTAATTGCCCTGTAATGGTCTTACCATAGTTGTTTCTAGATGTGCTCCCCATATGAGAGTAACCAAGCAGGTGATTGACATGCCACCTGAACCTTATATATTCATGGCTTGAGGCAGTATGCTGCATTACAACTTATAATTGTTGAACTTGATGGCTAGGCTTCAGAATTCTTGTAACATGTGGATTTAATTCTGTCTTCTGATAATGCTTCTCGAGACTAGCAATAGGGAACCTATGCACTGACCTTTCCAATATCACTCTTAGTGGGCTTACTAGTAGAGCACTATAGTCTTCCACTGCCCATTGATAGATCCTCAGTCATCTTTGAGATGCTACAACATTGTGTTTTATCCAAACTACTCTTCCGTTTGGTTAAACCACTGCAGGAAACATTTCCAAGGAAGCACTATCACATCTGGCATAAGAAACATAAGCTGCCACACTGGAAGACGAGTGGGCCAAAGCTAAATTCCATTATTGTATGTGCTCAAAGGAAAAAGCATGCTCTTGCTCTGCCATCATCTTCCCTAAAAGGAAAAAGGCAGGAGGATGGACTGTGCTGTACAAAATTTGTTTTCGCATGACTACTGTAGCCATGAAGACAGTGAGCAAGTCCTCCAAATTAGGCCATTACATTAGCGCCTTGTAGTACTTAGTGGAGAGGTTCATGCTTAATTTTCTCAAAAATCAGAGAAAAGACTTTCGAGAGATGCAATGAGGGCCTGTTGGACATGTAATTAAGGTTGGATCGGAAATTTCCAACAAGGAAGCCCAGTGCTGCTGCTCCAGAATCTCAAACTCAGGATCTTCCTAACAGGTCAGAGACAGATGCATTACACAAACCTTACTCCGAGATTTGGGATTCAGGCAGCATTACGTTCTGGGACTCAGCACTTGACACTTGCATCCAGTGAACTATATGTTTTGGAGACTGTGCAGACTAGTGAGTGAGACTGTGCTCTTACGTGTGATCTTCGCTCCCTTGAAAAGAAACCGTACATCAAGGTGCGGGGCTCACAGCAAATGATTGAGACTGTGCAGCAAGAGGTGAGAGTTACAAATAATGAGATAAACTATTTTACAAAAAGTGAAACCGACACCCTATGAGTGATACTGTGCTTCAACACGTGAAGCTCGCACTCAATGAGAAATGCTGTACGAAATGTTTTGAGATTTGCAAACAATGTGACAAACTATACTACACGGTCTAAAGTGAGAGACTGTGCCATGCTGCAAGACTCACATCCAATGAAAGAAACTCAAACTTTGGTGTGAAACTCCTATCCAGTGAGTGAAGTGGCACTTCAAGATGTGGAACTCGCACTAAGCGAGTGAGACTGTTCACCAAGGTGTGGAATTCGCATACAATTAGTAAGTCTGTACTCCAAGGAGCGAGACTGTTAATTAGATTCTGCTCCAGGAGGTGGGCCTTAAATGCAGTGAGTGAGACAGACTTCAAGGACAAGACTTGCATTGAGATACTGACTGTATTTTTCTCATTTGCTGTGGCCCTTATTTACTCCCCTTCCACCCCCCTGATTGTGTGCTTCCCTTTGGTTTGTGTTATTTTGCTACATGCTCTGTTGCCCATCAAGCTCTTCTTTGCATGCGCTGCTTTTCTAGTGAAGTTTCGGTCTGGTGGACTAGAGCTTCTGTACGCAATTCTTCGGAACAGTAAGGAATGACACCTGATGATTTATTTAATTGATATAAATTCACATAAAATGTTTCCTCTTTTATCATTTGTCTTTACCAGATCAGTACTCTTGCTGCTGAAAAACCCCACATTTGTCTTCCTCTGCTTAGCTGGTGCAACTGATGCAACACTCATTGCTGGAATGTCAACATTCGGCCCAAAGATTCTTGAATCACAGTTTAGCCTAAGTGCCTCAGAAGCAGCTACATTATTTGGTGAGTGGTGGGCTCATGTTCTTTAAAATAGATTCACTTTGAACAGGATGTTTATTTTGTGACGTTTGAAAGTGTTTAATTGGAAAATCAGGACAGCTTTCATATTGTTTTGGTGTAAACAGTCAAGCATTATTGAATGGATTCAGAGAAGAATCTTAGGTATACATTCATATGATTTTGAGCCCAGATTATATATTGGCGGATGGACCGTTTCTACACCAAGCTGATGGGGTAAATTAAACAGTCATTCTGAGTGAGGTGCTGCTCGCTAAATATAGAAATGTCCTCTGGCAGGTTGGACATTTCTAGCATTGACAGGAACAGCTGTCGCAGTGGTTCCTGCCAAGGCGCTATAAGTTTGTTGGATGGCTCCGTCAACAAGACAAAGCCATATTGTAAACTTAAAATATGTTTTTTATTATTTTCAAAAATAACATCCCAAGGCGGTCTTTTTTAAAATATTAAAAGCAATGTCCTTCTCGCCATGGGAGTTTGCTTTTCAGTGCCCCATACACCAGGTTTTTCCTGGTGGTGATGGGCTTTGAAAATCAACTCTATGCCCACCCTTCTAAATTAGAGGGGGCAGAGATATAGGCAAACCTTCTATGACCCTTATTCTGTCGGGCCATTGGAGGTGTTTGACCACAGCGGAGAAGTAGTCTCTGCTGTCGCCAAAACTGCATCCGCTCGAGTTTAAATCTTACATTGTATGTTGTCCTAAGGATCTGTCATGTTGACTGACCCGTCCAGCAAACTTACACGATCCTGTCAATACACGAAATGTCCGCTGGGCCGGGGACATTTCTAAATTTTGCTATAGCACCTCCATCAGGGCGACGGAGTAACTTACTCCATCATCCTGGCAGAGGAATGTGCCTCTCGCCAATATAAAAATCGGATTGTAAATGTCTTTCCAATATTCCACTGTCTTCCTTAGTCCATACAAATTGGAAGTGCATTCTCTACTTTTGGACAAAGGAATTAATTTTTGTTAGCACTAAATAGGTTAAAAAGCTGGTCAGACCTTACTCTTTGCATGAAGGATATTATTTTTGTTCATCTTAGAATAGGGGTAAAATTAGGTCAGTCCACACCAAGCTCTTTTATTTCCAAATCCCCAGTAATCAGCTACTCTTGTAATGAGTCCAGAGTGATGGAGGAAAGATAAGGGATACACTGGTGGGCTGTCTGGACAAAGGAGAACTTACATTGGGCCTAGCACATGAGTTAGTCTAGTTACTACCTTTTACTAGCTTGAATGTTCAGTTCCCCCTCCCCTAGACTCATGGAAGGATTACAAACCATCTACAACTGAAAGGGAGCTCCAAAACGACACAGGAGGCTTCTGAAGGTCCTCTTGGATGCCAGACAGATATCTTAAATGGTAGCATATGCAGAGGAATGCTAGTGGAATCATTGTCCACATGATCTAAGATGGTGCCATCCTCGAAGAGACCAACAATTGCAGACTCTTATGCATCCTCCTAAAAAGGCAACATAAATATTTTTGGACATGATGGGAGTGAACTTCGCATTACCCTTGACTGTGGCAAAAGTCATAAGAGATTATGCATTGGATTACCAAGGTTGCAGCAAACAGTGTAAGACACCTCCATGCCCAGATCCTTCAAAGTTGTAGAAGCACTAGTCACAGAGGAGGGACTCTAAGAAGAAAATCTGTCCGACCATGTTAAGGAACATGACCTTTCATAGAACACTGTGAAAAGCAGAGGTGCCTACGAAACCCACTATAGCAGCATAGGATTTACAGATTTACAGTTCACATGATTGTCAACAAAAGGAGCAGTGAAACAGCCCCTCCACACCATGTGGCTCATCAAGGGGCAGAATGTCAGGCTTGCTCAAAGAATAAGACGGGTTACAGGTACAGTCAACAACAGAGGAGAAAATTGAGAAGTGAGATCATACTGTCATGAAGTCCCTTGAATGTCATAGCGTCCCCAGCTCTGCATGCACTTTACACTGATTCCACAAAGAACCAGGACACTCAGCGAATGTCTCATCTGTGACTACATTGACATAAATGTTGCAAACTGAGGAGATGAAAAAGGAATGAAGGATGTAAATCCATAGTACCAGTACATCCAGTGAGGGATTGGGTGTGTTAAATGTGGAAACCATAGAAAGATCTCATTATCAAACTCACCTGTGAGAAGGAGACTTTATCTCTTTCCTCACATGGATGGGTTGTGGTGGGAGAAGGGTAAGGTGGGATGATCTCTGATTCCCCAGAAGAGACCCGTTGAGTTTATATATAAGAACTGTTGAGACATGGGCAAGCCCAGTAGCACACGGAGAATGGATGCACCTACTTACAGTGTCTACCTAGGGAACACTGATAACCCAGTGTTCACTTCACAGAAGGTTGTCTACAGTGTGGCACGAAGAACATGCGAGCAGCCCAGTCCCTGTGGAAATATGAGAATCCTGAACAAGATGGAAGTATAGAGATTTTGGTCCAGGTCCATCACCCAATGACAGAGGAACAGGCAAGCTTCATGCAGACTTGGAAATTCCCTATTGTCAAACATTGAGGCATGATCTAAAAGCCAAACCAAGCCAGAGGGAAGTAGCTATAGGGGCACCACCAGAGTAGTGCACAGAGAAACCTGACTCTTGGACTAAAACTAACAAAACTGGTCTCAGGTCAGTCATGGATGAGGAGCCCCTTCAGGGAGGAAACCTGCGATAGAGCACCTGCTCCTGTTCTCAACTCTCATCGAGAGCTGAATTCTCCTCCCGTTAAGGAGCATTCTGTTCATTTGATAGACAAGTCCAGCTCCCAAGAGAAGATTTAGGGAAAGCCCTGATCCCTCTTTGGGGCAATTTCATGTCAGAGTTGCCCGGGAAGAACCATAAAGGCAAAAGCTACCAGCGGCAGTCTCTGTAATTCTTAATTGTGGAAAACCCCCAGTAGCACAACAAGGTTGAGGTGGAAATCCCAGTAAGTTGAGAACAAGGCCAGTATACATGCACATGATTGGTGCATGTATACTGGCCTCCTCTGCCTTTGTCCATTCAGCTAATGGGCAGCAAAGTCCCTTACAAAATTTGATCAAAGGAAAATGAGCCAGTCAACTGGGCACTGAAGGCTTCAGCCATCAGAAAAGCTGTTCTGCATGGAAGAGGAACTCTATCTCATAACTTGACATTGGGTGGGAGGAGAAGTAATTCAGTTTTGCAGCTTTGTTTCATCTAACACACACTTCAAAAGTATTCAGAGGCCCTCTCAATGCACAGTAGTGAACATCATAGTAAAAGACACCTGGTTGGGTAAAGTACATAAGGCACGTAAGAAAGGCTCAATCCGAAAAGGACCACAGCTCTCGGCACTCCACAGAAACCTGCAAATGGAGTTTCAATTTGCATCTGTGGCAGAATGATTTATTCTGTCATGGTGCAATGGGAAAATCTTCAAAATGTAATGTCCTCTGCCAAAGTGGTAGTGATTTTTCCATTAAAACCGGTTGCCTTCACAACAGGAGGTACCATTTTATTTGAGAAACACTCCCATAGAAATCCCTTAAAATCTGCCACTTCCAGTGAGCATTCTGCCAGCAAAGGTGGGCACTGGGGATATTTAGGCTTCTGTACTTGAACATTTCATTGAAAGCCTGCAAACCTTCGTGTGGCGGACCTTCATTGAGGTATCTCTGGTTGACACAGTTGCACATTAGTTTCTCAAAGATTGGGTGCTTGGCCAAGGAGATTTTGACAGGAGGACACTCACTGTTCCAGCTCATCTTAAGTATGGCAAATATGCCTACCGGAATCGTTAGTTAGATGTGTTTTTGGTTACCAGGCTCCTCTGATTCAGACTTCAGCCCTTTCATAATACGTGCACATTAGTATTCTCTTCTGCGTACTGGTGATTTCAAAGTGCATGCAAGGACAATCGAAGTTTCCCAGGAGATCTCCATTGATAATCAAAAGCACTTCATACATCTTCTTAAGCATTGATGTTTGCCTTACTACAGGAAGGTCAATACTAGGACATAATCTTTTTAAAAAATGTTTGCAGCCGGTAAAGAAGGCTATATTGGCTAAATACTTTTATTTTTATTTAAGAAAAGGTCAAATATCATTCTTAAAATAAGAAAACATTTCAAGCGTTGAGTAATATTTTTCTTATTAATATCCTTCATAAACATTTTAAAAAGGAAACAGAGAAGGAATAGAACAATGTAAACCTATAGGCTGCATTACTGTAGTCATAAAAACTGATACCGCACCTTTAAGGGCTCAGAGCCTTCTAGTGTCCCATCATGCCCAGCTTTTCTAGCTTCTGGTGACAGGATCTTACAGCTCTGAGCACAGACGTTTTTTGGGGCTTTTTTCTTAATAAAATCTTTCGCAGACTATTTGGCAACACATTTAATCAATGCTATGAATCTTTAAAGTGTTTTTCTGTTTTTTTTCTGACAGGAAAATTAGTTTTCCAGTCAAATAAAATGCCACCTTTATTTGTCAAATGTTCTACCTGTGGCAGAAAGAAGGCCACATCAGATCTACATAATCTCTGTATTCTCTGCCTTCCTGACAGTCACATTCCTGACAGATGTCCACAAGACCTTCTCCAGGCATACCCTGAGAGACAGGGTGAAGATTCGTTTTGATGGAGCTGAATAGCGGCGCACACAAGAGGTGAAATCTGGAGGTGGGACTTCATGTGAGCTAGGACAAGGTCAGTCCTCAAGCATGGCTCTTCCACTTTCCTCTCAGGAATCCAAGAGAGGGAGATCCGAAATGAGGAGAACTTCCAAAAAATGACACGTTCCCAGTCGAAGTTGAGGACAATGACAACAGGTCATGAGGTGAGGTACAGTGGCAGCATGCTTGCCGTCAAATGCTGCGTCGACATCGAGGAGGACACAACATTCGACATCAAGACACAGAAGGTCGATGTCAAAGAATTCCATGATGTCGAGACACAGGAGGTGTTCAATGTTGAGTGAATCCATGACGTCAAGACAGAGAGACACTTGAAGCCAAGAATCCTGTTGATGTCGAGACATACCAGATCTGTGGAAAGGATCAAAAACAAGAGCAAGATGTTTGCCATTAGTGTCTGATTCAGAACACTCCAGGGCATACTATCCATCATTACCAGTCCTCATTCCAAATTCCCTGCAACCTCCTCTTTCACATCCTCCGGCTCCTTCAGCGACTACACCACATGCTTCACCTCTGCCTCTCACTCAGACAAAGGCACCTTTGGAAGCTCCTTCACCAGTGAAGCCTCTAGTTGCTCGATGGCCTCTTGTTGCTCGACAGAGATCTAAATCTCCTCGGTCAAAATCTAGATCTTGCCACAGATTTCAATCTAGAGCCACTTCCAGATCTCGCCATCGCTGTTTTCAACACTCCTAGTCTCAATGCTCATCTAGGCAGAGACACAGATACCTTTCCATGTCCAGGTCTAGGTCATGATCCAGAAGACAGTTCTTTTATCCAACCTCATCTTCTATCACAGAAGATACTCACTGACTTTAACTGACTCCCCTCAGCAAAGAGTCTCACTAATTGGTGACCTAAAAACATTTCTGGAGTTACTCATACAGAGAGCTACAAAACGAAATGTATCACCACCTTCTCCACCAACATCTACATCGGTAATATTTGAGACTGTTCACAACCGTCCTCTTCTAGACATCATCTCTTTTTGGTTCCAGGTTTGTTAGAACCAGTTATGGAACATTTCCTCACACCAGCTTCGGCCAAAGCAGCTCGATCTAGGCTTCAGAAAAAATATAAGCTTTGAACCAGGACCCTTTATTCCTGCAGACAGATCCTCCTGATTCAGTTGTTATCTTGGCTGTGAAGAAGATTCATTCTACTAGTACTACTTCATCCACGGTTCCACCAGACAAAGAAAGCAGGAAACAACTTGGTGGGTTGCAAGGTATGTGGTACAGCAGCCACAAACATGAAAGCTGCATACGCATCTGCCCTTCTCACAGATATAAAAGATCCTAGTGTGGCTCCCTACAACAATTTGCAGATTAACTCCCAAGCCACTGTAGGTAGGACTTCATAGACATTTTAAATGAAGGCATGATGTTCTCTAACCAAGTGATCAGTGCTGCTACTGACTCATCTATGCTAGCAGCCCATGGATATTGCCACGGATTAGCTCTCAGGTGCTATTGTTTGCTGTGTCTCTCTGCTCTGAAGCATGACTCTCTACAGAGGATTCTCAAACTTCCTTTTTCTGGTAACACTGTTTGGAAATCATATAGATAAAGAGATGGCTTTCATGAGAAAAGAAGTGGAGACCTTAAATAGGTTGGGCTAGAAAAACGTAAGGAACAGAGAAAACGCCTTTACAAGCCTTGCAAGAAACATTTTTATCTGCAGAGGGTTCAGACCCCGCAGTGGTTTGAAACACAATACCAACAGCAGCAACAAAAGCCCTTTCAACAGCATCAAAGATGCCAACCAAAGGCAAGAAGTGGCCACCAATCTGCACATGCAGGAAAGTCTCCTACAGGCTCTAAACAATGAGCCTTGTCTTCTCCTTCTTCTGTTACCCACACCGGTGGGGGCAAGTATTTCTATATATCCAACGTAGTGGAAATCTATCACAAATGACGCCTGGGTACTGAATACTGAATAACATACAGAATTGCTATTGTCTAAGATCCACCAGTTATCTACCAATTATTTCACCAAAATCATCCAATCAGTACCTACAGATGATGAGATCAAAAGGAAACATTCTTCTGCAGAAGCATGCTGTGGAGCCCATACCTGTCAACCAACGAGGAACAGGGATTTATTCCCCTTATCTCATGCTGAAAATGAAAGGTCCATAAAACTATGACAGACCCACACTAGATCTGAAAATCACAAACAAATTGATTTGGAGAGAAACATTTAGAATGCTAGCTCTACATCAAATTTATCCTCAGATCCATCAAGAAGACTGTCTCTGTTCCATAGATCTTCGGATGCGTACTTTTACATCCCGACAGCCAGAAAACCCAGCAAATTCCTGAGATTTGTAGTAGGGCACGATCACAACCAATACAGAGTACTTCCTTTTGGCCTCAGATCAGCCCCCAGAACTTTTTCAAAGTGCATGGCAGTGATTGTTGCTCATCTCAGGAAACTCAAAATATTTGTCTATCCGTATCTAGACGACTGGCTTATTAAGGTGTCAATGCGACAAGAAGCACAACGTTATTGTCAAATCACTTTCTCTACTATCAGTCGCCTAGGTCCTCATATCAATCACTAAAAATCAACCTCATCGCCAGTTCATTCTCTTAAGAGCAGCTGTTTTCCTTCGGAGGAGAGACTTTATCTATACATCAGAATATGTCTGTCAAGAAAGTCTTACATCCATGGTGAGGAAAGTGTCATCCCTTCTAGGCTCAGTGATATCTTGTATATTTCTGATGTCAAATGCCCATCTCCACGTGAGACCACTACAAAAGTGTCTTGAGGACCAGTCAGGTAAATACTCAGGCTACTGGGAAGACAGGATCTCACTTTCCCTCAAAGCGAGGCAATCCCTAAAAGAGTGGTGTGAACCGAAAACATTTCTATAAGGTATGCCTTTTCATCAGGAGGGTCCCTCTCAAACAATAGTGACCGATGCCTCTCTGTTAGGTTGGAGATCACACATGAATAACCTTCAAACTCAGGGAACATGGTATGCGAAGGAACTGACTTGCCATATAAACCTTCTGGAACTAAGAGGTGTCCATTTGACCCTGGAGTTTATCCAACCATTCTTCAAGATGGAATCCCTCCATGTTCAGACAGACAACTCAACAACGATGTAATGTTTGAACAAGCAAGGTGAAACAAAGTCCAAAGCCTTATCACTGTAGCCCAAACAATACGGAATTGGTTGCTGGCCAGAAACCCGAAGACCCGTGCTAGCCATCTACCGGGCATCCAGAATATACAAGCAGACTCCTTGAACAGGATTCTTCAAGAAAATCACAAGTGGGTGCTAAACGCCGGCATTGTCTGCACCTGGGGTTTTCCTCACATAGATCTCACAACTGCAGAAAAGAAAAAATGCTCAAACTTCACTTCAAGGTTTTACCAACCAGGGACATTGGGGTATGCCCTGTGGATTGAGTGGTCCAACAGATTTCTCTACACTTTTCCTCAGATACCCCTGATTCCATCAGTAATCATCAAACTGTCTTACTCCAAGGCCAGAATTATATGTTCGATGGCATCTGTCGCTGTAGATACGCATGTTCTGCAATAGCTCGCCATCTGGTGTTGGGCCGGAGTGTTACAAGTTGTTTTTCTTCGAAGAAGTCTTTCGAGTCACGGGACCGAGTGACTCCTCCTTTTGTCTCCATTGCGCATGGGCGTCGACTCCATCCTCGATTGTTTTTTTTCCGCCATCGGGTTCGGACGTGTTCCTGTCGCTCCGAGTTTCGGAACGGAAAATTAGCTAATTTCGGAAGATTTTCGTCGGTATTGTTGCGTTCGGGATCGGCGTACTTAGATTCCACACCGCATCGAAGATCGAAGAGCTCCGGTGCCCTTCGGGGTAGTTTTTCGATCCTCCGTCGGGGCCTGGTCGGCCCGACCGCGTGCTGAAGAACGCCGATGGAACGGACCCCGTTCCGTTTCTGCCCCAAATGCCACAATAAGTACCCTTACACAGACCAACACTTGGTCTGCAACCTGTGCCTGTCACTTGAGCACAGCGAAGACACCTGCGAGGCCTGTCGTGCGTTCCGGTCCCGAAAAACACTCCGAGACCGTCGAGCTAGAAGACTTCAAATGGCGTCCGCACCGACAGCCCAACGGGAGTTCGAGGAACAGGAAGAAGAAGGTACCTTCTCGATCCAAGACTCAGACTCCGAAGGATTCGACGACACACAAACCGTGAGTAAGACGTCGAAAACCACACAAAGAAACATTTACAAGGCCCAGGGGACGCCACTGCCACCAGGCCATGGCTCGACCCATAAATTCGGTGACCGACCGTCGGCACCGAAAAAGGCCCAAACAGTGCCGAGATCGTCCGACTCCGGTCGAGACACCGGCACGCAGCCTTCTCGGGACCGAGAAAGTGCTGGAGACAAGCCTCGACACCGAGATGCCGGTGTGGACACGGCTCGACGCCGAGACAGCGGCACCGAAACAGATCGACGCCGTGAGGTTTCGGCCCCGAAAAGGAAAAAAGTCTCCTCGGAGCCGAAAAAACACGCAGACAAAGTTTCGACGCCGAAACAAACTGCAAGCGACCCAGCTTCAGGCTCTTATACAGAAGAGCACTCGCTAACCTCCCAAATGCAAAAGCATAGGTTTGAGGAAGAGCTACAAGCAACTGATGTGGACCATACGCAAAAGCGTATCTTCATTCAGCAGGGGACAGGAAAAATAAGCACCCTTCCCCCCATTAGGAGAAAGAGAAGGTTGGAGTTCCAGACGGAACAAGCACCACAACCAAAAGTGGTGAAAAGAGTTACACCACCACCCTCTCCTCCGCCCGTGATTAACGTTTCACCAGCACAAACTCCATCTCACTCCCCAGCTCACACCACCATGAGCCACGGTGACCAAGATCAGGACGCATGGGACCTATACGACGCCCCAGTGTCAGATAACAGCCCGGAGGCATACCCTACAAAGCCATCTCCACCAGAAGACAGCACCGCGTACTCTCAGGTGGTGGCTAGAGCAGCACAATTTCATAACGTAAGCCTCCACTCAGAACAGGTCGAGGATGATTTCTTGTTCAACACACTCTCCTCCACCCACAGCTCCTACCAAAGCCTGCCTATGCTCCCTGGTATGCTCCGGCACGCAAAAGACATATTTAAGGAGCCGGTCAAAAGTAGGGCAATCACACCAAGGGTGGAAAAAAAGTATAAGCCGCCTCCTACGGACCCGGTTTTCATCACTACACAGCTGCCACCAGACTCTGTTGTTGTAGGAGCAGCTAGGAAAAGGGCCAACTCTCACACATCTGGAGATGCACCACCCCCAGATAAAGAAAGCCGCAAGTTCGATGCAGCTGGTAAGAGAGTCGCAGCACAAGCTGCAAACCAGTGGCGCATCGCGAACTCCCAGGCACTACTTGCGCGCTATGACAGAGCCCACTGGGACGAGATGCAACATCTCATTGAACATCTGCCCAAGGACTTCCAAAATAGGGCAAAACAAGTGGTTGAGGAGGGACAGACCATCTCCAACAACCAGATACGTTCCTCCATGGACGCTGCAGATACAGCTGCACGGAAAATTAATACATCTGTAACTATCAGAAGGCATGCATGGCTCCGAACGTCTGGATTTAAACCAGAGATTCAACAAGCAGTTCTCAATATGCCTTTTAATGAAAAAGAACTGTTCGGTCCAGAAGTGGACACAGCGATTGAGAAACTCAAAAAAGATACGGACACTGCCAAAGCCATGGGCGCACTCTACTCCCCGCAGAGCAGAGGGAATTACAGCACATTCCGTAAAACGCCCTTTCGAGGGGGGTTTCGGGGTCAAAGCACACAAGCCAGCACCTCACAAGCAACACCGTCCAGTTACCAGGGACAGTATAGAGGAGGTTTTCGGGGACAATATAGAGGAGGGCAATTCCCTAGAAACAGAGGGAGATTTCAAAGCCCCAAAACCCCTACTACTAAACAATGACTCACATGTCACTCACCCCCTCCACACAACACCAGTGGGGGGAAGAATAGGTCATTATTACAAAGCATGGGAGGAAATTACTACAGACACTTGGGTTCTAGCAATTATCCAACATGGTTATTGCATAGAATTTCTACAATTCCCTCCAAACATACCACCAAAAGCACAAAATTTAACAACACACCATTCCAATCTCCTGGAGATAGAAGTGCAGGCACTATTGCAAAAGAATGCAATCGAATTAGTGCCAAACACACAAATAAACACAGGAGTTTACTCACTGTACTTTCTGATACCAAAGAAGGACAAAACGCTGAGACCAATCCTAGACCTCAGAGTAGTGAACACTTTCATCAAATCAGACCACTTCCACATGGTCACACTACAAGAAGTATTGCCATTGCTAAAACTACACGACTACATGGCAACTTTAGACCTCAAGGATGCTTATTTCCATATACCAATACACCCATCGCACAGGAAATACCTAAGGTTTGTATTCAAAGGAATACATTACCAATTCAAGGTACTGCCTTTCGGATTAACAACCGCACCAAGAGTCTTTACCAAATGTCTAGCGGTAGTCGCTGCACACATAAGAAGGCAGCAAATACATGTGTTCCCATATTTGGACGACTGGCTAATCAAGGCCCATTCGTTCATACAGTGCTCAAATCACACAAATCACATCATACAAACCCTCTTCAAACTCGGGTTCACCGTCAATTTCACAAAATCCAAAATTCTGCCACGCAAGGTACAACAATACCTGGGAGCCATAATAGACACATCAAAGGGAGTAGCCACTCCAAGTCCACAAAGAATTCAAAATTTCAACACCATCATACAACGCATGTATCCAACACAAAAGATACAGGCAAAGATGGTATTACAACTCCTAGGCATGATGTCATCATGCATAGCCATTGTCCCAAACGCAAGACTGCACATGAGGCCCTTACAACAATGCCTAGCATCACAGTGGTCTCAAGCACAGGGTCACCTTCTAGATCTGGTGTTAATAGACCGCCAAACTTACCTCTCGCTTCTGTGGTGGAACAACATAAATTTAAACAAGGGGCGGCCTTTCCAAGACCCAGTGCCACAATACGTAATAACAACAGATGCTTCCATGACAGGGTGGGGAGCACACCTCGATCAACACAGCATACAAGGACAATGGAACGTACATCAAACAAAACTGCATATCAATCACCTAGAACTTCTAGCAGTTTTTCAAGCACTAAAAGCTTTCCAACCAATAATAGTTCACAAATACATTCTCGTCAAAACAGACAACATGACAACAATGTATTATCTAAACAAGCAGGGAGGGACGCACTCCACGCAGTTAAGCCTGCTAGCACAAAAAATTTGGCATTGGGCAATTCACAACCAAATTCGCCTAATTGCACAGTTTATACCAGGGATACAAAATCAACTCGCAGACAATCTCTCTCGAGATCACCAACAGGTCCACGAATGGGAAATTCACCCCCAAATTCTGAACACTTATTTCAAACTCTGGGGAACACCTCAGATAGACTTGTTTGCGACAAGGGAGAACGCAAAATGCCAAAACTTCGCATCCAGATACCCACACAAACAATCCCAAGGCAATGCCCTATGGATGAACTGGTCAGGGATATTTGCTTACGCTTTTCCTCCTCTCCCTCTCCTTCCTTACCTGGTAAACAAACTCAGTCAAAGCAAACTCAAACTCATATTGATAGCACCAACTTGGGCAAGGCAACCCTGGTACACAACGCTGCTAGACCTATCAGTGGTACCCTGCATCAAATTGCCCAACAGGCCAGATCTGTTGACACAGCACAACCAAAAGATCAGACACCCAGATCCAGCATCGCTGAATCTAGCAATCTGGCTCCTGAAATCCTAGAATTCGGGCACTTACAACTTACCCAAGAATGTATGGAAGTCATAAAACAAGCAAGAAGGCCATCCACCAGGCACTGCTATGCAAGTAAATGGAAGAGGTTTGTTTGCTACTGCCATATTAATCAAATACAACCATTACACACAACTCCAGAACATGTAGTGGGTTACTTGCTTCACTTACAAAAATCTAACCTAGCTTTCTCTTCCATTAAGATTCACCTTGCAGCAATATCTGCATACCTGCAGACTACCTATTCAACTTCCCTATATAGAATACCAGTCATTAAAGCATTCATGGAGGGCCTTAGGAGAATTATACCACCAAGAACACTACCTGTTCCTTCATGGAACCTAAATGTTGTCCTAACTAGACTTATGGGTCCACCTTTTGAACCCATGCACTCCTGCGACATACAGTTCCTAACCTGGAAGGTGGCATTTCTCATCGCCATTACTTCCCTGAGAAGAGTAAGCGAGATTCAGGCGTTTACTATACAGGAACCTTTTATACAACTACACAAAAATAAAGTCGTCCTAAGGACCAATCCTAAATTTTTGCCAAAGGTTATTTCACCGTTCCATCTAAATCAAACAGTGGAACTTCCAGTGTTCTTTCCACAGCCAGATACCGTAGCTGAAAGGGCACTACATACATTAGATGTCAAAAGAGCATTAATGTATTACATTGACAGAACAAAGAACATCAGAAAGACTAAACAACTCTTTATTGCATTTCAAAAACCTCATGCAGGAAACCCAATTTCAAAACAAGGTATAGCCAGATGGATAGTTAAATGCATCCAAATCTGCTACCTTAAAGCTAAACGACAGCTGCCCATTACACCAAGGGCACACTCAACCAGAAAGAAAGGTGCTACCATGGCCTTTCTAGGAAACATCCCAATGCAAGAAATATGTAAGGCAGCCACATGGTCTACGCCTCACACATTCACCAAGCACTACTGTGTAGACGTGTTATCCGCACAACAAGCCACAGTAGGTCAAGCCGTATTAAGGACATTATTTCAAACTACTTCCACTCCTACAGGCTGATCCACCGCTTTTGGGGAAATAACTGCTTACTAGTCTATGCAGAACATGCGTATCTACAGCGACAGATGCCATCGAACTGAAAATGTCACTTACCCAGTGTACATCTGTTCGTGGCATCAGTCGCAGTAGATTCGCATGTGCCCACCCGCCTCCCCGGGAGCCTGTAGCAGTTTGGAAGTTACCTTCAATTATTTATATATGTATCATCTCAACCTTAAATAGGTGCATACTTAGTCACTCCATTGCATGGGCACTATTACTACAATTCAACTCCTACCTCACCCTCTGCGGGGAAAAACAATCGAGGATGGAGTCGACGCCCATGCGCAATGGAGACAAAAGGAGGAGTCACTCGGTCCCGTGACTCGAAAGACTTCTTCGAAGAAAAACAACTTGTAACACTCCGGCCCAACACCAGATGGCGAGCTATTGCAGAACATGCGAATCTACTGCGACTGATGCCACGAACAGATGTACACTGGGTAAGTGACATTTTCATTATAGCTCCGGAGTGGCCACAACAATGGTGATTCACAGAACTACTCCACATGTTGGAATGTCCACACATGATGCAGCCATGCAGACCGGACCTTCTCATGAAGTTCGGAGGCCAGATGATCCATCTGATTTGCTCCTCATTGAGTTTGGCAACATGGCTCCTGACCTCGTACAATATGGTCATTTATATTTACCAAATTAATGCATGACTATTCTAAAAGAAGTTAAACATTTATCACGACATACATCTCACTCTTTTGAATGTAAGAAATTCTGTATCTGATGTTCTGATAAGAACAGTAGTCGAACTACATGCCAAGAAGAAGCTGTATTTCCATACTTAATTCATTTGACCAAATCTGATTTCAATTCTCTTCTATTAAGCTCCATTTGGCAGCTGTTACTGCCTACAGAAAATGCCCTTCACCAATTTCTTTTTTCATAGTCCCTGTTATTAAATACTTCTTAAAAGGTATCAAAAAAGGTTTCCTTCAGTACACAGCCCTTCCCCTTCTTGGGATTGAACACAGAACTTTCATCTCATAGCACCCCCTATCGAACCTATTCGTAAAGCCTCATTACAACACCTTGCTTGGAAAACGGCTTTCCTAGTCGCCATTACATCAGCAGATAGAGTTAGTGAGATTCAATGTTTATGTTCTCATAGAAAATATACATTATATCATAACATTAAGGTGGTTTTGAGAACTTTGTTGTTACAGATTTTCACAATATTCAGACCAATACTTTACTGACTTTCTTTCAGAATCTGTCTACTCCAGCAGAGAGATCTCTCAACACTTTGAATGTGAGAAGAGTCTTAAAATATTATCTAGATAAAATAAAAGATATACATAGGTTGAGTGTCTGGTTTTATGACTACGGTATTGCAGCATGTAGGTCTACAGTGGAAGTTTTTATTACTTTACTAATGATACTTTGACCTTTTGTAGATGAAATATAAGTCATTGGCCAACCTATCCTCATTTCTTAGGCTGCAAAATGTTTTTAAAGAAAATTAGGTGCTAGTCTTGGCCTTCCTGAAGTAACAGGAATGTTTATACTTAAGAAGATGTATTTTATAGAAGTGCTCCAGGATCCCCGGACATGGGCGGGACTACTCAGTGCTTATGATTTCAAGGGAGATTCCCCTTAGAGAGAACTAGGATGACAGGTAAGAAACCATTCCTTCCATACATCCTTGTAATGCTGCTGCCCTTTATTTTCACACAGGTTATCTTGTGGTCCCGGCTGGAGGCGGGGGCACATTCCTTGGAGGATTAATTGTAAATAAGATGAAACTTCGTTGTTCTGGAATCATCAAATTCTGTTTATTGTGTGCACTGGTCAGTCTAATGGCTATGTTTGTGTTCCTCATTCACTGCCCGAACATGCCTGTGGCTGGCATCACAACTTCCTACAGCAGAAGGTAAGCATGATTGTGCTGTTCAAAGTTAGTTCTTGATGTTAGATTGCCCTGATGGGATCAAATATATTTAATCCAGTCACCTGGGGACTGCAGAGATTCTGTTTGGTTGGCTAAGCCACCACTTCTTGTTAAAACAAAACCATTGTAGCACTGCTTCCTTGGAAACTTGACCTGCTGAATGATCAGCCTTGCCCTGTTCCTGAGCTGTCCAACACCTAAAGACTTGCAACTACTCCCTTAATTGTGTAGATTTACCACAGAGCGGGAAACACCGACTTCCCTCTCTGTAATACCTCGGGGCAATTGGTGCAGTCTGGAGACTGCAGAACTGCCAAAGTCCCTAAGAGGGTAACTATTTCTTCCACTTAGTTCTGAGAAGTCGCAACACACAACAATAATGTACCTGCAGATCTTTATAGCATGAATGACAAGCAATTATTGCAATAATAATAATGTGGGTATTAAGGACCAATGAATCCTAAATATAACAAACATTTACTCCAGTATTGGAACTCTCATAGATTCACATGCTTGAATCATTCCCCGTCGTCAAGATGGGAGCCCCCGGTACAATTACACAAGTAGTGTTGAAACATATTAATACAAGAGCCCTAGGCCTCTTCAATTTAATAGTCTATCATAGTCATTTTAAGAAAAGGACCAAACTTGAACATCCACCTATCAGACGACACTACCCTCTAATATCCTCCTGAGAGAAGCTCCAGCAACTCAGATTTTCTACCGCACGTCGTGCTAGGGAGTCTCCTCAGAGCTCTGCTCTTTCTTCACACCTTTGGTTTACCTTGAAACAATTTTTTTCTCTGCTGAACCTTGTTATGACTGATTGGGGTTAACACCTACAACATGTTTGACAAGGAGAAGAAGGGTTTATACAGAAATTGTAAAACTTGTGGTAAGAAGACCCTCATCAGGATTGCATATACCGCCTCTATCCAGACCACTCAGCCAAGGACTGTAAGGTTTGTCGTACCTTTTCCTCTAAAACGCTTAAGAATAGAGAAGGCAGATTACTAATTTGGCTGCAGAAATTTAAGTACAGAGATAATCCAGTCTCTGCTTCTGATAGTGATGACTCTTCAACATCCAAAAAGTCACCAAAAAGGTCGAGATCAGACACAAGATCTCCTTCCAAACAACCAAGAAAAGCCCACGAAAAGACCGCTTCGGAGTCTTACAAGAGCTGCAGCCCCTCTACTTCACCTCATAAATCTTCCAGGAAAGGGGAGAGAGGTCATTCCAGCAGTTCTGAAAGGCATAAGAAATCATCCTCTGTACCACTATCTGTGCTGTTCAAAAGGCCTTCATCTACTTCTGCAGCTAAGAATGTACAGTTGACGATGGACTCATTGTCGACGAGACCGTCGGTGAGTGTTTTCCCCCCGTCGATGACGACTTCCACTCTTCCATCTTCGATGACAGTTATGACGACATCATCGTCGACGAGTGCCCCACAGTATGATCAAGGCTGCGGCCAAAACGTGTTGGAGTTAACCGTCTGCAGTATTAAATTGAATTTGCAAATATATTTATGAGTGTCCGGGACTTCTTTTCTGAAAGAGAAGAGCTGGTGTGTGAAAAGAAAAAAAAAAAAAATATATATATATATATATATATATATATATATATATATATATATATATATATATATATATATATATATATATATATATATATATATATATATATATGTAACCACACACACACAAGACCTGTAACTCCATCCTTGATCCATAATGCACCAGCACACTGTCTCCACCTCAGATTGTTTTCTTTCACCATCAGGATCGGACGTTTGGGAAGGCCGTTCTGAGTTCCTCATGGTAACATACCGATTCTTCTCAGTTCCAGCAGTTCACCCTTCAACTGCGACTAGAACAATCCTATTGAGAGAATCTAGGCCTATGTGACACCAGGACTTTGGATCTGATGGTCACCAACCCTTACGCTTCGATGCACCGCAGGCTTGGGATGCCATTACGTACTAGTCTTAAGTGCTCCTCGGTGCTTCTTGGAGGATGCACCTTGGGCAAGTGTATGCAAAGTACTCTTTTCCAGTTCCGCCATACTCGTAACAAGAAATACCCCTGGAGCTATGTTCACGAGGTCTGCAACCACTGTCTCTCCCCACATCATTATGTACCTGAGGGGAATGAGGTGGGCCCATTACAGAATGCAAAGAAAGGCCTGACATTTTTAGAGCAGAAGATATGCTGGGTGTGAAGGAAAAGGAAGCAAGATCCGCCGGCATTCTGGCGGGTAGAGCAAAGGAGAGCCTAGAGGATGTCTTTTCTGAGGCCTCTTGACGTTGAGGAGGAGGTTGAGTTCATCAAACTAGTGGTGCAACACAGGCGGGCTTCAGCGCCTAAGACCAAGTCGATGCTGCACACCTCTACAGTGCCTCAAGGTCAATCTCAAATCCCAAAACACAAATCAATGACTGGTGAGCACCAGTCCTGCGGGAGTCGGGCATCATGCCCGAGTAAAGCCAGAAACGGCACAAACCTTCAGGTTCTGCCTCTCCATCTGAGACACCCCAGACTCTAGCTGCTTGGTCTTTGTCTGCAAAGACCACATCAAAGGGCACTGAACTGCACTGTGCTTAAGTGCTGTCTTGGTACTGAGTAACTGAAAAGCCACACACTGTGCTGAAAGCACTGCCACGTTAGCCTGGGGCTCCGAAAAGCTGCACTAGGAGTCGAAATCCAGTACCACCTCATCAACTAGCATCAAGGCTGGCTCCAAAGCTCCCGTCATTGCCGAGGAAGGATACCACAGAAGTGTCTACCTTTTAGAAGCTCCTGAGGTCCTTTATGCAAACCAGAATAAACTCACTTTGTCCGCCCAGACAAGAGCAAAATACCTGTCAAACCTCTGGCTACAGGACTCGTCCGAATTCTAAAAAAAATGTTGGTTAGCCTTCGAGGAGGAACCAGGACTAGACTCTTACATGTCACCAAGGGCCAGATGTCCGAAACTTTTTTCAGCTTGCAAAAGTTCCAATTTGCAGAATTCGGCCATTTGTGACTGCAAAAAAGCAATTTTCTATGTCCCAAACCCTATTTTGCAGTTCGGTAATCTGTTACCGAATCGAAAAATGGGTTAGCGATTTGTTTTTAGGAAGGGGTGTGTTAAGGGCGTCCCTTCCTAATAGTGACTCGCAGTGGTATTTATGAAGTTTTTGTGACCAAAATGGTGTCACAAAACATTCACTTTAACCACCTATTTCGATTTGATGGTAACCCATTCAGAACCGGAAGGGGGGTCCCAAGGTGCCTCTTCCCCCTTGTGAATTGTTATAAAAACTTTTTTTAAGAGCAGGGAGCGGTCCCATGGACCAGTACCTACTCTTAAAAAATTAAAAGAAAAGTTCAATTTTTGTTTTTGAAACGCATCCCATTTTCCTTTAAGGAAAACAAGCTGGATTTCCTAGAAAACCTTGCTTTATTTAAAAGCAAACAGACATGATGATCTGCTGTTCCCAGCAGACCACCATTCAAGTGGTTTTAGCGATTCCCAGTGGGTTGCAAATTGCAACCTACCTCATGAATATTAATGAGGTAGGTCAATTGCGATCCACTGTGAATCGCAACCAGTGTAAAATACAGTGTTGAACATAGCTGTTTGCTATCTCCTAATAGTGAATCGCAAAAATTCACTATTAGGAAATTGCAAACCCAAAGATGTACATCTGCCCCCCCCCCCAAGTTCCACAAGTGTCAGGGATTTGGCCACCAACCCTAACCATTCCCATGCTGTCACCCATACCTCCTTAACCTTTCCCTCCCCCACCCCCACCACCTCTCCGCACTCTTCTCGGCCTAAGTCACAGGATACCTATGACAAGCTTATTAGGCCCCAGGAAGGAGATGATCCCTGGGAGGATTATGTGGTAGATCTTCAAGACAACCCAGGGCTCCACCCTGATAAATATGCCCACCAGTTGATATTACTGCATAAGCTTACAGTAATACAAAAGACTTCATAACATAATCAGGACAAACTACATACACTGCAGAATGAGAACAGTTTGCCTGTCAACACCCTGTTTAAGATGGAGCATGCAATGCCTTACCTCCCCGTGCTCAAGAGATTGCAAAGGTCAGCCACCTACAACTTTAAGGAGCCAATAAAGGCTAGAATGGTCACGCCCAGAAAGGAGGAAAAATGGAAGTATGCCCCAATGACAAATTGTCCCTGACTCCCTAATTTACGCCTGTAAAGGAGCTTCTGCACAGGTCACAGAAGCCTTCCTTTCACAAGGAGACAAAACAATGCAGCTGGAAAGCAGGCAGTGTATTGAGCAGCCATACATTTGCACATTGCAAACTCGGTGGGCCTCCTCCCATGTTACAATTGGTACCACTGGGAGATGATGGAGAAGTGGTTGAAGCACCTATCAGAGACCCATCATAAGATAGGACAAGAGTTGATTTCTGAGGCGAAAATCCATTAGATGTGCCACCAGTAGGTGCATCCTCAGTGCAGGGGATATGGCCATGAAGACTAATAATACCAGAGGCTTCCTCCATAGGTATGCCTGGCTTAGGGTGTTAGACAGACAAAATGATAGCTATGTTCTACATCCAGAAGCAGGGCAGCACACACTCCCCCCCTCTATGTGGTAGCTTAGGAGGTTAGCACTACCCAACCCACAAAAACATCCACCTATTGGCGAGCATTTGCCGTGGGTGGAGAATTACTCTGTGGACCTAGTCAGCAAAACAAGTATCAAGAAGTCCACGAGTGGGAACTCCACTCAGAAGTCCATCACAAGTACTTTTCATACCAAGCAGGTAGTAGTTACCTCAGTTCTTTTTTACGGAGCAAAGGAGAGTATCAGTAATTGAAATAGAATAATTATCTTTGTCTCTTCCACTGGGAAGAGGGGGGGTTGCTTATGATTTCAGTGGAGATTACTCTGAGCGAGAACTAGGATTCCAAGTGAGAAACCATTCCTACTCTCCAGGGGATCTCCAGGGATAAGCACACAATAGAGTAGCAAGCCCATCCCTATAAACAGTGGTGGAAGAGAAAAAGACGGACCAGAGAAACACCTAAGAAAATAAATTCCTGAGGGAAGCCTGTCCCAAGTGAGCATCGGCTCTAGCATCTGAGTTCAAACAATAGTACCTCGTGAAATTGTGAACAGATTTCTATGCAGCAGCTTTGCAGATTTCTAAACAGGAATAGTACTCATTAAAGCAGACGTTGCTGCCTTACCTCAGGTAGAATGGGCCTTTGGTCTACTGGAAAGAGTTTTATTTGCTTCCTGGCAGCATAGCAGGATGAAAGAAACTATCCACATGGATATAGACTGTTAAGATCTAGGGTTACAGGTAAGAAACGATTCCTTCAGGCATTACTGAATTTCTAACAATTAGATCCCTAAGTCTCTGTGTAGGAGATTTTTTCATACCTCCTACAATTACACAAGGCAGTTGTTGCCTATGCCACTATACTGTTACACTTAAATGCAGTTGCAGCATACCTTCAAAAGAGATAAGACTCTTCACTGTTTACCCCCATCATTAAAGCCTTCCTAGAGGTTCTAAAGAGGGAAGGAGAAAGAGAAAGCGAAGGGAAATATTCCTGTCAGGTCATCTAAGCATTAGCTGCACACATTAAACACTGTTACTTTAACAGAACCAGCAGCTTTCATTACCCATTATGCAATGTACTAACAGTATGCCTCAAAGCTCAGTTCTTTTTTCCAGCTTCTGCTGACTGGATCTGAGAACACTTCAAGGGTAAAAAACCAACACTTTTTCTGGGGATTTTCTTAAGAAACACATTTTTCTTTATTTACTTGACATCTTTTCAAGACTTTAACATCTTCCCTGATTTATATCAGTGCCAGGAAAATGTTTCTTCAGCAGTATGTTCACTTTTTTGTGAAGTGCCCTTTTTTTGGAAAGAAAAAGGCTGCTTCTGACCCACATAGCTTATATGGCCTATCTGTCTAATTCATATTCTGTAAAAGAAGCAGGAAGAGATTGTAGCTTCAGAGGAGTGGAAAAAAACAGAAAAAGGGAGACTCTCTCCTGCTCCAGCCTACTCCCATGATAAGCACACCCTTAGAGGATGGTTTAGGGAGGAGAGATATAAAAGTCATCACTACCATTATTCCAAACACATCTGTCATTCACTGGAGCATTGGTCAACATAAATACCTTCAGCACTGCCATGCTTGCAGTCAAAAAGGTCAACAGGAACTCCAGTATATGAGGTAAGATCTTAAACGCTATTGGTTATTACCAACATCAGCTGCATTAACAGAAAAAGCACCGCCATTGAGGTAATCTCTTCCAGCTGACCAACCCATGACTCGAACACCTACCAGACTGACGTCGACACTCTTAACCTCAGAGACACCAGAACACTACCATTTGCAAAACTCTACAACAGCAGCTTCAATGTTGAAACAGTACCATATCTCTAGTCCAAGAATGTCACTATCACTTTTGATGTCAAGACATTTGACTGCATCAATTCATTCACTACCCTCAGGAGATGATGTTGAACCTATAGAAGAGCCTGTTGTTCCAAAGAAGCCAAGACAAATCATTCCAGCAGAAGGTTCTTTACAGGCTCCTCTTCAAGCTTTGCATTTACCACATCCGAATATACCAATGGTCCTCAAGGAGGTTTTATACCAGTCGTGTCTTTATTGCCACTGGGTCCAGTGCTAACACCAACAAAACCAACAACACCTTCTCCACAGCCTCCTGACAGACATAGAAGGAATCAAAAATCGCTGGTAACTTCTACAGGTCCGTCTTCATATAGAGCAGACACGATACACACCAACTTCTCCACCTGCCTCTCCAGTTGATGATGTCTTACTGTTCCAAGATATCCTCATCAGAGGGGCAGCAAAATTGAACATTCAAATAGAGGTCTCACATACAACACTCTTGATTATTATGAAGACTCTGCAACCAAGAGTTTCTCCAAGACTGACTCTTCTGCTAGTCCCAGGATTTACAGAATTGGCTGAGGAAAATTCCCTCATTGCAGCCACTTTGACATCAGCAACTCCAAAACTTTGAACGAAATAAAAAGCAGCAGAACAGGATACAATTTATCTAATAGGATCCTAAGCTTGATTCGGTTATTGTTTCTATTGTCAGGAAGAAAGATCATTTGGCTCCTGAAACATTAACCCCTCCAGAGAGGGAAAGCAAGAAAACGGATGCTGTTGGAATCAAAATTTGGGATACCTCTGCTACAGCTCGCGATAAGCTAGTGAATCTGCACTGCTAGGAAGATAATTGAAGGCTTTATGGGAATCTTTGCAAAAGTTTGCAAATGCCCTTTCTAAAGATAGAAAAAAAGATGTAATAGAGGTCCAAAAACAAAGGACAGTCTGTTCCCAGTCAGGTTATTAGTGCTGTTGTTGATGCAGCAGACTTGCCAGCTACAAATTATTGTTATGTCATCTCTATCCAGCACTTCTCCTGGCTTCATCTTACCATCTTCAAACCAGACGCTCACTAGAAGATATTATTTCATTTTCAAGTTCTGTCCTTTTTCGGTCCTCATGTGGACAAGGAAATGGAGAAGATGATGTTGTAGTTGACTCTTGCTGTAGGCAAGACTGCTGGTTTAAGGATCACAGTGCTTACGTTTGTAGGTGACTCTGCCTGTCCTACAACAAGTTGCAACTGTCGTTGCAACCCTCCTGGCTCACAAGCAGCACCTCACCAAAAACCCAAACAGTAAAAGGTGATTTGTGGCAGCCTTTACGCATGGACTCGAGTGCAACATCTCAGGGAGTGTTGTGGTTAAACAGAGATTACCCATTTCTCACATGAACAACATGTCTCAATCAAACACAGGCAATGAAGGAGATGCAGTAAAGTTTTGAATAGATTATATTAACAGAACTCCAATCTACAATAAGTTGCATGGGCTGCAATGATAAGGATAATGAATAATGCAAGCAACAGAGTTGTGAACACGAGAGTCATAAATACAAAGACCCCTACCATCTTGCAATAACAAAATGACATGAGATGTGAAATATGTCCTAGTACCCTAGCATGATGAACCTAATCTCTAACCTAAAAGAGAGCTAGGTGTGTTAAACCTAATTTGTCAGTGCCATGTCCATGAGAAGAGCCCCCCAACCCTCGTTACTTTGGAATGAGGTCTCTAGCTCAGGCTCCGTAGGGACATGAAGACTGGGTCAGTGTCAAGGTGACGTGCAACATCGAGAGCAGCGATGGCATCTGGTCGGAATCCCTCTGACTATCTGTCTATGTGAGGTGCATTTATCTAGATCTGATCGGACCCCTGACGAGGTCTGTTCCCAAACAATAGAGAACAAGACATGCTTGGGACGGCAATTTATGTAAACAATTCCCTTGAAGGCATGAAGAGGGAAAGTACCTAATGGGATCACCTACAGTTTGTTTATCTTTGTCGCTTGATAGTGACGCCTTAGCGCGGTGGCACTGATAACGTGAAACGTAAACATTGGCCTAATGTTAGAAATGGGGTCTTTGGTTGACAGTCAGGTTACCCCCTGTTCAAGCAAGGACCCTCACTCTAGTCAGGGTAAAAGAGAATCACCCTCAGCTAACCCCTGCTTATCCCCTTGGTAGCTTGGCAGAGCAGTAGGCTTAACTTCAGAGTGCTAGGTGTAAAGTATTTGTACCAACACACACAGTAACTTAATGAAAACACCACAAAATGACACAACACAGGTTTAGAAAAATAGGAAATATTTATCTAAACAAAACAAGACCAAAACAACACAAAATCCACCATACACAAGTCAAGCTATCAATTGAAAATCAAAAAGAGTCTTTAAGTAGTTTTAAATACACACTAGCGCTGCTAGAGTGAAAATGTACCTGGTGCGCGTCAAAAATAACCCCGCACAGGCGGGTGTGAGTCAAAAATAACTCCGCACGGAGGTACGCGAGTCGAAAATCCAGCCACACGATGATCCGAAAATCCTGCAGCGCAGGTTGTGATCTCCTAGCCTCCGTCAGCGGTGCTGCGCATCGTTTCTCCTGCTCCGTGCTTCGATTCTTCGGTGGCGTGTCCTGCGAGCGTCGTTTCTCAGCTGCGGAGCTGGCGGCACGTCGTTTTTCTCAGCCGCAGATCGGATTCGCGTCAATCTTTTCCCCGCCCAGCGCTCTGTGCATGGATTTTCTTGTCTTTAGGCTGCCAGCTTCTCCTTTCAGGGTCCCAGGAACTGGATGGGCACCACAGGGCAAAGTAGGAGTCTCTCCAGAGACTCCAGGTGCTGGCAGAGAGAAGTCTTTGCTGTCCCTGAGACTTCAAACAACAGGAGGCAAGCTCTAGATCAAGCCCTTGGAGATTTCTTCTCAAGATGGAAGCCACACAAAGTCCAGTCTTTGCCCTCTTACTCTGGCAGAAGCAGCAACTGCAGGATAGCTCCACAAAGCACAGTCACAGGCAGGCCAGCTCTTCTTCCTCAGCTATTCAGCTCTTCTCCAGGCAGAGGTTCCTCTTGGTTCCAGAAGTGTTTCTAAAATCTGAAGTTTTGGGTGCCCTTTTTATACCCAATTTCTCCTTTGAAGTAGGCCTACTTCAAAGTAAAGTCTCGTTGGAATGTGAAATCCTGCCTTGCCCAGGCCAGGCCCAGACACTCACCAGGGGGTTGGAGACTGCATTGTGTGAGGGCAGGCGCAGCCCTTTCAGGTGTGAGTGACCACCCCTCCCCTCCCTCCTAGCACAGATGGCTCATCAGGATATGCAGGCTACACCCCAGCTCCCTTTGTGTTACTGTCTAGTGTGAGGTGCAACCAGCCCAACTGTCAAAATGACCCAGACAGGCAATCCACAAACAGGCAGAGTCACATAAATGGTATAAGCAAGAAAATGCTCACTTTCTAAAAGCGGCATTTTCAAACACACAATCTTAAAATCAACTTTACTAAAAGATGTATTTTTAAATTGTGAGCTCAGAGACCCCAAACGCCACATGTCCATCTGCTCCCAAAGGGAATCTACACTTTAATCAGATTTAAAGGTAGCCCCCATGTTAACCTATGAGAGGGACAGGCCTTGCAACAGTGAAAAACGAATTTAGCAATATTTGACTGTCGGGACATATAAAACACATTACTATATGCCCTACCTTAACCATACACTGCACCCTGCCCTTGGGGCTACCTAGGGCCTACCTCAGGGGTGTCCGACATGTAAGAAAAGGGAAGGTTTAGGCCTAGTTAAAACTGCACCCACAGACACTGCAGTGGCAGGTCTGAGACATGATAACAGAGCTACTTATGTGGGTGGCACAACCAGTGCTGCAGGCCCACTAGTAGCATTTGATTTACAGGCCCTGGGCACCTCTAGTGCACTGTACTAGGGACTTACTAATAAATCAAATATGCCAATCATGGATAAGCCAATTACATACACATTTTGTAAGGGAGCACTTGCACTTTAGCACTGGTTAGCAGTGGTAAAGTGCCCAGAGTAACAAAAACAGTAAAACAGAGTCCAGCACACATCAACAACCTGGGGAACAGAGGCAAAAAGTTAAGGGAGACCACGCCAAGGATGAAAAGTCTAACACCTAACTAGAAACAATGCAGCCATCTTGAAAGATATAATTAAATACATGCGCTAAAACAGAGCAAACTAAGTAAGGTGAAAGTCACTGGGTGATGGGGGCACGTGTCTACAAGCCAGAGGGCTCAGCTAACTCCTGCTTCCCATTAAAACAAGATAGGATTCACTACAATAAAAAAAGGAGTCAGAGTTTTAAGTGCTGGGATTAGAAGAGAGAAAACGTATTAGAGCCTGAGGATTCTTTCCCCTCAATTGACCTATTACTCATAACAGCAAAATCATCAATATTAAAAATATCAACGACAAACACAATATTCATATTGAGGCAGATAGTCTCTACAAACGTATAGAGATTCCACTCTGAGGAAATCTCGATCTCAAAATAACAATGAGTCCAACACTCCGTTTGCTCTGTTAACCACTTCAGTGAGAAGGAGTGTAACTAAACATCTTAAAGAGTAGAGAAATTACAACAGAAAAATGGGTATTATAGTGAGCTACCGAATCATCCAGTGTAAATCCCCACTGTCCTTAATTCCACTAATATCCCCAACATCAGCCACCCCAGCTCAGACTACATATTTTATCCCTAAACCAAAAATAAGCAATAGAACCAGTTCCTCCTTACAACAAGGGAAAGGTATTTAGTCAAGATATTTTTGGTACCCAGGAACGGCCCCGAACAAGAATTTCGACCAATATTGCTTCTTAGGCATGCCAACAAATATGCCAACTTTAAAAAATTCTGAATGTTGGCACTACATCAAATCTATGAGCAACTAATCAAGCGAGATTGGATGTGCTCTTCACATCGCAACTACAGTAAAACACAGAAAACGACTCGGAATTCTGATTGACAAAAACTATTATCAGTACAAGGATTTACTTTTTGGCCTCAATTTGGCACCTAGAACATTCTCGAAATGCATGGCCGTGGCTGCTGCTTTCCTTCCGCTCATTTACTGCTACCTAGGTTACTGTTTAATGAAGACACATACAGAACTACAAGCCCAACAGCATTTCTATTACACTTTTGAATTATCAGCCCACGTTGGATACCAAGTAAACTAGGAAAAGTCAACAACATGGCCATTTTAACTTATCTGAGAGCACCTCTCAACATCATAACAGGAAAGGAGTAAATTGTGCCTTCCATTTTTTTTAAAAATGGCTCAAGTTACTCCATACTGCAAATCCATTAGTAAGAAGAGTGTCTTGTCTCCTAAGCTCCATGGCATCTAGCATCTTTCTGGTACCTAATGCTCATCAGTACATGAGAACTCTCCAACAAAGGGGCAGATTTAAGACCCCCTAGTGCCTCCATGCACCCCATCAACATAATTCTTTTTGACACTAATGTGGCCCAACGAGGCCAAAATGGTCTCACCAAATTCACAAAGTGTAATTGTAACCCTTTGCACTACATTATGAGGGTCATTCTGAATGACCATACCGTGGTCAAAAGACCGCAGCGGTCATTCTGACTTTCCCGCTGGGCTGGCGGGCGACCGCCAAAAGGCCGCCCGCCCAGCGGGAAAGCACCAGCAACGAGGAAGCCGGCTCCGAATGGAGCCGGCGGAGTTGATGGTGTGCGACGGGTGCAGTTGCACCCGTCGCGATTTTCAGTGTCTGCCAAGCAGACACTGAAAATCTCAATGAGGCCCTGTTAGGGGGCCCCTGCAGTGCCCATGCCTGTGGCATGGGCACTGCAGGGGCCCCACGACACCCGTTCCCGCCATCCTGTTTCTGGCGGTGAAAACCGCCAGAAACAGGATGGCGGGAAGGGGGTCGGAATCCCCATGGCAGCGCTGCTTGCAGCGCCGCCGTGGAGGATTCCCTGGGGCAGCGGGAAACCGGCGGGAAACCGCCGGTTTCCCTTTTCTGACCGCGGCTTTACCGCCGCGGTCAGAATTGCCCCAGAAGCACCGCCAGCCTGTTGCCGGTGCTTCCTCCGTCCACTACCCTGGCGGTCTGTGACCGCCAGGGTAGGAATCACCCCCTATGTCTGCACCAGGCATAATGTATGCGGGGGTGGTGTTCACCTGTTAGGGGCACCGAAAAAATGTCACAGAGAAATCTAAGAAATTTCTTTGCACCATTTTTTTTTACACTTTTAATGTCTGCTCAGAGTGAGTGAGTGAGTGAGGCTGTATGGGTGAGTGGCTGTACAGATGAGAACGTGGGTGTGTAAGTAGCTGTATGGGTGAGTGTGGCTCTGAGTGGCTGTATGGGTAAGTGACTGGTTGTATGAGTAGCTGTCTGGGAGAGTGAGTGGTTTTGTGATTGCCTGCATGAGTCAGTGACTGGGTGTGTGAGTGGCTCTATGGATGAGTGAGTGGTTGTGTGAGTACTTGTATGGGTCTGTGAAAGAGTATGTGAGTGATTGTGTGGGCACGTGAGTGGCTGTATGAGAGGTTGTATAGGAGTGTGATTGTGTGTGTGAGTGCCTCCATGGATGATGTCATCAGTGATGTAATTTGAGATGTCATCAGTGATGTAACTGACCATGTCATGAGTGATGTTATATGTGAGGTCAATGCATTGCCGGGCCATAAGTTCTAGTTAGCTCAGGTAACTATAACTGCTGAATTTCACTGGTTTTGAATGAGTGAAATATGAGCCTAACAATTTTTTCAATTAATTTCTAAGGTTTTCTTAATTCTATTTCCTAACTATAACATCCCTGTAACCTTTGTTTCTTTCAGTGAATTTGTAAAGTTTTTTATGTTGTTTCCTAACCATAACCTCCCTGTAACCTTTTGTTTTTTAAGTGCATTTCTAAGGTTTTTAAATTTTATTTCCTAACTGTTACCTCTAACCTTTGACAGTGAGTGTGTGAGTGAGTGCATAAGTGTCTCAGAAGGTCTGTGAGTGGGTGTGAGAGTGTCTGAGTGGGCCTGTCAGTGGTTGTGTGAGAGTCTGGGTAGGCCTGTGAGTGGATTTGTCTGTCTCTGAGTGGGTGCATGAGTGCCTATTTGGATCTGTGAGTGAGTGCGTGAGAATCTGAGTGTGTCTGTCTGTAGGTACATGAGTCTCTGAGTGTGCCTGTGAGTGAGTGCATGAGTTTCTGAGTAAGTCTGTAAGTGCATGGGTCTGTGAGCCTG
This sequence comes from Pleurodeles waltl, assembly GCF_031143425.1. Taxonomy (NCBI): domain Eukaryota; kingdom Metazoa; phylum Chordata; class Amphibia; order Caudata; family Salamandridae; genus Pleurodeles; species Pleurodeles waltl. Next base: position 102,550,193 of record NC_090446.1, read on the forward strand.
AGTGGGTCTGTGAGTGGGTGCATAAGTGTCTAAGAGAGTCTATAAGTGGGTGTGTGAGTGCCTGAGTGGGTCTGTGTTAGAGTACATTAGCCTCTGAGTGAGTCTGTGAGTGGGTGCATGAGTGTCTGAGTGCGTTATTGTGAGTGGGTGTGTTAGTGTCTGTGTTGATGTGTCAGTAGCTGCGGGAGTGACTCGGCTACAAAGGAACCGCACCTGACTATGTAACAAGAGTCCACAGTTTTGCACAAATTGTCATCCCAACTGAAGTACTTTCTACTGGTTAGTTAGTAAGCGCTACCTCATTGGGTAAATGTCCAGTGTGTATTCTACACTACAGCTGTGCAATAGAATATCATAATTTCTTTATTTACCTTGTGTACGTTTGGCAATGCGATTGTTCCTGGTGCATCTTTCCCCAGAATGCTGTGCTAACATAAATCCTCCTGTAAAGAAACCAGCAAGATTACAAAGACTTAAATCTCCACCAAACCAGGGTCTTTCCTCTTTTTACAAAGACACTCATTCCAGGTTTTCTCTTAATATGCCAAATCTAATTTTCACGTTTTATCTTCTGGCATCCCACAAGGTTCAATCTTGAGCCCACTTCTCTTCAATTTCTATGTCTGCCGACTAGCAGAAGTAGTGGAGAGCTGTGGTCTGGCATTATTCAGTTATGCTGATGACACTCAGATTATCTTTTCATTGTCTCCATCGCAATCACAGCTTCCTTCAGATCTCTCTCTGGGCCTAAGTATAATTGTTCATTGGATGAACATGCTAAAGCTTAATGGAGACAAAGCGGAAGTTATGCTCTTACGTAAATATCACTCTCTATGGGGACCCCACCATTGGCCCCATCTCCTGGGCATCTTCCTACTCCCACACTCCCACCTCGCAAAGTTAAAAACTTCGTTTTTTTTTCTGGGCAACACTTTGGGCCTCATTACAAGTTTGCATGTTGGCGGTGGCAGTCCTACCGCAAACAGGCTGGCGGGGAAGACTGCCAAATTATGACATAGGCAGCATTCAGTACAGAACACAGCCAAAGCACCGCTGGCACCGCCACTGCGGTCTGACTGCCACTGACGACGGTAGCCACCTGCAGGCCGGTGGGGACCATGTTTATGCTGGACAGATCACAAGGTTGCACACTGCCAAGGTTTCTTCAGTGGTTGCACCACCATGGAAACCCAGGCAGAAACCAACAGCATAAAAGGAGACTCTCACCTTCAGGAAGCCATATTCGTCGGAGCCGCCATGGAACCTGAACTACATGTCTTCCCGCTGCTCCTGCTGGCCCAACAACTCCGGATTCTGAAACAACGACAGCAACCGCAAGTACACCCACTTACCATTCTACTTGTAGAATGCCAAATTTGTACACTCACACAACATACATTCAGGAAGGGCTTGCAAGGACACACTCATACGTAACAGCACACAAACATGCACACACACATACAACCACATACACTTGCATATACATAACAACCACATTACGGCAAACACACACAAACACATGAACACACATCACAAACACACACAGTACCCCACAACATGTCACAACATAGCCACACCATCTCCAGTCACATGGCAGGAACCCACAGGGGACACTACCCAGGTACACATCACACATACATCACTACGTATCACCAAGAGGCAAAACATACACACAACCACACTATTTACCAATGACTTACACAGAACATCGTAGCTAACATACGATGCACAAAATATGCACACACCGACACACAAAGCAACACAACACAAAAAAACTAATCTCAATACAAACAACCATAAATCTCAACACTACAAAAATACCTTGAACACACATTTGTCCATCACTCAACACACCCCCTACCACTTACAGACAAAAGCACTGCACACAACCTCAAATACCTGATAAACAACACAGTTAGCCCAAGCAGCACACACACACACACATATACAGACACACAACTAGTGCAGCCAGGAACACCTCCATACTAGAGAAAGAAATGCATGACAAAGATTTAAGCAGGAAACCAAAAACAGGTTGACTCTAATGATTATTGAATACAATAATTAGTAAAAACAAAGGCCGTAAGGCAGTCCATAATTAAGAGTCACAATGCACACAGTGCACATATGTGTACCCCTAACTTGACTCCTGACTGCCATGTAACCTCCACAGGTTAGCTCAGGGGTTATAGGGGTGAGGGGGAGGATTGTGGGTTTAGGTTTTGGAGGGGGCCTTTTGGATCTGGTTTGGGAGGAGGTGTGTGGGCTTCATCTTACGTTTAGGGGGCTTGGGTTTTCTTAGGAGGAGTAGACTTCTTGGCAGGGGCATGGGTACTTAAGGTGGGACCGGGAAAGGCTTGGAGGTGGTAGGGCTAGACTTGGGGAGGGATACAGAATGTCTAGGGGTATCACGTGGTTGGGAGAGGAGCAGGGAGAAGGGCAGACTCAGAAAGGAAAGCTTTTTTTAGATACATTGGGACGGTCATAGCAAAAGGGTTTTGGTGTGGAGGGAAAGGGAGTGGTTGTCTGAGGTGTTGGTGTGGATGTAATGGGTGCATGTTTGTGCAAGGTATGTTTATGGGTGGTGGGTGTCTGCTAGGTGGATGCGTCGAGGCATTTATGTGGATGGGATGAGGTGGGTGGAGGTGCTGTGGGATGCACTGGTGGGTGGGTGGCTGGCTGTCTTTTGGGTTGGTGACTGCAGGTAAGGTGGATGTGCTCCATGTAGGTGCCAGTGGGTGTGGTGTCTACAGGTGTGGTAACTGGGGTGGATGTCTGAGGGTCTGCTGTGATACTGTCTGTGGGTAGGATTGGTGTGGTGGCTGGATCTGTGAATATTGCAATAGTGTCTGCAGGTGTGTCAGGTGATGCTGGTGCTGTCATGGCAGGTTGGGACTGTTGCTGTGTGTGCATCTTAATGTTGCTTGTGTACATGCCGGTGATGTATCTTGTGGTGCTTGGTTTTGTCTGAGCTACCCTTGGATGTTGAGGTGGATGCATGCCTGTCTGTCTGTGTGCTTTGGCTGGGACAGGGATTTCAGATTGGGAAGAGGAAGGAGGAGGGGGGATTGGAGACAAAACGTGACTGGCTGCCTTTAGGGTGGAGGCCAGAGCCTGAAAGGATCTCTGTAGGCCAGCTAGTGCACTGTGAATACCCTCCAGGAACACATTACTCTGTTGGATTTGAGTTGCAAATCCCTGGATGGCATTCACGATGGTCGACTTACCCACAGAGATGGACCTCAGGAGGTCAATAGCCTCCTCACTCAGGGTAGCAGGGCTGACAGGGGCAGGGGCAGAGGTGCCTGCAGCAAAGGAGACGTCCGCCCTCTTGGGTGAGCGGGCAGAGCCAACTGGGTGGGGAGCTACATGGAGGGTGGTGGTAGTAAGGGGGGGTGGGCTTAGATGGTGCTGGGGTGGTCCCAGATGGGACCGCCACCGCCAGGGAGTGTCCACTGGAAGAGGATTCCAAAGTTGACAATGTGGATTCTGTCTCCCCTGTGGCACTCCCCTCGCCCTCAGGGCCACTGGGTGCCTCGGAGTCGGTGCTATTAGCACTCTAGGTCCCGTGGCCAGCAACTTCCCCACTCAGCTGTGCTCCGTCTTTTCCGCCTGCCGTGGCGATGCTGAAAAACAGAGAGAGAGAGTCAGGGTCATCACATTCTACACATACAAATACATTACACCATACACACCAGTAACATCACATCTATGTGTAAAACACCCCCAGGTAGGAACCATTTTGAGCCAGCGTCATGTCACAACAACATACTTTCCACAACCTTATATGACAACAATGTCGCACCCAACATAAGTCTACTATCGGACCACTACGTCACCATCCTGTCAGTATAGCTAAAACACAAACTATCCCTGCACAAGATGATTTGTCAATATAAATAGTGTGTCCCTACACAGAGCATCACTGTAAAACAACAAATCATCAACGGATTCAGTGTTCACTTTGATTTCAAATTCATACCTACTCCAAATCTACACTTGCTCAGTCCATTGCCATATGTTGTGTCCTATGAAAGCTACCTTATCACATTCCAGTTACAACACAGCATGTTGTTTAGCTATCACATCTCTAAAATGTGTCTAAAACTGTGTCTAAAACATTCACAATGACAAATGACTCGGATACATTTACACCATTTGGCATATCCAATTTTGAAGTATAATAGACTCCCAAACCATTTCTCCAACACATGTATCAACTGTGTTTTTTCAAAGGATTGCACAGACATTCAGGACATACTCATCTTAGTCATTCTCACATAGAAAACAAAGTCATGTACATCAGTAGGGTTCTACTTGGCACACAGGATACACCCACAGACAACCACAGGGAGCATACCAACACCTTCAATAAAGTGGACAGCTGTTGTGTGTATGAACGCCACATACAATTCCACTAATCGTGCTGAGTAGCAACCTCAAGATGACCATATCAAATGACTAACATCACTATCAACACTTCAGACATGAGCACCTTACATGTTTGGAGTACAGTTACACTGAAATGAACCACTTCTAAAGTATCCATGAATGACACATACACCTAGAATCCAGCAATTAGACTGACAAAATATACAATTTCACCAACTTGCAACTGTCAGCTACAACACCTGCAACACTATGTAGTCATCGTAAAATGAGGTTAGCCATACTAAAGTACTTCAAAACATATTCAGAATAGCATACGTATGCCAAGCCAAAATCTAAAATCTTACAAATGGCAGGAGGTAACAATGTACACATGATGTTGGCATAAAACAGTGGATGTAGTACCTATACAGATGACCTGCCCTGTGTAGCATGGACAAAATAGATTGGCTAAGTGAATAGTAGGTATGCCTATTACTTTCTCAATAACATATACATGGTACAGATAGTCTGAACTCACATGTCTATGATATGTCTTGCACTAGGAGTGTATAATTACCACCGTGCTTTTCATCATGTAGAATGTCCACCCTGATCCAATATCACATTTGCAAATGTACAGTCCACAATTAATAAGTGGGACACCTCCTCACACCTCTGAGTTAGTGTAGCAAGTATGCCATGTGAAATATCTGAATCAGATAACACCCTTGCATGAAGTTGACATCTTGTTCACAACTCAGGAATATTTGGTCTGTTTTTCACCTGTCAGGCCCTAAGTTGTACATAGAGCTAGATCTAGTGGAATAGGAATGGACTGAGACCAAAGAGCTGGAAAACTTACCAACAGGATATCTGGACTATGGATCAGTAGGTGGGAAGGGTGACACAGCAGATTAAACATATGTATTGCACTGTAGAGGTACACATATGACATAGTCACATGTGCATCGCCACATGCTGTCATATAGAAGGCTCAACATAGGTGAGCTGTATTTCCCCATACACAATACCATGTCCACACCTGTGTATCAATGCTACCAACTGTACTTTTATGTGTTCCTAGGAGACCCTTAACCTTTAGCGCTTACCACATTGTTACAGTTTAGATACTTACACATTAGACACAGCACTGGAGGAGGAATTTGTAATGTCTGTAGTCAGTACTTACCCGCTTGTGGCTGCTGTGCTGCCCTCAATTGTCCATCCAACTCGGAGTAGGTCACTGCCAAAATGCAGGCCATTAGGGAGGGTCAAGGTCTGTCAGGCACCACTCCCTCGTTGGGAGGACATCCCCAGCTGGGCCTCTGCGGTCTTCCGGGCCCAGCGTCTCAGGTCCTCCCACTGCTTCCTACAGTGGGTACTCCACCGGCTGTGAACCCCCAGGGTCCGCACTTGCTTGGCAATGGCATGCCAGATTCCCTTCTTTAGATAGGCGTTGACCTGCATGGATGACACAGACAAAAGGAGAAAGTCATGTGCACATGCACCATACCAACACAAGTGGTCGAAACACTCCAGTAAGAGCAAGTAGGCAAGCATTCCCATCCTCTAAGTTCAAACACCTTAACAACATAGCATCCCATGTGTGAAGTGGAGTGTCACATACATCATGAATGATCAGTACCTGGTATTGACTACACACATATGCCCAGGCCACATGATTGTCCGTACATGGAGTGTCTAAAAACATTTCTCCTACCATCATTGTTGTCCATGCTGCAATCTATGCCTTGTATGAAGGAAGTTACATTACACACTATCTACTGTGTGACACTGCTGTATATGCCCATGTACACATTTCCATACACCCAGACATGAGTTGCAAAACCTTCAGTAATTCGCATTTCATGTACACCATCATACACTCCAACTTTCATACATCGGTATACCATTGGGCTCACCTGTTCCTCTGGTGCACCATATAACTGTCCATACAGGGGTAGGACCTCCTCAACAAGCTTGTTGAGCTCTTCTGGGGTGAAGGCTGGGGCCCTATCACCTGCAGGACGTGACATGATAGCTCCCAGAGGCAGTAGAGAGCAGCTCAGGTAGTGAAGGTCTTGCTGGAAGCAGTGTCAGGAGTCAAGTGAGCAATACTGCAGAAAATGGCGGTCACAACCGCCATCTACAGGACTGTCACTGCCAGCAGACATCACCATTGGCCAAGGTCTGCCAAAGACAGCAGTGTGTTCCAATGGCAATGTCCACTGTGGTTGTAACCGCCTACCACCACGACAGCGTCCGCCAGCGGAGTGAGTTCAGTTTCTCATGTCCAGTACAGTGGGTCAGGCAGCTGCCATTTTGATGCAATTATACGTATGGAAAAATATGGGAATCTGTGTCATTAACCATTCCCTATATTGTGCAAAAGATCAGTGAGTGCTGCCTTCATGTTTAGTAGTCTAATTGTGAATGTGAATAGTAAATGATGTGTGTTGGAAATGGCCCTTCTGCAGGGTTATCCCCGGACTTTTTGCCGTCCTCCTTCTCTTTTTCTGACCTCATTTTTGCTGGTTTTTAGACTCTGCGCACTTTACCACTGCTAACCAGTGCTAAAGTGCATATGCTCTCTCCCTTTAAACATGGTAACATTGGATCATACCCAATTGGACTACTTAATTTACCTATAAGTCCCTAGTAATGTGCACTGTATGTGCCTAGGGCCAGTAGATTAAATGCTACTAGTGGGCCTGCAGCACTGGTTGTGCCACCCACTTAAGTAGCCCCTTAACCTTGTCTCAGGCCTACCATTGTAAAGCCTGTGTGTGCAGTTTCACTGCCACTTCGACTTGGCATTTAAAAGTACTTGCCAAGCCTAAAACTCCCCTTTTTCTACATATAAGTCACCCCTAAGGTGTGCCCTAGGTAACCCCTAGAGCAAGGTGCTCTGTGGGTAGAAGGCAGGAAATGTACCTGTGTAGTTTATATGTCCTGGTAGTGTAAAAGCTTCTAAATTCGTTTTTACACTACTGTGAGGCCTGCTCACTTCATAGGCTAACATTGGGGCTACCCTTATACATTGTTGAAGTGGCAGCTGCTGATCTGAAAGGAGCAGGAAGGTCATATTTAGTATGGCCAGAATGGTAATACCAAATCCTTCTGACTGGTGAAGTTGGATTTAATATTACTATTCTAGAAATGCCACTTTTAGTAAGTGAGCATTTCTTTGCACTTAAATCTTTCTGTGCCTTACAATCCACGTCTGGCTGGGCTTGGTTGACAGCTCCCTGTGCATTTACTCAGACACACTCCAAACACAGGGTACTCAGCCTCACTTGCATACATCTGCATTTTGAATGGGTCTTCCTGGGCTGGGAGGGTGGAGGACCTGCTCTCAGACAAAGGACTGCCACACCCCCTACTGGGACCCTGGCAGACAGGAACGAACTGAAAGGGGACCTGGTGCACTTCTTAGCCCCTCTTTGAAATCTCCCCCACTTCAAAGTCACATTTGGGTATAAAACAGGGCCTCTGCCCTACCTCATCAGACACTTGCTGGAGAAGACACCTAAACCAGATCCTACATCCTGCCAAGAAGAACTGCCTGGCTGCCTAAAGGACTCAAGTGACTGCTTTCTACAAAGGACTGCTGCCTTGCTGTTGCCCTGCTGCCTTGCTGAACTCTTGTCTGGCTGTAAAAGTGCTCTCCAAGGGCTTGGATAGAGCTTGCCCCCTGTACCCTGAAGTCTCAGGACCAAAAAGAATTCTCTTTTTCATTTGGACTCTTCGTGCGCCTAAAATTTCGACGCACAGCTTGCTCCACGGCGAGAAAATCGCCGCACACCGACACTGATCGACGTGACACCTCCGGGGCGACCGGAACTTCGACGCACGGCCTCGCAAGGACAACGCCACCCGACTTCCAGAGGGGAAATCGGCGCGACGCCTGCCGTGGAACCGAGAATTCCACGCACAGCCTCCCGGAACGACGTGCAGCCGGAAAACAAGCCGAAGAATCCACGCACAGACCCCGGCACATCTGGTAATCCCGCGACCTACAGAAAGAGACTGTCCGCGTGCCAGAAAACGACGCACGACTTCCCCGCATGAAAAATAACGACGCAAGTCCGTGTGTGCAGAGGAAAAATTGACGCACACACCATTTTTCCACGTATCTCTTCTTCTTTGAACTATCAAACGCTAACATTCACAGAGAAGTTTCCATGTATAGTACATTTGAGGATTCAGGGAATGTGAACCAAGGGGAGTGTCATAGGATGCATAGCAAGATGCTGTACTTCTGATGACATATGTTGTCTCTAACATCGACAGCAGATATGTCTGACTTGTATATTAACATATTCATTATGTGTACATTGTAAAAGTCACCTACAATCTATTTGTTTTTCCACATAGTTACCCTGGCACGAGGAGAGGAAGAAAACCTCCAGTGTACCGCCCACTAGTAGAACTGCACACCATGGAGGACAGGCATATCATTCAGATCTATTGCCTGAATAGGCAGACAATCAGGGACCTTTGTGATTAGTTAGAGCCATATCTGATGCCTGCCATTCGCAATCCCAATAACATACCTCCCATTGTTTAAGTAATGTCAGTGCTACACTTCCTGGCCACTGGGTACTTTCAGAATACAGTGGCACTTACTGCAGGGACGTCTCAGCCCATGTTCAGTCTAGTGTTAGGATGTACTGTGTGCATTGTTGAAACACCTGAACAGCTACATCAGGTTTCCCCAACATGCGGATTTGGCCCTTGTGAAGGCAGAATTTTATACTATGGGACATATTCCACATGTGGTTGAAGCCATAGATGGCACCCATGTTGCCTTGGTTCCCCCCCAGTGCCAATGAACAGGTATACAGGAACAGGAAACACTACCACCCCATCAACGTCCAAGTGTGTTTGACAGACAAGTACATTTCACAAGTCTGGTTGAAGTATCGAGGATCAGTCCATGATTCCTTCATCATGCGCAACAGCAATATCCCACTGCTAAGGACATGACTCTACCCAGAGAGGGCCTGGCTGGTTGGTAAGTCACATTTGACATGTGTGTTTGCTAAGTTTCTCTCTTGCTATCACAAATGTGCATTCACCAGATATATGTTTGTGTTTCTATACCTATTTCTTACAGGGGACTCAGGCTGTTCAAACCATCCTAGGTTATTGACACCAGTGAGGTACCCAACCATGCTAGGGGAAGTCTGCTACAATGAGGCTCACAGAAGGCAAGGTGTGTCATTGAGCGGACTTTTGGGCTCCAGAAGGCAAGGTTTCTTTACATGGTTAATCTGTAGGAGCCCTCCTCTACACACCCAGCAAGGCATGTCAAATAATTGTTGCCTGCTGCATGCTCCACAACCTTGCCCGAGACGTCAGATACCCTTCATACCAGATGAGGGGGAGGCAGGAGGACCTATGGGTGGAAATGCAGATCTGCCAAGTGATGATGAGCCAGATGAAGATGAGGCTGGAGACTCCAGAGCAGATCTCATCAATCAGTACTTCAACTGACTCAAAGTATGTGACGTCTTCATGGTGATATTTCATTTTGTAACCTAAAAATGATGACTTTGTATCACCTCCTATTTAACATCATCGATGAGGTCTTAGGTAGCTCCAGTGCCAATAACTCAGTTGTGCATGTTGTTTGTAAACTGGTATTGTGTACAGAGCAGAGTGTTATACAGTGTCCTGATTCGTTACTGCACAGGCAAAGTCACACTTGTGAAAAAGACTTGTCAGAATTGATGTATGTTTATAGCTATGTCCTATCGCCCATCTCTGTTAACCACAGATTTGCTAAGTTTCTGTTTGGCTCTTCATCATTGGCAAGTTAGAGACAGTGTTAGAGGTATATGGGAATTGCAGACAGCCATGAGAAGTGGCATGGATGAAAACAGGTACTGATTGGCATGAGTATCTGGAGTGTAACTAATACGGCCAGACTGTCAGTACACTGGGTGGAATTGTGTTTTCCCACCAAGAAGACCTGTTTGGTACTGGAGGTGGTCAAGTGGTGCCATGTGTATGTCCATATGTGTGACATGTGTGAAAATGTGGAACCTGGCCCTCTGTCATCATAATGGTTTCTGCTGTATGTGTCCTACCAGTAACATAGCTGTTAGTGTGTTTCTACTTTGCAGACCAATGTGCATGTCTCAATGGACTGACATAGGTGAGTGGCAAGCCTACAGGTACGTGACCAATGTAATTGAAAGGGCCCTGGACTGGGGACATCAGTACTGTTCTCTGTCTGTCTAATGGGGTATGATTTTTAGGATGCTAAGGTATGGGTGTGATAAGGCTTTACATTGTGTTACAAAGAATCAATCTGTATGCCTCCTGGCTTTTTGGAAGAATGACATGTCCCTAACTTCTCTATCCTGTGTGTTAGTAGTGTATGGCTCCTAAGCTGACATTCATAAGTCACTAGAAGTTCTATTCCATCTGCTGTTTGCTAATCTAGGAATCAATGTGTGGAGATGTAGAAAACAACTGTATTGTCTTCTGTCTATGTTACAACCCCAATGTAATGAGTCTCCTTGATAGAGTGCATGTGTGATGTCCATAACAAAGGGCGTACAATAAAGAGGGACATTGGAAACTATAGTTGGCATACATGACAGTTGTACCTGGTTGATGAATGACACATACACAGGCCCTTTGTTCATGTGCTATTTCTTGGGGAGTGCAAAACAATATGTGTGAACAGAAACAAAAAATACACAAAGTGAACAGCGAAGGGTTCATTCATGGTGGCTGAAATCATCATGGTAGCTGCTACACCGTTAGGAAACAAAGGTCCGGTGTCCTTGGACTACAGGAAAATGGAGTTAGGTTTCAGAACAGTCAACAGGTTGTATCTGTGGCACAGAAGGTGAACCAGTCAGGAGAGGTTTACTTACTGGCAGTGGGTTTGGTCTTGGCATCTGCTCCTCCTGGATGTCTGGGTGGACGTCCATGTTTGCGGGGGGGGTTCTTCTGCTGTGGAGGGTGGGGTGTCTGAGGCATGCCCTTCCACTGGCAGGGCCTCCATTCCACTAGCAGCCGCTGATGTTGAAGGGCCTGAAGAGTCATTATTAGTGGAAGAATCCTAATGTTGTGTGGCAAACCTACTCAGGGAAGTATTAATATCCCTCAGCACCCCAGCAATGCAAGCCAGCATAGCATGTTGTGCCTGCCACTGCTGCATGACTTCCTGGTGGTTGTCCCTCTGCAGCTGTTAGATTTCCCCCCATCATGGTGACTACCTGGCACATCATGCCTTGGGAGTTTTGGTAGACTCCCACGACTTTGGAGGTGGTTTCCTGGTCAGTATTGTCTCTTGGAGGCCCCATCCTCTAGCCCTTACTGTCCCTCCCACGCACCCTACCCCCACTAGCCTGTGCCCCTGGCACAGTGTGCCCACTCCCAGTGGTGGCAGGACCATCATTGTCAGGAGTGACAGGGTGAGACTCAGGTACCTGTATTGTGGGGTACACAATGGATGAAACAGTCTTTGGGATGCAGGTTTAGGGGCTTATGGTTGCCTGTGATGTTAAGGCAACAGGGCTGGGAGGAGTCGCTGTGGGCATGGTGAGGCTGGCAGTTGTTGACTGACCAGAAGTCCCTGATGGGCCAGCTTTGTCCTCAGTGTCTACACATCTAGGATTGTTGTCCTCACTGGGGCCTTCATCCAGAGAGTTAGGAGCAGTATCCTGGTATGCAATGGCAAGGTTACCTGTGGGGGAAGTGGAACACAGAGTTGCAGTACGTGATACAACAAGTGATGTTTCATTTTGAGTATTAGTGATGTTGTGTGAGATGCACACATTGCCTTAACAAGATCCCCAGAAATTACAACTGACAGCTTCTGCAAAATCTTACTTAGTAGAGCATGAGACTCTGGAGTTCAATACCATACCCCATGCTTAAAGATGTTAAACTATGTTGGTAGTCATTAGACTTCCTATACCATCTTATGTTGTCTGACTGTTGACATGGGTGTCCACCTTTGTTGCCTAGTGAAGTATCTGGCATGATACATGGCACAATAAATGCTGGACTCTGCACAATAGTGTCAGAGTAGGGACACAGTATGGGAGTAAGCAGTAGACATTGACCTCTATCTGGATGTGCTGCATGCACATCCACTTTGACATCTAGATTTCCAGCCCAGGTGAGTATATTTCAATCTGAGGTATATTTTTTCCAAGGCCAGTTTGATGGGGCACTCAGGCGTATCTGTGTTTTGCTTCTAATGATAGAGGGACTGAGCCTTTGCATTACTGTCATTGCCGTAAACTGTTTCACAGTTGGACATTCATGTTGGTTTAGATTGATAGTTTCACGTGCATGACAACTCACTTTTGGTGCACTGTTCAGGTTCTCATAATGGTGGGATATTGCCGTCCGGGAGTTGTAGTGCGATCAAATGCCAGTGAGGGGTATTAAGAAATTTGGATTGAGGGGTGGTGGGTGGTTTGTTAATTGAGGAAGGGTAAGGTGGTGAGGGATCATCCAGGAGGAAACAATTGGGTGATATGAATGTTGTGTGGACTTACCAGACTCCACCCCCAGGTATTCCTGTCAGACCCTCAGGATGCAGTATGTCAAAGACCTTCTCCTTCTAAGATGTGAAAGTAGAGGGAGGAGGTGGGGGCCCACCGCCAGTCTTCATGACCGGCAGCTGGTGCCTGGATGCCATGGAAGGCACCTTGCCTCAGGGGTCGTTCCACCTCTTCCTGATGTCCTCCCTTGTGTGTGGATAGGTGCCTACAGCATTGACAGTTGACTATTCTTTTCCACAACTCCATTTTTCTGGCAATTGATGTTTGCTGTACTTGTGCTCCGAATAGGTGTGTCTCTACCCTGACAATTTGGTCTACCATGACCCTCAATTCATCATCTGTGGAACATGGGTGTTTATGCGGGGACATGGAGGTGGTGGTAAAGGCGGTGAGGTAGTGTTTAAGGATCACGGCTGCAAAAAATGTGAGTGATGTGTTGTAGATGCTGTGATGTGAGTGGTTGACAGTTGTGTGTAAAAGTCAATTGTGTGTTATGCAGGTGTGTGATGTATGCGTGGTGAAATGTGTATGGGTGCGAAAAGTATCTATCAAGAAAACTGATTGTTGCTCCTCCTCTGTGGCTGTGAGTGGCATTCTGTTTGCAAAGGATTGTGGGTTGTGTAGGAGTGTGTTACATAGAGGAGGGTGGAGTTGTGTCAAGTGTGTGGCTGTGTGTCAGGTGCGCGGTATTCAAACTATCTAATGTAGTTTTGTGTTCAGTTTGATGTGAGTTGAGGCTGCCACGGTTCGCACTGCCAATGGTTTTTTGTCATGGAAGAGCTGCTGTTGTAATTTGTAGATCGTAATTTGATGAGAGGATTTTTGTCTGGCTGGTGGTGCTGGTGGTTGAACCGCCTCTTTTCTGTCTTCCAGTGTTGTGGCGGTTTCAGAAAATTGGCTGTTTTTTTGCAGACTTCACTGTGTAACTGTTAATACGGCGGTCAGGCTGAATGCTCTCTTTTTTCGACTTAAGAACTGTGGTTTAGGCACTGGTATTATCCCACTTAGACTACAGTAATGTTCTATATATAGGCATGGATTTGACTTTGATGCGCCACAAGGCTACTTTTCCGATTACCAAAGTATGCCTCAGTTGCCCATCTTTTCAATGAGTTGCATCGGCACCCGGTCCCCAGACGCATCATGTTTAAACCGTTGTGCTACATGTTCAAGCCAAAAAACTGTCTTGGCCCTTGCTACATTCAAAACTTGGTGACTGAGTACATTCCCTCACGATCTCTACATTCTTTTTCAAGATCTCTTTTCTTGGTACCCAGGTTCCGCTGTTCACACATGAAAGAACGTTGCTTTTCCTACTTGGGCCCGAAATTGTGGAATTCCCTTCCTGAGTTTCTCAGAGCGTGTACATCTCTGTTGGAATTCCAGAAGGGCTTGAAGACGTGGCTATTTAGGCAATAAATCTGCTACTGCTCTTGCTGCCGCCTGCGCTGGGAAACCTCTCGAGGTAGATGTGTGCAATACAAGTCACAATAACAATACAAATCACAATAACAATGTTAAGGACAGCTTTCTGAATCATCTGAAAAGCGACTAAAGAATACATGCTCAGGATTACGCGCAGGAGGTCAGTGCCCAAGGGCCCTGAATTTTAATTCTTGTTTGGTATGTTTCATTAACGACTGACATCTGAAGCTGATTATGAACAATTCATAAATGGCTGTTTGATGTGATTGTGTTCTTGTTGCAGAGTACTTCTAGTTAGTGATGGAATGCACCTATACACTAGAACTTTAAGGGTCCAGCTCAGAAGGATTAACATACCTTCTTGCCATCCTTTTCACAGGAGCTCCAGGTACACCTACCTCAACAATCATTCTTTCAGTCTCTAACCCCAAATTCGCTCTATGGTTAGTCACCGTTATCAGTCATGTCTTCTGATACCAAGGATTAACCTTACAAGGAAGCGGTGGAAGATCTTCACTTTCACAGTAACCCTGGGAATTTGCATGAATGGCCCTCGGTGTGACACTGCCTTTTTGGCCTAAAAATCATTGGAAAACTTTCCAGAACTCTGACGCGTCAGTTACTCAATGTCTTTTCAGATATAGAGCAGAGTTATACCTTTTTTCTAACAGGAAAGTACTGTATTTCCTTATTAAAATGACTCCACTTTTAATGAGGTGCCCTTCCAGTGGTAAAAAGAAAGCACAATTGAAGCTCCAAACGGTCTGCTTTCTTTGCCTTCCAGAAGATCGTCTTCCAGAATCCTGCCGCCACAGTCAAAAGTTTTCTAGAAGAATGCTAAAAGGCAGAGAAGAGATCAGGCTGCATGGACTCTAGGGAAGAAAACAGTATGAAGAGGCGGCTGGATCTTCAAGAGGCCATGAGGAAGTTCATTTATCCTCCAGAGCACCCTCGTCCCACTCCACACACTCCCCCAGGGACATATCTCAGGAAAGAAGGAACCAAAGGAAGAGTGTTGCTTCCCATTGTACAATGTTGAACAGCATGAAGTCACTGATGAGCAATTTGCGTACATGCTCACTATTATCAGGTACACTGATGAGAGACTTGATGTCAAAACACCATTTGAAATTTTGAAAAAACAACAGTTGCGGTTGAAACGTTCATCAACATCACTGTAGTCGTCCATGAAGCCATCACCACAATAGACGTCAGAACCACTACTATTGATGTCAAAAACACCATAGTCTAGGTTAACAACTCCATTTAAGCTACATTTGACATCTAGAACAAGATCTCCATTACTGTATGTTCAAATTTCACCACAGTGGTTTTAAAGCTTACATAAAATCAAGTACCTGGAAGTTCTGGTGCAGGTTACTCAATAATGTACTCATCTCGAGTAGCTCCTGAGATCCCGGACTTCGCCAGGAACTATCATCCCCAAGGAGGCACCATTGTTTGTTTCCTAAATCTAGAACTAGATGTAAAGGGGGGAGGTCTTCTTTTCATTTTTGGACCTGAAGATCAAGAAGATGATCAAGCAGGAGGACACACTCCCATTAAAAAGACATACACCGTCTATGACAGCCTCCTCCCTTTCTTCTATCAAAGACTACTCACCTTTCAGACAGATACACCTCCAAGAGTATCACAGGTTGACAACCTTATGACTGTCAATGATGTGTTAGTGAGAGGAGCAGCACAATTGAACATTAGCATGAATACTCCAGCTACCTCAACAACATTCATATCATACATTGCGCCAAAAAAACATCTTCAAGGCTCTTACTTCCATTGTTACCTGGTGCACATAAGAATGCTATGCAGCAACACCTCACACCCTCATCAATAAAGACTGCATCTTGATGACTCAAAAAAATGTGAAGCCCACCAGATCAGGACCTTCTGTTTCTCAGACAAGAACCTGTGCCAGAATCCTTTATTGTGGTTGCAGCAAGAAAACTGCATGCAGTAGCTCCTTCGTCCTCCATCCCACCAGGCACAGAAATTAGACTTATGGACTCAGTAGGCAGGAAGATTATGTTACAGATCTGTGGAGCAGCAGCCAATACAGCAGACCTAGTGGCACATGAGTGTTGCCTTGGAATCAGTATGAAATACAGTTCTTAGCCTGGCTTAGGTTGTGGGCCTGAAAACAGAAGCACAGCAGAGAATACAAAATTGCCTTTCACATTGTAGGAAGTTTGCTCTGTATGTACTATTTCAAAGTAAGAAATAGCATGCACAGAGTCCAAGGGTTCCCCTTAGAGGTAAGATAGTGGCAAAAAGAGATAATTCTAATGCTCTATTTTGTGGTAGTGTGGTCGAGCAGTAGGCTTATCAGAGGGTAGTGTTAAGTATTTGTTGTACACACACAGGCAATAAATGAGGAACACACACTCAAAGACAATTCCAGGCCAATAGGTTTTTATATAGAAAAATATATTTTCTTAGTTTATTTTAAGAACCACAGTTTCAAGATTTACAAGTAATACTTCAAATGAAAGGTATTTCACTCAGGTATCATAGCAACTTTGAATCAACACAATATCATGTACAGTTTTAGCAAAAATGGCAATGAGCTATTTTAAAACTAGACACAGTGCAATTTTCAACAGTTCGTGGGGGAGGTAAGTTTTGGTTAGTTTTGCAGGTAAGTAAAACACCTACAGGATTCAAAGTTGGGTCCAAGGTAGCCCACCGTTGGGGGTTCAGGGCAACCCCAAAGTTACCACACCAGCAGCTCAGGGCTGGTCAGGTGCAGAGGTCAAAGTGGTGCCCAAAACGCTAGGCTTCAATGGAGAAGGGGGTGCCCCGTTTCCATCTGCCAGCAGGTAAGTACCCGCAACTTCGGAGGGCAGACCAGGGGGTTTTTGTAGGGCACCGGGGGGGACCATAAGTCAGCACAAAAAGTACACCCTCAGCGGCACAGGGGCGGCCGGGTGCAGAGTGCAATTGCACCCGGCGTCGAGTTCGCAATAGGTTTCAGTGGGAGACCCAGGGGTCTCTTCAGCGATGCAGGCAGGCAAGGGGGGGGCTCCTCGGGGTAGCCACCACCAGGGCAAGGGAGAGGGCCACCTCGGGGTCGCTTCTGCACTGGAGGTCGGAACCTTCAGGTCCTGGGGGCTGCGGGTGCAGTGCTTTTACCAGGCGTCGGGTTCTTTGAAGCAGGCAGTCGCGGTCAGGGGGAGCCTCTGGATTCCCTCTGCAGGTGTCGCTGTGGGGGCTCAGAGGGGTCAACTCTGGCTACTCACCGGCTCGCATCGCCAGGGAGTCCTCCCTGTAGTGTTGTTTCTCTGCAGGTCGAGCCGGGGGCGTCGGGTGCAGAGTGGAAAGTCTCACGCTTCCGGCGGGAAACGTGGAGTCCTTTAAAAGTTGTTTCTTTGTTGCAGGTTTCAGTCTTTGTGGAACAGGGCCGCTGTCCTCGGGAGTTCTTTGTCCTTTTAGATGCAGGGTAGTCCTCTGAGGCTTCAGAGATCGCTTGACCCTGGGGGACGCGTCGCTGTTGCAGTTTTTCTTGAAGTGGGGAGACAGGCCGGTAGGGCTGGGGCCAACGCAGTTGGTGTCTCCGTCTTCTCTGCAGGGCTTCAGGTCAGCAGTCCTTCTTCGTCTTCAGGTTGCAGGAATCTATCTTCCTAGGTTCTGGGGCCCCTAAATACTCAATTTAGGGGTGTGTTTAGGTCTGGGGGGGTTAGTAGCCAATGGCTACTAGCCCTGAGGGTGGCTACACCCTCTTTGTGCCTCCTCCCTGAGGGGAGGGAGTCACATCCCTAATCCTATTGGGGAATCCTCCATCTGCAAGATGGAGGATTTCTAAAAGTCAGAGTCACCTCAGCTCAGGACACCTTAGGGGTTGTCCTGACTGGCCAGTGACTCCTTGTTTTTCTCATTATCTCCTCCGGCCTTGCCGCCAAAAGTGGGGCCGTGGCCAGAGGGGGCGGGCATCTCCACTAGCTGGAATGCCCTGTGGTGCTGTAACAAAGGGGGTGAGCCTTTGAGGCTCACCGCCAGGTGTTACAGTTCCTGCAGAGGGAGGTGAGAAACACCTCCACCCAGTACAGGCTTTGTTACTAGCCACAGAGTGACAAAGGCACTCTCCCCATGTGGCCAGCAACATGTCTGGTGTGTGACAGGCTAGTAAAACTAGTCAGCCCACACTGGAAGTCGGGTATGTTTTCAGGGGGCATCTCTAAGATGCCCTCTGGGGTGTATTTAACAATAAAATGTACACTGGCATCAGTGTGCATGTATTGTGCTGAGAAGTTTGATACCAAACTTCACAGTTTTCAGTGTAGCCATTATGGTGCTGTGGAGTTCGTGTTTGACAGGCTTCCAGACCATATACTCTTATGGCTACCCTGCACTTACAATGCCTAAGGTTTTGCTTAGACACTGTAGGGGCATAGTGCTCATGCACCTATGTCCTCACCTATGGTATAGTGCACCCTGCCTTAGGGCTATACGGCCTGCTAGAGGGGTGACTTATCTATGCCATAAGCAGTGTGAGGTTGGCATGGCACCATGAGGGGAGTGCCATGTCGATTTAGTCATTTTCTCCCCACCAGCACACACAAGCTGGCAAGCAGTGTGTCTGTGCTGAGTGAGGGGTCCCCAGGGTGGCATAAAACATGCTGCAGCCCTTAGAGACCTTCCCTGGCATCAGGACCCTTGTTACCAGGGGTACCAGTTACAAGGGACTTACCTGGATGCCAGGGTGTGCCAATTGTGGAGACAAAGGTACAGTTTTTGGGAAAGAACACTGGTGCTGGGGCCTGGTTAGTAGGCCTCAGCACACTTTCAAATAATAACTTAGCATCAGCAAAGGCAAAAAGTCAGGGGGTAACCATGCCAAGGAGGCATTTCCTTACACACATGAACTACATTTTTTGTTTCAAGTGTAGACGAAATGTAGTACATTAATAAAAAAATTAATACCTTGAAAGCTGTTGGGTTGGAAACGAAAAAAGAATACGCAAGACGATATAGGCCCTATGATATGCAGTGCTTCTGTAAGAGAGTTGAACCCCCCTCATTTGTTGCATCAAAAAAGCCTTCCTATCCTCGTGGACTCACCAGAAGTAGTGGAGAACAACTACAACCAGAAGTCACAAGTAAACCTCCTGCCAAACAATGACTTCCTTCTTCCCCTTTTACATTGGTAATTTCTGAAATGCATCACTTTGACTTGCTCTTTCTAAACGCCACGGAACATGCTGATGTCCTGACTAAGCGTCCTTATCACTGTTTTTCTTTGAGTTGGTGTGTTCCTCCAACCATGGACATGACACCTCTGCGAGCGGAGGGTACATAACAGGAGCCTGAGCTTGTGAACTACAGAAATAAGTATACATCAAACAAATACACAAAATTTGATTTTTTTTTTATTCACCAACAAAAAATATACAAAAAGCTAAATTTTAATGTGCACTGGACCTTTTCGCAGTTTTTTAACAACAAAGAAATACGCTAGACTGTAGCACAATAATTTGGGGGTTATTACGAGTGTAGCGTTCTGGACCACTGCCGACCGCCAAATTACAATCCTGGCGATCAGACCGCCAGGGAACCGCCTGCTCCACCAGGTTCTTGGATCCCACTGGTCTGGAGGTGGGGGCGATCCTCAAACTGCGCTGCCCTGAGGATTACGGCCTCATTCTCCGCCAGCTTTTTCATGGTGGAAAGGCTGTTGGAAAACAGGTGCAGGGAGCTACAGAGGGTTCCCTGCACTGCCCATGCACTTGGCATTGGCAGTGCAGGGGCCCCCTGCCCAAGCATCTGCAGCGGTCCGACTGCCAGATTACGAATATGGCTGCCGGACCGCCACAAGACCGCTGCAACCGCCAGGATCTTGGATCTTATGGCAGTTGGGAAAGCCGTGGTCAAAAGTGGCTGTGCCAGTGCCGGCACCGGCGTGCTAATTATGACCTGCATTTCCGCAGAGCTGTTCATGGTGGGAACCCTGCCTTGAAAAGCTCGCCGGAAAGGCAGGGAAGGGGCCACAAACAGGGCCCCAGGATGATTTTGTCCATTGGACAGTGAGGCTGGGAGCACATGTTTTGCCCCCCTATGCCTGCACTGTCACTGCACACTGTTTGCAAAGCACAACATTGTGCGTGGCAACAGTGCGCCCGAGGTGCATCAGGCACTACACTGCTGATGCATGTGCTTCAGGCTTACTTTATGAACAGAAGCATGCCGCAGCAGGACACCGCCGCAGATTCAATGCAAGCCCAGTAGTAGTGTTGTAATTCAGTGGTCAGGATGGTGCCGGTTTGGTGAACTTTCACCCAACCGCCGCAACAGTCAAACTCGTAACTGGGCCCTTAATTTTTAGCCTCCAGTTTCAATTTTCCATATTTACAGTGTGTGATAACATGTTCAGACTTAAATTGTGCTTTTACTTATTTATATGCACTTATTAATCTACTAATACTGTTTAATTTCTGAAACAGCCATGGACACCCGAGTAGGTGTCATAGACCCCCTGTTGGCCTGGTGACCATATGTTAATTTCTCATGGGACATTAAATCTAGGCTTTTTTCATGAATTTGTGAGAACACTAAGCAACAATGATTTTACCCTATACTTTCATTATAAAATTTATGAAAAATAAATTCAACTTTTAGATACGAAAGCTAAAATAATGAACAAAACAATGTACAAAAGATTCTTCTGATTCCTAAAAAAAAGGCAGCCTTACTTGTTCTTTTGTATTTTTTTGAGATTGTGGATATAATTAGAACCTCAGAGGCTAGGTATACATATATTTGAAATCCTAATATAAATATTTATTACAGTAAACTTCTATTAACATTCAGAATCAACACTAAGGAAGCATTGTGGTTTCTACTAATTGAAAAGTCATACATAGAGATGAGTTAGTTCACTGTGATTCTGTTGAGGCGCAGGTTATACAGAGAGATTCAGCTTCTCCCAGTTATAGAGGGACACAGGGCAGCGTAAACACATAGAGGCAGGGCAGAAGTGAAAAGACAAGCTCAAGAGGCTGGAATTCTGAAGTAGCATTTTCGAGCTTAAAACTTTGGGGCCAGCAAAGATACTACAAATGGGTAAGTCTCTCCCTGTCTAAATTTCTCAACCCTCTCTTTGTTCCTAGATTTCCAGTGTTTTTTTTTTTACCCTTTACCCCATGATGAACTTTACCACATTACATTTTTATTAAACATACCCGTGACCAGGAGGACAGTTACAAAGGTTTCATTTTGTTTCCTGTGCCACGCAGCTCTTGCTAACATGTGAGGAAGGGTGATTGTGTTAGGTGTTTTGTGACTGCAAGTGAAGATAACTGTGCTTTTCCTTCTGTATTCTGCAGTGTTCTGGCAGAGGGCAACCTCCAGCTTACAGACTCATGCAATGCAGGGTGCAACTGTTCAAAAGAGATCTACAGCCCTGTTTGTGGAACTGACAACATTATGTACTACTCTCCCTGCCATGCAGGCTGCTCGGGGGCGCGCATCAACCATGCTGGTGGCCTCAAGGTAATCATAATAGAGCATGAACCACACATAACCACACATGCCATGTGATCACAGTAGAATATATTATTACATATTAAATTTACTCTTGACTTTAACATTGCATATACGAAGAGCTTCAGAAAAATTGGAAGTTACATACTTGTGTTTGCTGTAGGTTTTCAAATTATGTTTTTGCAGTAGTGTAACATACAATTTACTGGCATGTTGCACAGCAAGACATTACAGAATAAATCACCTTTAAGGAAAACGTACTGCAGTTAAAAAAAAAAAAGCTTTATTTAGAAGCAGTCACAGACATGGTGGTCTGCTGTCTCCAGTAGGCCTCCAACCCCTGTGAGTGCAGCCATTCCCAGTGGGGTCGCAAATTGCGACCTACCTTATGAATATGAATGAGGTAGGTCATTTGCGACCCCATTGGGAATCGCAAACAGTGTAAAGTACACTGTTGTACATATGGTTTTATGCCTCGCAATTTGTGACTCACAAACGAGTCGGAAACTGTCGCAAATAATTTCTAACTTTAAAAAAATGTATGTATGTTTTTAATTTATAATTTAGTTTTGTGTATATGGTTATGTGGTTATGTACATGCCAATATTCTGTAAATTTGTAAGTAAATTATGCTATTTTATTATTTTGTTCTGATCAAAATATATTTGTATGATGGATAAAAATATAAATGAAATTGATAAGTTAATAGATTCTAATTTTCATATTTATATTGTTAGTGAAAGAATGTTGTAATTTTGTCATGACTCACGTGCTGCTTGCGCCTGGAATTTGCAGATCTGATGGCGTGGATCTTCAATGTTTGACTTTGGCCCAAAAAGGGGCGACTCTTTCTGGTAGCCACGGTGCTGTAGGCAATGGAGACGCCAAGAACAGGCCGTGCCCTTCAGAAAATAGCGCCAGAGGGAAAAAACCCCTTAGAAAAAGGGGAAAAACCTCCAAACAGGAAGATTCCTGGAAAAAACAAGAACAAACAAACAGGAATCCAAAAGGAGCAAAAGTCAGGAAACACAGAATGCTGAAATCCAGAACCAAAAGGTGAGGAAATCAGGAGCGAAGACACTAACTGAGCAGAAAGTGTTGCAGCGCAAAGAAAGAAGAAAACACAGCCCTTATATACTAAAAAACAGGAAGTGACCCACAGAAAGTAAAAGGACACCATCTTAGACAGGGAAACAACACATAGAACAGAATAGAACAGGAACCATAGAGAATAGGGAACAAGGAATGCTGGGAAAGAACAGGAATCTGGGAAGGGGGAAAAGACATAAAGAAAGGCACAACAAAAGACTGCAGAAAAGAAGAAAAAGAAGAAAAAGGGGAAAGAAACGAAAAAACAGGTAAGAGGGGTCATAGACCCCTATTATAGTGGAAAGCAGAAGGTAGAACGAGGCCCCATGCAAGTCTGGGGCCTCGAAATGCGCAGGAGAGGCTGGGGGCGCGCCGCGTCCTAGCAACGCGGTGCGCGGCCCGAGCTGAATGCCCGGCTGGAGTCGAGCTCTCGGCTCGCGCCGCACCGCGCGGCGCGACAGTAGGTCCCCCTCCCGAAGGTCCAGGTTTGAGAGGAAATAAACAGTGAAAGCGTTGAATCAGGAGAGGTGCGTGAACGGAAGATGCATCTTCCCAAGAGCATTCACTGAGAGGATAACCCTTCCAATGAATCAGATACTGAAGGCGTTTGTGAAAAAGACGAGAGTCACAAATTTCCTGTACTTCATATTCAGGAACATCATCCACGAGTACAGGAGGTGGACAAGGAAACTGACGTGAGTAAGGGTCAGGCACATAAGGTTTAAGCTGAGAAACATGAAAGACCGGATGAATCTTCCATGTATGAGGTAAGTGAAGACGAACAGTGACAGGATTGACCAACTGAAGAATACTGAAAGGCCCATAGTAACGAGGTGTGAACTTATTTTGAGAAAGACGTGAGGGTAAGAATTTGGAGGAGAGCCAGACTTTATCTTGCGGATGATAGTCTGGATTGGTTGCACGTCTCTTGTCTGCAGCCTTCTTCATATATCTCTTGGTATGTAACAAATTAGATCGAATTAGTCTATGGATTTGGAGAAGGCGTTTGGAGAAATAGGTAATAGCGGGTAGAGGAGAGTTGGATTGTGGAGAAGTAGGAAAAGAGGTAGGATGAAAACCATAAGAACAGAAAAAGGGAGTGACCTTGGAGGCACTATGGACTGAGTTATTGTAGGAAAATTCAGCTATAGAGAGGTAAGTGTTCCAATTACTTTGGGTAGAATTACAAAAGCATCGAAGATATTGCTCTAGTCCTTGGTTCAGACGCTCGGTCTGGCCGTTGGTCTGAGGATGGAACCCTGAAGACAGGGCTCTATTAATATTTAGTGTTTTACAAAAATGCCTCCAAAATCGGGAAATGTACTGAGGTCCTCTATCAGATATTATGGTATGTGGAAGTCCATGGAGACGGAAGATATGATCAATGAATATTTGACTTAGTTCTTGAGAAGTAGGTAGCCTTTTCAGGGCAGTGAAATGAGCCATCTTCGTGAAAGAATCCACAGTGACCATGATGACCCGGTTTCCTGCTGATGGTGGGAGTGAACACATAAAATCAGTAGAGATGGTATGCCATGGGGCCGGTGGAACAGGCAAAGGCTGTAGCAATCCTGCCGGTCTGGTATGGGGTATCTTGATTTGGGCACATATGGGACAGGCCTGAACGTATCTTTCCACATCCAGCTTCCAGGTAGGCCACCAGAAAAATCGTGAAAGAAGTTCTTGTGTGGCCTTGATGCCTCTATGACCAGCCACAGGTGAATCATGGCACATTTGTAATGCCTTTTCTTGCACCTTGTTAGTAGGGAGGAATATCAGGTTTTGATAATAAAAATATCCTTGTTTCTTATGTAATAATGGTCTTAGTTCTTCTATGTCGTGGTCCGATAGGTTGGTGTATTCCAGTTGTACTTCTTCCAGGAAAGACTGAGCCACTCCAATGATCTTACTGGGTTCCAGAAGATACTGAGATGAGGAAGGAGTACACTCTGGATATCGGCGAGACAGAGCATCAGCCAGAATGTTTTGAGATCCAGGAATATATGTGATGAAAAAATCGTACTGACTGAAGAAAAAGGCCCAGCGGGCCTGACGACTATTCTGGCATACAAAATTTCGTAAACATTGTAGGTTACGGTGGTCTGTCCTCACCTCAAATGGTTCCTTGGAACCCATCAGAAACTGTCTCCACTCAAGGCAGGCTGTTTTCAGAGCCAATAATTCCCTTTCCAGTACAGAATAGTGTTGTTCAGCTGTGGAAAGGATATGAGACAAGTAGAAAACAGGATGTTCAAGACCATCATCCTCTTGTCGTTGGAGTAAGACAGCTCCGATGGCTCTTTCAGAAGCATCAGTTACGACTATAAATTGTTTGGTGGTATCTGGATGTCTCAAGATGGGAGCTTGGGTGAAGGCTCTCTTTAATTCTTGAAAGGCTGCTTCAGCCGCCTCAGTCCAGACAAACCCTTTCTTTAAATTTTCCTTTTTTAAGGTGTGAGTTATGTGGCTAGTCAGTCTGGCAAAGTCTGGAATGAATTGTCGATAGAAGTTTGCTAACCCTAGGAAACATTGTGTTTCTTTTATGGAAGAAGGAGAAGGCCACTCTAGGATAGCTTGTACCTTTTCTTGATCCATAGCTATGCCGGTGGGACTTAAATGATAGCCCAGATATTTGACTTCCGTCATGTCGAACTCACATTTTTCTGGTTTGCAAAATAGTTGATGAGCACGAAGTCTTTGAAGAACTTGTTTCACATGGGAAGAATGGAGTTCAGGATTTCTAGAATAAATAAGAATATCATCTAGGTAGATCACGACTGTCTGATTCAGAAGGTCTGAAAACACTGAGTCCATAAATCTCTGGAAGATTGCGGGGGCGTTAGTGAGACCAAACGGCATAACCCTATATTCAAAATGGCCAAATGGAGTCCTGAAAGCTGTCTTCCACTCGTCGCCTTCTTTTATGCGTAAAAGGTGGTAAGCTCCTCGTAAATCTAATTTAGTAAAACGTTGAGCCCCTCTGATAGCTTCTAGTATGTCCCTGATGAGAGGCAAAGGATAACGATCTTTAATTGTTATTTTATTCAGACCTCGAAAGTCCAGGCAAGGACGAAGATCCTTTGTCTTCTTGGGCACAAAAAAGAGAGGAGCCCCAGCCGGAGACGACGATGGAACAATAAGGCCACTCTGTATATTTTCATCCAGATACTCTTTTAGAACTTCCCTTTCGGGTTCCGTGAGAGAGTACATCCTCCCAAAAGGAACAATTGTGCCGGGTTCCAATGGAATAGCACAATCATATTCTCGATGTGGAGGTAGCACAGGTTTCGACGGTTTTTGGAAAACATCCTGAAACTCCAAATAGTGGTCTGGAACCCCTTGGACCGTATTAATGGACATACCAGTGGCACCTTCAGTATCTAAGGATCTTTTCGGAGACCAATACTTGTCGGAAGTAAAACAGTTCTCATGACAAAATTGAGAAGACAAAGAAACTGTCCGGGTTACCCAATTTATATACGGGTTATGTCTGATGAACCACGGAATTCCAAGAATGATGGTATGGTTGGGGGACGTGATAAGATCGAAGGAAATGTGTTCTTGATGGTTTCCCACCTGTAGACTTAACATCAGGGTAGTGGTGTCTACAGGACCCGAGGATATCAAGGATCCATCCACGGTGTGTACCTGTTCGGGTACTTCTTTTGCTTGTGTAGGAACTTGGTGAGCAGCAGCCCACGTCTTGTCCATGTATATACCACTAGCACCACAATCTAGTAATGCCATAGTCTTTTCTTGACGACCATCAGGAAGTTGTAACAGGACAGGAAAAATGAACAAGGCGGTTGTATTGTCATTAAAGGAGCTGATGGAAGGTATAGCTGTAGATCCCGTCCCCTCCCTTCTTACAGAGGACGGGAGGTGGCGTTTCCCGAAGGCCTGGGCGGACGTACAGGGCAGGTACGAAGCATGTGACCAGCAGAACCACAGTACAGGCACAACCCTCTCTTGCGTCTGTCTTCTCGTTCACTAGCAGAGAGCGGACCTCGGGTAGTATCCACCTGCATGGGTTCCCCTTCGATGTCTCTAGCAGGAGTGCGAGGTTCCTCGGAACGCGGCAGGCAAGATCGTGAGCTACTTGGCTGGGAAAACCCTCTACTCCTTTTCTTTTCCGATCTCCGTTCCTGAAGACGATATTCGATGGACAGTGCTTGATCCATCAGCCACGAAGATCTTCCGCTCTGGTAGAATGTACTAGTTCATCCTTTATTTCTTCTTTGAGTCCTCTACGAAATAAAGTTACCAGAGTACGTTCCACCCAAGTGATCTCTGCCGCCAGCTGACGAAAACGGGTTATATATTGCAGGACGTCTTGCGAGCCTTGTTGGATGTCACATAGGGCTTCTTCAGCAAAGGCTTCCAATCCAGGACGGCTAAACATCTGTTTGAAGCGACTCACAAAGGTGGAATAGTCCGACAATACAGGGTCGTTGGAGGACACCATCGGGGTTGCCCTGGCCAAGGCTGGACCGGATAAGGCACTGATAAGATAACACACCTTGGTCCTGTCGTGGGAGAATTGGGTAGGTCGGAAGGCGAAGTACACTGTTAATGCATCCAGGAACTCGCGAAGCTTGGTTGGTTCACCGGAGAAACAAGGGGTAGAAGCGGAGATAGTTGGAACATCACTGGTGCGGAGAGCCAAAGCCTGTCGTAACGCAGCATTTTCATTGCGTAGTTGTTACAATTCCTGAGCTTGTTGCTGAATCGTGGTCAAAAGAGATTGTTCCGAATCTGCAGCAGCCGCCACTGTGTTATCCATGGTGTTTGAGGACGTCGGAATGGTTGGGCGCTGCAATCTGTCATGACTCACGTGCTGCTTGCGCCTGGAATTTGCAGATCTGGTGGCGTGGATCTTCAATGTTCGACTTTGGCCCAAAAAGGGGCGACTCTTTCTGGTAGCCACGGTGCTGTAGGCAATGGAGACGCCAAGAACAGACCGTGCCCTTCAGAAAATAGCGCCAGAGGGAAAAAAAACCTTAGAAAAAGGGGAAAAACCTCCAAACAGGAAGATTCCTGGAAAAAACAAGAACAAACAAACAGGAATCCAAAAGGAGCAAAAGTCAGGAAACACAGAATGCTGAAATCCAGAACCAAAAGGTGAGGAAATCAGGAGCGAAGACACTAACTGAGCAGAAAGTGTTGCAGCGCAAAGAAAGAAGAAAACACAGCCCTTATATACTAAAAAACAGGAAGTGACCCACAGGAAGTAAAAGGACACCATCTTAGACAGGGAAACAACACATAGAACAGAATAGAACAGGAACCATAGAGAATAGGGAACAAGGAATGCTGGGAAAGAACAGGAATCTGGGAAGGGGGAAAAGACATAAAGAAAGGCACAACAAAAGACTGCAGAAAAGAAGAAAAAGAAGAAAAAGGGGAAAGAAACGAAAAAACAGGTAAGAGGGGTCATAGACCCCTATTATAGTGGAAAGCAGAAGGTAGAACGAGGCCCCATGCAAGTCTGGGGCCTCGAAATGCGCAGGAGAGGCTGGGGGCGCGCCGCGTCCTAGCAACGCGGTGCGCAGCCCGAGCCGAATGCCCGGCTGGAGTCGAGCTCTCGGCTCGCGCCGCACCGCGCCGCACGACAAATTTATAGATGTTTCTCCTAAATTATTATTTAAAAATGTATATATATAATTTTAAAATGGTGTATATGTATTTTCAAATGCTGTTCATATTTTTTGTTATGTTTTATTTCATATTGGTTTATGTTTTTTTAGCATTTATGTAAATTGAAAATATGTATTGTAAGTAATATTTATTTGATTTGTGATTATGAATAATCTAATGTAACGTAGTAATTATAAATGTTATCTCTGTAATGTTCAATACCACCTCCTAAATGTTTGACCTAGTAGTGGAAATAGTAAATCTAACCACATTAGTGTCCAACACCTTCTACAAATTGTTTATGTGGGATTAGGATTAGTAAATCGAACCTCTTTATTGTTCAACACCTCAACCAAATTGGTTTAGATTGGAGTGGGACTAGTAAATCTTGCCTTTTTTGTGTCCACAACCTTCACAAAATGGTTTAGATTGGACTTGGAATAGTAAATCTAACTCCTTTAGTGTCCAACACCTTCAACAAAACAGTATAGCTTGAAGTTTGACTACAAAATGCTACCCTTTTAGTGTCAGACATCTTCCCCAAAATGGTTTATAGTTTGTAATTGTGTACAGTGCGTATTTTTTTATTGTAATAACCAATGCATGTCAAGAATTAAACACATGCTTTATTTATGTATTTTATTGAATGTGTAGTTTAGTTTTGTTGATGCATACTTTTTTACAAAAAAAAAAATGTTCATGTTACATTGTTACATTTTTAAGTGCCTTTTTTACTGTACTCATTTACTGTATTCTTAGCACACTTTTGAAAACGTTTATATTTTTTAAAGTTTATACAAAAATAGTACATAATTATTTTTCATGCAAATATTATTTGTGCATAGTACTTTGTATTTTTACATTTTTATAATGGATTTATTAGTATATGTTGAGTAATACTGTTTAATATAGTTATAGTATTATTTCCTGTATATTTTAGATATACACTATACTTGTTCAATATATTCTTTAACCTTTTGTAAACATTTCAATGCATATTTACCTATATTTTACCACTTTTTAATAAGGTTTTGTAACATTTCTATTGATTTCCATAGCAAAACAGTAGTTTTTAGGTCTGACCTGTTGTAAGTATTGTGGGCTTTTAACCACCCCACCTCACTCCTATCACTCATTCGTGGCCTTGCCTTTCACAAATCCCTTGATGTCATTGGTAATTCCTTTACGTTTGTCCCACCATGGGGCAGTTTTGTTACCGCCTTGCTGACTGACGCTGTTACAGATAATTGCATAATCGCTGATATACTTTAGAATGGGTTAATTTTTTAGTTTTTTCTTTCTCTCCTCTCCGTGCTCCATGGCAACCATGGCCCTCAGAGCGCGAACAACACAAACTTCATCAAAGGTATTGGAGCGCTAGTCACATTGTTCAAACTATTACCTAATCTGAGTCATTTATTTTGGCTCTCCACTTCATGCTCCATAGCTCTCCCAAAACACTTATTGTTGATAAATGCGTTACTAAAAAACACTGAAATCCCCAACTTGGCTCTCTGGCACAGCGGGAGAGCTGATACTACAATATTCACTACACTCTGTAAAAGTTGCCCATAAAGCTTTGCAAGCTTTATTTTTTCAAAACATTCTTGTGCATAACAAAGCTGTGGTGGTTTTAGGACAATGGGATCACCACCAAAATGTTCAGCATGACACACTCTTTCTATTTAGGTCATCTCTGGGTCCCCACACTAGGTTAGTGGGGATCCCAAAATAATACCTCCCCTCCACTATTCATTCACTTTCTAAGCTATGTTATGAGGGGAACTTTTGTTTTATAGCTTGGAATAGTTTGTGTTCTAAGGGCTTTAGTATAACAGTAGACCTGCTGTGCCTGAAGATGTGTACGGCATCACATTCTCTAGGGGGTAACTATATGGTTGCATTACATTACTTTGTGCCATTCTGTTTTCATGTGGATATGCTTTCTAAGGGCTAATTATGTGGTTACATTACCATGTTTCTTACAAATGATATTTTTATTGTGGTGTCCTCTAGAGTCTGTTCTGAGCATTTCAGTCAACATACTGTTATATTTGCTGCACTCGGTCATCCCATAAGTTCACCACAACCTGCTCTTTCTGTCTAGGTCATCTCAGGGACCCAACATTAGGTTAGTGGGCCCTGAAAATAATAACCCCTCCCTCCAGTCAGTGTCTTTTTACCCTCTCTCATGTCTGGAACTTTTGTTTAACAGCTGAGAGTAGTTTGTGTTTTAAGGATCTTGTTTGTAGTATCATTGCAGTAGGCGTGCTAGCTCTGAAAATGTGTAATGCCATATGCACTCTAGTGGCTAAATATATTGGTACACTGCCATACTTTGAGTCGTTTTCTTTTCATGTAGTTATGTCCTCTAGGGTCTAACTAAATGGTAACATGACCATGTTCCTTACAGATGCTATTTTAATTGCGGCGTCCTCTGGGGGCTGTTCTGAGCATTACATTCTAATGCCAAATGTTTATTTCTGACAAAGGGTTTTATTGGATCTATATGATAGTTGTGTATGTTTTATTCATCTCTCCTTATTGCAATTATGGCCATGACTCAGGCCAACTTAACATACTTATTACTCTATAACTGTTTGAACATTCTAGATATGTTTGTGAATCTTCTAGTTTATTTCTCTCGTTACTCCTCAGTGGCTGTCTGGGTTTGGGAATTGTGTTAGCCAGTGTCATTTTTAGGTGGATTTTGTTCATGTCAGCCGTATTTCCCTGTTGCTGTTTGGCGGAAAAGGTAAGACTTTTAATACGTTTTTATTTAGGGTTTTAAGAATGGAAGGCTATGGGAAGGTCTATCTAGTGTGGGCTTTTGTGTTAAGATTGTTAAGTGGCAGTTTGAGTTCTGTAGTATATTGTGGTAGGGCTAAATGCACTTTGTTACTATTAGTATGTTATTGTACTTACAGTTATGTGTTGTACTATGTTTGTAGAGTTATGATGTTATGTTTGTATTGTATTTGGGATGTGTGCATTATGAGGGTGGGTATATTGTTTTTTTACAGGTTAGGAAGTTAGAGTACAATATTTGCAGCTAATTTTAATGCTTATTTGGTTTACTTTAAACCAACATTATTTTTTTAATTTCCTTTGTTTTCTTGGATTTCCTGGAGCAGTTTACCTTCAAGTTTTCTGGTCTGTTATGGTTTCAAGGTCTGTGGATTACATTGGTGGATTTAATTTGGACATTTAATTTTCTTTTTTTTTTGTTTATTTTTATTTTTGGCTTTTATTTTGGATTGGATCCTTGGGTGATGGAGGTGGGTCAAGATCTTCAGTTGCACAACTATAAGTACTATATTTGTATTTATGTTTGGGTAGGAAAGAGTAAATTTTAAAATGTATATGTATTTTCTTTTACTGCAATGGAAAAGTTTTATTCTGTACGTGTGTTTTAACTTGTGAGCTGCTTGGTATATTTTTTATATTGCTTCTTTTGATTTTCCTATGAATATTTTTAATTAAGTATTAAGTTATATTATTTGTATTTATCAGTCTTATTTTTTACTTTATTAATATAATTTTGTTATAGACTGATTTTTAGAAATAATTATTCTATTTATAGGAAATTGTTTCTGTTATATAGTGGTGTTAGGTTTTGCTCTATTTTAGTTGCGAGTATTTTGATAGGTGGTTTAAGATAGATATAGCTATAATTTCCGGGTAGTCTACTCCTTTGTTAGTTACAGCAACTCTGAATTTGAATTTAACATTTTGTAGGTTTCCGTGGTTTGTTTAGTTATATTAAGTTTGGTTTTCTAAATATCTATTCTTAGTGGTTGGTAGCTTTATTCTTTTGGGAGGGCTTCTATTAACTTTGTAGCATTAATTGGGTTCTTCCTAGTTTGGCATGGAAGGCATTGCGTCTTCCTTTCACTGCATTGTTGGTTTTGGCTTGATGAGTGAAGGTGTTGTTGTAAACATTCCACTGTATTATTTGGAATTTTGGTTGATGTGTGAGTTCAGAGTGGTGCAGACTGCAAACCAAAAGGTCTTCAAAGTAGTCCATTAATGCTTTGGTTGAAGGGGTAATAGCAACCATGAATGGCTTTGTGGGGATAGTAATTGTTAGTTTTTACTTTGATGTGGCTCTTAGCATGTTTAAATATTTTTTAAAGATGCTTTAAAATGTTTTACATTTTATACTAACATTTGCAAAGTTGCTTTAGGTTCTTCTGCTTCTCTTTGATGTCATTGGGACTTGGACAGGTGGGCTTTCCTTTTCTGTGGGTGAAAAAATCTTTGTTTTAGTTGCATGTTAAAAATACAGGTTTGGTTAGTTTTAAGCCGTGATGACTTTTACTCTTAAGCTTACCTCTTGAGGTTGTTTAATGTTTATAACTGCTTTTTTGTACTTACTTTGAAAGTACCTTTGTCCAGGTTTATGGTCGTAAAGTTAGATTTTTCGATGCAAAGGACTTTGGGGGTCATTCTGACCCTGGCGGCCGGTGACCGCCAGGGTCACCGACCACGGGAGCACCGCCAACAGGCTGGCGGTGCTCCCAAGGGCAT
This sequence comes from Pleurodeles waltl, assembly GCF_031143425.1. NCBI lineage: Eukaryota > Metazoa > Chordata > Amphibia > Caudata > Salamandridae > Pleurodeles > Pleurodeles waltl. The sequence goes on from NC_090446.1 coordinate 102,583,276, forward strand.
TCTGACCGCGGCGGTTCAGCCGCGGCCAGAAAGGGTAAACCGGCGGTCTCCCGCCAGTTTACCACTGCCCTACAGAATCCTCCATGGCTGCGGAGCGCGCTCTGCAGCCATGGGGATTCTGACACCCCCTACCGCCATCCTGTTCCTGGCGGGTCTCCCGCCAGGAACAGGATGGCGGTAGGGGGTGCCGCAGGGGCCCCGTAAGAGGGCCCCGCAAAGTATTTCAGTGTCTGCAGAGCAGACACTGAAATACGCGACGGGTGCAGCTGCACCCGTCGCACCTTCCCACTACGCCGGCTCCATTCGGAGCCGGCGTCCTCGTGGGAAGGTCGATTTGCCCTGGGCTGGCGGGCGGCCTTTTGGCGGTCGCCCGCCAGCCCAGGGCAAATCTCAGAATCACCGCAGCGGTCTTTCGACCGCGGTGCGGTGTTCTGACGAGGTAAGAATCACCCCCTTTGTTTTTTCTGAAGTGCTTCATTAGTATCTAAGGATTAACACTGAAGGACAGTTCAGTAATTTATTTACTGATTTGTGTTTTAAAATTAAGGGCCTAAATAGCAACCTGGCGGTCTGATCATCGGACCGCCAAAACCACAGTCTGGAGGCCATAAAGGACCTAATTAGGAGCTTGGCGGTCCGACCGTCAAACCTCTAAGACTAAGGTCTGGAGGCCACTGCCAAGCCAGCGTCCTCCAGACCGCTGTATTATGATGTTCCCGTGGGGCTGCCGGGACAGTCAGTGCGGCGGCATTGCCTTTGGGTTGCAAAAAAGAACGCCGAGGCCAATGCCAGCTGCACTGACTGTGCTGACAAGGGGTGCCTCTGCTCTGTCCACAACATGAACACTGCAGGGGCCCTCCTGTGGCCACTTCTCTGTGTTTTCGCTGGTCTTTTCATGGTGGGGTCCCAGCCAGGAAAAGGCCGGCGGAAAAGGCAAGTCATGATCAGCACGGTGGTGCCGACATCGGCACTGCCATGCCTGAACGCGGCTTTCACAGCTGCCAACACATTGTGGTCCACGATCCTGGCGGTGGCAGCAGTCTTGTGGCAGTTTGACCGCCAGCATCGTAATCTGGCAGTGGGACGGCTACTGCAGATACCGCAGTCTTAGACCATGGTACTCTTAATCAGGCCCTATGCCAGGTTACATTGTAGCTCATTAAGTTTCGAAAATTACCTGTGAAGATGTCTTTGTTGTTTTCTTGAAGTCTTCCTTCTAGGTTTTCTTCTTGCAGTCATGCAGAGCGTGGTTTTCTTGGAGTTGTTAAATTTTCCTGTGAAAATTAGTGAGGTTTGTGGTTTTTTTTAAGTGTTCACTTAATTATGTTTACATTTATGTTGGCTGCCTTATTTTACAAAATGTTTTACTGGCTACTTTCTGTGGTGTTTGAATATTTTTTCTTAGTTATTACTTTTTTTGGTGGACGCTAATCAGTGTTTCTGTTTTACTTTTAAATATGTTAACTTGTTGGAATGCTGTATTATTCTTATATTTTAAATGCTAAATTTATTTTTGATGTGTGTTGTAATGTTTATTTTCTTCTAGTTTTTTTATATGTGGTTATTTTTGATAGTGCATGTATGGTAAATGTGTGTGGCTGCATTTGTGAATAATCTTATGTTTGTTTTAATGTGTTATTATTTTTTGTGCTGTTTGTTTAATGAATGTTATTTTTATAAGTGTAATTAATAAGAGGAGATTATGATGGAAAATATACTTTTTTCCATATTTTTAGCAATATCATTTTAATCAACATTGTGTGTTGTGTCGTTTTTGATAATGTGTTTATATTTAAATAGTACACAGTATTCTATGTTTCAATATTTGTGTGTTCCATATTGTTACATTTAGATATTTTAGACAGGAATGTTTTGTCGTACATTTTTGTGTTATTTTTGGTTAAGTATAAGATGGCAATATTTTGTAATCAATATTATTTTTCTGATATTTTGATGAGTCCATATTTCTTTCCATGATATTCTGTCATGGAACCTTGAAGTTGCAATTGCTCTGTCTGGCCATAACTAATACCCCTTAGCCCTGTCTATCCTGATGCATATTATGTCTCATTTTGGTCTAAGGGCAGAAATGGAGCCCACCTCCATTTAACATCTTATACACGACACTCACTGGCTCCTAGCACTCCAGAGAAATATACATTGCCTAGGCAAAACTCGACACACAGATCACACACACATTAATACCAACACTTTCATTCACCTTTGAAACTGAAATATTGAGAGTCAACATTAGAAGACATGTCAAAACCAATTTGTGGACTGACCTTGTCAAGAGGAGTTGGCCCAATATACAAACTAACCTCAAAAGGAAGGTGGAAGCTGAGATCATGACAAGTCCTTAACTCAGAGACTGAACCTACTGTTTTGGTACCGTCAACACCAAAGCGAAAAGAGTTGAAATTTCAATCTCAGAATGAGTGTTCGGCTCAACGCCTTGTCTCAATATTTGTTTTTAAGCTTCTATACAAAATAAGACTAGTGTAGGCAATTATGACTCCATTGAAGACGATGACAATGTAAATACATATCAAAACTAAAACGGGGTCATATTGTTGCCCAGTCACCAACATGAATTCCTCTTTCCATTGACTGTCACATAAAAAGAGGCAACTAACATTTGATGTCGCCATTTGGTAGGAAATTCACAATTTTTCAATTCTAAAAAAAACAATGTCAAAAGGTTGCCGATCCTCCACCCTTTCACCACCCTAAAGACACTGATTTGTTGGCAGCGTTTTACATTGCTGTTGATCACCCTCAGGAGCAATTTATCAACTCAATCCAGATGAAACTTCCTCCTTACATGCTTTTTTAACAGAGGGATACTTTTTAGCATTGAACCCCTATGCAGTATGAGGAATAGAATTTCATTATTAAGACCCTTTCTTGAACTGAGAAAATAATCACTACTTCTTGACATTGAAAACAGTTCTCAGATCCACAACAGAGAACTTAAAAATCCTGTAACAAGATGGGTTATCAAGCCAAAGGTCAGCAGAAAATGTAATGCTACCCTTCAGGACTACATTTTCATTAGGCCACTTTAGATCAGAATCAGTGGCGGTTTACACTGCTTGCAAATGTTCATAATCATAAGCTAATGTGGAGGATTCTCTTCTGGATACAGAAGACAGATTGAGGGCGTAGGTAGGAGAGTGACAGATGGCATGATATGACATGCCACATATCTTACTCCTCTGCTTTGGTCATTCATTGTGACATATATCAGTGCTATGCAAAATCTTGTGCAGCACACTCTAGAACTACATACATAAGAGGACACTGGAGATAATTCAAAAGGGCACAATCATTTGTAGCATGGGCATCTTATGTGCCCTAGACAGTGCACATAGTGCACATATATCATGCCAGCTTGTGAACACTGCCCTGCTATTTAGAAAGCATGGCTGGCTAACAGTCTCCATCAGCAATGTCCCTTTTGATGGCCTTCATCTGTGACCTGTTTAACCCCTTCCAGTGGTCGTCACCAGGGAGGGGGTTAATAAATCCTCGGGTGCGTCGCTCCCAGGGAGACACGGAAGCTTTTCTGTGCCTCCCCCGCCCCTTTGTGACGTCAGCGCGCGCTGACGTCACTTTGTGGATTTCCCCATGGGAGCAGGAAGTGGCCTTGTGGCCGCTTCCTGCTCCGACGGGGAAAACGGCCTTCCCCACGTTCGGGAAGGCCTCGTAAGAAAGGGGAGACTCTACCCTTTCTTACGAGGCCTTCCTGAAAGTGTTTCAGCTGCGATCGGGGGCCAGGAAACACCACTAGAGACAAGGGATTTCACTTACGGGGGTCGGCCTGGGGCATAATTTTTTTTTTTTTTTAAAAGGTAGGTGTCCCCTGGGGGGGCGCGATCGCGCGCCCCCCCAGGGCTAAATTTTATTTGGGGGAAAAAAAAAGAAAAGAAATGGACAGGGGGCAATAACTTTTTTAGTTGTTGTAGGGTTTCCCTGGGGGCCATTTTGGCCTCCAAGGAAACCATACAACAACTAAAAAAATATAGATCTATATATATATATATATATATATATATCTATATATCTATGTAGATATATCTATCTACATGGATATATCTATAGATAGATCTATATATATATATGTATATATATATTTATAAGTGTATATATATAAATATATATATATATAATGTATAAATATATATGTGTGTGTGTATATATATATATATATATATATATATATATATATATATATATATATATATATATATATATTTGCCACCAGTTGTCTTGCAGTTGCAACTTGCGTCTTCAAAGCAATGCACATACTTCAACTGACGTATTTCAACTGTAGCTTTTAGGCACCAATAAAAAACGTCAAGTAAGTATTGTGATTATGTTTCTGCTACAAAAGGGTCATACTTGTCTAGTGGCAGTTTTAGTGCCATAAAGAAGCGCAGAAGGTTTATATGCCTACTGCAAAGAGCAAATCTGTATTTTATGTAAATAGCTGAGTACATTAGTAAAGTCAGCCATTACCTGCGCTATAATACAAATGAAATGTATGTGCGGGGTGGAGGGCGGCTATGGAGAGATGAAGGGCACTTTTGCTGGGTGATAATGAGGGAATCTGAGGAGGAGGGAGTGGGAGCACCAATAATGATTGTTGGACTGGGCCAGGAAGTGCTAAAGACTGTGACGAATGGTATGTGACAAGGTGTTTTTTGAGTGTCTTGAAAGAACATGCTGATTGAGGGAAGAAGTGCAGGTAAGGTGGCCTCTACTGTTGCACGTATCTCACACACACCATCGATTTTGTGACTGTCTACGTAGGCTAGTGTTTTAGAGCAACAGTTTAGCCAATAGCAGAGATGGCATCTTGATTGATGACTGCTGCCGTCACTCGGGTTATGGAGGACAGCTCTGACATAGGATCAGAGACTGAGACATCAGATACTGAGACAGCATCTGAGGGATAGGACAATGGCGCAGACTCTGGGAGTGATTTTTCAGTCGGAGGAGTCCCATTCGATAACTCCTCTTCCAGTAAATTATGAGGGAGGTGATGAGGACAGTCCTGCTGTCCCTTCGCAAGCACAGTCTGTGCAACGGGGTAAAAGTGGGTTAGCCCAACCCAGAGAGCAGGTGAATGCGGCGGCAAGCAGAGAGAGAGAGTGCTCTCTTGGGAGCTCCCCAATTTAGTTCAGCCCCAAATTCCACCGCCCAAATCGTATTTTGGAGACATCAAAATTATCTATCGCAAAACAAACTGGTTTTATGTCCTGGGTTCGGCGGCCATATAGAGGAACACACTAAACCCAAACATTTCTGGAAACTAGACATTCAGGGGAGTCCACAGAGGTGTGACTTGTGTGGATTCCCCAAAGTTTTCTTACCCAGAATACCCTGCAAAGCTGAAATGTTAAATAAAAACTCTATTTTTCTCGCATTTCTGTCACACAAACTACAGGAATATGCTGGGATCAATGTTCCCTCTAATTTTTTTCCACTGTGTGCGGCAGTGTGCGGTCTCTGTGCGCTGCAGCCAAGGATACGTGCGCCAAGAAATTGACCATTCACGCGCGCGCAGCGCATAACTAGCCAAGATCTTTGGCATTAGCCTCTCCTTACCACTAAAGCAAAAAAGGGATATCATTGCTCCATGCAATAGGGTATCAAGGCAGTTTTGTAACCTGGTTGCACACCCCAAGGACATGACCTGTTAGGGGAGCACGTATATTGCTCTAAAAGGCTTATTTAGGCTTAGAAAGTGATAACGCATATAAACTACCACAAAGTATAGGAATGGTGAAACATTTGATAACAGCACATTTTCTACTGTTCTGAAGCATTTCCTAGCTCATGAACCATTGATTTTCAAGACAAATATCACTTGCCCGCTTGTATGCTAAAGCACGCCAAATGATGTTTAAAACACTCCCCGTGGTATTTAAAAGCTGTTTTCATTGACTTTAATCCAGATTCAAATATAAGCATTATCTGCCTTAGGGGAGCACGTATATCGCTCTAAAAGGCTTATTTAAACTCAGCAAGTGATAAAGCATATAAACTACCACAAAGTATGGGATGTGTCCACGTTGTGTTTGGGGCATTTCCTGTCGCAGGCGCTAGGCCTACCCACACAAGTGAGGTATCAGTTTTATCGAGAGATTTGGGGAAAAGCTGGGTGGAAGGAAATTTATGGCTCCTCTCAGATTCCAGAACTTTCTGTCACCGAAATGTGAGGAAAATGTGTTTTTTTAGCCAGATTTTGAGGTTTGCAAATGGTTCTGGGTAACAGAACCTGGTCAGAGCCCCACAAGTCACCCCATCTTGGATTCCCCTAGGTGTCTAGTTTTCATAAATGCCAAGTTTTGCTAGGTTTCCCTAGGTGCCGGCTGAGCTAGAGGCCAAAATCTACAGCTAGGCACTTTGCAAAAAAACACGTCAGATTTCAGTGTAAAAATGTGATGTGTCCATGTTGCGTTTCCTGTCGCGAGCATTAGGCCTACCCACGCAAGTGAGGTACCATTTGTATCGGGAGACTTGGGGGATCATAGAATAGCAAAACAAGTGTTATTGCCCCTTGTCTTTCTCTACATTTTTTCCTTCCAAATGTAAGGCAGTGTGTAAAAAAGACGTGTTTTTGAGAAATGGCCTGTAATTCACATGCTAGTATGGGCACCCCGGAATTCAGAGATGTGCAAATAACCACTGCTTCTCAACACCTTATCTTATGCCCATTTTGGAAATACAAAGGTTTTCTTTATACCTATTTTTCACTCTTTATATTTCAGCAAATGAATTGCTGTATACCCTTTATAGAATGAAAACCCATTGCAAGGTGCACCTCATTTATTGGCTCTGGGTACCTAGGGATCTTGATGAACTTACAAACCCTATATATCCTCGCAACCGGAAGAGTCCAGCACACGTAACGGTATATTGCTTTAAAAAATCTGACATTTCAGGAAAAAGTTACAGAGTAAAACGTGGAGAAAAATGGCTGTATTTTTCAGCTCACTCTCAATATTTTTTTTAATTCAGCTGTTATTTTCTGTAGGAAAACCTTGTAGGAGCTACACAAATGACCCCTTGCTGAATTCAGAATTTTGTCTTACTTTTCAGAAATGTTTAGCTTTCCGGGATCCAGCATTGGTTTCACACCCATTCCTGTCACTAACTGGAAGGAGGCTGAAAGCACCAAAAATAGTGAAAATGGGGTATGTCCCAGTAAAATGCCAAAATTGTGTTGAAAAATGTGGTTTTCTTATTCAAGTCTGCCTGTTCCTGAAAGGTGGGAAGATGGTGATTTTAGCACCAGAAACCGTTTGTTGATGCCATTTTCAGGGAAAAAACCACAAGCCTTCTTCGGCAGCCGTTTTTTCCCATTTTTTAAAAAAATAATGAAATTTTCACTGTATTTTGGCTAATTTCTTGGTCTCCCCCAGAGGAAGCCACATACTCTGGGTACCATTAGAATCCCTTGGATGTAGGAAAAAAAGGACACAAATTTGGCATGGATAGCTTATGTGGACAAAAAGTTATGAAGGCCTAAGCGCGAACTACCCCAAATAGCCAAAAAAGGGCTCAGCACTGGGGGGGCGGGGGGGGGGGGGGGGGGGGGCAGCAGCTAAGAGGTTAAACATGAGGTATGTCATCACCTTTGTACCCTTTGTTTACCAACATCTGTTTGATCCGAAAGTGAATGAGATTCTTAATATGATTATGAAAGACGCAGAATAAGCTAAATCAGTGGGGTCCATGCAACAATAAAGCCTGTATTTCAAGTATTCCCAATCACAGAAACAAACAACTGTCCACAGCTAGTCGTTTCAGCCATCCACATCATAACTGCAGGAATAACCCATGCAGCAGTTCTGTTAGACTCTGCATTCAGCTGCATATATTTTCAGAGCAAGATGGGAGGCACACAAGGCAGACACGGCTTGTAAGCCACAACCATGATAGTTGAGGTCATTTGTCACTAGTGTTCTGGTATCCATTCTGCTGTGACTCGTCTCTCTGGGCCAAGAACAAGCCTTTCTGCTGCACTTGATGCTCAGGATAGCAAGGCAGGCAAGTGACAGGCTTCTCAGGGAAGTTATGTGGGAGCAAGGGCTCAGAATTCAACAATCAACACACACAATAACTTAGGGCTTCATTACGAGGTAAGCGGGCCGAGTGCTGGTCTGCTAGCCCTGTGGGGAGGAGACCGCCGCGGAGCTGGCAGTCTCCTCCATCCCCCAAGCCCTATTACAAAGTTTCCACCTGGCTGACCCGCATAAACCTCTGAAATCAGAGATTTCTGCTGATCAGCTCAGTGAAGGCGCTGCATTGGCCTCGGCTCCCCGCACAGCGGGTGCTCCCAGAACCCTCGGAAAACAAACTGTCTGCTGTAGCAGACAGTGTAAATTCTGAGGGTGCAGGGCAGGGGAGCCCTGTGCACTGCCCCCGACATTGATGAGAGCAGTGCAGGGGCCCCTCTGCGGCCCCCAGCACTGGCTTTCCACCAGCTTTTTCATGGCAGGGTTCCCGCCATGAAAAGGCTGGTGGAAAGATGACTCGTGATCAGCATGGCAGCGCTGAACTCAGCATCGCCGTGGCCGGCCACGACTCCAACCACCGCCACCCCGTCAGGAACCATGTGCCGGGCGCGGGTGTTCCCACTGCCAGGGTCGTAATTTGGTAGTCAAACTGCCAGGAGTGCAGCGATCTGACCACCACTGAGAGTCTGCAGGTCTCAAGACTGCCAGACCCATAAAGAGGCCCTTAATATCTACTTATGTGTAATTAAAATGTAATTAAAAACTATGTTTTAAATATCTAAAGAATAATTTAGAAAAATAAATATTGTCCTATCATCCTGTTTAGCAGATATTCCGACTGAAAAACTATGTGCAAAAGCTTGTAGTTGGCCTGTGAAGTTTAAGTGGAATTGTGGCAGGGTGGTGGCGTCATTCTGAACGTTAGGCAAGGGTGAGCCAGGACTGGATTGCCCACAGTGAGCTAAGGGGATTAGGTGTTGGGACTCCCCACCTAGATGTGGCCCCTTGCTTACTCAGTGGACCCTGTGAAGAGCTTTTTTTTTCTTTTATATTGCCAGATGGAGATTTTGAAACAGTGGCCTGCACAAGCAGTGCCCATCCTCCTGCTTTACTGGACCACTTGTGGAGCTCTACAGAGTTAGCCGTACTAGCCACCACTAGGGTGAGCACACATTGTGGCAGCAAGGTGGTCATTCACATTGGTTGCCCCCTGGGTGGATAGCAATAAATTAACTGCATCCTCACAACTTGACACTACAGAAAACACAAGTGTTTATTGGTGCAGTTGTGGAAGACTTTCTACTCCAGTGCTCTCATGCCCTGATAAGAGGACATGGTAAGAGGGCATGTGAAGACACTTCTGGTATGTACTGCACATTTGCGACAAGTAATCTGCCACACTCCCTAGGAATATTGGGAAACACAGTGTGCAGGACCACTGACACATTTTGGGGAAACTGAGTTGTTTGCTGTGCCCCACACCAGCTGTGAATACAGTATACACCAGTGCCACAACAAGAGTTCTAATCTGGCTGCCCATGCCACAACTGTCATCCCGTAGCATCCTGAGGGGGGGAAAGCAGCATCAGAACGGGAAGTACAGGAGAGGGCAGACTGGGGGTGCACACTAATTAGTGGCACTCACTTGTGGAATCAAGAATGGACAAGTCTGGAAGAAGTAAGAGGAATGTTGGTGATACAGATATTCTTTATGACCTGGAAGAAGTGGACCTGGTAGGTCACTCACACTGCCAGAAAATACTGGAACAAAAAATGGTCAAATTGGACAGAATCTCAGGACCACTAGTGGTCTCTAGAGAGGCACTTAAAACCTAAGTGGATTCTTTGGCAATCAAGGCGGGATTTCACTGGGAATATGTACACAAGTTTTGTGAGATAGCGACCTAGGATGAATCAGTGCTGCAATATGTACTACATTCGTCTTATCTGGAGAATTGGATGCTGAACTGACAGAATTCACATTCCGGAAGGAAGGGCCAAGGATGCTGTGGTCCTGAGAGGTGCAGTAAAATCTGTGTGGTAGGACTCTCAGAAATTGAGAGAGAGAGAGACCAGAGGGTTCTGTCTTGTAGGCCACTTCTGCTATCCTTCCAAAGACCAGTGGTGATCAAACTATTCCACTTCAATGACAGATGTGATCTACCTGGAGTTAGGAGAGCAGAACAAGAACACTCTAGACTGGACAACAGTAAAGTTATGGACTTCCCGATTATAGCCTGCTGGTGCAACATCACCAGTCCTATTTATGGGATAAAGAAGAGGCTTATGGAGTTGTTCCTGAAATGCACACTGCTCTTCCCAGCCTAACTTTGAATAATGACAGACCAACGCACATATTTTTTTTGACAAGCTGGTGGAGACCTGCAGTTGGACTGAGAAGTACGTAAATCCTGATGGGATGCTCCCCTTGAAGAGACCACACCCTCAGAAGGAGCGGCCACGCAGAGGCTGTTATAGACAGAGACTGCACCCTGCAAAGCACATGGTGTTGACACTTTCTCCTGAAGAGGCACATTACAATGAGATTGCGGCTTTGGGGGTGGCAGTTGCCATATACATCCATTCATCAACCAGGAGCTTCAGCAGTTCCCAGCCAGAGAGTTTGGGAGGAGATATGTTCTTTGAAAATTCTGGGTCCAAATTAACACCGGTCCTGTTGTGACTCCTCAGCGGAGGAAGATATTTTGTGATATCCCTAGTGCTTTGGTGAAATGTGTGAACAGTGACAGTTCATTGTATGGAATGTTATCACTGGCAACTTGCCCACCTACTGGAGGAAGCGTAGTGCCATGGAGCAGAGCATGTCATCTGCTAACTTTATTCTTCTAGTTGGTGAACTAATAGCTACCTCTCTTACTGTCTGGATCCCTCATGGGTACTCGCCTAGTGCAATTACAGTGTTGTTGTTGAAGGTTACTTGGGTGAGAAGTGTTTGGGCATTGTTCCCTAGGGCAGATGGCCAGCCTACTTATAGGGAACTGAAGATATGAATATAGGCAAATGTGAGCGGGGATATCTTGATCCTACACACAGAATAGATAACTATCCATCCCCACAGTGGACAATAGGGTGATAGGAGAGCAATAGATAGAGATTGGTGAGGAAACATATGGGTGGTCATTCTGACCTCGGCGGTAAAAGGCGCCTACCGCCGGTCAGAAATCCTCCATAATTCCGCCGCGGTCGCGGTAACCCGCCACGGTCATTCTGACCCGCAGCAGCCAAACCTCCGAAAATCCGACAGCCACAACAGACCGCCAGACCAGCGGTCGGCGGAAAAGTGGAGGTGACCAAACCTCCACCGTCACACCAACACAAATACGCCCATGCCATTACGACCCACGTCTTTCAAACGCGGTTTTCCATTGGCGGTACACACCGCCGCGGTCAGAATACACACAAACGAACAAAACTCAGCCACATTGGCCGATTTGAATTCCACACACCTGATACACATACACACACCACTCCCACACACACAATACAATATAAAACACACACCCACATCACCCACAAACCCCTACGACCAAAAATTCAGAAAGAAGCACTGAGAGACACATCAGCGATCACAGAATACCATCACACAGAGGCACACTACACCATCACCCACACAATATCCACAAAACAACACACACCACCACACTCAACACACTTAACTACACATACTCCACCCCACACATCATACACACCACTCCATGGCACCCCAAAGACACCCCCGCTTCTCAGACGAAGAACTCAGGGTCATGGTGGAGGAAATCGTTCGGGTAGAGCCCCAGCTCTTCGGCACACAGGTCCAATACACCAGCATTGCCCGGAGGACGGAGCTATGGCCGAGGATTGTCGACAGGGTCAACGCTGTGGGACAGCACCCCAGAAATCGGGAAGACATCAGGAAGCGATGGAACGACCTACGGGGGAAGGTGCGTTCCATGGTATCCAGGCACAACATCGCCGTGCAGAAGACTGGCGGAGGACCCCCACCTCAACCCCCACAATTTACAACATGGGAGGAGGAAGTCTTGAACAACCTGCATCCTGACGGCCTCGCAGGAGTCGGCGGAGGAATGGATACTGGTAAGTTGAAGCTTCACTACTGCTTCCCCCCCACCTGCATGCCAAATCATACCCCAACCCTCACCCCCATCCTCGAACCCCACCCTCACCCCCACCCCCATCCTCACCCTCACCCCCACCACCATCCTCACCCCCACCACCATCCTCACCCCCACCCCCAGCACACCTATTCCCTGCCAATGTCTCACCATCACAACCCACACATCCCAAAACCTAGGCCTGCATGCGTCCACTAAGCATGGACACCCATCACCAAAGCATGCCCAATGCATATACACATCCCCCCCACAAGCCACCCTCACCAAAGCCCCCACACACGAATGCCAGCACTTGGGGACACGGGAACCCACAGATACACCCATATGCCACACATTGAAACTATAACCATACCTCTATACCCCTGCAGGACCCCACCGTCAACACACCGCCACGGAGGGCCCAGAATTCTCCACACCCCCCACCCAAGAGGCCGTCAGCGATGACAGCAGCTCTGTCGACCTGGACACTGATGACCAGCCCGGACCATCGGGGACCTCTGGACAGTCGGTTCCCCTCACACAGGCACAGGCCACTACAGACCCAAACCCCTCTGGGAACACCAGCACAGCTCCCACCCAGCGGGCCCATGCCTCTGTCTCCAGGGCGCATCAATCTGCGGTGTGTCTACCACTACAGGGCACCCAGGATAACCCACCACCCCAACAACAACAGGGACCTGGGGGCAGTGGTAGTGGGCACACCGGCCAGGGGGCAGAGGCCCAGGGAAACAGGGCAACTCGGAGGGCAGCTGTGCGACAGGGGGGGGACGGGCCCAGGGAACCCACTCTCCACGAGGCCCTCACCACCATCATGGGAGCATACAACCGCTCCCAGGAGACGATGGCGACGGTACTGGCCCGGTTCCAGGAGATCCAGGTACTGCAGGAGGAACACTATCGGGGGTACAGGGAGGACATCAGAGCCCTCACCTCCACCCTGGTTACCATGGTAGGGCTGCTGCAGGACCTCATCAACACCAGGACGGACACTCAACAACAACAAAGGGCCCCTGCCACTAGCCTGGACCAAGAACAGCCAACCACCTCCGCCGGCGCTAGTGGACAGGAGGCCCCCGCACAACAGCAGCCCACCAGACCCCCACCTCCTGCAGGAGAAGAACCACCCCGCAAGAGGGCCCTGAGATCTCGCAAGAAGACAGAGTAGGATGTCAAGACCCCCGCCAGCAAAGGATACCACCTGATGTCATCCCACTGTCCCACATTGTCACCCTGTCCATCCTTGAACTGCCCATGCTCCATCTCTCCACAGGCCTCTGGACAATGCACCTGTGTGACTGTTACTCTGGACTCTGCCATGGACATTCCTTCACCATAGCCCCCACCCACTTGAAACCACCCATCCCATTTTGAGCACTGAAATAAACACCTATTTTGCACAAAACTATCTGGAGTCTGGCTGTGATTTAAAAATATTGTAATTGACATGACAGTGCAAATATGTCCTTGTACATAGTGAAGTCAACAAACAGCTGCCACAAAGCTGTAGTCCATGGGGAAACGAAGCACAGGACTCGTAGTGGGGACCCCAGATCTGAAATAGGGAGGGAAAAGCCACAACTCAGTCATCATACACTGGGGCAAATAGACAGGCAGCAGAGATGCAGGAGAGTAGTTCACATTTACTAAATTATGTTTGAATTGTTACCTGTGTCCTATTGGAAGTACTGTTCAATGATTCTGTCCCTGTTGTCTGTTTCAGCCCCGTCGTCTTCCTCCTCGTCACTCTCCACAGGTTCCACAGCTGCCACAACACCACCGTCTCGACCATCCTCCTGCAGGAAAGGCACCTGGCGGCGCAAAGCCAGGTTGTGAAGCATGCAGCAGGCCACGATGATGTGACACACCTTCTTAGGTGAGTACATTAGGGATCCACCTGTCATATGCAGGCACCGAAACCTGGCCTTTAGGAGGCCAAAGGTGCGTTCGATCACCCTTCTAGTACGCCCATGGGCCTCATTGTACCGTTCCTCTGCCCTGGTCCGGGGATTCCTTACTGGGGTCAGTAGCCACGACAGGTTGGGGTACCCAGAGTCCCCCAATAGCCATACACGGTGTCTCTCTAGCTGTTCCATCACGTAAGGGATGCTGCTATTCCTCAGGATGTAGGCGTCATGCACTGACCCTGGGAATTTGGCATTTACATGCGAGATGTACTGGTCAGCCAAACACACCACCTGGATGTTCATGGAATGGTAACTTTTTCTGTTCCTGTACACCTGCTCCCTGTCTCTTGGGGGAACCAAAGCCACATGGGTCCCATCAATGGCACCAATGACGTTGGGAATATGTCCAAGGGCGTAGAAATCACCCTTCACTGTAGCCAATTCGCCCACCTCAGGGAAAATGATGTAGCTCCTCACGTATTTCATCAGGGCAGACAACACTCTGGATAACACCTTCGAAAACATGGGCTGAGACATCCCAGAAGCAATTCCCACTGTTGTCTGAAATGACCCACTTGCCAAGAAATGGAGTACTGACAGGACCTGCACCAGAGGGGGAATCCCTGTGGGTTGGCGGATGGGGGACATCAGGTCGGGCTCCAGCTGGGCACACAGTTCATGTATAGTGGCACGGTCAAGCCGGTAGGTCAGGATAATGTGGCGTTCTTCCATTGTCGACAGGTCCACCAGCGGTCGGTACACGCGAGGATTCATCCGCCTCCTCGCCAAACCCAGCGGACGGTGCCTAGGAAGGACAACATGGAGCACAGAGTCAAGCAACCCACAGGTACGTACTCACAGCTTGCACAGTAAACGATTCTCTATGCAGTGAATGGCGTGTCTGAGTGGCTATGCAAGGCCTAGGCCTGTGTGACGCAGTTGAAATTGAGCCATGTGGACCCTCGAAATGGCGGCTGCCTGACCTGTGAAGTGTGACAATGGGATGTGAGGTCAATGCGCTGGCGTGGCACACCGCGGCGGTCGGCGGTCGAAGACCGCGGCGCGAAGCCGCATTGGTTAACATTGAAGCCTATGGGTTTCAGGAGCCAATGGCGAAGGGCGCCGGCGGTGGCGGTACGCACCGCCGCGGTACGCACCGCCGCGGACGTGACCGCCATTTCCTATCTACTTATCCACTTGCGACTTGAACTTTCACAGGAGAGGACCTATACTGCAAGTGTTGCTGTGACCTCGGTCTGGAAGGGACAATGGCTGCTGCGACTGGGGAAAGGGCCCCTGCCTTCACTGGAGAGGAGTTGGAGAAACTTGTGGATGGGGTCCTCCCCCAGTATGCGCTACTCTACGGTCCTCCAGACCAACAAGTGAGTTTAATTCAATATGGATTTGGGGCCACTGGCTGGCTTGGGGGCCTGGCGGGGGCCTGGCGGGGATGGGGGGCATGTTGGGGCTGGCGGGGGGCCTGGCGGGGATGGGGGGCATGTTGGGGCTGGCGGGGGGCCTGGCGGGGATGGGGGGCATGTTGGGCCTGGCGGGGGCCTGGCGGGGATGGGGGGCATGTTGGGGCTGGCGGGGGGCCTGGCGGGGATGGGGGGCATGTTGGGCCTGGCGGGGGGCCTGGCGGGGATGGGGGGCATGTTGGGGCTGGCGGGGGTCTGGCGGGGATGGGGGGCATGTTGGGCCTGGCGGGGGGCCTGGCGGGGGGCCTGGCGGGGATGGGGGGCATGTTGGGCCTGGCGGGGGGCCTGGCGGGGGGCCTGGCGGGGATGGGGGGCATGTTGGGCCTGGCGGGGATGGGGGGCATGTTGGGGCTGGCGGGGGGCCTGGCGGGGATGGGGGGCATGTTGGGCCTGGCGGGGGGCCTGGCGGGGGGCCTGGCGGGGATGGGGGGCATGTTGGGCCTGGCGGGGGGCCTGGCGGGGATGGGGGGCATGTTGGGCCTGGCGGGGATGGGGGGCATGTTGGGGCTGGCGGGGGCCTGGCGGGGATGGGGGGCATGTTGGGCCTGGCGGGGGGCCTGGCGGGGGGCCTGGCGGGGATGGGGGGCGTTGGGCCACTGGCAACGAAAATGCAGACAAACTTGAACGTGGTATTTCTCCCTCCCTGTACGTGTCACATAGGTCCGCGCCCATGAGAAGATCGGGATTTGGCGTGCCATCGCCAAGGAAGTCCGGACCCTGGGGGTCCACCATCGACGGGGCACCCACTGCCGCAAGAGGTGGGAGGACATCCGCCGCGGGACCAAGAAGACCGCCGAGTCTCTGCTGGGGATGGCCTCCCAACGTAGGCGGGGTGCCTGCCGTCAACTGACCCCCCTGATGTTCCGGATCCTGGCGGTGGCCTACCCTGATTTGGATGGGCGCGTGAGGGCAGCACAGCAGACACAAGGGGGTGAGTACAAGCATTATCTACTCTGTTGTCGCGCAGTGGAGGTGTCTGGGTGGGGGAGGAGGGCTGTGGGTCCCCCTAGGCCAGGGCGATATCTGTAGGCTGGGCACCCCCGTAAGCCCCTGTGTCCCCAGCCACCACCCTCAGTAGTGTGTCAGTACAGCCATCCCTGGGCCGTGTCATCCATGGGTGCAGTTGTCAACTCTAGGCGTGTAGGGCATGTTCCACGGAATGCGTAGCGGACCCCAAGTGCGCAACTTAGTGCAGGGGGCATCTGTGTCTGTCATGTCCGCTAACTGTACCGGTGATCCATGTACTCAAAATCTCTTTATTTCTCTCTCCCCCCCCCTTTTTGTTTGTCTTTCTGTGCTTGTGTGCATCAGCATCATCAGGCGGAGGAGAAGTGGCATCGGGGCAGGAGGGAGCTGCATCTCACATGGCCCAGGAGGGCCATGCCACAGAGTCTGACTGGACCAGTGAGACGGAGGGCGAGGGGAGCTCCACAACGGGGACGACTGGACCCTGCAGCGACACGGACACGTCCTCGGAAGGGAGCTCCCTTGCGGGGGTGGCACCATCCGTGCCCCCCGCCATTACAGGTACAGCCGCCACCCAGCGCACCATCTCCGCCCTCCCAGCAGCCCCTCAGCGTTCGCCCCGTGCCCGCTCTGCCAGGAAGCCGGGCATCTCCTTCGCCCCAGGCAACTCAGGCCCTGCCCCTGTTACCCCCGCTGCCCTCAGTGAGGAGGTCATTGACCTCCTCCGAACGCTCATTGTTGGGCAGACTACCCTTTTGAATGCCATCCAGGGGGTGGAGAGGGAGGTTCATCGCAGCAATGCGTACCTGGAGGGCATTCATTCGGGTCAGGCTGCCCATCAGCGATCGTTCCAGGCTCTGGCCTCAGCACTGACGGCAGCCATTGTCCCTGTCTCCTGCCTCCCTCTACTAACTCCCTCCTCCCAGTCTCCTGTTCCTCTGCCTGTCCCACCCACACCATCAGACCAGCCTGCACACACCTCAACACCCAAGAGCAGCTCATCCAAACATAAGCACCACAGATCACGCAGACATTCACACAAGCAACATTCCGATGCAGACATGCCAACAGTCACTACCACCTCTGTGACCCCCACCTCCTCATCTCCCTCCTCCCTCCCTGTGACGTCTACACTCACACCTTCATTCACCTCACCATCAGCCAGTGTTTCCATCACCAGCATACCCTCCACTACAGTCCGCACACGTGCAGTCACCACCCCCACTGCCATTTACACGTCCCCTGTGTCCTCTCCCACTGTGTTTGTCACCCCCTCTTCCACACCACACAAACGCAGCCACCCACCCACCCAACAGCCATCCACCTCACGACAGCCTCCCGCTCCTGCACCTGCACCCAAAGACAGCAAACTTGTCTCGCCTACAACCACATCCTCGCCCTCCACTCCCATACCCACTGTACCTACCACTCTCCATTGTCCCAAGAAAATCTATCTCTCTACTGCTACCTTCTTTCCTGACCCTGAGCCCCCCCCTCCTTCTCGTCGGGGTAAAAAGAGCACCTCAGCCACCACCAGCCCTGCAGCCCCCTTGACAAGGGTGCAGGGGTATTGGAGCCCACCAGCCCGCAGGTCTGGATCTTCGCCCAGCAGCAAGGGGACAGCCAGCCCACCCCCTGGGAAGAGGAGCAGAAGGCGGAAGGGCCGCCGCCGGAGCCCGGATTCGATATCCCCCCAGGACACTAGCCAGCCACCGTCAACAGCCACAGCTCCAAAGGGAGGAAAGGGCCACAGACTCCCGACTAAGGAGGGCAAGGGCAGCAAGGCGGAGAAGTCAGGCAGCAGGCCTGCTGCCCATGGAGGACCCGTCACAGCTGCCCAGGAGGAGCCCGCAACCCCCATAGCCGCTGCCCCGGGAGGAACCGGCACAGCTGCCCCGGGAGAGCCCACCACCCCCATAGCCGCTGCCCAGGGAGGACCCAGCCCAGCTGGCCAGGAGGGCCCCACCACCCACAGCCCAGGTGGGCATTGAAGGAGCACCATCCCCGCTGCCCAGGAGGGCACCACCAGGCAATGAGCAGTTGGCCATAGAATGGCCGCCGTCTCCAGCACCGCTCCGCTGGGGACCGCCGTCTCAAGAACCGCTGAACTGGGCCCTTCAAGGCAAGAACCGCTGAACTGGGCCCTTCAAGGCAAGAACCGCTGAACTGGGCCCTTCAAGGCAAGAACCGCTGAACTGGGCCCCGCCGTCTCCAGCACCGCTCCGCTGGGGACCGCCGTCTCAAGAACCGCTCCGCTGGGGACCGCCGTCTCAAGAACCGCTGAACTGGGCCCTTCAAGGCAAGAACCGCTGAACTGGGCCCCGACGTCTCCAGCACCGCTCCGCTGGGGACCGCCGTCTCAAGAACCGCTGAACTGGGCCCTTCAAGGCAAGAACCGCTGAACTGGGCCCTTCAAGGCAAGAACCGCTGAACTGGGCCCTTCAAGGCAAGAACCGCTGAACTGGGCCCTTCAAGGCAAGAACCGCTGAACTGGGCCCCGCCGTCTCCAGCACCGCTCCGCTGGGGACCGCCGTCTCAAGAACCGCTGAACTGGGCCCTTCAAGGCAAGAACCGCTGAACTGGGCCCTTCCAGGCAGGAACCGCTGGCCCTTTGGCAGACGTGGCAGGGCAGGATCTGTCTCGGGCAGGGCTGCAGGATGTCCTCTGGCCAACATGCCTCCTCCAGTGGCAGTGGAGTCTGTTATGGACTGTTTGGACTGTGGCTTTGCTCTCCCCAGGATGGCCCAGTGGGCAGGCCACCCACTGTATGGACTGTTTGGACTGTGGCTTTGCTCTCCCCAGGACGGCCCAGTGGGCAGGCCACCCACTGTATGGACTGTTTGGACTGTGGCTTTGCTCTCCCCAGGATGGCCCAGTGGGCAGGCCACCCACTGTATGGACTGTTTGGACTGTGGCTTTGCTCTCCCCAGGATGGCCCAGTGGGCAGGCCACCCACTGTATGGACTGTTTGGACTGTGGCTTTGCTCTCCCCAGGATGGGCCAGTGGTCATGGAGTCCCCTCGTGGATCTGGCGTTGTGTACTCAAGTGGCTGAGGTGCCCCCCCTTCCCTTCCCCCTGAGGTGCCTGTCCTTTTTTCTTTCTGATGCCCCTGCAGTGTTCTCTCCGTGGAGTTCTTGTCGTGGGACTGGGCCTTGCCCCTTTGCTCAGGACCCCTGTGGTCCACGGACAGTGGTTGGACTACATTTAGTAGCTGTATATATTTTGTACATAGTTTATTTATTTATTTGGATTACTGCTGTCCATTTTTCAATATATCTGCCCGTTTGAGATCTCTTCTTTTGGTCTTTGCATTATTTCGGAAGGGGGGGGTTTGTGGGTTGTGACAGTGATCTGTGGGAATGCATTGATGTGTGTGTTGTAGTGGGTGTGGGTGGGTGGGTGTGTGCCGGTAATCTTTTCCCTCCCCTGTGTCGTAGGTGCAGTACTCACCGATGTCTTCCGCACCGCCGGGCGTGCTCCTGGTACAGGAGCAGGTATAGGAGTGCGGGGATGACCTGCAACTCGGGTTCCATACTGCCGGAATCTCGCGTGGAGTATGTGGAGGTGAGCGTTTTCCCGTTCGTAGTCTGTTTCCGCCGTGTTTTTATCGGCGGTGCTCCCGCCCCGGAAAAGGTGGCGGATTGGTGGGTCGTGATAGGGTGGGCGGTACATTGTCTGCCGCCTGGCTGTTGGCGGGGACCGCCGCGCTGTTTGTTTGTTCCGCCGTGGCGGGCGGAGTGTTAATGCGGCGGGCTGTGTTGGCGGTTCCCGCCAGGGTCAGAATTGCATATTTTGGACCGCCGGCCTGTTGGCGGGTTGGCCGCCGCTTTATCACCGACCGCCAGTGTCAGAATGAGGGCCATGGTGTCCAAAGGACATAAGATTCATGCATTTTTAAAGCGCAGAGGTTTGTATGTGGCCTTGTTGCAAGAAACTGATTTAACTGGGGACTAACACATTCTCAACCTATGCCACAGGTATCTTGTTTTAGATGAGACCCAAATCCCCTTTGAGAAGGTTACAGTGTTGATGGACAGAAAGGGTAGGTATGTGTGAATAAGAGATTGATTATTATCAGTATTCTATATGCCTCTAATTCTGACCAGGCATTATATTATGATTCCATATCCAAAGTGCTGTCTCAGTCGGTATGATTGCCCCTTATGCTGCTGGTGGGACTTAACCAGTATATTGGACTCAACGTTATATTGCTTCTACCCTCCTATGCCTCAATCTCTCTTTCATAAAACTGCAAAAGTCCTGGATGTGATTGATTAGATAATTGGACATTAGTTGACGTCTGCCACCGTAAATACCATCAGTCCCATGAATATTCATTTTGTACCCCGCTTACAAACTTCATGTGAGCTAGATCGATGGCCTGTTCCAAAATGTTCTTGCCTGACATAAAACAATACTAATTCCTTTGTAAAACATTGTCTGATTATAACCCACAGGACAGTGATCACTGAATGGGGCAGGAGTCCCATTCCAGGCAGGTGCCTACAGAATGCTGTGCTGGGGGACCCAGCTTTTTGTTCATCTTTAGGAGAGTTTTTTAACAGTATTTTGAGGCTAATGCAGGTACGGCATCCTCCATATCTACTGAATGGGAGACATTCAAGGTTTTTAGGAAAGAAATGGAATACACAATCAGGGTCTAGATATAAGTCGCATCATGATTTGGCTACTGGGAATGTCTCATGCTCTGTTGAATTCCGGCAGGTTTTCTACAATGCATTCATTAACAAACTGGCTCTTGAACTTAAAGCACTGTATGCCAAACTCTTTGAGGTGTATCAAATGCTCCCCACTTTAAGTGAGGCACTGGCATTATCCTTGCTGAAGCTGGGGAGAGATCAGAGGAATTTTACATTCTACCACCCTTTCTCAATCCTAAACTTATTTTACAAGTTTTAGGGAAAAGCTAGGCTCACAGATTGGTGGCCCATATGCCTACGCTTATTCATCCTAAGCAGAACCGGTTCAGACCTGTTCAACGCAAACTATTTTTTTGTGAAGACTAAATAACCTCTTAGATCCTCTTACCAACCATTTGGTGGACTTAACCAATTATTTTAAGCATTGAATTTACCTTGTGTTTGAGGAAATATAATGTTCTTGACTACCGTAATGAGCCGGGGGTGAGGAGTCAGTGATAATCTTGGGAAAGGTTCAGAGTGTTTGGATTTCCCTCCTCAACAGCATCTGTTCCCTTGGAATGTTCTAAGGATAATGTCATTGTACACTTGCACATGTCAAAAAAGAGGGAGAAAGGAGGGGTGATTTATGATCTAGAGGGTTTCTGATCTAAAGTATTTACTGCTTGTAGCAAATGTGCAGTGGGAGTGATGAGATTAATTACTAAACTGCACTGCATCAGCAATTCATCCCATAGATGTGCTGTGGAATATTTTCTGAAGCCACGGCCGTCTCTTTGTGTAGTGCCTGAGTTTCACAGTGAGCTCATCAAGTGACTCACTAACACATCATGCTATTGTTGGGCTAAGCACTGATTTCAGTTACCTATGATTGTGGCTAGTATTAGCAGGAGGTTAACAAATGTTGCCTTACTTTGTGCTTTTTAGGGCAGGGGGCCAACCCAAGTATGAAGTGTAGTGTACAAGTTTAGAATAGTGGTCATAAGAACACCCATTGACTGCCAGAGCTGTTTAACTCTGGGGTTGTCCTGTATCATATGTTTAAAGCCTGCCTGATCTGAAACAAATGAAGGGAAAGATACTAGTAACTCTGGACACATCTTCCCAACTGTTAAATAATTATATATACTCTATGAAAGTGGTTTAACTGAATGAGTTTCAGCCTGGCATTTCTGAAAAATGTATGAGTGTACTCTGCTATCTTGACTCATCGCTTTCGTATAGTGCCTTCCCAGGGCCTGATTCCCATTTACCCCGTAAGTGCCGTAACAGTATACCCGCTATTACCAAAGGAGCACTCTATAGCCAGGTAGAGTCTATATATACAGTAGTGTGTCAGTGGTTCTGAATTAGGGATCTTGCAATTCTTATGTATCCCTGTAACTAGAGACCTGTGTGTAAGATACTGCCCATGCAGCAACTCATATTCTTCCACTATTGCTTCAAAACAGGATAACAAATCTCTTATCATGACTATTCCTCCTTCTTCCCAATAGTGCTCCTCTCTCCTGGATTGGAACACTGTGTGCCCTGACAGGCTTAACAATGGAATCATTAGGGCGTATGGCACTGCTGTGTGACCTTTTCAATATAGCTTTAGTATGACAGTGTTGTGCAATTCGTGGGAGAGATCACTGGAGTTTTGTAGAAGCAGTCTAAGTAACACTGTTCCATCATTGGCCATATACTTCTTGCCCAGTTTTTCAGGGTGGCAAATATCTAGTAAGTGAGCTGACAACTGTGTCTAATCTGCTGTATAGTACAACTCAAAATCCAGGGTTCCCAACCCACCTCTATTCATCCAAAGCTTAGGTTTTTCCTACACCACCCTGTGTCCACTGGCATTCCATATAAGATCCCTAAGCAGGGAGTCTAACTCCCTGAACACTGCATTTATGACAACAACCAATATGTCAGCGAAATAATGAAGAGGAATTGGCAACATCACCATTTTAGACAACACCACACATCTTGCGACAAAAAAATTCAAAAGAACCTGAAATAAATATTGGCAACTCGAGGAGTCAAAGGCTTTTTCTACACCTAAAGTCAATAACACAGAATATGGCCATTCAGTTTCAGCCCCTTCCATTACTTGAATTAATCCTCTCACGTTTTGTGAAATTAAGAACTGATATTAACCGTCTTTCTCTCTATAGTGCTGTAATTAATCTCTGCAGCACATAAAGCATGGGAAATAATAGCCACAGTCTCTGCCTTTCCATTCTTACTTTGGCACAGGATACTGCCAATCCCATCAACACTTGCATCCACGTTCAGAATACATTTGGCACCACCAACCAATGGCTGTGGCATAGGTGCAGTCAAAATTGTTACTTTGACTTCTGTTAAAGATGTTTCTTGTGCCACACAAACTTTGCCCATTGTTTGAGCAATCGTCTAAGAGACTTTACAACCATAGCATAGCCACACACACCAGCATTGTACTCATTCATCTCAAAGAAAGATCTGAGTGTGTCTTTATCATTAGGCACTTAAACATTTCTTATGTCATTGACTAAATAATCTTTAGGACGTATCCCTACTTCTTCCCATCCCTAGAAATTATGTCTAAATGCTAAGTGGAGAAGGCAATTAAAATTAGCTCTGATCATAACCCACTAGTAATGACAATAAGGATAAGATAAGCTACTAGATCTAGACATTGGACATTCCCCCAAACTTTGTTGTTAGATTAAAAATTCTGTCAATATATGTCAGACAAGATCAGGGAATTTATTTTCTTAAAGAGATACTCTGCTGCAGCAGCAATTTTAAAGCTACAATGCAGGCAGCAGTCACCAGTTACACTATACCTAGGAAAAAGAAAGGGGGAAGAAGAGGAGGTTTGGTGACTCCGACTTAGATTGGAAGAGCTGAAGAAGAAACATATGTTAGCCATTAATCACCAACAGTCAAATAGGCTTGATATACTGCTGGATTTATTCCAAGTTAGAGCCCAAATGATGAAGGGAATGCGAGCAAAGAATGCTTGACAATTCTTGGCATATCGAACCTCTGTACATGAATATAATGAAAACTTGGGGCGTCCAATCACTTTATGGACCAGAGAAGGAGAGGCTAGGGTGTATATAACAAACATCAAGGGAATACTGGTCACAGATACAGGTGCTATTGTAGAATCTTTTCAACATTAATATCTATCCTTATATACAAGGCAGGGATGTGGCACAGATTGCACTCTAACTGGATACGTAGATACAGTATAACTTAAACAATTGGAGACAGAAGATGCCACTCTGCAGGATTCTTCATTTACTAAAGATGAGGTGATAAGTGGTATACAGACCTTAGCTAACAGGAATGCTGCAGGGCAGGACTAAATTCCAGCAGAATGGTACAAAACAGTTTTGCCTGTAATACTCCTGTTAATCACGGATGTGCTGAGTGCCATTTACCAGGATAATACGCCCCTCCACTCAACTTTGGAGTCAACTATGATAGCTGTTTTTCTAAAGTGAGGGAAACTGGTGGAAGAGAGAGGCTCATATCTGCCTATCTCAGTAATAAATTCAGATGCTAAAATATTCTCAAAAATTCAGGATAGCCGATTAGCTTCCGTGGTACAGGGATAGGGGTCAATGAAGCAGCATGGATTTATACCCGTCAAGACGCCACTTCCCACAGTAGCATGGCAATAACCATGTTCAGTATCACACACATTCTATCACAATAGGCCGGTATGAGCCTTCCTGATGCTGAAAAAGCATTTGATAGGGTCTATTGGCAATACATGTTAAAGCTGATATCTCAAATGCGGTTTGGTGCTAAATTTATATCATTAAACCGAAAATTATATATTCAACCCTTAGCTAACATTAACATGATGGCCGAGCATCGCCATAATCCCAGTACTTACAGGCACACGCCAAAGATGCCCTTTATCTCCGTTACTATTTGACTTGTACTGGAATCAACTAAAGTTAAAATCAGACCACCAAATAATTCCAATATCTTTTAACTGCTGTACCTGGCAGGTCGGTGCCACCTTGAACGATGTAGCAATATTTACTAGTGACGTAGTCAAGGTGATCTCAGCAGTTGAAGACATAGCACTACAGTTTGGCAAGTCCTCCAGATAGTTGTTGAACACAAACAAAACAAAGCTGCTAGCCAGTTACCTGATAGATCAGGCACATTGTAATACCAAGTTAGTTCTCAAATATCTAGATATAAATGTGTGATTATAAGATTTTGAAGATTAACCATAACTCATTGTTGGATATTTTGATTGCATTAATAAAGCAAAGGGATAGACACTATCTATAACTATAGAGGGTAGATGTGATCTGATAGGGATGAATATTTTACCCAAGTTTTTATGTCTTTTTATGTCCATCCCAGGCTGCGTACCAGGGGATGTCTTTAAGAGGTTAAAAGCTGCTATTTCTGCTTTTGTGTGGGATTTCAAAAAGTCTGTTGCGCAGCCAAATTTCTTAAGGTACCACAGTTTCAGCTGGGCTAGTAATTTCCTGACTTGGCGCATATTATTGTTTTGCAATGGGTAAAGGACTGTGGGGGTCATTCTGACCTCGGCGGTAAAAGGCCCTTACCGCCGGTCAGAAGTCCGCCATTCTACCGCCGCGGCCGGCGGTAAACCGCCACGGTCATTCTGACCTCCAACTGGCAAACCGCCAAAAACCCAACATCCACGGAAGGCCGCCTCATCAGCGGGCAGCGATAAACTGGAGATGACCAAACCTCCACCGTCACGCCAACACAAATACGCCCATGCCATTCTGACCCACGAATCCACGCGGCGGTCTTTCAACCGCGGTATTCTATTGGCGGTACACACCGCCGGGGTCAAAATACACACACATATACAAAACACAGCCACATTGGACAATTTGAAATACACACACCTGATACACATACAAACAACACTCCCACACACCCAATCCAATATAAAACACACACCCACATCACCCACAAACCCCTACGACCACAAATATCTGAGAGAAGGCGCAATACACTGAGAGAGAGCACAGGGAACGCAAAGCACAACACACACAGGAACCCAACATCATCACCCACACCACATCTACGCACACATCACCACGCACATAACCACAAACACCACCCCACACCTCATCCACACCACCCCATGGCACCCCAAAGACACCCCAGGTTCTCGGACCAAGAACTCAGGGTCATGGTGGAGGAAATAATTAGGGTAGAGCCCCAGCTCTTCGGCACACAGGTGCAACACACCACAATAGCCAGGAAGGCAGAGCTATGGCAAAGGATCGTAGACAGGGTCAACGCTGTGGGACAGCATCCCAGAAATCGGGAGGACATCAGAAAGCGATGGAACGACCTACGGGGGAAGGTGCGCTTGATGGTGTCAAGGCACAACATCGCTGTGCAGAAGACTGGCGGCGGACCCCCACCCACTCCACCCCAATTCACAGCATGGGAGCAAGAGGTAGTAAACATCCTGCATCCTGATGGCCTCGCTGGAGTACCCGGAGGAATGGACTCTGGTAAGTCGATTCTCAACTACTTCACCCCCCCCCCCAGCATGCCAAACCACACCCCCAATCTCAACCCCCCAGCACACATCCTCCCTGCCAATGTCTCACCAGCACAACCCACCCTAAAGAACACCAACCCCTGAATTCCAACACAAACCATAGACACCCATCACCTATGCATGACCACTGCACATACCCATCCCCCCCCCCAAACACCCTCACAACACCTCCCACAAGGGAATGCCAGCACTGGGGGACAAGGGCAGTCACAAAATGAACGCCATGGCACAGACATAAGCAATAACCATACTCTTTTACCCCTGCAGGGCCCGAACGCCAACACACCGCCACGGAGGGTCCAGATTTGTCCATCCCACCCCCAGAACAGGCCCCCAGTGAGGACAGCAGCTCTGTCGACCTAGAACCTGATGACCAGCCCGGACCATCGGGGACCTCTGGACAGTCGGTTCCCCACACACAGATACAGGCCACAGCAGACCCAACCCCCTCTGGGAATATCAGCACAGCACCCACCCAGCGGGCCCATGCCTCTGTCTCTAGGACGCGTCAATCAGCGGTGTGTCCGCCACTACAGGGCACCCAGGCTGACCCAACACCCCAACAACAACAGGGACCTGGGGGCAGTGGTAGTGGGCACACCGTCCTGGGGACAGAGGCCCGGGGAAACAGGGCAACTTGGAGGGCTGCAGTGCGACAGGGGGGGGAAGACAGGCCCAGGTAACCGACTCTCCAAGAGGCCCTCACCACCATCATGGGAGCATACCACCACTCCCAGGAGACGATGGCGACGGTACTGGCCAGGTTCACGGAGATCCAGGCACAGCAGGAGGAACGCTACATGGGGTTCAGCAATGAACTCAGGAACATCGCTACCGCTATGGGGACCATAGTCCAGGCCCTCAACCGGATAGAAAACACATTGCGGGACCATGTGGCACCCCAAAGGGCCCCTGTCACTAGCCAGGACCAGGAACAGCCTACCACCTCCGCCGGCGCTAGTGGACAGGAGGCCCCACCACAACGACAGGCCACCAGAACCCCACCTCCTGCTGAAGAACAACCACCCCGCAAGCGGAACCTGAGATCTCACAGGAAGACAGAGTAGGATGCCAAGACCGCCGCCAGCATAAGATCCCCCCTGATGTCATCCCACTGTCCCACATTGTCACCCTGTCCAACCTTGAACTGCCCCTGCTCCACCTTCCACAGGCATATGGACAATGCACCTGTGCGACTGAGAACTGGACTCTGCCATGGACATTCCTCCACCCCCACCCATCACCGTTTTAATATCATGTACCAATATCTAGCACTATAAATAAATCACTCATTGCACTGAAATCATTCAGGAGTCAGCATGTATTTTTTACAAATGTATTACACATTACTGTTCAATAATGTTCAGTCAATTTGTGATGACAACATACCGATGTCAATAAGCTTTAGTCCATGGGCTAACCAAGCAGAAGTCACGCAGTGGGTCATACAGCACTGAAAAGGGAAGGGAACATCAAAAATCAGTTAAAATGAACTGTGGGGAAATACACAAAGTAGAGATGCAGGAGGCTTTAAGTAAATGTTAAATGGCGTGGGTGATTCTTACCTGTGTGCTACTGAAAATACTGTTGAATAACTGTGTCCCTGTTGTCTGTGTCGTCCCCGTCGTCTTCCTCCTCTTCACTCTCCACAGGATCCACAGCTGCTACAACACCACAATCTGGACCATCCTCCTGCAGGAAAGGCACCTGCCGTCGCAATGCTTTGATTGTGAAGCATACAGCAGGCCACGATGATCTGGCACACCTTCTTTGGTGAGTACATCAGGGATCCCCCTGTCATATGCAGGCACCTAAACCTGGCCTTCAGAAGGCCGAAGGTTCTTTCTATGATCCTCCTAGTTCGACCATGGGCCTCATTGTACCGTTCCTCTGCCCTGGTCCGGGGATTCCTCACTGGGGTCAATAGCCAAGGCAGTTGGGGTAACCAGAGTCACCAATTAGCCACACACGTTGTCTCTGTAGCAGTTCCATCACATAGGGGATGCTGCTATTACGCATAACATACGCGTCATGCACTGACCCAGGGAACTTGGCATTTACATGGGAGATGTACAGGTCAGCCAAACAGACCACCTGGACATTCATAGAATGGTAATTTTTCCTGTTTCTGTACACCTGCTCATCGTCTTTTGGGGGTACTAAAGCCACATGGGTCCCATCAATGGCACCAATGATGTTGGGGATATGTCCAAGGGCATAGAAATCACCCTTCACAGTGGGCAAATCAGCCTCCTCAGGGAAAACAATGTAGCTCCGCATGTGTTTCATCAGGGCAGACAACACTCTGGACAAAATCTTACAAAACATAGGCTGAGACATCCCTGATGACATGGCCACTGTTGTCTGGAATGAGCCACTTGCCAAAAAATGGAGGACTGACAGAACCTGCACTAGAGGGGGAATTCCTGTGGGTTGGCGGATGGGGGACATCAGGGCTGGCTCCAGCTGGGCACACAGTTCATGTATAGTGGCACGGTCAAGTCGGTAACGTTGTATGATATGGCGTTCTTCCATTGTCGACAGGTCCACCAGCGGTCGGTACACGCGAGGATTCATCCTTCTCCTCGCAAGTCCCAGCGGACGGTGCCTAGGAAGGACAACATGGAGTATGGAGTCAAGCAAATCACAGGTACGTTCACCACAGCTTGCATAGCACACTGTTATCTATGTATTGAAAGGCGTGTATGTGTGGCAATGCAAGGCCTAGGCCTGTGTGACGCAGTTGAAATTAAGGCATGTGGGCCCTTGAAATGGCGGCTGCCTGACCTGTGAAGTGGGACAATGGGATGTGAGGTCAATGCGCTGGCGTGGCACACCGTGGCGGTAGGCGGTCGAAGACCGCTGTACGAAGACGCATTGGTTAACATTGAAGCCTATGGGTTTCAGGAGCCAATGAGGATGTGCGCCGGCGGTCGCGGTACGCACCGCCGCGGGCGTGACCGCCATTTTCTATCTGCTTAATCACTCGAGACCTGATCATCCACAGGAGAGGACCTATACTGCAAGTGCTGCTGTGACCTCGGTCTGGAAGAGACAATGGCTGCTGCGACTGGGGAAAGGGCCCCTGCCTTCACGTCTGAAGAGTTGGAGAAACTTGTTGATGGGGTCCTCCCCCAGTATGCGTTACTCTATGGTCCTCCAGACCAACAGGTAAGTACACTGGGTGCACATTGAATGGGCTATGCCTGTGTTGAGTGGGGTGGATGTAAGATGGTGGGGTGGGGAGCGAATGAGGAGTGCAACGCACGACAGATGTGAGCATGTGCCACATGGCAAAGTTGGGGAGGGGGGGGGCAATCACATCTAACATGCAGAGAAATGATGATATTTCTTTTCCCACCCTGTACATGTCAAATAGGTCAGCGCCCATCAGAAAGTCGACATTTGGCGTGCCATCGCCAAGGAAGTCCGGGCCCTGGGGGTCCACATCAGACGGGGCACCCACTGCCGCAAGAGGTGGGAGGACATCCGCCGCGGGACCAGGAAGACCGCTGAGTCACTGCTGGGGATGGCCTCCCAACCTAGGAGGGGTGCCAGTCATACCCTGACCCCCCTGATGTCCCGGATCCTGGCGGTGGCCTACCCTGATTTGGATGGGTGCTTGAGGACATCACAGCAGACACAAGGGGGTGAGTATCAGCACACTCTGCTATCTATATGCGCAGTGGAGGCGTCTGGGTGGGGGAGGAGGCTTGTGGGTGACATTAGGCCAGGGCGCTTTCTGTAGTGTAGTCCTCTCGTTTAGGCATGGCCCTGTGCCCCCGCCCCCCATCACTGTAGGGTGCCAAGTACAGCTATCCATGGTCCTGCATCATCCATGTGTGCATTTGTTGTGCAAAGACCTGTAGGCCTGGTCACAAGTACTGAGTAGTATATCCCGATTGCGCAGCGTAGTGCATGAGGCTCCTGTGTCTGTCCTCTCCGCCAACGGTGTTGACATTGCATGCACTCAAACTGTTTCTTTTTTTCTCCCCCCACCCTTTTTCTTACTCTTCTTGTGCATGTGTGCATTAGCATCATCAGGCGGAGGAGAATTGGCATCGGAGCACGAGGGAGCTGCAACTCACAAGGCCCCCGTGGGCCGTGGTACAGACACCGAGGGCACCAGTGATACGGAGGGCGAGGGGAGCACCACAACGGGGACCGGTGGTGACACCAGCGACACCGACACGTCCTCGGATGGGAGCTCCCTAGCGGTGGCGGCAACATCCGGGCCCCCCGCCTCTACAGGTACAGCCGCCACCCAGCGCACCAGCCCCGCCGTCCCAGCAGCCCCTCAGCCTACGCTCCGTGCCTGCTCGCCCAAGAAGGCAGGCGTCGTCTCGCCCCAGGCACCTCAGCCCCTGCCCCTGTTACCCCTGCTGCCCTCAGTGCGGAGGTCATTGACCTCCTTCAGATCATCGTTGGGCAGACTACCCTTTTGAATGCCATCCAGGCGGTAGAAAGGGAGGTGCATCGGAGCAATGCCTACCTGGAGGGCATTCATTCGGGTCAGGCTGCCCATCAACGATCGTTCAATGCTCTGGCCTCAGCACTGACGGCAGCCATTGTCCCTGTTTCCAGCCTCCCTCTTCTGACTGCCTCCACCCTGTCTCTGTCTCCTGTTCCTCAGCCTATCCCATCCACACCATCAGACCAGCCTGCACACACCTCAACACCCAAGGGCAGCTCATCCAGACACAAGCACCACAGATCACACAAGCAGTCACCCAAGCAACACCCAGATGCAGACATGGCAACAGTCACTACCACCTCTGTGTCCCCCTCCTCCTCGTCTCCCTCCTCCCTCCCTGTGACGTCTACACTCACACCTGCATGCACACCACCATCAGCCAGTGCTTCCATCCCCAGCACACCCTCCACACCAGTCCGCACACGTGCAGTCACCACCCCCACTGCCATTTACACGTCCCCTGTGTCCTCTCCCACTGTGTCTGTCACCCCCTCTTTCAAGACACACAAACGCAGGCAGCCACCCACCCAACAGCCATCCACCTCACGACAGCCTACGTCACAATCACCTGCACCCAAACACAGCACACCTGACTCTCCTACAACCACATCCTCTTCCTCCACTCCCATCACCACTACTCCCACCCTTTACCTTGGTCCTAAAAAACTTTACCTCTCCAATCTTAACCTCTTTCCCTCCCCTGACCCACCCGCTCCATCTGCTAAGAGTCCCAAGAGCACCTCAGCCACCACCAGCCCATCTACAAGTGTGACTGTAGTGCATGGGTTCTGGAGTCCACCCTTTGGCAACAGTGACACATCTGTCAGCAGCAAGGGGACAGCCAGCCCCCCCCCCCCTGGCAAGAGGACCCGGAAACTCAAGGGCCGCCGTGAGAAGACTGACACGGCTGCCCCCAAGGACCAAAGTTCGCCCACTTCACCTGCCACAACATCCAGGGGAGGCAAGGCCCAGAGAGCCTCATCTAAGGAGCGAAAGGGCAGCAGGGCGGAGAAGTCAGCCAGCAGGAGCGCGGAGCAGGAGGGCCCCACAAGCCCAATCCCGGGTGTAAGGGAGGACACCCAAGGGCCCAGGACTCCGTCACCGAAGGGTCCAGCAACTGGACGGTCGGAGGGCGAGTGAGCAGGGAGTCCAGGCCAGGTCTGGCTCCCTTGAATTACTGGACAAGCACCGCTGAACAGGGCCCCGCCGTGCGTCTCAAGCACCGCTGAACAGGGCCCCGCCGTGCAGAAGAGCACCGCTGAACAGGGCCCCGCCGTGGAGAAGAGCACCGCTGAACAGGGCCCCGCCATGCGTCTCAAGCACCGCTGAACAGGGCCCCGCCGTGGAGAAGAGCACCGCTGAACAGGGCCCCGCCGTGCAGAAGAGCACCGCTGAACAGGGCCCCGCCGTGGAGAAGAGCACCGCTGAACAGGGCCCCGCCGTGGGGAAGAGCACCGCTGAACAGGGCCCCGCCGTGCAGAAGAGCACCGCTGAACAGGGCCCCGCCGTGGAGAAGAGCACCGCTGAACAGGGCCCCGCCGTGCGTCTCAAGCACCGCTGAACAGGGCCCCGCCGTGCGTCTCAAGCACCGCTGAACAGGGCCCCGCCGTGCGTCTCAAGCACCGCTCCGCTGGGCCCTTCCTGTCAAGCACCGCTCCGCTGGGCCCTTCATCTCCTGCACCGCTCCGCTGGGCCCCGCCGTTTCAAGCACCGCTCCGCTGGGCCCTTCATCTCAAGCACCGCTCCGCTGGGCCCTTCCTGTCAAGCACCGCTCCGCTGGGCCCTTCATCTCAAGCACCGCTCCGCTGGGCCCTTCCTGTCAAGCACCGCTCCGCTGGGCCCTTCATCTCAAGCACCGCTCCGCTGGGCCCCGCCGTCTCAAGCACCGCTCCGCTGGGCCCCGCCGTCTCAAGCACCGCTCCGCTGGGCCCTTCCTGTCAAGCACCGCTCCGATGGGCACCGCCGTCTCAAGCACCGCTGGCACAATGACAGTGCCGGTTCTGTGTCGAGCTACTGGTCACGGTTCACTCTGCCCACCATGCCTCCTCCATGACCAGTGATCTCTGTAATCCACCTGATGGACTGTGGCTTTGCACTCCCCAGGATTGTACAGTGGGCAAACCAGCCACTGTAGAGACATTGAGAGACTGTGGCTTTGCACTCCCCAGGATGTAACAGTGGGCAAACCAGCCACTGTAGAGACATTGAGAGACTGTGGCTTTGCACTCCCCAGGATGTAACAGTGGGCAAACCAGCCACTGTAGAGACATTGAGAGACTGTGGCTTTGCACTCCCCAGGATGGCACAGTGGGCAAACCAGCCACTGTAGAGACATTGAGAGACTGTGGCTTTGCACTCCCCAGGATGGCACAGTGGGCATGGTGGCCCCTTCGTGGATCTGGCGTCGTGGACTCATGTGGCTGTGGTGCCCCCCCTTCCCTTCCCCCTGAGGTGCCTGTAGTTTTATCATCAGATGCCCCTGCAGTGTTCTCTCCAACGGACTCAGGTCTCCTGTGTGGGCTTTGCCCTTGTGTTGATACACTTTGGCCCACGGACACTTGGCATTTCCTTACATGTGCAGGACTAATTGCCTCGGTTTATCGATTGCACAAAATATTTATTTTCTTTGGTATTATTTTTATTGCTATTTGACCATGACTTACCAGAGGCTATTTTTTACATAAATTTTGTTTCTCTATTTAATTATGTCTTTGAATTTTTCCGGGGGGTTTGGGTGGTGTCACTGTGACTTGTTGCTCTGCATTGGTGTGTACAGAGTTTGGAGGGGGGTGGGGGTCGCATATGTGTGTGCGCGTAAGCTTTCCTCCTTCCCCCTCCCCTGTGTCGTAGGTGCAGTACTCACCGTTGTCATCTGCGCCGTCGTTTGTACTCGTGGTAGATGAGCAGGTAGACGAGAGCAGGTAGGATGTTCAATTCGGGTTCCATGCTGTCCTCCTTCCTCGTGGAGTGCGTAGAGGTGAGCGTTTTCCCGTTTGTAGTCTGTTTCCGCCGTGTTTTTATCGGCGGTGCTCCCGCCCCGGAAAAGGTGGCGGATTGGTGAGCTGTGATAGTGTGGGCGGTACATTGTCTGCCGCCTGGCTGTTGGCGGTGACCGCCGCGCTGTTTGTCTGTCCCGCCGTGGCGGTCGGAGTGTTAAAGTGGCGGGCTGTGTTGGCGGTTCCCGCCAGGGTCAGAATTCCATTTTTTGGAATGCCGGCCTGTTGGCGGGTTGGCCGCCGCTTTATCACCGACCGCCAGGGTCAGAATCACCCCCTATGTATATAGATCAAACATTGTCTCAGAGAGGAGGTTTTAATATATATGAATTATGTTTGAGGAAGGTGGCATCTGGTTAGCTATTGAGGGACTTTATCCAAACTATTATAAGAGAGTGAGGTTGAAGGTGCTGACAGATGCTAGAAGAATTTACACTGATGTAAATTTCTTCAATTAACTTTAATCCATAGATACCTACCAATGGGAAACAAATCTTTTCTACCAGAACTTTTTATGGCATTACTGAAACTAGGCACGATGCAATATTGCACAACCTGGACATCTTTATAAATTCAGAAATATTTGGACACTTGATGATCTTGTGAAACAATATCAATTGCAGAGAGTGATGTTTTTCTTAATTATATTCCACTAAGCGATTATTGGAGGCAATTCAGTATACAGCCAGAGAAAATCGATTTACGTAGTAGGCCCAAAACGGCAACTATTAAGAATGTTTATATAATTTTTGCCTATAAACTTCTGAACTATAATACACAATTGGCAGGTGCCTGAGCTCCTGTACTGAATATACATGTCACAGTAGAGATGACTGATCATAGCTTTGTTTTAAGTAACACATATTGCCAACCTTTGAACTTAAAATGTGAATACTATGCACTGGCTGTATTATATGCCAACTAGATTATATGCTTGCAAGCGTAGAGCAAATTCAGACTGCCCTAGATGTTTCGTGAAGAATACAGACGATGTCCATATGTTTCCTACTTGCAGCATGCTTCAAGAACTTTGGCATCCTGTTGTATGAAAGAATCAGAAATTTTGGCCACGGATGTCATACTTTCTGTGCCCTTCATATTGGTAAAACCCCATCCAGTTGCGATGTTGTAAATTGCCAATCGATGGCAAGACATTAAACCTCAGAATTCTCATATTGGTGGCAGAGTAGTTGTGATATTCAGGAGATCGAGATTACAATATATAAACTCAAAAGGGAAAAAATGGAAGGAAATGGGAATTGAAGTTTGGGCCAAATTCCACTGACACACTTATTGATGCTAAGACGTACATAGGATGTATTGACTAAAATGAATGATCCAAACTATTTTCTCACTCTTTAAATGTGTGAATTGTTTGTTCTAGCCAAGTTGTGTGCTGTTGTATATTCAATATTGTCCCGTTTTTTAAAATGTAATTTGTTACTTGGTTCTCATTTTTCCTCAGTAAAAAAAATGAAAAAGGACTCATCCCTTTATAAGCATCATAGGGCCTCATTATTAACCTGGCAGTCCAAGGACCGCCAGCCTTGCGGTGATGGTCAGACCTATCCAACTGTGGCAATCTGACTGCCACATTACAACCCTGGTGGGCAAACCCGCCAGGAGACAGCTGTTCCTGCCAGGAACATTGTTCCCAACAGGGTGACGGCGGTCTGAGTTGTACTCAGCCAGGCGGTGCTAAACTCAGCACTGCCTGGCTAATTACATCTCACCTTACCATAGAAAGGCTGGCGGTAAGGGTGGGCTGGGGGATCACAAGGGGGCCCCTGCAATGCCCATTCCTATGGCATGGGCAGTGCAGGGCGCCCCTTCGCAGCACCCTCAGAATAGGAGGGTGCTGTGTGGTACAATATTGGCCTCGGCTCCCTTAAAGGAGCCAAGGCCAATATAGCAACACCGGTCCCACAGGTCAGCCCAGCGGTAATGCTTATTCCAACGTTCCAACCGGTCAGTCCAGCAGGAACATTGTAATACGCTCAGGGGCATCCTCGCGGTGGGACCACCAAGCTCATAATTAGGCCCAGGTGTCCTTGGTAATCAACAGCAGTAGTGAAAAGTTTACATTTTTCTTTTTTAACTGTCTTTTTCTTATCCTTATATTTGCAATGCTGTAGCAGCAGTATATCATCCAGGAATGCTTACACTCCCACAATTCTAAAGCAATAGAAAACAAATACACAGTAAGTTAACAAAAGACAAAGATAGCAATAATAATGTATAGAAACGTATGTACATTTGGACTCTCCTCTTCCGCATCAATACGTGTTTAAGATTTACTTCGAATTGTACAACTGTAACTCTTTTTGTTTACAGTAGCTCAAAATGTCATCTTTTTTTCCAGACTTACCGTAACTGCAGCTGTATCGCTGGCAATGTGTCCATGAATGCCAATGAGGCCATAGCTGGAAAATGTTCATCTTCCTGCCAGAAAATGTCTGTTCTCCTACTTTTCCTCTTTGTCGTCATTCTGTTCACCTTCCTCAGCAGTATTCCTGCTCTGACGGCAACACTTAGGTAAGATGGGATTGTGTGGGCCATCAACATTTAAATGTGAGTCAGTGAACTCTACAGTACACATTTATACCATTGCCACCTTCTGCAGCAGTTTCATCTGAGTATGCTAGCAGGATCATTCACAGCAAAGGACCATACACTGTTGAATCTTGTCCAGAGTTTTGTAATCTGATACTGAAACCATCGCAAAAATCATTTCACTTGTGACTTAATTGTTAGACCAAAGAGAATGTCATACTCTACCAGACTCTATTAGACACAATTCTCAAAAACAGGAATGCACATGGGGAGTTGTCTGGGAGTCCAGACAGAATTATGAGAGTGCCCTGATCTGTTTGTACAATAATTGCCATTACCACTAGTGGGATATTTATGGTACCATGTAATTACCAAGTACAAAAAAATACCTCATCTTCAGATTTTTTTACCTGATAATCTTTGAAGGACCAAA
The DNA here is from genome assembly GCF_031143425.1 of Pleurodeles waltl. Taxonomy (NCBI): domain Eukaryota; kingdom Metazoa; phylum Chordata; class Amphibia; order Caudata; family Salamandridae; genus Pleurodeles; species Pleurodeles waltl. The sequence continues at coordinate 102,620,462 of NC_090446.1, forward strand.
CCTGCCGAATTTTAACAAGGAAAAGGCTCAGTAAATATTGGGACAAGCTTCTTTTGATGAAGAAGGCACTGAAAATGTGCGGTATTCTGCAGGGCTTAAATCATAATAGGCAATATTTATATTCCCCAATAAATTCCTATTCATTGTATAGGTTTTTCTTGATGCAGTACATATCGTCCGCCCCTCCAGGACACTCTTAGTGAAGCTCTGTGTATGACATTCACCTTTATAGGCATTTTGCAATGTGACTGTTTTAGTACATGAATCAACTTACAAAAGCAGATTGCAAACCTGTTGCAGTAGAGAAAAAGACTGCTTTCCAACCTTGGCTTCATTCATCAGGCCCATAGCCCCTGAAGTACTGAAATGTAAGGGTTCTTTAATTGCCCTCTCACATAGCTTGCTGTGAAACCAAGCGTATAAACTTCTGTGGGCCAAAACAAGAAGAAAGAAATGCATGCCAAACTTATCTACCCCAAAAAAAAACATTTTAAGTTTATAAAATGATTTGACTGGCGGTTCTTAAACACAAAGACCGATTAAATATCCCTACAATTGTTATACTACAGTACACATTATATATGTGATAAAGGACCCTGCCTACATAATAAGGATATTGCAAGTCACCGACCATCAATAAAACTATAGCAGGTTGCCTCTTGAGAGAGCTCCCCAAACTGGCTCATTTCGACCAATAGGCTTTTGGCCAGGCAGAAGTACAGTTGCACTGCTGCAGACACTGGCATATACCCTTCACTGTTGACAGTGTTTTATTTCTCTAGAAAATAATGTTTACTCACGTGTGTTTAATTTAGCATAACTAAGCCATAAAATTAATTTACAGAGGTTTTGTCTTGTTTGCACTGACAGCCGATGAACACAAGGCTTTCAAAGTTGCACAAACAAGTTTCCTACATGCAAGATTGTTTCTTCTATATTTTTCTTTTTCTTGAACTAGATTCTTGGTCTTGTATTTATGTACCGTATGCCTTAAGAGGAAGCTATGTGGAGATGTTCTCATATCTTGCAGTTAACAAGGTTGTTGCTACCTGATGCCACAACTCTATTTCTATTAATTTTTAAATTAGTTTGCTTGTTTGTATGGTAAAGGGGATCATAGGCAGAACCTAAAGTAACCTGTTATATATGGCACAATTTCTGTGTTGCTGATTTGTTTCTGTCATGTATCTTTGCTAGTGCAGCTCTTTATCACACTATGTTAAAGTGTGGTTTTCCAAACTTCCTAAACTATAAAATGTGCCTTTTGTGGAGTGTGTACCAGACCTTTCCTTGCTTTCATGTCGAGCAGTTATCATGTCCAACAAAATTGGTTTGTGGTTTTAAAAGGTTTGGGAATCACTGTCTGAGCCTTGTGTGCAGCAATCCGTGGGCGGTCAACCTCTATAGCAAATGGCCTTTAACTCTGAGTTGCAGGAGGTGGGCGCAGGGTTTGGCCTTTGTTTTCATCTTCGCTTGTGCTCTCCTCGATGTAGCTGCTGTTATGCACAGTGATAGGCCACACCAGTAATTTGGTAAACCTGGCCCACAGGCTTGGGAGTTGTCACTTCCTTTTTAAACACCAATCAGTGTCTGTGCAGTAGCATTGGCCATATTTGTTTATCCACAGCTGTGTCAGAACATAATGAACAAGTGCCCAGACCCCAGCCTAGTGTGGCAGGGATATTTAAAAAATACTGCATTAGCAAATGACTTTTTCGTTAATAAATACAACAGAGCTTAGTTTAGGCAGCCAGGCACCAAACATGGTTTCTAAATCCAAAGTATGTTGTTGAACGTAAAGAAGAAGCTGTAAATAAGTGCAAAGAAACATAGACAATTAGGCAGCTCCTTCTGGTTCCTTGGATGCTAAAATCAGGTCCACTGAGTTGAATTCCAGCAACAGTATTTAGAAAAAGGAACGAAATTCATAAGGCAATCTACATCTAAAAAATACATTTTTATTCTGTAGCCGGTAAGAACCAATAAGAGGGAATGTCACCCCACAGAACACCATGTTATCGTGTGCATCCTTAGCCTTTTTGGTTCTCTAGAATTGAATTATTGAATCTTTCTTAGAATCGCATGCTTTAATCACTACTCATCATCAAGCTAGGAGTCTGACAGAAATCATACATTAATAGAACATTAACATTTCCATGGAAATACTCTGCAAACAACCTTATTTTTGTAGCCCAAACACCTCTATTCAGAAACCTAACATGAAACATATGAGGTGACAATACACTGAACTCCACTCCCTCTCAACCTTACCATAATCCAGATTTCCTCAGCAAAGCATCAAGGAAGGAGTCCCCTGTCTGAGAGCTGCATCAAATGTTTCTTTTACTTTGAAAATTCATGTATTTGATCCTGATTTATTGGAAATTAAACTCCAAGTTATATTCAGTGTTATTAATCTTTCCTCTGAGACACCTAAGAGCCTATCTTGACCCGGTGCTATAGGTTTTGTAAAAAGACACATTTCTCTGATGATCCATATTAAGATTTTTTCTATTGTATTCATCCAAATCAATAAATACAGGATCTGCTACAACTGTCAATCTGGCTGCAGATCATGCTAAGGCTTGGAAACTGCTATCTCACACATCATGCTAGCTTGACCACAGATAAAGATGACCACTGCCTTGTGATATTGCTGGACCTTTCAGCTGCCTTTGACACTATTGACAATCGCATCCCTCACACGCAGTTTAGAGTTTTGAATGGGACTCACCCGCAATATTCTTCACTGGTTCTCCTCTTACCTTTCCAACCAATACCAGTTTGTAAACATGAGCACCTATAGGTGTCAAAAGATCCTTATAACGTCCCTAATGGCTTCATAATGTCTCCTGTCAATTTCAACCTCTACATAGAACTTTCCCCAACCAAAGTTTGTCCTTTCCCATCTAAGAAACCACTAGTCACTGACTTGGATTATGAATACTTTGGGTCTAATTTAGTGTTTGGTGATGGCTCATCCATCTGTTAGGGTGCCGGGCGAAATTACATATGCCACCCTGACAGACTACCATCCACCAAATTTAGAGATCACTGCCAGCCTGAAGTGATTTCTGTGCCTTCGGAGGAACCACTCTTATGGCAGTTGTTCTGAAGCCACTGTAAGTTTGGTGGATGGCTTCCATCTGAAAGACAGCCGTTCACCAAACTTTTTGTTTTTCAGAAACAAACTCCCAAAGTGGTAATTTGTTTCTAACTAACAATAAAACGAATGCCCCCACACACTCGGATATTTTATTCTGTCTGTGATTTCCAGTTTTTTCTGTATGTGGTGGACAGACAAAACGTTACAAGACCTTCCGCCGAAATAGGGAGCAAGGTGTGATGTCCTTAACTCCATCCCCTATTCTGAAGATAAGAGAAAGCGAAAGCCATTTTGTGTGAGGGAGACATGGTCTCTGCAGCTACGATAGCCTCCATTGTGTTTCGACACTTAACTGGTAAACAGTTTAAAGGCACCAGTGTTGGCTATTATACACTTCATTTCGACACAAAGTGCATCATTGCATTTAAGGTAACAACAGCAACAGTCTTATTTCAGCAAATCTGCTACCCTCCTCAGCAGTGTTTTACCTCTACCATAACTTATCTCAAGAAGCCGACCCAAAAGAAAGGCATCAGGCCACCTATGCAGCAGTATCCGTCAAGAATGCATTGACAAAGCGCAGGCCCCTGTTACTACCACACCCTCCCCTCCATATCCAGTGGGTCCAAAGTGGGAGTTTTTGTGTGGTGGTCATTATTTTTTTTTTCTGTCCATGATGGCCAGTTTCTTTCCTGGTTGTGATGGACAAACAAAAGACATCAGGCCATCCACCCAAAATAGGGTGGGTAGTCTGAACTCCTTACTCCGCCCATGCTCCGTTGGTCCATTGATGTATGTTTCTGACTGTGGGGTTAGCACTGCCATCAGAAAACTGATGGTCTGCCCAAATCAGAACAGAGCTGATGGGCAAAGGGTTTGGTGGACATGGAACTCCATTACATCAGTGACGGAGTACCCTGCCCACCAAACTTTAAATTCCCCCACCCCCTGGCCCTTTTGCAACTTCATGTAAAGTATTAGGAGTGGGAGGTAGAGAGGGGTGGTGAATATGATTGTGCATCAGATACACATCACCACTCTGCTCATGGGTAGAGAGATAATGAAGCGTACAGACACAGGGGATATGGTCATCATCACTAATACATATCTTATGACAAATGTTATGTGGAATCACTTTGACAAGTTCAACCAAATTTGAATGTTCTGGTAGGTCACAATCTGCCAAATACATCACAAATTACATCACATGATGTCTTGCCTTCTGAGGATCCTCAAGATGGCTAGTACCACCACTCCCAAGTTCCTTCTGCTTCACCTCCAGTGGGCTCTCCGCAGCCTCAAATCCAATTCCATGAATGCTTTCTCCTGTGAACTCTACTACATTTTATCAATGTCAGAATATCAGAAAAAAGAAGAACCTTTGGAAGGCACTTCAAATTAGTGTGATGATTATATTGCCCCACCATGTAGAACCTGCACCTCCCCATGCGGATTCACCACCCTACGATATTGTTCAATTTCATTCTCTAGTATAGAAAGCTTAAGAGCATTTTGATCTTCCAGTGTCTTTGACTGAAATTCACTGTTTTATGTACGATTTTAAAGAAGTTTTAAGGAAATCTATCAGTTGCATCATAGACTTACATGGCAACAAATAGTCTAGCTATTGGAGGGACTAGTTCATTTTTTTTTTTCGTTTTTAAAGGTGCAAAATTACAGGTTACCTAACAATTAGCAGTCATGTCTCACCAGTCATCCTCATGCTGATTCTCTTTCATTCAAACAGCTCAGCGCCATCCACAGATTCCCAGTTCTCTCTGTGCAGCTCATCTAGATAGGAAGGAAGGAAAGATGAACAGTTTCGAGAAGTGAGTAGCCACACTGACAGCTAGTTCCATTAAGGCAGATGATATTGTCGCGAGCTACTTATAGGTACATTTAGGCAGGTTAGGCTCCTCATCTAGACGTAAACCAGAAGAAAAGAGGTATAAAGTTACAGCTATTTTCTGTGAGGCTGAGAAAGTCTCTACAGCTATGATAGTCTCTATAGATTTTTGCCAGATGATTGCTGAACAGTTTTATGGCTCCGAACTTGGCTATGATACACTTGATTCTGACACAATGGGCAGTATTGCATCTTATATATGTATTTTTTACGAAGAGAACTTATTCGGAAGACACCTGCTATTTCACCCACTGCACTCTCCCCTCAAGGTCCAGTAGGTTAAAGGATTTCAGCTGTGTCTCATAAATGCTGCAGACAAGTGGGTACTGCATATAGGCCCAGATTTTGGGGGATTTGGCACAGGGCAGCACAGCAAGTCACCTTGCTGGACTGCCCTGTGGCAAAATGAAAGGGCAGAAATGCACTGTATCTATGGCATACAGTGCATTCCTGTCCTTTTCCCCTGCACTGGCTCCGTTTCAGCAATGTAGTGCCAACACAGGCACCCTTGCGGCATTGTGGAAGGGTGCCTGCGTTGCATGCAGGATAGTTTTTGTGCAGGAAGATACACCTTCCTGGACAAAAGCAATCCTGGGATGCATTTTCTTCTTTCTATGTGTGCTGGAAAATGCAGCACACATAGAAAGAGGAAAAAACTAGGAGAAATAAAGATAATTACTCCAGTATTGGAACTTTCATAGATTCACATGCTTGAATCATTCCCCGCTGTTGAGATGTGAGCCCACAGTACATTTAACCAAGCACTGTTACCATAGATTTAAACTTAAGGGCCCTTAGGCCTCTTAATTTAACACTCTATCAGAGTCATTTTAAGAGAAAGGACCAAACTTCAGAATCCACCAATCAGGAGACACCATCCTTTAGAACCCTCCTGAGAGAAGCTCCAGTATCTCAGATTTTCAAAGCACAAGTGCATATAACATGAAAAGGAAAAAGAGAGGTGAAGGTGAGCTTCTCAAGGGAGGCGGACAGGTCGCATGTGAATCTATGAAAGATTCAAACTTTCGTAGACTCACATGCTTGAATCAGAGTAGTAAGCAGTGCAAATGCACATTGTAATACTCCTGCAATTTGTTTAATACATACATTGAAAGCATGTTAACACATACCAATATATAGAAAATATTTTTGTAAACATTTTTTTTAAACATTATAGGCACATCACAATAAGTATTTAGCATGAATCTGAGACGACTAGTCATAGACAGTGTGCATACCTGACATCAGGATGGTGGGATGAAAGAAGTAGCTCACCTTCACTGGAAAAAATTCCTGAGGACTGCTTGACCCACCGCTACCTCTCCTTGAGATAATGCTTCCAAGCAGTAATGTCTTGTAAACGTATGGCAGCTCTTCCAAGTTGCTGTTCTCCAAATATCTTGCAGTGGTACACCAGCAAACAGCGCTGCTGAAGAGGAAACGGCCAACATTGAATGCGCACAGACAGATGATTGCAGTGGTTTACCCGCTGCCTGATGGCAAAATTGAATTGCTGAGGAGATCCATCTAGCTATGTTCTGTTTAGAGAGCGGTTGACCTCGTCTGGGTGCACTGTAAGCCACAAATAGTTGGTTGGCTCTGCGAAATGGTTTAGTCCTGTCTAAATAGAATTTAATACATCTTTTAATGTCTAAAGAGTGTAATGTTCTCTCCGCTGGAGTCGTCGGATTTGGAAAGAATGTCCTGAAAATTAAGGGCTTATTCAGATGAAAATCCAAAGGGACCTTTGGTATAAAATGCGTATTCGTGCACAAGATTAGTCTATCTTTTTTAATCTGTAAAAGCGGCTCCTGTGTGGAATGTGCTCGTATCTCACTGACTCGTCTGGCTGATGCGAGGGCAACAAGTAAGGGACTTTCCAGGAGAGGAATTTCATAGAAGCTCTATGAATTGGCTCGAAAGGCTGCTTCTTAAGTTGCGCAAGAACAGTATTTAAATTCCAAGAGGAAGGAGGAGGTCTGAATGGTGGAAACACTCTGAAAAGCCCTTTCAGAAATCGTTTAATCAACCTAGAGGACTATAACAAAGGGGAATAGTATGAGCGTCTATAAGACGCAATCACTGCCAGGTGAACCTTTATAGAGGAATGCGCAAGGTCTGAGTGCGCTAAATGCAACAAATAAGGTAAAACCTGCTCCGGAAATGAGGAAAGAGGATCAATTTGCTGTTGATGACACCACAAACAAAACCGTTTCCACTTACATGAGTAAGCCTTATTGGTGCTGGCTGCTCTGGCTTTGGATAGAATGTCCCTACACTCTTGCGGAATGTATAAATATGCAAATTCCCTGTGCCCAGGAGCCATGCTGATAATCACATTGATTTCAATACTGGAGAACTAAAGTTACAGGTAAGTCACTAATTTTCTTCTGCTCATTGCGCGTCACCTGGGGAGGTGTACGGTTTTGACTCATCCCCAAGTTTACATGGCCTTGTAAATCTGGGAAAGCCTCAAAATCCATGGGTGTTGCGTGGGAACCACCACTGCAACACCCATGGAACGCCGCCCTAATGCAGAGGAAGACAACACATCGATTTGTGCTGCATTGCCTCACTCCATATCTATGAGGCTATCCAAAGCCACAAAAAGTGGGTTTGTATTGCCTCATAGATATGGTTGAAAGGTTTGCGCCGACGCAACGGTGGCGCAAGCCTCTCGTAAATATGCCCCATTTTTTTTTTTTTGCTATTGTTGTGTAGCCATTTTAGTTATAGCTTCATACGCGTTATTTTAGCGACCTAGGCCTGCCGCTGTGCACTTTAACCTAGATATATTTTATTCAGCTTTGTTTATTATTTTAACAATAGCCACATTTGTAGTCTTGTTTTATTTCTCTCTGTTTAGCTGTTCTTTGCCTAGGCCAGCACTTCGTTCTTAAACAAGACATTTATTTCACTCTGTGCTTTTCTCAAGGCTGCAGTAAGATAGGTTGCCAGCAAACGTGGTAAAGCTTTGTCTCTAGTGTTCATAGAAACATACACCCTCTTATGTACGGATCCTTTCTTGGAACACCAGCTGTTTTATTATAAAAACACTACTTTGACCCATGTACATTAGAGGGAGATTCCAGCCAGATGACCACGACTGTATGCTGATTGCTGAGTGCTTCGCTGCAGCTGCTTATGTAGACTGCAGGCCTCTTGTGCAGGTATGAGGGATGATATCTTCCCAGGGAAACCTGAAGTGCGGAATTAGAGCTTAGCATGCTGTGCTCTAACATAGCCTAGATAGGAGCTATTTTTAGTAACAATATGGTAGCGTTATTTTTATGTTTCACTCTCCTTGTCACAATTTTAATCCTGTCATGCTTCATCGGCCTAGTTATCGCAGTACACGATTTATTACCTAAGTTGCTGTTACTTCAATAAAACTTTATTGAAGTCTATTCTGCCTCTGATTGTCCTTGTATATGTGAAACTAATATAACTGAGAGAAACAGGTGAGATCTGAGTGACCACGATTTCCCTGAGGAGTCAATTGTGTCATGCGCTCGGTTGCCCAGTCATCCCTGCTCTTGGGTGGAGATGAGGCTAGTTAGCCGGAGCAAAACCCAGATTAGGCCGACAGGTGTCACCTGTAGTGGGTTCAGACTCAGTCCCCCACAATCCAGTAGTCTCAAAAGGATAATGAGAGCCTACGCAACACCAAACCCTCAGATTTGTTCAGAATCCACTATGTATCTCTCATGCAAAGAATGCATGTCAACATTTGCTTTTTTTGTAACTAGAAATCCTTTCCAAGTTCACATATGGAGCCCTGGCGACCATCCCCAGCTCCCAGTGAAAAGCACCCTTGTCTAGATTTTTTGTAGTGTGACACAAATTGGGAGAATAGCATCTCTACAGTAGGTCCCTTACAGATACCAAATCTGTCTCCACTCGGAATTCCATTTTAGGAGTCGGAAAAACCTTCTGACTCCTAAAAAGATTTGTGTGTAGGAAAAAGTATTTTCATGGTAGCAGACATTTGCTACCATTAAAATGATTTGTACTTCTGGTCATATGCCAGAGCACAGAACAAATATGCTAGTACTTTGCAAGCATGTTAGGGATGAAGGAACAATGTTTACTCCAGTATTGAAACGTTCATAGATTCACATGCTTGAATCATTCCCCGTCGTCGATAAGGGAGTCCCTGGTGCAATACAAAAAGCCATGCTCAATTGTATATAAAGCTCTAAAGGCACTAGGCCTCTAATTTAGTAACATATCATAGTTGTTTTATGAAAAAGGACCAAAGTTAAAAGACAACCAATCAGCTCACACCACCCTCTAGAACCCTCCTGTGAGGAGCTGATTTCCCTCAGATTTTCCACCTCACGTTGTGCTAAGGAGCCTCCCTTGAGCTCTGCTCAGTTTTTCTCTCAGAAATCCTTTCTGATGAGATTTTGATTCCTTTTTCTCTTTAGAACTTATTCAAGGTGGGTCAACCTGACACCTAAGAAAGGGCTTTTTAGAGCCTGTGCTACCTGCATGAAGAAAAGGCTGCATGTGGATGACCAGCATAAGGACTGCATATATTGTCTCTATCCTAACCATAAACCTAGAGACTGTAAGGTATGTAGAACCTTTAGTACCAAAACACTTCAGGACAGAGAAGGTCGCCTTCTAATCTGGCTACAAAAACTAAAATCCAGGACAATCCAGTTTCTGATGAGGACAGTGCCTCTTCTTCTGTTTCTGTGGTAAAAACACCTGTGAAAAGAAAAGCTGAAGTTTCTTCAGAAGAAAAACCCAGAAAAGCCATTAAAAAATCTGCTGAAGTGCCCTCAAATGTTTGTAGCCCTTCAAGGGTGAAACCTAATGCTTCAGATTTAAAATCTAAAAAGAAGCCTCTCTCTGAGCCATCAAAACCACCATTCAAGGTAAAACATACCTTCAAGAAGCCAATTTCTGTGCGGTCGACAGGATCACCGTCGACGGTAGCGCCGTCAACGGCTCATGCCTTGACGATGACATCCACCATCGCCACACTGTCTGTGTCAATGGCAGCAACCGGCTCTTCGTCGACAGCCTGCTCATCCTCATCGACGGCACGTCCTATCTCTTCACCGTCAGCGCTAATACCGTCAACGCTTCCATCAACGGAACACCTAACCGTGATGACCCCGGCACCGACGGCCTCGTCAACGCTGATCCCACCAACCATGTCCTCGTCGACGCTGCTTCCACCGACGACGGCTTCGTCGACAGCATCGACCGTTGATGGCATCCAAATGTCGACGACACTCCAACCGTCGACGACATCTCAACCGTCGACGCTTCCACCGTCGACGATGGTCGATCGGTCGACAATCTCGTCGACGATGCCTCCGTCGACACCATGACTGTCGGCGGAATCTCACCTCTTGTGGACTATGAAGACCACAACAGAAGTGCAGAGACCAAGTAACTTGCCTCTGTTTTCGTGGACGGACCAGGCTGAACACAGAAGGGTGAAGAAGTTTCACTTGACGCCCTCAGTAACGTCTCCTAGCAAGGTTTCCAGCCTTTTACCCTCACACCTATTAGACGATGATAACTCGGACGAAAAGGGTATTTTTGGAGTGGCCAGCAGCCATTCCCAGTTAAGGGTTAAATGTCAGAAGTACTCAGATGACGATGCTTCATACTATGAACAAAGCTATTATGAGCAGCTGGGGCTGGTAGGTCTCCCCCCTGGGCTTGTTTCAGACTTGCAAGCAATGTTGGCAGACTATAAGGAACGTTTCCCAGCAAAGCCCTCATCAGTTCAACAACCAATACTTCCGCCTCTTCCAACAACTCCCCAGTTCAGCAGACGCATCATACACCTCGGCCAAGGCCACAGCATTCTGTACTTTTTACACCAATGCATCAAGTCACCTCCGACGAGGATGTGGAGGAAGGTGAAATACAGACTGGGAATGACGAGTGGGACGATTATATCATACCACTGCCTGCATCTCCTAAGGAACCTGCAGTAGAGTCCCCACCTGAAGACATAGGTAGCTTCCATAACCTACTTGAGCGTGCAGCCACTCGGTTTGAACTTCCGATGCCTGCAACTCAGTAGGATTTCTTCCTCTACGGTTTTAAAGAACCCCACAGAAAGAGGGTCAGGGCTATAGCCATAATAGACCATGTTTGGAGCCAGGGCTTGAAGATAATGCAGAATCCGGCAACGGTCCCTACAGTGCTGCCGAAGCTGAACAAAAAATATAAACCCACGGATGATGCTGCTGCTTGCCTCTCAGGCCAACCGTAGCCAGACTCCATGATTTCACAAGCCACCCAACGTAGCTCCAGAAACCCCTCCACACCGTTGACAACACCACCGGAATAAAGAGATGAGACGCTTAGATAACATCGGCAAGCGTTTTTCCTCAACGCCCGCTGTTGTAGTAAGGGCGCCCAATTCCCTTGCTCTACTTGGTAGATATGATCGACAGCTCTGGCCAGACATGTCTTTTGGAGGGTACCAAAACAGGAGCTAGAAAGGTGCTCATGGAGGGCCAACGATCTTCAGCAGAGATCATTGATTGTGCGCTTGATATAGCAGCAATGGGCTTCAGATTACTCGCTGGGTCAGCTGTTCTGAGACGTCAAGGTTGGCTCAAAGCCACCAACTTTCGTCCCGAAGTGCAGACAAAGATTCTGGATCTTCCATATGACGAAGAGGCGCATTTTGGGAAGCACGTCGACGACGCTCTTCAAGCTGTTAAATCGGATACGGAGATGGCAAGATCCTTAGGCACTCTACAATACAGAAAAGTGCCCTTTCGTGATGCCTGGGGAAGAGTCAGCCTTCCTGTCGTAGAGGATACCAGCATTACAAGTATCCACCCTACTCCTCCACATTCCAGCCTTCTAGGCCTCTATACCAGCTGAGGCAATCGCCTCCCGTGGCTTACACCAGGCCCTACCACAAGAACAAGTCAGGGCGACAATCTAAGGAGTCTGCACGTAGGCAGTGACTTCCTACCTCCACTTCCTCAGCACTCTACAATTTTTCACAGAATCTTAAACAATCATATCTAACGCTGACCACAAATAACAAAAGACAAATGGGTGCTGGATGTAATCCGATTCAGGCACCTGTTGGAATTCATTCAGATTCCTCCGTCAAAGCCTCCATCCCAGACCCAACAAAAACATCTTTGTCTGCTTCGCTTGGAGGTAATGGCCATGCTAAAGAAACGGGCCATAGAGGCCGTTCCATATTCCCAGAGGGGGAAGGGTTTCTATTCCTGCTTCTTTCTCATCCAAAAGAAATCTCGCTTACAGAGGCCAATCCTGGATTTGCAGGAGCTGAACAAGTACCTCAAGAAACAAACATTTTGGATGGTCACCCTGTAAGACTTCCTCCAGCTTTTAAACAGAGCAGACTACATGGTCTCTCTCGACCTTCAGGACGCGTACTTTCACATTTCCATTTATCCACTACACAAAGTACCTGAGGTTTGTGGTCAGCGGCAAACATTTCCAGTTCAAGGACCTCCCCTTTGGGCTATGTTCAGGACCATGAATCTTCACCAAATTTCTGGCACTAGTGGCAGCGTACCTAAGGAGAAAGAAGCACCAGGTGTTTCCTTATCTGGACGATTGGCTAGTGAAAGCTCCAGATGCCCAGTCAGCACGACACTCAGTCAGGGCGACTCTGCGCCTTTTCTAGGACTTAGGCCTGACACTAAAAAAGGAAAAATCGTTCCTTCCACTGTCCACTAGGTTACCCTTCTTAGGGGCTATTTTAGACATCCAACAGGCCAAAGCCTATCCAGCGCTGGACAGACAAACAAGGCCAATCTCCCTAGCAAAGCGATTCCAAAGAAAAAGGTGTCATTCAGTTCGGCAGTACAAGTCCTTACTAGGCATGATGTCATCATGCATAAGCCTCATTCCATACTGTTGGCTGCGCATGCGTCCAATTCAAGAGGAGCTGGACAAACAATGTACGCAGGCGCAAGGATCCTTCGAAGACACGGTCCTCATAACACTGCACATGGTCCACTCTCTCGATTGGTGGACAATTCCCGAGAACATTTCAAAAGGTCTCAGCTTCTTACCATGGATTCCTCCAATTATTGTAACAACGGATGCATCACTCACCGGATGGGGTGCATGCCTGCAAGACCATTGGGTGAGCGGCAAGTGGCCCCCTTCTCACCATCTTTTCCATACAAACCTTCTCGAGCTGAGAGCAGTCTATTATGCCTTGCAAGCCTTCCTTCCGAGGATACGAGGGTCAGCAGTGCTTGTCAGAACAGACAATACCACCACAATGCACTACCTCAACAAGCAAGGAATAACACGTTCCCACCTACTCTCTCAAGAAGCGCAAACTATCTGGAAATTATGCATTCACCACTCAATCCACATAACAGCGGAACATGTCCCAGGCCTACAAAATACCCTCGCGGATTTGTTAAGCAGGTTGGCAACATCCCCCTGCGAGTGGGAATTAGACCAGCAGACATTAGATGGAATATTCGACCAGTGGGGAAAACTAAATCTGGACCTATTTGTATCCTCCCAGAACGCCAAATGCCAACATTACGCAAGTTGGCATCACCAACAGGGGTCATGGGGGGATGCATTTTCGATCGCATGGTCAGGGATCTATGCATACACTTTTCCTGGGATCTCTCTCCTCGCAAGGGTGATCAGGAAGATGAAGTCGGAGCCCTGCCAGATGATCCTAATAGCTCCAGCGTGGCTGCGTCCACCGTGGTACACAGAGTCACTTCTCCTGTCGACTTGTCCACCCATCAGAATGAGACCAATTCCGGAGCTGCTTACCATCAACCGGGGACAAGTGAGGCACCCGGATCCCAAGTCTCTGAGTTTGTGCGCATGGCTCCTGAATTCAGCGAATTCGGCCATTTAGATCTACCAGCTGAATGCAGGGATGCGCTAGCTAAAGCACTTGCACCTAGCACCATCAAATCATGCCTCCTAAAGTGGAAACTATTTTGTTTGTGGTGTGAAACCAAGGATGTACACCCTCTCTCCTCCGCACCGGAGGTGGTGTTGCCATACTTCTTGCAGCTGGCACATTCTGGACTAGCCCATTCCTCAATTAGGGTCCATTTGGCAGCTATCTCCAGATACAGGAGAATACCAGGTGAACCGTCCTTGTGTTCTCTGAGATTAGTCGAGCAATTCTTCAAGGGTCTCTTCAGATTCTTTCCTCCAGTAAAACCTCCACCTCTGACATGGCAACTTAATGTTGTCCTTGACCAGCTCATGAAGGAGCCCTTTGAGCCTATCCACAGGGCAGACATCATGTACCTCACTTGGAAGGTGGCTCTCCTTCTCGCCCTTACTTCAGCACGCAGATTTAGTGAAATTCAAGCTTTCACTATACAAGAACCTTTTTTGCAGTTCAAACAAGATAGAGTGATTCTACGCACCAATCCCAAATTCATTCCTAAGGTGCCTTCGAAATTCCGTATCAACGAACCAGTGGTGCTAAAATCTTTTTTCCCGAACTCACAAACTACTGCAGAAAGGACCCTGCATTCATTCGACCTTAAGAGATGCATAAAATTCTATCTGGACAGAACAAAGTCATTTTGACAGTCCAATCAGTTATTTATAGCGTTCCATGCCGCTAGGAAAGGACACTCTGACAAAATAGACTATTTCCCGATGGATTAAAGACACAATCATCTTCTGCAATCAGAAAGCAGGTAGACCATTGCAAAGAAGTGTGAGAGCGCATTCTACCAGAGCTATATCTGTGTCCTGTGCACTGTTTGCGGGTGTGTCAATTCACGCAGCACTACTTCTTGGACACAGAGTCACTTCCGGATGCAGCCGTCGGGCAAGCGGTCCTTAGAAACCTGTTCCAATGAAGGTGAGCTAAACGATTCCTTCCCTCCATCTGCTTATTTTGTATTATCTCACATTTTCTTTTAAAGTAATTCTGTTCTATTCCTCACGCTGTAGATCGTAAACTAAGTGTATGTACATATTGTCATGACGGTTCGCATTTCAGAATGCTATGTTACTATCTGCATGTCGAAAATGTGTTATTCACTGCTTACTATTCTGATTCAAGCATTTGAATCTGTGAAAGTTCCAATACTGGAGTAAGGAACAAGTTACTTACCTGTAGTTCTCCAGTATTGGAAACTTTCATAGATTCACATGCGACACACCCACCTCCCCTGGGGAGCTCACCCTCATTTCCTAAGTACTAGCTGTATTGCTACACTTGTGCTTGGAAAATCTGAGGGAACTCAGCTCCACACACGAGGGTTCTAGAGGGTGGTGTGAGCTTGTTGGCTGGCTTTTAACTTTGGTCCTTTTTTATAAAAACAACTATGATATGTTACTAAATTAGAGGCCTAGTGCCTTTAGAGCTTTATATGCAATTGATCTTAGCTTTTTGTATTGCACCGGGGATTCCCATCTCGACGACGGGGAATGATTCAAGCATGTGAATCTATGAAAGTTTCCAATACTGGAGAACTACAGTTACAGGTAAGTAACTTGTTCCATTTTCAAATGTATATTCCAGGACCTTTACATACGCTTTTCCATCACTTCCCCCTTGTCCCAGGTTTGCTCAGCAAGATAAAGAGGCACTCTCCATTTATCAGCATGGCTCCTGAAAGCTTGGCGTTCTCAAGTTTAGATATTTCTCCAGACTTATGTACTTCTATGCAATTCTTCTTCAAGCCTGAGCTACTTTAACAGTAAAAATATATCAGTCAAAATAGAAAAGGTTCTGTATTTGGTGTCCGTTTAGAGGCCTCCACCTTCTTACTTCTGAGCCACATCTTCTACTTCCTTATGTTTTGGAGTCAGCCCATTTGGTCCATATACAATCTCCCATTGGAGGCTGGTTTGGGAGTGATATCAAGACATTGGAGATCTTCAGTTTCAATGTTTCTTTCGTTACGAGGATCAGCCCTTTCCCGTCACTGGTTTGTATGAGTGTAATTTACACTCTGCTTCCATCCCATACAGCATAGGTGAGTAGGTCAGCCAGCTTGAGTCCTTCACTCTGTTGCCTCATCAGCGACAGCATTAGTCTCATCATATGTGAACATCTGCCTGAAAATGGGTGCGCCTCAGTGCTAGTGCTGGTGGGCTAGTCCTTTAATTTTCCATTTTCACCTTTTGAAGTTCCTTTTTCATGTCTTTCTTCTCTTCCTATTTTGGCGCACTCTGGGCATGCTAGTGGTCTGCTTGCCTGGCGTTCATTTCATATGCAGTGCGTTCCATCCTGCAGTGCCACTGTCTCTAAACCCGGTGACCATCTTGGAATGGTATTGTCTATAGCTTATCCTTGTTTTACCATTCCAAGGTGACCAGTATGTTGGTTTTAAACGTGACTTCCTTAATGAAACTTTGAAACAGCAGTGCAGTATATGCAATGCCATTGCTCGACGGCCAACTGTTACTGTCTGCGTCGCATGCGCTTGCGCATGCTTTTCGCTAAGCGAGACGCTTTAGTAATTAAAAAGGGCTCGGAGCCCTGTCCACGTTACGTCAGTGTCTGTCATTGGCTTCTGGGCTTGCCTGTTAGAATGTGCTTTATTTCATTAGTGGAAGGCATGCATACGTCGTACCTTTTCCGGTGGATAGCCCTCCTCGAGCGCATCGACCAAGTACAGAAAACATGCGAGGCTCGCTGTTTTCTCTCCTGCTCGTGGACTACTTTTTCTCTATTTTCCCAGCACGATCTCACTCGGCAGAAGTCGAGCTCTTTACATAATATCGGCCCTGTTACACAGTTAATTGGACTTTTTCGGGTTACTTACATAAATGCACTTTTGCCGATAGGTTTCATTACCAGTAAAAAGTCGGGTTAAGAGTTTACAACGCTATCAGCTCTAACACGAGCAAACGCGAGACCCGTTGCATTGCAAATGCTTGTTTTTATTTGTTGTTACAAGTATATGTTTGCCATGTTTATGCAGGAGCAAATATTCTTGTTTCTAGTTTTATTTTTTAATTGATCTTTTATATGTTGTTTAGTGTATGTGTTTTTTGTGGCTGTGTAAGTGGGTGAATGCAAGAACGAGTCGGTGGGTGGCTGACTGCTGAGTGCAAGCATGAGGGACAGAGTTCTCTATGGTGATTTACGGAGGCACTCTCATTTATATGCCAGACCTATTGGTATTTATTACCACTGCTTATATTTATGTATCTGCGTATCTGTTTAATAACATTGTTTTAATCTTTTCAGCCTCTAGATGGCAATGTTGCTCTATATACAAGCATGTATTTTTACTTATTTAATGATATCCATCCTTTTAGGAGATACATATAAATAACTCAATTCCATTAATGTAATTAAAGGGGTAGATCCTGTATTCATGTAATTAACGGAGTAGACCCTGTATTCGTTTTTTAATTATTTTAATTATTCCTTGCACACCACTTACCCATAATCTATTCTAATTTCTGCACTTTCTATTCCTTTTATACTTCCCCCCATTATTTTTCTGTTTCAATGTAATTCTCTTGAACGTTTTATATTTAGAAGTAATCTGTGGGTTGACCAGTATGGTGTTTGCAGTCTTTGCCTCTCCCCTAACCATAACAAGTCTTCCTGTGACCTCTGCTTCATCTGTAGTTGGGAATAAACTTTGAGGTACCGAAGAGAAAAGTGTTGGGCGCAATTGAAGATGCAGCAGCAGTCGTCCTATGAGACACCAGTCATCCAATGAGATGCCCAGCTTCTTCAGCGAAAAGGTTCTTGCATCACGAAGCATCACAAACCTTCTTGCATCACGAAGAAGGCCTTTCCAGCATCCAAGCAGCCAACCAACGCCCAGCCTTGACACATTGTCGTTGAGCGCCTCTGAGTGAGATCAAGAGGGCTTGCCTTTGGCGTTTGAACTCACTGGGACACGCAAGAAGAATGCTCTTAAGGCAGTGAGAACTACTCCGATGCTGAGCCATGAGGTGAAACCCTGCCCACCCAATGCCCTTACAGAGCACTACTTTCATGGGAAAGAAAGAGGCCTCAGCCTTCATCCCACCGCTCCCCGTGGGCTCCGAGCATTGAGAAATGGCTTTGGAGCCAAACAAACGACCAAGGTAGGGAGTCGAGCTTTAGCACTCATCAACATCCTCTTGCCCAAAGGACACTCAGCCTCCATTTTGAGTGCCGAGCACCCCTGTGATGGCAAGGTCAGAAGGGTCTGAGGCACCATCCTATAGAGACTAGACTGGCGAGATTTCTGTATCATCCACCCCCTGGGAAACCATCTGCCATCCTGCCTCTGATTCCAAAGAGGTGGAGCCTAATTTTCTGGGAGGATCTTGCCTTCTAAGCTTCTCGGGAAGCTCACTTCCACAGCCCCCAACCCTTGGCATTCACCACCACTACCTCTCAACCACCACCACGTCCACATTTACTACCCTCTCCACCAGACTCTCCTGAGAGGTCAGTCTCTTCTTGCTGTGATGCAAGTAGCCCATATCGGGAGGGTGACCCTTATGACCAACCATGGGGGCAGAAGATGGGGGATGACCTCTGGAACTACTACAACGATGACCCGGTAGATGTTGCATTCCTTAAGCCTTAGCCTCCTGGTGATACCACTGTGTATCACATAGTCGTCCAGGGGACGGCCTACTACCTTATTTGACAGCATATGCTACAATATGAGAATGACTTTTTGTAGAGACCCTCACCAAGGCAGAACACACTGTCCAGTTTCTCCCAGTGCTCAAGGAAGTGCTCAAGGCAGCCTCTTTCTACTTTAAGCATCTGGTGCGAGCCAAGGTGGTCACACCACAGGTAGAGAAAACATTTAAGGCCTCTCCTAGTCATCCTCTGTAAATTAAAGGATTGGTCCCCCCGGCTCCCTCGTGGACTGTACTGCACGGAAGTGGGTCTCCTCCCAGGGGACAAGATATGCTCATAATACCGCGGATAAAGAAAGTTAGCATTTCGAAGCTTCTGGCAAGTTTATAGTAGTTGGCTCATGCATCCAATGACGATTTGCCAATTTGGTGGGTTTACTGTTGTGATACAGCTGGTACCATTGGGAGAAGATGGGGGTCCTAGTACAGTACCTACTAGGGACATACTGTAAGGTGGATGAGAAGCAAGTTGCAGGAGTAATGATAATTTCCAACTTGAAAATCCATTGCGCATTTAATGCTGCAGATAATGCTTATTGCTGTGGCAGCTCCAACATCCTGCACCTCTGGCACGTATGGCTTTGCATCTTGGAGTTCAACCCGGAGGTAAAACAATACCTTATACACATCTCATTTGATGGACAACATCTCTTTTGTCCCGAAGTGGATGAGATGTTAGAGAAGTTCAAGGACACAAAGACTGCAAAATCCAGGGGCACTCTGTAGTCTGCTACTCCCCGGGGCATGTTTTGCAGACTGCAGTCTACAGCAAGACTACACCATCTGGCCTGGCGCAATCCTACCAGTGCCAACAGCAGATCAGCAGTAAAATGGCAAGGGATGCTCTAGGGTAGGTTGCACGGACAGCAAATACAGAGGTAGAGGTGGCTGTGGTAAACGAGCCTCCGACTGAAGGCATTGACACACCCCCGCTAGCCCCAGATCACCTGACACCTACGGGGGGGGGAGGGGGAGAGGAAGATATTTCTACTCTCTCCTGGATGATATCGCTTCAGATCAGTTGATATTAGCACTGGTTCAGCAAGGTTACTGCTTGGAATCCACAGTCCCGCTGGCCATAAACCATCACCCGAGACACCCTCAGCCAAGACCACCTCTCTCTCTCCTGCAAGAAGAGGTCAAAGCAATTCCTCAAAAGGGCACAATAGAGCCGATGTCCCCAAACCACCAGGGCAGGAGTATCTGTTCACTGTACTTCCTCGTTCTAATGCTCATCTTAGACCTAAAGTCACTCAATCGGTACATCATGTTATATCACTTCCATATAAGAACTTGCAGAGTATCAGCCTGTTGACTGCCAGCAAGAGTCTGTGATGTTGTTATATATTCTAGATCGCATGTGGGAAGACACATCAATGCAAATGAAAATCCAGCCTCTGCTTCACTTAACAGTTAAAATGTAAGAGAACATAAATAATGCTCCCGACAGACACCTTCCCGGTCTGCTTTTTAAAGAGAGTGATTTTAAAGAGTGTGAAGATTGATTTGGAGATTCAGCTGTGGCTCAAGGCCTATTGATAAATACTTCCTCCCTGTATGGTACAACACAGGACAGACTTTGATGAACGTGGGATTAGATGAACAAATGAGTCCATTTTTTGCTGCCACTTAAGTCAAAATACTGAGGCCCATATTTATACTATTTTAGCACCTAATTTGGGTCGTTTTTTATGCAAAATTGCGCAAACTTACAAAATAGAACTGTATTTTGTACGTTTGCGCCATTTTTGCATCAAACAATGACGCAAATGCGGCGCTAAAAAAGTATAAATATGGTCCTGAATGCTTCAGTTATTTGGAGAAGATTTGACAGATGGTTGTTGCACAACATCTCCCCTTTTATAGGAAAGTTGCTTGAGGGGGACAAGATCAAAGCTAAAGCCATTTTAAAACAGGGTGAATTAAATTCACTGATAATAATTGACGTACTCTTGGACTCCTGTGCAGCCCGTCTCTGGAAGATTGATAATGCATCTTTCCCGTGTCGGCATGGTCCTTCTGGCCCATGTTTCAAACAAGAATCATGGGATTGCTCTTAAAGGTAACAGGTTGACGGCACCTTGTTGACCGTAAGAATCAACGTAGAGACTTCCATGTCCTTTGTAACTCTCTTATTATAACTACTGATACTATATCAAATGGCTGCCACCACCAGGGTGCCAGAAGAAAAGCTTATGGATCTGGATCTGACATCATTATCCCCATACAGCTAGTCTCTGACACAGCAGAAGTGATAAAATAGCAATTCCTTTCAATGATGAAGAGGAAGGCAATGTTAACACATTCCAAACCCAGACCAAGATGGCCTTACTTCAATGGACTTTCCAATTCCCTACCAATTTGAAGCAGGATTCAAAATGATCTACTAAATTGGGAGGATATAAGATGGACGCCAAAGCTTGAGACCATCTCTCGTGAGTAGGCATCAAGAAAAGAAGTTCGCAAACACCCATTCACAAACAAAAAAATCCTCAAATTGTTTTTGAGATTGGTCTAGAAACTGTGCCCACATTCCAGATGGTGAGATCAACTATTTTACTTCAGAATTTTATTGTGTCCGAAACAATCCAGAGAATGGTGTCATGGGAAAAAGGGTATCGATTTCTGCAAGGCCACTCTTCAGCAGACCTTTTATATCAGAGAATGCAACTTCCTGACATCCATTAACTTGTACGTTGCTTAATTCTTTTTCACAACCATCCACTCCGGTACTACCAGATTAAGGCAATTCTTTCAGTCTGACATCTTTTACTTGAATATTTACTAAGCACATGTGTAAGGAAATGCCTCCTTGGCATGGTTACCCCCTGACTTTTTGCCTTTGCTGATGCTATGTTTTGAATTGAAAGTGTGCTGAGGCCTGCTAACCAGGCCCCAGCACCAGTGTTCTTTCCCTAAACCTGTACTTTTGTATCCACAATTGGCACACCCTGGCATCCAGATAAGTCCCTTGTAAATGGTACCCCTGGTACCAAGGGCCCTGATGCCAAGGGAGGTCTCTAAGGGCTGCAGCATGTCTTATGCCACCCTGGAGACCCCTCACTCAGCACAGACACACTGCTTGCCAGCTTGTGTGTGCTGGTGAGAACAAAACGAGTAAGTCGACATGGCACTCCCCTCAGGGTGCCATGCCAGCCTCTCACTGCCTATGCAGGTGTAGATAAGTCACCCCTCTAGTAGGCCTTACAGCCCTAAGGCAGGGTGCACTATACCATAGGTGAGGGCACCAGTGCATGAGCACTGTGCCCCTACAGTGTCTAAGCAATACCTTAGACATTGTAAGTGCAGGGTAGCCATAAGAGTATATGGTCTGGGAGTCTGTTTTACACGAACTCCACAGCACCATAATGGCTACACTGAAAACTGGGAAGTTTGGTATCAAACGTCTCAGCACAATAAATGCACACTGATGCCAGTGTACATTTTATTGTAAAATACACCCCAGAGGGCACCTTAGAGGTGCCCCCTGAAACCTTAACCGACTATCTGTGTAGGCTGACTGGTTCCAGCAGCCTGCTACAACCGAGACATGTTGCTGGCCCCATGGGGAGAGTGCCTTTGTCACTCTGAGGCCAGTAACAAAGCCTGCACTGGGTGGAGATGCTAACACCTCCCCCAGACAGGAGCTGTCACACCTGGCGGTGAGCCTCAAAGGCTCACCCCTTTGTGCCAGCACCGCAGGACACTCCAGCTAGTGGAGTTGCCCGCCCCCTCCGGCCACGGCCCCCACTTTTGGCGGCAAGGCCGGAGAAAATAATGAGAATAACAAGGAGGAGTCACTGGCCAGTCAGGACAGCCCCTAAGGTGTCCTGAGCTGAAGTGACTCTAACTTTTAGAAATCCTCCATCTTGCAGATGGAGGATTCCCCAATAGGATTAGGGATGTGACCCCCTCCCCTTGGGAGGAGGCACAAAGAGGGTGTACCCACCCTCAGGGCTAGTAGCCATTGGCTACTAACCCCCAGACCTAAACACGCCCTTAAATTTAGTATTTAAGGGCTTCCCTGGACCTAAGAATTTAGATTCCTGAAACTACAAGAAGAAGAGGACTGCTGAACTGAAGAACCCCTGCAGAGGAAGAACAGAAGACACCAACTGCTTTGGCCCCAGACTTACCGGCCTGTCTCCTGCCTTCCAAAGAAACCTGCTCCAGCGACGCTTTCCAAGGGACCAGCGACCTCTGAATCCTCTGAGGACTGCCCTGCTTCAAGAAAGACAAGAAACTCCCGAGGACAGCGGCACTGCTCCAAAAGAACTGCAACTTTGTTTCAAGGAGCAGATTTAAAGACCCCTGCAACTCCCCGCAAGAAGCGTGAGACTTGCAACACTGCACCCGGCGACCCCGACTCGACTGGTGGAGAACCAACACTTCAGGGAGAACCCTCCGGCGACTCCAAGACTGTGAGTAACCAAAGTTGTCCCCCCTGAGCCCCCACAGCGACGCCTGCAGAGGGAATCCCGAGGCTCCCCCTGACCGCGACTGCCTGAACTCCATTTCCCGACGGCTGGAAAAGACCCTGCACCCGCAGCCCCCAGCACCTGAAGGAACGGAACTCCTGTGCAGGAGTGACCCCCAGGAGGCCCTCTCCCTTGCCCAGGTGGTGGCTACCCCGAGGAGCCCCCCCCTTGCCTGCCTGCAACGCTAAAGAGATCCCTTGATCTCTCATTGAAAACCATTGTAAACCCGACGCGTGTTTGCACACTGCACCCGGCCGCCCCTGCGCTGCTGAGGGTGTACTTTTTGTGCTGACTTGTGTCCCCCCCGCCGCCCTACAAAACCCCCCTGGTCTGCCCTCCGAAGACGCGGGTACTTACCTGCTGGCAGACTGGAACCGGGGCACCCCCTTCTCTCCATTATAGCCTATGTGGTTTGGGCACCTCTTTGACCTTTGCACCTGACCGGCCCTGAGCTGCTGGTGTGATAACTTTGGGGTTGCTCTGAACCCCCAACGGTGGGCTACCTTGGACCCAAAACTGAAACCTGTAAGTGACTTACTTACCTGTTAAAACTAACAGTTCGATGGCATCTGTCGCTGTAGATACGCATGTTCTGCAATAGCTCGCCATCTGGTGTTGGGCCGGAGTGTTACAAGTTGTTTTTCTTCGAAGAAGTCTTTCGAGTCACGGGACCGAGTGACTCCTCCTTTTGTCTCCATTGCGCATGGGCGTCGACTCCATCTTCGATTGTTTTTTTTCCGCCATCGGGTTCGGACGTGTTCCTGTCGCTCCGAGTTTCGGAACGGAAAATTAGCTAATTTCGGAAGATTTTCGTCGGTATTGTTGCGTTCGGGATCGGCGTACTTAGATTCCACACCGCATCGAAGATCGAAGAGCTCCGGTGCCCTTCGGGGTAGTTTTTCGATCCTCCGTCGGGGCCTGGTCGGCCCGACCGCGTGCTGAAGAACGCCGATGGAACGGACCCCGTTTCGTTTCTGCCCCAAATGCCACAATAAATACCCCTACACAGACCAACACTTGGTCTGCAACCTGTGCCTGTCACCTGAGCACAGCGAAGACACCTGCGAGGCCTGTCGTGCGTTCCGGTCCCGAAAAACACTCCGAGACCGTCGAGCCAGAAGACTTCAAATGGCGTCCGCACCGACAGCCCAACGGGAGTTCGAGGAACAGGAAGAAGAAGGTACCTTCTCGATCCAAGACTCAGACTCCGAAGGATTCGACGATACACAAACCGTGAGTAAGACGTCGAAAACCACACAGAGAAACATTTACAAGGCCCAGGGGACGCCACTGCCACCAGGCCATGGCTCGACCCATAAATTCGGTGACCGACCGTCGGCACCGAAAAAGGCCAAAACAGTGCCGAGATCGTCCGACTCCGGTCGAGACACCGGCACGCAGCCTTCTCGGGACCGAGAAAGTGCTGGAGACAAGCCTCAACACCGAGATGCCGGTGTGGACACGGCTCGACGCCGAGACAGCGGCACCGAAACAGATCGACGCCGAGAGGTTTCGGCCCCGAAAAGGAAAAAAGTCACCTCGGAGCCGAAAAAACACGCAGACAAAGTTTCAACGCCGAAACAAACTGCAAGCGACCCAGCTTCAGGCTCTTATACAGAAGAGCACTCGCTAACCTCCCAAATGCAAAAGCATAGGTTTGAGGAAGAGCTACAAGCAACTGATGTGGACCATACGCAAAAGCGTATCTTCATTCAGCAGGGGACAGGAAAAATAAGCACCCTTCCCCCCATTAGGAGAAAGAGAAGGTTGGAGTTCCAGACGGAACAAGCACCGCAACCAAAAGTGGTTAAAAGAATTACACCACCACCCTCTCCTCCGCCCGTGATTAACGTTTCACCAGCACAAACTCCATCTCACTCCCCAGCTCACACCACCATGAGCCAGGGTGACCAAGATCAGGACGCATGGGACCTATACGACGCCCCAGTGTCAGATAACAGCCCGGAGGCCTACCCTACAAAGCCATCTCCACCAGAAGACAGCACCGCGTACTCTCAGGTGGTGGCTAGAGCAGCACAATTTCATAACGTAAGCCTCCACTCAGAACAGGTCGAGGATGATTTCTTGTTCAACACACTCTCCTCCACCCACAGCTCCTACCAAAGCCTGCCTATGCTCCCTGGTATGCTCCGGCACGCAAAAGACATATTTAAGGAGCCGGTCAAAAGTAGGGCAATCACACCAAGGGTGGAAAAGAAGTATAAGCCGCCTCCTACGGACCCGGTTTTCATCACTACACAGCTGCCACCAGACTCTGTTGTTGTAGGAGCAGCTAGGAAAAGGGCCAACTCTCACACATCTGGAGATGCACCACCCCCAGATAAAGAAAGCCGCAAGTTCGATGCAGCTGGTAAAAGAGTCGCAGCACAAGCTGCAAACCAGTGGCGCATCGCGAACTCCCAGGCACTACTTGCGCGCTATGACAGAGCCCACTGGGACGAGATGCAACATCTCATTGAACATCTGCCCAAGGACTTCCAAAATAGGGCGAAACAAGTGGTTGAGGAGGGACAGACCATCTCCAACAACCAGATACGTTCCTCCATGGACGCTGCAGATACAGCTGCACGGACAATTAATACATCTGTAACTATCAGACGGCATGCATGGCTCCGAACGTCTGGATTTAAACCAGAGATTCAACAAGCAGTTCTCAATATGCCTTTTAATGAAAAAGAACTGTTCGGTCCAGAAGTGGACACAGCGATTGAGAAACTCAAAAAAGATACGGACACTGCCAAAGCCATGGGCGCACTCTACTCCCCGCAGAGCAGAGGGAATTACAGCACATTCCGTAAAACGCCCTTTCGAGGGGGGTTTCGGGGTCAAAGCACACAAGCCAGCACCTCACAAGCAACACCGTC
This sequence comes from Pleurodeles waltl, assembly GCF_031143425.1. NCBI lineage: Eukaryota > Metazoa > Chordata > Amphibia > Caudata > Salamandridae > Pleurodeles > Pleurodeles waltl. Next base: position 102,646,427 of record NC_090446.1, read on the forward strand.
CACTTACCAGGGACAGTATAGAGGAGGTTTTCGGGGACAATATAGAGGAGGGCAATTCCCTAGAAATAGAGGGAGATTTCAAAGCCCCAAAACCCCTACTACTAAACAATAACTCACATGTCACTCACCCCCTCCACACAACACCAGTGGGGGGAAGAATAGGTCATTATTACAAAGCATGGGAGGAAATCACTACAGACACTTGGGTTCTAGCAATTATCCAACATGGTTATTGCATAGAATTTCTACAATTCCCTCCAAACATACCACCAAAAGCACAAAATTTAACAACACACCATTCCAATCTCCTCGAGATAGAAGTGCAGGCACTATTGCAAAAGAATGCAATCGAATTAGTGCCAAACACACAAATAAACACAGGAGTTTACTCACTGTACTTTCTGATACCAAAGAAGGACAAAACGCTGAGACCAATCCTAGACCTCAGAGTAGTGAACACTTTCATCAAATCAGACCACTTCCACATGGTCACACTACAAGAAGTATTGCCATTGCTAAAACTACACGACTACATGGCAACTTTAGACCTCAAGGATGCTTATTTCCATATACCAATACACCCATCTCACAGGAAATACCTAAGGTTTGTATTCAAAGGAATACATTACCAATTCAAGGTACTGCCTTTCGGATTAACAACCGCACCAAGAGTCTTTACCAAATGTCTAGCGGTAGTCGCTGCACACATAAGAAGGCAGCAAATACATGTGTTCCCATATTTGGACGACTGGCTAATCAAGGCCCATTCGTTCATACAGTGCTCAAATCACACAAATCAGATCATACAAACCCTCTTCAAACTCGGGTTCACCGTCAATTTCACAAAATCCAAAATTCTGCCACGCAAGGTACAACAATACCTGGGAGCCATAATAGACACATCAAAGGGAGTAGCCACTCCAAGTCCACAAAGAATTCAAAATTTCAACACCATCATACAACGCATGTATCCAACACAAAAGATACAGGCAAAGATGGTATTACAACTCCTAGGCATGATGTCATCATGCATAGCCATTGTCCCAAACGCAAGACTGCACATGAGGCCCTTACAACAATGCCTAGCATCACAGTGGTCTCAAGCACAGGGTCACCTTCTAGATCTGGTGTTAATAGACCGCCAAACTTACCTCTCGCTTCTGTGGTGGAACAACATAAATTTAAACAAGGGGCGGCCTTTCCAAGACCCAGTGCCACAATACGTAATAACAACAGATGCTTCCATGACAGGGTGGGGAGCACACCTCGATCAACACAGCATACAAGGACAATGGAACGTACATCAAACAAAACTGCATATCAATCACCTAGAACTTCTAGCAGTTTTTCAAGCACTAAAAGCTTTCCAACCAATAATAGTTCACAAATACATTCTCGTCAAAACAGACAACATGACAACAATGTATTATCTAAACAAGCAGGGAGGGACGCACTCCACGCAGTTAAGCCTGCTAGCACAAAAAATTTGGCATTGGGCAATTCACAACCAAATTCGCCTAATTGCACAGTTTATACCAGGGATACAAAATCAACTCGCAGACAATCTCTCTCGAGATCACCAACAGGTCCACGAATGGGAAATTCACCCCCAAATTCTGAACACTTATTTCAAACTCTGGGGAACACCTCAGATAGACTTGTTTGCGACAAGGGAGAACGCAAAATGCCAAAACTTCGCATCCAGGTACCCACACAAACAATCCCAAGGCAATGCCCTATGGATGAACTGGTCAGGGATATTTGCTTACGCTTTTCCTCCTCTCCCTCTCCTTCCTTACCTGGTAAACAAACTCAGTCAAAGCAAACTCAAACTCATATTGATAGCACCAACTTGGGCAAGGCAACCCTGGTACACAACGCTGCTAGACCTATCAGTGGTACCCTGCATCAAATTGCCCAACAGGCCAGATCTGTTGACACAGCACAACCAAAAGATCAGACACCCAGATCCAGCATCGCTGAATCTAGCAATCTGGCTCCTGAAATCCTAGAATTCGGGCACTTACAACTTACCCAAGAATGTATGGAAGTCATAAAACAAGCAAGAAGGCCATCCACCAGGCACTGCTATGCAAGTAAATGGAAGAGGTTTGTTTGCTACTGCCATATTAATCAAATACAACCATTACACACAACTCCAGAACATGTAGTGGGTTACTTGCTTCACTTACAAAAATCTAACCTAGCTTTCTCTTCCATTAAGATTCACCTTGCAGCAATATCTGCATACCTGCAGACTACCTATTCAACTTCCCTATATAAAATACCAGTCATTAAAGCATTCATGGAGGGCCTTAGGAGAATTATACCACCAAGAACACCACCTGTTCCTTCATGGAACCTAAATGTTGTCCTAACTAGACTTATGGGTCCACCTTTTGAACCCATGCACTCCTGCGACATACAGTTCCTAACCTGGAAGGTGGCATTTCTCATCGCCATTACTTCCCTGAGAAGAGTAAGCGAGATTCAGGCGTTTACTATACAGGAACCTTTTATACAACTACACAAAAATAAAGTCGTCCTAAGGACCAATCCTAAATTTTTGCCAAAGGTTATTTCACCGTTCCATCTAAATCAAACAGTGGAACTTCCAGTGTTCTTTCCACAGCCAGATACCGTAGCTGAAAGGGCACTACATACATTAGATGTCAAAAGAGCATTAATGTATTACATTGACAGAACAAAAAACATCAGAAAGACTAAACAACTCTTTATTGCATTTCAAAAACCTCACGCAGGAAACCCAATTTCAAAACAAGGTATAGCCAGATGGATAGTTAAATGCATCCAAATCTGCTACCTTAAAGCTAAACGACAGCTGCCCATTACACCAAGGGCACACTCAACCAGAAAGAAAGGTGCTACCATGGCCTTTCTAGGAAACATCCCAATGCAAGAAATATGTAAGGCAGCCACATGGTCTACGCCTCACACATTCACCAAGCACTACTGTGTAGACGTGTTATCCGCACAACAAGCCACAGTAGGTCAAGCCGTATTAAGGACATTATTTCAGACTACTTCCACTCCTACAGGCTGATCCACCGCTTTTGGGGAAATAACTGCTTACTAGTCTATGCAGAACATGCGTATCTACAGCGACAGATGCCATCGAACTGAAAATGTCACTTACCCAGTGTACATCTGTTCGTGGCATCAGTCGCAGTAGATTCGCATGTGCCCACCCGCCTCCCCGGGAGCCTGTAGCAGTTTGGAAGTTACCTTCAATTATTTCTATATGTATCATCTCAACCTTAAATAGGTGCATACTTAGTCACTCCATTGCATGGGCACTATTACTACAATTCAACTCCTACCTCACCCTCTGCGGGGAAAAACAATCGAAGATGGAGTCGACGCCCATGCGCAATGGAGACAAAAGGAGGAGTCACTCGGTCCCGTGACTCGAAAGACTTCTTCGAAGAAAAACAACTTGTAACACTCCGGCCCAACACCAGATGGCGAGCTATTGCAGAACATGCGAATCTACTGCGACTGATGCCACGAACAGATGTACACTGGGTAAGTGACATTTTCATTACTTTACCTCCCCCAGGAACTGTGAAAATTGCACTGTGTCCACTTTTAAAACAGCTTATTGTGTTTTATGTAAAAAGTATACATGCTAATGTAATGATTCAAAGTTCCTAAAGTACTTACCTGCAATACCTTTCAAATGAGATATTACATGTAGAATTTGAACCTGTGGTTCTTAAAATAAACTAAGAAAATATATTTTTCTATAACAAAACATATTGGCTGGATTTGTCTCTGAGTGTGTGTTCCTCATTTATTGCCTGTGTGTATGTACAACAAATGCTTAACACTACTCCTTTGATAAGCCTACTGCTCGACCACACTACCACAAAATAGAGCATTAGTATTATCTCTTTTTGCCACTATCTTACCTCTAAGGGAAACCTTGGACTCTGTGCATGCTATTCCTTACTTTGAAATAGCACATACAGAGCCAACTTCCTACAACATGGTACTAGTGGCAGCTTACGTCAGGAGGCGTGGTCTGACAGTGTACTTGTATCTCAGACTTTTGATCATTAGAGCGCCGCATGCAGTCAGGCATACCAATTAACACAGTCCACTGCCTGACTGCAATATTGGATCTAGCTCTCAATGTGAAAGAAAGAGTTCATTCTGCATTCTTAGACATGCATTATCTTTCTGAGTGCCAGGATTACCATCCTAGAATGGAAAGTTTAACCTTCAGCTTCAAGGCGGCACAAAACTAATACTGCTGGTTTCTGCAAATCAGTCTCAAGAAAGCTTAAAAAAGGCACTCCTAAGCTTCATGCCTCGCTGCATTTCTGCATCTTATGCTGCCTTCTCCCCATGAGACCAATCCAAAAGAAACTAAGCATGCTGTGACAGCTAGTTGACCGACATTTTGGTGGCTTTCTCAGGGTCACTTCACCATCTGAAAAAGTGATTAACTGGTTGTTTAACAGTTACAAGATATTCTCATGACAATCACTAACTCCTAACCTTAACAATATATTCCTCACAATGAATGCTTCCCTATCGGAATGGGTCAAATGCTGGATGTACACATCAGCAGTGTGTGGTCCTAAACAAAATCTAGGCTGTAAATCAAGGTGTTAAGACCCAGGATTGTCATTCACTCACTCATGCCATTCCTCGCATAGGTGAAAAGCTCTCAGGTTTGGTTCACAAGCACAATATGATGATCTTGTAGTGCATCCTAAGCTAGGAGGAACAAGATCAATTGATGGAAATTCAACATCCGTAATGCTGGGCTCTGCGATTCAGTGTCGATATTATAGCCAAGCACGTACCACAAGTCACAAGCTTCTGCATCATTGCACAGCCTTCCAACAAACCTGCAATATAAATGGGAAATTGACAGCAAGTAATTGTCCCTGATATTCCGGTACTGGAAAAACCCATAGTTGAATCTGTTGACCACAGATCTGAATACCAAGGTTACCTTGGTGTCCAGCAGAGGGAGATGCTTGTGATCTCACTGTGAGTTATTTTTGAGAAAATTCTTATTTGCTCCTTTCTTCCAGTTTGTACTGACTGCCCAGGTCTTCTGCAAAATGAGAGTACGAGCCATGGACAATGATTCATATAACGCTACCCTAAGCCAGACAACACTGGTTCTCGGAACTGTAGGTGATATCAGTACAAAAACTGAATTACTTTAAACCTCACCTTCATATTTTATCCGGGGACAGATGGCAATTTCTGCAACAAAAGGCATAGTCCCTACAATTGACAGCCTGTCTGTTCAGGAATAGAGTATGGCTCTCTGAACCTGCCATGTACTGGTAGTGTCCAGGACGTCTTTTTCCTCTGTGAAAATATGTAAATAATCTAGAATTACAGATGAGTAATAGTGAGTTAAAGGGACACCTTCCACTGAGGGGCTTTAAGTGACATAAAATAAACAATGAGAACAAAGCTTGCGTTGTCTATAATGTCACTCAGAATCCGAAAGTGAATTATCTAACCGTAATTCACTTTTTACCCACCTCTAATTTTATGATATGTATGGCCTCCACAATCATCTGCCCCTGATTTGAACTAGTGCGTGGGGGGGGGGGGGGGGTAATGGGTAAGCCATAGCATGGGCCGTCTTCCATGTTCAAAATATTTTAAAAAATACCTGGCCCCCATGACCGCCCTCTCTGTGACCTCTCCGGAGGCTGTGCTGTGGGTTCCACCACTGCTCTGACATGCTCTGAGAGAACTAACCTGAGCAGCCTGAAATTCCTTTATGACACAGCAGCAGTGGATAACATATTTTGTTAATAACTGTTGCTATATCATAGCAGTGAGTTAATGGATTTGAATCCAATTATTCACGCTTGTGGCACTCTACCTGAGCCATACATAACAATAGATACTATGGGCCTGGTTTAGAACTTGGCAGATGGGTTATTACGGCACAACGGTGGTGGATGTCCCGCCCGCTGAATTCTAAATCCCATTGGATATAATGGGATTTAGATTTCGGCGGACGGGACATCCGTCACCACTTTGACGGAGTAACCTGGCCGACAAGTTCTAAATCAGGCATGGATCAGATCCTGGAGCTAATATCCATGTTTTTATTTCAATTTCTGCCATATTCTCATCATTTGCCCACATTTAGACTTAAATACTCACTGATACAACAGTACTTCTGGCTGCCTTTTAAAGATACTTGAGGATACAAAATCAATTATCTTTTTTCTACCTACACAAATTGCCTGTCTACTGTGGAAGTTAACTATTGTGCCGTCAGCAGTAATGTGAAATACTTGAGGACACAAAATCAATTATCTTTTTTCTACCTACACAAATTGCCTGTCTACCAATGAAGTTAACGATTGTGCTGTCAGCAGTAATGTGAAATACTTTCAAGCCCATCATGAAAAAAACAGCTTTCTTGCTTGCTAGCACCGAACTCAGAGAATTAAGCACAAAGCAAGTTCTTTTCCATTTTAGAGCTTTTTATACTTTTAAAAGGACAAGATATCCCTTACAATTAAGCTAATATTTGTTCTCAAAGTACTTTCTTCATGTCATATGTCAGCTAAGCATTGTACCACTTTCTTTGCACAGCCAACTACTGCAGCTGACAGGCTGTTAAACTCGCTCAAAATCAAGAGGTATCTAAGATTCTACTTTCTAAAGACAAACACAGCAGTGCTTAAATTGTGCTAACTTGGAAGAGTAGATCTGAAGAGTGCACTCTTGAAGGTCAGTGCAGTTGTTTGCGTAGCCTTACTTTCTTCCAGAGCTGAATCGTGCATGGAACAGGTGACGTCTTGAAACCGGTTTGCTTAAATTGGGTACAGCTTTTTTAGTCCTAATCCAAGTCATTCTAGGAATTATGCAATTATGGAGAAGAAAACAAATACTTGCCTATACTTTTAGTTCACCAACATAGTTATCTTTTATAGAATGAGATCTGACATGCCCCCCTTCACTTTTGTTGGCAAGCAGGGCATGATGGTTTAAGGTTCAAATAGAAATCATGTTAAATACAATAAAGTTCAGGTAGACTCAAAGAAGAGAGGAACTTGTAGAAGTGAGATTATGTAATGAGTATGTTAGTGTACTTGCTTAGCTGATATCTGCTAATCCCCAACACAAATGTCTTTGCCAGTTGCACGGATTTTAAGTAGACGCTGTGCAAGTAAAACCTGTGTGTTTGTAAGGTTTGTTATGGAGCAGTAAATAAGGCTTCCATTGAACACATTATAGTTAATTGAATCACTGGTAGAATGGCTAGAGCATCTTTTTCATAGTTGTTCAGGTGACCTGTAAGGCAGCCACTTGACTTTGCATTTGTAATGCGTCATTTCCTTGATTCCTATGTGAGACTGGAGACTTTCTTTGAAATATCCTGGGCTCAGAACATCTTCAACTTTATTCTTCTACTATTTCAAATATGTAAGCTCTTTCTTCGGCAGTCTTTTCAATATAAAAATTATGCACCGAAAAAAGGGATCCAAAAAAAGAAAAGTTACAAATCTTTGGTGAGATTGCTTTATTTTGAAGCTGTTTTTCCCCTTCAAACTCTTAACATGTCAGCCTCTCCTCACTTGGAATGCTCCTGGTCCTGGATTGTGTTTATGACTGAAGACACATGTACAATTATGCCAACATACTGATGTGGTTGAGTCTTGCATTGTACTTTTCACTGATTTTGTGCCAGCCTGAGATGTACGCAGATCTCGTAACGTCCATGGGAATGTCAGAAAAAAAGGTGTAGGTGATGACCCACTAGACTAGAATATTTCGACGTTGGCTCTAGAGAATATATCGGATCTCTCTAAGACAACATGCTTGAGAGTTTGTACAGAGAAAGGTCCCTTGTATAACTCTGGAGAGAGTGCAGCCATGCCTCACAGTCACTATAGCAAGCTGTATTTTTTTACCCTTAGCTCAGCCCACACAACAATCAAACATCTCTGCTAGTTGCAACGTTGTTGGGGATCCCATATGCACCTGTGGCTACCAATGACTAACTGGGCTGCAGAGGACTGACAGTGGTGTCAGTGATATGATTCTAGAAGCAGGACTGCTCTTTTTACAGACTTCCTAGTAGAGGTGAAGGCCTACTGGCGTTTCCCACGTTTTCTAATTAGGCCTGTCAGTATCCTGCAGTTGGGTCCTTCAACCTGTGTGACATGGATGTCACCTGTGTTTATCTTACTTGTGAGTGTAAAGGATGCATAAAGAGCATCTTTATTCATGACACATGCAGCTGCTGCTACACTGGTTTCCATTGTGTGTTGCTGGATTGAAGTGGTTCCTACGATGGAGAACTAGAGAGCCATACTATGGATGTGAATTGCACGGCTTCCTCTCAGAAGATTCCAGGTTTGCTTTGTAGTTTCTCAAACTGAGGGAGTTTTAAGGAAAGGAGATACAGGGTCATTTGGAAATTAAGAAGCTCCTCCTTCCCTTTCCTGACCCGTTTTTCTCTAAATGGCTATTCCCACCAATCCCACCGCCCAAGCAAAAGGGCAGAACTGCTCAGGACCAGGGTCATTATTCACAGTTGAAATACACAAACTCCAGTTGCAACTTTGGTGTAAAGTTAGGCCAGAAATTTTCAGACAGTGTACCAATATTTCTCCAATGGTTTCCAGGGTTCACATCCCAGTGGGAACAAGAAACCCTGTGCTTCCAGGTTAGGATATCCACAACCAACTCCCCTGAGTCACGTCACTCTCTACTGCCAAGAGACAATGTCTGGGCTGTATTTTGAAGGTGATAAAGCTGACCATCTGCTCAGGAGATACATGAGAGGTGTCTATGCATGAGGGAGATGGCTGTCAAAAAGGTGAGGCTGTGATGGAGCTTAGTCGGGCTGAGACAAAGAAGTAACTTGTGTAACAGGGAGAAGCTAGCGTCACTCTGCAAGGTGAAGCCCTGGACTTCCGGAAGAGCCACTACAGCGTGACCGACTGCATGCCTCCATGGACATTGGATATCTGGAAGTTAAGCTTCCACTGCAGGTGCATGTGCCTAAAACAACAATGCACTATAAGAAATGACCAGACTGTCACGAAGTCGTAAGGGACTGTAAAAAACCAGCCGACTCTTTGCGGGCCACACCCACGATAAACAAAAGTGCTGTGATGGAGGCGCCAATATCAGGAACTACATACTCGCCTTCTGTTTGGGTAATGGGTTTGTGTCTGAGCCCAAGGAAGAATCACAGGCAACAAGAGCTGCTAGGCATGAGTATCACTACCTAGCTGCCTCCACGACTGGTGCTGGCACTGCGCCGCTCACCTGGTATCTGCACGCCAGAGTGTTGGGCTGGGATGAGACAACTGCACCGCAAAGCCACATCCTGCAGCAGCACCGACTTCATCAAGGAAGCAGAGCAGCACGGCGGGCCTGTGCCCGATCCAGTATGACAAGGCAGAAGATACTGTCTGCCAAAGGTCTACAGGCACAGGTGAGGAAGCCAGATTCAAACACCTTGAAAAAAGGCAACTGGGAGCAGTAGGGACCGCACCATTCACACACTGAAACAACTTGTTCAAACCCTGTAATACGTTATCAGGGGGATCCCCAAAGACAACCCGAGGGGGAGAGGTTGTGGCACATGAGCACCTTGTGAGGTTGTCCCACAAGAGTAGCTCAGGCTACACTTGTGTACATCATTCAAAACCATTGTGACTAGCTACTTTTGTTCCACTTATTTGCAGTTTTACATTGTGTAATTTAGAGTCAAGTCGTTTTCTTTTCCAAAGTCTAAGCACTAGCATGACATTCAGTGATATATTTGTTTGTGGTTTGTTGATTTCTTTGACTCTACCCCCACACCATCTTCCTGAGTAAGCTTTGCACTGCTCACCTTTGGCATCCTGAGGGTCAAGGGCTGAAGGGGCAGACTTCAGGACAAATAGTAACCGGCTTTATTGGTACAGTCTTAGTCCAAAAACCCCTGAGTACCTTGGCACTCCCACGCCGAGGTCAGTTTACTCTCTCGTCTAGATTCTGTTATGGCACCAAGCACGCCAATGAAGTGTGCAGTTTGTGCACATATCAAGAAAGGCAAGAAGCTTGGCTTTGTAGTAGGGGTATTTACACTTTTTAATTTGAAAATGAAGCCTTGTGTATATCCTAATGATTGGACTATCTCTAATTAACAGAGTTTCTTGGTTTTCCTTCGTTTTCACCCCTGTAACATTTTTTCCCTGTAAACTGGCAGTATTTTGTTACGAGTACTACTTGGTTCTGAAAATGGACCCACGCTTTACTCATGAGAAATTTTAAAGCTGTTTTTCCTTGCAACAGTGAAACTAGATGGATGTTACCAGTCCCTTTTTTCCTCAAAGCAACTTTAATATTGTACAGACTTCCCATTTGTAACCTGAAAAACAACTTGAAGAAACACCTTTCAACATCCCACACTGATACTTTGTTATAATGTGTCCTTCCGAATTAAAGGATGCATTCTTGCATGCCTTGGAAAGTACTTTGAGGAGGGCTGGCAGAAGTGGTGCATTCGTACCATCTGCCCACAGGTTGAGACTCATATTTACAGGTAGATTGTGGTTTGCATGTAGTTCATTTTGTGTGCAGGTTGTCCATGTTTGTGATTCATATTGTATGACCTTTGTAAACCACACTGTTTAAAAATGATAGAACTGTATTATTATACCTATTCAGAAATCCTCCCATACCTCTCAGCAGACCTTTTTTATAACTTCCGACCATTCTGGTCAAACTGGTCTCGACGATTAGCCCAGTAAGGATTGACTGGGACTTATTTGTTCTCCCACAAGCGAGAGGAGGGTTCGAGGTGCCAGACCCAGAAGTCTACAGCTAGTGGCCCAATGCCACTTTGCAAAATGTTGGTGTAACTCCGATGCCCACATCGCTTACCTCATTCCCGAACAGAATCAAACTAATGGAATCCCTTTGGCTTCGCTCATACCAGGGGTCTGCAAAGTCGGTCCTGGAGAGCCGGGTCCATGCTAGATTTTTAGCATATCCACATTTAGCCAAAAGATGTTTCAGAAATCTACATTATTCTAAATGAGGAGATGCTAAAAATCTGGCATGGACCCGGCTCTCCAGGACCGACTTTGCAGAACCCTGGCTTATACCATTTGCTCTTCCCAATCCATAAAGGGACATTAAAATAATCAATGCTCCCTGCTGGCCGTGGAGATCACTTTATCGCAGATTCGGGGGGAAATGCTTGTACTCCTCGGCCCTTACGTTGGTATCCAACTGTTTGCTGCCACTTATGGCCGAACACACTGCGCAAAATACCTTGCAGAAGATGGCTATAATGAAAATGGGCCATCTGTATCTAGATGGGAAATCTATGACTTTGAAGCGATTCCACTCCAGTGGAGATGCCACCACGCTTGATATTTTTATTTACACTAGATTTCATAATACTGTAATGGATAATTTACTGGCTTTTCAAAATAAACCATCTCCCTTTCCCCCATTGATGTAACTTACTGCCACTGATGCCACCGGATGAGTATCTAGGCTCTAGGTGCACATATAACAAAGCAGGAGTCAGTCTGGCTCAGCCAGAGTGGCTTTGGACAAAGAGCTGAAAGAATCCCTGACCGAGGTTCAAAGCTTCAATGGATATATTGTTGCACACAAACTGGTATACAGGCACAAGCTATTGCATTATAAATACCTCTACCGGGCATATTGTACCCATTGTGACAGCACAGGATAGATTTGTTTTGTTCCCATAGATGTCTCTGATGCAGGTGAGGCAATGCTAGGTTTCTCCATCTGGTGTGCGAATGTCCTCCTGTTTCTAAGTACTAGCAGGAGGTTCTCCGGGTTGTAGAAGAAATGGCATGGAAGTCTTTGGGACCTGCCCGACGCATGCCATTATTGGGGTTTGTGAAGGGCATTCCCACAGGACGTGTGCCCTTTGACTGCAATGTTTCTCTTGTTAGCCAAGCGTAGAGTAGCTATGAGTTGGGGTAGGATTCAAGTACTCAGTTGCACTGGTTAGTAAGGCGATGTGGCAACTTGCAGTTATCGTATAGAAACCTACACCTTGAAGCGGGCTCATACTTCTAGACCTAGGGACATTTGAGCACTCTGTAGGGCTTGTCTTCTCCGTCGCAAAGTTGCTAATCCTGAAAGCCCTGCTGAAGAAACAACCAAATAGCTACTTTGCGTATACATGGTCATTTACTGTTCTTGTTTTAAACTACATTATCTTTTGCTTCATAACTGTTCCTCTCTGTTTATCAACGGTTCTCTTGTTTCCACTCTCTATTTTATTTCTATGACCAGGATGCACTGCTGTGCTACTGTTCTCGAATTTTGGGCTATATTTTTGCACTGTCATGCACAAAGCAATAATTATGATGTACAATACTGACCCCTCTTTTTCGGAATGTATCTATGCAACCTTTCTATTTATTGCATGATCTCTAGTACTTTTTAACGATGATTGTACTTCCTGTATTGAATTTGAAATAATATTTTTTTTTAAAAGATTACAGATGGAAAGCATGTGGCAGCAGGAAAACGTCAGCTTTTTGCAGCAATTGTATGTTGCCTCTTGAATCTTACCTCTGACACCTATGAAATTATTTTATTTTCCAGGTGTGTCTCAGACAGGCAGCGCTCCTTTGCATTAGGGATCCAGTGGATTGTTGTTAGAACTTTTGGTAAGTGTCAGCTTACGTAAAACTCACATCTATCTAGTAGGGTGTCTGTGTTGTTATATTCTGGGTAAAATTATTGCATTTTCTAAATACAACATCACATTTTAGGAATTATTTAGTAATATCAGCATTTGCCATAGCCCTCACCCAGAGTTTTTTGACTACATGGGGGCTTAATGAATTATTGCTTACTGAAGCATACAGGAGCATATCTGTATATTTGTGGTAATGGCTATGAATCTCAGAGTGTCTCCTTCACCTCTATTCTTCTCAGGGTCTCAGGCATAATGTAGCGCAAAGGGTCACAGAGTGGAGCAATGCATGCATTGCACCACTCTCTGAAAATACGGCACGAGGATTTCGGACTCGTTGGGCCACATTAACGTCCGAAATATTGATGTTAAAATGGCACTAGGGGACTATAAATATGCCCCTTGGTTTGGTAAACAGTACTAAGTCCTCCTTGCCGAAGAATTACGTTTTCCCACTCTGAGAACTGGAAGCACTGTGTGTAATGCTCTGCCTCAAGAGACGTGTGCCTAAAAAAGTATCTTGCAAACAAATTGACAGACTTACAAACATGCAACTATGCCTACCAAAATGTATTCGGAAAAAATAATTGTTAGTCTTACGTCAACAGTAGCACCTGTTACTGTGCACTTAGGTTGGGGGTTAAAATGTAAGTGCAAAAGATGATGCTCAGCTACACACACGGAACAGAGCCAGTGTATGCCCAGTTTCTGATCCTGCTATTGGTTCTGAATTCTCAGTGGTTGATAATGAGTAGAAACATATGGACTAAAAGTATTTGTAAGGATTTCAGAATATTATGCATGGAAGTCTGCAAGAGCTGCTATTCCTTGCAGCAATAGGGAATTCCTTGATACCCTAGTGATTCCTGTACAGTCAGCCAAAGCCAGTTTTCCCAGTCCATTTCTTTGGACTGCTTTGGAACCACTGTAATGTGTTCTTGCTGAGGGCAATGCCTTGGTATCCTGTTTAGATGTAAAATAGCAGTGAACTTCTATTGCTTAATCGCAATACAAAACAGCAGCAAAATGTTTGGAGGTTTGAGTAATTTGGAGGTAAGATGTCTAGAGTGAAAATGTGGGATATCAGCACTTAGTCCCTCAGTACAAGTGACCCTGAGTGGTATCCCTGTGAGGACATTGCTTCAGTCCAGTCTGGGTAGTCAGATGTTTCCGACCCGGGATTATCATGTTTAAAAATAGCAGACCCTTGAATCCTGGAGACATGGCACAAGAATGTCTAGTTAAAGTGTGAGCAGCTTCCATGTAGCTGCCTTACATATGTCAACTAAAGGAACATTTCTTAAGCATGCAGCAGTAGCCATCTTTTCTTGTGTAGAATGTGCTCTTGATCTTGCAGGAAGGGCTTATTAGTCAACTGGAAACAAGCGGCTGTACAGGAAACTCAAATTCAAGATATACATGCAGTCCTGGCAACTCTGCTCTCATAACCGCAAAATCCTTGTGATCCCTCAAAATAACTGTAATTCCCAAAAGGTAAGTGCTTCTCAGCGACTGAATGTTGCCTGTGGAACAGCCTGCTTCAATATTTGTGTAACACCATCAGTCTCTCTGCAATCAAAATACAACAGACAACTTATTTATTCTGATATCTACCCCACCATGTCTAAATCATCTCTCAATATCCTACTAGTGCCTAGAGACAATTAAGTCATGTAATGTGGGCTACGCTAAAATGTATAAATATTCAATTTCTCCAATCTCTATACATAGATACAATTGATGGGGAGGGTCGACTTCAACTCCACACAGGGAAAGAGGCCTACATCATGGTTTTAATCTCTTCCAAATTGTTTTTTAAAGAATATTTGGTTTCCATGACTGCTATGTGTGAATAAAATTAGCTATTAGTAATAATATTGCTCAGTATTGTAGTCCAACCCATACAAATCAGCATGGGTCGTGCCCAAGTGGAAAGAGTCAGGCCAGAAACTTTCCAGCTTTCTGAATGGAAAAAAACAAACTCAAACCGTTTTCAAGTCTTGTGAGCCTGGTCAGTGTAGTGCAGCTTGAGTTCTGCAGCACTGTGAGCAGAGGACTCATGTCTGGGCATAACCATCACACCTATGGCATCTTAGTGACAAAAACAGAAAATTGATGGATGGAATGCTTGCTTTAGCACTGTAGGCCACATTCCATTCTATAGTTTTTTGTCCACCATACCACTCCAGAAACAGAGTAACCTTAGGCAAAACTGCCTTGGGCCAACCACAATAGGAACAGTGCAGCTCAAATTGCCAGGATATATTCCATCTGAACGAGAACAAACACAACCCAAGAACTGTTTCAGCTTTGTTTGACTTCATTAGTGGGGTGCAGTTTGAGCACATGTCCTATATCTGCCTCCTCTGAAATTGCAGCTCTTACTCCAGTATTGGAAGTTTCATATATACACATGCTTGAATCATTCCCTGTCGTTGAGATGGGAGCCCCCGGTACATTTAACTAAGTAGTGTTGTCATAGATATAACCTAAGGGCCCTATGCCTCTTAATTTAACAGTCTATCAGAGTAATTTTAAGAAAAAGGATCAAACTTGAGCATCTACCAATCAGAAGACACCACCCTTTAGAACCCTCCTGAGAGAAGCTCCGGTACCTCAGATTTTCTACTGCGCGTCATGCTAGGGGGTCTCCCTAGAGCTCTTCTCTTTCTTCATACTTTTGGATTATCTTTAAGCTGATTTTCTTCTGCTAAACTTGTTTTGAATGATTGTGGGTAAGCCCTACAGCATGTCTGACAAGGAACAGAAGGGTTTATTCAGAGCCTGCAAGACCTGTGGCAAAAAGAGACTACACTCTGAAGGCCCTCATCAGGACTGCATATACTGCCTCTATTCAGACCACTCAGCTAAGGACTGTAAGGTTTGTCGTACCTTTTCTTCTAAGACTCTGACAGATAGAGTAGGCAGATTGTTGTTATGGCTGCAAAAACTCTCTGAGTCAGATAGTGATGACTCCTCAGCATTGTCTAAAAAGTCATCAAAAATGGCTAAATCACATTCAAGATCTTCTTCAGAGCAATCAAGAAAAGCCCCAAAAAGACCACCTTAGGGTCCTACAAGGGCCACAGCCCCTCCACTTCACCTCATGGATCCTCCAAAAAAGGGGAAGGAGGTAATGCCAGCAACTCTGAAAGGCACAAAAAGTAATCTTCTGTACCTCCATCTGTGTTTGCTCCTTTCAAAAGGCAATCTTCTGCTCCTGGAGGAAAGACTGTACCGGCAACGATAGTCTCATCGTCGTCGTTGACGACGTCGGTGAGTGTCTTTTCACCGTCGACGACGACTTCCACCTTTTCAGCGCCGACGGAAGTTTTGACGACGACATTGTCGACAATGAGTATTCCACCGTAGATGAGGACAGCGTCGACAACATCGTAGTTGACGAGGATCTGCACGTCATCATCGTCAACGCAGTGACAAAGGTGTCTGCATTGCCGTAATCTTCGTCGACGACCTCGTCGACTTGTAGAGTCTTCAGTAAGGCTGTCGACGATTAAGATTTGTATGCGTTCGTCGTTGACGACTCCACCATTGATGAAGGACATCTCTGCGCCGTCGACGACACCGTTGATGAGGAAAAAACAGCACAAAAGCCAGGAAGAACTTACCCCAAAGCATACTTCACCTAGTAAGGTAAACCCTCTCATGCCAGTACATGTGCTGGAGGGGGATGAAGATTCAGACGAAGAGGGACTATTTGGAACAGCACATAGCCCCTCACAGTTAAATGTGAAATATCAAGAGGATGATGATAAGTGTGGCGAGACCTATGACCTGCAGTACTGTTGGACCTGGCTTTTTGACAGGGTCATCCCCAAACTTTTTGCCTTCCTCCTTTTCTTTTTCTGACCTCATTTTTTGCTGGTTTTTAGACTCTGCGCACTTTACCACTGCTAACCAGTGCTAAAGTGCATATGCTCTCTCCCTTAAAACATGGTAACCTTGAATCATACCTGATTGGACTATTAATTTACTTATAAGTCCCTAGTAAGGTGCACTTTATGTGCATAGGGCTGGTAAATTAAATGCTACTAGTGGGCTAGCAGCACTGGTTGTGCCACCCACTTAAGTAGCCCCTTTTCCTTGTCTCAGGCCTGCCATTGCAAGGCCTGTGTGTGCAGTTTCACTGCCACCTCGACTTGGCATTTAAAAGTACTTGCCAAGCCTAGAACTCCCCTTTTTCTACATATAAGTCACCCTTAACGTGTGCCCTAGGTAACCCCTAGAGCAGGGTGCTGTGTAGGTAAAAGGCAGGACATGTACCTGTGTAGTTATATGTCCTGGTAGTGTAAAACTCCTAAATTCGTTTTCACACTACTGTGAGGCCTGCTCCCTTCATAGGCTAACATTGGGGCTGCCCTCATACACTGTTGAAGTGGCAGCTGCTGATCTGAAAGGAGCAGGAAGGTCATATTTAGTATGGCCAGAATGGTAATACAAAATCCTGCTGACTGGTGAAGTCGGATTTAATATTACTATTCTAGAAATGCCACTTTTAGAAAGTGAGCATTTCTTTGCACTTAAATCCTTCTGTGCCTTACAATCCACGTCTGGCTGGGCTAGGTTGACAGCTCCTTGTGCATTCACTCAGACACACCCCAAACACAGGGTACTCAGCCTCACTTGCATACATCTGCATTTTGAATGGGTCTTCCTGGGCTGGGAGGGTGGAGGGCCTGCTCTCACACAAAGGACTGCCACACCCCCTACTGGGACCCTGGCAGACAGGATTGAACTGAAAGGGGACCTGGTGCACTTCTTAGCCACTCTTTGAAGTCTCCCCCACTTCAAAGGCACATTTGGGTATAAAACAGGGCCTCTGCCCTACCTCATCAGACACTTGCTGGAGAAGAAACCTGAACCAGAAACTACATCCTGTCAAGAAGAACTGCCTGGCTGCTCAAAGGACTCACCTGTCTGCTTTCTACAAAGGACTGCTGCCTTGCTGTTGCCCTGCTGCCTTGCTGAACTCTTGTCTGGCTGTGAAAGTGCTCTCCAAGGACTTGGATAGAGCTTGCCTCCTGTTCCTTGAAGTCTCAGGGCCAAAAAGACTTCTCTCTTTTACTTGGACGCTCCGTGCGCCGAAAATTTCGACGCACAGCTTGATTCGCGGCGAGAAAAACGCCGCACTCTGACGCTGATCGACGCGACGCTCTGGGGACGATCGAAGATCCGACGCACGGCCTCGCAAGGACAACGCCGCCCGACCTCTAGAAGAGAAATCGACGCGACGCCTGCCGTAAGATCGTAATTTCAACGCGCAGCCCCGCAGATCGAAGTCTAGAGGAGAAATCGACGCGACGCCTGCCGTGAGATCGTAATTTCGACGCGCAGCCCCGCAGACCGACGCGCAGCCGGAGAACAAGCAGGAAAATCCACGCACAGACCCGGGACATCTGGTAATCCCCGCGATCCACAGAAAGAGACTGTCCACGTGCCGGAAAACGACGCCGACTTCCCCGCGTGGAAAATAACGACGCAAGTCCGTGTGTGCTGGGGAGAAATCGACGCACACACCCTTTTTCCACGCACCTCTTCTCTTGTGGCCCTCTGAGGAGATTTTTCCACGCTAAACCAGGTACTTGTGCTTGAAAGAGACTTTGTTTCTATTCTAAAGACTTAAGACACTTTATATCACTTTTTAGTGATATCTCTACAATTTCCCATTGCAACTTTATTCTTTTTGACCTACAATTATCCTGATAAATATTATATATTTTCTAAACACTGTGTGGTGTATTTTTGTGGTGCTATATGGTGGTATTGTATGATTTATTGCACAAATACTTTACACATTGCCTTCTAAGTTAAGCCTGACTGCTCGTGCCAAGCTACCAGAGGGTGGGCACAGGATAATCTTGGATTGTGTGTGACTTACCCTGACTAGAGTGAGGGCTTTTGCTTGGACAGGGGGTAACCTGTCTGCCAACCAAAAACCCCATTTCTAACAAGTACTATGTAGGGGATCAAGCATACCAGGAGGAGGCATACATACCAAGCTCTTTGCTATCTGATCTCAGAGCAATGCTGTCTGATTACAGTAAGCATTTTCCACCTCAGGAACAGAGACAACAACAACCTCCTTCATCGCCCGTTTCAAGGGTTACCACTCCACGTCAGAGGCCAACCTCTTTGCCACTAGCGAATGTGGCCACGCCTGATATGACCATACCGCAGGACACTGATGTTTAGGAAGGTGATCAAAAAGAAGGGGAGCTCCTTGACACTCCGTCGGAGTGGGATGAATATATTATTCCTGCTTCCCCTTCTCCTTCTCAGCTGAAGGTGGATTCCCCTCCAGGTGACATCGGGGGGTTCCATAATCTCTTGGAGAGAGCGGCTAAACGGTTTGCTCTGCCAATGCTGTCCAGGGAAACAGATTGCTTCTTAAATTATTTTAAGGAGCCGTTCCAGAAATCTGTACGTTCCATACCATTAGTCAACTTCTTATGGGAAGATGGGTTGAAAGTCATGCACAACCCTGCTACCATCACGGCGGTGCTTCCCTGACTAGGCAAAAAGTACAAAGCACCAGAGGATGCCCCAGCATGTCTATCTAACTTGTCACCCTCATCCAGATTCAGTGGTTGCTCAGAAGTCACAGGGAAGGACCAAAAATCCCTCTGCTCCAATTTGAGCACCTCCGGACAAAGAGTGTAGACGGTTGGTCAATATTGGAAAGAGGTTCTCGTCAATGGCTAGCCTCGTTATAAGAGCGGCTAACTCCCTGGCGCTGTTAGCCAGATATGACAGACAACTATGAGCTGACATTGCCCCGAATATTGACCAGTTGCCGGAGGATGTTAAGACAGAGGCGAAGAAGACATTACATGAGGGAGAGAGTACGTCAGCGGAAATGATAGACTGTTCTATGGATATAGACACAACTGCGTTTCGTCAGCTTGCAGTTGCGGCAGTCTTTCGGAGGCAAGGCTGGTTAAAAGCTACATCCTTCCGTCCTGAGGTCCAGACTAAAGTTTTAGATCTTCCTTTCGATGGCCAGGCATTGTTTGGAAAACATATTGATGAGGCTGTGCAATCTATTAAATCTGACTCTGATACAGCAAAATCGTTGGGAACTCTCCAGTTTCAGAAACCTTCCTTTCTAGCCACGAGAGGACTTGGAATGCCTTCATATAGGGGAGGCTACCAGCAATACAGATACTCGACGTATCCTTCCTCCTCTCAACAGTTCCGTCAATACTACACACAAAGGCAACCACCACAGACGGCTTATGGCAGATCTGCCTCTAGGGGACGCTCAACTCGCCCTGCTAAAGACTCAGCTCACCGAGCCTGATACACCCAAGGCTCCGCCTGCATCCGACCCTCCTCCTCTAGTTCTAGGAAGAAAGATATCCCTCTTTTTCAAACCATGGCAAGTCATAACATCACACAAGTGGGTCTTACTATTAGTGAAACAGGGCCACACTTTAGAGTTTGTCCAAATGCCTCCTCCCAATCCTCCTCGCAGAACTTCATCGAAGTATCTAGAACAACTCAAAAGGGAGATCAACAAAATGCTCTTCAAAGGAGCAATAGAGAGTGTACCTCCATCACAGCGAGGAAGCGGTTTTTATTCCAGATTCTTTCTCATTTGCAAAAAGTGGAAGGGCTGGAGACCGATCCTCGACCTCAGAGAATTAAACGCCTACTTGAAAAAACAGTCCTTGCATATGATAAGCCTACAGGATGCCCTTCTGCGATTGTACCAGGGAGATTTTATGTCTACACTAGACCTAAAAGATGCATATTTCCACATCCCCATTCACCCAACCCACAGACAATACCTGAGATTCATGGAAGCCGGAAGCCATTTTAAATTTTGTGTCCTCCCTTTTGTCCTAAAGTCAGCTCCCAGGATATTTACTAAGTGCCTAGGCCAATTGCTGCCTTTCTCAGGAGAAGAAGACATCAGGTATTCCCATATCTAGGCGATTAGCTGATAAAGGCAAACACCTACGTAGGAGCGCGCAGGTCAACAAGAAAGTGCATTTCCTTACTCAACAGCTTAGGCCTGACCCTCAACATGGAGAAGTCCAAACCCCTACCATCACACAAAATCACCTTTTTAGGAGCAAAACTGGACACTCAATCCACCATGGCATGTCCCACTGTGCAGAGACAACAAAAGATGTTAGTTCCAGCAAAGTTGATTCAGAGAAGGGACTACATTTCAGTTCGCCTCTTCAAAACTTTACTGGGCATGATGTCATCATGCATACCTCTAGTTCCTCTCTGCAGGCACAAGATGCGGCCTCTGCAAGAGCAGCTCAATCTACAATGGCTCCAGATGTCAGGAAACTTCGAAGATCAGATAAATATAACCCCAGCAATAGTCAAAGCTCTGGTATGGTGATCTCAGAAACATCATCTGTCTGTCGGTCTATCGTTTCTCCATCGTCCAGCACTGTGGACTATCACCACAGACGCCTCCCTGGAATGTTGGGGAGCTGTTTTGCAAGATCTACGAGTAAGTGGTAAGTAGCCACTAGAGTTGAGGACAATGCACATCAATCTGCTGGAGCTCAAATAAGTTTATCTGGCTTTACAGGCTTTTCTCCCAAAGATTGCCGGATCAGAGGTGGTAATAAGAACAGACAACACCACTACGATGCATTACCTCAGCAAAAAGTGAGGCACAAGATCTCTTACCCTCTCCAGGGAAGCTCAAAGAATATGGAACTGAGCGTCGCAGCAAGGCATCAGGCTCACAGCGGTGCACCTTCCAGGTATACAGAACAAGATAGCGGACTCGCTCAGCAGGCAAAAGTCGATCTGTCACGAATGGGAACTAGACCAGTCCACAGTCGACCACATTTTTTCACAGTGGGGAACGCCCAAATTCGACCCATTCGCCAGTGGGTTGCACACCAAATGACAATACTTCGCAAGCTGGCATCACCAAAAGGGATCATGGGGGAATGAGTTTTCCATAGCTTGGTCAGGAATCTTTGCATACTCTTTTCCTCCAATACCATTGATCCCGAGAGTCCTGACAACGATGAAGAGAGAACTGTGCACTCTTAATATTAATAGCTCCGTACTGCCCTTGACAACATTGGTTTGCAGAGCTTCTTCTTCTGTCAGTGAAGCCTCACATCCCACTGAAACCAGCTTCGGACTTGCTGACAATGAACAGAGGGCAGATATTGTATCCGGATCCTCAGTTGATGCAATTATCAGCATGGCTCCTGAGCACAGGGAATTTGCACATTTAAATATTCCACAGGAGTGCAGAGACATTCTGTGCAAGGCCAGAACAGTTAGCACCAATAGGGCTTACTCTTGTAAGTGGAAAAGGTTTTGTTTGTGAGTCACCAACAGCAAATTGATCCTCTCTCCTCATCGCCGGCACAAATATTGCCTTATTTACTGCATTTAGTGCAATCAGGACTTGCACATTCCTCTATAAAGGTGCACCTGGCAGCAATTGCATCGTGCAGGCATTCAGACTCTTCACCTTTGTTATATTCCTCTAGATTGATGAAACGATTTCTGAACGGACTTTTCAGAGTCTTTCCTCCATTCAGACCTCCTCCTCCCTCATGGAATCTGAATATTGTTCTTGCGCAACTAATGAAGCACCCGTTTGAGCCGATTCATCGAGCTTCTCTGAAATTCCTCTCCTGTAAAGTTGCCTTACTTGTGGCCCTCAAATCATCCAGACGAGTCAGTGAGATACAAGCTTTTTCCATTCAAGAGCCGTCTTTACAGATCAAACAGGACAGACTAATCTTGTGCACTGACCCGCATTTTATCCCAAAGGTCCCTTCGGATTTTCATCTGAATGAGCCCTTAGTTTTCAAAACATTTTTTCCAGATCCGTCAACTCCTGCGGAGAGAGTTTTGCACTCTTTAGACATTAAAAGATGTGTTAAATTCTATTTGGACAGGACTACTGGAGTCATTATGACCTTGGGCCGCCCGCCAAGGTCTGACCGCTGGGCGGCCGCCAATGCGGCCGCACTCTGCCGCGGCCATCAGGAGATCCCCGCTGGGCCGGCGGGCAGAAACCTGGTTGGAACCGGCGGTGTTGCGGCCGTGTCGACGGGTGCAGTTGCACCCGTCGCGCTTTTCACTGTCTGCATATCAGACAGTGAAAAGCTGCATGGGGCAGTGGCAGGGGTCCCCTGCACTGCCCATGCCAGTGGCATGGGCAGTGCAGGGGCCCCCAGGGGCCCCGTGACTCCCCTTTCCGCCAGCCTTTTCATGGCAGTGCAAACCGCCATTAAAAGGCTGGCGGGAGGGGGACTCATAATCCCCTAGGCAGGGCTGCAAACACCGCTGCCCTGGAGGATTACTCCTGCCGGGACTAAAGTGCCGGTCCCAGCAGTGCAACCGCGGTGTAATACCAGGGACTTCACCGCCAGCCTCCTGGTGGTGAAATCCGCCAAAACAAGGATTGTAATGACCCCCAATATCTTTTTGCAGGTCCAATCAGCTGTTTGTGGCTTACAGTGCACCCAGGCGAGATCAACCGCTCTCCAAACAGAGCATAGCTAGGTGGATCTCCTCAGCAATTCAATTCTGCCATCAGGCAGCAGGCAAGCCA
The DNA here is from genome assembly GCF_031143425.1 of Pleurodeles waltl. Lineage (NCBI taxonomy): Eukaryota > Metazoa > Chordata > Amphibia > Caudata > Salamandridae > Pleurodeles > Pleurodeles waltl. The sequence continues at coordinate 102,669,712 of NC_090446.1, forward strand.
CTGCATTTATCTGTCTGTGTACATTCTACGCGGGCAGTTTCTTCCTCATAAGCGCTATTTGCTGGGGTACCGCTGCAAGACATTTGTAGAGCAGCTACGTGGAAAAGCTGCCATACGTTTACAAGACATTACTGCTTGGAAGCACTATCTCAAGGAGAGGTAGCGGTGGGTCAAGCAGTCCTCAGGAACCTGTTCCAGTGAAGGTGAGCCAACTCTTTCATCCCACCATCCTGATGTCAGGTATGCACATTGTTCATGACTAATAGTTTCGGATTCAGATCCAATCCTTACGGTGATTTGATTAAAAATGAAAAGGGGGGGGGGGGACAGACAGAATTTGATTTGAAAATTTTCTGTATATTAACATGTTTTCTGGGTGTATCTTGATTAGATGGCTAGAGTGTTTCAATGTGCACAGATACAGCTCGCTACTCTGATTCAAGCCTGTGAATCTATGAAAGTTCCAATACTGGAGTAAGAAAATTTGATACTTACCTGTAACTTTAGTTCTCCAGTATTGGAATCTTCCATAGATTCACATGCGACCCACCCGCCTCCCCGGAGAAGCTCACCTTCACCTCTCTTTCTTTTGTCATGTTACACACACTTGTGTTCTGAAAATCTGAGGTACTGGCGCTTCTCTCCAGAGGGTTCTAGAGGGTGGTGTCTTCTGATTGGTGGATGCTCAAGTTTGATCCTTTTTCTTAAAATTACTCTGATAGACTGTTAAATTAAGAAGCCTAGGGCCCTTAGGTTATATCTATGTCAACACTACTTAGTCAAATGTACCGGGGCTCCCATCTCGACGACGGGAAATGATTCAAGCATGTGAATCTATGAAAGATTCCAATACTGGAAAACTAAAGTTACAGGTAAGTAACTAATTTTCTTCTGAGGGGCAAGCAGGCATTTTGGTTGGCAGTGAGGAGTGGCTCTATACCCGCAGAGCTTCCCACTGAGAAAACAAAGTGGTGGCTGAAATAAGTGATTTATTCTCAGCTGATAGCAATCACTTTGGACTGCATTCCAGTCCACCTTTTTTTAGTCTTACACAGGAAACAACTCTTGGTCCTGAACCAGGAAAGTCTTTCTATCCCTAAATGCAATGCAACATCTTGTCAGGTTCCGAATCCAACCCTGACCAGCTTCACCTTCTTGAACCTCATACATGAGGTTCAGCTTGAGTCAGCCTAAGATGGACAGGGTAATTAGCAGTGTCTAAGATTAACTAAATGATTCCATGCCGATACAATCTCTAGCCTAGAATCCACCAATCTCCTCCCTGAGAGGACAGGTTGCTAAACACAGAAATAGAGGTGCTCACTATCAAGACCTCAACAATGGCAAAAGGGATCATGAGAAGTGAGAAAAAAGAACACAAAACGCCTGTTTCTACTGGATTTGGGGAGGTAGCTCTTGAGAGAGATTAGTATGCTAATCAGAGCAGAAAGGTGGAATCTTAAGGAAACAGAAGATAATTCATTAGGTGATAGTAATTCTCCAGTATTGGATCTTTCATAGATTCACATGCTTGAATCTTTCCCTGTCATCGAAGTGGGAGTCTCACGGTTCCATAGATAGCAGTAGAGAAAGAACTTACATAGAGGTCAGTGTTTAAGGCCTTAACTTTAACAGATTATTAACATAATTTAAAAAGAATCAAAGTCCAGCAAATCAGGCGACAGCACCCTTTGGTTCCTTTAGAACCTTCACCACAGAGGCTCCAGTCCCCCAGATTTTTTTACCATACGTCGTGTGATGGAAGTATCCCTGAGCTCTGCTCAGCTTGTTCGACAGTTTACAAATTTTTTAGAAGATTTCTCTTCAGGTCACTATTTATCTCTGCTTTTCCAGGCTCTATCTGCTCTACAATGTCAGACACAACCAAAAAAGGAATCTTCAGGCTATGTGGCACATGTGGTAAAAAGAGGTTACAGTCTGATGAGCCTCATAAAGAGGTTATCTATTTTCTTCACCTGGAGCATACATCTAAGGATTGCAAGGTATGTCACACCTTTTCTCAAAAGACTCCTAAGGACAGAAAAGGGAGGTTAATAATTTGGCTTCAGAAACTTGAAGCTAAGATTAACCCTCTTTCTATAGAAGATAGTGATAACTCCTCCAGGACTTAAAAATCCTACAAAAGGGATAGATCTCCTGAAACTGTACTCTTAGAATCAGCAATGAAGACACCTAAGAAGACCCATCATGGGTCTGCTGGGCAGTGTAAAAAATGTGAGGAGCGTCCACATACTTCAAAAAAGGAAAAATTCCCCTCAGAAAAGGTGCATTCAGAGCCTCCAACTCCTTTTTCAAATGAGCAGACAACCAAAGAGTTATGAGAATCACTACCGCCCATGACTAAATACTCAAAAGCTTACATCTGAGGCAATTACTCATACTGGTCGATGACACTGTCGATGGCCTCCTCATCGACGACAGTGTCCATGGTCACTGCCACCACTGTCATATCCACCTTCTCCTCTGCATTGTCTCCCATGCTGATTTTGTTGTCACCTCTGGCTTCTACAACCATCTTTACCTCTAAAATTGTCTTGGCACCGTAGACGAGGAAAGTCTTTATGAACATTGCCTAGACACCGTTGACTATAGTCAAGCCATCAACGACGGCACTGTCTACGAGACTGTTGACAACATCAACGACGACAGCGACAAGACCGTCTACGTCAACACTGTCGATGACGACCAGATAATTGTCAACGAGGGACCCACTGACAATGACACCATAGATGACGGCACCATTGACGAGGTACCCGTTGATGACACCATCGATGATGTCAACGACACTATTAAAAATGCCACTGACTGCACTGTCAATGACAATACCATTCTCACCACTGAACCCTCCATCTATTCTTAATGTTAAGAAAAAATCTCCTGCAAGAACAATCTTGCCTGTGCATACCTCACCCAGTAAGGTTCTGCCTTTTTCCTCCTTCAGATTTATTGGATGATGACGAGTCCGATGATGGGGGACCTTTTGGGGTTGCACATAGCCCTTCAAAACTCCATGTCAAGTGCCAAGAGAACGAGGATGATCAATATGATGAAGATCAGTTATACTCAAATCAACATCAGCATTGCGACAAAGTCTGTTCCATCTATGACGCACAGGAACCAGGACGTTCTCTCCAGATGCCATTGGATTTACTTAACAATCTCTAACATATGCTTCAGGACTATTACAAGAGGTTTTCTGATCCGGCAACCTCATCACCTCCGCCCCCACCTGGGGCTGCATCCACTGTATCTCAGCAAACTAGTATGCCCTTTGCCTGACCTCATACTCAGCCATTGCCATTAACTCCTCCACCCACACTGGTAGGTACTTCAGCAGAGTCTCCAAAGGATGACCATCGTTCCTTAGATGAGGACAGAGAAGAAGGGAAAATTAGCGACTCTACTTCCATGCTTAATGAGTGGGATGACTACTAAATCGCGACACCATCTTCACCTATGCCTTCACCAGTTCAGTGGTGGTTTTCATAATATTATGGAAAAATCCATTAAAAGGTTTCAGCTTTCCCTAACCACCAAGCAATGTGACTGTTTCTTATATGATTGAAGGAACCAACAAAACAATCCATAAGAGCTATCCCCATGGAGGATTTCATATGGGAAGAAGGACTAAAGGCAATGAAAGATCCATCTACGGTAGCAGCTGTGTTGCCCAGACTCAACAAGAAATGCAAAGCTCCAGATGATTCCCAAGCTTGTTTAGTTGGCCATCGCAAGTCAGATTCTGTCATAACACAGGCAGCCCAGCAACACACACAAAATTCATCAACCCTCATCACTGCACCTCCTGATAGAGAGGGGCACTGACTAGACAACATTGTCAAGCATTTTTCCACTGTGGCAGCCACTGCCGTTAGAGCAGCCAATTCCTTAGAGATACTAGGGTGTTATACAGGCAAGTGTGGCCTGACATTGCTCAATACCTAGACCTCCTGCCAGAAGATGCAAAGCTGGAAGCTAAGACAATTCTCCAGGAAGGCAAGAGAGAATCTGCAGAAACCATATACTGCACCATTGATGTCTCTTCTACAGGATTTTGACAACTAGCAGGAGCTGCAGTACTATGCAGGCAGGGATAGCTCAGGGTTACAACCTTCAGGCCTGAAGTCTTAAGCAAGATCCTGGACATGTCTAATAATGGTGAGAACCTCTCCAGCAAGAGGAAGAAGTTATTTCTCATTTCGAGGAGGCTGTCAACCTTTCAGACAATAGAAATCTTGTAAAGGCCAATATCATCCACAATACACACAGCACTATCGCCAGCCACCTACAGCGGCCTACAAGCAGCCTAAAAGGGGAAAACCATCCTCAAGAGCAGAGATTCTGCCAAAAAACAGAAATCTCTACATGGTGCTGGTTGCTTCCCCCGACAACCAACTTGGAGGCCGCATATCCCTTTTTCTTCCATAGTAGTCCAAAATAACTATGAACAGATGGATCCTGGATGTTATGGCTCGAGAGCACACCCTGGATGTTATGGCTCGAGAGCACACCCTGGAATGTTTCGCCAAAAGGGGCACCGCCCCCTCATCCATAAAAAAATTCTGTTTTAGATTTTGACCATGCTGGCAAAGGGTGGAATAGGAGAGGTTCCGAAGACTCAGAGGGGAGCTGCTTCCTTCTCCCATTTCTTCTTGGTACAGAAAAAAAACAGGAGTCTGGCACCCTATCTTAGATCTTTGGGAGCTCAACAAATGCCTAAGAAAACAGTCCTTTTGCATGGTCACTCTACAGGATATCCTCTGTCACGGGGATCATATGACATCCCTAGACCTCCAGGATGCATACTTCCACATCCCAGTTTACCAAAAGCACCGAAAATACCTGAGATTCAAAGTGCCGGCACCCACTATCAATTCAGAGTTCTCCCCTTTGGACTCAAACAGTTCCCTGTATATTCACCAAGTGTTTGGCTCTAGTGGCAGCTAATTTACGGCAGAAAGGAGTCCAGGTATTCACATACCTGGATGACTTGTTGATAAAGGTGGCCACATCTCAACAAGCCACAAATCATACTTCCCTTTGCCTCTCACTTTTCAAGTCACTGGGTCTCAGTCAACATACAAAAAATCTTGTTTCTCTCCCCAACAACTTTGACTTTCCTATGATCTGTTCTGGACACCATTCAAAACAAAGCATTTGCATCCCAAGACCTCCAAAACAGAATACAGCAACTGGCTCAACGGCTCAGCTCAAGAAAGTTTGTTTCTGTGAGATTCTTCAAGTCACTCCTGAGGAAGCTGTCCTCTTATATTCCTCTGATACCCAATTGCCATCTTCACATGCATGCTCTACTGGAGAAGCTGGACGAGCAGTGGGAACAGGTGAAAAGGGCCTTTGACGATATCATTCTTATTACTTCAACCATGATGAAGTTGATGAAATGGTGGGCTCAGACTGGCAACATCAGCCAACTTCTCATGTTCCTCCTCCAGTTATCAGACTGTATAATTACAACAGGTGCACATTTAGAGGGTTGAGGCACTCACCTTCAGGACCTCACCATCAGCAGGAAATGGAACAGCGTAGAAAAGGAGATGCACATCAACGTGTTGGAGCTCAGGGCTATAGCACTAGCCTTAACATCTTTCCTCCTCAGGTTAACATGCTCATCAGTGCTCATCTGCACTGAAAACACCACCAGCATGTATCACGTAAAAAACAGGGAGGAACAAGGTCATCAGCTCAATTGCAACAAGCACAACAAATGTGGCAGTAGGCCCTGCACAACAACGTAACTTTAAAGGCAGAGCACATGACCAGAGAAGTAATGTATTAGCAGACACATTCAGCAGGACAACCACCAGCTGCCATGAGTGAGAGCTCGATCAACAGACGTTGGACACCATCTTTGGGATAAACCAAACTTTGACCTGTTTGCGACCAAGAACAATCAGAAATGCCAGTACTTGGCAAGCTGGCATCATCAACCAGGGCCGTGGGGGAATTGTTTTCGATAAGATGGTCGAAAATCTTTTCATACACTTTTTGCCCAATCCCATTGATTGCCAGGATCCTCAGCAAGCTAAAGAGAGAACCTTGTTGGATAGGATACTCCTCATTACTCCCAGGTGGCCCAGGCAGTTCTGTTTCACAGAACCCTCCTCTTCTCAGAACAGCACCACATACAATTAACACCGAAACCAACTTTACTTACGATGAACACCGGCTAGGTGTACCAACATTGATACACTTGTTGTCCTGGCTCCTGAATTCCTTGAATTTGCTCAGTTAGACATCCCGGAGGACTGCAGAGCAATCCTCTCCAGAGCTAGAGATGATTCTATTAATAAGACATACAAGCTCAAGTGGAAACATTTCTGTCTCTTGTGTCAAGACAAGGGCATTCATCCCATTACTTCGGCCCTGGAGCAGATTTTACCATAACTTCTTCAACTTGCTAAGTCTGGACTAACTCACTTATCCATCATAGTACACCTGACAGTGATATCTTGATTCTATAGGTCAAGTCAAATATACCCCCTTTATGGCCAGTTTGGGTAATCAAATAAATCCTCAAATGACTCTTCAGGGTTTTTCCTCTTGTAAGGGAATCTCCCCCTGCTTGGCATCTGTATGTTGTACTAAGCCAGTTAATCAAAGCTCAGTTTGAGCCAGTCCATAAAACGGACTTGAAATGTTTCACATGGAAGACAGCAGTACTCCTGGAATTGACATCTGCAAGACGTGTAAGTAACATCCAGGCTCTCACGATCACAGAACCATTCTTGCAATTTACCCAAAACAGTGTAATTCTACGAACTAACCAAAGGGTCATACCCAAAGTACAGTCAGACTTCCACCTGAACGAACTAAGGACATTTTTTTCCCAATACATAGGCTTCAGCGGGGAGATGTTTACATACGTTTGATGTAAAGTAATGTCTTAAATTCTATTTAATATAGCACAAAACAATTGCGTCATTCTATCTGGTAGCCTGTGATACACCACAGAGAGGTTTCCCAGGTATCGAAACAGGCCAAAGCCAGATAGAGCGCCACAACCAGCCAGTTCTTTCACAGTCAAGCAAGAAAGCCTTTGTCGCGCAATGTGAAGGTGCATTCTACTAGAACTGTTTCCACCACTACACGTCTTTTCGCTGGTGTGCCTATCCAACAAATCTTCCGGGCAGTAACATGGTCCAGTAGGCACACCTTTATGCAACATTACTGCCTCAAATCCTCTGACAAGAGTGATGCAGCGGTTGGACAAGCAGTGCTACACCATCTATTCCAATAAAGTGAGCCACTTCTAACTTATTCTTTCCCACCATCCCTTATAACATTGTAATGCTCATATTTGCAAACGCTAACTGCTAACTATTCTGATTCATGCATGTGAATCTATGGAAGATTCAATACTGGCGAAGAAAATAAATGACTTACTGTAAATGTAGCTCTCTATTATTAGCATCTTTCATAGATTCACATGCAACTCACCCACCTCCCCATAAAGACTCCCCTTATTGCTACACTAAGGGCCAGATGTAAGTAGCCTTTTGCGCCTCGCAAACGTAGAAAAACGCCGTTTGCGAGGCGCAAAAGGCCTCACGTGATGCAGAAACACATTTTGCGAGTCGGTACTGACTCGCAAAATGTGTTTCCGGCTCGCAAATAGGAAGGGGTGTGCCCTTCCTATTTGCGACCGCATTGCGATGTAGAGTTGATTTGTGACCGCGAAAGCGGTCGCAAATCAACTCGCAGTTACCATCCACTTGAAGTGGATGGTAACTCATTCGCAAACAGGAAGGGGTCCCCATGGGACCCCTTCCCCTTTGTGAATGCAAGCAAAAATATTTTTTCAGAGCAGCCAGTGGTCCTATGGACCACTGCCTACTCTGAAAAAAACCGAAACTAAAAGGTTTTGGTATTTTTTCTATTTGCAGCTCGTTTTCCTTTAAGGAAAACGGGCTGCAAAAAGAAAAAAAAAAACTGCTTTATTCAAAAGCAGTCACGGACATGGTGGTCTGCTGTCTCCAGCAGGCCACCATCCCCGTGAGTGCCTAGACTCGCTATGGGGTCGCAAACTGCGACCCACCTCATAAATATTTATGAAGTGGGTCTTTGCGACCCCATAGCGAGTAGCAGAAGGTGTCTGAGACACCTTTCTGCATTCCCTTTTGCGAGTTGCAAATTGTGAGTCGCTGGGACTCGCAATTTGCAACTCGCAAAAGGGAATCTTCCTACATCAGGCCCTATATTTGTATCTCACTTGTGCTAGAAAATTTGAGGAAGTGGAGCATCTCTGGTAAGGGTTCCAAAGAATGCGGTTGCCTGGTTGACTGATAAATGATGTTAATATGCTGTTAAAGAGATAGCCTTTAACATTGACCTCTATGATAGTTCTTTCTCTATTTCTATCTATGGTACCGTGGGACTCCCACTTCGATAACGGGGAATGATTCAAGCATGTGAATCTATGACAGATGCCATTTCTGCAGAACTACAGTTACAGGTAAGTAACTTGTTTTCCTACATCTGAACACAACACTCTGAAATGCACACAATACTTTGAAATGTATTCAACTTCCCCATGCTCCAGATAACTGGGCATTGACAAACCTGGACAGTACAAGGAGATCTTCTCTGATCTCAGGACCACAAAAGGCGGCAGTGTCAATAAGCCAATAGAAATGCTGCTTGACAAATGGGCATCAAGTACAAAGAAAGTCCAATTATTTGACAGATGAAGCCGGAAGGGAAAAACAACAAGGGTGTGGGAGTGTTAACAGGGAACGAACTGAGCAGAGTGGGAAACTTACAACACATCAAGTTGCATGCAAGGCACAGACAAGTTCTTGCTAATGCTACTTAACATACCTGGAATTACTTGCCCAAACCAGTGGCCTAGAATGTCATCCCTGATTGGTTCTTTGTTTTGGGCAAGTTTGTCAGTCTCTGCTTGTCAGCCCAAGCCCCCACAGGCTTGTCTACCTTCTTCAAACTTGCCTCCTTGTGTAGTGCATTCGTGTTTTTGCCTTCTGGCAAACGTTGAAGGCCCTAGTCAGGCTTCTCTTGACTTTCCATACAGCACTTTTTTGTTTTCATCAGTTAAAAATAAGGATAATGCCAGATAGGGAGAAATCCTCAGTCGGTCTTTAAGCCATAACATTTGGTTTTGTATGCAGACAAAGAAAGTCACTGTTGCTAGTAATATTATTTTTAATGGATACCCACTCCAGCAGGATTGTTAAGTGAATCAGTTCCCAGGCGACACTTTCAATGGAGCTTCCAGACACTGCTCACGGCCTCGGATAGCATCACCAAGTGTTGTTGATGGTACATCTTTATTACAACGTTTGGGATCCAGTCTGTTTCCTGGGAAGTGGTACACTTAAGAAATATGCAGAAGTTATCATATTGTTTAGAAAGAACATTAGAAAAGGTAAGTAACATTTTTTTTACCTCTCTCAATTAGTGATTGATGTGTTAGCTAGTAATCTTGTTTTCACCATTATAATTCTTAGCTCCCTTTGAATCACAACAATAGTCTGTATGGTGGTTTAGGGAAAACACAAAGAGACCTTGAAAAAACATTTGCTCAAGGGTTTCACTCTGTGGTTCCCTTGGTAAAAGGGTCCATGTGTCAGGTGCCAGACAGTTGTTAAACCTGTTGCCAGTGAAAGCTAGGATAAAATGTAAACGCATGTCGTGTTTTAAAAGCCTTAATTACTCCTCCCTAATGTGTTTGCAAGACAATTTCAGAACTACTACTTCTCTAGCATTGGGTCTTTCATATATTCACTTGCTTGAATCATTCCCCATTGTCAGGCTTGAAACCCTGGTAATCGTAAAGAGCAATAAACAGTGTTAAACTGGTCAAAAGGATCATCAAGAGACTTCGTTTAGTAGTACATACACCTAATTTGGAGCAACCTAAACTTCAGCCAATAAGGTTGGAGTGCCAGCTCCCCTACTTCACCTAGAGGCCACCATAGCTCACATTTGTACCAAACATCATGTGTAAGGGAGTCCCCAGACAGAGGTCTTCTCTAAACCTTAAGTGACTTTACCCTGACAGGGCTTCTTTTTTAAACTGAGACTGAATCAGCACTACATTCAGCAATAAGCATACTGTTAGTTGTTTTCAGGGAAAATGGGCCATTTTACAGAGTCTGTGAGTGTACGTTTCAGCTACTAACTGTCACCATGGCTGACAGAGAAAAAAAAATTGTTTTTCAAGGCCTATCCCACTTGTGGTCAGAAGAACGTCTATACTGATGACCCACATGAGAACATTGCCTTTACCTAAGGCACAAGCCTTCACTCTATGGCATTTGTCGCAAATGCCCGAGAGGACAGAGAGACGAGATTGGCACTCTATTTGTTAAAGAAGAAAAAATACCCTGCTGCCAAGGGAGATGCCCCCTCTTCAGGAGATGATTCAGTGAAAACAAAGGTGGCTCTAAAATGAAAGCATGTGAACGTCCCTGAGCTGGACTTACGACCTAAAACGCTGGCACACATCTACTCACATGAAAGGACTGGCGTTTTCTCTGACAAACGCTCCAAACATGAAGAACACAATCCTACACACAAATCAAGTTATCTGGACCTTCAGACTGACTTACAATCTCCACTGGTGACTTCGTAGTCATCAGCGTTGAATAAAAATTCACCATCAATGCTGTTGTTGATGACAGTTAATGGCTGACATCGATACCAACGACAACATCAGCGATGATGACAGCTCCTTCAACTTTGAGATCATCATTAAAAACAACAAGAATGTCCATGCTAAAGGCATGGACTCCCGATGACAACTCCTTCGACATCAATGCCATCGACAACATTTTTTTTTCATACCACTAACTTTTTCACTTGTTCAATTGATGGCGAGCCTCCCTCCTGAAATTCTGGATTCTGATTTGGAAGGTGATGCAGTGACTATGATGCCTCAGAGACTACTTACAGCCTCATTCAGCTAGTTACGAGTTACATTGATAGAGTGAAAATAATGTCACTGCTCACAAATAGGACATAATGCAGACATGGAAAATAATCTTTTGTCTATTCATCTGCAGCGCTGCAGAGAGCCCAGTACACTCCAGACCAGCAACTCTGCCGAATGAAACATGCACACAACATATATTTGTTAAAGACACCATTGGTTATAATTGTAACAGATGAGTCAGGAAACAAAAATATCAGTGTCAGAAAGATTTGGTGGTTAGTGGTACATGAACACATAAGCATTTCTCAGCAATAGAACAACATGCAGACAGATCAACTAATGAACAGGAATATGTAAAACTTGGCTGGCACAGAATAAATAAGAACTGCATGAAACATAGAATTTACACTTTCTCAAGAAGCCAGAATTTGAGGAGAATGCCTTAGACGAGGACACCATTGACCATGATTATGATGACCAACAATAGGACTTTTGTGCTACATCATCCTCGTCAGCCCTATAACCGCCCTCATGGTTACTCAGAATCTGAGATATGACAGGTGCCTGAGGTGTTTCTAACCCCAGTGCATCAGCTATCAGGCATTTTTTCCTCAGCAACCTGCAGTGCAGCCCTTCTCCACCCCTCCATCGCTGCCGCTTCCAATGCCACCTTCACTTCTTATGCCTCTCAAAGACGAACTCCTAAATACTGTAATGCCAAAACGAATGCCATCAACTCCAGAGGATAATGGAGACGAAGATTCTTATGAAGTACACTATTTGAACATGGAGGAAGAGTGCGAATTACTTCATGATGAAGGTACCCCACCCAACCACATTCTCTTCCAGGTGACACAGCGGTTTCCATGCACTGATAAAGAAAGCAACTAAAAAATGTAACTTGCCAATAACCTATGTGGAACAGCAATGCTGTCTTCAGGATTTTAAGGAGCATCCATGTAAAATTATAAAATCAATTCCTGTACTAGATTGTATCTGGCAAGAAGGTCTGAAGTTTACCAAAATGTCAGCCACAGTACCAGCAGTGGTGCCTCAATTAAAGAGTAAATCCAAGGCTCCTGACATGGCCCCAGCCTGTCTCAGCAACCATTATAAATCAGACTCCTTCATAGACTGATTATCTGCAAAGATTGAGAAAACCTTGAAACTCCTTTCTCTGCTCCACTGGGTACGGATGGGAGACGCATTACCAATTTGGCCCGTAGAATTGATTCTATTGCGGTTATGTCAGTAAAAACTGCAAATCCGGTAGCAGTTCAATTCCGCTATGACTGCCAGATGTTGCATGACATGTCACCACTATTTGACCTCTTATGGGAGGATGGGAGGGACATTGCTAATGCAATATTCACGATAGACTGAGATCAGGCTACACAGTTTTCAGGAGTCAGCTTCAGGATGTCATGAATGGCAAGGAGAAGTTTTTTTTACCTACCCCCTTGCCCTTCTCTCGCTTAAGGGACTTCTCGAAAGATAGATCTAAATAGCATAGAAGGAAGAAAAGAAATGCCATTCCTTTTTGATATCAAGACTCTCGGCATTGGGAACAGGTACTTTGACAACACAGTCCCTGTCAAAACATGGTACATTCATAATGCCCCAGTTCACATTAAAAAAGGTATAGTAAATCGGCATCAAGGTCACCTCCTTCAACATTGGTGTCAAATTCATCAACAATGACACCAAGAAGACCATCTCCCTTAACGTGCAACAAGACCATCTTCTGCTTCTCCTTCTCAGAGGCCTTCAGTGGATTGGCTCCATCACCTTAAAAGAAGAATTCCATGTTCATCAGACTCCGAATACTCCAGGGTGTACTCACCCACCAGAAAAGTAACATTTGTGGTCAGTCAGTCACCTACACCAACACCACGAAGGTCTGTCTCATTATGTTTCTCTCTTGGAACTCCTGCCATTCCTATGATTTTAAGATCACTTCAGTGATCAAGATCACCAGTGGTCCGTAAGACTGCTCCTGAGGAGACCACTGCAAAAAAGTTGATGACTTGATAGATCTAGATCTCGAAAAAGTTCCTCCAAGGTGCCATAGTTGCCGTAGAGAAAGGTCAGGTTCCATCAGCACCTCGAGGAAATGTGCCCTTTCCTTCACGTTCATGTTACATTTCAAACCTCTCCTCCATAAGGGACTACTCACCGACTTTATTGGACGTGTCTCCAGTAAGAACATCTCCTGTTAACATCAATACCTTCAGTGAGGTATTAGTAAGGGATAAGCTAATTTCAACATTTATATGCTAACGTCTGCCACCACAGATTGATTAGGGATTTTTGAAATTCTACATCAATAGGGCATCATCTAGACCCCTTTTGCCCTTTGCTCTTAGGCTTTTAGAACCAGCAACAAAATAACCAGGTTCTGTAAGATTTGCTCCTACCTGGGTGGTAAAAAAATATATAATGTGCCAAACAAGAACCCTTTGTTTCTCATATCTGATCCACCGCTGGACTCTGTCATTGTGTTTGCAATGAAGAAATGTCAACTGTTGCACCTTCCTGCTCTGTTCTCCTTCCAGATAAAGACAGCAAACGGATGGATTCAGTTAGAACATAAATCTGAGGCAGAGCTGCCACAAGCATGAAACGAGCAAGTGCCACATCTGTGCTATGCTGCTCTAAAAGATCCCACTGAGAACCTTTACAGAGGCTTACAAAAAAAGCTACCAAGAGAAGACAGCCATGAATTTCAAAAATCTGTCAAGAGGGAGTGCTGTTGTCCAGCCAGGTTATAAGCAGAATAGCAGTTTCCTAAGACTTAACTGCTAATGGGTATCGCCATAGAATTTGTCTTAAATGCAATGTCTGGCTGAAGCATACAGTGTTAAAACTAGAACCCCTACAGAGAATTCTTAATGTTCCGTTTCAGGCAATTCACTTTTTGCCTCTCATGGAGATGATATGACTAGAATAACAACGAAATGGACACTTTAATGCAACAGGTCTCAATAAGAGGAAGGAATTCAAGAGACGCTATCAGTATTCTTATACTAGGTGTTTCCCACAGAGAGTTTGAAGTCTCTCAGTAACAACCACCACACCAGCAACATCAATAACAGGAACCTTTGCGTGAGAGAAGACCTTTGAAAGGTAGAGGAAGCCAAAAGACATCAACCACCTCTGGGAAGCCTCCACAAAAACAATGAGACCTTACATTCCTCCTCTCCATTAGTCACTTGTGTGGAGGGAAGTATCTACAAGAGTGGCAGACTATAACAAAAGTCTAATTGGTCTTGAATATTGTTCAGAATGGATGCTCAAAGAACTTCAAGTCTCCTCCACCTACTGTACCATAAGCAAAATCTTTCCAACATCATCAAGACTTGCTTCGAGAAGAAATAAACATCTTACTTAAAAAGAATGAGGTGAGGGAAGTTCGTTCTTACGAAAAAAGGAACAGCAATTAATGTCTGTTACTTTCTTGTTCAAAAGAAAGGATCAAAGTGAGAATTTAGACACATTCTCTTTCTAAGACTAACAAACAAATTTAAAAACAAAGTAAGGTTCAGAATGTTGGCATTGCACCAGACCTAGCCACAGTTACATCAGGGGGGAGTGGAAGTGTGCAACAGATTTACAAGATGCGTATTTCCAAATTCCAATCATAAAGAATCACAGATTAGACACCATTGTCACAAAAGTGTATCCTTAGAAGGAGATACTCAAATCTATCCAATAGAAATGTTGCTGTCTGAAGCAAACACTAATTCCAACTGCTCAACAATTTTTTTTCATAAGTTGGGTCAGTGGTATCATGCATCTTTCTAAATCCAAAGCTAGACTCAATAGGAAACTATTACAGCAATACCTAAAAGACCAATGGAACCAGAAATCTGGACGCTGCGAGAACAAGTTAATCTTATCCCAGGAAGGACTCCAGTCATTCCCTTGGTGGTGTCAAGAACCCAACCTCCTGAAGAGAGTTTCTTTTCATCAGGAGATTCCGTCGCAGACCATAGTGACACATGCATCACTACTGGAATAGGGTGCTCACATAGACCATCTGAGATACAGGGAATATGATCAGAAAAGGAGAAGTTCTACCATATCCACCGGTTGGAGTTAAGAGCTGTCAGCTTAGTTCTGAACTCATTCTTCCCATCATTCATGAAGAGTGCCATTCTTGTTCAGCTGGACAGTACAATCTTAACATATTTTCTAAACATGCTGGGGGCACACACTCAAGACCATTGTCCCTGGAAGATCAAACCATGTGGAAATGGCTTTTGGTGAGAGGTCTGACTATTACAACAATTCACCAACAGGGAATTTAAAATGCACAAGCAGATACTCTCAGCTAATACAAAAAAAGGCAACTAGAGCATCAACGGAGAAGTGCAGATTGGATCTTCAAAGAATAGGGCTATCCACAAATAGACCTATTTGCAGAAGTAAACAACAAAAATAAGCCCAGACTTCGCTTCAGTACATTACCAATCATTGTCAGTGAGGAATGCCCTTTTGATCAACTGATCAGGGACGTTTCTGTACGTTTTTACACCCATCTCATTAATTCCAAAAGTGTAGACCTTTCTGTGACATTCCAGACAAAGAATGATTCTTGTAGTTCCAGAATGGCCACGGTGGTGGTGTTTCACAGATCTTCTTCACTTATCAGTGAGGCTACACATGAAGTTGCCATGCAAACTGGATCTTTTCTACTAATTTAGGGGCCATATCTTACACCCCAACCTACCATTGTTAAAGTTAGTGGTTTGGTTCCTGAGTTTTTGCAGTATGAACATTTAGGTCTTCTTCAGCACATTAGACATTTTGAAGGAGGCAAAGGCACCTTCCACTAGACCATCATATGCATTTAAGTGGAAGAAATTATGCATTTGGTGTACACAGAATAACTGTTTCCTCTTTAGCTACTCAGAATAGGTGGTTATTGCATATCTTTTACATCTGGCACGATCTGGCCATTCCTTTACATGTGTAAAGGTAAATGTTGCTGTGATTACTGCATATAGGATTTTTTCACTAACCTCTTTTTTTTTTTTAAATACCAGTAATAAAGGACTTCTAGAAGATAACAAGGTGTTTCCTCCCATTCGGTCCCCTTCTTCACCATGGGAGTTGAATATTGTGCTTTCAGTGCTTATTGGCCCATCCTTTGAATCTATACTCAAGGTCACTCTGCAGCGTTTATCATGAAAGATAGCAGTGAAATCCAGGCCCTATTCACACACGCCTTTTACAGTTTTTCATTTTTTCCAAGGGTAGTGTCGAATTTTATTGTGAATCAAACCATTTCCTTGCCATCCTACTTCCTGACCCCTTCAAATCCTGCCCAAAGGGCTCTTCGCTTAGTGGATGTCAAAGGGGTTCTAACATTTTATCTAGAAATCAAAAAAGATCAGGCAACCTCTCCATCTGTTGGTAAACTTTCGCCCAGTAAGGAGTGGTCTTGCCACATCAAAGCATCCCATTTTTAGATGGAAATCTGTTTGCATCACATTTATTTACCAGTTATCGAAAACACCCCTAAATGGTAAGCATAAGGTACTTTCAATTAGGGGAAAAGCAGCCACAGTGACTCTATTGAGGTTAGTGCCCATTTCAGAGCTTTGTAAATCTGCTATGTGGATATCAATACATAGCTTTCCCAGACATTATGGTTTGGATTCAGATGTGAGAGCTGATGCTCAAGTGGGCCAGGCCTCTTTGAAGAAACGTTTCGGTTGATACTGAGAGCGGTTTTGCTTTTTCTTCTTGTCTATGGAAATCATTGGAATGAGCTTGCTATTCTATTCAGTGCATATGACTATTAATGAGGATCCCTGGAAGAGAAGGAAGCATTTCTTACCTCTTATCCTTGTTTTCCTACAGGGAAATCCTCAGGAAAATTACTAGCAACCTTCTCTCCTCCCTGGACAAGAGGTTAAAATCGAGTTTCTTATCTTCGCCTTGGATCATATTATCCTGGCAAAAATTAAGTGAACTGTCACCTCTGGGGCATGATGGGACACTGGAGGAAGGGTGAGGTCCTTAAAAGCACAGTGCCAGTTTTAATGCTTTGCTTGTGCAGCCTACCTGTTTGCATTGACCTGAGTACCCTTCAATTTTTGTCTTTCAGAAGACGTTTGTGACTGATATTTCTAGTCCCGTTAGATGTCGTGACTATTTGACTATAATTGGTGATATTTTTAAAATGAAAAAGATAAATGAAATGTGTCCATTTCTAGCCTTCTTTAGGCTGCAAAAGCTGTTCTTTTTATGTCTATAAAAACTTGCAAAGTGCTTCTCCGGAACCCTGCACATAGGCTGGACAATCAGGTGCTTATGGCTGATGACGATAACCCCAGGAGAGAAGTAGGATTACAGGTAAGAAACTTTTCCTTACTTCTCAGAAAAATATCAGAAACAGAAGTCTAGGTACTGACTATCTCATAGTTTCCAGGAGACAGGGCATCACATTGTTTTCTGTTTTGCATGTAGGAAGTATTCCAGGACCCATTGCCTTTGGTTCCTTGATTGACGTCTCTTGCTTACTGTGGCAGCATCAATGTGGGGAACAAGGCTCCTGCTACATTTATGAAAACTCAGCTATGAGTTACTACACACTGATTGTGGGACTTGCTTACAAGGTAAGTTATGATGAGTGCTGCTGTTTCTTTTGGTTATTGCTTCTGCCAAGCTCTCCTTTGAAGAACATGACTGGTGGTGGTTTAAAGGGAGCAAAAAAGGCCAAGGAGAGAGAGAGAGGAGGAAGAATGTGTGAGAGGGTGAAAAAAGGCAAAAGAAGAAAAGTAGGAGTGGAACAAAGGAGCTGCAGAACACAGAGAAAAGCAAATAAGTGAGAGGTTAAAAAGTATGAAAGACAAATAAGTGGATGAAGACTTGAGAGGGGATTAAGAAAAGAGCAGAAATAGCCCAGGGAAAGGGACAAATGAGAGAGTAGGGGCTGAAGGATAGAGAAGACGATGAGGAAAGAGGAAAGAAGGAGCGAGTGGTAGAAAGGAAAAAGGAGAGGGACATGGATGAAGGAAGCAGCAAAGACTGTTATAAAAGAGGATATAGGGAATAAGAAGAGGAGATTGGGGTCGAGTGCCGTTAACAGAGATGATATCTAGAATAAAAAAAAGGTGTAACAAATGGGAGGAAAGTTGGATAAAAGAGCGAAGGAAAGTGGCAGAAGATGATTTGGCAAAATATGATCATGGGAAAGTATTATAGCAGAAAATAATCAGAGAGTTAGGGTCAAAACCGTCAACCACCAAGCGGTGGATGTTTGTAATAGGACAAATATTGCATAAGAACATCATTCATTTTCATAGAGTTTCAAGAGTCCTATTACAAATATAGTTGGGAGGAGTTTGCTTCTGTGCATTCTATTCGTGGAAGAGTGCTGCAGAAGTAGTGGCCCGTATACAATAGGTAGAGAGGAAATCATTTACTGGCAGACTCCCTTATGGTGCACCTCCCGCTGAAGGAAGGCCACATGATTTTTACTTTGCCTCCAGAAATTTGATGAATGCTGTGGCTAAATATGTTTTTGCCTTGGTCATTTACTCTGAGGTCAGTAAATGCTGCCAAATCTGGTCCACTACCCATGCTTATTGTGGTAATTAATAGAGAAGATGCCTCTTATGTACTAGTTTGTCATTTGCCTGATGACCAGGCTGTATTGATGGTATAGGCTCATCCAAGCACATTGTAGCAGCTGGTCTTGAATGTGTTGATACTCTTGCTAGTGAGGTGGCTAAATGTCTAAACATCTTGAAGGGCAATGTTTTTAATTGACAATGCTGACCATGCATTGGAAAAATGTAATGAATACTGGAAAATAGTCTAATCTTTGGGATTGTCTGCCACTCTTAAGTCATTTTATACTGCTCCTCAGCGGTGTAGGTCAATTTCTCAGACGTTGCATTCCCCTGGATTAAGCATAGATCAATCCTTTGTGAGCCAGTCCCTGAATAGAAATACTTCTCACGACAGGACAGATCTTGTGGTCTGTAAAATATACATCCAAACTGAGATTGCTTGGGGATGTTTTCTGCATTTTGTTTCACCTACTTTTCTTGATTTGGAGGTTCTTTTCAAATGGATTCTCTCTGATGTTCTTACAATGTATAATTGCTCAGTGAGCATGCAAGGTTCCAGAATACAATTTTAACCAGCAGGTATAAATGTAAACAAAATATTAGTATAAAACAGTATAACACAATGAAAACTGACCATACATTTTGGAGGCTGTACAATCCCATCTTACCTATTAGCCATCCATTTAGGCAGTTATCTTTTGTCACCCAAAGAGAAAGTTCCAAACAATTTTCTTCCATTTTAAAGGCTACATTTCAGCTAATAAAGCAACTCAGTTGTTTTTTTGTTTCACTCAGTGTCTTCAGGCACTGTCTCGCTTTTGTATCCTGTTCTCCTTGAAAGAATATGTTTGTTCCTTTTCCTGGAGCTGTTTTCCCCTTTAGTTACCATATCTCCTAACAGTCAAGCTTGAGTAGTCGAGGAAAGATAACAACATTGTATCTGTGCTCTGTCATGCTGATTCTCACACCAGCAATCGTTGTGACATCTGTTGAGCAAGGCATAGAGGAGGCTGATATGTGAAGTGTGCATCTTAGGTTCCAAAAGAAATGAGATTTCTTAGATTTCACTAAGAGCGTGTTTATTTTCTCTGTGCCAACTTCTGCCATTTGTGGTCGGCTTCTGAAGTTGAACTGTCGCTTAGGCTCTCATTATCCTAAAGAGACTACTGGATTTGGGCAGCCGAATCACTTGCACTGTGAGGGACTGGGTCTGAACCCACTACAGGTGACACCTGTTCGCCTAATCCAGGTGTTGTTCCGGCCAACTAGCAGTGCCTCATCTCCACCCTAGAGCAGGGATGATTGGGCAACCAAGCGCATGACACAATTGACTCCTCAGGGAAATCATGGTCACTCAGATCTCATCCGTTTCTCTCAGTTACATTAGTCTCACATATACAATGACAATCACAGGCAGGTTAGATAATAAAGTGTGTACTGCAATAACTAGGATGATGAAGCATGACAGGATTCAAATTATCACATGGAGAGTAAAACATCAAAAAAACGCTACCATATTGTCACTAGAATCATGAAAAAAATAGCTCCTACCTAGGCTAAGTTAAACCACAGCATGTTAAACTCTAGTTCTGCCATTCAGGTTCCCCTGGGAAGACATCATCCCTCATACCTGAGCAAGAGGCCTCTAGTCTACATAGGCAGCTGCAGCGAAGCATTCAGCATACAGTCGTGGTCATCTGGCTGGAATTTCCCTCCAACATACATGGGTCAAAGTAGTGTTTTTATAGTGCAACAGCTGATTTTCCAAGAAAGGATCCCTACGTAAGAGTGTGTAGGTTTCTATGAACACTAGAGACAAAGCATTACCACGTTTGCCGGCAACCTATCGTACTGCAACCTTGAGAAAAGCACAGAGTGAAAGAAATTTCTTGTTCAAGAACGCAGTGCTGGCCTAGGCAATGAACTGCTAGATAGAGGAAATAAAACAAGACCGCAAATGCGGCTATTGTTAAAATAATAAACAAAGGTGAATAAAATATATCTAGGTTAAAGTGCACAGCGGCAGGCCTAGTTCGCTAAAATAACGTGTATGAAGCTATAACTAAAATGGCTACACAACAGATCGTAGCAGCCACACCCATTCACATTAAGGTACTAGCATTGTCAGCATCATGAAGACTTTCAAAGTCAAGGGGTTCGACTTTGAAACAAATGCATAATTCATTGTTAAGGGAGGCAGAGTACAGAAGTGACACTGTAACTTAATTCTGTGTCAAGCTATAATCTGAAACTGAAATTGTCTCTCCGACATACGATCTCTCCTTCTTTGAAGATTAGCTCAATTCCTCCTTTGAAGATTAAACTGGTGTAGTAAGCTGGCTCTGTATATACTAGCTCAAAGTGAGAGACAGTGTGCACAGAGTCCAGGGGTTCCCCAAGAGGCTTGACAGAGGCAATGATAGATAATACTAATGCTCTATTTGTGGTAGTGTGGTCAAGCAGTTAGGCTTATCAGAGGGTAGTGTTAAGCATGTGTTGTACATACACAGGCAATAAATTAGAACAAACACTCTAAATGACTAAACTCCAGGCCAATAGGTTTTCATATAGAAAAATATTATTTTCTTAATTTATTTTAGAACCACAAGATTCAATTTGCAGGTAAGTACATTAAATGTAAGGTACTTTGCATAGGTATAGATAGAACATCGAAGCAGGGGCTTCTCAGGCCAGCCACCGACTGGGCAAGAGTGAGGGCCGCCTGCCGGTCACTGCTGCACCGGTGGTCGGTTCTTCACAGGCCTGGGGGTGCGGTGCTTCTTCCAGGCATCGGATTTCTTCATTCCGGGCAGTCGCTGTGAGAGGGGGGGTCCTCGGGATTCCCTCTGCAGGCGGTGTCGTGGGGGTGCAGAGAGGTTGGCTCAGGGACGTCACCTCATCCGAGTCACCTTGGGGTCCTCTCTGCTGCGTTGGTTTCTCTGGACACGGGCCAGGGGCATCGGGGGCATAGTGGTGGGGACTCACGCTTCTGAAGTGAGGTGGGAGACCCTTTAAAGATGGTTTCTTCTTGGTTGTTTAGACAGGGCCACTGTCCATGGGAATTTCTTGGGACTTTGTAGTTGCAGGGCAGTCCTCTGAGTCGGCAGAGGTCGCTGGGCCTCCGGGATGCGTCGCTGGTGTAGGGTCTTTGAATCAGGAGACAGGCCAGTAGGGCTGGGGCCAAAGCAGTTGTCGTCTTCCTTCTTCTCTGCAGGGTTTTCAGGTCAGCAGTTTTCTTCTTTGTAGGTCATCAGGAATCTAAAAATCCTGGGTTCAGGGTCACCCCTAAGTACTGAATTTAGGAGTGTGTTAGGTGCCCAGGGCAGTAGTCAATGGCTTCTGTCCTTGAGGGTGGCTACACCCTCCTTGTAAGCACATCCCTATCGCTATTGGGCTAAATCCTCCAAAACAAGATGGAGCATTATCCAAGAAGGGGGTTACTTCAGCTCTGGTCACCTTAGGGGTGGACCTGGCTGAGGGCGTGACTCCTCCTTGTTTTTCTCATTATCTTGCCAGACTTGCCGCCAAAAGTGGGGGCTGTGTCCGGGGGGATGGGAATCTCCACTAGCTGGAGTGCCCTGGGGCGTTGTAGCACAAAACCTGAGCCTTTGAGGCTCACTGGCTAGGTGTTACAGTTCCTGCAGTGGGGGAGGTGTGAAGCACCTCCACCCAGGGCAGGCTTTGTTTCTGGCCTCAGAGATCACAAAGGCTCTCACCCCAGGGGGTCAGAAACCCATCTCTGAGTGGCAGGCTGGCACAGACCAGTCAGTCCTGCACTGAAGGATTGGGTAAAATACAGAGGGCATCTCTAAAATGCCCTCTGTATGCATTTTTTAATAAATCCAGCACCGGCTTCAGTGTGAGTTTATTATTCTGAGAAGTTTGTTACCAAACTTCCCAGTGTTCAGTGTAGCCATTATGGAACTGCAGAGTTCGTTTTGACAAGCTCCCAGACCATATACTTAATATGGCCCAACTGTACTTACAATGTCTAAGAATGGACTTAAGACACTGTAGGGGCTTGTTGCTCATGCAGCTATGCCCTCACCTGTGGTATAGTGCACCCTGCCTTAGGGGTATAAGACCTACTAGAGGGGTGACTTACCAATGCCACAGCCTTTATTTTGTGTGCATGGCATCCTGAGGGGGGTGCCATGTTGAATTTGCCTTTTTCTCCCCACCAACACACACAATCTGCAATGGCAGTGTGCATGTGTTAGGGAGGGGTCCCTTAGGGTGGCACAACACATGCTGCAGCACTGGTACCTTTTACAAGGGACTTACCTGTGTGCCAGTTGTGGAAACAAAGGTACATTTTTAGTGAAAGAACTCTGGAGCTGGGGCCTGGTTAGCAGTGTCCCAGCACACTCTCAGTCAAGTCAGCATCAATATCAGGCAAAAACTGGGGGGGGGGTGGGGTGGGGGGGGGGTAACTGCAACAAGGAGCCATTTTCCCTACAACTGGGAAGATTTGTTTTGTTTATTCGATGTCCTTATAATGATTAAGTCACCACCTGCACTGTGACTGCTGAGGGGCCAAGGACCGTAAGGATTTCCAGTCCCAGGAGAAGCCGTTTGTGATAGAAGGAGGGGGAAGTACGCTCATCGCTCAGTTGGGTGCCTATTTCTGGTCTCTGCTTCTCCCGCTGGATGCGCCCGAGCAAAGAGCGAGCCTGTCTTGGGCTGGATGAGGCCAAGCTGGGCCCTGTTACTTGGCTTCTTGAGCCTTTGACTGGGATAGTACCTGAAACATTTGGTATGTTGTTCAATATGACCAATAGGAAGGAATTGGCCCAGTCGAAATGGCACAAGTCTTTTACTAACTTACCATTGATTGGTTACTCGAGTGCTCCACCCTCGTCTAGGACAATGGCTTTTGTGTAGCGGTTATTTTGTATCAATGATGTGGTTAAAAGAAAGGTCCTGAATCCCAAACCTTAACGGGTTCTAGTAATACAGCTATTGACACTTTCCTGGCTAGAGCCGTAGGCATAATTACCAAAGAAATCTGACAGAAAGACGTTTGTCCCTGGACCTTGCTGGCTCAGCTTCTACTTTTATGCCAACTGACACTGCTTTTAGGGGACTTTGGGGGTCATTCCGACCCTGGCGGTAAAAACCGCCAGGGTCGGGGTCCGCGGGAGCACCGCCAACAGGCTGGCGGTGCTCCTTTGGACATTCTGACCGCGGCGGTACAGCCGCGGCCAGAAACGGAAAGTCGGCGGTGTACCGCTGACTTTCCGCTGCCCATGGGAATCCTCCATGGCGACGCAGCTTGCTGCGCTGCCATGGGGATTCCGACCCCCATACCGCCATCCTGTTCCTGGCGGTTTCGGCCGCCAGGAACAGGATGGCGGTATGGGGTGTCGTGGGGCCCCCATAAGAGGGCCCCACTTTGAATTTCAGTGTCTGCTTAGCAGACACTGAAATTCGCGACGGGTGCTACTGCACCCGTCGCACCCCTTCCACTCCGCCGGCTCCATTCGGAGCCGGCTTCATCGTGGAAGGGTGTTTCCCACTGGGCTGGCAGGCGGCCTTTTGGCGGTCGCCCGCCAGCCCAGTGGGAAACCCAGAATGACCGCTGCGGTCTTTTGACCGCGGTACGGTCTTCTGGCGGTTCCCGCTTGGCGGGCGGCTCCTGCCGCCCGCCAAGGCTGGAATGACCCCCTTTGTCTCACCTTCTGCCCTGGATGAGGTGCAGTCCAATGCTTCTGCCCCCAGATCGTCCCGCAACTCGTCAGCACTGCAGACGCTCTTGTGGCGAGTCGTCAGCCAAGCGAAAGCCTAGATGTGTGACCTCCAGAGCAAATGTCATGATTAATAACGCGTCTGGCTCATTAGTACTTTAGCTTTTAATCTCCCTGGTGCCTTTAACGATTCTGCTTGGACTCCTTTCTTTGCAGAATTCATGGTTGCCCTAAATGATTGTCTCACCCCACTAAGGAAGAAACTGGGTAAGCTGGAAGCCGAAGTTGGTAAAATCTCCAAACTTTGTCTGAGCTACCTTAAGAACCCGATCTTGAATCAATGTCTGCTACCACCTCTGTAACCAGGCCTCCATCTTCTTCTAGGCCTACTCTATCTAATGTGTCTGGGTCAACTGTTTATCCTTCAGTTGGAAGGATTTCTCAGAGCCCTATCGCCCCGGTCATACCGGAAGGGTCATCCAGCATTCCCGTGCCCAGCCATCCTACTTCCACTGATGCCCCTGAATCATGTTCTACATCCTCCCTGCCATTGCTCACACCCCCTCCTGCGTGCTGCCCTTACGTTTTTGTTTTGGTAAATGTCTCGCATCTGATGTACCCAGCTTGGAGTCTACAAGCCACTTAAAAAATAAAGTGTGTCACTGGCTTGCAAATCACTCAAGTTTTCACATCTTGGTTTTAAAGAATATTCTGATGGTTCGTCATGTGGCATGGGTTTGGTTCGTCATGTGGCATGGGTTGGTCCCTCTGTAAAGTTATTTGAGTTTTTGTGTCCTGTCCGCCAAAGGGAACAGGGGTAGTGTCTTTGGGGGTTTCGTGATGTTTGTCCGCTCCACATGTGGTTTTAAGGTTTTCCCCGTACTGCTAAAACATGCTGGAATCCAGATTCTCTAGCTGATACACCCAAACAATTTTAACCTCCAAACTGTACATTTTTATAACGCAGTCGGCCCCTCCTGTAGTACCTATACCATTGATGACTTGTTTTAAGTTTGGCACCGCTTTCGAAGTTCTTTTTTTTGTCTACTAGTCGTAATATTATAATTGGGGGTAATTTTAACGCAAAACTGGGGTACAAACATAACGTGAGTCATCCATCTCAAGCTATCCAGTATGAATGCGAAATTTCCTAGCTATCGTGAAGGAAAGTTTCAATTCTATTAAGGACACGGAGGCGAGGATTATGCATATCTTTCTTCACTTTTTATTAATCAGCAAGTTCAAAGTTAAACAAAAATGAACAGAAAAACTACAAGTTCCATGAAGCCGCCGCCATGGTAACCAGTATCCAATGAGGTTCCTCCTTTCACGCTGGTATAAATATCCTCAGCTGCGACACACTTCCTCGACTTCACTGCGGAAATCCTGTTCGAGTCAATTGGATGTAGTCTGGGAACCTATAAAAGACGGTGAAATTAGGGCCCAAACTGATAACTCAACATTGCATTCTAATGCCAATAAAGTATGAAATATACATATTTTACAAACTTGAATCATAATTACAATCCTAATGACTATCAACATCGTGTAAAGAAAAACTAGATACATGAGCAAAGATAAGGAATAATAAATAAATAAATAAATAAATAAATAAATAAATAAATAAATAAAGATATAAAAGGTATACATGCAAATATACCACCTCCATACGAAGATATAAGAGTTTGGGTGGGCAGAAAACTCGAGAGTAGTATGTGGGTGGGATAATCCTCGCGTCCGTGTCCTTAATAGAATTGAAACTTTCCTTCACGATAGCTAGGAAATTTCGCATTCTATAGCAGGACCGGAGGCGAGGATTATGCAAGTTCAAAGCTTACCTACCACCAGAGAGGCTGCCTCATGAATTGGTTTAAAGTAAAACTTTTTAAAAGTGGATTCAGAAGACCAATCCGCAGCATGCATGATGTCGTCCAATCTACCCCCCACTTGTATGGCCTTTGAGGCCATGGCTCCCCGTGTAGAATGGGCGCCAAAAACCTGAATATCGATACCTGCTTCAGACAGAATCCAACGGACCCATCTGGCAATGGAAGGAGAAGAAACCGCCTTAAACGTTTTTTTTTTTTTTATGGAAATCAATAATTGATTTTCACCTGGAGGTCTATGATTCACGGTTATTTCCTCATAGACCTTGAGACATCTAACCACGCATAATTTTGGGGAATCAGGAAAAGCGGGATAGGATACTGACCTGGTATTATTCTTTGTTCTCCTGGAAATAGTAAACGTGACTCCTTCTGGAGTAAAGACACGAGCTGATACATCCAGAGCCCTGATATCTGACACACGTTTACATGAAATGAGGCATAAAAGCATGGCTAATTTGGCAGACAACTCCTTCCGTGACAAATACTGATTATCCTGCCATGAGGCTAAAAGATTAAGGACTATGTTAACATCCCAGAGATTTGTATATCTGGGCTGTGGAGGTCTGGAGAGTCTAATACCCTTGAGGAGTTTACATATCCAGGGATGTTCGCCGACCGGGAGGTTGTTCAGAGGGGGGTGACCCGCAGATATAGCTGAACGAAAAGAATGAATCGTACAATAAGCGAGACCAGATTCCGCTAATTCTGCAAGGAAATTTATGATGTCTGTAATACTGGCCCCCATGGGATCGCGGTGTTTGCCCACACACCAACGAGACCATCTGTTCCATGCTGAACTGTATCGTTTGCATGTCCCAGGGGCCCAGGCTTGCGCAATGAAGCTTTTAGCTTCCTGGGAAAGTCGGCCGTCTTGCCAACGATGCCTGAAATCTTCCAAGCTATGAGAGAGAGATGACCCTGAAGGACCAGGTGGAAGGCCTTCAGACGCTGTAGGGCTCTGTAGTAAAGGGGACCTGGAAAGATGGCCTGAATTGAGGAGGAAAGCAGGCCGACCACTCTGGCTAATTGACGTAGAGAAATCCTGTCTCGCCGAAGGACTTTCCTCAGTTCCTTCTTTATCTTGGATATCTTCGTCGTCGGAAGACTGAGGGATGCCGACCGAGAATCTATGAGAAAGCCTAGGAAGATTAACGATTGGGTCGGAGAGAGTTCCGATTTGTGTTGGTTGATTACAAACCCCAGATCCTGGAAAAGAGTAATAGTTGTGTTCATATTGGATAAAAGTTGAGACCTGGATTGATCCAATAAAAGGATGTCATCCAGGTAAATGATGAGCCGAATGCCCTGCAACCTCAGTGTTTCCACCACTGGTTTGAGGAGTTTGGTAAAGCACCACGGTGCCGACGAGAGACCGAACGGGAGAGTGATAAATTCGAATACCTGATTGTTCCAGATGAATTGTAGGAATCTGCGATGAGGGGGAAAAATAGGGACGGTGAGGTATGCGTCCTTGAGATCTAGGCGCACCATCCAGTCCCCCTGAAGAAGGAGGTCGCGGAGCAAATGAATACCTTCCATTTTTAAATGCCTGTAAACAACCCATTCGTTGAATGCTCGAAGATTGATGACAGGCCGAAAACCCTTGTCCTTCTTCTCTACTAAGAAGATGTTGCTTACAAAAACCCCTGGGGTGCCGGGAAGTTAAGGCTATGGCGCCCTTGTCCAGCAGATCCTGAACTTCTAAATCTATGAGGTGGCAGTCTGCTGCAGAAAACACTATCGGTGGTGGCAGTTTCCCTTGAATTGGGGTACCCCAGAATTCTATTTGAAACCCCGACACTGTCTGTAGCACCCCAGCGTCTGATGTAATACGTCTCCAGTTGGTCTTGAAATACTGCAATCTCCCTCCGAAATTTCGAGGGGAAAAAGGGATAAGCCTTACCAGAGGGACCTCCTGGGGCATTAGCTGCCCCACGTGCGGTTCTGGAAGCTCTGCCTTTACCCCTTCCTCTGTTGGGGAAGAACGTTCCCTGTCGGCCATCACGCCAACCGTTGTTTCGGAAGGAACCGGGGCCTTGTTGGTAAGGACGTCCGGAAGAGCGACCCCTGCCTCGTCCGGCCCCGCCAAAAACCTTACTGGGAAAAATCTTTTTAATAGATGACTGGGCTTTATCCAGAGCCGAAAAAGTAGCCACGAATTTACCCAATTCTTTTACGAAAGGGTCACCAAATAAATTGCCTTGGGCAATAGCCCCTGCCTCCGAATTTGAAAGTTCCCCCAATTTGGGGTCAATTTTAATTAATAGAGACCTGGGTCTATATCCGGAGTAAAAGCGACCTTATCTGATAAAGATGGGCGTGGGCATTCGCCCGTAAACGAGCACGCACTTCCTTGTCCAAGGGTTGCCTAATTTTACTGGCGACAGATTCCGCAACCTTGAGGTCTGGGCGCCACTCAGAGGAACGTGGATGGTATATACCTTCCGGTTCAAACATATCTGAGTCCGAATCCCCAGGGTCAGAAGGATCCGGTAGGGTAGCATTAGGACGCAAAGGGCGACCTGAGGCATCGTCCAAAGATGAGGAATCCTCGTCTGAACCACCCATGATGCCTTTAGGTGACCCTGAATTAGGGTTCCATAGATGGTGAAGCATGTCACCCATTACTCCGGGCAATCGACCCTCCCGGGAGGGTAAACGCGTATGCGCGCGCGCACTCTTGGAGTGTGATAAAAAATCGCTATCCTCCAGGTGCCCCGCGTCGCGCTTGCGCCTATTCTTGGGGGCCGAAAGGGTAGATGAATCACCCTCCGCTCCCGTCACGCCAAACATGCCCGTACCCTTGGACACCTGCTCTGTGAGTTTAGCTACGGTCTCCCTAAGAGGGGCCATGGCGTGCGAAATCGCTTGCGAGAACAAAGCGTCCACCCCAGGGGGGATGGTACGGTGAGAGGTACCCTCACCTGGGGACATGTTGGCAAAAGGCTCATGTTCCTGAGAGGATTGCATGCTGAGGTTCAGACGAAGCGCAATAATGTGACAGAGAATTACACCCTATAAAAATATATAAAGGGTAATTCCCTACCCCCTCTGTCAAGAAGAACACAATTATAACAAAAATTTCTTCCCCTCGGGGTATAACCGACCAACAGGTGTCACGGGGTAGGGAACAGCAAAAAACACAGAGGTGTTGCAAAATATGGAAGAAAATGGCTCCAAAACCGAGCGCCCAGTGTTCAGAACAGCCGAGCGCTAAAAACGCTTTAAACAAGCACCGCGCGCCCTCAGCCGAGTGCGCGCCAAGCAAAGCAAACACAATGCTAAGAGCAAATTTAAACGGAGGCAGTAAAGGCACTTATCTGACGGAGCAGTGAAGAAAGAGGAAGTGTGTCGCAGCTGAGGATATTTATACCAGCGTGAAAGGAGGAACCTCATTGGATACTGGTTACCATGGCGGCGGCTTCATGGAACTTGTAGTTTTTCTGTTCATTTTTGTTTAACTTTGAACTTGCTGATTAATAAAAAGTGAAGAAAGATATGCATAATCCTCGCCTCCGGTCCTGCTATAGAATTTGCTGCCGGGGTCATAGATGTCAGGAGAGAGAGACTTTACAAACATATCCTGACACTCAGGCTTGTAAATATAATGGAATTGTTGGGGGCACCTGATTCTGATGCCCTTACCTTCACGGGTAGGGGCCCGGGCACTATCATTGGTTATATATTTGCCTTACCCTCTATGGGTATTTTCGCAAACTCTGTAGCTGTAGCTACTAGCGCTGTTAGTGATCATCGCCCCCTCGAGCTCGCCCTTACTCTGCCTCTGACTGTTGAATCCCCTGCTCTTAGCGGATTTCTCTACATGATCAGGGGTTAAGGATCAGGTCGCAAGATGTAGATTATTCCAAATTGTGTAAAT
The DNA here is from genome assembly GCF_031143425.1 of Pleurodeles waltl. Lineage (NCBI taxonomy): Eukaryota > Metazoa > Chordata > Amphibia > Caudata > Salamandridae > Pleurodeles > Pleurodeles waltl. The sequence goes on from NC_090446.1 coordinate 102,699,687, forward strand.
ATTGTGATCAAATCTAATCTCTCACCTTTTATGGAGTCACTTCTGTCATTAGATCATCCCAGTTATTCAGTTGCTTCAGTATTTGGTTATCTGAATATTAGCATAAGAAGCTTTTTAACTTTCCCAGTTTCTGCATGTAACAACACAAACCTAGCATGGTTTAACAGTGAATGGAGGGAAGCCAGTAGACGACTGCATGCAGCTAAAGCGGCTATTTCTAGGGATGGGACTTATTTAGCTGCTTGTCGTGCCCATTACAAAAAGGCTATTCTTACTAGAAAAAGGCTGTGAAAGAGGAAATATGGGGCAGCCTAGTTTCATCAAATAATACCAAGGATACCCATAGGTTTTGGAACATTGTTAATTGGCCTAAAACCTCAGAGGCTTTGACTGATAGGACTGGGACTAACATCAGTGCTGCGTTGAGCATTTTAAAGCAAGTTACTCATTCCCTAACAATATAGCTTGTGATTATGAGCCACCTGTTGCTTGTCCCCTGAAAATTAGATTTGATTTCATGGAGGCGAGCAATGCAATCACGCAAGCCCTTCTAGGAAGGCACCTGGTCCTGACAGGGTCCAGATGGATCTCTACAAGAACATAGGATTCTGGGCTCCAGTCATTATTAATGTGGTTAATTCGGCTGTAACTAGTTGCCTCCCAAGTTCATGGAATACACCAGTGATAACTCCTGTTTATAAAAAGGGATGCCGACAATATTCCTGTTGCAAACGACCTATATCTCTGCTAGATTCAACCTTTAAAATCATTAGGTGCATTGTTGTCAATAGGATTAAGACTTTGGCTGGCTGTAACCAAGTAGTTCTTTCCCATGCAATACGGCTTTAGAGAGGGGCTTGGAACAGTGGAACAATGTCTCAGTCTTTCTGTAATCATTAACTAATACCCAGTAGCCGTGGGCAGGGATTGGGTGGTCGCTGCTTCTCTCCTTTATGGACCTGAGCAGCTTCTTTGACAGGGTCAATCAAGAATAAATTATGAAAAATACTTTTGAAGGTAGGGCTTGATGAGGCTCTGGTTGTCTTCCTGTGGGCTTTGCACTGTGGGCGAACGCCTCTGTAAGTTATAAGCTGGGGGAGAATGTACAGATATCTTTAATCTACAGAGCTGTGTCTGCAAGACCTGTGTCTTGGCACCCATTCTGTTCTTTCTATACATAAATGGGTTGAATGCTACCCTGCAGACCACTGGGAGGGATCTTCCTGAGATTACATCTACCTCAGTACTGCCTCTGCTCCATGCAGATGACGCTGTCCCGACATTGCGTACTCTTAGTGACGTGAGGGCTCTAATCAATAGTTTTGTCCCCTTTATGGATAATCTACAAAACTAAATATATGAAATGTAGCCCAAAAGCAGTTAAGTCTGTTTCGTTTTGGCTAAAGGGCAAGCACATGGAGGATGTCACCAGTTTCCCCTAACTTTGGTATCTCGTTTGACTGCAAAGGCTCCTGCCTTCCTTGTGTAGCATATCATTGTTTGTGATTTAACCATTCTGTGAGGGCCTTAATTGATTTTGCCCAACGAGTAGGAAATAAGTCAATTAGACCGCTTTTAGAGGTAGACATGTGGAAGCACTTACCCTTTCTACTTTATGGCTCTGGAATCTGGGATTATTGGGATGTCACCAAAGTTCGGATAGAGGAGAACAGATTTTGCCGCCGTTTGCTTGGCCTTCCCCCCTCAACACCGCATTTTTTCTTACATGTGAAACTCGGGTTGGACTCTATATATATGACTCTGTCAGTGTTTCTATTTGGTCTAATAACATGCTACCCTGAATCAGGAGTTTATTTCAGATTGCCTGAGTTGTGAGAAAGGCACTTCTATCCCCTGGCTAAAATACATGCAATCTATCTCTAATGTCAAAGGTTGGAATTAATTCTTCTACTCACTCTTTAACCAAAGCAGATATTTCCGGAGTTAAATTGTTATTTGTTAAGCATATGGTGGCATCTAGAGAACAAGAGAAATTAAGGAAACCGTGGATGCTATGTTCCAAACATCACGTCACACTGAACCATACCTAAACTGGGTTTTAAGCCTTTGGGAAAGAGCCCTCTTAGCCAAATGTCAGCTAGAAATCATTAGGTCTTTCCTCTGTTTCACTCTGAGCCAGTATGACAAAGCATCTATTATTGTGTGCCCGTGAAACGAGTCCTCAGTCCAAACAGGGGAACATTTAGGGGGTTATTACAACTTTGGAGGAGGTGTTAATCCGTCCCAAAAGTGACGGTAAAGTGACGGATATACCACCAGCCGTATTATGAGTCCATTATATCCTGTGGAACTCGTAATACGGCTGGTGGTATATCCGTCACATTTGGGACGGATTAACACCTCCTCCAAAGTTGTAATAACCCCCTTAGTCTTTTATTGTAAATACAATGAACCCATAACTAAAAAGATTTTTTAAAACCCTGTTCTTAAATTATATGGGTTCTCACACTATGGTTTGCTATGTATTTTCTCTGCCAGCTGGTGAATCCCCTACCCTATTTTTATGTGGAATGTTTTTTTAAGAACAGCTATACGAAAACGATTTTTTTGTCCGCTTGATATCTGTACCTCAACCCCCCACCCTTCATTCTGAGCATTTTTAATGTATTGTGTTTTTATTTAATTCCTGGTATATAGTTGTAATTTTCTATGATTACTTTTACCTAACTGCATTAAGCACATCTTGATTTGACTTGAAAGTGTGCATAGTGACTGTATTTTAAAGTGTCTTTTATTGTACGGTTTTAATGTGAAGATGGCCTTTGAATCGCCAGTTTTTAATGTTACTCATTTTATTTTTATATGTTTGAATTGTATTTTTTTATGGTCATTTTTTAAGGCCTAATAAATATTGATTGATCAGTTTATTAATTAATTCATTCATTGAATCAATGCCCTCCCAGCTGCCAAATATGATGGAGGTTTGCAAATGCCTGTCATTCCTCTGTCCCTTCCAAATGTAAACTAGTATCTTGTAATATATTTAGGTTTCTAGTAGTTCAGTCTGTTTGTGAATATCGATCTTGTCCTAGTTATAAAATAAAGATGTGCCACTTCAAGAAAACTACCTTATATCCAAGCAGAGAAGGGCAAATGTAGGGCTGTAAATCTGCTGTGTACTGAAACCTCAGATTCTCACATAAGTGTGTGCACTCTATCTAGTGCCCTATACTTAAAGGTCCTCACCTTCTGGTATCTAGTGGCATTTCTTGAAATCTTGAACTGAATTGCAGGGATGGTAAAAATCCACACAACCACTCCAACCATTCATTCTTTTGTGATTGGTAAGACGACCCAGACCAAATAACAGCCAAGACCAGGAGTTCTTGTGGTTCCTGGTATTCTGTAGCCATTTGGACACCTTCTTGAATCCCCATTTTGTGGGCCTTAAAGGACGTGTTTGGAGAAAAAGTTGAGACCAGCAGTGTCTGATCCTATATTTCTTAAAGGGAACCCTCCTCCATATTCTGTGGTGGTCAATAAAAGGACATCTAGTGCAAGTATCTCAACATCAATCAGACCTTCTGAAAGAAACTATGACGTTTTACTCCTAAGGTAAAATGTTTGTCAGAGATCTGCTGGTATTAGTAAAATAGCTAGCTCTGGTCCAGGTTTAGGTTTCTATGATAGAGCTCTATGACATTCTGTGATCCAGTTTAGCTTCCAAAGGCAAAGAGAGAACATTTCAATAGACTGTTAAGTTGGGAATACTCACATTGGATGATATATTTGAAATGGCAAGTGATATGTCTTGTTTCTCCACTGCTGACTGTTGCCCTGATCTTTCTATGCGCCATAATTCCTGGTTGATATCCTGGTATATGACGTTTTTTAGCACATGCACAACAGAAGATGGTGAATTTCCCTTTAAAGAGTCCTCCTTTTAGTTCTCATGCAGAGAAGGAATAGAGTGCAGTACAAAGGTTATCGAAAGGGAAAACAACATATACACGTAAGGTATCAGCACCTGGACCTCATCACTGGTGATTAGCACTATAAAACATCCAAAACATAACATGTACTGGAAACAGCAGCTTTGTGTACAAAGACAGCACCGGTAAATGATTCCTATGGCAGAGGCAACAACTAGCCAATACCAGTCTCTCCAGTAGGAGCTCCTTCAGAAGAATGATTCAATTTTTACGTTTCCACAGAATAGTACCCAATAGGAGCCATTATTTTGAACTATTTCCTTATGTGGCAGAAAGTTGCAGTGGATTTAGGGGTACTTTGTATTGTACAAAATGGGTACAGAATAAGATTTTCAGGGACCTCTTCTCAGATTTCCCAAGTTGATCGTACCCTGCTCTACTGCAGCAGGTCACTTTCTGAAGAAGAAAGTGATAGAACCATTCACATCTCAACGGAACAAAGAAGCGTGTGAGTTTCTCAAAGCGAACAAGAGGTTCAAAAGAGGAATGTGGGAGGATGTTTTGGCGCTAGGCAGGTCTTCTTCAATGAGTATATTTGATGTTTGCTGTACAATCTAGATCTGCTGGATACTTTAATTTTTCAGTTTGTGCAAAACATAGGAAACACCTTTTTCACGTTTTGAAGTGGGAGCAAAACATTGTCAATACAGAGTACTTTTTGGTCTGGAATCATTTCCCAGAGCTTTTTCAAAATGTATACTTGTAGTAACAGCTACTTTTGGAAGGGAATATACATTTTGGTGTATGTTGTTCTAGATGATTGGCTCCTCAAAAGTTCTTCTTGCCTGCGATTTTTGCATGGTTTTCGATGACAATAAACTTCCTTCACAATCTAAGTCTTCAGATCAGTGTAAGAAAATCAATCCTGATTCCTAATCAAGGTATTCTGCACTTAACTGCAGAAAGGAACATGCCAAATGGAAAAGTGTCTCATTCGTAGGAGAGGTTTTTGTCTATTTAACATCAGCTTACTCTGACCTCCTTCGTCTGACAACAAGTCATCTCGCCTGTGCATCCATCCTTCTTTTATGCTAAACCAAATAATGCATAAGAAGTCACCAGGAGAAATCGGGGCTCCAAGATTGAAATCTTGTCCAAAGCACAACTGTCTCATTAGTGATCATGTCAAAAAAGAGTATATATTCAAAGGGGCTACTTTTTGTCACCCATAGACCACTCGAACATTGGGATCAGATGTATCCTTATCATGGGCTCATATGGCCAGTCACACAACTCAAGAGATGTGTAGTCTTTAAAAAATGGACCATCACATAATATGCTGAAACTGAGTGCAGTGTATATTGTCCTGAACGCCATTCTTCCATTGATTACAATCATCCTTGTTCTGCAGCTAGACAACACAACTAAGTTTTAGTTAACCAAGTAAGGACGAAAGACATCAAGAATTCTTATAAAATTGTCTCACATCATCTGGCATTGAATGCTGTCAAGGTACATTCCATTTTTGCACAGTCATCTTCTTGTTCTGCATAACTGCAAGGTGGGAGAATTGAACCATCGCCTCATAGAGCAATATGAACGAGTCTTAAACAATACAGTATTCTCAGCAACTTCTCTTGTTAGACTTACAGCCCACCAATATCCCATCATGCACGGAAGGTGCCAGTTACCTCTGTTCTTTTTTTCCTGCTCCTAGTGTAAGAATCTAAACATCTGAAATGTCAATCTCCCACACTTTCATCCTACAGTGAGAAACGTGTGAGCTCTTCTGGGCTGTAGTGCCTTTTGTGTGATTCTAACTCCAAATGCGCATCTCCACATGAGGTCACTACATGAGTGTCTTGAAGACCAGTGAAATCAATACTGACACAACTGGGAAGACAAGATCACACTTTCCCTCAAACAAGACAATTCCTTAAAATAGTGGAGCGAGCCAAAAATATCCTTCAGTGGATGCCTTTCCATCAGAATGTTCACTCTCAGACAATAGTAACCGATGCTTCTCTGTTAGGGTGGGGAGCACACTTTTTTCACCTTCCATTCAGGGAACATGGTCTGAGAAGGAAATTACTTACCATATCACCCTCCTAGAACTACCAGCTGTTCATTTAGTGTTGAAGTCTTTCCTACCATCCTTCAAGATGAAATGTCTTCTTGTTCAGGCAGACAAGACAATAACAATGTACTACCTGGACAAGCAAGGAGGGACAAGGTCCTGAGCTTTGTTAGTGGAAACCCAAAAATATGGTATTGGCTGCTAGCCAGAGACCTGAGAATCACAGCAACCCATCTTCCAGAGGTACAGAATGTTCATTCGGAGTCCTTAAGCAGGATTGTTCAAAATTATCACAAGTGGGTTCTACCACAAGTGGGTAAAACACAACAGCATTGTAGAAAACATGTTCTGCATGTGGGGTTTTCCTCACATAGATTTATCAGCAACCACAGAAAACAAAAAATGGCTAAACTTGGCCTCGAGGTACTACCAGCCAGGTTCATTGGGGAATGCCCTATGGACCCTCTGGTCTGGCAAATTTCTGTACGCTTTGCTTCCGATTTCCCTAATTCCATCAGTAATCATCAAGCTGATTTGCTCAAAGGCCAGAATGATTGTGATAGGTCTGGAGTGGACCCGATAGTGGTGGTTCACAGACCTTCTCTACATGTCAGAACGTCCACAAATGAAGCTGCCGAACAGACTGGACCTTCTTATAAAATTTTGGAGGTCAGGTGGTTCATCCCAGTCTCTCCTGTTTGACTTTGACAGCATGGTTCCTGAGCTCACACAATATGGATATTTAAATTTACCACAGAAATGCATGAATGATCTCAAAGAGGTTAAACATGCTTCAACACATTCAGCTTACTCTTTTAAATTGAAGAGATTCTGTATCTGGTATTCTGAAAAGAACTTTGATCCAGCTACGTGCCAAGAAGAAGCTATGCTTCAATATTTGCTGTATCGGGCCGAATCCGGCTTGCAATTCTCTTCTATTAAAGTCCATTTGACAGCTATTACTTCCTATTACAAATGTCCTTCAAAAACCTCTTTTTTCAAAATCCTATTTATTAAAGACTACATAAAGGGTATAAAGAAAGTTTTTCCTCCAATACGACATCCCTCCCCTCCTTGAGAATTGAAAATAGCACTCTCACGTCTCATGCCCTCTCCTTTTGAATCTATCCATAAAATCTCAGCACAACATCTTTATTGAAGGCTGCTTTCCTACTTGCTATCACATCAGCACATAGGGTTAGTGAGATTCAAGCTTTATGTTCTTAAGAACCATTTACAGTATTCCATAGCAGTAAGGTGGTTATGATGATTCACCTGAAAGTCTTACCCACAGTTGTTCCAGATTTTCACATCAGTCTGCTAGAGACTTCAAGCTGCAGATTTCTTACCCTAGAATTATCCCTGGGATCATGCTGGATCCAGAATATTTTTCATGAGCATTACCCCTGCCTGCCCAGTTGGTGTCACTCGGTTTTGCATGCTTCATCGGCAGACATCCGCAGCACCTATATAGGCACCACCCAGGCAAGCTGATGTCAGTTCTTTTCTTTCTGAACTAGCCAGTGCAGACTCGAAAAGAGATATTCCTTCAATCTTTTTTGACTGAGCTTTTTTCAATGTTTTTTCACAGCTTTTTGAAGTTTAAGCAGGATGTCATTCTAGAAGGTCGGCTTCCAGCCCTGTGGCGCATGTCACCTGTAATGGTGGTGACAGACCTGCACCTTGTTTGCCTTGGTGCCTCAAGCATGTCCACGACCCGATGTCATGCTCCGACTGCTGTGCGATGAACCCAAAGGCCTTGAAGGAGCGCTCCCTCTAGCTTATGGCGGCCTGTTGTGCATCTCTGCACTGGTCGAGGTCCCATGAGTAGTTGCGTAGTCCAAGGTCGTCAATACACTTCAAATCTTCATGACACTCGGGTAAGCACAAGAAGAAGTACAAGTCGAAGTGTGCTTCGACTTCTCTGCGTCCTTTGTCTGACGAGACTCAGAAGCATCTGCATTCTAGGCCTCCCTCTGCGGTTGAGTCTGCGCCTGGGCTAACTGACCACTTTCCCGAATTTCCAGGAGCTAGAGCAAACTCCCACCCTACTCAAGGAGTTTTATGATGCCATGTGCGCCATATTTGGGTGGCACAACCCCTCTAGTGCACCTATAGGCACTGCATAGTCGGCATGGGGTCCTGCTGGTTCTGCACTGTAGGCTCTGGCCCCAGCTCCACTGGACCGAAAGGATCCTCTTTTGAAACTGGACCGATGCCAGACATGCCACCATGACCTTCCCCGTGCCGGTCCCAATGCCAAAGTCCCCCGGGAGGGGCATCGCGCAACATCTTATTCAGCGCTAATGGGAGCCTTGCCCCCCAGTTCGGATCCTGAGCCTTATTCCTATGGGCTCAGTCTCCGTGGGGGGTCACTGGACACTGAAAGCCAGCCTTATGAGCAGAGTATGGACTGGTATGAGTAACTGGGTGAAGCCAATGGGCTGGATACCTCCTCAAATGCTGGCATGCTTTCTCCCCCTACTGTGGCTATAGACAAGGGGGAGTCCTTCGCAATGGTGGTGTGGATGACTGCTGAGGTCCTTCATCTTCAGTTGCCCTCAGTGGCAGTCAAAACTAATGTCTTGACATAGGTGCTTCAGCCAGGAGTCTCCCCATCTGAACTGCTCCTCCCATTTAATGAGGCCTTCACTGATGTACTTGTGGGTACCTAGTCCACACCCAAGAGAGGAGCTGCTGTGAACAGAATAGTCACCCGTCCCCACCGCCCCGCTTCAGGGGACCAAAGTTTCTCACACAACACCCCACTTCTGAGAATTATAAAGAAAGTTTTTCCTCCAATACGACATCCCTCCCCTCCTTGAGAATTGAAAATAGCACTCTCACGTCTCATGCCCTCTCCTTTTGAATCTATCCATAAAATCTCAGCACAACATCTTTATTGAAGGCTGCTTTCCTACTTGCTATCACATCAGCACATAGGGTTAGTGAGATTCAAGCTTTATGTTCTTAAGAACCATTTACAGTATTCCATAGCAGTAAGGTGGTTATGATGATTCACCTGAAAGTCTTACCCACAGTTGTTCCAGATTTTCACATCAGTCTGCTAGAGACTTCAAGCTGCAGATTCCTTACCCTAGAATTATCCCTGGGATCATGCTGGATCCAGAATATTTTTCATGAGCATTACCCCTGCCTGCCTGTAGTTGGTGTCACTCGGTTTTGCATGCTTCATCGGCAGACATCCGCAGCACCTATATAGGCACCACCCAGGCAAGCTGATGTCAGTTCTATTCTTTCTGAACTAGCCAGTGCAGACTCGAAAAGAGATATTCCTTCAATCTTTTTTGACTGAGCTTTTTTCAATGTTTTTTCACAGCTTTTTGAAGTTTAAGCAGGATGTCATTCTAGAAGGTCGGCTTCCAGCCCTGTGGCGCATGTCACCTGTAATGGTGGTGACAGACCTGCACCTTGTTTGCCTTGGTGCCTCAAGCATGTCCACTACCCGATGTCATGCTCCGACTGCTGTGCGATGAACCCAAAGGCCTTGAAGGAGCGCTCCCTCTAGCTTATGGCGGCCTGTTGTGCATCTCTGCACTGGTCGAGGTCCCATGAGTAGTTGCGTAGTCCAAGGTCGTCAATACACTTCAAATCTTCATGACACTCGGGTAAGCACAAGAAGAAGTACAAGTCGAAGTGTGCTTCGACTTCTCTGCGTCCTTTGTCTGACGAGACTCAGAAGCATCTGCATTCTAGGCCTCCCTCTGCGGTTGAGTCTGCGCCTGGGCTAACTGACCACTTTCCCGAATTTCCAGGAGCTAGAGCAAACTCCCACCCTACTCAAGGAGTTTTATGATGCCATGTGCGCCATATTTGGGTGGCACAACCCCTCTGGTGCACCTATAGGCACTGCATAGTCGGCATGGGGTCCTGCTGGTTCTGCACTGTAGGCTCTGGCCCCAGCTCCACTGGACCGAAAGGATCCTCTTTTGAAACTGGACCGATGCCAGACATGCCACCATGACCTTCCCCGTGCCGGTCCCAATGCCAAAGTCCCCCGGGAGGGGCATCGCGCAACATCTTATTCAGCGCTAATGGGAGCCTTGCCCCCCAGTTCGGATCCTGAGCCTTATTCCTATGGGCTCAGTCTCCGTGGGGGGTCACTGGACACTGAAAGCCAGCCTTATGAGCAGAGTATGGACTGGTATGAGTAACTGGGTGAAGCCAATGGGCTGGATACCTCCTCAAATGCTGGCATGCTTTCTCCCCCTACTGTGGCTATAGACAAGGGGGAGTCCTTCGCAATGGTGGTGTGGATGACTGCTGAGGTCCTTCATCTTCAGTTGCCCTCAGTGGCAGTCAAAACTAATGTCTTGACATAGGTGCTTCAGCCAGGAGTCTCCCCATCTGAACTGCTCCTCCCATTTAATGAGGCCTTCACTGATGTACTTGTGGGTACCTAGTCCACACCCAAGAGAGGAGCTGCTGTGAACAGAATAGTCACCCGTCCCCACCGCCCCGCTTCAGGGGACCAAAGTTTCTCACACAACACCCCACTTCTGAGAATTATAAAGAAAGTTTTTCCTCCAATACGACATCCCTCCCCTCCTTGAGAATTGAAAATAGCACTCTCACGTCTCATGCCCTCTCCTTTTGAATCTATCCATAAAATCTCAGCACAACATCTTTATTGAAGGCTGCTTTCCTACTTGCTATCACATCAGCACATAGGGTTAGTGAGATTCAAGCTTTATGTTCTTAAGAACCATTTACAGTATTCCATAGCAGTAAGGTGGTTATGATGATTCACCTGAAAGTCTTACCCACAGTTGTTCCAGATTTTCACATCAGTCTGCTAGAGACTTCAAGCTGCAGATTCCTTACCCTAGAATTATCCCTGGGATCATGCTGGATCCAGAATATTTTTCATGAGCATTACCCCTGCCTGCCTGTAGTTGGTGTCACTCGGTTTTGCATGCTTCATCGGCAGACATCCGCAGCACCTATATAGGCACCACCCAGGCAAGCTGATGTCAGTTCTATTCTTTCTGAACTAGCCAGTGCAGACTCGAAAAGAGATATTCCTTCAGTCTTTTTTGACTGAGCTTTTTTCAATGTTTTTTCACAGCTTTTTGAAGTTTAAGCAGGATGTCATTCTAGAAGGTCGGCTTCCAGCCCTGTGGCGCATGTCACCTGTAATGGTGGTGACAGACCTGCACCTTGTTTGCCTTGGTGCCTCAAGCATGTCCACGACCCGATGTCATGCTCCGACTGCTGTGCGATGAACCCAAAGGCCTTGAAGGAGCGCTCCCTCTAGCTTATGGCGGCCTGTTGTGCATCTCTGCACTGGTCGAGGTCCCATGAGTAGTTGCGTAGTCCAAGGTCGTCAATACACTTCAAATCTTCATGACACTCGGGTAAGCACAAGAAGAAGTACAAGTCGAAGTGTGCTTCGACTTCTCTGCGTCCTTTGGCTGACGAGACTCAGAAGCATCTGCATTCTAGGCCTCCCTCTGCGGTTGAGTCTGCGCCTGGGCTAACTGACCACTTTCCCGAATTTCCAGGAGCTAGAGCAAACTCCCACCCTACTCAAGGAGTTTTATGATGCCATGTGCGCCATATTTGGGTGGCACAACCCCTCTGGTGCACCTATAGGCACTGCATAGTCGGCATGGGGTCCTGCTGGTTCTGCACTGTAGGCTCTGGCCCCAGCTCCACTGGACCGAAAGGATCCTCTTTTGAAACTGGACCGATGCCAGACATGCCACCATGACCTTCCCCGTGCCGGTCCCAATGCCAAAGTCCCCCGGGAGGGGCATCGCGCAACATCTTATTCAGCGCTAATGGGAGCCTTGCCCCCCAGTTCGGATCCTGAGCCTTATTCCTATGGGCTCAGTCTCCGTGGGGGGTCACTGGACACTGAAAGCCAGCCTTATGAGCAGAGTATGGACTGGTATGAGTAACTGGGTGAAGCCAATGGGCTGGATACCTCCTCAAATGCTGGCATGCTTTCTCCCCCTACTGTGGCTATAGACAAGGGGGAGTCCTTCGCAATGGTGGTGTGGATGACTGCTGAGGTCCTTGATCTTCAGTTGCCCTCAGTGGCAGTCAAAACTAATGTCTTGACATAGGTGCTTCAGCCAGGAGTCTCCCCATCTGAACTGCTCCTCCCATTTAATGAGGCCTTCACTGATGTACTCGTGGGTACCTAGTCCACACCCAAGAGAGGAGCTGCTGTGAACAGAATAGTCACCCGTCCCCACCGCCCCGCTTCAGGGGACCAAAGTTTCTCACACAACACCCCACTTCTGAGAATTTGGTGACCCAGGCTTCCACCTCTCATGTCAACCCTGCTGCGTTCCCTATCTCTCCACCAAATAGGGAATCAAGAGGCTCCAGACACTTGGGAAGAAGATGTTTCTTCTTCTACCCTAGCATTGAGGTCTTTAAACACTGCAAGCCTTTTATGCCGCTATTCCCACGCTTTGCGGGATACGGTTGTACAAGTGCTGCCTGTAGCCCCGGAGGAGGCCCGGGGCGTGCTCCCCAAGCAGTAGCAGACGGGAGAGTAGAAGCAAAGTTCACAATCAGATGTGGACTTGACGAGACCAACTGTTTACGGAGAGAAGTTTCATCAACAGTGGCTCTTAGGTGCCATGCCTGGCTACGCAGTACTGGCTTTTCAGAAGATATCACGCCTTCTTTGATGGACATGCCCTTTGATGGCTCCCGTCTCTTAGGAAGCAAAGTGTTCTCGGCCCTCGAGAAGTTTAAGGAGATTTGGGCTATGGCCTGGTCCTTGGGATTATTTTCTGCCCCACACCATCCCCAGTCCATTTTTTGTCTCTTTTGTGGCTACAGAATGGGCTACCAACGGCACCAATTCCTGCCCAAGCACCATGCTGCGCATGCTCCCTGGCCTCTGCATGGACAAGGGTGCGGTATCCACAAGCCACGTGGATCAGAAAGTCTGAGGTCGGGTCAGTCGTCAGTCCACCACCTCTCCCGCAGCTGCAGCCTCCAAACCCTCCTAATGTGCCTTTATACCACCACAGGCACCCAGTTGGTGGCAGGATCTGTCATCACCTGCCCCACTGTCAATCCATAACATCGGACAGGTGGGTTTTGCGGTTGGTCCAAAAAAGGCTACTTCCTCCCCTCCCTGACTTCTCCTCCCCCCATGCACCATCTCAAAACAGGCTGACGGAGGATCATCTTTTTCTTCTCCGATAGTAAATTGCCACTTTCTTGGCCAAGGGAGCCAGAGAGGGTCCCGACACCAGAAGTAGGTTGTGGTTGCTATTCCCGCTACATTCTGGTGCCGAAGAAGGATTGAGGCCTTCGTCCTCTCCTAGACCTGAGGCCCCTAAACTACATAGTCAAGATGGAGAAATTCAAAATGCTCCCCTTAGCTCAGATTTTGTGTAGCCCAGGAGACTGGATGGTAGCATTTCCCCGTCCTGCCTGCCCAGAGACGTCACCTGTAGTTCAAGAAAAGACATATGCAAGTCTAATCAATTGTGAACTATGGTCGTGGACATACAGATTTAGTCACATCTAAACAGTCTAAATCCAGGTCGATAGTTTCTTGCATCCTGTTATGCTACCAGAAAGCAAATAAAGTGCTGTCCAGTAGACCAAAAGCTTGGATGGAGATCTCCTGGGAGAGAAGGAATGGTTTCTTACCTGTAATCCTAGTTCTCTCCCAGGGAGATAGCCATTGAAATCATAAGCATCCTGCACTCCTCCCCAGTGGATGAGGCAGAGAGTATAATTAGACAGACTGTTTCTCTAAGTAATAATACTGTTTGCTCAGTAAAACAAAACTGAGGTAGCTGCCAATTACTGGGCATTATTATGAGATATTGGTGGGCTGTGAGCCCTTAAAGGCACAGTCTCATTCCATATGTGCTGAGCTGCAGCCAGTAAGTCTACATTGTCATATTCCTTCTTCACCATTTTCCTTCAAAAATGATTTGTGAATGACATTTATAAGGACAAATTACACATCATATGTTAATTTTCCTGGTTTTTATTTATATATGAACCCTTCTTGATATGCACATAAAAGCAATTTGCCAGTAAATCCTCATGTAAAGAGAAGTTAATTAAGTGCTTTTCCTGGCCTTACTGAAGAAAGACAAACATTTACACTTAAGAATATATATTGTAAAGAAGCGCTCCAGGATTCAACCATATAGGCAGAACTATTCATTGCTTAGGAATATCAGTGGAGAGCCCCTGTGAGAGAATACACTTTTCTTGGTACATTCATTGGTCCAACTGTTTGCGGAGACACCAAATGCAGAATCTGTTTCCACTTGACACATAAGGAGACCTTGTCGAAGGACTTGCCATCTCTTTCTAAATGGCCATATAATTGTCTGAAAGCTTTAAATGCTCACAATACAATAATTCAGGAACAAGCAGTAAAATTTAGGATTACCTGTAAGAAACCATGTCTTACTTTATGTTTTTAAATACAAAATGTTTTAAGGTACATTTGGCTGCCATTGATGCTAACCGTTTCACCTTCTTGGTATGTTTTTTTCTTTAATCCAAGCAACTTTTTAGAGGCTGTAAGGAATGTTCTCCCTCAAGTCAGAAAACCATCTTCTCCTCAGGAATTAAATAAAGTTCTCTCTAAATTGAAGGGCCACCCATTTGAACCTATGCATAGAATTAATCTGCAGCACCCGTTCTGGAAAAGTTAATTTTCTGGTATCTATAATGCAAGCCTGAATGACAAGCAACTTACACTTCTCCTTGCACCATGAAATCATGCAATGGTGTCCATTGTAATTAGGTTTCGGAGTCACCTTTCCCCCCCAAGGTCATTTCTGATTATCACATTAACCAAAACCATTTCAGATTAACCTTTTTCTCAATCCCTACCATTCAGGATAAAGGTCAGTGTCCACACTGGATGACGAGAGAGCCTTGCAATATGATTTAGAGAAAACTAAAAATGTCTCGACAAAAAAGCTCTTTTTAATTGTGGAGCTGTACATTACGGCCTGGCCAAATCCTAACAGATAATAGCTAGACAGCTAGTTTTTATATTGCTAGTTGCTATGAAAAGTCCATTAGACCATTACCAGCTATGTTGGGGGCGCACTCCTCAAGACAAAAAGCGGACACTGCTAATGTGATAAGGAATGTTTTTGAGCCAGATAATTGTAAACCTGCTACTTGAAGATCAATCCACCCTTTTGCTAATCATTACTATTTGTACACACTCTTCAGGCCAGATATCTTAGAGGGTCTTCGCTATGCAAGTTTTTTATATACCGTTTCTTTCTGTTGCCTTGAAAGCACATTTAAGGCTTGGTTAGAATGATAATCTATTATTTTGTTTAGGAATATCAGAGATAATCCCATGTTGACGTAGGAAAATGTAGTTATTTGTAATTCAGTCGGAGAGATTATTTTTTCCCAGAGCTCCAAAATCGAGATTCCTAACTTACTTCTTGTGGGCTAGCACAGTCTCCAAGATTCTTAAAAGCGCTGGGCCAGTTTTCACTGCCTTTCAGTGATGGCATTTGGTCCCCATTCCATGATTGTATTTTCAAAGATATTTAAAATGTGTGTGTTCAGCCATATATACCATTTTGTTTAGATTTGGCTGACTGGGTAACTGACTGGAAATGTTGCCTCATTGGTCTGTTTTTTTGGTCACTTGCTTCCTGGGGGAAAAAAAGTGCAGGATTTCAAACAAGCATAGACATGTTTTATCTCTCATGAAGTTCATCTTTCATGAATTTAGAGAAAATAACAATGGTGAAAAACTAGGGTTAAGAATAGAAGAAAGTATTTTTACATTTCTCCATAAGGATAAACATCTATTATTTTATTCCATTTTATTTTAATGGTGGTACAGCCTTGGCCCAAAAGCTTAGCACTGTGCACAGCAGCAGAATATGTAGTCTACATGGGACGATAAAAAGAGTGCAAGTACACTTAAGTGTGACCTGGTTATAAGGAGTGCATACCAAATGCAGAAGGTATTTGTCATTTAGATTACAGTGTGGTGAGACAGGGAAGATTTGCATTGATGAAGGAAGTAGAATTGTGAAGAGACGAAGTTTGAGACCTTTCCTGAATTGTAACAATCAAGGAGAAGGTCTGAGGCACAAAGGAATGTTCTTCTGTAGTCATGATCGATATGCCTCGAAAGCCAGTAGTCATTTGCGATCTTTTCGAGTCTTTTGGATTTCCGAGGTAGAAGTTATGTTCAGCACGTTTTGGTTGGAGTTCGCCTCTCCTACCTTGTTTAGTAGAGCTCTGCCTAACAATCATTTTTTTTTATCAAGTCAGGACTTCGGGAGACCTGTGACTAGTGTGTTGCCTCTGTCCATGTGTGAAAAGGTGAGGGCCTGGACCACAGGTTAAAATTGAAAGAGATGGGAACGCACTTTATTTTGCACTGTAATGTAAACTGAATCCATGCTGTTTTTGTTTTTTCCTAGTGTGCTCATTTTAGGACAGAGCAGAGTCAATGAGAAAACGCATGGATTTAGCAGAAAATGACAGAAGGCAAAAAGCCTTCAAAGTTCATATTATTGAGCCATTGAGCTATGAGAATTCACCTGTTAATAAGGACAAATTAGACTTTTCTGGGTTATATTTCAGATACAATACAGGCGTCCATATTTGCATGACATACGGGCAGGCTTCAGGGATAGACAATAATATTTTGAGAGAGGTGTGGCCAAAGTCTTGGTTGGCTGTTTAGTACTCTCAGGGTCTCCATGCAAAGGTGTAATGGTGACTATCGATCTCAGTGAAAGCCCACACCAGGCACAAATTAGTGAAGATTTTGAGTAAAAGTATAAGAACTCAAAGACCCTTCGAAGTGTGACTGTAATCTCCAACAGTTTTGATGGCCCATTTCACAAAGTTGGCAATTTGGCATCACCACTTATGTTTCACAGACATTCTTCTGAGGCTTTCAAACACTTTTATATTATATTGATTTCAACCCCTGAAAAGGTTCCATTCAATGGAAAATCAGACGTACAGTGAGGCAAGAAGACTTCCATGTCCCAGATGGCAAAGGCTCCATAGGGCCAAGTTGCCAGAGTGCCTTGCTGTCAACAGATCCTACTACCATAAGCCTTTGTGTGGAGAGAGAACCATGTCACCAAAGCACAAGTTTCTGCCAAGTACCTCAGGAGCTACGGGTACCTCCCAAACACCCTTGAAGTAGCTTTCCAAAGTGAAGATTAGCCCAGTACTTAAGTCAGAGGGTTTATGCACATTAAGAAAGACATAACTTCTCATCTCAAGACCATTAGCATGGCAGCCTGCCAAACCAATGGAAGGGTCTCATGTCAGATACAAGTACACACTGAGTTGGCTTATGAGGCCTGTAATATTGACAGGATATTCCCACACTCAATCTAGTAGAGTCACAAGGAGATTGGACATGCTGTAAGTTTCACTCTGTTCGTCACACTATGGATGTCAGCAATGCCTCATTAAAGCAGAGTGCCAGCAGTAGACAGAGCTGAGGTCAGAGTGGAGACACCTAAGTAACAGTCGGCAGGAGCCACAGAGAAAATATGTAAGCTAAGTGCCTGATCAGCCCAGTAGCTGAGGAGTTAGGTTCCAGTTCAGGGTGGACTGACATGACAGTCCAGGCTGAATTGTTCTGATAGGAGCAGGGCCAAGACTGATTTGAACATGGCTGGGTTCAAACTGAGAAGGCATGGTGTGCAAAATAGTGCTGGCCTGGGATAAGGCCTCAGTAATTAATAGTGGTTGGGATTAATTCAAGCAGTCCATCCATCACTTTTTTTGTATACTTCTGTAGTTGAGGAGATGAGGTGCTGCATCCAGAGCTAAGAACCATTGTGTGCTCATTTAAGTGTTTGTCAGCCTTCGTGTGTCTTTAGCATTGTGTTTTTCCTTCATAAATAGTGTTTCTCCCTTGAAGCTATGCCTCATGTCATCGACCTCCAAATGTATATGTCGCTTCCTATAATACTGGGTTTTTCGCTGACCCAGTTGTTTTGTCCCTGGCGTTATAATTGCTGACCTTGGCATACTTGTGGAGTTCTTGATTCAGTTGTTCATACTGGCAGCCTTCACTGGCCTATTGCCAGCATGGCTGCCCTGACATAATGGAGCCGTACCTGGCATACTGGCCATGACTGATATATTGTGAGCATTCTTAAAGTTACGGTGTCCATCTGGGGCACAATGGTTCCTCTGATATTATTGTGAACATTATTGTCATAGTAAGAGGCATCCTTTGTGTTATAGCAAGCATCTGTGACTTGTAGTCGTGAGCTTGAACATTTGAAGCAAAATCTGCCAATGTGAGAATTTGTACACATGAATACATGATGAAAATGACAAGCTGATGTCTGTGGGCTCTGTATTTACAAAAAATGAAAACTGATATTCTGAAGGCAAAAAATATGTTACTTTCAGAAATTCAATTTGGAAATTTTACCTTTTACCTTTTTGCCTAAAATAGAAGTGATATTTAACCAAAACTATTATATTTTCACAAACTGATATGTTGATGAAGACAAAAGGGTTGACTTCCCAAAGCATTTAAAATTGATAGTTGTTTGGGAATTCAAGCTGGGTTGGTGAGTCTTATTGCTATAGTTATGTCCTGTGTGCCAGATGACCGCATTGGCTGCTATTTAATAAGTGGACACATTTCATGTTGATAATGCTTTACTTGACATGTATGCTGGTAAAGCCGAATGAAATGCTTAGGTAGTCACAACTACATTGTTTATCAGTGTAGTTACTATTGTAAGTGATAAAATTTGATAGTCGCTGGGGATGCTTTAACTTGAGAAGAAGTAACTTTCATTAAAGAAACATTTGGAGGCCCTGTGCCAGACACTGTGCCACCACACTTTCTTACCACTAGAGATTCATGACACCTAAAGAACAGGATGTCCAGTATAGATTTGTTCATTGATTCACATTTTTGGATTATTCCACATTTTTAGGCTGGGGATACTCTATACTCCTGTTTACATAGCAGTGCGCATATACAGACATTTAACATTGCGTTAACCTTATGCTATATGTAGCCTATACATGTCATTATCTGGCCCAAACTCCTACAAGTCTGAAAGTGGTGCTGGTTTTTGTGCCAATGGTTGCATGTTTTTTTTCTGCATTCTGCAGAGTCAGCAATTATCCACTGTTGGAATTTGTTTCCCCTGAGTGCTTTCTGAATATAATTTGTGAATGTTTATCACAATGCTGGCTCTTGTTTCAAGCTAAATCTGTAAAGATGAGCTTTGTTTGCTTTGTGTCAAACATTTTCCTTTATTCAGTTTCTATCTGGTGGCTCCTCATGTCGTTATATCAATTTTCGAAAAAAATGTACACTCCACTGACCAAGCCGGTGCCAGGAGGAGGCCACTGATGTTAAGATAAGTTTCCATTTACACAGAGTAGGAACCTCTCTCTTCTGGAATAGGACACGGTTCTTAAACTCTTAAGTTGTCTTTGACATTTTCCTAAAATCGTAGATTGATCCTGGGGAAACTCCTTGTTATCAGTTTTGAGTAAAATCAAGAGCCGAGTAATAGTTCCTTGCATCCTTGAAACCTAACATCCTTTACCTCTAATGTACGTACACAGAAGCTAACCCAGGCAGGCTCCTAGGGGGAAACAAAGTAGGGAAGATAAAAAAAAAAAAAACAAGCATGTGACTTTGGTCCATCATATACTTGAGCGAATATAGATATCAGTGAGCAGTAATGCGAGTTTGTTCTGATTATTATACCATGTTGCACTTAACACCCTTCTGGGAACGGACAGTTGTGGTGAGATCAGGAGACAGAAGAGTAGATTAGGGCTGGACAGTCAATTGAAATTCAGGAGTCAAAGAAATGGAGGTTGTTATTGAGAATGACAGCCCTTCACTAAGATGGGGGATTTTGAGAAAGAAGATCCAAAAGAAACCAATGAGTTCTAAAGTCTTAAAACCTCAGTACGTCATTATTCTGATGGATACAACTACATGTGGATTCCTCACTTTATGAATTCTCCCAATGTGCCAGCATTCAACAGAAACTTTCTTCTGAGCTCTTCACGTCGATGAGGATGTCACAATTCCATGGCTCCGCACTCAACTCCGTCTGACGTCATCGTGGCAATAAGAAGTCCTCGCCGGTGTGCTTATGTCAGTTCCCTATTTTCGAAGGTGTCTTATTGTACCTGTTACAATGTCTCCTCCTAAGAAGTCAGGGTTTAAACCTTGTCGTGAGTGCAGGGTCTTATGTCTGTCATGGACCCTTACGATGACTGTTTATGGTGCCTCAGTTTGGACCAAGACGTAGAAGAGTGCGCGTCCTGCGAAAGAATGAATCCGAAGGTGCTGAAGGAAAGAGAAGCTAAGCTCTTTTTAGCTAAGGTGCAGAAAGGACACAGAAGTCACAGAAAGTCCAAGACTATGGACTTGTCATCCCATAAGTCGTCGAGGTCACACAAGAAGTGGCGACAGCACGACTCTCTACGTCATTCTTCCAGAGCTCGATCTCGGTCTCCATCTAGACAGCGTCGTATGTCGTGGGAGGTTAGTCCTACTGTAACTCCCCAGCCTCAAAGTCCTCAGGCTTCTCCGGTGTCATCGCTCATCGAGGTGGTTGAGTCCCCAAGCGAGTCCTCACTTTTCGCCTGGGGTTCAGGAGTCGGTGGCACAGGTCCGACCCAAGTGCCGCATGAAGATCAAAGGTTTCCTTCCTTCCCGACTCCGGGAGCAGATCCGGCGGCGTTTCTGAATGCCATGTTCAGTATTTTTAATAAGGCTATGGCCCCTGCTGGTGCACCGGCTGGTCCCACGGATCCTTTGGCTTTCTCCTTGGGCTCTCCGGCTCCATACAAGGTGGCTCCGTTTGTGCCTTTTTATCAGGCTGAGGGTGCTGGTTCAGTGCCGATGACATCGCCTTATGGGCCGACGGCGCCGATGGAATCAACTCCAGCGCAGGATGGATCCCAGTCGGGAAGGAGTGCATCTCCCTCTTCTCCCTTACCGTGTCCATCTGTTTTGAAGCCGGTGTTGTCGACGTCAGCTAACTCTCTGTCGATGCCGAGGTTGGAGGCCAGGTTGAGTTCGCGGAGGACAGCGCTGAGGCTCTTGGAAGAGCAAGAGTACCAGAGACAGCTGTTGGAGGAAGGAGAGATTGCTGAGCCCTTGGGAGAATTTCATGGCCTGGACTCAGCTAGTGGGCTGGAAACTTCCTCCGAGTGTGATCTTTCATCCCCGGTGAAATTAACGGAAGAGGCGGCTTCCTTCCATTCTGTTATTAAGAAGGCTGAAGATTTTTTGGAGCTTCCATTGCCAGCTGCTGAAGTTAAAACAAACATTTTGACTGAAGTCTTACATCCTTCCTCTACTTCAGCTGAGCCCTTGCTCCCTTTCAATGATGCTCTTACGGAGCCTATTTTAGAGGTCTGGAGAAAGCCTGTTACATCGCCAGATGTGTCCAGAACTGTTGCAAGGAGGTACAGGGTTGCTCCTGGGAATCCAGGATTTTTGTCACAGCATCCGACTCCTGAGAGCTTGTTGGTCCAGGCTTCTTGTTCGGCTCGTTCTGTACAGGCTCCTTTCCTGTTACTCCATCGGACAGGGAGTCCTAGAGGATGGAGCAAGCGGCTAAGAAGATGTTCTCATCTTGCAGTATGGCCCTGAAATCGGTCAATGCTACCTGTGTGTTGGGTAGATACGTGCACGCCCTGATGGACATGGCTAGAGCTGTAGTACCTAACGTTCCAGAGGATATGCAGGGGCAGTCCAAGGAGCTCCTGTTGGGCACCCGAGCTACGGCCAAACAGATCATCCAGTCTGGTCTGGATACTAAAGACTCAGTGGCCAGGGCAATGGGTACTTCAGTCGCCACCAAGAGATATGCATGGCCAAGGTCTTCTGGGTTTTCGACAGATGTCCAGACAACTTTATTGGACCTCCCTTTCGACCGTGAAAAGTTGTTTGGGGCCAAAGCGGACTCTGCCTTGGAGTGCTTCAAAGATAGTAGGGCCACAGCAAAGTCTTTAGGACTGCAAGCTTCCACATCTACTCCTTTCAGATTATTTTGGAGGTTTAGGGGGTTTTGTCGTGGAGCCACTTATCGTGAAAGACCTCAATGCACGACTCAACAGTCTGCCAATCTTCCATATAGGTCTTTAAGAGGGCGTGAGGGTTAGGACACGAGGAGCCACCCAGCAGCACCATGCCTCATTCTCTTCCTTTGAGGGAGCAAAACAAGGAAAGCAGCCCTAGTTTTCCATCCATTTTAAGTCATGCTTCTCCCGTAGGGAGAAGGTTATTTCATTTTCTCCATGAGTGGGAGTTAGTCACATCAGACTCCTAGGTACTAAATATTGTGGGGAAAGGGTATGCCCTTCCCTTTCGGGAGTTTACCCCTACCATCCCTCCCCGTCCTTCGTTTTGTTCAGAAGATCATCTGTTGTTGCAGAAGGAGGTTCAAGTCCTTTTATCAAAAGGCGCAGTGGAATTGGTTCCAGAGCAGGAAAGGGGTCAGGGTTGCTATTCGAGATATTTCCTGATTCCCAAGAAGGATGGTCAAATGAGGCCTACCATGGATCTGAGGATTTTGAATTGGTTCCTCAAACAGGAGAAATTCAAGATACTGACTAGCGCAGGTGCTTCTGGCATTGAACAAAGAGGATTGGATGTTGTCTGTAGACTTACAGGATGCTTACTTTCATATCCCCATTCTCAAGTCACACAGGAAGTATCTCCGGTTTGTGATGGGGTCGCAACACTACCAGTTTGCGGTCCTTCATTTTGGTCTTACTTCCGCACCTCGAGTCTTTACAAAGGTGATGGCAGTGGTTGCAGCAAATCTCAGAAGGAAGGGAATAACTGTATCCCCTTACCTGGACGATTCGCTGATCAAAGCCAAGACCCCAGAGCTTGTGCTGTATCACCTTCAAATGACAACGCAGTTGTTGTTCAGTCTGGGCTTTTAGGTAAACGTGCCCAGGTCTCACCTGGAGCCCTCTCAACGCCTCCTATTCATAGGGGCAGTACTGGATACAACATTTAATTAGGCCTATCCTCCACCTCAGCGAATCCTGTACATTCAGGCGTTGATTCCAATGTTTCAAAATGGAGCGGTTGTTCCAGTCCTAAAGGTCCTACGTCTGCTCGATCTGTTCAGTTCTTGCATTCTGTTGGTCACTCATGCATGTTGGCGCATGAGGGCTCTCCAGTGGTGCCTCCACAAGCAGTGGTTTCAACACAAAGGGGATCTCGAAGAGTCAATAACTATCTCCAGAGATGCTGCAAAGGATCTAAGATGGTGGGCTGTGGATGGCAACTTTTCCCAAGGAAGGCTGTTTTGTCTACCACCTCCAGTGGCCATGGTCATAACGGATGCTTCCACTCTAGGGTGGAGTGCTCATCTGGGGGACCTGGAGATCAAAGGTCGTTGGTCTCCAGTGGGATAGATGTTTCACATCAATCTGTTAGAATTGCAGGCGATACTTCTGGCTCTCAAGGCCTTACTCCCGTCCCTTCATGGTTAGTCAGTTCAAGTCTTGAAGGACAACACTACTGCGATGATGCCCTCTTCGGGCAGACCTTCTCTCGTAGTCGCAGGGGTAGGTTCTACACCCCCACCTCCAGAGCCAGCACCTACATGCCTGGAGATTGAACGGGGCAATCTGAGTTCTTTTTTTCTCTCCCGCCAGAAGTGGTGGGTGTTATCTTATCGGCCAGGTGACATTCCACCAAGACTGTTTATGCCGGCAGATGGGCAAAATTTGTGACTTGGTCTGGAGAGAGACAAATTGATCCCTTGAAAGCCCATTTGTCTGATCTTTGCCTTTACTTTAGCACAGAAGGGTTGTGCACAGAAGGGTTGTGCAGTTGCGACTGTCAAGGGCTATTTATAAGCAATGTCGGCCTTTTTGTGCCTTCCTGATCAACCTTCCTTGTTCAAATCGCCTATAGTTGTTAGGTTCTTGATAGGTCTAACGAATAAGTTTCCTCCCACTCCGTTTCTCATGCCTCAGTGGGATTTAAATTTGGTTTTGACTTTTTTAATTGCTTCACCGTTTGAACCTATGCATTCTTTTTCTTTAAGGTTGTTGGTCTTAAAGACAGTTTTCCTTGTTGCTATCACATCCGCTAGGCGTGTGAGTGATCTTCAGACTCTTAGGCCCATATTTAAACTTTTTTTAGTACCGCGTTTGCCCCGCTTTTTGATGCAAAAACGGCGCAAACTTACAAAATACAATAGTATTTTGCAAGTTTGCGACGATTTTGCGTAAAAAAATTACGCAAATGCAGCGCTAAAAAAGTATAAATATGGGCCTTAGTGTCAAACCTCCCTTTACGTCATTCTATGCTCACAGAGTGGTGCTGAGAACGAGGGTGGCTTTCCTCCCTAAGGTTGTCGCTCCTTTCCATATGGAGCAGTCTATTACTCTTTCATCCTTCTATCCTCCTCCTCACCCTTCAAAAGAGGAAGAAAGACTCCATCACTTAGACTCAAAGGGCTCTCAGTTTCTATGTTGAAAGGACAAAGGACTTTCGTTTGGATGCCCAACTCTTCATTGGATATGTGGGCAAGATGTAAGGCAGAGCTGTCCATAAAAGAACCATATCCAGGTGGGTCATTCTTTGCATTAAGATCTATTATTCATTGGCAACGAAAGTTCCTCCTGAGTGTATTAGAGCTCATTCCACCAGGGCTAAGTCTGCCACTTCGGCATTGGCTAAAGGTGTTCCTGTAGTGGATATTTCCACGACAGCAACTTAGGCTTCCCTCCATACTTTTGCGAAGCATTATTGGTTGGATTTGGAAGTTAGGAGGGACGGACATTTTGCACATTCTGTGCTGCAGGATTTCTTGGTGTGACCAGTCAGGCACCTGCCTCCGAGTGCGGTACTGCTTTGGGACTCTATTGATAAGGTCAGGAATCCACAGGTAGTTGTATCCATCAGAAGAACAGGTTACTTACCTTTGGTAACGTTTTTTTCTGGTGGATACAGTAGCTACCTGTGGATTCCTCACAGTCCCACCAGCCTCTCCGTTGCCTGTCAGGTCATACCAAGTCTTCTTTATTATAAATGTATGTATGTTTTTGATTATGCAATATATATATATATATATATATTTCTGTGTGTGTGTGTGTGTGCTTTCATGAGGTCGGTTTTCACCTGTTCACCTCAAAGGCACGTAAAAAAGGGTGAAACTGACATCAGCACACTGGCGAGGACTTCTTATTTCCACAATGACGTCAGACGGAGTCGCGTGCAAAGCTGTGTAGTTGTGATGTCCTCCTCGACGTGAAGAGCTGGAAAGAAAGTTTCTGTCGAATGCTGGCTCATTGGGAGAATTCATAAGGTGAGGAATCCACAGGTAGCTACTGGTTCCACCAGAAAAAAACATTACGGAAGTTAAGTAACTTGTCCTCCAGGAGTTAAATCACCGCTTTTGTTATACTCCATATCTTATGCCTTCCTATTCTTATGACAATATATAGAACATAGAGTGGAAGCTAACAATATATATTATATATATATAAATATATATACATTAACAAGAAGGCCCTTATACCTTTACTGGTGAATTATCTGGCCATCACTTCTCTTGTATGTCTTTACGTTCCTTATGCTTCCACGCCCCCTCCCCCCCCCACACCTTTTTCTGTCACAGGAATTTTATCCTTAGTGACATTATGTCATTGCAGGTACTTTTTCTAAAATTTTGGACCTGGAAGCCCATTTAATATGTGGGCTACACTAGTTGCTTGATTAATACCAGTGTTTTCTCTCTACCCATTCCTTTACAACTGCATTGAAATCCTACATTCACGAAATCTGGAGAGGTACTAACAGATCAATTTTTATTATCAACTTAATAATCAGAATGGGAAATTTGAATTATGATCACAATAAGCCTGTGCCGATCAATCACCTAACTATGTCCAAGCATTTTTTATATTGGTATATTCATAAGCATGCTCCCCCACCAATTTATTTCTCCCTCTAACTTCAAATGGGTTGCACATATAGCCATAAGGATGAGGACATTATCGGGAACCACACTGTGCACTCACACAATATGAACTTTTATTGAATTATGTAAGAACTATTTTTTAGTTCAAATTTAGTTTGGAGAAAGCCCTAGGCCTGCAGTCCTTGATAGGGCAAACCACGTGTTAACTACACATCTAAAAACCTACAGGTGATGACTATTGTTTTTAAGTGTTGCTTATGAGCTCCGATGTTGCCTGAAATTTCTTTGGTTTGTATCTAGTGCTCACTAATGCAAGTCTTATATATCTAACATCAGTTGAGGTATGTGCAAATACTTAATCTAACTAGGTTAAATAGCTTTACCCAGATCTGATGCACATGCCATAACAAATTTTGACCATAGTTTAATTAAGCTACAGATTGGGTATTTTAGGGCAAGTGGGCTTATTAAGCTCGCCCTTTCCCCACTTCAATATGAGATCATGAAAGAAACAGAATAAAAAGAAAAAGTAATGGACTTAGAAAAACTAAAAGAATAGTGAAGAGCACAAAAAGAAAAAAAGAAGGAACAAAAGAAAGGAATAAGAAAAAGTAGAAGGTATCTTAAGAACCCCGGTAACCCAGCCTGTCTGCAATAACATGTCATCATTAATACTTTCACCAGCAGGGTAAAACAAATATCAGTGTGTACACACAGCATCCTTCTGTACTCCAGTATTGGAACTTTCATAGATTCACATGCTTGAATCATTCCCGTCATCGAAATGGGAGTCCCCCACCTTTGAAAAGATAATGTCTACATAGACATAATAATAAAAGAGGCCTATTGCCCTACTGTTAAGTAACCTCTCCAAGTCGTTATGGAAAAAAGGACCAAACTGCTGAGTCCTCCAATCAGGTGATCTCACCCTCTAGAGCCCTCCTGAGAGAAGCTCCAGTACCTCAGATTTTCTACTGCACGTCGTGCTAGTGGGTCTCCACAGAACTCTGCTCTTTCTTTTCCAGTTTGGGAATAGATTTATCACCACAACTTACTTTCTTATTGTCTTAGAGTGCTGTTTTCACAATTAACACCACTGGATTGACATTATCTTCAAATAGTCTGACAAGGCGAAAAAAGATTACTTCAGAGCCTGCAGTATGTCTGAGAAGAAAAAACTTCATTCTGAAGACCCACACAAAGACTGTATATATTGCCTCTATCCTGATCACTCTGCAAACAAATGCAAGCTATGTTGTACCGTTTCTTCTAAAACTCTAAAGGATAGAGGAAAGACTGCTTATATGGCTCCAAAAATTGAAAACAAGTAAAATCCCTGTCTCAGATTCAGACAGTGATGAGTCTTCATGGTGTTCAAAAAATGTCTCAGAAAAGACAATGATCGCCTCATTCAGAAAAGGGTTCAGAACAGCCCTCTAAAGCTTTGAAAAAGACCTCACAGGCTGCACCCTATCAACATCACCTCACGAAGTAAAATATTCCTCAGAAAAATCAAAACACCGGCCTTCTACTTTTAAAAAGCCTTCTTCAGCTCCTTCAAGTGACATACCGCTGACAACACCACCGCCGACGAGGTCGTCGTTGTCAACACCATCGTCGACGAAGACTTATACTACGCCAGTATCGACGACAACAACATCCACTGTATCCAGCCTGTCGACCATTGCTTCCTCCTCGTCAACGACGTCCATGTCGACGGTATCTAAGACCAGACCTTTGACGCTGAAGATAAAGTTGTCATTGTCGAAGCCATCGACGACCATTCCACCGAAGATGACCAGTGGCGGATCCTCGTATATGGAGACAACTCGGTCGACAGCCTCAGTGTCAGCACCGTTGACGAAGAAAAGAATCAAGGATTCAAATAGGAAAGAACACTTGTCGCCGCATACCACGTCTCCAGGTAAAGTCACTCCCTTACTCCCAGCCCATCTATTGGATGAAGATTCGGATGACGATGGACCATTTGGAGCATCTCATAGTCCTTCTCAGCTTCACGTCAAGTATCAAAAGAACGAAGACAAATATAGCCAACATTATGACAAACAATATTATTCTCCTCAACGACCAAGGAAGTGTACCAGTGTATTCCAACTTGCCTTATCATGGATCTCCAACTTATGTTGTCAGACTATAAAAAGAGATTCCCGTCAACACCACAGCTAGACAAAATCCCAGGGGAATCTCTTCTGACCCTACCTCATCCCTCCACCCCAGTGCCAAGACCTATGCCTTTGCCAAGATCAGTGAGAAGTATCCCACAGAGAGCTTTTGTACAGGTTACAGACTCCTCAGATGATGAAAGGGAAGAAGGAGAGCTCCATGACACACAATCTGAATGGGACATCTATGTAATACCAACTCCATCATCTCCATCACCTACTCCTGTAGATTCACCTCCAGAAGACATTGGGGGTTTCCATAATCTGCTAGAAAGAACAGCAAAAAGATGTGCGTTGCCAGTGCCATCTAAACAAGTGGACTGCTTCCTCTATGATTTTAAGGACCCATTTCGAAGAAATGTGCGATCCATGCCCATAGTAAGTTACATTTGGGAGGAAGGTTTAAAAGTGATGAAAAACCCAGCTACTGTCACTGCTGTCTTGCCAAGATTAGAAAAAATGTATAAAGCCACAGAAGACGCTCCATCCTGCCTAACTGGGAATCCGAAACCAGACTCAGTAATAACTCAGGCAGCGTAGAGACATTCGAAGAATCCGTCAGAACCTATTACAGCACCTCCAGACAAAGAGGGAAAGAGGCTAGACACTTCTTTCAAAAATGGCGAGAAATTACATCTGACCAGTGGGTATTAAAAATAGTGCCATTCGGCCACACCTTGGAATTCACCCAAATTCCACACACCTCCATTCAAAAACATCTAAAACAGCTCCGGTTAGAGGTCAGGACCATGTTAATGAAAGGAGCAATAGCGAGAGTCCCTTCTTCGCAGCAGGGGAAAGGATTATACTCCCGTGTTTTTTCTAATATGCAAGAACTGGAGAGAATGGCACCCTATCCTCGACCTCAGTGATCTCAACAAGCACCTCGAGCGCCAAACTTTTCGTATGGTCACATTACAGGAGATTCTCCTCTGTAAGAACCACAGAGACTTTATGACAATCCTGGATCTACAGGATTCATACTTTCATATCCCAGTCTCACCTACCCACAGAATTTCCCTTTGCTTTACAGTAGCTAGCAGCCATTTCTAGTTGAAAGTTCTTCCGTTTGGCCTCAAATCGGCCCCCAGAATATTCACAAAGTGTCTAGTGCCAGTAGCAGCTTGGCTGAGAAAGCAAAAACACCAGATTTGTTCATATTATACTACTACTATAATACTGGAGAACTATAGTTATAGGTAAGAAACTTATTTTCTTCACTACCAGTAGTACCAGCGCTGGTAATGCCGCTTATTGTGAAACTTTGTGTGCAACTGTCATTATTAGTGTGCTACACCCCGGAATGGACTCTTTACTAGTACTGATTACCTATCTAAAGTAAAACTGTGTAAGTGTTACCAGTCATTTTTATTTGCAGAAACATATGGATAATCTCCCATTATCAACAACCACTCCTCTACGCAACCAGCTTCTAACACTCTTCCATGGCCTTCCAAACCAGTACCCGGGTATGCCCATTGGGTCAAGAGTGCAGTTAATCAGCTATCCAAAGTGAACATTGGAACCCTGCCTCGATCCTATGAGGAAATAGCATTGTTTCTTCAGGACCAAAATATGCTCTACCGGTGGTGGTTAACTCTACAGCTTGTAGACCGTGTAGCAGAGAAAGAAATGAACAAGGGAATGTGATCTCTGTTTTGCTGATAGTGTACCATACAATCTCTTCCCATCAAGAAGTGAAGACCATAAGTGCACATCAGTGGCTAAACATGTCACAGACATTGTTTGAACCATCTTCTGCCATGAGCTGGACCTGATACTCCTAACAGAATCATGGCTAAACCAGTCCTCCACTCCCCTCTTAGATATAATTGTTCCCCCGAACTTCACCATTAAAAGGTCTAGACAGTCAGCAGAGGCAGGGAGGAGGAATGGCAGTCATCCACCGAAACTCAATACAAATAAAGCTCTTCCTAGTTGATGACCCTTCCTCCTGCAAATAAATGAGAGTAGAAAGCTTCAAAGCAAGCAGATCAGTAACTAAACTGCACCTTATATATCACCCCAGGAGACAACTAGTTGTTCTTTTAATAAATTATGTAAACCCTTACAGTGCGCTCCATGCAACACCACAGCCCCATATTTGTAGGCAATTTCAACCTACACTGGAATGATGGTGATAAACCTCTGGTATCCACTGTATACTACTTCATCACCAATCAAAGCCTTGTGCAAGGCAGCACCGACCCGACACCTGCCAAAGGTGCCATCCTGGATCTAATCATCTCCAAGAAAGGAGCCATAAACATTTATTCTACAGTCCCATCTGACTGATCAGATCATCAAATCTTTATTCACATGCCAACAAAGGCATAGAAGTCTTTATGTCAAGGGATCAAAGCCACATATTGGATCAGGGACATTATAATTTTTTCCCTATTCCGAAGGAACCTCACTCCTGCACCCCCAAGCCGACTGCTAGGAGTGCAAGAAATAATCGGTCATTATAACCAACAATGATGGACTCTAGTGGCCTCACTTCGACTCAAAAGACAAAAACACAAAAGAGGTCATCCCTTGTTCAACCAACACTTAAACAAAGAACAGAAGGCTTTAAGACTTGCGGAGAGATCATGGGGACATAAGCGCTCAGCGACACACCTAAACTATAACAGGAGAGTAGAAGCAATTACAGAATTAACATATGGAATGCCAAAACATCCTTCTTCAAATCCCAAATCGACAAAACTAAAAGAAGTCAGAGAAAACTCTTCAAACTTGTCAACTGACAAACTGTAACCATAAATCCCACCATGGACATGAGCGATGGGTAGAACCTTGTGATGTTTTCTCTTCCTTTTTCGAAGAGAATATACTGAAAATCGAAGAGTAAATGACACTCTACATGGACACAAGCCATCTGTCCCAGGTAAAATGAGTCAACCAGTGAGAAGGCCGATACTACCAATGACCCCTGGATATCCAAAAATGAAGCTTTTTGGAACCAGTTTAAAATCTTCAATGAAGATGATATCAATAACATCATAGTGTCAACAAAACCAACCACACACTCCAACTATCCCTTTCTCTTCCATGATCACTAAGGACCTCAGGAAACCGGGTTTCCCCTTCTGGACTCAAATTGTTAATGCCTCACTAACGCCAGGAGAAATCCCTGACTGCTTACAGATTGGGCAAGTAAATAGGATCTTGAGAAGGACAGATGCTGATGCTGATCTTAAACAATTTTCGTCCAGTCCCAATCATCCCCTTACTTGCAAAACTGTGAGAATAATTCATACACTATCACCTCTGTCAACACATTGAACAGTTCAATCAGTATGACAAGTTCAAATCTGGATTCAGGCCTAAACACAGTATGAAAACAGCTATCCTACTCATCATTGATGATGCTATCAAAATCCTGGACCATAGCAATTCCTGCCTAGTCATACTCCTTGATCTATCATCAGCATTCAACAGGGTCAATCACAACACTCTCCAAGCCCGACTTGAACAGAGAATGGGACTATCTGGTAATGTGCTCAAATTATTAACTTCTTGTCTGTATTTCATACAACAAGTGAAAAAGGATCGCTCTCTATCTAATGAATCCCTATTTAGATGTGGAGTCCCTTTAGATTTCATTATCTCTCCCACACTCTTAATCCTTTATATGGAACCACTGACAGAGATATTCTAGAATGAGAACACTATCTACCACATGTATGGTTATGACACCCAGCTTTACCTAAAAATGTCCTCCATGGAATGCAGGAGTGTGAGCCCCTCTGACAAGGCTTAAGAAATATCGTTGGCCAA
This sequence comes from Pleurodeles waltl, assembly GCF_031143425.1. Lineage (NCBI taxonomy): Eukaryota > Metazoa > Chordata > Amphibia > Caudata > Salamandridae > Pleurodeles > Pleurodeles waltl. The sequence goes on from NC_090446.1 coordinate 102,731,557, forward strand.
CAAACATTAAGAACGACTATATTTGTATTTATATATACATTGTCACAGGAATATATATGTTCTGTAATGGATGTATAAAACACTTTAGATAAAAAATAACATAAATAAATGCCTCACAGGTTAATAACAATCGGTCTGAGTCACAGATGTGATATGCCCTTTTGAGTAAGTTTACAGTTTTGAGTAAGTTGACCTCTTTTCACTATACTTTTGTAGCAACTTACACTTTTGTAGTAACTTAAGTTTTTATGGTAAATCCATACCCACTGATACTGCAGCAGCCTCCAATAAAAAATAATTAAGGTAGGGACTTTAAGTAAAACCTCAAATGAAATAACCTTACAATAAATTAGATTATTTAAAATAGTTAAAATATAAATAAATATTCATTAATGTTGTAAAATATATAACAATAATACATATTGATTATCTAATATTTATTAGCTATAACTATATAGATGTCATGATAGATTTGATATAGGCTGAACATGCCCGACTGCAGACTGAATTTTAGCTCTAGAACAAACAGTGGATCATTTAAACCCTACTGCAAAATTGTGGTGGTTTCAGAACGTGTATTCCTGTTGTGCGTAGGATTAAATGATGTATATTTTTCAGCTATGCCCTAAACTCAAATCAGTCCTTCGATGGACTCGAAGCAATCCTCTTGCAAGGTTCTCTGCTTCATGCCCTAATACCTTTTATCAGAATAACTACAGTGATGCAAGAGACCACATTCTGAGAGATGTTAGACTCTGAAGCTCTGGAAACTTCAGGTTAGAGATCTATATAACAGCCTCTGAGAGATCAAAACCCCAAATACATATTTCTTCACTTCAGGGGGACAGCTGCTGTGGACTTATGAATTTGAAAGTCCAGATTTGCAAGTACTCCTATGGGAACAATACCTTTATGATTATATCCCTGGTGAAAGTAAAAAAGAATGAATAGCTAGTTGTGCTGCAGAGCGTATTAGGTACAATACAAATGTGCAGTGTTAGACCTGACAGCCTTCCTCCAAACTTTTTGCCTGCTTGCCTCATACATTTGATGATTATTTTTGTGGAACTTGGGACTCTGAGCATTTTACCACTGCCAAGCAGTGCTAAAGTGCATGTCTCCTAAAACATGGTTTGATTGATATACCCACACTTGACACATTTAATTCACCTGTAAGTCCCTAGTACCGTGCACTGCATGTGCCCCGAGCCTGTAAATAAAATGCTGCTAGTGGGACTGTGTGTGCCACCCACTCAAGTAGCCCTTAAATATGTCTCAGCCCTGCCATTGCAGAGCCTGTGTGTGATGTTTACACGGCTTTGTTGAGTTGGCATTTAAAACCTCTTGCCAAGCCTAAACTCCCCTTTGTTACACATAAGTCACCACTAAGAGAGGCCATTGGTAGCCTATAGGACAGGGTGCCTTGTAACTAAAAGGTAGGACATGTACTTTTATGTTTTACATGTCCTGGTAGTGAAAAACTCCCAAATTCGTTTTTCACTACTGGGAGAGCATCCCCTCTAATAGGTTAACATTGGGATTCCTTTTTGAATTTAATAAGCTGTAATTCCTAATTGAGAAGGAGCAACTGTATCATGCTTAGTACCTATGGGATTGTAATGACAAATCCTGTTTAATGGTAAAGTTGAATTTATCATTACAATTTTGAAAATGTCACTTTTAAAAAGCTGGCATTTTTCTGCTCTTAGCTCTGTGTGCATGCAGCCCATCCCCAATATATGTCTGGGGTGTGGTGACAGCTGGTTTCCTGCATTCCCTATAGACTCTTGCATGGCCTTATCTGAAAACAAGTGTGTCCTTCTTTTGTCCCAAACGCAATAATCAAGTTTCATTTAAATCAGTGAATAATTGTTATTTTTTCTCAATTTAGAGCAATACTTTCTTTGCTGAGGAAATGCGACACTGCCTTGGTTTTCAGAATCTATAAAAACCCACTGTATAATTTATGACCTATTCATAAATTATGGTGAATGTGTGCTAGTCAAGGGACTGGCTGATACCAATATTACAAAGTGGATAGCTTCCTGCATTTCACAATCTCAGATGACACACTTTCCTGTTGATCATTATGTGAACTAATGCAATACCACATCTTTACTAAGCACTGCTGTGTGGATTCTGACCCAAGGGCTCAGTCTAGGTTTCTTCCTATCAGACCTTTTTGTTTGAATAGTAATAATCTGCCTTTCTGTCACACTTGGGCACTGCTTAATTATTTTAATGGTGGTAATATAAGGGGAGGGTACTGGAAAATAGAGAAGTAACACTATTGTATGCTATAATAATGACCTTATTTGATACACAGAGATAATGGAGTATTCTTTGAGTACATTCATCACCTACAACAATATGTTGCCTGTCTTTCGGTATCTGATAGCGTCTTCAAGAATATAAATAGCTAAAAAAAATCCACTTGTGTGAGGATTGTGACTCAGTGCAAACGGAGAGTGCATAGTGAATGATGCCACTTAGAACTATTTGAATATTTAAGTGGCCAACCGCAGTGTAGCAGAGGTTTGTTGTTACATCTACCTTCTGGTCTGGTTCTTTGTGATTTGTTGTAACTTTTACTCATGCACCATTCTAAATATACTGAGGAATCTGCACACTGGGTTTAGGAAAACTGCCCCATGCCTGGTAACCTAGATGTCTGTTGTCAGAGTAAAAGTTGCTCATATTTTCAGAGAAAGTGTCATTCGCCAGAGTCTGTTTTACTTAGGATTTTCCATATCACTGGCTATTTACTTTTAATTGTAATCAAATATGTAGACATTTTTAGTGAGGTTCTCCACAATAACAGGTCATGGCTCATATCCACCCCTACATTATGACAGCTGTTAGTTATGTGGAATGTGCCTTTGGTTTTTAAATGCCTGCTGACAGGATTCAAAGTCCAAGATTACAATATCCTTGTACAGTTTATCAGGGGTCCAGCCTCCGGTTTTAAAGCTGTGTCGTGGTTTTTAAGTACTTCACAGTCATCATATTTGTTATTTGCTGTGAAGGCTACAAATCAGGGTATCTTAAACAGTCTGTATTTGAATGTAAGCTGAGGACCGGGATTAAGACGCATGGCTTGTCCCACAAACCTTCTCAAGTCTCCGCAGCAAAGCTTTCACAACAGAAGGTGGATCACTTAGCTCTAAAACTGTTCTCCATTCTTTACCATCTCAGCTCATTTACCAACAACTCTTAGAAGATTGGAATGTTGGGAGCTCCATTGAAGAGAAAGGAGTGCGCTGGGCTTCAAATGACCAGTAAAAGCATGGAGCTCCAACATTCCAATGTTTTTCACACAGCAGCAGCTGTGAACAAAGGCCTTACGGAGCCTGAGGGGATTTCAGTCCCCATGGGCTCCGTGAGGCCTTTGTTTTATTTGTGAGAACATTCTTCCCTCTAGGGGCGGAATGTTCAAATAACCTTATGGCCATTCCTAGCAGGGCTATACTGGCCATTAATGTCCTGCTGCCTTGTTAAAGGTCCTCGCCATTGGCTCGGGCCTTTAACGCTGGAGCAGGCCTTTAATAGCCAGTATAGACGCTATGGTGGGCTATAAGGCTGTAACAAGTGTCTGTGTTCCTTGCACCAGTATACTGTTGAATAGCTGACTAGAGAGACAGTGCATTATTGTAGTGATATAGGTAGGGTAGATTGATTATGAATATACTTTGCTGATAGATGTCTTGTCAACTTAGAAGTATTAAATCTGTTCATTGATATAATTTGCAGTGGAGCCGATGATGTAAGCATCTAGTTAAAGAAATGACTATGGGCCCAATGTATCAAGCTCCCGGTTTGCATTTCTTAAATAGCGAAATTTAAGAAATGCAAAATGGGATGTATGAAATTTGCAATTGGGTAATTGCGATTTTCTAAAATTCACAATTGCTATTACTGAATCGCAATTAGAGAATGGGACTCCATTCATCCCTATGGGCCTGTAGGCCCATAGGTGCGATTGGTTTTGCATTTACCAATTTGCGAATTCCAGTTAGGAATTCGCAAATTAGGTAATGCAAACCCCAGGGTGCTGGGGCCTAATGCCCTCTCTGATGCAGCCCAAGAAAATATTTGTAGACATGTGAAGTTAGGGCATGTGTGCTCTACATGTGATTTTTTTAAATGCATTTATAATGCATTTTTTATAAATTGCACATGCTTACCACCAAATTTGATTTGGTGCTAATTGCATTTCCTAAATGCCCAATTTGCATTTATGAAATGCTTGATACATGTACTTTGGAAATCGCAAATAGGAATTCCCTATTTGCAATTTCCTATTTAGAAAATCACAATTTGTGATTCTCTAAATGGGGTCGCAATTTTAAGGAATCGCTATTTTTGCGATTCCTTAAAATTGCACAGCGAATGCCTTTCATACATCTTGAAGGGCATTTTTGCATTCGCAAACTGCTGAATTTTGCGATTCACATTGTTTGCAAATGCAAAATTGCTTGATACATCTGGCCCTATATTTTTTACGAGAAGTAATTTAACTTTCTTCGGGAATAACACGTTACTTTAGATAGAATCCAAAATATAGAGCAAATATCACTGCTATTTAGAGCCTCATACTTGCTGCTCATCGACCTGTCAAATAATTAAAATCCGTGGTCAGCTGTATGCCATTTTGAAAGGTGCTGAGGAGACGGAATTTGAATAACTTCTGGAAATAGCAGGATTCAAATTCAACATTGAGCAATATCACATTTATTCATTCCCCAACCGGATGTCAAGAAATCACACATTTGTTGAGAGGATACCACTGAGGACATTTTCCATTTATTTTTTAATGTGATGCAATTTTGTATGATGTGTTCTCGAAGAGCCACTTGAGAGGTCTTAAACCTTTCTAAAGATCCTCCAGTCTCACTTCTTTTACCAACCTCAAATCCCTGCTGTTGATTTTGAGTTCTTTGTTTTTTATATTTTGGAGGAGCCATTTTGTATTATTTAAAACTACCATGGTAATTTTTGTCTTTACTTTCTGCAGGTTATGGGATCATTGTTCTTTCTCCTAGCCTGTATTCTTTACAAGCCACCACCAGAATCCCCTCGGAGTAGCTCGGATACATCAGATGAATCTCCCTCACCAGTCAAGAGTGATACGGATTGCACGATTTGACATCACCAGATCCCATGCTTTGCTGGGTCACATTACTTCAGACGTTTGCAGTTGTTCGCCAAATTCGTGTTTGAGAAGTTGAGATCTCTTTAACGTGGTACCCACTGTCCCAAGAGTCCAGGTGGGCTCTTCCTTCCATGGATCACTTCACAATCATTGCTGCTGCTTTTCTACTGTAAAACAAGGGCTTTCCATGACTGTGTTGTGTGCTTACACAAGATTCAGTATGTGTCAAAACAGTAAAACATGTTTACTTTTTCAATACAGGACACATCCGAAACAACCAGGATTAGCACAAAAATGTGACCATTTTTTTTACACACCTTCAGCTAGCTTGTATCACTTTTGATCTCTTTTTTTTACCTACAAACTGCTTGCACAAGTGAAAAAATGAAGGGTGCTCATAACTGGCCACTTTGGTAATAAGAAGCAAAAAGGGAAGTAGATGTCTGTTGTGCTGTCTCTGTTTAACTATTCTTATATGTTAACCTAATTCCTCCCCATTCAATCAAAAATGAATTCGTAGACCTAAAGAATATGCTTAAAGGATAGGTGCGAACCTTGCCCAAACGCAAGGGGTCTGAAGGGGCCTTCGCTTTCCCACCTACGGATCATTACCGCCCCCTACCAGGGAGTCCCAGATCCAGTGTATACAAGGCCTTCTGGACACAAATTTAAGAATTGATTTTTTCATACAATGGTAAGACGGTTTCTTCCTTCACTTCAATGCTGGATTAGTCAAAGACCGCATAACCTTGTCCCAGACATGGCTTGTTTGAGTGACACATAGGTACAGGTGGAAAACTTTCAAAGCCTCTTGATGTCTTATGGGGAGGGGACATTATTGACTTTTGCAGCTTTATATTACTGATTTGATTTTGAACTTCTGTGTTTTGAAGTGACACTAGCACATTCAGACAGTGTTCTTCTGCCTCCCAGGCTTGGTTAAATGGCCCCTTAATTGTAAATAATAGTTTACAGAGCGCCTTATGGATGTAGTAATTCAGTCAGTACTGCAAGTATACGGTGCATAGTAATGTGGGCCAGCGTGGATCAAGGAAGTGTTATTTACTGGTAGATCAACATGGTTCTTAAAGGCCAGGTGCGTGACAGGAGATTTTTTTCCATGTTCAGCTCACCTTCAATGCATGCTGCATGTTTTCGACCCAGGACTATCTTGTTCCAGAGCTAATATCAAACGTGTATATACTCTCACCCAAATTCACTCTTTGGACACTTTCCGGCATCTACTCAAACCCTGATCTCACATGATAACATTGTGCTATGCAAGTTTTATTTATACCAGCAACAATCATTTCTCTGGTTAGCAAGAAAATCATTTTTTGCGAGTTATTAACATGAATTGTTACAACTGGGAGCGACACAGGTTGTCCCTGAAGCACACTTTTGTATAAGGTTACAGAAATGTGGCACATACGACAGCGGGGAGGCTTCGACAAGCACTAGGTACGTTTAGTAGTAGTTTGTACCGAGAGCCACTATATTTTTTAATGTATCTCCTTTTTAATTTTATTTACTCTTTGAAGCGACTTTTTGTAATTACTTGAGACTTAAATGTGTTTATGTATATGCATAGAACAGGTATTTAACGTACTGTTGTCCACCGGTTGCGACTGGAAATATTGTGAGTGGGTGCAGTGAATCGACTCTCTTCTAATGTTTTGTACACAGATATCCTGCTCCTCTTCCAAGGTTCAATCAGTTTACCACAAATCAGGAGGTTTTCTTTAGGATTTTACACACCCAGTAGGTCTCTATTTCTAAATCAAGAGGGTCCTTCACTGCTGCGTCTGGCAACAGTTTAAATGTGAAAATAAACCTTCCTGGAGTTTCATGGTGCCAGTTATAAGCAATTCTCTGCAGAGGCTCTTAGCCACCTGTCTTTTGGTGCAGGCCCCCAGGACTTCCACCCCGGTGTGGGTGTACTGTGCGGAGTCGGGGTGCTGGCTCAAATTCCACTCATTGACCCCAGTGTCTTTGTTAGATCACCGGCTTCAGGTCCCCCACACTTTTTCTTACATTCTCTCTAGGTCTCTGTCCCCATCACTATTTCTCTCTCACTCTCACGTACTCTCTGTGGCTCTCTCCCTCTCCCTGTTGCTTTCTTGACCCTCTTGCATGTGTTTTTCTCTTACACTGTCCTCTCTTTTACTCTGCGGTTGTGCTAGAGCTAATACAAAATGTAAAAGCGGCTTTAACAAGTGCATCAGTGCAGGCAGACATGTTTACACCACAGAGTTCTTAAAACAGGGAATGATTATTGTCAGTATGCGGTGAAGTGAAACTCACCAGACGAAAGGAGGCTTATTATGGCGGTGTTGCTAACAGCAGTGCCATGGGTTCCTTACAAAGCAGCCAGTAAGCGTAAGCTAGGGAGGCTTGGGTGAATCGGATGGGTTCCACTCCAGTGGCAGTATCCAGCACTGGCAGAGATGTGGTGTAGACATGTAGGTGGCAACTGTAGGATAGTAATGGGCACTGAAGGGAATGTCATGTACACAGACAGGTGCATGTGGTGAAGACAGCCAGGCACCTATCTGGGGGGGAAGTAAAAAGCACTAATGTGGATGTGTTAGAAGGAAGACTATAATATATCTACTAGCTAAAAAGAAGTGGGCCTTGCTTTGAGGTTAAACAGCACAAACTGGAAACATTCAGATTCTTCACAAAAATCCATTGGTTGGCTCAGTTCTTATTTAGAAGGATTCTGGGCATCGTTCGTGTAGGTGAATGAAATGCTGAGGCGTTTGTACAGTGCACGCTTGTTCATTGTTTCTGCAAAACAAGTAGAAATGTCATACATTGTTATGTAAATTCATTAGAATATTCTGTGATGCAAGTTATCAATCAACATTCTTCAAAAGCCTTGGTAGCATAGTCAGGCTGATTTTTCACATAGGTTCTTATCTGAATCCAGCTGCTAGTCCAGTAATGATGAGGTTTGTATCTAGCACACACAGCAACCTCAAAGGCATCAGGCACGCGGGAGACATTCAGATATGGCTTCGGGGAGAGCCGCTGGATTGAGTTCACAAGAAGTTGAGCCCTCCAGAGCTGTGACAGGTTCTCACATAAAGGCAGGAAGGCTAGAGGTTGGCATAGTCAGCTAGAGTCCCAGCCCATTTCACAGCACTATAATAAATGAGATAAAGCAATGGTAAATGCATATTTGTAAGTTACCTGTTACTTGACTGATACTATTCCTGACCAGTCAGACCACTCCTTAACTGAACACATTGGCTTGCCTAAGGCTATTGTGGTTTAAAAAGACAGACTTACACCTCTGCTAGATATTTGTCTCAAGTCGTGTCTGAGGGCCTGATTACGACCTTTAGAGATGGCCCGCCGTTTCCATAGGATATAATGGAACTTGTAAAATGGCAGACGGGACATCCGTCACGTTTGTGACAGAGTACCCATCCACCAATGTTGTAATCAGGCCCTTAGTCATTATTTGCCCTCAGCGCTGTGTCACACTTCCAACCACTGTATGTTAAATATCTACCATTAGGGAAAGGAGAGTTCAGTCCCATTGCTTTGTGGAAATTGCGTAAATGGCAACATTTAGAAACATCAAAGAAAAAGATGCCAATTGGAAGTCTCAAATGTAGGTTCTGCCTACCCAAAGGGTGACATGCTGGTATTATTGATCATTCATAGACCAATAAAGAGCCACTGAGTGATCTCTTGTACCAAACTGCTCTGAACTGTCCCCATCCTCTGGGATAAATAGGTCATGGCTTGACACACACCTTCAAAAATTGTGGAGCGAAAAGTTGTCACAGAGCAGCAATGAATTGTAATGGGATAAGTTAATATCCTGAATGTTCAACACCCTACAACACTCTCATCTCATTGAAAGTGAAACCCCTCTCCTCCTGACGCGGACAAAGACGCTAGGCTGCACTTGGGTTTTTCTTAAGGTGTGGTCAGATGTTGCCTTTAGGAATTAGGGGCACTCAGCTGGCATTATGCCCTATAGTCTATCATTCCCTACACCAGCGCATCTAGCACACTTCTGTTGCCCTTACGGACTCCTTCCCAACGCCTCCTCTATCAGTACATACCTGGAATCCAAACCTTTGTTGTGAACACATGGATTTGGCTTTCAACTGTTGCTGCCTCTTACTGATTCTCAGATTCCATGTGTTAATACAAAAGTACAATATGTGTTTGATGTAAAAGTGTAAAATGCTGTGGTGTACTGCAAATTGTGCCAGCGGTGTACTTGTTCTCTTACTATGTAATGCATTATGCCAAAACATTTCGCATAAGTGTAGAAAATAGAAAAGGACCAGATTGCTACTGTTGAACCTCCAGGTTGTCTTTGTTCTTAAGGCTTAGCTAAGCAGTCAGTAGTGACCAGCACAAGCTCAAGTCTGCAAAATGAAGGTTTTGTCTTCAAGGGGCCGATAACCAACGCCTGTACTGAACCCAAGTGACACCTTCACAGTTTTGAAGTAAGTGTCACAGTCAGAGACATACTTATTAATCACAAGAGTAGTGAAAATGTTGCAGGAACACTCCCAGAATGTGTTCAGTATGAAGAAAAAAATGTTAGCAGGTTCAAAACACAAATGCATTACATTTACCATTTAGAAATGTAAACGTTTTACATTTCCGAATGCGTAAATGTTCATGCTTTGTCAAGCCTCTAAGTCTGAGCTTCGCAAGTGTACTGCTCTAATGACGTGAAAATGCAAAGAAATGCAGACTTTTCTTCTAGTCACTTTCTGGGTGCAGTGCGTCAAGAGCGCTGCATGTATTCCTAGGAGCTGCTCATCTGTATTGCATGCAGTTGGGTCTGTCTGTCCCCGTTGATAATTTGCTGCCTATTTTACAGGAAATGTACTTCAGATCTGAAGTAGGTTGTAGTATATTGGAGAAAAGCACAATTAGTGAAGATTGAACCTGCTCATTGTCTTCCAGGTGGTAACACGCAGGTGACTTTATTTACCTTTTACAATAGAATATTCGAATTAGTACATTCACGGTAGCATCTTTGAACATATGCACAGGCTTCGCAGGAAACAAAAATCATATCTAAAATGATTCTGTAATGTTTTCCATTCAATTTAACGAGGTTTATTAACTAAAGAAATATAGAGGTATTAACTGAAAGTTAGGGGCATAGGTTCTGTCCAAAGATGAGCAATGTTTTCATCTTTTGTTAAGTGTATGCACAGAAAAGGTAGGGAGAATTTACAAACCTTTCTGAGAGCTAAGAATGGCGTCCTGGTTTTAAAGCTGCACGGCAATTATTTTAATTTCGCTTACATTAAAGAGACAATGAATGTTCACAGTACTTAGAACGCATATCAGCACCAGTTTCTCCTTCCTCTGTTGCAACAAGGTTCTATGCTAGATATAATTTGAGGTAGGCTTTAATAAAGTGCACCTGTAAAAAATCACAGCCCTGACAGCATTCTGAAGCAGTTCTTCGGGGTTTTAAGACATAAACTCCTAAACGGCAAAGGGGGACAATTTATACGCACCTTAGTTATAAGTTGTGGAGTCCTTGCAGTTTCCCTCTTACCCACCTGATTTGCACATTTGACCCACTCAGATGACAAACAACATAAATACAAAAGATGTTTTGAGGTTATAAATACTTGGGTAAAAAATGTACTGTGGAGCAAATAAGAGCCAATTACAGTTGTGTTTGTTGAAATTGTAATTTTCCATCCATTGTCGATGTTCTGCCATTACTTGGCAGTGCAATGATTTCGGTTACGTCTGCATCTGAGAGTTATGGCTCAGCGCATGGACCATTTAGATGTTCAAGCCCAAATATCAGCCTCCTGTGGGGTTAACATAAGCCTTCATTCATTGCAAAGAATTTAGCTGATGGATGATTCAGCCGTAGCATCTCACAAACTCTGGCTAACACATAACGTTTTACAATAAATATTTCACTTTATTCCTGTGGGTCCAGGCCTTCTGTTCGTGACCCTTAGTGGGTCTTGTTGACCAGTAATTTTTTAGGGCAGTCTGTTCGCTATTAAAGAAAGTATTTACTTAAAAATGTTTGTACCATTTTGTATTAATTAATTCTGTTGTTCTTAATTAAGCGGAGACCTCAATTTGCAAGTTTTGAAGTATATCTTCTTAAAGTCCAAGCATTTCTATCTGAAACCTATTACTATATAGAAATTAGTTCATGGTCAACAAATCCTATGCTCTGGTAGAGTCCAAAAATACAGCATAAATCGCATGCAAATCCTAACTAATACTGGGCCTTTAATTACGTATTTATATGTTACAACACATACTTCTTAATTACCATTGACTCATATTCCATAAGAGAATCATTAACTTTGTGAGTGGACTTTCAAATCTTCAGTGTGGACATTAACTTCTTCCAAGTTGCCCCCTTTGTTAGGGACTGTACTGAACGTAAATTTGAATGAGGACTACTCTAGGCTTCTGGGAAGCCAAGTATAAAGTCGCACAGAGGCAGGTATGCAAAAATGTTAACAGATTAATGCCGTAAAAAGTCTTGTTCATTTGCCTCTAGGTCACCATGGTCAAATGCCAGTGGAGTATTAGGATTTATTCCTTCATTATTTTCTTTTACTATGTTTTACGCCACATAATATTAAACCAAACTAAACTGATATACTTGTGAGGCAGGGAATATACCTGTGTGAAACTGGCTATGCCATACTTGTTGCCTACTCTTGTTTACAAATTAATACAAAAGAAATGGCGGTATTTTAGTGTAAAGTTCTAAAAAGCACTTACTTTATAGATTACATTATTATTATTTTTTAATTTTGTGATGTGACTTTTTAAGCATTAGCTGCTTGAGATTAGGGTGGTGGCCATGGTTGTCAACAAAGTTTGGTTTTAGCAGGGGGTGGGGGAGGGGAGCCTCATGGATATGAAGGTGAACAGATAGCTTTGTGCCTTTTCAATAAATTAAGGTATGTTTGCAGTAGTAGGTATTAATGAAAGTCTGAAAAAGAGACATGAAATACTTGTTGTCCTTGTGTAATACTGAATGTAATCTTGTAGTGTATTGTTTTGTACCAATGTAATCAAATAAAATATTGTCATACAAGAAGTGTTTGTAGTAATCCATCTTTGTAAGCACCAATTTATGAATGCAGACACTGCAGTGACAGTGATACCTGTGTACATGATACGTGGAGCCATAGATGGCCCTGGAAACCCCCACCCCTTAGGGCCAGCTCCTCCCGAGGTGCCTACCCTCGGGATGTAGCTGTTTGCTTTTGCTTGGCGGGAGCTGAGAGCTCCTGCTAAGCAGAAGCAAACAAAACTCAGCTTTCAGCAAGCAGGAGCTGTCCAACAGCTCCCGCTTGCTGAAATCAGAGTTTTCATCTCTTTCCCTGCACACAAACCTGTGTGCAGGGAAAGAGATTAAAACATTGCTCCCGCCAACAGGGAGCTGCTATTTAAAGCAGCACCCTTTTTTGCAGGAGCTTTGCTGGTTCCCACAGGATGCAGGAGGCGACTGGGACAACTGGGGCCTTCAGGCTCACCCCGCGGTCCTCATGTGAGCCAAGTGTATTTCTCTGCAGGTCTACTTTGTCAAGTTACCTGATGAAGACGCTGGAGGTAGAATCACATTGGCAAAATTACAGACACACAAGGTCACTGAAGACATTTTCTCATTGTCCTTAATGCAGCTGCAGTGTAGGTGATGTACTATACATTTACCCACTTACTTTAGCACTTACTAATTAGCCAATAGAAAGTTGGGTAGACATTTAGCACAAAATGGTGGCCTATTCTTGGATAAATACCCATGGCGATATTCATTCTGGCATGATGCTCATTTCACAGTAATTAAACAGCAACAGGAAGCACTTACAGATATACACAAAGCAGATGCTCAAGTTGACTCTCCATTTGAGTAAACTACTCAACTGTGCATTTCTCATTCCCCTCTGTCACGCGCTCTCTACTTTCTGTACTTCTCTCACTTTTCTGAGTTTTTTCATGACCTTCACACTTTTTGTCTATTTGCCCAGGCTTTTCCCTTTTCCTCTCACTATCCATTTCTCTTTTTCAATCGTACACTCCGTTCACATGCACTCACCAGTACACAAACTCCCAATCACAAACTACACTTGCAAACTCTTGCACGCTTCCTCTGTTACACTCACACTCATTCCTGCACGCACTCTGATCAGCTCAGGGCCTCACTTTTAACCCCCCAACCACCACCAATAGTGATATTTTTCAATCTCACCTTTGTCTGTTTCTTTATCTCAACTTCCCCACCATTACAAGGATTTTGGTGGCCAGGGCATAGACATATGTCAGTTGTTTTTGTGACCCAGTTAAATATTTGTGGGTGTTGTACGGACTTCATTTAGCACAAAATGAATAGTAAAATTTACAGTGGCTCTGAACAGGGACCCCAAAATATATTTTACCCAGGGCCCAATAAACCCTTATAATGACACTGCCAGAGGAGATCCCTCCAAGAACCCAGAAGATCTTTGCAGAGAGCTTCTGTGCCAGAGACTAAGTGGTGGAAGGAGACAAGTTTAAGCCTAAAAGGACATTATAATTACAGCTCCCTGTTTTCCGTTTTTATAGATAAATACAGGCAGAAAATGTGTTTCCTGTCTATATTTATTTTAAAAAACAGAAAAATACAGATAATTTGGCTTCTTTTGAGTGACTCTCTATACTGAGATTAATGAATTTCAGGCCACTAGCTGTACTTATTAGAAGCATGGGGAGTTACAAAGCTGAATGCTATTTGCTTAAATTACTGTATATCTTAACATGTATTTGTGTTATTATGCTATTTTTTCATGTGGTTTTATTAGTTTATTAATTTTGTCGGTGTAATGTGCTAAAACCTGACAGACATCGAAGTATGAGTGCACTTTTATCCGTTAAATAAGTGCAGAAGTATACAAGTTATCATTTCATCTGTTCACAAAATAAGTATAGATAAACACCAATAAGATTGCCCAAAAATAAATATGGATAAATGCAGACAGCAATGTTAAAAAAATAAATACCATAAACCTGGGAGCCCTAATGATAATCTATTACAATAACTCACATTCCAATAGAGGTGCTCGGTTCGGATTCATTAATTCTCTCTCTCTCTCTCTCTCTCTCTCTGTTTCTCTCTCTCTCTCTCTCTCTCTCTCCATCTCTCTCTCTCTCACTCCCCCTACCCCAAACCCCGCCCTCTTAACGGGGCCATTCGTGGCACAGGGTTCAGTGGTTATAGGGTGTTGGCCACAAGCCCTGTGGCCAGTCATGTGTGGTGCAGGGTTGGGTGGTTTTAGGGGGTTGGCAACAGGCTAGGCAGTGGATGAATTAACGTATAGTAACTAAAATTACTTTACGTTAAAACAACCGAAGAAATTCTCTGGAAAAAAAAAATGTTACGCGGACGTTTGTACTTAGGAAATAGATTTTTTTTTAAAAACATTGAAATTCACATAATAGACAAAAGTTAAAGGGACATTATAGTTAGGCTCACATTTTAAACGTACAAAATCATAGAAATTCAGCAGTTATAGTTAGTGCTATTTCAAGTAACTATAACTTGTGCCCTAAGGTAACTAAAACTGGCACCCTCGCCATAAACTGCAAATTACACCACATTTGGCAACACTCATGATATCTTTGATAACATCAATGATAAGATCTATGTAATGTTTTCAGTAAAAAATTTGAGGTGAAAACTGTGCATGGCGGGTGTGCGGGTTGTTGCTATTGAAGCCTAGATCGACTAAATAACCTTTGGTGTCTAAAACACTGGGTACTGATTTAGTTATAAAAAAAGATGTTCAAAATGAAGAAAATTGCACACTACCGATGGTTCCTCCATATTTCAGGATTTCTCCAGATCCGACTACAACGCTGTAGTTGTGCGGTTGCCTCTTCAGTACTTTGATGTAGGTTTATTTCTGGACCTGAAAAATGCGAAGGACTTGGACTTCCCTCCAGAGACAGAATTTCAGCTTCCTGGTGGCCCTTTGTCAGCTAAGCACGGCATTTTCAGCTTTGACAGAAAAAACACCTGAGACTATGAACATTTCTTTGTGTCCAGAGCCCACAAAATCAAATCTCTGTATAGAGATTTTAACAGCCTAAAGCAAGAAAATCAAATACTACCTGTACTATATCTGCAGCCCCGTTCTCTCTTATCATTCCTTTATGGCTGGGTGGTATAAGCACCTTCTGCAAAGTGCAGGAGAATACTATCTGCTTCTAAGGGTAGGGAGTTCATGCACATAGACTTGTTAGGAAGAAAAGCCTTTGCATCAGAAAGCCTGGCTTTAAAAGCATGCACTGCTACTGGTCATGTGGGCTCACAACCACATGCATTGTGGTGGTAGTTTCTGTGGCAGCCTCCTGCTGTCCGAAACAACTGTGAACCCCCAACCAAAGTCTGATTAAAGATGAGTTGATGCTTCAAGTAAGCTATGCAGACATGTCTAAATACTGTAGAAGCAATGGCAAAATCATTGGGTTTGGGATGGTGTTTTACAAATATACCTAGATGATGTTGATGGGCTTTCCAATCGATGTTTAAGTTCAGCTACTATCTATGCCCTTTTATGTTCAAGGTTTTTTTAAAAAAAGAAGGTGTACCACTCCTTCGGAGAAAGATTTAAACAAAACAGGCCTATGCTAATCTCTAGCATTGACCTCTCCAGCCTCACATATGTTTCATCACCAATTCAGGAAATGTGGATGATCCTGGCATCATTTTAAAAAACCTAATCAACACTCTCTGCCACCTACTCCTTGTTTTCACTATTAGCCATGCAGAGGTTCTGATGGATGAAGCCAGCAGACTGCATGTTCCTTCCCTCTTAACATACATGGTTCTCTAGTTGGGGATCAGTTTTAATCAAAAATGAAAACAAAAAGGTTCTCCAGGCCATTAGTTCCTCTGCACTTCAGAAAGCATTGTTTCTTTTTTTTGCGATGAAATTGACACCCATTCCTCATCGTGATCTCTCTTATCCCCTCATTTTGAAGACAGAGGTGATGTCAGTTTACAGAAATGGTCTTTAAAAAAGTACTGGAAAAAGGCAGATGCTTTCTCAGCCCTAACAAAAGACAGTTTTAGACTTCTGTGTCCCAACTAGAATCTTCTGTAGAGTCCATGAGCCCCTCAAGAAGAGGACTGGTTAGAGCCTTTTGAACTGCAAATGAAGTTGAGAGAAGTTCTAGTTGTGGCTATGTCTGTCTGATTCTTGGTCTGTTTGCATTTCTTCATAAGTCTTCACTAACAACAGGGCAAACTGTCTGGCTGTGAAAGGTTGACCTTTGAGAAGGTCTGTAACCAGGATACTCCTCTCTTAGTCCTTGGAGGATGATCTTCAGTATTTTGCTAGATGAACCAACAATGGTCATATATGAAGCCTTGCTCAGGGACTAGAAACACACACATGACTATGCTCATTCACCCACAATCTTGCTGATGCCTCCTTTCAGGATAATTAAGATGAGAGGGTTGGGTTCAGCCTCACTGCTCTCTCCTCCACCATAAACACAGGGCCCAAATCTGGGCAAAATGGGCCTCTAAGAAAGTCCTGTCTTGTGAGGGATCCAGCTTGCATATATCCAAATTTATGAGGAAACTATGTCGCTGAAGACAACTCTTCATCTCATCCGAACCTCCCAATACCTGTACTCTAGTCAGTGCAAGAAGGAGCCAGTCATCCAGGTAAGGAAAAACACTCCATCTCTAAAGATATAGAAGTGCGTCCAAGGGTGGCTTTATCTTAGTAAACACCCTTGGGGTAGACTTGATGCAAAATGGCAATATTTGGAAATGACAGTGTCTTTTTAGAGCAAAATATCTAACGTATTTCTGATGAGTCCTGGCTATGGTAATGTGGAAATAGACATTGGTTAGATCCATAATGATCATAAAGGTTAAAGTAATGATACTCTGTTTCTTCTCCATCTTGAAAGGAATCCTCCTTATCTATGTGTTAATCTCTCATAGATCTATATTCAGCCTGAACATATACTAGGGTTTGGGGCAAGGAAGATCCTCGGATACACTCCCTGTCTTCTCTATGCTGCTACAACTCAAATCACCCCGCCATGTTCATCAGATTGAGAATTTCTGCTTCCAGAGCCACTTCCCTATTGCATCCTGAGGTTCCGGCATAAGAATGATCCCAGAGACCACCTATCTCTAGAAACTGTATCTTGGATCTTTTCTTCACAACCTTACAAACCTATGTGTCAGAAGAAGATTCCTCATGAGCCAGAAGGAAAATCTTATCCTTCCTCCAGCAATAAGACATTTTCCCACCATAGCAGGAACACTGGTTCCTGGTTGGCGATCCAGACTTCCCATTTTGATCTCCCTTATTCTTATTTTATTTGCCTTTCTGTCTTTTATAAAAAGAATTCTGCTGTTGCTTCTGTTGGCAAGATTGTCTTGCATGCTGGCGGAGGGAAGATTTGGAAAGAGTAGGGAATCCGACACTGATGTACCACCACTCTTTTGAAAGGACTGCAAATGTTTTTCTCCTAGGAGATACTATGTAACTTCTTTCCAAGTCCATACCAAAGAACATTGCCCTCTCAATAGGTATTATAAAGGGCCCTGATTTCTGCTCCACATCAGTGTGCCAACTCTTGAAATATAGGTTCCTTCTAGCAGAGATGGTGGCACCAGCTGCCAGGGCAGAAGTTGCCAATATGTCAAAGGATGTATCAGATAAAAACTCCACCTGAATAGAATTTCTTTAAAGCAATTTTCTTTTCAGTCTGTCCTTAAGGATACTTTTCTCAGCCATAGACATTCTGCCAACCAGACTGGCAACCAAAAAATCAATGGCCACTGACTCAGGTATGAACTTCTCAACTTCTTCTAAAGAATAAAGCTTTAAGTTAAGGAAGATTGACTTTGTTCGGATCCTTCCACTCCCTTTTGACCACATCTGCAACATGTTGGTTAATAGGAGGACACAGTCCCTGGCCTCCTGGAAGTGTCTAAGAACCAGTTCATAATAGGTAGGCAGTAACTCATCCACAGGAAATTCCATATTCTAATGGATACATCGATCTGTGGATTCCTCACCTTTTGAATAACCCCTATGCTCCAGCATTACACAGAAACTTTTCTTCACAGCTCTACTACTTCGATGAGGTCGTCATCATGCCACAGCTCTGCATGCAACTCCGTGTGACACCATTGGAGCCACAAGAAGCCCTCATTGGAATTCCAACATCAGTTTCCTTTATTCCGTGCCTTTGATGCGCAATGGTTTTTTCATAGTCTCTTCTTAAAGTTACCTGTTGAGTGACATTGTTTTGGGGAAAAGTCGGTACACTGTTCTAGGAAGCAATGTCTCCACCCAGGATGTCTGGGTTTAAGCCCTGCAGAGAATAGGGGTCAGATGTTGATCACAGATACCCATGAAGACTGCCTTTGGTGTTAGCTCGGACCTCAATGTTGATGCCTGGTCTTCATTCCAGAAGATGAATCTGAAGGCCTTGAAGGAGGAGCAAAGCTCTCATGGTCAACGTGGGAAAAGAGAAGAGAGGTCATCGAAAGTCTCAACCGCTTTCAGAGTCGCTGTCTACCCAGTCCTCAAAGTTATCCAAGACGAACATTAAGAAGAAGTGGCATCATAGTTCACGGAACTAATCTTCGAGAGATGGGTCTCCGACATCAGTGGCTCCCTGTCCTAGGTCTCATGAGACGTCTCAGGCTCGATCTCTGGTAACCTGTCCAGCATTGCCTCTGAATCCAGCAGGGTCTGACTTCGCCTAGGTGTCCTGATCTGGAGCCAGAGATGGTTCCTCATCCTATTCTTCCTCCAACTCCTTGACAGGAGCAGGAATATCCACCTTTTCCTGCTCCTGGAACTGATCCTTCCAGGTTTTTAAATGCGATGTACAGCATTTTCAACAGGGCTGTGACTCCATCTGGTGTGCCTGCGGGCCCCATGGGTCCGATGTCGTATTCGCTGGGAGGTTTCCTGGCACAGTATCAGTAGGTGCCGTTCTTTCCATTCATGCCGATGGCCCAAGTACCCTGGACTCCTCCAACGCAGAGGATGGTGACTCCTTCGCCAGTTGAGACTCGGCAAGAGTCACTGGCGCCAGTTACACTCTCTCCCAACATCGGATGGCTCCATGTCGGTGTGGCATAGTTCATCTATAGTTCCAATTGGTTCTGCTGTGCAGGTGCCAGAGTCTCCAACGCTGTTACTAACATCACCGGCACCAGTGCAGACTTCTCTGGAGGAAGTGCTGAAGTCAAGGCACGGATCTCGTAGAGAAGCCCAGCAGCTTCTGGAGGAGGAGCAATAGTTTTATGAGCATCAAGATCGTGATGTGGAGAAAGGAGCAATAGTGCTGCTTGATGCAGAGTTTGTGGGCCTGGATGTCGCAAGTGCCCTGGACACTTCTCTGGAATGGGAGTTAATGTCACCACAAGGCCTCCTGAGGTCATGTCATATCATGCAGTGATAGGGAAGGTAGAGATTTTGGTGTTGCCTCTTCCTACAACTGAACTTAAGCATAATTTGTTGACTGAGGTGCTACATTCTGCCTCCTCTGTGTCAGAACCATTGTTACCTTTCAATGAGGTTTTATCTGAGCCTGTGTTGGATGTTTGGCAGAAGACTTTGTCAGCCCCTTTAGTGTCTTGACCCATTGCAAGAAGGTGCAAGACGGCTCCAGGAGGTCTGTTGTTTTTAAGCACTCATCCTTCACCTGAATATTTGGTGGAATAGGATTCCTGTTCCTGAAAGTTGACTCCAGGGCCCTTTCCAGTTTCCCCAGTGGACAGGGAGTCTAACAAAATGGAGCAGTCTGCGCAGAAGGTAGTTTCTTCGGTGAGTATGGATCTGAAGTCGTCCAAAACTACTCGCCTTTTGGCCCACTATATTCACACCTTGATGTAGTCTGCAGAAGAGTTTTCACAAAGCTGCCAGATGATGTGCAGAGGCACTTTGTGGAACTGTTATATGTCAGGCAGGTGAACGCAAGGCAAGTCATTCAGTCATGCCTTAACATGGCTGATTCGGTGGCTAGAGCGATGGGGGCCTCAATCGCTACAAGAAGGCACACGTGGCTGAGAGGATCTGGATTCCCACCTGATGTGCAGGCCATTCTGACGGATTTGCCCTTCAACAGCTCGAGGCTGTTTGGTGCCAAAGCTGATTCTGCCTTGGAGAGATTTAAGGACTGTGAGGCTATGACAAGGTCTTTGCCTACATTGGACCTGTAGATTTCGAGTATAGTAAAAAACAGGTATGCCCTACCCTTCCAGGAATTTTCCCCTGCCTTTCCTCCCCAAAAAGGATTTGTTTAGAAGAACATCTTCTGTTCCTCCAAGAGGAGGTTCAAATCCTACCTCAAACAGGAAAAGTTCATGATGCTAACCCATGCACAGCTTCTTGTGCTGGAGAAGAAAGACTGGATGGTCTTGATCGATTTGCAGAATGCGTATTTTCACATACCCAATTTGGACAGGAAGAATCTCCATTTCACGGTGGGGGTCTCAGCATTATCAGTTTGCGGTCCTTCAGTTTGGTCTTACTTCTGTGTCTCAAGTCTTCACGAAGGTGATGGCGGTGGCTGTAGGACATCTTAGAAGGTGGGGGAATACCACTATTCCCTTCCCTGGATGATTGGCTGATCACAGCCAAGACTCCAGAGTTGGTGTTGCACTACTTGCAGTTGACAGCACAGTTGTTCATCCTGGGTTTTTCCATCAACATGCCCAAATCTCACCTAGAGCCCTCACAGTGCACCCTGTTCATAGGGGTAGAAATGATTACTACGGTAAATTGTGCCTACCTTCCTCCTCAGAGGATTCTGGACACTAAGGCTATGATTCTGATGTTTCACAGTGCAGCTATGGTTCCAGTCCAGAAGGCCTTGCTCCTGCTAGGTCTGATGGCTTCCTGCATTCTGTTGGTCACCCATGCATGCTGGCATATGAGGGTCCTCCAATGGAGCCTCTGCAGGCAGCGGCTTCAGCACAAAGGGGATCTCTGTGTCAGATCTTCGATGGTGGGGTGTGTCTGGCAAACTGTCTCAAGGGAAGCCGTTTCAAAGACGTTTCACCTTCTATCACTGATGGCCATATTGATAATGGATGCCTTCACTCTAAGATACGGAGCTCATCTGGGGGATCCGGAATTCAGAGAACTTTGGTCTCCAGAGAAAAGATTGCTTCATATCAATTTACTGGAATTGTGGCCAATATGTCTGGATCTCAAGGCCTTCCTCCTTTCAATTTGCAGTCAGTTGGTGCAGGCAATACTACTGCAATGTGGTACATAAACAAACAAGGAGGTGTGGAGTCATATTTTTTTCTGCAGAGAAGCTCTAAGTCTCTGGTCCTGGGCTCAGGACTTTCGGATTTGTATCATGGCAATTCACTTGGCCGGAGTCCTGAACTTGCGTGTAGACAGTCTCACTCAGCATTTTTAAGCCGATCATGAGTGTTGCCTCCATACGGAAGTGGTACTTCACATCTTCTTGCTATGAGGGACCCCTCAGAATTACCTTTTTGGCTTCAGGAAAACTTGCACTGGCCCTCATTCTGCAGCGTCCAGTATCTGATGCAGGACACGTTTCAATTGGAGTGGGGCTCCCAGCTGCTTTACGCTTTCCCCCCATACCCTTGATTCCTCAGAGAAAGATCCACCAAGACCGGGCCCAAATACTAATAGTCCCGGATTAGCCCCAAAGGTGTGGTACACAGACCTTCTTCACCTCTCACTGTGTCGTCTGCTTCATCTCCCTCACACAGCCGACCTTTCGCAGTCGCAAGGGCAGGTTCTACACCCCCACCTCTAGAGCCTGCACCTACATGCCTGGAGATTGAACAGGGCAACCTGAGTTCTTTTTCTCTCCCCCCCCCCCTGATGTGATCAGTTTCATTTTATCGGGCAGAAGACACTCCACCAAATCATGTTATTCTGGTAGATGGGCTAGGTTTGTAAAGTGGTGTGAAGAAAATTCTACTGACCCGTTAAAACCCAGTTTGTCTAACATTTCACGTTTTGTGCTTTTCCTATCTTAGCAAGGTTGTGCAGTTGCAGCAGGGATATTTATCTTCCCTTTCAGCTTTCCTTTGTTTACCCAATCAACCTTCTTTCTTTAATCTCTTTTAGTGTCAAGGTTAAATAATGGACTTACAAATATCCTCCCACTCCGTTTATTATGCCTCAGTGGGATCTTAATTTGGTACTAACTTGCATTGTGGGTTCTCGTTTGAACCCTTACATAGTTGCCCTTTGAGACAGCTTACTTTCAAAATGATTTTTCTGGTCGCCATAACATCAGCTAGATGTGTTATTGAATTGCAGACCTTATGTGTGAAGCTCCCCTTCAGGACTTTCTATGCAGATAAGTTGGTATTGAGAACCAGGGCTGCTTTCCTGCCGATAGTGGTTACTCCCTTCCACTTGGGCCAGTCTATCACCCATCCTACTTTCTATCCTCCTCCACATACATCTAAACAGGAGGAAAGGCTTCATGGTTTGGACCGTAAAAAGGTCTGTGAGTTTTTACGTGGACAGAACTTGTGAACTCCAGCTGGATGATTAGCTGTTTGTTGGCTTTGTGGGCAAGATGAAAGGAAAAGTGGTGCATAATAGGACATTGTCCAGATGGATCATCCTGTGTATAAAGATCTGCTACGCCATGGCCAACAAAGAACAACCTGAAGGTATTGGAGCTCATTCTACTATTTTAACTAAGTCTTCTACTTCTACTTTAGCTAGAGGTGTCTAGTTGACATTTGTAAAGCGGCAACTTGGTCCTCCCTCCACACATTTGTAAACCACTGTTGCTTATTCCCTGAATTGAAGAGGGACATTCATTCTGCCCATTCTGTTTTGCAAGTTTTTTGGTATAGGCAGATAAGTACCCACCTCCGAGTGCAGGACTTCTTGGGGATTCTATTCAAAAGATGAGGAATCCACAGGTAGATGTATACATCAGAAGAAAAAGTTGCTTAACTTCGGTAAAGCTTTTTTCAGGTGGATACAGTATCTACCTGTGGATTCCTCACTGACCCACTAGTCTCCTCATTGCTTATCTGCATATGCCAAAAATAAAACTGTCTGTACAGTATTTATGTATTTATTTCATATGTATTGGTGTATCGATATGTATATATTTATGGATTGCGACATGTTGCATTCGTAATGTTGGTTTCACCCATTCGCCTCAAAGGCAAGAAAAAAGGGGGTAAAAACTAATGTCAGCATGCCGACGAGGGCTTCTTATGGCTCAGATAACATCACACAGAGTTGCATGCAGAGACGTGGTATGACGTCCTCGTCAACATGGAAAAGCTGTGAACAAAAGTTTCTGTGGAATACTGGCACGTTGGGGATATTCGAAAGGTGAGGGATCCACAGGTAGATACTGTATCCACCAGAAAAGGCATTACCAAAGTTAAGTAACTTGTTCTTCTGGCGTACTCTGACCAGAATCTCAGGCAACATCACCGTAACAATATATTTGCCATTTAAATCAGAAGTAAGGACATCAGTGCTGTCCTCTTCTGCTCCAGAACTGGAAATGGAAGAGGACTGGTTCTCATTCAAAGGCTTAGGGACCTTATGAAAATTAACAGAGGACCTGATCTCCAGCACAATCTTTTGACCCTGTCCTCCAAGGGTTTTTCTTCCTGTTTAGCCCTCTTTCTATCTGTATTAGGAGAAGATGAGGACACAGCTGAATCAGAAACCTCCATCTTACTGGATTGTTTTCCCATCCTGTATACAGTCACATAAATCTACCCAAAAACTGTCTATAACACACAGCTGCAGGAACCAGGCCTCCAACAACCCTGCCTCAAACTGCCACAGAGAACGAAGACACACCGAAACAATTCCCAAAAACCAGGACTCATAAACCCTCAGATGTACGCTTAATTAAAATTTCTACTGCACCTGTCAACAACAGTTAAATCCACTTAATCCATTATGTGCTGTGCGGGGAGTCGGCTATGCACATATATGTGATCCCAGTCCTTGTACATGCAGGTGAAGAGGAGCTGGCAGAGAAGGCATAGCTGGACCATAGGAGGACCACAGCTAAGGTGCCCTGATGAACGCCAGCCACATACGGGCTGGTGCAAGGTCGCGCCCCTTAAAGGCAATGGTCAGAGTGGTTTGAGCTGACCAATGCAGAAGAGAAGGCGTGTCCCCCTGCAAGGCCAAAAGTGGTGGCCAGCGGGGGAAAGGGCATCTGCTGACTACAAACGTTGTCCCACCCACACCTACCTGAAAACTGGTGTTGCAGCCACAATCTGTGGGGATTTGGGGCATGTAGCGGAGGTTGCATCAATAACACCGGCTGGTCCGATGGAAAAAATGCCACAGCGGTGTCTTTAGGATGCCTCACATCAGGGACACCATGGGGCAATAGAAGAGCCAAGAAGGGGGATAACCACAGAGCGGACATGGCACTTGCAGCCCAGCCACAGCCAGTGGGTGCCGCAAATGTTACACATCAGTAGCAAGGGAAGCCTAGAAGCCGCAGCGTGTACAGAGAGTGCAGAATTATTAGGCAAGTTGTATTTTTGAGGATTAATTTTATTATTGAACAACAACCATGTTCTCAATGAACCCAAAAAACTCATTAATATCAAAGCTGAATATTTTTGGAAGTAGTTTCTAGTTTGTTTTTAGTTTTAGCTATGTTAGGGGGATATCTGTGTGTGCAGGTGACTATTACTGTGCATAATTATTAGGCAACTTAACAAAAAAAAATATATACCCATTTCAATTATTTATTATTACCAGTGAAACCAATATAACATCTCAACATTCACAAATATACATTTCTGACATTCAAAAACAAAACAAAAACAAATCAGTAACCAATATAGCCACCTTTCTTTGCAAGGACACTCAAAAGCCTGCCATCCATGGATTCTGTCAGTGTTTTGATCTGTTCACCATCAACATTGCGTGCAGCAGCAACCACAGCCTCCCAGACACTGTTCAGAGAGGTGTACTGTTTTCCCTCCTTGTAAATCTCACATTTGATGATGGACCACAGGTTCTCAATGGGGTTCAGATCAGGTGAACAAGGAGGCCATGTCATTAGATTTCCTTCTTTTATACCCTTTCTTGCCAGCCACGCTGTGGAGTACTTGGACGCGTGTGATGGAGCATTGTCCTGCATGAAAATCATGTTTTTCTTGAAGGATGCAGACTTCTTCCTGTACCACTGCTTGAAGAAGGTGTATTCCAGGAACTGGCAGTAGGACTGGGAGTTGAGCTTGACTCCATCCTCAACCCGAAAAGGCCCCACAAGCTCATCTTTGATGATACCAGCCCAAACCAGTACTCCACCTCCACCTTGCTGGCGTCTGAGTCGGACTGGAGCTCTCTGCCCTTTACCAATCCAGCCACGGGCCCATCCATCTGGCCCATCAAGACTCACTCTCATTTCATCAGTCCATAAAACCTTAGAAAAATCAGTCTTGAGATATTTCTTGGCCCAGTCTTGACGTTTCAGCTTGTGTGTCTTGTTTAGTGGTGGTCGTCTTTCAGCCTTTCTTACCTTGGCCATGTCTCTGAGTATTGCACACCTTGTGCTTTTGGGCACTCCAGTGATGTTGCAGCTCTGAAATATGGCCAAACTGGTGGCAAGTGGCATCGTGGCAGCTGCACGCTTGACTTTTCTCAGTTCATGGGCAGTTATTTTGCGCCTTGGTTTTTCCACACGCTTCTTGCGACCCTGTTGACTATTTTGAATGAAACGCTTGATTGTTCGATGATCACGCTTCAGAAGCTTTGCAATTTTAAGAGTGCTGCATCCCCCTGCAAGATATCTTACTATTTTTGACTTTTCTGAGCCTGTCAAGTCCTTCTTTTGACCCATTTTGCCAAAGGAAAGGAAGTTGCCTAATAATTATGCACACCTGATATAGGGTGTTGATGTCATTAGACCACACCCCTTCTCATTACAGAGATGCACATCACCTAATATGCTTAATTGGTAGTAGGCTTTCGAGCCTATACAGCTTGGATTAAGACAACATGCATAAAGAGGATGATGTGGTCAAAATACTCATTTGCCTAATAATTCTGCACTCCCTGTAAACCCAGGGGGCCTTCACTTCCACAGCATGGAATGGAACTGAGCCGGAGAGTGTTGTCAAAGAGGATCATGGTGACTACCCACCAGCTTAAGACTGAGGAGCAGTGATTTGTGAATGGACAAATTGATGTATGGCTAATGCCATTTTGTGATCATGTACATATGACTGAGTATGTATTGATTATTATAATGATTTATGACCAATCATGTGGATCATGAACAACTGCTAATAAACTGTGCCACGTTTACACCACCACAAGTCTGGAAGTGTTGTTGATTATTGGCGGTTGAGCGTAGGCCAGGGGACCGGGTCACCCATCTGGGACAGGGTTAGAGCGACAGGCACAACACGGGCAGCAGCAACATGCCTGGAACGCACAGAAATGGATCCCTACCAACAGCCCCTTCCGGAACAAAACCACATACCAGTCAGGCCCAACAGAAAGAAGGGCACAGCGGGAGTGCTCACTAGACCCCTTGTGCTCTACCAGCAACAGGCTCCAGTTGGATGACCGTTGAAGGAGTGGGGCAGGGCCAAATTCCACTTCCTGCCCCCCTCTTCCTGCAGTAACACCTGTTTCCCTGTGCCGTGCACCAGCAGAGCATCCAGAAGAGGACCTAAGCCAGGTAGGTGTCTTACCTCCCTGTTCAAGTCATGTGGGAGGAAAAAATAGGAAGTGATTTGGTTATGGGGGGGAACTTGCACCAATCTAAGGTGGGTGGAGGTATCCCACGACTCCCTTTTTAGGTCGAGCGCACAAGCACTTTGACCTGTTGTAAGTATTGTGGACTTTTAACCACGCCCATCACTTTCATTTGTTCGTGGGCTTGCCTTTCAAAAATCCCTTGATGTAATTGGTAAATACTTTACGTTTGTCCTGCCTTGGGGTGGTTTGGTTACGGTCTTGGACACTGACCCTGTTACAGGGATAATTGCACGATTGCCGATATACTCCAGGGTGGGCAAACTACTTTTTTCTTTTGCCTGGGCTTCGTGGTTGCCATAGCGCTCAGAGCGCAAACTCGATTGGTGGTATGGTTTTTACATTATATGTACTCTGATCTGCTTAGTGCACATTCTTTGCAACAGGTATACTAACTACCGTATGATGATTCCAAGCTTCCACTAGACAAAAGTACGTTATCTTGGCTGCAATGGCGCTCACAGCACGAACTTGATCGGCGGTATCGTTTTTACATTATATGCACTCTGATCTGCTTAGTGCACGTTATTTACAGCAGGCAAATTAAACCTATGTGCTACCTTATGATGACTCCAAGCTTCCACTAGACAAAAGTTTGTTCTCTCTCCAGAAAAAACATAAATCGCCAGTTATTTTGACATTTTTACATTATATGCACTGTCATTTGCCTAGCACATATTCTTTGCAGCAGGCACATTAATCCTCTGCACTACATTATGAGTCCAAGCTTCCACTTGACAAAACGTTTTCTCTCCAGAAAGTACACTAACCCTCTGCCCTACCTTATAATGTGTCCAAACTTCCACTAGACAAAGGTACGTTCTCTCTCCAAAAAGAACATTAATCTCCAGGGTTATTTTTACATTATTTGTACTCTGACCTGCTTAGTACACATACTTTGTGACAAGCATATTCATTCTGGGATGTGTAGTTTTATTTTTATAACGTGATACACGCTGCGAAACAGCTGAAAACTGACAAGATGAACTACACACGTTTGAGTCTGAAACTTGAGCTGTGTGTGTATTTATAAAACTAACCTCAAGGAGAGCTTACAGTTCGTTATGCTGCACAGTGGTCAATATTTTATAACTAATATTCCAGCTCAAGACTGAGGTGGTTCTCCTCAAGCCTGTGAAAATTCATGGGCGTTTTATACGACTCCCCATACTGCAGTAAAGGGACAGTGATCCAGTAAGCACGCATTCTTGGGAGAAAACTCTGTTATCAAATCAGCGGGGGAAAATACTAGCAGTCTGATCTAGCAGCCAGGCAGGGGAATTTACCCAAGTGTATTGGTCCAGTATAAGCTGTGCGACTCCTGGCAGGGATAAAGTGGTTGTGTTTTGTAACCTACCATATGCACAGGCAGACACAGCATGACAATCTGCGATGAGGCTTTTTGCTGGGTACCAATGTGTGTCTTCATCCTGGGCTGTACGAGTTTTGTGCTAGCCAGCCATGATTGCCAGTTATCTTGGTGTCCGAGTTTGGACTGTGTCATCTGTTTTCTCCTAGTGGAATGGATGAATGCTGTTGACATGAGTGGTTGTTAGGTCTTGCATCCTGTTCGGATGTGGAATGCCAGAGACACCCTCTCTCTGCTGTAGTGATGTCCTGCTTCCCCTGTGGGCTTGGGTATGAAATCCTTGTGCTCTGAGGTTTTACTCTAATGTATCCGGTTTAATGAGTGGTTGGGGAGCCTGGGTGTGTTCTGTGGAACGTTGTTGTCTTGCATCAATTGCAGATGTGTGGTGTGTAAGCCTCAGCGTAGGGATGTGTTGCTACATTTTATTTCCATCCAGTGTGGACAAGGGAGTATGTGAGCCACGGATGTGGTTTCTGGTGCTGTTTGAAAGCTGGGTTGTGGTTCGGCGTAATGAAGGGTGTGGTTCATCCAGTTGTTCCGTTATGTCGTGCATCCTGTTTGGATAGATGTTCTACCAGCCTCTATGTAATTGGGGTATATAAATGGAGTTCTGTGGTTATGGGATGTCTGGTTTCCTGTGAGACGCATAGCCATGGGGGTTTCCATTTCATGCTGTGCAACAGGAGGGTGGTTGAACTTGTAGTTAGTTGCAGTATTTGTGCTGGGGATCCCGACTTCCTATGGGTTTTCCGAAGCATGGGGACATGCTGCTGGGATTATTCAGATGCACAGGGTGCTATTGTGTTAAAAAGGAGCTGTGTTGTGTTTTGCCCTGGGTGATGCTGTGTTAGAAGGCAGTTGTGTTGTTACTTGGGCTGACTGACTTACAGTACATCTTCAAGCTGAAGCTTGGAAGAAGTGATGCGTTCATGGAGTCTGCTTGTGCGGAGTTGGAAACTGGTGTGTACAGCGCTTTGGTACCCATTGGTTCTTGTACCTGCTATATAGAACCGAAGATTCATACATATCATGTGTTTGTGTCATTGCATAAATGTATGCAATTTGTGAAGCAGTGTTCTGAGACTGCAATCTGTGAATTGGAAACAGACTTGTGTGCTCTTGCAGGGGCGTGTACTTTCCACCTTACTTGAAGCAGTGCTTAATTTGTAAATAAAAAGGTGCCGGTGCTCAAAGCCCTCCTCTTAAACACGCGGCTGCTACAATTAAAGGTGTGCACACGTAATACTGAGGTGGCATAATCCTGGAGCCATCTCGGGCCTCTTTAATCCATATAAAGCCACTCCCTGCCCCTTCAGCCCACTCTTGCAGCTTTCTACTTTCTCCCTTTGTAACGCTATTTCATTTTTCTCTTCATCCGTCTTTCCCATACGTGTCTTTCGCTTGCAGCAAATGCTTGAGGCAGAAGAATAAGCCCCGGCCCTCAACAATAACTGCTGGTGCTCAGCACCGGAAACAACAAGCACAAATTAAGCACTGAATTGAAGCAAACTGTAACTAGTAAATAAGCAGGGGCAGCTCCTCCGCTAAGGTGGAGGAGCGTCGCCCCACTGTTTTTTCAAAAAAGTAAACATAAAATTATAATAACGTACATTATGGTATTATTTTATTTTTCCTTGGAGGGCTGGAGTGAGGTGGCCATAGGAGGGCTATGTGCACACAAAGTGCGCATGTCTGTTTGGCTGGCCATGTAGGGCCGGCCAAAAAGAAATGTGCACTTTGTATGTTCTCTACCCGGATATATGCCACAGCTGGGTAGAAAAAATGCCCAGGCTCCCATTCCTAGTCCGCGCGTCGAAGCAAGCCGCTCAGACCAGTCACGGCGCTGCTGTCAGCAGCATCTTGATTGGCTGGGAGCCTGCGCAGCTGGGAAGAGGAAGGGGACCAAGGGGAGACAAATGCTTGTCCCTTCAAAGGTTAGTGTTTTTGTTTTTTGACATTTCTTTAACCCCCCCCCCCCGTCCCATCTCACCCTGTCCTGCCCCGCCACCCCTGTTCGGTGGCAGCCACCACTGTAAATGAGCTGCAGGTTTTCACATGTATGTGTGTTGCTGCACTACATGAGAAACCATACTGCACTAAAGGCAGCTTTCCCCGTTAAAACAAAAGGAGCATATCAGATAAAGTG
Organism: Pleurodeles waltl; assembly: GCF_031143425.1. NCBI lineage: Eukaryota > Metazoa > Chordata > Amphibia > Caudata > Salamandridae > Pleurodeles > Pleurodeles waltl. The sequence continues at coordinate 102,762,006 of NC_090446.1, forward strand.
AGCACGGTAAATGCCGGTGTAAGACAGTCTCTTGTACAGTTTTGTGCAGACTGGTATCGTAAACAGCACAAGAACCGGAGCAGTAGCAGTTTACCACAGTGGTCAGTGGTACATGGTGATTTATGACTGGAACTCTGAAGGAATGTGCTGTTTTGGGCTGGAAATGTGGCAGCATTTTTTAAAATAACTAAAACACAAAACTTAAATACAGAAAATTTTGTTTTGTTGGTTTGTATAGCTCACTAACCACCAGAGAGGGTATCCAGGCGCTTGAGCAAGGTGTGTAGACTCAAGGTTCTTATATGAAGAGCCAGGTCTTCAGCTTCTTGCAGAATTCAAGTGTTTAGGAGACTAAAATAGCGCAAAAACAACAAAACATAAGAGGGCTTACCACTGTTAGAACAGAATGCAGTACAATAACCACAGTACAACACAATCATAACATAAGACAATGGTGCAGCACAAAACAATAGCCCAAATAACAACACAATACATTCTCAACAAGATGTAACACAACAAATATGGACAAATTCTTGTCACACTGAACCACCTCCACAAACCTGATTTCATAATGCAGAGGTGAAAGGTGTTTGCACCAAGCACTGCCTTACTGATCACCAAGGACGTGCAACAGCGCCACTCAAAAAAGATTTGGAATACAGCCCCTTAGGAACAACTAAAACCAAGCTCTCTGCTTGTGACTCCTCTGGAACACATTTTAACACATCAGTAGCAACTATTGTTGTAAGGCGCCGCACACAGTTTATGGGGCCAGTAATATCAAAAGAACAGTTTCCCTTATCCTATTGTTGCCGTCATTAGTTATTCAATGTAAAGTTTGAATCGATGATTTAGTAACAATGAATACAATTCATATGCAATTATACAAAAGTTCAAAATTACGCACTTGTGACAAAATAAAAGTGAAAATCACTATTCCAGAACTTTACGTAATCTTCAATGGTTATTTATTTAGGAAGGTGTTGTATGAAGCAACCTTTCAGTTTCTTCTGAGCACTTGCCTGATGGGTGACAGCAGTGTGGTAGCTTACAGTGGTTAGATCCAGACAGACGTGATTACCCATGTCTGAAATCCTTGAGGCACAACCCTTGTTCTGTGCTGAGTTCAGTTAAAGCAAAATATGAATAGTTTGACTTTCAGACATTTCCTTACTAGAGTGGCTCTGGAAGATGCCAAGGCTTCCTCTCCAGTATGTCAAAGATGTCAAAAGGAGAGCGGGGATTTCTCCCATGCAACTTTATCATTTACAATAACACAGCTACCATTAACGTTATAATATAAACTGATATTATTGGAATAATGCAGGAGGAGGGTTGCTGTACGTGCATGAGACCACTAATAGGACGTCTTACTGCCAAAAGAGAGCTCTTTAGATATTGGATGTCACCAACAACATTGCAACGAGGCATGGCTAATTGTGCCATACCAGAGAAACCAGTATATTTGGCATCAGGTTGTCCACAGAAGCTTGCCAAAATCTGGGAACTATGGATAGTGTATTTTGGCCTTGAACTTAGTTCTTTCTGTTTGGTCCCTTCATAAATGCAATGAAACTGCATCTTTTTTATTTATAAATGGGTAAATGGGTAACCAATGTCAGTGAGTGTTGATTTATTGCTCCATCACTGTTATATTTCTGATGCATCAGAATGAATGAAAAGAGTTATAAAGAAAGTTTCCTGAACAGAATATAGTTGGGTTCGGATCTCAAGGTCCGACTGAGTACACTCATGAGTGTAGGCCCTTGAACACCCAGTGATCTTCCTCTGAGCTCCATCCCCACATCCCCTGCAAGGATCGCTGTTGGCTTTTCTATAGATGGACATTGAACCAGAATTTCTGGTTGGAGAGTGGTCAGCTGCCAGTTTCTGCAGGTTTCCAGGTCTTTGCCCAAAATGCTTTGAGGATGGTGAACAAGACTTTAAATTTAATTCCGAAGTTGACAAGGAACTAGCGATTTAAGGGCAGGGTTTTATGTGGTCTTGTTTCCAAAGGTTAAGCTAATGTCTTGATGCCTGCTTTTTAATTTAATGGATCTTGCTGCAGGGTTTTTACGATACTGTGATAGATGATCCCATAGTGGTCAAGTTGCAACCGAACAGGGACTCCATGGCAGTGGCTCTCTCTGGTCTATGGGGAGGAGATGACCGTAAAGTGACAGAAGCCACATGATTGTTACTGTCTGAATGATTGTGTTGCTAATAGCAAAATTGCTTGTCACCTTGCTAGTATTTTATCAATATGGCAAATTTTTGTATATTATTTTGTATATTACTTTGACCACTTCGACCATTAGTACGTTACGTGGATTTATTTTTAGGGGACATCAAGTACATGATCTTACAAGGCTACATACACTAGGACATCATACCTCAGGGAGAGACTCAGGCTATAATTGTCTGGGTTTCTGTGTCAATTATCTGGGAGAACTCACACCCCACTGCTTCCATTAGTAGGCTACTACTCTGTGCGGGTGCCATCCACTGTGGCCAGTTAATAAAATCTGTTATACTGTTCGTTGTACTCGCTGGACTAGGCAAGGACATATCTATCAAATATATTAAATGACCTTGATAAAGACAGAAATTCAAGGAACAAATAGCTGCTGCTCTATAAATCCAAAAAAATCAATTAATGAAAACTCTCTGCCACCCACTATTGATCCTCAATAGTAGAAGGGAATTTGTGCACTGGACAGTGGCAGCAAGTGGCTGAAATCAGATGTTATACAGGGCAGGGGAAAAAAGGGAAGATATGTTCTGTGAGGAGGGTCTTCTAGAGGAACAAGTCTCAGATAATGGTCCCCAATTTGTGAGTAAAGTTTTTGAAGATTACATTGTAAGCTGTGGCTTTAAGCATAAAAGGACTGCCAATTACTCACAGTCCAATGGTCATGTGAAAAGGTTTAATCAGGGTATGAGGAAACTATACAATTGGCTATTAATTGTAGTTTGGTTTGGAAGGCGCCATTGCAGTCTACATTGTTGTCTTATAGGACCACACCAGTTGTGGTCATTGGTTGTTCTCCATTTGAGTTGCTTAAAGGACCAAAACTAGGATCAAAATTAGTTCCACAGTAGCTTAACCCCTTCCATGAGTCAGACGGCTGGGAACAGTCTGACAACACTATGGGGGTGTGTGTAGGACAGCTCCCAGCTGTCCTGGCACCCACCCATGGGGCAAGCCCCCCCCGCCCCTGTGGGCCACCCCTCTAACTCCCCCCTCACCAGGGATGGCAGTGGAAGTGCTTCTGCTGCCATCCCGACTCCCCCGCACCCCATCGGCATCTGATGACATCAGCAGCGTCATAAGAAGCTGCCAGGGACATGCTGCAAACCATCATGTGTTTTCAGAGCGCGTAGGAAAAAGAGGTAAGTTTATCCTCTGGGGGGGGGTGTTCGGGGAGGGCAAAGAGGCATCTTGAGAAAGGATAGAGTTTCCTTTCCCCCGATGTCGCTTTGCAATGCACTCCTGGTACGCAATAGCTTGGCTCGCACAGCTCGATGCAACCACTGGACCACCAGAGATTTGTTTGGGTGCATTTTTAGTGATTTGATTAGTTTAGGGGAGCAGACTCTTAGGCAAGTGTCGCTCCCTTTTTATGGGGCCATCATTTTTGGCCATCTCTTTCCCTCTTGGGGCATATCAGCCATATTTTGAGGCCGAGTTGCCCCCAATGGGTGGGGTAGAAAGCCACTAAACACCAGGGATCCTATTATTTGCATATCAGGGACAAACCCCTTTGTCAAGGGTCGCTCCCCTTATTGGGGGCATGTATGTGAGCGCTGGGTAAAGAATGGAACACTAAGTAGGTGTATCTGCGGGGTGAACTTTGATGAATGTGGGACTACAAGGCTCCCCCTCTCCGCTCCTCCATGAAATAATAGCATCTCATAGTTGGGGACCTCCTTGTAAGAAGGAACAAATTCCTGATTGAAGCAACCCGAAATTAGAGATCTGGTAGTGTGTGTATATGTACTGTGATTAAGGAAATAGATAGGGTCTGTTTGGTCCTGAAGAAAGCTCCAGATCCCTTGGTGGGCCAACGAACGGCTGAAACATGTTGAGCTGAGTTAGACTGGAGTATTAAGCCCCATCTGTCTCATTATTAATTTCATCATACCTCCTCCACCTTTCAATAAAATTAGATTGTTCTTTTGGTAGGTGGTGAGGATCTCTTCTGGATACTTCCCTTTCCCTGACTCTCCTTAAACCTTCACTCTGTTTGTTGATGAGCGACCCGCCTGCCATTACAGGATGCTTTGGCAAGCGCAGGATGGCTGATGATGAAGCATGACCCTTGGTGGTGTGGTTTGGTGGGGGGGGGGGGGGGGGAGAAGGGTGGGGAGGGTGTCCGGGGATGAGGCCGTCCTGTTCATTTTGAGCAAATGCCCATTGTGTCCCAACTGTGGTGCACTGGGATGTACAACCCACCCCTAATAAAGGAATCTCTCATACAACAAAGTGGCTCAGCCAATAATTAGGGCTTGTGTTACAAAAGCATGTTTGTTCTTGTGTGTATGTTGACATATTTTGGCTGTTTCTTGCCCCTTGGGGGCAGATCAGCCATATTTTTACGCCGATGAGCCCCCAAGGAAGGGCAGAAAGCCACTAGACACCAGGGATCGTAATTATTTACATATCAGAAAGTGATCCCTTCGGCATGGGTCGCTCCCCTTTTCTAAGAGTATGTATTTTGACTGATTCTGCCCCCCTTCGGACATATTGGCCATATTTTTAAGCCCATCTGCCCCGGAGGAGGGGTGGGGGTGGACAGGAAGCCAATAGACACCAGGGAAAGTTTCTGTGTGAAATGGAGTTCGGCTGACGGCCTGCACATACTGGCGTTTAGCTGGCTGTGTGCACACTGGCATTTGGTTGGTGGTGTGTGTGGACTTGCGCTTGGCTGGCAGCGTGTTTGTGTGGACTGCTGCTTGCCTTGCCTGGCACTGTGTGATGATTGGCATATGGCAGATGGTGTGTGTTGACTGGCTTTTGGCTGGTGTTGTATGTGGCTGGCATTTGGATGGATTTGGGTTTCCTTTGCTGTGACTCCTGCTTGCGCTTTCAGCACTGGTAGAATGGTAGTTTGTGTAGTTGCATGTGTTTGCTAAGAAAAACGTTTTTATACTGTTTACTTCAAATGAGTATCATTGTCAAGCATAAATGAGTATTTTGTAAATGGTCTAATAAAAGCAGCGTATTTAGCTTTGGTTTTATTGTGAGTGAAATTCTCCTTGGATTTGTGTACAATGTGTATTATAGTGTCCTGTGTGTAATTTTCTTTTATTCTTCCTTTCTAGTGGGATATGATTGGCGCTTGCTGTGTCTGTACAGAGTAGGTGCTGGTGAATCTACGGTCTCTGGCAAGTGAGTAGTAACGTTTTTGAGTATGTAGGTCTTTGTGATAAAGCCACACTTTGTTTATTACTTATTTTACATAGTGTTGGTTTTTGGATGATGTATTTTTGGATGACATTGTTGACTAGACTAATTTGTATGCTAAATTTTATTTGAGGGACAACAGTGCTAGACTTATGCCCTGGTCTAGAGCTACCCAGTGGACTCCCACAAATCTGGATGAGTTGAAGAAGTTCTTGGGTTTAACTTTGCTGATGGGTTTGATACAGAAGCCATTGCGGTCTTCAAATTGGTGTACCAGTTCCTTGATAACAACATCCATATTTCCTGCAATCATGAGTCATGATCGGTATTTTCTTCTGCTTAGGACGCTGCATTTTCTTGATAATGCTTCAGAGTTGCCATGAGAACACCCTGATTGTGGTTGTCTTTTTAAGATTCGGCCTGTCCTTCATCACACTGTAGATCGATTTTCAGAGCTCTATGTTCCAGGGAAAGAAATAGCTGTGGATGAGACTTTGGTCCTGTTCAAGGGCCGTTTGGGTTTTTAGGCAGTAACAATTTCTATAATGTCTATAATTTCCAGGTGTGCACTGAAAGGGATTCCACTATTGACCCCCCTCACCCCCACCCAAAAGATGTCCATCCACTTTCAGAGCTAGTGAGAAAAAAATATGTGGGAACTTGGTAGAGGACTTTTATAAACAAAAAGGTCACCATTTGTTCATAGATAACTTCTACAATGGAGTGCAATTATTCAGGGAATTGTTCAATGTGGACACTATCACTTGTGGCACAGTCTGCTCTAACCGTAAAGGTTATCCAAATGAGCTTGTTTGTAAAGTTTTTTTTTAAAAACCTTAGAGGGGGGCAGTGCAATGCCTTGCATAGTGATGAACTGCTAGCTGTGAAATTTGCAGACAGGAGGGATGTCTACATGTTGACTACCATCCATTATGAAAATACTTCACCTGTGACTGTTTAGGGTCAGACTGCTGAAGTGTTCAAACCTGTGTGCATTTTAGATTACAATGCGCACATGGGTGGTGTGGTTCAGAGGCTGGAACGTTACACTGCTATTCGTAAGTCTTACATTTGGTATAATAAGCTGGCTATCGGTTTGCTTAATCTAGAAACCTTCAATGCTTGTGTTGTATTTGAAGATTGTTCTCCAGAGTCAAAGATGACAGTTGTTCAGATTCAGCAGTCTGTGATAGGCAGCCTTGTTGTAGTGCATCAGGCAATTGTTCCTAGAGTTGGAGTGGTGGAGGATATGGCTACATTGAAAGATTGCCACTTTCCTGATTACATTCCTTTCAAGCCAAAAAAAATAAACAATCCCTGTAAGATATGTAGAGTCTGTATGCAAAGAGGCTTGCAAAAGAACAGTTGTTTGCACTGCCCAGAGTGTCCTTCGAAACCTGGGCAGTGTGTGCCCACATGTTTTAAATTTTTCCACATGCAAAAGAGTTTTTGGGAGCAACCATGAGCGTTAAAGTAAACTACATTGTTTCATATTTTTTTCAGTTTCACAGTTGGCATTAGTTTGATGTATTTAGTTACAGCTGTTGTGTTTGCAGTTATAGTTTCAACTACTTCCAGCTGGTTTGTGATTTCGTTTTTGTTTATAATTTTAAAAAAAGTCATTGCAGTGTTCGTGGACTGGCGCTTGGTTGGCAGTGTGTCTGAGCTGGTGCTTGGCTGGTGGTCTGTGTGGGCTGGTGCTTGGCTGGTGGTCTGTGTGGGCTGGCATTTGGCTGGTGGTGTGTGAGTAGTGACTTGCTGCTGTTCACTGCAAACACGAATAGCCAAAAGTCAGTCCACACACTCTGTCAGGCGCCAGCCGGTGTGCTTGCTATGTTGGTCATGTGGGCGTATGAAAGTGATGGGCCCTTGAATGGCGCTGTCTGTTGATGTGTGTTGCGATGTGCTGGGCCCATGGCTGGAGGTGTGAATAGTCTTGTGTGCATCAAGTGTGAAAGGTGTGTGACAAACTTTAAAGATATTGGCCCAGTGATGCGGCTTTACAGCAAATGAGCTGAGCCATTGGTTTAGTTTTTTTAACCTTTCAATTATTAACTGTGTATTTCATTTTTATGAATACAATTTTATATTTTGAACCATCACTCACACTCATGCCAAATCCAACCAGTAAGTGTGTGTACGTCAGGAACAGACGGTTGGGAAGTAATATTTGTCTTTTCTGTTTCTCCCTGCCAGGATGTACATTGTCTCCATGGAAAACCTACCCACTCTAGATATTTTTGTAAACTAGACACATAGGGGAGTACAGTGCCTCTCGTGGATCCCAACAAGTTCATATATGTGCCATATTCTTCCAGAATCATGAGAATACCACAACATTCCTACCACCCAACATTTCCTCACTTGTCCCAATAAAAATGCTGCCCCACTTGTGAGGTTGGGTCTAGTGCCTGCGTCAGGAACTGATCAAACTAACGTCAATGGGAGTCCTTGCGAAAAGGACCCTCTTTGACCTTGGTCTGATTTTTGCTGAGGCAGGCACTAAGCCCAGCCACACAAATGAAGTACCATTTTTATCAGGAGACTTGGGGAATGCCGGGTGGAAGGAAGGTTGTGCCTCCCTGCAGATTATAGAACTTTCCATCACAGAAATGTTAGGAGAATGTGTTTTGTTTTTGTCAAACTTTCAGGTTTGCAAGGGACTCTGGGAAATAAAATGTGGCAAAAGCCACGCAAGGCAGTCCACCCTGGATAACCCTAGGTTTCTAGTTTTAGGGAAATGTACAGGTTGGCTAGGTTTCCCTATATGGCAGCTGAGCTATGATCCAAAATCTAGAGCTACCCACATTGGGAAAAGAGGGTCATTTTTGGCAGGAAAAATGTACAGCGTCCATGTTCCGTTTTGGGACGTTTCCTGTTGCGGTCACTAGGTCTACCCACACAAGTGAGGTATCAGTTTAATCAGGAGACTTGGGGGATGCATGGTGGAAGGAAGTTTGTGGCTCCCTGCAGATTCTAGAACTTTCCATCACAGAAATGTGAGGAAAATGTTTTTTTTTTTTTGTCAAAGTTTAAGGTTTGCAAGGGATTCTCGGTGACAAAACTTGGTGAGAGCCATGCGGCTGATGTAAAGAACAGAGTGCTACTTTTCACGTTAAAGCCAAAATGGATAAAGTAAACGTGCAGCCTGTATTCCTCATATTCAAAGATGTCTAGCTCATGTTGCAAACATTGGCTTCACTGTAAGGAAGATGTTTGTTACATAAAATTGAATAAATAAAGCCTGCACCCGGAGCTAAACCTTTAGCCTAAATAACTGCAATTTCCCATAATTTCGCATCAAAGGCAGTAATTAAATGACATCACACAAAAATAAAAGTCAGTCGCCTTGCGCAAGTCTTCAGGTAACAAAACTCTTAAAATTACAAACAAAACCCTGTGCTTTCGAGACACAAACAAAATTAACAGTAAACATGCACAATTCAAAAAGTTAGAAAATGAGAAAAATCGTCAAATACCACATGTCAAATTTAACACATTCCTGCCCGACCCTTAAAAATATATTAAAACAAGAAAATGTGATGGGTGAATCGCTTGCAAAAGTGTCAAACGCCAGCAATCGCTCGAATCCACATTCAATTCAATTGGTCATTTTTGCCCAATGTGCCGCTCCAAGCGTGACGCAAGCATATACAAATCAGTCTTGGTCCAGCTCCAGAGGATCAGACTCTCAGGTCACCAGATTCAGTAGTCCATAAAAGAACTTGACAAAAGCAGAAGATGCAGAACCCTCTTCCAGTTCGGTACCTACCTTGTGCTGCTGAGTTCTTTTTCTCTTCCTGTAGACTTCTCCTTACTGGTGCTGAAGTGTCCTCGGATCCAACCTGGGCTCTTAGTTAAGGTTTAGTCACAGTTCACCCGTGCCTTGCTGGGTAAGTCAAATACTCAATTACTGTGATAAACCCAAAGAGTATGGCTATTGCACTTTCTTTTCTTCTAGTGCTCCTTCCCTCCCAGCTGGAACATTGCTGTATCTAAACTACTTTCCAAAAGGTTGTGCCACCATCGTAGGCCTTGGTGTTTATGCCTGGGTCAACCAACCACCAACTGCAGCGTGTCTAGCTCTCCACTGCCTGTTCCCCCTGCATCCGTGTCCCCTTCATGTCCTAGACCAGGCATTGAGTGGACCCGCAGTGGAAAGATGGGATGTCAATATTGTTTGCTCGTTTGAAATCGGGTCAAGACACATCCAGCCCGAACCATCAGTGGAGGTTGCCTCTGAACGGGTATATAAGCGACTCCAAACCGGTTCCAGCCTACCAAGTCCTCATCAGTCAGATGCAGCTTGTATCCCATGGCCCAGTGAGAATGCAGCCCAGGTTTAGGCATACCTGTCGCACTTAGGACATACCATTCAAACAACAAGAAGTGGTGGGTGGAAGGCATGCAAAACCACCAGCCAGTGGCAGTCGCCTTGGCCATCTAATTCCATCTGTTTTTGCCTAGTGGGCCACTCAGTGCACTGGGATGCAGCTCGAACAATGGTTAGTGGCTGAAGTTTTCCCAAACATTCCACACATCACTCTTTGTTGTTTCTTTAAAAGTAAAAACAATCCTAGCCTAAAGAAGAAGAAAAAACTACCAGTCACTTCTGCAGCAAATATAAGTGTCCATCGTTTTATTTACTGCAAACATTAGATAAATATTTTATGACATTTACAATTGCAAACATGGTTCACATAAAAAATCTTTTAAAACTTTGTATACTTAAAACTTTCAGAAAAGTGCCAAGTCATTTTAAAGTTTTTGGTTTAAAAACATATGTAGCTTGTGTTTTTATGGAATCTCGAAAACTACTCTTTATTATCCATGAGACAGCATATTGCTGGAGGACTGTTTTTTCCTATCTCTGCATGACTTGTGTGGGAAAACCTGCTGAAGCTATTCAGCTTTAAAGTGATGACATAACAGCCGAGTGTGTGTGTGTGTGTGTGTGTGTGTGTGTCTAGTACACATTCATCTCTAACCACACATTCCAGTTCATATATATAATTACTTTTGTTGATCCAACAAAAGGTACCATCATAACCACCGAATCTATTTTCTTCCTCCTTCACAGCGTTGAAATGTTCTTCACTACAAACTTCAATTTAGCCCTCTACAATTTAGCCCTCTGGGTGAATTTAGCACCAGCTACTATCTATTTTATAACAACTATCCGCCTCATACGCAACACCAGGAGGGTGACTCGTTCGTTAATCTCATTGACATTGGGACATGTGGACGATTACAACTGTACATCCCAGGAGAACAGAACTACCACCAAACTAATTCATGTTCTGATGGAAAGTATGCTCAGATACGTTTATTCTGCCTACTCTCCCTCCTTCACAGTACAAAAGATATGATACAGAATAGCTGGCCCTTGCAAGGTGGCAGACGGAGTGCTGTATGCTAGTCTCCTAACAGGGCTCGGAATACTTGACATAATCCTCACGTGGACATGGTGTATAGAGTCTGGGTGCCACAAATACACAAGTTGGGGGATCACTGACCTGCCTGTTTCTGAAGCATTCCTGGAGATTTTGTAAAAGGCTGATCCATACGATCACAGCAGATAAGGTTGCGCTACTTTTGGGTTTGTGCAACATTTGTTTGGGAGTAAAATGGGGAGGATGATGAAGGGAAAAAAATGGGGAGAAAATCTTTTAGTTAAAAACATTCAGGACCCAATGAGCTCTCCTTAGCTCATTTCTGCTACTCTATTCCCATCCCTTCTGTAGTCACCGTCGCTTCAGTGTCAGCCATAACAGCCTCACATGTCTGCAACGATTCTTCTCGCCTCCTCATCATGATGGGATCTTCTTGCCTCCCATGAACACAGTTCCAAGGACTTTGAAAGTAACATTTCACCATGTACAGACTCCTTCCTCTGGCCACAATTGTTCAAAACATAGCGTGTACTGCATGACAACACCTGTTCCAACCCATCACCGTGTCGCTGAAAGAAGGACTTGTCAACCCAGCAACTACAAGTGGATCAGATCAACATCAACTCTACGTGCCTCAGCAAAAGTCAGATAGACGCCCAGGCCAATGCTGTTGACTACAGCAACCAGGTTGAAGACTGGTGTCCAGGAGCCTGTTACTTCGATGAGATATCCAGACAGGTAGACCAAGACAACACCTGGAATCAGACAGAGATAATAAGGATTAATCCTGTAGGACCACTCAATGAGAAGAGAACACTGACAAGGGGTAGTCCTAATCAGTAGTGGCCAATGTCAGGGAAAAGTGGTGGGGCGGGGTGGGTGTCAGTAACAATATAAAACAAAAAAAAGATCTTAATTGCCTCCTGACGCATCGCCGCTCTTCTGCTCCTCTGGCTCCACTGACGCAAATGCTCCCAGACTGCCCTGCGGCCAATCTTAAAACTGCTCTCAAGCTGCTGGCAGCATGAGAGCAGCATCAGGATTGGCCTGAGCACCATCGATTTGCACTCCTAGACAGACTGGGAGCCTGTGCTTGCTGTCTCCAATCCAGCAACATAGCTCGGGTTGGAGACAGCTCAGTGCGCATGTCGGTTTGGCTGGCCTGAAACTGCTGGCCACACGCACAGTGACAGCAGCGCCACCACTACTCCCCCTTGCCTGTCATCATGATAATGACCCCACCCCCAAGACTCAGCCAGTGACAAAAACTAAAATTATAAGTAAACCTGTTTTATTATCATTTTATTTTCCAAGTTTTGCCTCTGGTGGCTGGGGGGCGACGATCCTCTGCTTAACGGAGGAGCCGCCCCTGGAATGGGTGAATTCTTCTAGTTTCAGGCACAAGCCGAACCGTTCCTTTTCCCCCATTCTGAGACTGTGGAATCCCTAATGAGAGAACGGGTCTGATCTCCCCCTCTCCTGTCCCGTCCTTAGGAAAAGAAATGCAATTTTTTCTGTAAATCATAAATTATCCTTTCGCCCACTTTGTGGAAGGATGATTTGGTGGCATCATTACCGGAGTCGTGAGAGGGAGACTCAGTGGAGGGGCAAAGTAAGCCCACAGTAAAAAAAAAAAAAAAAAAATGTATTAGTGAAGACATTGCTTACCGAGCAGAGCACCTCCAGTGTTGGCGACACCTACAAAGGATTACAAAAAATACTGTTGGTAGGTATATATAATAATGTTACTCTATTTAGTCACAGTGTATAAAAAGGCAGTCACTACATGGAGGCAGAATAAGCCAACTGCAAGTAGGCACTATGTACTGCAAGAGTTAGTACCCAGAATAGCTTGTTCTTATACAGCACCTAAGTAACGTGTTACTAGGGCCTAATAAATAACAATCCCACTCGGTACATCATTTATCAGGTGCAATAAATATCACCTATTACGAGTTCTGAGGAATAATATGTAGACTTTGGTGTTTCAAGCACCAAAACACAGTATACTTTTCCCAGGTTACATTTCGGCAGGGTTTTCCAGCTGAAATTAACAAAGGTTGCGGTACTTAATGCATCCGATAATTATCGAATACAGTAAACACCTTCCAACTCTTAATTCCGATGAGTGCGTAAATAGGGGTTTACGCACGGCTCAAAAAGCACTGACCGACTCGTGGTCACACCTCAAATTCTACTGTTTATCGACATCCGGAGGATGACAGGCTGGTTTATTCTTTCCGAATGTCCAACTTCTGACCTGCAGGGCATGCACAGATGTCAGAACAGGGAACTCTTCTTTACATAAAAATGACTCCTATGAAAAGAAGGATTTTCTGGGGCCCTGAATTTGTATTTTATGCTGCAGTTGTAGCATAAATAAACGATGTCACCATCTTTAAAAGAGCTACATTTTAAACTTCACATTAAAAGATAAAATCTTGAGCCATGAACAAACCCACTTCTGCGGCTTCTGCCGCCCTATAAGATGTTCTAGCATCTCTCGTGTTATTTGTAAATATTTTTAAGTTCGTTGTGGTAACTAGATGGGAGTGTTAGAATATATAAGGGAAGTTTTCTCAGAGTATTATGGCGCTTACTGCCTAGATTCACTGTACACTAATCTGAGTGGTGCTCTATTAGGGTGAATACCTCCAAAAGACCCTATATTCAGCAAAAAATCATGTTGTTTGCTGAGAAAATATAACAATACTCATGAGCACTCGTTCAGCTAGTAAAATACTAAAAAACCATCTTATACACGTATTATTTCTATCAATTGCCTCACACAATAATAAGACATTGGAGATTGAGTCAACAATTACACAGTTATAAGTCCAGTTGTCTATTCAATTCATAGCAAAAATATATTGTATAGTTTATATAGTGCACGATTATCCAAGTGATAGTCTTCTTGTGCCTCGTAACAAGGCACAAGAAAACTAGATGGGAGTGGCCAGCTAGGGGGTGAGGTACACGACACTAGTCACAGTGCAGAAATGGCAGCTCTTGCTCCGGTAACGTAACAGGTATACCAGCTGAGCGACATCGCGCGCAATTCAGGTCTGATCGCACAACCTCTTGGGATGCAGGACCCATTGAAATGGAGAAATTTGCACCCAGTTAACTGAATATAATGTGTACGTACCTCAAAGGTATGAAAAATATGGCAGTCACTGGCCATCAGGGGTGTAGCATGGTCAGTATGATTGTGGGGGGGGGGGGGGGGGGTAGCTTCAGATTTAACGACAACCCATACAACAAAATCTTGACTGTACAACTTCTAGTCTCTGAATATTTTTTACATCACCACCATTCAATTAACACGCCCTTCAATACCAGTTTTGTCTTACGCATTAAATCATTATTGAATCTTTCAACGTTACCGTAACCCACTTGAAGATATAAAGATCTACATCTGGTCCACGCGCAGACTTTCATATGCCAGTCATGAGCTGTAACCTCCAAAATCTTAGGAACACCTTCGCCCTGAATCCTGCTGACAGGAAATAGTGTACATATTGTGTGCTCACAAGTTCAATCTGCATACACCCAACTACTTAGTAAAAGAAATTCTACCATGACCAAAAATGCTGAACGTGGCCTCTTCCCAATGGAATGGGCACAACCACATCAACGGACTCGCCTCTAACGCAATGGCCATCGTGGCCAAGGATAGTCTCAAAGTATTCTGGGCTTTATCTGATGCCTCACAGATCATATCTCAGTCAAACAGATCACAGACCACCTTCTCTGTCAAGCCCTTGGGTGCCAAAACAAGCCCTTGGGTGCCAAAACATGTATTCAATCTCCATTTTGTTCTACATAGCTCAAGATAAACTTCCCGTCTTAGAATTATGACATTGCACCGTCAAACATTTTTCTTTTCCTACACAACAAATAATTCCTCCAGGATACTCCTAATCTCACTTCCCAGATTTGCTGTAGCTGGACTAGACTTTGATAGTCAAACCTTAGCACAAATGTGCAGGTTCTTTGTAGAACGGTTTCCATTCACCTCTGGATATTGTGGTCTGCCCTTTCAGTAACAATCGGTTACAAAAACGTCATCACAATTGTTTCCACTTCTTTCAGACAATGTAAATTTTGAACATCAACAGTCCAGCCATGAGAAGCTGAAGCTTTAAACTTGTGCATCCTAGCCAATGGGTTTGCTAATGGCTTACTAGTACTCCTGGATAGTGAGTTTGCCCACCAAATAAATTCTGCCTAACTTTCAATTTCAGAATACCTTTAAATTATGGGTGTGAGTTTTCCATATGCAAAAACAATTACGTTTTTTAGTTTCAAAATCCACATTCCTATTTTGTGTTGCTACATTAATTTGAAACTTCAAGTCAAATACTTTGAGCGAAATAGCGTACCAAATTGCTAGTGTCACCGTTTCAAAGAACTTCTCTTGCGTCCCATCCCATTTAAACCGCACATTTTTCCATCAGTTTCTTTAATATTATCGTTATCACAAGACCTACTAAATTTCTGCTAAACCCATTAGACAATCATAACTCATCCTTGTTAATCGGTGCAGATGTTCGTATAGACGGCACAAAGCAACCACTCCAATGGTCTACGACCAAACTCCCGTCCCAAATAATTATCTCCATGCACCCCAATTTTACATTTGTTAAAACTTGAATGATCTGCTAAAACTCCTAACCACCAAACACCCACAAAGGTGCAACACCTGGAAACGATGATTAAGACCTGGTTCTACCAAGTGCACCTACGAAGTCCTGAACAGCACCAATGAAATTCTGACAACTTTCAGTCCTCACATAATCTAAAGTATACAACTCTGTAAATATACATAGAAATGTGAATAAAAAGGTCCTCTTGTGCCAGTAATCCGTTGCAACACGTGCTCCAACACCACAATGTGCATGACTTGCATAACAGACTTATTTCACAACCCTATTATGAAATTAACGTCAGTCCAAGTCTCCTTCTGGCCTAAACTGCTTGGTCTTCTAAACTAAATTCCCCAAAGCTCACTGACCCAGCCTTTAGAACAGGACTCAAAATATGTAGAATTTAATTTCCGAATAACACGACTGATTGGAAAATATGACAATATAAATTAAATATACAAACATTCTGTACATTATATCATCTATGCCCTTTAAACACAGAGGCATCATTGGTAATGCAAATCCATACATAATTAAAGCATAGCATGAATAACAAATAACAACTAACTTCACTAGAAACTACATGCAGCCAATCGGTTTATCAACTCTAATAATGATGGTTAGTGAAGGACTAAGGGCAATACTTACAACTAGCTTTGGAAACTAACTTTGGGTTTCAGAGAGTAGAGTATAACCTATTTGCAAAGTGCTTTAATGCTGTTTGAGTGGTAAAAAGCATTATAAAAATCTACAGTACAATGCAATCTCTTGCCTGTTTCCATTCAAGACCATCAGGCACGGGACTCTACATCAGCAGCGGCTCCTCCGCTATGGCAGAGCGTCCCCCTCCCGTCAGCAGCAGCAGCAGCAAAACATTAAAAATAAAATGATAAGTTATGTTTATTATCATTTTATTTTTAAAGTGGCGAGGCAATTGGGGGTGGGGGGAGGGGAGCGGGTAGAGATAACAGCCATGGAGGGGAGTGGTGTGCACTCCCCTCTGAGCATGTGTGTTTGGCCGGTCATCTGAGGACAGCCAAACACACATGCGCACTGAGCTCTCTCCAACCCAGGACTGAGTTGCCGGGTTGGAGAGAGCAGGCACGGGCTCCCAGTCTGCCTGCGAGCGCAAAGCCAGGACACACAGGCCAATCCTGACGCAGCATGAGAGTAGCGTCAGGACTGGCCGCAGGGCAGGCTTGGAGCCTGTGCCTGCCTGCAGTGCACAGCAAAAGAGCAGCGGTGCGACGGTGGCAAGGTGAGGTTTTAAAAACATTTTTTTAGTGCCTTTGTTTTGTCCCATCACGCCACCCCCCCCAGTCGCCAGCCGCGACTGCTCTACATCAAAGGGCCTCCTCATATTTGATCACTATTCCTCTTTCAGTAAGATTTAAAGTGCAAATGCAGAAATCATGGTAGGCCATTTACAGAAATACAGCTACAGGACACAGCAGGAGCTAGCTGAAATACCAGAGAATATATCAAGTAGAAAAAGGAAACCAAAATCAATCAGAGGTTGTAGCCTCATCAGGCGCAAGTTAACAGAAGATGTCAATAGAGTTTGAAGAAATTACAAGCCCATTCACTCCTGGTTGGTGACTCCGCTGGGCACAAAAACAAATCTTAAACCCTGCACCATTAAATCTAGCATCTCAATAAGTCTCAACCATCATCGTCACTCAGGGCTGCAGTGTCTGAAACGGTCTGCCGGGATACACCCCATAGTACATATTAAATCCTAGAAAACACACATACTTACCAAAGAGGAACCCTGCACAGGAAGGAGCTAGATCCTGGACATTAACAGACACTCCACTGCATAGAGAAAAGGGGACAATATAAACAGTTACTAATAGGAAGGCTGGCTGAGAACAAAAAAAAAATATTTATTTTCGAAATAGCAGCATTGGAGAAGTCCACTTCATATTGCAGAAAATATGTAAGGAATTAATAGAAGAAGAAAATAACATGTGAAAAACTACACAAAAATGCTTTTAAACATTTTATTTACTCACTGGGCATGCACCTAAAAGGCTTCCCCTCGAAAACCTGTTTCCTCTAGTTATCTGATGGGCTATACAGTAAGACCATGGCTGGCAATGCTCTGAGCTCAAAATGCTAAAGGATGCTTTCAAGTCCATAGGATAAGGAGTGGCAGCACTTGTGTCTAAAATGGAAACTTTCTCGGAAATATCACAAGCACTGCCAAAGACAATAGACCTCGCTTTTCTGTAGGAGAGGTGTCTGGTAAAAGTTCGACAATTCAGTGTTTCCTGAAGCTGACCTAGAAGGAAAATGCCATATTAACCAAAAATATCAAAGGTGGAAGTGATGTCCCCTTACTGAACAGAATACATGATCAGACTGAAGCCTCACTCTCAAAGAAGAGTGTTATGAAAAGTTATAGGATGAAGTCTATGATGCAAGTGGCACATTTAAAGGTATACACTACAAAATATCACATAGTAGATATTTATGACAAAGGGCAAGGTATTTTCGTTGCACGCAAGTCTTTTACATTGTCAACACAAAAGCAGCAAATCCAACAACCATTATCATTACTGCGAGGTAATGATTTGTTCACATGAGTACCTTGATGTCCCAAAAGATGCCCATCACCTGAGAAGTCCCCCAGGTTCTATAATGTCCACTGTCATCCTCAAACTCTACATGGTAAATACAGATAACCACATCAGGATCCATCAATATGCCAGTGATGCAGAGCTCTGCCTGAAGGTTATCGGTGCTCCACAACCCCAGTGCCTCAAACACTGGCTGCACCTCATCTGGATCTGAACGTCCAGTGTTTAGTGGAAGCACAATCTAACGGAGATATCATTTTTGTTATTTGCCAAGAACAAACAAAAATTAGTACAAACCTGGTTCAATGACATGAACCTTGATTGCTTCGAGCCCCAAACCATCAACGAATTCCAAGTCACTTGGATTAAGCTTGGATACCAACATCGCTCTTAAGCAACAAATCGCCAAATAAACAAATACAACCTGGTACCAGCTCTCTCTTCTAAAGAGTGAAATTTCTTCCAAAAACGACTTCAGAACTGAAGTTCAAGCCCTTTTATTCACATATGGGTGGTGGTAACACCAGGCTCCACACTGGCATCTATAAGGGCATACTACAACCCACAGCATGTCTCGTTCAGGCCCAGATGAAATATGATTACGTCACCTCCATTCTTATGGAACACCAATCGCTACACTTGCCATCATGACCAGCACCCCTGCTTATCGTGGGGTCAACCACACCATCTCTGGTGACTCTGGGCACATTCACAGACAAAACACCATCAGACTGGAGATTAAAAAGTGTTTTAGGAAAGAGTTGAAGACTCATCTCTTTGAAGAACACTACATCACAATGCAATAGCTATCCAATAACCACCTACTTTTTCCTATAATTCGTGGACTGCATGCTTGCCTCTGACCCATTACAACGCACCAAAACCCTTTTGGCTCAATTCACACTATACAAATACCACATACATACATATCTACTAGTAAACCAAATAAACGTGCAGAGGGAATTCATGATTAGCACCATGTCTTTACAAAAGGCTAAGGCATCTCAGACTGAAAGGGCCATCATCCAACAACTAAAATATTTGTCTCAGCAAAATATGTGCTTCACAGAACACAAACTCAGATACAAGCTGCATGTCATGTCACATTTAAAGTCTAACAAAATAACGAATTGATGCTCACTCTGGAACCTAAAAGGAATACAAACAGGTCAATGTCACCAAATCCAAAATGTCACCGCCTTAACGGACACACATTAAACCAACACCAACCCACGAAAAATATATGAAAGCTAACAGCTGAATGGGTTGATACATTGTTCAAACTCTCTCTCGCTGCACTTGTTGTTATACTTTCTGATGAATTGGCGGTAAGAGGTACATCAACATCAACAGCTAAAGTGATCTAAAGTCAGACCCAATATCATGCTGGCCTGATGGCTATCTGAATTGCATCAAGCTCTGTTTAGTGCATGCCCTGTGGGATAAACAGATATGAACCTTGGCAAGGCAAGACTAAGTAAGACAATAGACTGTGGGTCGCTTGCTTCTAGCGGCCCTGGCAAAAGAAGGTGCTAGGCCTGCTCTGGAAGCACTGTCCCTTCAGTCCCTAAAACCACTACTCCCAGGAATTACAAGGTGTAAGTGAGCTGTGCTTTCTCTACTTTTATTTTTCTATGCCTATATATTTAATATTTTGAATAGCAAAATTTTTGGAATTGTATCTGCAGAACAGATAATGAGCAGCAGCCATGAGATTATCACCTGAACATGACAAGTAATGCAGATACAAGACAGGCCTCACCTGTGGTTGAACGTCTGGAGCCCAATGGCAGCTGACGCAAGTGCAATGGCGTGCCGGTAACTCGATGTGTGGCCCAGGCACAGGACAAAGAAGCTGGATACCCCCATGCCAATGAACTGCAGAAAAGAATAGAGGTGTGAGCATCATATCATACAACAAAAAGAAGGGCGAGGCAGTAGGAGAAATCCTCAACAAATAGGGATAGGTAGGTTGGGAGAGGCAAAGGATCGGAACATCCTCATCCTTAGAGAATGGGCAGAGTCGCTGTCCACCACAGACGAGTGGAGGAGGATGTGACTCGAGGGTTCCTAACATCTAAAGACTCTGAGCCCCCCCCCTCTTTATAAATCCACCCAAGTACTCTCTACAAGCTGAAGGAGCAGGCAGAGCCCAGGTTGAATTTCCCCCACAGGTTGAGCGATGCATGTTAACAAAAGGCCTGAAATTTATATTCCCATATTCATGTATATACGTATATATGTAGCAAAGACTCTAGTCCTGCTTGACAGTGTCAGGAACCTGAGAGGACTCTGGCCATGTCTCTGTATGTTAAATATCTAGACAAACAGTTACCCAAATAGGATCTTACAAGAGAAGAAAAATGTCCTTTTCATAAAGTTTTTTTTCCAGTGAATTGCTTGGATTGTTCATTGGTACTGTGGGTATGGGACATCGGGAGGCAAGCCCAGTGGAAATACCACATCCTGTGCATCTTATGTATAGCTGTAGTGCTCTCTGCTCACAGCTTGCCGCATGCTAATCAGGTACTGGCCTAGGATACGGTTTTCAGCCATGCTGTCTACCAAGCAATTGTGCCATATTACCTCTGCCTACTTTTAAGGTCCAAACTATCAGACAGCACAGACAATCTGGGTGCAAAAGACCTTAATGTCAGCTTACCAAGAATAGCAGTGAGTTTCAAGCCTGCTGAATGCATTTTGTCACTCATTGCCTGCTTCTCATTTGATGGCTTACCTTGTCCCTCTTATTTTGGTCCCTCCCCTGGAGGGTAGTTTCCTTACTTGTGTCCTTCCACTTTCAGGGAACTACCTACTTTTATCTTTTCGCTTGAGCACTCAATGAGAGTGTGTGTGTTTTCCAGCTTTCTTCCTTGTGTGCTTCTATCACCCCCATGTTCAGTGTTGCTCTCTCTTATCCATATGTTTCTCTCCCGCCGCAAACTGCTGCTCTCTCTAACCTGTGTGCTTCTCTCCCATCCCTCTGCCTGTGTTTCTCCATACGTTCATGTGTAGTTCTCTCCCTTGCATGCTTCTCTTCCCACCTTCACGATTGCTCCTTCCCTCGTGCTTCTTTTCCTTCTCTACTACCACCTGCTATTTGTAGCAGCTCCTCCACTGCCCACCGCCATAAAGCCCATTGTTAGTTTTATTTTTTGTTTTTTTGGAGGGTAATGCAACAAACTGCTGCCAGCATTTATTTATGAAAGGGCTTTCGTGCTACTCTATTTTCATATATATTTTATTTACTGATGGATCTTGGATAAGTACTTTTTTTTTTTTTTTTTTTTTTTAAAGGGCCCCCCATCATGCACGTCATCATATATGGGCAAACCTGCAAAATGATGCAGCCACATCCGCGCATCTTTTTTTCCCCTTTTGTTCATGCCGTACAGCATCAGCATTTTTGCTGATGCTGTGCAGCATGAACAAAAGGCATTGGCAGATCCAAATCGGGATAAAGGGGACTCCTGTTGGTTTTGCCAATGTTTGTTTAAAAATATATGTGAGTCGTTATGGCCATCTGGATAATGATTCCTGGAAGATTTTTGGTCACCCTAAGTAGCATTCACAGACTAAAAATGTGCGAGTTACACATCAGTAAATTTACCATAAAAGACCATTCCTTGCCTTCAATACAGACCAGACTTTTCCCATTGTGGTCCTGGCCAGGTACTCTGCTTATCTTCTGGGGGTGCAACCCTCTCATCCCACTGACCCATGAGCTGCCCACCCCACTCAGGGAAGCAGAACACAAGCACTGCTCACCTGCATAGACTTCCGCACAGTGATGGTCTGAAATCCTGGAAAACACAAAAATAAAATTCTGATGAGGAAAGGAAAGAAGAGAGCGGGTAAAAGGCAAAACAACTGATTGGAAGAGACAGAGAGGAATGAGACAAAAAGCATGACAGGAAAAGAGCAAGCAAATGAGTGTATACATGCACGTCCACATGGGATATAAGAAAATTCTTGTTTAAGTGAGTACAGTCAAGATGAAAATTGTGAGCATGGCTGAAGAAAAGTAAGGACATCTGCAGAACAATTTACTTTTCTTTCAGAAATGCTCTCTGGTGGAAACTATCTCACCACAGATTTCTCATATTTTGCATCCTTCCTGCACCAGGCTGGATGCAGAAAACTTTCCGCCATGTTGACAGTTGGCGCCTCTGGACTTTGTTCGAGGTAAGAGAGTAACAACACAAAGCTTTATAGGCGCCAAGCCTGCTCTCTGGCATCAGGTTCTCAATCGATAATTTCCACACTCTTCTGCGTGGCGCTACCAACACATCAAGATAAGTAGATAATGTGTGAAATCTAACGTGGGACCACAAAGCCTCCAGGAAGTCCACAAGTAATATGCATTAGACAGAGTATCCATAAGAGCGTTACTAAAGGTAAGTAATGTGTTCTCCTAATGGATACTTGTAACCACAGATTCCTCACCTTTTCAATAAAGAACTGTAAGCCACCACCAAGGAGGTGTATCTGACAGGTGGAAATAAGACCAGGAAGCCCTGCAGGACCAAACAGAAAAAAATTATCTTCCTTGCAGACACAGGAGTCAATGCAGTAGCATTTGGTCAAGGTGCATACTGATGTGAAGTCCATCACGGCAAAGCCTCTAGGCAAGGCCATATTTTCAGCCTTCTGCCTAATAGAACGAGCTTGAAGGCCAGACCATATCACAGCTTAACAAAACAAGCATTTGCAAAGCAACGGGTCTCGCGTTTGCTCATGTTAGAGCTGAAAGCGTTGTCAACTCCTAACCCGACTTTTCACCTATCGGCAAAAGTGTATTTATGTACGTAACTGAAAAAGTGCAATTAACTGTGTAAAGCGCTCGACTTCTGACAAGCGAAATCGCGCTAGTAAAATAGAGAAAAAGTAGTCCACGAGCCGGACAGAAAACAGCGAGCCTCGCATGTTTCTGTACTTGGTCGATGCGCTCGAGGAGGGCTAGCACCGGAAAAGGCATGACGTGTGCATGAAGCAAGCGGATTTTAATAGGCAAGCCCACGAACCAATAAAAAAACACGGACGTGATGTCGACAGGGCTCCGAGCCCTTTTCTAATAACTAAAGCGTCTCGCTGCAATACGCATGCGCGAGCGCATGCAACGCAGGCTCGACCCTAAAAAGGACAGTCTACAGTAGGAAGGTCCATTTCTAGACTTCCTTTCTTTTCTTTGCCTGGCAAGTCCTACCAAGAGTTGATTGTCCACCTGGTTCTCCTTATGTTTTTTATGACTGTAGAAATGAAGGGCTCACTTAGGACCCAACTAGTGTAGCCTCTCCTCCTCCTCCTCCGAGGGATGTGTTGGCGAGAACAAGGGGAGCCTGATAGTCTTGTCCACATGAAAAGGCAACACCGTCTTTGGAAGACAGGATGCTAGAGCTAGAAGAACAGATTTGTCAGCATAAAAAGGTGGATAATGCTTCTCAACAGATCATATCTGCAATTCACTGATGTAACATGCAGAAGTGAAGGCAATGAGAAAAACTAGCCTGAGGCAGTGGTGTAACAAAGGCCATTGCAGCCCCCACGGTGAGGGGGGGCGAAGGCGAACACCATGGGGCTCCTGCAGCACAATAACATGGAAAGAGAACTCCTGAGTGAGTCCGGAGGTGGGAGCCCTCCGTGCACTTTGCAGGGGGGCCCCCCCCATCAAGGTTCGGTACCCCCACAAGCTTAATGGTCAAAAACCTCAGGGTGCAACTGTGCGTTGCCTCAAACAGCGCCCACATCAAAGAGATAAAAACCAAATTAAGGTCAAACTGCAGCATAATATAAAAGGAGCAGGGGAAACATATGAAAGCCTTTTTAAGAAATAGTTGACGTTAATAAAAAGGGCTTATCAGGCAAATGATGAAAGACAGAAAGGTTTGATAAATAATCGTTAATAGTGCCCAGAGGCAAAACAAACAAAACAACATACAGCTTGGCTCGAAGAAGTTTAACTGCTCTGTCCTCGCAAAAAAACAGTGAACTTAGTTCAGCCAGAGAAAATGGACTTGGTGGATGGACGCTGGGCAGCCAAAAACCACATCCACGATTTCAGGAGGAAGAACAAAGTCACTCAATGTGTTCTGCTCAATCACTGCTCACGGATGTGTTCATTGCATGGGTTCAAGTGCAAAAAAAAACTCTGCCTTCCTGTCTGAACAGCAAGTCTTCCCGCATCCACAGCTGAATCAGAGGGCAGATGTTCAGGGTCAGGTTCAGCTGGACAACCCAATCTGGGGTTATCAAGACGAGCTGGATCTCCCGACTTCTGCAGGACCCAGGGCAGAGGCAGGAACGCCTCAGAAGATCTGAGTCCCACTTAAAGAAGAACACATCTTCCAGAGAGCCCGTGGAGAAAACCCCATGGTGCAAAAGGCCCAACATTAAGCATCCTCAACAGTAGCGAATAGATCTACTAAAGGTATGCCCAACTGAGTGAAGATGCCCAAAGCTACTTTTGAGAGCAGAAACCACTCTTGATTCGAAGGATGACACTTGCTATGTTTTTTAATGCCCCTATATTCAGGGAGACTACCAGGTCATAGGTCATTGATCATTATGGGGACGCCCTGGGGAAGCTGCCTTCACTCCAGGGCCACCGTCGCGCTATAAAGCGCATTACTATCATCTGTGGCCCGGAATGCGAAAAAGCCGCGCCTGGGTGAAGTCTGGGCCAACGGTGAGCCAGTCTTGCACCTGCGTCAACTGTAGGCGGCTGGGCTGGGCCACCCCCCTTATGTCCCACCAATGTGCCCTACTGCTGATGTTTCCGACTACTTCAGACATAAGAAAACCTGGGAGTAGACGCTCTACCGGTCTTTACGTTTTCCATGTAACATCGCTTTGCTTCATTTAAGCTGCTGTGCTAGAAAAACTTGTGGGGATTTTGAAAGAGTTACTTTCCACTTTGTTGCACAGATTTTCTGTGCTCCCTCGTTGCATGTTTTTGCCTCCCTGCCTAAGCCTGCTACCAGAATCATTTCTGTTGCTTAGCCTAACATGGAAAAGAGAAAACATCCTTCAGCCATGGTTAAAACTAAATCTACGGGTAAGTCGTTCAAGTCCCCTGGCAAGTCCTGCACCACAATTAAGGACTATTGTTAGGGGAGCTATTGATATGGAAATTTCAAGTAATGAAAAGAGACTGTCCATATGTAAACAAGGTTTGACTGACAGTTTTATACAGGACCCCACACAAGATGACCCCGGCAAATCCCCTGGGTCTGTTGGAGTAGATGGGGCAAGTGGTTGCGTGCAACTTATTCCAGCTTGGACTATCGGACTCTAGAGCGCAACAACCATCAAAATGATTGAAGACACCCAGGTCTTACAGTGAATGAGAGTAACCCTCCGACTGGGGTTGCAGCAACTTGTAAGTCTAAGGTACCTCTTAGACCAACCAGGAGTAAGCCCAGAGCAATAACCACTAGGATATCCTTGAAAGGCCTTAAAAGGATGTCGTTTACGTTTCAAGCTTTGGAATTTATGGTAAAGGTCCCATTGGATTCTACTGTTAACAGATTAAGGCATGTCGAGGGTATTACTTCCAGCTGTTTAGACTTGCTGAAGTCAAATACAATCTGCATCTATTCCCTGTTTACCTAACACCGGAGTGGTTCCTACAACGGTTTTACCTGTTCCTTCTCAAACTGCAGGCATTCATCTCAGACAATGTTCGGTGGTATTAATACTTTGCCTGTAAATTTTAACACAGGTGGTCATTTAGCATTAAATGCCCCTGCTTGTGACGATAACTCATTCCACGTCTCACCACACGTTACCACCCCTATTTTAACAAGCGGGATTACAGTGAGCTATCGTCAGGCAAGGTGGGCAGGAGCTGTAATGGGTTAGAATTGCTTCCTGAAGCGACACCTTATGTCTTTAGTTTGGCAGATGTACCCACTCTTCCTGGGGCTGAAAAGGAATCCAGGGAATCATTGAGAAATAAAATGCTAATCTGGCTGGATTACAAAACAGGTCTTTAAGGGACATGTTTTGAGGATTCTAAAATGGCAGGAAGGGTACAATGGCTGGGCAAGGGTACTAAAATGTTACCGGGTGATTGCATAGTTTTGTCTTTTAAATCACCCAGCTTAGTGGATACTATATTGCACAGAACCAGATCTCTCACTGTGTGCCATTTCTATCAGCCATCACTTATTGCCAGCGGCCAACAATCACCCACTGGACCATCACCACCACCCAGATACAATCCCGTATGTCATTCTGCCATTCCAACTTACAACTGTTTGAAAGTATAGCATCACTAGACAGGATCGATTGACTCGGTGTAGATCCATCCTTGGCAGTTATCTCTAGCAATGAAGGTGTCATTATGAATGGAGGGACTTCGCTATCTTTTTTACTAAAATAAGATGAGTTCTATGAAATGTTTAGCTCCTCTATTCTTTCACCTCCAAATAACACAGATGATTGTTCTGCCTTATTCTCATCTTCTGAGGTTTACTCCCAACAAGCGCCCTGAGGTATCTCATTTTGAAATCTGTCAGGATTACGTGGAAAGGTCGGCATTACAGAATGGGTGGATCTTGTAACTACATTTCCAGTTCTAAGTCTTCAGGAGACCTGTTTCGTTGGGCCTATATATATTAATGGTTTTAGAACCTCCCACGTACAAGCAGTGTCTATGAAACCTGGCAGAGGTAAGGGTGTTTTAGCTGTATATATATTCATAATAATTATCTGCCTTTCCACAATGTATCTAGTGGGACAGCCTCACTGTATTTTCAATTAATTATCACTGAAATTTCGCCCCTCTTCAATGTTGTGCTGGTAATTATTTTATAATAATGCCCAGCCAAGCGAACTATTGATTGTTCTTGGTCAGACTGACCACGATCTTGAGTCCATTTGCAAGGGTGGTAACAAGGACATTACTATACTTTGGGATGGTGATTTTAACATCTATTTGTGCACATTGATCTTGAATAAGATCTGTGGTTTGAAGGACATCCATGATTGTGATTTATCCCACTTTATTCATTATGGTTATGAACTAAATGAAATGTTTATAAACAAACGTTTTTGTAGTGAACCCTGTGTCCCCGTTACTACTTAATGGTAGAGGGGATAGTATTCTCATTGACTACAGAATATCCTCCTACAGACACTTTTCATTGATAACCAATTTTACTACACACATCTCCTTGAACGATCACGATCCTCAAAGTGTAGCTTTCAATCATAACCAATCGATTAGTCAAGCTAAGCCGGTTACACTATGTCCAGTTGAGAAAATAGAGTTTGTCACACATAATGGTCTTGCACTGCAGTGGTCGCAGATCAACTAACGACTTCTTGGAAAGGTTGGTTTCAAAACACAGAACGACACAGCTAGCCCCAATGACATTATTAAGGCGTTCCTTACCATAACACAGGGGATTAAGGAAGGTTTATCTGCTACCGGGCAAGGTCCTATCCGGGTTAGATAAGGGTGGTTCAATTCTGTTTGCACCAAGGCCCATAAACAACTCAAGGATGCACTTCATAAAACCCTAAGGTGTACACAGGAAGTGCAGGCAAGGAGACACAAATACAGATTTAGTATGAAGATGAGGAAATAAATACTTAAAGGATGAAGCATGACAGTCCCTTCTTCAAGCTTGCCTTAATAAACATAGAGCAGCGTTCTGGCGAGTGGTACATAGTCCCTACCTGAGAGAAGAGACCGCCCCAAAACTGGAGGTTGCCATCACTGAAACCGAGTGGATGGCTCATTTTATAAATATTTATTCAAATCCTAATAAGATGCCAGCCGGATAGTACCTTGTGATTTAGAAGCTACTACAGAAGAACCCTCCTCTGTAGCACCACTAGCCTCTTATTTTTTCTTGAGGAGATTAATAGGTCCCTTACGGCTAGTAAAAGTGAGAAAGCACCAGGTCCCAATGGTATTCCTGTTGACCTTTAAGGCAAATGCTCTTCTTTGGGGTCCTAAATTAACCCAAGTGCTGGAAGCGTCCTGCACATCAGGTTTTTGCATGGTCAGAGTCACTTATTATTTCAATTTTTAGGAGTGATCGTTCTCTACCAGCTTGTTATTGCCAAATCTCACTGCTAGACTCAAGGGTGAAAGTCGTAGGCTGAATTATTTTGTGTAGATTAGAGGAGTGGACTGCAAGCAATGAGATTTTATGAGTTACAATAAGGGTTCCCTAGTGGCCTTGGGACAATTGAACAGAGACTTAACCTCAACCTTTTAGTTGAGAAGTATACCCTGATACTACTCTTAATTGCGAGGTTATTATTGATGGTTAGAAATCATATTTTTTCCTACAAATGCCCTGGCTGAATTATATTAAAATGTTCTGTTCTGATTTGGGACTCCCACAATGTTTTAATTTGCCCGATACATTGGTGCAAACTAGCAGAATTGGTTTGAAACATGCTTGCTTATCCTTGCTTGGAAACCCCAGACCGACCACAGAACTTATAAAACCCAGTGTTCTTAAAAATCAAGTGATGCTGGTTACTTATGACATACAGCCATATACCTGGTTCTAGCATTCTGCACAGAGTTAAGATATTTCAACACACTTTAGGTTGGATATATTCCGTCAGTTGATAAGTTTTCCAACTGTAAATTGGCCTAAGACTCTAGTCAAATGCCCTTGTGACAATTTGTCAGATCAAAGTACCATGCTTATTTTCTTTTTTATGAAGACCCGAGGAAGAGCATACTATTACCCTGTCTGCGTGAATTTAAATTTGCACAATGTCGCCAGCATACTTGTTTTTACAATCTACCAACGCCTTCAATTTGTTATATTATGTCTACATACTTACTGTCCATGATTAATTGTTGGAAATTCCTGTAATGACACTGTTGCTTTAGGACGAATTGACGTATCTTTGAATTGTTTGTACTATTTTAAACTTATGTATTTCAGTTATTCATTTTTTAACTTGATATATTGTGTTTGTATGTTTTTTATGGTTTTAGTACAAAATCAAATGAAGCTGATTTTGATTTGATTGTTGGGGAGATCCCAAGAGCAGGCAGGCCCAACTGCAGCCTCAGAGCCTATATAGAAAGGGAGTGAGACCCCAAACTCTTGCTTGTTGCAGTACCAAATGGTGGTCATTTTGTCCATTAACAATTGGAATGAAATGCCTGTGATAACAGAAAGAAAGGCCTTGAGGACTAGGCAGACGATTCAGAGATCCAAAAACGTAGCTAATGTGAGGCTGCTCCACTAAAGACCACAGGCCTCTGATCTCCACCATGTTCAGGTGACCTCACCAGCCCAGAGACAGTGTCCATCACTACAATGAGACCTGGATGAATGGGGCAGGCAGAACGGTCTGCTGCATTGTAGGAAGCTGGGTTTTGGTTGCAGTAGTCCCAACTTGTTGCCTGGTTTTTGATGCAACTTTGTCTGAAGTGCACTGAGTTCCTGCTAACCAGGTCTCTAGTACCAGTGCTCCTTCCCCAAAAACAAGACCACTGGTCACTTGATCCCCAAGTGACCAGGCTTTTAGCACAGTTTGTAAGTCCCTCATAAGTGGTACTTCTGGTACCTAGGGCATAGGTACCTAAGAGGGTCCCCTAAGCGCTGCAGCACATCCTGTCCCACTCTAGTGGAACCAGCACCAAACTCATACAGACTGCCACTGCAGGCTGCGTGAAAAGGTGCTCCAAAAATAGCAAACATGACATGGCACACACTTTTGTGCTATGTCTCCTAACACTGCCAGTAATAATTGTAAGTCACCCCTGCAGCAGACATTACAGCCCTAAGGCAGGGTGCATAATAATACAGGTGAAGTGATATATGCATGAGCAAATATGCCCCTACTATGTCGTCGTCGACTCAAGACTTAGTAAGTGAACAGGGAAGCCTTTTTGAATACATTTGCTGGACAGTGCTACATGATGGCTTCACTGAACCTAGGGATGTTTGGTATCCAACATCCTGTATTATTAAACCCTCACTAATTCCAGTGATGGATTTATTAATACATGCACCCGGAAGGCACGTTAAAGCTGCCCCCTGAAAACCTACTAAAGCTGTTGTGCTGACTGACTGGTTTCCACCAGTCTGCCACCAACATACAGGTTTCTGATCCCAAGGGTGAAAGCCTTAGCTCTGGGGATATCAAGAACAAAGCCTGCTCTGGTAGTGGTGTTGCACCTGCAAAGGCAGGAGGCGTCAAAGGAACCCACTGTCTTTAGCATTCAGATCTGGCTTCCCTCAGAAGGGAGATGCCAGCTCCCCTTCCCCAAGGCTCCTTTGCCACTTGGACAGGCAGGAAAATTAGCTAGCCAGAAGATGTGTTGCACTGCTAGGCTGGGCACACCTCTAGGTGGACCAGCCTGACGTGAACACATCCTTTAGAATTCCACCATCTTGTGTGTGCGGTGGAATTGGGAATTCTGGGACAGGGTGATGTCCACTCCCCAAAGGAAGTGGTCATCTAGAGGGCATAATGACCCCAGGAGTAAGTAGCTACTACCCCTCAGTCCCCTTAACACCCTTACATTAAGTATTTAGGGGAACCCTGATACCAAGACCTCAGACATTCACTGGACACAAAAGAAGGAGTGGACAAGAAGCCTGCTGACATGAGAACCGAGGAGCACAACGTACTTGGCACCAACCCTACCAGCGTGCCTGCTGCACCCTACCCTTGTGGTGCAAATGAGCGGTCCTGCTGCTCCAGCCTCCAAGAAACCGGGAGAGCTGGCAGTGCTCCGCAAATCACCAAGAAGAACTCTCTTGGAGCAGTGGAGCTGCTTCCCTGCATCTGTAGGCAACCAAAGGAGAAATATGAGGAGCCAGGACCACCAAAACCAGATGCCGACAGCACCACTGCATCTGAGCCGCCTAGCCCAAGCTGAAGTAGGCAAACTGTCTGCGTGGTTCACATGCTCACCAGAGATGAAGCCCACCTTGAGTTCACCCCACAGTGAACTTCCAACGACACATGCAGCCTCTTTCTGCAGGCCCCCCACTCACCCACGACCATCTACGTTGATGGCATCCCGACAGTCCACTGCACCTCTGTACCCAGATGCCCTGGACGAAGGATAAGAGGACCACAGCTGTCCCTGAGGTTCATAAGACCCCCCCCCCAGTCCACGCCTGTAGCCTGTTTCTGTGGGCCCCTGGTTACAGAAACCAGACGGTCCAAGACCCCTCTGCACCTGGCTTCCCTGGACCAAAGAGAAGAGGACCACCGGTGTCCCTGCGTCTCCAAGCATCTCAAGAACCAAAGCCACTTAGTCGTTTACCCAGACTAGACTTCCAGTCCCTACCTGCAGCATCTTTGTGACCGGACCGATCGTCATTGACTTGAACGAGACAGCCAACGCCTTGACATGCCTCTGCACCCAGACGCCACAGAGCCTCGCGAAGTGATCTGTTGGTGGGGCCTTGGACCTTGCCCCATACTCACCTAAAGTCCCGGAGAACAACCCTGTAAGTTGATGTGGAGTACCTGTTTACCATACATGTTCTCTCCCACAGGGTAACTGCAGCTACAGAAAAATGCACTTTCGGCTTTTGAAAACTATAAAAATTCATATCTCAAAAAGTACTCACCTGATCCTGATGATCTTGGTATCTAGATTTTTATAAAAACGTGTTACTTTTAAAATAAATTAGTGTTGGATTTCTTTATTGAGTGTGTTTCTCACTTACTGCCTATGTGTGTGTCTTACATGCTTAACTCTACCCTCTGAAATGCCTAACTACTCGCCCATACTACCACAAAAGAGTGCATTTGGGGTGTAATTTGTGCCTCCCTAATTCCTCTGGGGTTTACTTGGTCCACTATATAAAGAGCCAGCTACCTACATGCATGTCATGTTGGCACCCGCCATCTATCACTGAAGGCCCCAGACTGCCTCTTCTGAAATGCAGATGTTGTCTGAGAGGTACCCCTGGTATTGGACAACATAAGGGCAAAGCACTGCAGGGCCCGCATGTGTCATTGTGTATTAGGCACCAGCAATATACACAATGCCAGGAGTCCAAGAAGCCTCCTGGGCCAGAGGCAGGGCACAAGCCCGAAACATCTGGATCATAGCCTGATTTTCCCCAGACTCTGCAGAAGCACAAATGCATCAAAGCCACCATGTCGGAGATAGACTGAGGAGAGTCCCCTCTCAGCAACTAATCACAAAGGAACTAGAATATATGTATCCCTGACTTGTGTAGACACCAACATCACTTTCAAGAGCACTAAGGGAGAGGGGGATGAGGTAAGGCTGAAGGACAGAACAAACTGAAAGTGCTCGGACACAATGACAAATTGGAGCAAACAAATGTGGGACTGTAGGTTTTCTACATGAAAGAGCATGTCAAGCAAGTCCAAGAAAATCATCAGGTCTCCTTGATCCAAAGTTGACAGGTCTGAGCCAACTTCAGCACTTTGAACTTGTCCTTCCTGAATAAGATGTTCGTGAGCTTGAGATACAATTTCGGTCTCATAGCCTTCCCTTGCAGGGGGACCAGGAAGTACTAGACGTAGCATACTGTGCCCTTTTCTGCCTGGGGCACCAATCTGATTGCACCTTTGGAAAGTAGTGTCTGGACTTCAACAATGGCTACAATGTTCTGCCAATGACTGGCCCTAAACGTGAGGAACATGAGAGGAGGCTGACAAGATACGAAGGGCATACCCAAAGTGAACAATTTGAAGATTCCCAAATGCTTGAAGTAACTGCAGGCTGTCCGGGAAGGAAAAATCTGATTCTGACTCTACTAGTCCCATATTGCCACTGGAAAACTAATGCGACTTGTGAGTAATAGGCCTCCTTCACCAGCTGGTGGCCTTGGTCTCTGCCAACAACTCTCCGTCTAGAGCCACAAAAAGGCAGGACAGTCTGCTGAACATGCCTGTCGTTAGGCGAGGCTCCCTGATTAGCCTCCAAATTTCCAGTCCTTTTGGTGGAGCTGTCGAGCGAAAGCTCGAAATCCCAAAGAGTGAGCTGCAACCTAGCTATCCTTAAAGCACTTCAGTACCAAATCCACCTCAGCTCTGATTAGTCTGGACGTCTCAGGAGAGTTCAGTAACACACATCTAAGCATGTCATCTGACAATGATACTGGTGTCTAAGGCGCAACCGACACAGTCAGTAGTGTCACGCCCAGCCCAAGGATGTATTTGGCTGTGCAAGCAAGTACTGTTTTTCTGACAATTAAAACCAAAAGTTCTCAGGCAAGATCTTGCTCACCATGATCGAAAAGTGCATGTGTATAATGCCCCCAGAGGCACACAGCACTCACTAAATTAAAGGCCAAGCTGGTAGACAGAAAAATATTTCTGGAGAAGCAGCTGGGAAACATTAGGATTGTGTATTCTAACCAAAGTCTGAACAACAGGTCTCTCCGGGACCAGAAATGATGGGTCCCCAGGTGCTGACATAGTTCTGGACTGTGCTTGAATTATGTTGTCAGACCTGGACCTGACTTTAGCTAGATCTCGACCTAATTCCTCTGGAGCGGAGACCAGCACCAAGCGAGGCTAAAGACTGGGCCTGTGTCAATGCTGTTGAGGCATGGCCTGACACCAGCTAAAAACTGGGCTGAGGCCAAGCATGGTCAGTTGGTGCCAGGGAAAGGCTCGCAGGAGGAAACCCAGCTGGAAGCCTTATTGGATCTATGGATACTGTTGGCCCACCAGAATAGTCCAAAGCTATCTGAAATAAATGCAGCGTACCCTCTTTAAAGGCATCAATCTGCTGCATAGTCAACATCAGCAAGGAAATTCAGCACGCATCAGCTCCACTCTTAGAACTGGGGCTAAATCGTATGACTCTGCCAGAGTGGAGCTTTGGAGTGCTGATTGTGTGACCTTTCCTTGGAGTGGGAAAAGCTGGATGGGTTGAAGCCTGTTTGGCTTCCTTGAGCTGGTTTCAAAACTTGTCTTTCGACTTACGTTTTTACTTATCAGTTGTCAGAGACCAGAATCGAGAACACAAACAGGCTTATGACTTTAAATGGGACTGACCCTACTTTTTGTGTTTGGCAGCTTGGCAACAAAGAGCTTGGCTTCATGCTCCTCAATAGCCTTTGGATGAATCCATGAGCACTTATCACAGGTCTTTAAGTTAGGTTTGGAGCAAAGGCCCCAAAAAGCGATGTGTGGGTCTCTGACTGACATCTTCCTAAATGTGTGGCAAGGAGTGAATGTTGTTGTTTTAAAGGGAGACATTCCCGCACTGTTGAAAAGAATGTCAGCAAAAATTTGCAGGACATTGATAAAGGTGGGGCAGAGCCCCATAGCTGTGCAAATGGAAAAAGAGGTACTGACATCAACGCTTAGAGGTGCAGCATACATGGAGCTCTATGTTTTCAATTTTAGAGGTGGAACAGAGTCACCCCAGATTATGAACAGCCACATACTGATGCGCAGGAACTACTGCAAAAACTTTTTGGGGACCAAGACTGGTGCCTGGGAGGATTAAAAAGGTGAGACATTTGTGGTTAGAATTACTCATCAGAAACCTACGTTTTACACACTCTACCTTTTGACACTTTCAAGAAGCATGGTGACATTTGAGGTTAGGGAGAGAAGAGGTTGGCTCTAGTATGGAATACTGAGTTGGAGACGAGATTGATGGAGGTACTGAATTCAGGCAGTGAAGAGCGGAGATGTAGCTTGTGGTGAGTAGGGACTTTGTTCCATAATGACCAAGCATTCCAAAGGCAAAGAAGAATGTGGATGAATAAAGAGGTGCACAGCTAACAGGCTAGGGTATAAATTGAAACAGACAGTGATATAGGCAGAAAAATTAATACACAGATATAAAAAGAAAGAGAGTGAATTGGTCCTTCTGTATACTTGCTTGCGCCTGTCAAAGACAGAAAAATACAATGAGAAAAAGAGGCACAGAGAGATTGAAAGAGATAAATTCATAAAGAAACAACAAGAAATACAGGGAAAGGAAGCTCTTACCAAGGCTAATGAGATGATCTGAGAGGAAGCCACTGAATACACCGGCAGGAATGGCGAGTAACCAGGGGATGACGTTGAACACCCAGCCCTGGAAAAGAGATCACAACACTGACTTCGCTGACCAGACTCGTCTCTACTTATGAATGAGAGGATGGCCTCCTTTGAAAGGACAGCCCACACATTCATGAAACATCCTCAAATTTATTGAGAGCACAATTCATATGGCCCAGCCCTAGTAGACCAGCACAACACTCCCTGACCACCGCCACTCTAGAATCACCCAGATCCATAAAGTCCTAAAGAGTATTACAAAGAATACAACACATAATTTTCAGGTGTCTGCATGTTTATTATTTGTACAGGAAGGAATAAGTGGACTGTACAAGAGTAAAATCAGTTTATACTAAACTATGTCATGGTGAAGGGTTAGGTGCAAGGATAGGGACAAAACTTAAAATGCAACACAACATCATATTTACAACATCAACAGAAAGGCATAACTGTCTGCTGGAAATGAAATATCTAAAGCAAGGTAGCACATGTGGGATCTCACCTATTCGCAGTCAGATTCACACGTGCAAAAAAAAAAAAAAACTCATACCTTTTGGGTTTTCCCACCTTCTGTCCACTGGTCCTCACTGGTACCATCCATAGTATATGGTACCAGTGGTACCCAGGGCCTGGGTGTTAGAAGGGGTCACCAGGGCCCGAAGCACTGTTTGTGCTACCCAGTGTGACTCAAGTAAACTACTGACAGGAGGCATGCTATTGCAGTAGGCTTATCAGAGGGTAGTGTTAAGCATTTGTTGTACACACACAGGCAATAAATGAGGAACACACACTCAGACTTAACTCCAGATCAATAGGATTTTTATATAGAAAAATATATTTTCTTAGTTTATTTTAAGAACCACAGGTTCAAGATTTACAATCAACACTTCAAATGAAAGGTATTTCACTTAGGTATCATAGGAACTTTGAATCAGCAAAATAACATGTACAGTTTTGTCAAAAATGGCAATAAGCTATTTTAAAACTAGACACACTGCAAATTTCGACAGTTCCTGGGGGAGGTAAGTATTTGTTAGTTTTGCAGGTAAGTAAACCACCTACAGGGTTCAAAGTTGGGTCCAACGTAGCCCACCGTTGGGGGTTCAGGGCAACCCCAAAGTTACCACACCAGCAGCTCAGGGCCGGTCAGGTGCAGAGGTCAAAGTGGTGCCCAAAACGCATAGGCTTCAATGGAGAAGGGGGTGCCCTGGTTCCAGTCTGCCAGCAGGTAAGTACCCGCGACTTCTGAGGGCAGACAAGGGGGGGTTTTGTAGGGCACCGGGGGGGGGGGGGGGAGGAGACACAAGTCAGCACCAAAAGTACAGCCTCAGCGGCACGGGGCGGCCGGGTGCAGAGTGCAAACAGGCGTCGGGTTTGCAATAGATTTCAATGGGAGACCCAGGGGTCTCTTCAGCAAAGCAGGCAGGCAAGAGGGGGCTCCTCGGGGTAGCCACCACCTGGGCAAGGGAGAGGGCCACCTGGGGGTCACTCCTGCACTGGAGGTTGGATCCTTCAGGTCCTGGGGGCTGCGGGTGCAGTGTCTTTACCAGGCGTCGGGGTCTTGGAAGCAGGCAGTCGCGGTCAGGTGGAGCCTCTGGATTCCCTCTGCAGGCGTCGCTGGAGGGGCTCAGGGGGGTCAACTCTGGCTACTCAAAGGGTTGCAGTTGCCGGGGAGTCCTCCCTGTAGTGTTGGTTCTCCGCAGGTCGAGCCGGGGGCGTCGGGTGCAGAGTGGAAAGTCTCACGCTTCCGGCGGGAAACGTGCAGGCCTTTAAAAGTGGTTTCTTTGTTACAAAGTTGTATCTTCTTTGGAACAGAGCCGTTGTCCTCGGGAGTTCTTGGTCCTTTTAGATGCAGGGTAGTCCTCTGAGGCTTCAGAGGTCGCTGGACCCTGGGGGACGCGTCGCTGTTGCAGTTTTTCCTGAAGTGGGGAGGCATGCCGGTAGGGCTGGGGCCAAAGCAGTTGGTGTCTCCGTCTTCTCTGCAGGGCTTTCAGGTCAGCAGTCCTTCTTCGTCTTCAGGTTGCAGGAATCTATCTTCCTAGGTTCTGGGGGCCCCTAAATACTCAATTTAGGGGTGTGTTTAGGTCTGGGGGGCTACTAGCCCTGAGGGTGGCTACACCCTCTTTGTGCCTCCTCCCTGAGGGGAGGAGGGGCACATCCCTAATCCTATTGGGGGAATCCTCCATCTGCAAGATGGAGGATTTCTAAAAGTCAGTCACCTCAGCTGTGACTCCTCCTTGTTTTTTTCATTATCTCCTCCGGCCTTGCCGCCAAAAATGGGGCCGTGGCCGGAGGGGGCGGGCATCTCCACTAGCTGGAATGCCCTGTGGCGCTGTAACAAAGGGGGTGAGCCTTTGAGGCTCACCACCAGGTGTTACAGTTCCTGCAGGGGGAGGTGAGAAGCACCTCCACCCAGTACAGGCTTTGTTACTAGCCACAGAGTGACAAAGGCACTCTCCCTATGTGGCCAGCAACATATCTGGTGTGTGGCAGGCTGGCAAAACTAGTCAGCCCACACTGGAAGTCGGGTATGTTTTCAGGGGGCATCTCTAAGATGCCCTCTGGGGTGTATTTCACAATAAAATGTACACTGGCATCAGTGTGCATTTATTGTGCTGAGAAGTTTGATACCAAACTTCCCAGTTTTCAGTGTAGCCATTATGGTGCTGTGGAGTCCGTGTGTGACAGACTTCCAGACCATATACTCTTATGGCTACCCTGCACTTACAATGTCTAAGGTTTGGCTTAGACACTGTAGGGGCATAGTGCTCATGCACCTATGGTATAGTGCAACCTGCCTTAGGGCTGTAAGGCCTGCTAGAGGAGTGACTTATCTATGCCATAGGCAGTGTGAGGTTGGCATGGCCCCCTGAGGGGAGTGCCATGTCGACTTAGTCATTTTCTCCCCACTAGCACACACAAGCTGGCAAGCAGTGTGTCTGTGCTGAGTGAGGGGTCCCCAGGGTGGCATAAGACATGCTGCAGCCCTTAGAGACCTTCCCTGGCATCAGGGCCCTTGGTACCAGGGGTACCAGTTACAAGGGACTTACCTGGATGCCAGGGTGTGCCAATTGTGGAGACAAAAGGTACAGTTTTAGGGAAAGAACACGGATGCTGGGCCTTGTTAGCAGGCCTCAGCACACTTTCAAATCATAACTTGGCATCAGCAAAGGCAAAAAATCAGGGGGTAACCATGCCAAGGAGGCATTTCCTTACAACCACCTTTACTCAATGCTTCAACTCAAGGGCACACCTCAACACCATCATCTGACTTCACTTGTGGCTCTGTTGTTGAGTTTTTGCATCTGCTTCCTCACCTACACCACCTCAGTGGTAAAACCAGCATCCACAGCTCCTGTTCAGCCCCAAGGATAGCCAAGCACACCTCTGCACCTGCGACAAACAAGCTAGGTGGAGAGGTGTTCTGCTTTGTGAATCCTGGTCCAGGAGCCCATACAAGTTTAACCCCCATGGGGCTTCCACAAACTCGACTTGCAAGTGACTGAGTGTCACAAGTACAATTTTTCAGCACCCGTGGCTCCCGCATTCAGCACTAAGGACAGCCAAAACAACTCTGCACCGAGCCAGGTAAAATTGGTCGGACTGTCGCAGCTTGGTCCTGGGACTCGCACAACCTTAAACACTAGTGGGTTTCCCTGAACTCATCCTGCAAGTGGCCGAGTGTCACTAGTGTTTTTCCACATTGACCACAATGGTAAAGTTTGACAGCATGTAAATATACAGATTTTATTTTCACACTAAAATCCATAACTACGGTTATACGAACCAGATTTACTTTGTTTTTCGTGTCTAAATTTATATAACAATTTGATGTATGTTTTATAAACGGGCATTGGATTTCTTTCGAGTCGTGTCAATTACTTATCATCCATGTTGGTACTCTGAAATGCTTAAAACATGTTCTTCTAGTAAAGCCAGACTGCTCTTTGCCACACTACCAGGCCTGAGCTAAGGATTTATTATTGTGAATCCAAAGGACCATCTTTGAGGTATAGTGAGAGTATTACATAGTGAAGCCTAACCAGCTTCACCACATAATACTCCACTTTCCTACAAGAACTTTTTAGCATTCACAAAGCAAATGTGATCAATCCTCCCTTCATGTTCAACTCTTTCAGATGACAGAAAGTGTTCTTCATGTGCCCAACTAGAATTATAGACTTGTTCATGGAAGCGTCTTGTAGTCCCAACAATTTTCCCTGGATCTTCAAGTTGCTTGTCCTGTTAATTAGCTGCTCTCTCTCGGTTTCTCATCTATGTTTGGACTGCATTAGGAGAGCCTTCAATCCATACACACAGACAATGGGACAAAATGATTCCATTCTACAGACACACTGGCTACGCAGTTATCTCCTCAAATGTATGTTGATATTTCTCGGACCACAAAAAACTTTTTGCCGTTCATCAGCACTCTTGGAGGTCGTGTTCAATCAGAGAAATAATCAGCAAACTTAGGAGTGCAACTTCTTATCTCCTAAAGATGGGGCCTATTCAATGGGTCCCACTAATATGATCTTAAGCTTAAGATGGAAAATGTCACTTACCCAGTGTACATCTGTTCGTGGCATTAGTCGCTGCAGATTCACATGCTGTGCACAGTCCGCCATCTGGTGTTGGGCTCGGAGTGTTACAAGTTGTTTTTCTTCGAAGAAGTCTTTTCGAGTCACAAGACCGAGGGACTCCTCCCATTTCGAGTCCATTGCGCATGGGCGTCGACTCCATCTTAGATTGTTTTGCCCGCAGAGGGTGAGGTAGGAGTCGTGTATGCTAGTACTAGTGCCCATGCAATGGAGTGAATGCGTATGTACATAATAAAGTTTTAAGTAATATATTTACAAATGTACAATTGTTTAAGATCTACTTCTAAACGGCTACAGGCTCCCGGGGAGGCGCATGTGAATCTGCAGCGACTAATGCCACGAACAGATATACACTGGGTAAGTGACATTTTCCGTTTGATGGCATGTGTAGCTGCAGATACACATGCTGTGCATAGACTAGTAAACAGTTATCTCCCCAAAAGCGGTGGTTCAGCCTGTAGGAGTTGAAGTAGTTTGAAATAATGTTCTTAATACAGCTTGACCTACTGTTGCTTGTTGTGCAGTTAGCACATCTACACAGTAGTGCTTGGTAAATGTATGAGGCGTAGACCATGTTGCTGCCTTACATATTTCGTTCATTGGAATATTTCCTAGAAAGGCCATGGTAGCACCTTTCTTTCTGGTTGAGTGTGCCTTTGGTGTAATAGGCAGTTCTCTTTTAGCTTTAAGATAGCAGGTTTGAATGCACCTAACTATCCATCTAGCAATGCCTTGTTTTGAAATTTGATTTCCTGTATGAGGTTTTTGAAAGGCGACAAATAATTGTTTTGTCTTTCGAATTAGTTTTGTTCTGTCAATGTAGTACATTAGTGCTCTTTTGATGTCTAATGTATGTAGTGCTCTTTCGGCTACAGAATCTGGTTGTGGGAAGAACACTGGTAATTCTACCGTTTGATTTAGGTGGAACAGTGAAATTACTTTTGGTAAAAATTTAGGATTGGTCCGTAGAACAACTCTATTTTTGTGTATTTGAATAAATGCTTCTTGAATGGTAAATGCTTGAATCTCACTCACTCTTCTTAGAGATGTGATGGCAATTAAAAATGCAACTTTCCACGTTAAGTGTTGCATTTCACAAGAGTGCATGGGCTCAAAAGGTGGTCCCATGAGTCGTGTTAGGACAATGTTGAGGTTCCATGAAGGAACTGGTGGTGTTCTTGGTGGTATAATTCTTTTTAGGCCTTCCATAAACGCCTTAATGACAGGTATCCTAAATAGTGAAGTTGAATGGGTAATCTGGAGGTATGCAGATATTGCTGCGAGGTGTATTTTTATGGAAGAGAAGGCTAGATTTGATTTCTGTAAATGTAGTAAGTATCCCACTGCATCCTTTGGAGGTGCATGTAATGGTTGAACTTGCTTATTATGGCAGTAGCAAACAAATCTTTTCCATTTGCTTGCGTAGCAGTGTCTAGTGGATGGTCTTCTCGCTTGTTTTATGACTTCCATACATTCTTGTGTGAGGTTTAAATGTCCGAATTCTAGGATTTCAGGAGCCAGATTGCTAGATTCAGCGATGCTGGGTTTGGATGCCTGATCTGTTGTTTGTGTTGAGTTAACAGATCTGGCCTGTTGGGTAACTTGGCATGGGGTACTACTGACAGGTCTAGTAGTGTTGTGTACCAAGGTTGTCTTGCCCATGTTGGTGCTACTAGTATGAGTCTGAGTTTGTTTTGACTCAATTTGTTTACTAGATATGGAAGGAGAGGGAGAGGGGGAAAAGCGTACGCAAATATCCCTGACCAGTTCATCCATAGAGCATTGCCTTGAGACTGCTTGTGTGGGTACCTGGATGCAAAGTTTTGGCATTTTGCTGTGTTTTGCACGGCAGAATGTGAGATTTTGTATAGTTGATGGAGAAACCGAGTTTGTAGAGGGTTTGTATGACATAATCCGTGTGGTGTGAACACTTTGTTAGGGAGTTGGTCTTGATTAGCCAATCGTCTAGGTACAGGAATACGTGTATTTGCTGCCTTCTGATGTGTGCAGCTACTACTGCCAGGCATTTTGTAAATACTCTTGGTGCGGTTGTTATACCGAACGGCAACACTTTGAATTGGTAATGTATTCCTTTGAATACGAACCTTAGGTATTTCCTGTGCGAGGGATGTATCGGTATGTGGAAATACGCGTCCTTTAGATCTAAGGTTGTCATGTAGTCTTGTTGCTTTAGCAGTGGTAACACGTCTTGTAGCGTGACCATGTGAAAGTGATCTGATTTGATGTAGGTGTTTAGTGTTCTGAGATCTAGGATTGGTCTCAGTGTTTTGTCCTTTTTTGGTATTAGAAAGTACAGTGAGTAAACTCCCGTGTTTTTTTGTGTACATGGTACCAATTCTATTGCGTCCTTTTGCAGTAATGCTTGAACTTCTAGTTCTAGAAGGTCTATATGTTGTTTGGACATATTCTGTGTTTTTGGTGGGACATCTGGAGGGAGTTGGAGAAATTCTATGCAATAACCATGTCGGATAATTGCTAAGACCCAAGTGTCTGTTGTTATCTCCTCCCAAGATTTGTAAAACTGACTTAGTCTTCCCCCCACTGGTGTTGTGTGAAGGGGTTGAGTGACTTGTGAGTCACTGTTTGGTTGGAGGGGTTTTTGGACTTTGAAATTTTCCCCGGTTTCTAGGGAATTGTCCTCCTCTGTACTGGCCCCGAAAGCCTCCCCTTTGGTACTGTCCCTGGTATGTAGACGGTCTTGATTGTGAGGTACTGGCTTGACCCCGAAACCCCCCTCTGAAGGTTGTTTTGCGGAAGGTGCCGAAAGTGCCTCTGCCCTGCGGGGAATAGAGTGCGCCCATGGCTTTGGCTGTGTCCGTGTCCTTTTTCAATTTCTCAATTGCCGTGTCGACTTCGGGACCAAACAATTGTTGTTCATTGAACGGCATATTGAGCACCGCTTGCTGTATTTCCGGTTTAAAGCCAGATGTGCGCAACCATGCGTGCCTTCTAATGGTTACTGCGGTATTTATTGTTCTTGCAGCTGTGTCCGCTGCGTCCATAGAGGAGCGTATTTGGTTATTGGAGAGGTTTGGTCCCTCCTCAACCACTTGTTTTGCCCGTTTTTGAAATTCCTTGGGTAGATGCTCGATGAGATGCTGCATCTCGTCCCAATGGGCTCTATCATATCGCGCTAGGAGCGCCTTAGAGTTGGCGATGCGCCACTGGTTTGCAGCTTGTACTGCGACCCTTTTCCCAGCTGCGTCGAACTTGCGGCTCTCCTTATCCGGAGGTGGTGCCTCGCCTGATGTGTGCGAGTTGGCTCTCTTGCGAGCTGCCCCTACCACGACTGAATCTGGTGGCAGCTGTGAGGTGATAAAAGTAGGGTCCGTGGGCGGTGCTTTATATTTCTTCTCCACCCTTGCAGTTATCGCTCTACTCTTGACAGGATCTTTGAAGATCTGCTTTGCGTGCCTTAGCATTCCTGAAAGCATAGGCAGGCTTTGGTAGGTGCTATGGGTGGAAGAGAGGGTGTTGAAAAGGAAGTCATCCTCGACAGGTTCTGCGTGTAACGACACGTTATGGAACTCTGCTGCCCTAGCTACCACCTGTGCATACGCTGTGCTGTCCTCAGGTGGTGAGGGCTTGGTAGGGTACGACTCAGGACTATTGTCTGATACTGGGGCGTCGTACAGGTCCCAAGCGTCTTGGTCATCTTGGCTCATGGTGGTATGAGCCGGTGAATGTGACGGAGTCTGTGCCGGTGATATATGAGTCACAGGTGGAGGAGAGGGTGGCGGGGTTACCTTTTTAACCACTTTTGTTTGTGGTGTTTGTTTCTGTTGGAACTAGAGTCTCCTTTTTCTCCGGATTGGGGGAAGGGTGCTGATTTTCCCTGTCCCACTTTGTATGAAGATCCGCTTGTGCGTGGTCCACGTCAGTGGTCTGCAACTCTTCCTCAAATCTGTGTTTGCGCATTTGAGAGGACAGTGATTGTTCCTCTGAATATGAGCTGGCAGTCTGTTCGGTTGCCGGTCGTTTTGGCACCGAAACTGTGTCTTGGCTTTTTTTCGGCTCC
This sequence comes from Pleurodeles waltl, assembly GCF_031143425.1. Classification (NCBI taxonomy): domain Eukaryota; kingdom Metazoa; phylum Chordata; class Amphibia; order Caudata; family Salamandridae; genus Pleurodeles; species Pleurodeles waltl. The sequence goes on from NC_090446.1 coordinate 102,805,663, forward strand.
GAGGAGTATTTCCTCTTTTTCGGAGTCGAGCCTTCTCGGCGTCGATCATCCTCGGTGCCGCTGTCTCTGCGTCGAGCAGCTTCGGTTCCGCTGTCTCGGCGTCGATCTTTTTCGGCAGCACTGTCTCGGTCCCGAGATTGCTGCGTGCCTGTGTCTCGACCAGAGTCGGACGATCTTGGCACCGGTTCGGCCTTTTTCGGTGCTGATGGATGGTCACCTACTTTATGGGTTGAGCCATGGCCTGTTGGCAGTGGCGTCCCCTGGGCCTTGTCTGTTTTCTTGTGTGGTGCTTGCTTCGACGTCTTACTCACGGTTTCTTCGACGTCAAATTCTTCCGAGTCCGATTCACGAATGGAGAAGGCTTCCTCTTCTTCTCCTTGTTCCTCGAACCCTTGTTGTCCTGTCGGCGTGGCCGCCATCTGCAATCTTCTGGCTCGCCGGTCACGGAGCGTTTTTCGGGATCGAAACGCACGACAGGCCTCACACGTCTCTTCCCTGTGCTCGGGCGACAGGCACAAGTTACAGACCAAATGTTGGTCTGTATATGGATATTTATTGTGGCATTTAGGACAGAATCGGAACGGGGTCCGTTCCATCAGTGTCGATCTTACACGCGGTCGGGCCGACCAGACCCCGACGGGGGATCGAAATTACCCCGAAGGGCTACCGGAGCTCTTCACAATTCGGTGTCGATTCTATTCTAACCCGATACCGAACGAAACAATACCGACGTAGTTTTCCGAAGTTTTGACTATCTTTCCGTCCCGAAACCCGGAGCGAAAAGGAACACGTCCGAACCCGATGGCGGAAAAAAAAAAACAATCTAACATGGAGTCGACGCCCATGCGCAATGGAACAAAGGAGGAGGAGTCCCTCGGTCTCGTGACTCGAAAAGACTTCTTCGAAGAAAAACAACTTGTAACACTCCGACCCAACACCAGACGGCGGACTATGCACAACATGTGTATCTGCAGCTACACATGCCATCGAACACATATTTACAATATGCTGTACTACAATGACTACAGACCTCCGGGGAGGAGGGACGGCGCATGTGAATCTACAACACTACATGCCACAAACAGATGTCTACTCGGTAAGTAACATTTTCCGTTCGAAGGCATGGGTTGCTGCAGGTATACATGCTTTGCATAGACTAAAGTAGTCTCCTCCAAATAAGCGGTGGCTAGCCTGTAGGAGTTGGAGTAGCTTGAAAAAGTGTCCTGAGGACTGCTTGACCAACCTTTGCCTGTTGTCGAGCTCAAACGTCTACACAATAGTGTTTTGTAAATGTGTGTGGTGTAGACCAGGTAGCAGCTTTGCAAATATCTGCTATTAGAATGTTTCCCAAAAAAGCCATAGAAGCAAGTTTTTTCCTGGTAGAGTGTGCTTTAGGAGTTGTTGGTAATTGTCTTTTAGCTTTAAGATAACAAGTTTGAATATTCTTGACTATCCATCTAGCTAACCAATTCTTTGAAATGGGATTACCTCTGTAAGGCATTGAAAAAGCTACAAAAAGTGGTTTTGATTTTCTCAAACTTTTTGTCCCATCGATGTAATTCATAAGAGCTCGTTTAACATCTAGTGTGTGCAAAGCTCTTTCAGTGACTGAGTCTGGCTGTGGGAAGAAAACTGGTAACTCAGCTGATTGATTAATGTGAAATGGTGAAACTACTTTGAGTAGAAATTTAGGGTTGGTCCTAAGAACTACTCTACCTTTACGTACTTGGAAAAAAGGTTCCTCTAAAGTGAATGCTTGTATTTCACTTACACGTCTTAATGAAGTTAATGCTTCCAAAAAATGAACTTTCAATTAAAGAAATTGCAATGAACAGGAATGCCTGGGTTCAAATGGTGGCCCCATAAGTCTAGTAAGGACAAATTTAAGGGTCCATACTGGACCTGGAGGAACCCTGGATGGAATAACTCTTATGTCCTTCCATAAATGCATTAATAACAGGAATTCTGAACAAATAAATATATTGTCCGTTTTGGAGGTAAGCAGCTATAGCTGCTAAATGAAGTTCAATAGAGGAGTATGCCAAATTAGCATTTGGTAAATGTAGCAAATAAACTATGTCTTGTAGTGATGCTTCGAGTGAATCAATGTGCGTAGGTTGACAGTAATATACAAAATGTTTCCATTTTGCAGTATAACAGTGTCTAGTTGTAGGTCTAAACGCCTCTTTAAGAATGTCCATACATTCAGAGGGAAGTTGTAAATATCCAAAACTCTTTGACATCAGGAGCCATGTTGCAAGATTGAGTGTTTTAGAGTCAGGATGTCTGATTTGGCCTCTTTTGAGTCAAAAGGTCTAGTCTGTTGGGAAGTTTGTGATGGGGAACCACAGACAGATCCAATAGTGTTGTGTACCAAGGATGATGTGCCCATGTGGGAGATACAAGGATCATAATAAGTGATGTTTGTCTCAATTTGCAAACCGGAAATGGAATGAGTGGGAGAGGCGGGAAAGTATAAGCAAATATCCCTGATCAATTCATCCATAGAGTATTGCCCTTGGACTGAGGGTGTGGATATCTGGGGGCAAAGTTGTGGCATTTTGAGTTTTCTACGGTGGGGAAGAGAACTATTTCTGGTGTTCCCCAGAGGTGAAAGTATTGGTGAAGTACTTGTGGGTGAATTTCCCATTAGTGGACTTGCTGCTGCGTCCTGCTTATTAGGTCCGCAAACTGATTGTCCATTCCTGGGAGACATTCTGCCAGTCATTGAATCTGATTGTGAATCACCCACTTCCAAACTGTCTGAGCTAGAATGGACAATTGAGATGAGTGCCCCCCCCCACCCCCCCTTTCTGCAGATACTACATAGTTGTCATGTTGTCTGTACAGACTAAAACCACTTTGTGAGAGATGTGTGTCAGGAATGCTTTGAGCACTACCAAGACTGCTAGCAACTCCAAATAGTTGATGATAAGTCTGTTGAATGAGATTCTATTTCCCTTGTATTGTAAGGTTGTTGAGGTGAGCTCCCCAACCCATTGGTGATGCATCTTTTGTGAGAGTGATCTGAGGCACAGGGTATTGAAAGGACCGCCCTGTTGAAAGGTTGGTGGGATTCCACCATTGCAGAGAGCAGCGAGTCTGGCGGTCCAACAACACTAGATCCTGAAGATGACCCTGTGACTGAGACCACTGATGAGACAGACACTGCTGTAGTACTTGCATGAGGAACAATGGCAATGCATGAAGCCATCATCCCCAACAGCTGCAACACTAGTTTCACTGTGTAAATATGATTCTCCTTTAACGGAGCCTAGAGATTTTGAAAAGCCAAAATTCTCGCTGGGTTTGGATATGGCAATCCTGAGTGAGTATTGCAACCAGATAAGGCTGTATTTGTGAGGGGTGAAGGTGGGAATTGAGGTAGTTTATTGTAAATCCCAAAGTGTGTTGAAGATGTACTGACTAAGTTTCCCGCAGTGACAAATCGTAGATATTTGCAGTGTGCTGGATGTATGGGAATGTGGAAATAAGCATCTTTGAAATGTAATGCTGTCATGAAATCTCCTTGCTGCAATAGGGAAATAACATCTTGCAGAGTGACCAAATGGAAATACTCTAAAAGTATGTATAGGTTTAGAGGCCTGAGATCGAGAATTGGTCTTAAACCATCTGTCTTTGGTATAAGGAAGTATAGTGAATATACTCCTAACTCTTGTTGAGATAGGGGAACTGGTTCAATAGCCCCTTTGAGAAGAAGGGACTGTACCTCTTCTTGTAACAGAATGAGATGGTCTCGTGAGAGCTTGTGAAAACGAGGGGCATATTTGGTGGAGTGGAAATTAGTTCTAGACACTAACCATGTTGGATAACTGATAGAACCCATTGGTCTGTGGTGATATTGGACCATTGGTGATCACAATCTGCCAATCTTCCTCCCACTGGAGATGTAAGTGGTATGGGAATCTGTAAAAAGTCACTGTTTTGTATTAGAGGGAGAGCCTTTTGGGGTGGACGGTTTACCACTACCTCTATCATTTGAGCCTCTATAAGATCCTCTGAAGGAACCCCTGTTGTAAAACATGTGTTCCTTGTTTATTTTGTGAGGTGGAGGGCTCGGTGGATGAGGTTTTGAAACCAACCTAAATTGTGGTCTTCGAAAATTAACACCGGTTGGTGTAGTTAATAAGGCCCCCGTGGCTTTAACTGTTTCAGTGTCTTCCTTTAATTTATCAATAGTGGTATCTACATCTGGGCCAAATAAATGTTATTTATCAAAAGGCATGTTGAGGACTGCCTATTGTATCTCTGGTTTGAATCCTGAACACCTAAAACAGGCAGGTCTCCATAAGAGAACACTAGTGTTCACACCACGTGCTGCTGTGTCAGCTGCATCAATGGCACATCTGTATGAGTAATTTGAGATGGCCTGTCATTCTGCATTTATCTCCTGCCCTCTTTTTTGGTGTTCTTGTGGAAGATAATGAAGTAACTCTTTCATTTCGTCCTAGTGGGCCCTGTCATACCTCACCAGGAGTGCTTGAGAATTTGGAATTCTCCAGTGATTTGCAGCTAGAGCAGCAACTCTTTTGCCCGCCGTGTCCAGTTTTTTACTCTCCTTATCTGGAGGAGGAGCATCCCCTGTAGACTGGCTATTAGCAACCTTTCGTGCCGCAATTACCACTATAGAGTCTGGTGGTAACTGTGTTTTTATTAACATTGGATCTGAGGGTGCAGCTTTATTTTTTTTACCTTATCTAATCTTGGTGTATTGATTCTTGCCCTAACAAGTTCTTTGAATTGGTCTGTGGCATGTCTGAGCATTCCTGGTAGCATGGGTAGAAACTGAGTCTCTTTAGGAGTGTTAGAGTATGGGGCAGTATGCATCTGCACATTATGATGTGCTGCTGACCTTGCAATTACTTGATTATATGCAGTTGTATCCTCAGGGGGAGAAGGCCTTGCTGGATAAAGTTCAAGGTCGTTAGGGAGAATGGGATCTGGATCATATAGATCCCATTAATATCCATCTTGTGGAACATCACCCAAGTCATCTTTATGAAGTGAAGATGATGACCCTTGTGGAGAGAATTGTGGTTGTATAAAAGATGTATGTGATTGTGGTGGTGGTGGTGGAGTAGCGGGAAGTACAGGAGAGTGAGGTGGAGAAGGCAGAGGTTGGTCTGGAGTCTTGTCTTTTTCCCTGGAGACTTTCTTAGGGGGAGATACAGTGTCCAATGTTTCTTGGAAAGTAAGTTTCCTTTTAATTGGAACGAGAGGAGAAGCAATTATTTTTCCTGTTCCCTTATGTATATGAGTTTTGCGCAGTCGAGCGTCCATGACTTCCAAAAGAGGCTCCAAGGAAGAAGTCACTTGAGAGGAAACTGTAGAGTCTTTGCCAAGCATAATTTTCAGTTCTGAAATTTTAAGTACTGAAGTCTTTTTTCAAGCCGAAAGTGTCGGCTCCAAAGTTGATGGCTGCTTTTTTTTTTTACACCAAAGTGGTCAATTCGATAGCTTGACTCGATCCAGATATAGATTTGATTGGTATTAAGTCTCAGGTCAGTGCCGAAGGCTTCTTGGTCCTTATGAATTTCAGTGCCAAACCGGAGGGTGGGGCATCCAAATGTATTTTCTGGATCCTACCATGGCCCGAAGGCAGTGGAGGACGATGAACAACTTGGAAGTCTTTTTAAGGGTCTTCGCGTGGTGAGATGGGGCTGGAGTACTCACTTACTGCACTGCTGAAATCGATTGGCTCTCCATGTCAGACTCTTGGTCTGACTCGGAGTCTCGGATCAAAAGGGCTGCATAGTGTCCGATTTCTCCTTGTGCAGGTTCTTCTCCAGATATGTCGGAGTGTTGTCCATTGTCTTCGACACCATTTCTAACCAATGTGCTCTTTGGTCCCGGAGGGTCTTTTTGGATCGAAAAGACCTACAGGCATCGTAGGTCTCCTCCTTATGTTCTGGAGACAAGCACAAATTACACACCAATTGTTGATCCGTGTACGGAAACTTGGCAAGACAGAGGACAAATTCTAAATGGAGTAGGTTCCATTAGCCCAGCATTTTTCAACAACTTTTGTCAAAGTAGGCCAGGGCTTGAAAAATCCACTCGACCACTCGCATTTGCGAGTCTTATTTGATCAGGTTGAATTATTTTAAATATTTACTCATCCCTTCTGGCGAGTTGACACTGAACAGGTGTTCTGTTCAGTTGAAAAGTGGAGGGGCAGTAAAAGATGCCTTTAAGTCTTGTTCTTATGTCACATTTGCTCTGTGTTTACAGAGGTCAAAAGTCAGGTTTTATTACAATTAATTTTCCTTCTGACTGCGGAGTTCCAGGACTTTGTAAGGTGAACTGTCTGACCTGCTGCCTAGAATGTAAAATAAAAGGATATAGGGTGTCAGGTTTTTCCTAACATACAACATTTAAATGATGTGCAAAGATTTCAGAATATATTTCAGTGGTTGTGAAAGCCCTTTTTTTATATTTCTGTGTGATGAAAAAAATATTTTAATAGAATGAAAACAAATCAAAAATTATTTTCTGAAACCCAATTTCCACAGATTGTTAATACACTATATAGTTTTATCAGGAAAGCTGCAAGTTAGTGGAGAGGTTGTTGGACATTTCTTGGAAAGTTACTGTGTGTAGATGACAATACGTTACCAGATCATGGTTTAGTAATATATTTATTAAAATTGAGTGTTTAAACAAACTGAGAAACACTCCTGCCCTGATGGCAATGTTGTTGGTAAACTAAAATAAGTCCTAAGTTATGTGGGCTAGACCTCATAGGTATGTGGGCTAGATTCGTGTGATGCATGCAGGAAACTTTAGTCTATTTAATCAAACAAGAGGTTTTTTTGTACTGCAAAAATGCTGTGCTCACATATTTGAAGGTGCAATCATATGTGAGACTTAAGAAAAGGCGACTCTGTAAACTATTTGCCTAGGATCACACAATTTGAGACCCGTTTACGGGTCAAGTACATTACAGTAAGGTCAAGTAGATTCTTTAAGGTACTCTACCTGCAGGTCTAGTAAATTTAAGCCCTGTAATCTCAAGAAGGGCGTTGACGCCCCTAAAGGCGAAGAACCGACCCCAACAATAAAAATCAGATCGATTCATTAAAGTGTGGAATACACAATCGAAAACTATACCGCCGTCGATAGAAAGTAAAGTTTGAAAGAGACTGAACTGAAATCCACCGGAGGAAGAGGAAACACTTCCGAACCAGACGGCGGAGAGAAAACAATCTAACCTGATGCCCATGCCCACTATCACCGAAAGGAGAAGTCACTCGATCTCGTGACTTGAAAAGATTCTTCGAAGAAAAACAACTTGTAAGACTCCAAGCACAACATTAGATGGCGGACTTATGCAAAGCATGTGTATCTACAGCCACACATGCCACTGAATACATTAGTTACCTTCTACTTATGTCTAGATATCAAAATCTTGTATTATTTTTCTAATAATATGGATTGTGGTCCAATAAAAATGTCAACCTTCATTATGTTAGCTTGATCCTCTATGTTAGAAATCCTGTCATCCTTCCACCAATTCTGCAGTAATTACTTATATACTGAGAGAAGCACTGTAAAGGGGAAGTTGTTTTACGCACATTTCTCCATCCTACCCCTTCTTAGCACTAGTCTATGGTCAAGTTATAGTTTTGAAGTCGACCTTTCTTACATTGCCGTATCCATTCCACCTCCTCTCCCAGATCTCCGGAAGCTCTCTAAATGTCAAGCAGCCTAAAAGGGAGAGGATTCTAATATATGTCAAAGAAGAGCGACAGCCCTTCCAGATTTCAGAATATACACAAGATAAATTGATATAAAAGTGATCTTAATAAATCTCCTTTTACATAGTCACTAGATATCCTGAAAATCTGACCTGGCCTTGGCCTTCCTGGATACATGCTGAGCACTACTGTTATTCGTTAGCTTAGATAGCAGGTATAAATTTGGTAAGTGTGTATTGCTTATCAAATGTATTTACAAATCCCCACAAACAAAAATAAAAAAAATAAAAATCACTACCTTGAAAATCTGTTGCTAGACAAGTGCTTTGCCCAACACAATATGAGAATTTTCCACACGTTCATGCTCTGTTAGTTCCTCTAGGTGCTGCTTCAGTTGTGCCAACTTTAGAGGATTTTCGAAATATTTTTCCTTCCAGATGTTATTCATGAAGTAATTTTTGGTTGATGTGTTGCTTTATCAACTTTCTCACCTGTAGCCACTTTGGTTTAAAAGGAGTTTGAGGAATTCTAGGATGAGTAATACCAAAAGGGTCATTCTTCTCTCAGTCTCTAACCTTGAGCTTTCCCACACCAGTCTTTACCAGCGTCCCTCTCGTACCCTGCTCTGGCAGCTTCAGAGGCCCCCCATCAAGACCTCTAAAAGGCCTACCTCAATTGACAGTCAAGGGGTCTTCCCCATCTATGTCACCCTCCAATCTATACAAACATGCCTTTTGGACAATCTTCCCCTGCCCACCTAACCAGCATTTCACAGTTAGTGATTCCATGGGTTGTGATTCCCCTTTTCTTGACTCTAGGTGTTTTTGCCCCACAAACTGTTTTTCATGGTCTAGCATCCATTTTTAGCATTTCCCCACATTTTTCAATAATAAATTATTTCAGTTCTCGTAGTTCTGTTATTTTACTTTTAATTTTCTAAATGGTATAATCATATTGTATCAGTGCCACCACTCTATGTGCTAAACTTCGCTACTTTCCCCTGACTGAGGATGCAGCATTCTCCCACCTTCCCCACAGCATGCACTGAAACATGTTTTTGAAAGGCTAAGTCATTGCTCTGAATCTCCCTTTAGAAGTCCGCTCTGTGCTCTGAAATAGCGCCACACACCATACCACCTACCTTGGAGTCAGGAAAGGTTTCCTTGAAGAAGGTGGGCAGCCAGGATAGCAGCGTGAAGAAGGTGCTGGCGATGCACAGTTGGCCTATGATGACCGCCCTGCAAAAGAAGACAGGTTACTCAAGAGCAGTCTAGTGAGTAATAACTGTGCATCTAGCCAAACAACATAATTTATGAGCTAGTACCACGGAGAATCCAGGAACAACTGTTAACCACAGCACACCAGCTTGCATTGCATAGGGATGTGAGCTGGATAACAACATGCACCAAGGCTGTGACACCTAGAGGATTTAGAAGGACAGGCTAAAAGTGTGCACATCCTTGGAAGAAAGGTTGTGTGCAAATGTGAAGTGAGATAGCCTGGGGAAAGGGCATGAATAGGCAATACATGTGCATACAGTGACATGCCAGATGAAGAGGAAAATATGGAGGGTCAAAACTACAGCGGACAATACATAGAGGAGTGGACATGTGGAGAGAGTGCACACATGGCCGGAGCTCGTCAGAGGTGGGTGGAGTAGACAACACACATTGTGAGGGTGTGCACAGCAGCCTATAACAAGCCAAGCAGTGCTGAGAATGTGATAGAAGAGCAAACACTCGCTCCATCCCCAGAGCTGCAACAAAATGGATACTTGTTAGTTTTAGGTGTGCGGTCCGGTGAAAGCTGTAGGAGAAACTAAAGCACAGACAGGGAGCTGGGTGAACTGCAGGTCACGTCCTCCAATGGAACCTTAGGAACAGACCTCTTTTTACTTGTGACATACTACAATGAGGGTATGAGCAGGCAGAATTATGGACACCAAGAGATGTCCCTTCTGAGTCCCTGTCCTGATGCCTCTAGGAGATCCAAGAAGGTCCATTTACCCATTTAAAATCCAAGAGATGAGGTTGGGGTTCTCTTGGTGACCATGCTGGAGGCTGGCAAGGCATCACTGACAGAGGCAGTGTTGCAATGGGAAAGTACTGTTCAAAGAGTCTGTTGACATGTAAAACTGTTACTCTGCTTACTTGCAGGACCGGAACAATGTCAGTGTTTATCTTGGGAGGAGGATAGAGGTGCATTGCCATAAAGCCACCACCTGAGGACCAGCGCACAGAAGGGTGTGGTGACCGAGCAAAGGGCAAAAGTAGCACAAGATGGATGAGAATGGGCCTAAATAATGTAGGATGGAAAATAAGTGTCTACTTGGGGGACATTCTGAGCCTACCTGACAGTTCACACACTTAAGTTAGAAACAGAGCACAGATAGAGGGAAAGGTGCGAGACACAAAAGATAAATGCTTGTTATTGAGAAATTTACCCAATCATTACAGCAGATGCACATTTCTATTCAGACTCACGCTAGCCCCTCCTCAGTGCTTCAGAAGCAGAAAAATTTAAGAAAGAAAAGAAATCATAAGCATTCAATTTAAATCTCAAATCCGAATTAGCAAACAGTCCTGGTATAGAAGAGCAGACTAAATCAAACGTATGGCTGAACAAATCCCCCACATTAGGAACACTGACCACCTAACAATGAAGTGCCAGAGCGGGTTTTTGTTTTCATGGAAGTATTTACAGGCTGATAAGCCAAATAAGAACGTGGAGCGGGCTTGGATGTGATGAGCAGATGCTCACATCAGGATATTTAGTTAAGTGACTGATGACTTCTTCTCCAGATCTTCATTTTAATTCATTCAATGTAAGAGCCTAGTCCTCAGCTAACAGACTAAAGGCATAAAAAAGATCCACATTTAAGCACAAAGAGAAATCATCAGAAATACAACAAAAAGTCTTGCCTACACAGAGCAGGAGACCCAGGTCAAAGGTGCCACCTGTACACAACTTGTGCCAGCAGTGCCTACAGAAGTCTAATAGATGCAAGAAGGAGGGCAGGCAGAAGAGGGGAGGAGGTCAGGCAAAAAAGAGGGGGAGGAAAAATGAGTGGGAGGAGACCTGAAGTATAAAGAGGACCCATGGCATTCTGGGAAATCGAAATGAAGGACCATTGTTTGTTAAAGATGGAAGTTCTAAGCAAAAACTGATGGGTCAACAGCCATGTGCACCCAGGAGTGTCACTCTACCTTAGGTAACCCCCTGGTCTGCCTCTCCTAAAGCCCGCCTGCTTAATAGGGAGTCACGTTTTTACAGCAGACCTACAAGTACCCACAGGATCAGCTTTTTACACAATATTTGCTCTCTTCACGCTGTTTCCTGGTGAAGGCAAGATGACATTGAAAGTGCTGCACAGAGTGAGTTTCCAGATTGTGTGCGGAGGCCTTATGGACTGACACCCTTGAGGGTTTTGCACCCTACATAGTACATGGATGAGAGTGTTGCAATGTTTTGTTAGTGTTTTTGGGGGAGGTTAGGAATTTCTGCTTAGGCCATGCCTGGGTCTGTGCCCTTCCTGCAGAGCTCCCCCACTGCTGCAAGGGTAGTCACAAGGGTTCACAGCCAGAACCTTTTTCCGACCACGCCCCTCCGAGGCCCTACACCTCCTCTCTACCTGTGAAAATATTTTAAAGGCTGGCAGTTTTGGTACACTCTGTACACAAAGCAAGTCACAATTATAATCTATTATCTTAAGCCGTTATCGAGTTAATTTCCATTGCTCCAAAGTCCTGAATATGAAAACAGAAGTCTACCATAGACAGAGGTTGCTTGGGGGCAGGAGCTCGGGAACAGAGTGGATAGCAGGTGTGCAAGACAGAGTACACACCACAGCAGAACCAGTGCTTAATTTGAGCCTGTGCTTTCTGGTACTCGGCAGAGACACTTAACTGTCAACACCAGGGACTGTAGCAGTCGGTGGCACTGTCAGTCTCATTTAAAGATGAGCAGAACAGTTGTTTATTAATACAATACAAAATACAAGTGACTATGGACTTCCGCCCAAGCCATTCTTATAGCTTTGGGGGCACGGAAAAGGCTGAATTGTCACACTTGTAGCAGTGTGATGATTAGTCATTTTGTTGGTACCGCCATTGGCAGAGCTGGAAGGGGCAATAAGTGGTGCAAGCTGCAGGGGCCTCCTGACCAGGGCCCTTCCTCTTGTTTTTATTATTTTTTTGTTTTTTTTTACAAAGCAAGCACTGAGCGGAGCTAAAAATCAGGAAGGGGGAGTGGGTTTGGAGCACCAGGACAAATCCAGCAAAATGGAAAAGCATTCCAACTTCTCGCGTGAGTCTCATAGCTTGAAGCACAGTTGCATTTATGGATTGCAAGTCCCACTTCATGCATCACAGCCTTTTTCCTCTGGTACAAGTCTGGTTCCTTGCTCCACTCTCACTCAGTGGATGGGAGTCTCGCATCTTGGAACACAAAGGTTTGCCGACTGGGTCAGAATCTCACGTTTTGAAGCAATGTCTGATACAGTGTGTGATTCTCTTTTCTTGAGAGCCACCTCTTACATGTGGTATGACTCCCACACACTGGAACATAGACTCACTTTTGGCCCAATTTCACATCTTGGTGCACAACCTCTCTCATGCATGCTTTGGAGCACATTCTCACTCATGGAGTGTAAGTTTCAGCTCTTTAGCATGTCACTCCCTGGTTGTGAGTTTAACCTTTCCAAACATAATTTCACTTACTGCTTCTCTTAGCAAGGGCGTAGCTTGGTCAGTAAGATTGAGTGTGGGGGGTGGGGGGGGGGGGGGGGGTTAATGGAGGTTTTCAGATTTTGCTACAATCACGCTGGCATAGAATTTTAAAATACACCGTACAGTGAGCAAGGTTCATGAGAAGGGCTTAAGGGGCTGTGGAAGGGGAGAAGAACGCAGATTGGTACTGGCACATTTTTGAGGAATTTCAAAACAGATGGAGGTAAGAAGGGAAGAAGAAAAAAAAAAAGAAGAAAAAAATAAAATAAAAAATAAAAAAATTAAATAAAAAAAAACACACTGTGGCCCTAATTCCGTAATTATGACCCAGGCGGTCCTTCTGACCACCAGGGCTGCAGTGGCGGTCTAACCACTGCCAAAGCGGTGGTCTGACCGCTTTGGCGGCAGTCAGACTGCCACATTATGACCATGACGGTTCACCCACAGTCGGACTGCCAGCACCGCCAGTTTCCCTCCACTGGAGCATGCAGCGTGCCCTGTGGGGTTACGAGCCCCCTTTCTGCCAGCTTTTACATGGTGCCTGTACCGCTATGTAAAAGCTGGCAGAGACTGGGTGCAGGGGCCCCCATGGACAGCCATGTTGCGCTTTTCACGGTCTGCTATGAAGACAGTGATAAGCGCAACGGGGTCTGTTGCACCCTACGCACTGCAACATTGCCGCCGGCTCAATTATCAGCTGGCGTCAATGTTGTGGGCTGTTCCCCGGTGGACCAGCAGGGAACTTGTAACAGGGCCCGCAGGAAGGCCGCCACACTGGTGGCAACCTGACTGCGGGAGTTTGGTGGGTGGGCTTTTCCACCCGTCAAACTCAAAAATGACCCCCTGTGTGTGAGTATGTAAAAATTCCTGGTGAAATCGGACAGACACCACCATACCCGACTGAAAGCACTTGTACCCAACTATTTATCAAAAACTATATTTATTATGGGGATGGTATGACAAATTACACAGCCCCCCCAACCCCACGCCACTGTCTGTTATGTTTTAGAGCAATCTCACTCATTGGGTAGGAGTTGCAATCTTAATCCCACTCATTTGGTGCAAGACCAATATATAAGCGTGCCATTTCACTCATTTAGTGAATATTTCACATCATGAAGTACAGTTTTTTTGACTGGGATTTGGTCCAGAATCGACTAAATATTACTCCTAAGTAAACAAAAATTGGAGATCTCTGCTCAAGCTTTCCAAAAGCTTAGATCGATTCTTTCTCACTCCACAAATAAACCTGTGGCAGACAGTTTAAGGGCCAGAGGCAGGATTTAAAAAAACACTTCTGCTTGAAGCAGGTAATGCAAAGACATATGGATGCCCTACTTCAAAGGTGAGAGCTCCCGGTTACAAAGGCAGGGATGGAATACATTGAAAGAGACAACGTAAAGGTAAGAGGGGGAAGTGATAGAGAGGGATTACAGTAGGAGGAAAAAGAAAGACTGAGGAATTACAGTAAGGAAGAATGAAGAGACACAGATGAGGTAAAACTATCAAGTCACCAGCCTGGATCCCATCCCCCCAAAAAAAGAAGAATTTTAGCAGATACAGAGTTCGGCCGAATATGGCCAAAGGACAAATAAAGAGGCTGTGGACGGTGCTTTATTGTGGGGAGGTCAGGTAGGTGACAAAGACACCTCTCCAAAAAAATAAAAGAAATAAAAGTAAAAAAAAAAAAAAAAAAAAAAAAAAAACTTACAACTGCCAGCACAATATGGCAGCTGTACCACCACTACTGGATGGCAGGGTAAAGACAAGAACAAAGGCCTGGGGGTCACAAACAAATAGTACTCCTCGCTGCTAACACAATAGGGTGGCTGTGGTTTGCAGGAAGTTGAAGTGACAGTGTATGCAGCGGAGCGGAGGGAGGTTTGGAAAGTTGAGGCGAAATTAGGAAATGGGCGTTTGGAGAAAAAAAAAGACAACTCGCCAATTGGGTCATGCCGTGGTAGCTGTGGTGTGCAGGAACAGAAAGGGGAAACCGATGCGTAGTAAGTTGTGGGGGGGAGGGGGGGGTAAACGGAAGACGCAGAAATTGGCAATTGGGCTCTATAGAGTGCATGGTGGATGAGGAACAGATGAGGAGTTGAGGGATTGCAGGGCACCAAAAATATTTTTTTAAACAGAAGACCTTGGACCACCAATACGAAAAATCACATTCGAGGCAATTACAAAAATAGAGCAGCAAACAAGGGGGCAGAGAGGAAACAGACCTTGGAAGTGACAAATGGCAGAGCCGCCAGGCTGCGACTTAAAACAGAAGTCAGGAGAGGTGTTGGTGTCGCGGCGCCCCCAGTCCTTAGTTTGCCAGACCACTAGGTCATTCTAGAGCAGCAAATACAGAGAACGTTGGGGCATTTGTCAGATTGCAGTATGACCAGAAGTTGACCAGGCTTCTACTTACTATCAATATTGTTATTGCTGGTGATAATCGCAGTAATAACTTGACTTACCAGACAGGCCCCTTCCTGAACAAGCGTTTCCAGGGGATGTTGGTCTGGGTACTCAGAGAGAAAGTCTTTGTGATGTCTTCCAGGGATATGATGTGCTCTGGGGAAAGAACAGTGGTGGATACAGGATGAACGAGGGATGGCAACTGCTGCACGGAGACAGCAAGTGCTGTCCCTTTAAACGGATATGTCAAGGTGCTAGCTACCGTGTCACTTAAGGTAATAGGCAGGGCAGCCTTAGATTTTAAAAACATATATTACTTTTATTACCATTTTAATGGTCACCAATACAATTTTTTTTTTACATGATGGAAAATCCGCCAGTACGGCATAAGGGTTGGGAACATGGGCGGTTCCAGGGTAGAGGACATGATGCTTGACATTTAGAATGCAGAGAACACCCCTACATCCACACTTTCCCATCTGTTTCAAAATCAAATTTGCACACTTAAGCATATAGCCAAAAATACATAACTAGGGCAGAGTAAATATCGGACATGGAAATTATCCAAACACCTCCATATTTCAAGGGAGGTGTAGGGGAAAGTTTCTCCATCCTGGAGAAAAGTGGAAAACACAGGTTGAGGTGATAAAGCAGACTTGTGCTGCACAAACTCATTTTGACTGTTTGTCCAGTGAATAGTTTGTATGATTTTATATGTGTCCGAGGCATCACAGGCAGGGATATCTGATATGACAGGGAAGGATTTCATATATTACTCCATAGGATTT
Organism: Pleurodeles waltl; assembly: GCF_031143425.1. Taxonomy (NCBI): domain Eukaryota; kingdom Metazoa; phylum Chordata; class Amphibia; order Caudata; family Salamandridae; genus Pleurodeles; species Pleurodeles waltl. The sequence continues at coordinate 102,821,302 of NC_090446.1, forward strand.
GAAAGAAATGTTCTTCACATCAAAGCGGAAATCTACAAATAGTAGACTTCTGATTTTTAAAAACGTTTTTGGGGTTGTCGTCCCCTTAAAAGACACTGGCCTTTTCCTAGTGGAGAATCCCACACACTGTACCTGGGACCGTGTACCCAAAAGGCTGAGTCATCACTTGTGGAGATGAGCACTATACAATGTAAGTAACTGAGGTGACTGGTGCACACCTCATATTCATTCCCCATAGAGTACAATCATGACTCTTAATTGAAATATTCATAACCACAATTATCTTAACTGGGTGCGGAGTCTTTGAGACACCATGTTTTTCAAACGCTCTCCAAGGAAAAGCCAGGAATATTAAGGTTCCAAAAAACATTTTATTGACTCATCTGCACACCAGTATACGTAGCATTGTTATTATACATAATAAGTCTATAGGGCTGTGTTATCTATCCTTATACAAACAGCACAGGATCTAACATTATATTATCTCATGCAAAATAGCCTCCGGCCACCACGTCTAATACTGAGCTTCATATTGTCAACTAATTGCATTAAATAAATATGTACTCACTGAAAGACCACTTACTCTTAAAAGGTTACTTCCTCTATTTAAAGATAATTTGTTTATCTGGTCATAATGCCTCCCATTTAGCATTAACCTTGAAGGTGCATTATCCTCCCTCCCATGTCTCCACACCGTGGCATGTGTTAAGATATGTTAAGGGTTTGTAAGAGCTCTTATGCCAAAAATTCATGATGCTGTAAAAGCATAACACAATGTTAATGGGGAGATCAGATGCTAATGTGAGTAAAGCCAGGTTTTCAGTTGTATCTGAATATAATCAATGAGGAATTCCCACAAAGATTGAGGGGGCGGGTATTCCAAGTTCTTGGAGAAATTGACAACCTCCAAGCTCATGCCACTCAAGTGTCCTTCCTCTCATTTAAATTCCAGGTGATCAGCATTCTCTTCCTAGCAAAGTAGCAGGTACCCAGCTCTGAAAGGTCTCTCTTGGACTCCTAAGTCCCACCTTCTTATCAAGGTCAACACAACCGTAACCTCTGTTTTGGTCCCCTTACTCCCTTTGTAAATATGCTATAGTAACCACTTAAGAGAGAAGCTATAGCTTCACCTTTAAAGCAGTGCATTTTACACAACCTCCAACTCAATGCTTTTTTGTGAAACTCCTGAAGTCTACTATGAGCCAACAAAATAGTAGTTTTCAAAGAGTCACAATAGCTCCACTCAGAACACTTTTGGATTTCCTCTAAGAAACACAGAATGCAGGAAAAATGTAATGATAAAACGGTAAAGTAGAGCCATACCTGTACTTTAATACTAATTTACTTTACTCAACTCCCTTTTTAACTAAAAACACATTTAAAATAATACATAATTTACATTTTTATTTTAAGTTTTAATAACATACGGTTGGTATTAAGGGTCATGACAGGGATTAAGGTGAGGGATGGGATTAAGTTATGAATAGGGATGAGGTCAGTGGAAGTATATAGGGTGAGAAAGGGTAAAGTTGGTTGAGTTTAGGGTAAGATCTAAACTTAGGTCAAGGGCCATAGGAGACAAACTATGGTTTTGTTTTAACCACATTGTATTTCTAATTAAAATTAATATAAATCACACGTGCGCCATACCCTGATAAATAGTTTTTAATATTTCTCTTTTCTATGGAACTTAATTACAAACAACTCAGCTGATAATAGATTGTCTGGGCCCTCGATCGGTTTCATCAACTCGGATACATATGTATAGAGAGTGTTTCGCAAAGTCCACAGAAAATGGGATTGTGAAACAGTCATCTGCTTCCTAACTAACAGCCAGAAGTATAAAGGCCAGCACTCTCTGAACTGCTCTCAGTCATGTACCCTCTACGTTGGAGTTTCCAAGTAATTCCCACATTTTCTATATTCTTTCTCACTTCTGGTTGCAACACCTGCCAACTGTTGTCACATGACGATGACTCAAAGATGCTGCTTTCGCTAGGGAACAACCAATGACCCGGGGCAGCCATCTTGGGCTTTTTAGAGGTGTAACCAGTGTGTCATGGGCCCTAGTGCTAGCTGCTGTTTGAACTGTGCAATACAGCAATAATCAGGGTTCAGTGGTCCCCGGCGCCACTGCACCTGTTGAACGAATAGAAGCTAGTCCCATCTTGCTCTTGCATCCCTAGCTGTCCACACTTAGAAACCAGATAAATCAATAAAGCTCAATTCACCAATCCTGCGGTGGCTTTTGGCTCTAGGCTCACGCCCTCCACGTTTTAGTAGATTAAATTAGCTCCCTGGCTTCTGGGGTTTGTACAAGAGAACATATTTATGTTTTCCACCCCATTCTTCCTTCCATTCAAGTCTTCGAATGTTAGCTTCTCTCTTCCAACTTGGTGGGCTGAGGAAACAGATATTTTTTTCCTTTTCGATGTGCTTTTCTGAAAAGGCCATCATCCAGAGTGCAGCAGCCTCTCCCCTTAACAGGGTAAACAACAGGGGGCAGTTCTCACAACTCTGCCCTGGAGGGCAGGCATACGCAGAGGCTTCCCCTCTACCACAACACCCCCGATGGGTGTCAGTCCTCTGCGTTTCAGCTTCCAAACTCTGGAACCCGCTCTGCTTGCCCAGTGGAACCTCCAGGCATGAAAAATCCTGCTGTTCCCTCAAGGAGCAGCATTCCAGACCCACTGATGCCCAGTCCGGTTCTAGAATGCTCGCGCCCCCAGCCATTTTGCATATAAACATTAGAAAGCTCTTCAACCAAACCTAAACTAAACAATCTGCGAGTTCTGTGGACGAGGGCCAGTTAATTATCTACAAACTGCAATGTGCAGCCGGGGGAGCAGGGGCGCGCAGAAATGTCCTTCAGGGAATGTTAAAGAAAGTTTTCGAAAATCGAAAGGCTTGCTGGTTCATGGAAGACCACCGCCAAGCGATCACCAGGGTGATGTGCTCTTTATAAATCTAATCACTCAGTCAGAAGCACAGGAGAGCAGGACTGGAAAGCACTGACCCAAAGTACAGTCAAGCACTTGAGAGTAACCCGGAGCAATCGTGAATATGGTCATTCATGAATGAGGTCTCTTAGCAGGAATCAAGCTCTGGTCAGGAGGTAGAGACGGGTTCTTAGCACACCGATATCAGTGAAGTCCAAGGAGCAAAAACAACAAGCAGAAGCCGAACACAAGTTCCCTACAAAGTCTCTACACTGGTTCTGGTCTACTCCAAGCCCTGCTCCTTGGGACAAAAATAACCTACCATCATGAGCCTCATCACTGCACTTACAAGGCATCATTGAAACACGGACACCTAGGAAGACAAGCCACTGCACACCCCAGATAGAAGTTATGGGCCTAATTTATATGTTGGCGTAAAGGGTACTCTGTCATGATCGCGTATCCTTTCTGCCAACATAAGGGTCCACCTTTGGTGCAATGACGGCAGAGGCTACTCTGTCCCCGCTGTGGTTACACCCCTCCAAAGGCCTGATGGAGTAAGGGCTGTTGGAGGTTGACTTATATGTCTGCTCACCTAAATTAGATGGGCAGACAGAGGTCAGTTGTCACTACCCCGCAATGCCAGGAAAAGGGCAGTGAAAACTGCAAAATGCCCAGCTCACCCTGGGAGATACCTCCTGTGGCAATGAAGATGTAGTTTTTATTTTCAAAAAACAAACTCCATTGTTGTTTAATAAAAACACATATTTGCTGTACGTCTGTCATATTTGGCAGAGCTTTAGGGCAAGGTTACAACGCACTGGCAGGAACCGCCTTTAGGGGGATCCGGTCAATGACCGAAATGTCTGACATTTCAAAATTCGGCTGTCAGGGCTATGGAGTAATTAATAATTCAAACCTGAGTCCCAAGAATTGCTCTAACCTACTCCCCTTAAAATTTGCAAACCTATCATGAACTACATCTACCAATATAACAGAGCACAGGCCGGGGGCTGTTCCATTCGTTTAGACCTGTGAATCCCAACCTTTTTATCGCCGCGGACCGGTAAATGTTTGATAATTTTTCCGTGGCCCGCTTGTTTTGATTTAATAATTTTAATTTAATTGTATTTAAACATGCCTTCAAGATTTGAAGACCTCGGGCGGCCCGGTGCCGATTGATCCGCGGACCGGCACTGGTCCGCGGCCCGGGGTTTGGGGAACACTGATTTAGACCATCAGTGCTGCTTCCAGCATCAATATGCGCCAGGATCAGACAGACCAAGAGGTGCGAGTCTTGGATTATGAGCAAGTGGTGTAACGTGGGGAAAGTTTGTTTTCTACAACTTTGCTTCTCACTGGGCAGAAAAACAATCACATTTTGTCACACTAGCACTATACTTTCAAGTAAAAATATTGTTGCAAAATCTGTGTTCTGTCTCTTGAGCTAACTAAGACAAAAAGATGGTCCTCAAAAGGAGATTGCTGTCTATATTATACAAAATGTTTTTCAAGGTCCAAATGCAACAGCAGCTATTTAAAGTTGACAGAAATCTGCTGGGTACTCCTATGCAATACGGACTACAGCAGCGGTTCTCAACCTCTGACTACTGGATACCGGTGACCCCACCTGAGGAATTTCAACAATTTGGACCTCAAGATAATACACATAACTTAATAAACAAGCACACATTAAATTAATAAGTACATTATAAAACATTTTGCTTAATACACAGACAAAAGATTTACAAAATCGAAATGTTAATGGAAAGGTTACAGTATTTAAAAATGTCTAAAAGGCAAAAAACAAACAATACAACAGGCTCTAGAATATTACTTTGTTTTTTTTTTTGCTCCTAATGTATGCTGTTTTTGTTGGTGCATAAGTGCTTTCGGTGAAGTCATCAGTTGTCCAGACTATTGTTTTCTGATGCCAACTTCATTTTTAGCTCTCCATTTCAAATTACTTCACATTTACAGAGCGTTTTACCCTGTTTACCTTTACGTTCTTTTTTTATGCATGCATTTATTAATTTGCTAATATGAACTAATGTTTTAAACAACTTCAGACTTCCTGAGAAGGTACCGCAAACCGCCGCCGCAAACCGCCAAAGATGCACAGACCTCAGGTTAAAACCACTGGACTAGAGCATGTAACCCCTATAGAAACTGCACCCTATGGAATGAAACCGCCTCCAAAATGAACCAGAAGACAGAATGGCCTGCTAAAGAACTCCATTAGTCAGAGCTGCCTTCAAACTTTCAAAACAGAGAGAGTTACTGAGAATTCAACGCAGCCCTCAGGTTTGTTCATTTGGTCTCCAATGGATGTGCCCGGAGATTAGCCAGTCAAAAACAAAGAAAGGTTTCTGGACAGGTGGGTACTCTCAAAAAGGAGCACAGAAAGATTGAGATGGAGCCACTCATGAGGCACCCGCCTGGCATAAACCTCAGCCAGTCTGACTAGGTTGGTGGCAACCCTTTCAAGGCAGAACCCTGTGGGAATATCTCAAAGAGTCAGACCAGCCATTATATCCTTGAAGGAAAGTGAAGAGCATTCACTTTTCACATTCTAGCAGTTTCCTGGTAGTTAAGTAACAAAGGGCCTGATTTAGATCTCGATGGAGGGGCTACTCTGGCGCAACGGTGATGGATATCTTATCCCCCACAATCTAAATACCATTGTTTTTCTATGGGATTTAGTTTTCGGCGGACAGGATATCTGTCCAAGTTGCAACGTAGTAACACTTTCTTCGGGATCTACATCAGGCCCTAGGTAATGCATGAGTGTCAGTGCCAGTGGTTTGGAGAACAAAGGGGTGAGCTTACCTTTTTCAGAGAAGTGCTGCTTGTACATGTAATAAACCCAAAGTAAGGTCAGGAATCCGGAGAAGAAGAAGACACTCTCCCAGCCGTACCAGTCGAGCAGGAGAGAGCCCGCTGCACCGATCACTAGTGTGCTAGAACAAAGAAGTGTGGGGCAAACAGTTAGAATGTGTCCTTCCCTCATCTCCAGCCCAGAATCACCCTCTTTCTAAGAGCACATCACAGGGTAAAGATACCAGAAGATACCTTCCGTTGCATAACATCAAAGAATGACAGTGGCACTGCAACTATATTACTGCACACAACCTCGCCACACTGGTTTCCAATTTTAATAATGACTGGCTTGAGATACAAAGCCCTCTACCTTGAAACCCAAAAATAACAAAACACCTCAGAAACAATCAAAGGAGGCACCAGAACATTATGCAGAAAAAAAATGAACTAGGACAAGAAATGCAAAGCTTCAAGAAGAAACAAGCATTGTAAAGCCAATACATCTGCCATTGGCCGCCAGCCATTTGACTTTGTCACTGCTTGTTTTGTTTAGTAATGGATTTTTGTATAACTTTATTATTGGGAAGCAGCCATTCATGCATCAATCTAAAAAGCATTGGCTAAAAGCAAAAATACTTTTTCCTCAAAAACACTCACTGCCATAGTAGATAACTGCCACGTGAAGGAACAACATTAGATGAGGATATCCTCCTTGTCAGAGAAAATGTAGCTAATGGCTGGAAGTGGCTAACCCACTATCCATGCTATAGTAGGTGGAAGATAAATGTGAATCACACAAAAAACAGACAAATGGACGAAAAGGTCTGCCTGAAAGCCCCATAAGTAACTATAATATGCATATAATTACTGAAGCCAAAATGTCTTGCCTGATGCCAAACCTAAAAGGCCCCAGCCAACAATTTTTGGGATACACCAGAGAACTCAAAACTCTTGCCACTTGACTTTGAAGAGTCAGAAACCGCATCATATTCCAATAGTATTTGAAAGCCCTCCTCTTCAAGAGATACTCCATTGAAGTGGCCTAATTTTGGACACTATATAAACCCAGTGTTACCAAACACCTTTGTATAGGCACTGCTTACACCAGTCACATCAAGCTTCCCCATCACGTAGAGATTGTACTTCTGAATAGAACTTTCTCCACCGTACATAACTCCGGATTGATGGTTTTGAGAAGTAGCATTCCATCAGTGACCCTTACCAGTATGACCCACAACCACAATGTGCAACGCCTGAGAAATTAACTCTCAATCTACACATAATGTAAATTACCAGTCATCCTACATTTCAGTTGAACCATGTCTCAAATGTCCACCTTTACTAATCCCACTTATGGTGGTGAAGCCAACCCGAAGTGTAACATTCTCTGCCGACCACCCACTTTTCCCATTAAAAGGTTAGACCCTTCAATTCATGGCCTCCTTACCCTCTGCTTCACACTACAGGCATAGACATTGCCACTAGCACCCACATACCTACCTGTTGGAGGTTTTTCCATCTTCCACTGACACACCCCCCCCCTCACCTTCAACCAACAACCACCCTCTACCCAGACCATTGGCCACACTGGCCCTAACCCTCAACAACCCAGTCTCATCAAGTAACCACCTTTTAATTTCAACTTCTTGAAGGATTCCTAAACTTTAATATCAAAGGCAAGCCAGTGAGATGAACCAGTAGCCTTTACATGTATAATCTTACTCTTCTTTGCCTAAAAAAGCCTCCAAGGTTTCCTTAAAAGGGATGTCAGCAGTGGTCTAATGATCTTGGTTATAATTTTTACCCTCATATCTACTTCTTTGATGCTGTCCATGTTGTGTTAACCAGTTACCCTCTTTTACAATATTCTGACAAATAATGGGCTCTTGGTATGCTCTAAGTAAACAAAATAAACATAAAATATGTAAACAACTATGAATATTATATGATTCCAGGAACTAGATACTCTACCTATTCCTTTTCAAGTACACCATGCACTAACCATTATTCAATTGCGCATATCGTACAAGGGGTCCTTCTCCTCACACACTGGAAGCTCAACATCCGTCACCTGTGTTTTATGTACTATGTGCGTTAGATGTTTGCTAAACTGTTGTCCATGATGCACCTTCTACAACCAAGGGAAGCTTGCACATATGTAACGTGATGTACCCGTTATGTGTGAGAGAAGCTTGCACTGCAACAGCCTGTGCTTGTGGTGTGTGAGGCTAGCACGGCTGTAACCTGTGCACGGTGTGTGTAGGAAGCTCAAACTGCTCCCAGGCCAATGTTTGGGAGTGTGTGAAGGAATTCTGGCAGCTGTGGCATATACTACATTGTTCAGTGTGGGAGGAAAGCTTGCACTGCTCTCAGGGCTACACTTCTTCCAAGTATGTGAGGGAAGATTGCACAGCTGCTGCCTGTGCTCGACCTGATCTAGGTACACCGGGAAGGCACTGAAAAGCCACAGCAGGCTCCCTTAGTGTATTGTGAACTCACCCAAACTGTGACCCAGAGCCCACGGTGCAGCAGGTGAAGGCCCGCTCATTCTCCCGGACTCGCTGGGACAGAAGGCTCGTCAAAGATGGAAAATGGACTCCTGGAATTCAAAGAGGAAAACGGTTACCAGCACTGCCCGCTGGATCAGGCTATTCACGCCATTGATCTGCGCATGTATAAACACGACCTGAAGGCTGCACTCGGATTATAGCACAATCAAAGGAGTAGGGTACAAGAAACGCCAAATCACAAAGCCAATGATCCACTTTGACCTTCGTTGGCGTTCGTGCGAGTACCACAAAGCCCTGTAGTATCGCCAATTTGTACCAAGCCGGGCCCACCATTTGCCCCTCAAGATAATGACAGTAGGGTCACCCAGTCTGCCAATCCCTGCTTTCTCCTATTCCATCTATTCTACTAAGACTCCAGCTTTGTCTCTGATCTACCATTAGGTCTGCCATTGGTTTGCCCTCAGACTTAAAAAAATATATATATTTGTGATCGTGCTGAAACACAGCTTTGTTTATTGACCACCCTTTCTGTGAAGAGCCTCCTTGTGTTACTACTGAACCCCCACTGGTGAGTCTTTAAATATACTGATTTTTACACATTAGTGCAGATTAAAAAAAACAAATACTCCTGTTCCTACTGAAACATAGCTTTGTGTATTGACCACCTTTTTCGTGAAGAGCCTCATTATCTTACTACTGAGTCCACACTGGTGAATTTTACCTCCCTCTTTCACTAAAATCTACGTGCATTTGTTTCCTTTAAATAAAAAGATTTATACACATTAGTACTGATGAAAAACCATCTTTATTCATGCCAATATTTATGGAAACAAAACCATTAAAAATGGAAATATATTAGCCATAACCTTGTGTTTTGTTTTGACAGCACACAAGCTTAGGGCCTGATTTAGAGTTTTGCGGAGGGAGGTTACTCTGTCACAACCATGATGGATTTCCAGTCCACCGTATTACGATCCCATTATAGCCTATGGGGATCGTAAAATGGCGGACAGTATATCCATCACGTTTGTCATGGAGTAACCCGTCCGCCAAACTCTAAATAAGGCCCCAAGTATGGATGGACACATAAAAGAAAAGCAAAATAGTTACTATGAATAAATGCAAATGGAAATGCCAACAAATAAATCCAACCAAGTTGCGTGATAAGTATTCATTATGTCTGGAAAACTGAATCCGAAAGCAGGCAGGAGAGCACTTCTAGTTTACCCGTAAAGCTCACAAGTGCAGTTCATGCTTTGCAACGGAGGGACCGGTCCTACAACCTTCGGGCGAGCTATGCCCCTGCCCCCATTTCCCCTACTTCATTGGCGCCTCACTGAGACTAGCAACTAAAAATGTAAGGGCAAAGTTTTAAGAAAAGCAGCTTCTAGGCGCTAGGACTCTAAGATCAGCCCATTAAACATCAGAGTTCACCTATCACGCCTGATTAGAAATAATCAGCTGCCTGAACGATTCATACACCTGATCAGTTTATTACTTTATATTTATGAAATGTGCAGCTGCCAAACTTGGCTTTTTGACCCTAAAATGTATTTAAATTAATTATTTTTCAAGCTACATATAAAAGGTCCTTCAAGAGGCCAACATAGGAGGAGAATGTTGGGTTTTAGCCATCCGATGGCCACTTTTTTTGGGGGATACAACATGCATATTATGCAGTGTTTTAAACAAAATCCATTCAGAATCAGGCACCCAATGGTAGAAGGCGGAAACTAGATTTACGTGTTCTCGTCACTGGTTTCGGTAACCTCTTATGCCAGTAAACTATTCACACATTGATGAACAATCTAGACATCACACAGCAACAGAGTGCTACTGCTGAAGAGTCTGACAGTCAGGGAAGGAAGCCCCCCTCCCAAAGATCATCGCACTCTGGCACCCTTACCGCGACTTCTTCCACTTTCTCAAAGACAGAGCAAATTGCCATTCCTTGGCCTATTGGCAGAGTGCCTGCTTTCTGCAAACGTGGTACATTTACTGGTCACCAGAGATCAGTGTTGCGTTGTATTGATCTATTGTTCTTTACCATGCGCCTCCTAGGCATTCCATTAGGTCAGAAATCATTCTTTCAGCACAACATGGCTCTTTTTTTGTGTTTTTTTACCAGCTGAGCTCCTAAAAGTCTGGCATGAAGATAACAATAGTCTCAGTTCCAGATAGAATTTCCATTTGCTCACCTTGCAGCAGTCCCATGAGGAATCGGAACACAATCACGAGGGTAAGGGGCATAGACGACAAGTGCGCCACTACCGGGGTGGCCACGGTGATGAGTCCCCATGACAAGGCAGACAGGAGGAGCACCTTCTCACCTCCAATCCTGCAAGAGGGACACAAAGTCAACCAGAGTGACTATCATCTTTGCAAAGAGACATGGTCACGTAAAGTCACATCATCATTGAACTCACCACTAGTCCAGGGCATTTGCCACTTCACTGCATGCCCAGATGTGTCAACCCACAAGCAAGTCCGCATGTGCATTAACTCAGCAGCAGAGCTGGGCAGGCATCAACTCACAACCAAGCCCAGTAACCGGTTAACTCATCAGTTGGCCCACCCGCTTGAACCCACCAGCAGGCACTTGTATGTGTTGGACACTGATACACGACACATGCATCAATTCACCAGCAGGCCTGGGTGTGCATGAACTCACTGGCAGAACCACAGTTGCATTGACTCACCAGAAGGCCAGCATGCTGTAACTTCAACAGTTCCACATAGCTGACAGGGTTGTAGCTTAGTCAGTGAGATTCGTGGCACGTGCATCTCTAATTTCCCAACTAATAAAGCTGTGGGTGTAGAAGTGAGATCATCAAGCACTAAAGGGAGGTCGGAAAACTGTCAGTGCAGCTTTTTGACTGTTTATTTTTAATCAGGACTTTTTAGCCAATAAATATGTTTGTAAATTGTGCTGTCAAATGAATTGCTAAGACCAAAATTTGTTTCAGATTTCGTTAGTGGGATAACCCAAACCTTCCTAGAAAGGCTCGCACTGTCTCGTGTGCAGCACCTGGTCAGTGCAATAAGGGACTGGGGTGAAAAGATTTTCAAGGTCTCATTTAAGCTCAGTCTAGCTCTGCAATACTAAACGTAAACAATACCAGGAGAACGTGTTGTGTTCTTTTGACCTGCTTTCCCATTTCACATGCTGCAATAACAGGTGTTTATTAACCAAATAAATGGTACTCTTTTTTCCGACGGCTAAAAGGTTAAAGTCCGAGTGGACCCACAGGGATTTGAACCAGCGGCCGGGAGATCAAACACGGGTGTCTGAAGGGCATGCATTGGTACACCCAGCCACCAGACCCAACTTTGTCACATTAAAGCCTGCTTTAATGCGAGCGGTGGTCGCAGAGTTGCTGCCCAAGGCCACTTCACAATAAAATCTAATACCTAGAATGAACAATTAGCAAATGCACGGATTCTCTTAATCCTGCTACCAAAAGAGGACTTTTTTGGACCTGGCATAACCCCACTAAGCTCTGACCTACAGGTCCTCTTGTCTTAGGTGCCTACCAGTTACCCCTTATAATTATGGTGACATATACACAAAGTCGAACTGGCCTATATGGAAATTCTGAGAATGGCTGACAGTCAATTTCTCCGAAAGGTTGGAAAAAAAAAAGTCTAAAATTTCATGGACTGCCAGCCTTACAAAAGATAAGCTCTATCGACAATTTTTTTTATTTAACTGTTATCCAGTCAGACATCAAACCAGGATTTTTAAAGCCATAGTATTGGGGTACACCTCATCTATCAAAAAACAAATGTATGGTAGTACTGTTATTTAGACTTCCTTATGGTCTCTAGATATATATATTGACCAGGCTCTTCCCTGCTCCAAGCATTCTCAGCCCTTGAATTCCGAGTAGCAATTTTGTTGGCAGTGCTGTGCTATATAAGTTTCTTTATTTATCGATTCATCCATACACTTACTTGTCGCTCAGGTGACCGCCAATTATCTGGGTCAGGCAGTACCCCCAGAAAAAGCTGCCGAGGACCATGCCGGATTGCTTCTTGTCCCAGTTGAAGTGAGTGCTCATTGACACGGAGCAGATGGGCATGGTGACCCTGGCACAGTACAGAAGACATGTGCCTAGAAGTAACATCACCGTCCATACGCGGGACTCCGGCCTGAGGTAGAGGAGAGAGAAAGTTACAAGTTTTTAGAGGCCTTTCAGGTCCGCACTGAGACCCCGAAGAAGGGTATGAACAAGGCATTTGTTTGAAACATGTTTACATTTAGGCTGGTGCACTGCTTTATCTGGGACTAATTGCCCCACTCTTCCTATGTCTCCATTCCTTGAGCTGTGAACACTTGAAGTGCTTAAAATTGATATTTTTTCTAGTACTGCCTACTAAAATACTGGAACAATATACCAGGCTGGGAACCCCTCCTCGGTCCTACTCCGGTTGTGAAATTCTACAGCTTCCCATAGGTTTGGGATGCAATGCCTAAGACCAGGTTGGTCTTCCACAGTATTGGTACATCTACCGCGAGGTTCTATCTGCCTTGCTGCACCATAATATAAGAAGGGGAAGGATCACATGCTGGTGGTAGGACAGGGAGGAGACACCCAAGAACTGCCTGAGGGAGAGATATCTAAGCACTGGAGTGTGATAGGGAAGGTAGCAGTCAGAAATGGACAGAGACAGGTAGGCAATAGTGCCCACTCATGTGTCTAATTACAAAGGATTTGTGGGGTGTTGTAAAATCGCACTGCAGAAACGTGTCTAAAGGCACGTGAAGAAAATACCCTGATCCCCGGAAAAAGGACCAAGAATATGGACACTGCAGACCTGCCAAGGACAACACTGCTGGACAAAACAAAACCATATCTACACAAAACAGAATACTCCTGGTAGCCCTGGTGGCAGCAGGTTATCCATAAGGGAAAAAAAGAGCAAAACTGCACATCCGATCACAGGAGGCAAAGATTAGTAAGGACTGCTTAAAGTGACTATTCACAAATGTTGCTACACCTGGCTTGCTGCTTTGGAAAAATACCCTTACAGGCAAGGAGCACGTGGACATCCTTACACCCATCGCCTAACCTCTCTCTATAGCCTCAAAACCAACACCCTCTTCTTACACTTTACTACTCCTAAACATAACATCTTGGTATGCCTGCCTCCCAGAATATATATATTTTCACTTACTGGGATAAGGCTACTAGACCTAGTGGTCATCTAATCCTTTCTTGGACGACCTACCAGTTCTGTTTGAACTTCTTGGACCTACCAAATTTTGCCACACAGGCGTTTGTCCCCTATCAGCAACCTAGCTCTACTGTACCACCTCCTTCTCTCTACCAGCCAGTCCTCCACAGGTTACCGGCTCAGTGGTCTCATAGCTAGCCAACCCACAACAAAAGAAGGCTTTGCGAAACTGGAGGTACCTCCAACTAACCGGTCTATATTAAAGGCAAGGGCAACCGTTGCTATCACCGCTCCTTATTCAAAGCCACAAAACCAATAAACTTCTTCTCAAATCATTAAACCACCTTCATGGCTGAATAATCCCACCGGTAACATCTGTTTCGATGAACATCTAATGCCCATACAGGAAGTCCCGAAAAGCAATTCTCGAGCAAGATAACATTGCAAAGTGCGTGAAGGCAACAACCCTTAATGGCTTGATTTGCAGGCTGTAAATTGTACTATTCCGTATGCCAGTTAATTAAATTAAATTAGGCTATGGCTCCCAACTCTTCAAGCCTAAAAATCTGAAACTCTAACATCGCCTAAAAAATGGTCTATGGGCGGGCTTCCGCCTGCTGACAGCACTAACTTTCTATATTCCCCAAGGTCAGACAAGGTTGTCATACCCATCACATAACAAAGACAAGGAGAAGTCAAGGGATCAGAAATATTAGCATGGTGGGGCTGACATCAAAATGCACAAAATTAATATTACATTTAGAGGTGGGTCTCCAGTGAAACAATGAACATTAAAAACGATACAGGCTGAGCTTGAGACCTTGCTGGTGGACACTGTTTTTGGTTGTATACTGTGGAATACCGTAACCAAGTGGTAAGGGATGCACAAGGGTATACGTAACTGAAGACTTTGGAAGCATCACATAATTCAGTGCATCTTCACAACGGGCTACACACTGAAAACACTTAAGACATGCAGAATATACTAATCAGAAATTAAATTCAGTTCACTCAACTAAAGGTATGGGACAAAGATTATGGGAGGATTGGGATTCCTCAGAGGCATGGGATGCCATATCTAAAATGAATAACCATATTAATGCATGGATACAAGTTAGCACTTTTGCTCCCCCCGCCCCCCCCCCTCCTAGTGATCTCCAGAAACTATAGACTGCACACAGATAGCTCTACAGCTAGGTGATATGAGACTACAGTGCACGAAAAATAAATTCATTATGAATATTAAGAAAACACAGGTGCTATACATGGATCATAACACAAGGAATTTCCCTGGATGTTGCATAATGTCACATTTAATTTCAAAGGGCCATGTCCTGTAACTATTTAGATATCATTTTAAGTGAGAATTTAGTGTTTAGCGAGCATGAAGAAGTCGTGTTTAAAAGGGCAAGGAGTGCACTTTGGAGTGTGTTATTTGAACTATGATATATGTATAGAAGCTATGTATATTTTAGTTAAACCTTTGTTAAAAGCCTATTTAGTTTAGCTGATCCTTACTGTTGTATAAACTTGTTTTTATACAAGATTTATAGGGTTCAAGGGTAAATCCACTTGAAGGCATTTAATATACTCCTACTGTACAAGAGGAGTTATGACTGGAAGTGGGGTTGTGGTCCCTGAGATCAGAAATCGAACTTTTGGCCATAAAATTCCTGGCCATGTTAACTAAGCAAAATATTAAACCTGTAGCAGTGATAAATTATGCTTAAGTGAATCTAAATTTGTGAGTAATGAGAAACTCGGGCTCTATGCTTTATTTAAAAAATTGACTATGTTTAATCACTATTGTACAAGATGAAACAATATTTGTTCCAAAACTGTATTTAGGTGAGAAATCACTTGGACACTCATTTAATGCAGATAAAGAGAATGTTATGGCGAGAGTCACTAGGACACTTTAGTAGACCGAAGAAAGAACAAGGTGCAGGTTACCATGGAGCGTGCCAATTTCTTCAATGGGTATGTACTTTTGTTATTCCAGTTTGGGTTTCTATCTAGGCTCTCAGAACTTTATGAAAGTCTTTTTGTAGCTTCTCACTTAAAGTTCCCAAAGATCTTTAGTATACCTTTAAGTTATGTCCAGCCTTCATAATGGAGAGCAAAAAAGCATTTGAAACCCTTCTTAAATACTGTTGGAACGCGGAAAGTGAAGGATGCCTTTGAATACTTATTTCGTTTAATTAAGGCAACCGTAGCAACTACGGTTTCTTTATCTTTAGGAGAAATGACGGTTAAAAAATGGTGTGATTAATAATGATTTTAATTTGATTTCTATTGGAAAGGGGATGGTATTATCAGTAGTAATAATGATGATTATACTCATATTTTATTGCTGATGAGTGTCATATATATATATATATGCAATACATCCAATATTAATGCAGGGGTGATAATTATACAAGCAGTTAGATTTTTGCTTAGTGTCTCCATATACAGGCAGCATCATGTACATACTGGAAGTGTAATATTTACCCAGGTATTCCCAAATACCAATATATATTCAAGTAACATAATATTTCAGAGGTGCACAATATACTGTATCAGGACCAATCATATTTCTACAGAAATCATTGAATTTGTTCAGGAAATGCCACGAGTATAAGGGAAAAGTGTTATTTACACAGAACGGGATATTTATAAGGGAAATTTCGTATTTAAACAGGACATGCCATATTTTGAAGGTGATCATGGAAGGGATCTTCCCACAAGATGGTTCTAAAAATCAAATGCCAAACCAAAAATACACAAAATGTGGAAGTTACCTCTAGTGTAAGGGAGGGGTGAATGCACAAATGGAAAGGCTATTAACTGCAGGCATAATTGAGAATGCAGAAGCATCTGAATGGATTCCTCCTATTGTTGTGGCAAAGATACCCAGTGGGAAAATCAGTTTGTGTGGACCCGAGACACCTCAATGAGAATACTGTAATTGAAAGGTTCCCCTGCCCAAAATAAACTAGACGTTAGTCCTGCTGAGGAACGTGGTTACATGGTGGAAGAGAGGCTTTGGCAGTAGTGTGGGGTTTGGAACATTTCAGAAATTTTATATGGGGTCTTGAAGTGTTGGTGAGATGTGATAATAGACCCCGGATTCAACTGCTGACTACTGAAGGGTTATTAACTGCCACACCTAGGATTGCCAAATTGTCAATAAGATTGATGGATTACAACTACATAGTACAATATGTACCTGAAGTAAAGAGCAGGGCCGGCTTTAGCACTGGTGGCACCCTGTGTGACAATGTTTGTTGGCGCCCCCCCAATGACCACCTCCAATGACCACCTCCACCACGGATTCCCTCACTACCACCCTTTAACAGATCCACTCAAGGCAATAACCACTCTCTCTCATATGCATTTAATTTGTTTTTTAGCACCACTCATACCAGTATAGGGTGTCGGAGCACTTTACATTACACGCACCTTCAGAGACAATGAATCATACATGTGTAAATCAGTGTATAGGAAATGTTAGATAGAGCAGAGGACTACACAGTGCCATCCATACTGGTAGGCTGTATAGATTGTGCTTCTCCAGACCAAGCACTCAAACTCAATTTAAAATGCAACACCATGGTTGAGGGATTCTCTTTAATAAGAATAATTAATTTCTACTCAAATGAACCCTTTTTGCAACATTAGGATAATGAAAGACTGGGGAAAAATAACACTGAAATGTATACCTTGCAGTTTTCATGCTGCTCTTTGAGGACAGTTAATAGCTTACTGTTCTATATTAGAATTTAAAATTATAAACTGCAAGTAACAAAAAGGATCTCTCTGACAAAAGCAGTAACTCACTGACCTATTGACATTATATGCACTTTGCGATCTGCATAGTACACATTTGCAGCAGACATATTAACCCTCTGCGCTACATTAGGGTTAGTTATAATTGCCACGGGACAAGACTCCTATCTTATCCAGCCGGTACATTAATCAATAGAACCATCTTGACATTTGTATTG
This sequence comes from Pleurodeles waltl, assembly GCF_031143425.1. Taxonomy (NCBI): domain Eukaryota; kingdom Metazoa; phylum Chordata; class Amphibia; order Caudata; family Salamandridae; genus Pleurodeles; species Pleurodeles waltl. Next base: position 102,838,738 of record NC_090446.1, read on the forward strand.
TTGCCTGAAAATTGCTCGAGGCAAGGAACAGCAGGTGCTTTGAAAAGCGTACTATACATGCAAACAGACGCACCCATATGAAGTCATTACCTTGTGTGTTGGCATTGATTGCACTGCCCTAGAGCGGCCCCTGGTAAAGAGTAAGACGGCAGGCTGTCTCAGTAGGCTTCCATTGCGTGAAGTGAGTGATGATGGGGACAAGGAATTAAAAGTGGCTTGGATGTGTGAAGAAAAAAGTGCCTGAACCACAAAGGAATTGGAGGAAGCAATGAGCAATATCATCATGTTACAAAGAGTGAAGGGTTATGTGATTGGAGGGTGAAGTTTAGGAAGTTTTTGGAGGAGGACAGCTGCAACGTTTGGGAAATACGAGAAGAACTAACTGTGTGGAAAGAAAATTTACTGAGAAGGGACAAGAATACACCACCTCAAATTCTAAGGAGTAAAGCTGTAGTATTGTGCCACGAGGATCATGCGGGGTAGACTGCCTTTTACCAAGGATACCCAGGGTTGGATGGAAAAATACAAACAAGTTCATTGGTCATCAGAAATTGTAAGACAGGGTTTCAAGGATGTACAAGACAAGTATAAAACGGATTGTGATAGTAAGTCAGGTGCGAAGGAGGTGAGGATACAAGTGGAGGATATGGTATAAGTGAAGGGACGAGGGAAATGAAGGAAGGAGAGTCCGTATTTAAGCCCTTGGAAGGTAGAAGTAGTATTTATGAATCCAGCCAGCTTGAGTCCTGGAAGGGTGCGGCATGCGATACGGATGGCCATGTGCAACAAAGTTGTGGAAGTGCAAGGAACTGGAAAAAAGAATGGCTGGAGGAAGAGGGATAGCGGGATGGTAACGAGAGGGAGGATTGAAAGGGAAGGAGTAAATGATGGTGATGGGAGGGTGCAAAAGGACACTGAAGGTGATCAGGAAATAACAGAAGCAGGAGAGTGCAAGTGGGAAACACTGAGCAAAAGTGGAAGTGTTAAAAAGAAACCTGCACATTTGAGAGTGCACTACGGGAGCATCAAAGCAATGTTTTTTCCAGAATTACTTGATGTATTAAATTTTGTTATGTATGCTTTTGATAAAGGGGGGCGTTTTGTTGTTTCATTTCTTGAAAGGGTAGGTTTTATTGATTTAATTAGGGTAGATGCATTTAATTATTCTGCATTGAAATGTATTAGGAAGTGTTATTGTCATATTTATGTTATGTAACTAATATTTTGGAATTGCTAAATGTTGGGGGATGGGTTGCGCCACTAGATTCTTGACTCGAGCGCGAGTCAAGAATCCAAGTTGGAATGTGGGTTCGGAATGACGTCAGATGAAGACGGATTAAGTGAAGATTGACTGAGTTCAGAGAGACTCCCGTGCGGGGCCGTGACAGAGGTGTTTACGGTTTACAGTGTTTGGTGAGGCGTTTTACTTCGCAACAACTTCCATATTATTTCTCTCCACAAAACAAAGGCCTTTGAAATGCAGCCGAGTCCCGCTGGCGGTTTACACTTTCTCAAGCACCGCATTCCTCACCTTTTGTGGTTTAAAACACTAAATGGAGCAGTTGGTGTGTAAAATGCAGTCAAAGGAATTTCCCACGTACGTTCTCTGACAGTGAAAGACTTGAGTTCCTGGTAACAAGCGTGAAAGGGAATCTGTAATCTGACCTAAGGCCTCGGATTTGGGACTCACTACCAGACGGTGTTTAACAATTATTAACGCGTTAGTAAAGGCTTGGTAAAGCGGTAAAAGCATATTTATTCAACGTTCAGGCCTGCCTCGCACGCCCTCTTGTTGATATGCAAAGCCACAGATGTTATTCAGAGTTTCAAGATGTGTTAAACTTCTAGAGGCAAATGAGTTTGTAAATAAATTAATTTGTTTATAAAATAAGACGTCGAGCCCGCAGCTAGGACGGCGCGCGCTGCTTGGGAACACCTGTATTTCCAGTAAGACACCTTCCTTGGGTGAGAAGGGAACTCTACGCTTCGCCCAAAAGCCTGAGGGTGATTCGGCGCCTAGTAAGCACAGTAGACCAACATTCACGCGCCCAAGGACGGCTCGCGCTCAGTGCAAACATGCTGGGTTCACGGGTCTAGGGAGGATTGGGTAACCGTTTTAGCTGGTCCGTTCCCATCTCTTCCCTGGAGGGACGTCAGCCATCCCTCAGGGGTGTAGCATGGTCAGTAAGATTGGGGTAGCGAGTGTGAGCTTCAGATTTTCCGACAATCACGCTGGCACATAAAGTTAAAATACATTATACGACAATCAGGGTGCACAAGAGGGGCTTAAGGAGCAGTGGAAAGGTAGAGGAATGCAAATTGGCAGAGAAAATAAGTGAGAAAAAAAAAAAAAAAAAAAAAAATTTGTAAAATGACCAAAAATATTCCTGGTGAAATCAGACAGACACCTCAACTGTACCAGTCTGAAAGCACCTGCACCCAACTATTTATCACAAAATATTTTTTTTAAGGCGGTACAATACCCCCCAACCCCACCTCCGAAGCAGCGCCATTGTCAATCTACCTCGTCCATTACTTCTCCCCCCCCATACCAGTGACGTCAGCCACCCTTACCTGCCCCAACAGTCGACAATGTGCATTAAAAAAAAGCATGGAAACTCTTTGACGCTATGATTTGTGAGTGTGCGCGAGTTGTGATCTGTGTATTTTTAGTGCTACAAAGGTCATAACCTGTGACAGAAAGCACTGTAAATATGTAAATAATTATTTTAAGCTTGCATTACACTCAGTATAAGATAAGACTGCTACAAAAAGGTTTAAGATAAAATGGTGCTTCCAAAATATGGATTTTAGTAATACCCAGAGTGTAAGTAATGCAATTTTTTTTTTACATTACTGTCTCTTCAACACCTCCAGGAGTAGTACTAAGAGCTATATTAATACAATTATGATTACAAGTACAATCTTCATGGCTCAGTTGTTAACTCTTTGCACAACCACTCAAAAAGAATAAATCTTCGTCATCACATAGCTTCAAGTGATTCGATCAAGCAAAGCCAGTACGGCTCCCTTGCATCTTTTACATTTGCAGATTACCCTTTATATGTGAAGAGTAACTGGTAGGGCACATTTGCATTTCTTTCAGACAAGCAGGCACCCTGGCAGGAAGGCATGTTTACCTGTCTGCCCAGCTTCAGTTCACAGCAAAGGAGACTCACTGAATGACACTTCAGCGGAAGCATGTCAGCTATCAGAATTAACCATCAGGAAGGTTGTCTTTTTACAAAAAGTAGCAGAATGGTTTTTCATAAATCAAAAAAAAGTGTGGGCACGCCATGCCCCTGCGATCCGCCCACTTCGACCTATGTGCCCCAGTACGCCCTCCCTCATAAAGTGAGATCAGCCATCCTTACTTTGGCCAAGAACTCCTCATCCCCACACAAATGAAGTCAGTCTTCCTTATTTGACCAGTAAATTCTCCTCCCCACACAAGTGACGTCAGCCATCCTTACCTGGCCCAGAACGTCCCCCAGCCGGACGTGGTCCAATACTTCCTCCTCCGCACAGAACAGACTTTACGTCAGACGCCCTTACCAGGCCAGCTGTCCTCTTCCCCACACAAGTGACATCAAGCCTCCTGCCCCCCCTACACAGAAGTGACGTCATCAATCCTTACCTGGTCCAGTAAGGACCCGCGTTGTCGCTTCTCTTCTCCCCCAGGTAGGTTGTCGGACCGGCTTCCGGTTGTTGGTGCGGGAGTAGAGGGGGCAGCAGGTCAGCAGTGAAGCCATTCTGTAAACATTGAGGGGTGGCCATTCACAGGACCCGAGGGGGTGTGGGGTGGCCGCCGGCGCTTCCTCGGTGGCGTGACCTGAAGTGGAAAGAGCACGAGTGATTATTCAGGGGTGTCAATATCGTGGTGTGGGGGAGACACTGCTCTTAGAGGATAAAGTGAGGGGGGTGGAAATAAAGACGTACAAGTCAGTTTCTGCAGGAAAGAGCAGAGCATTTCTTGCAGGGGAGTGTAGTCCCTCGGCAGCATCACTCATGAGAAAAGCTTAAGTGGTCCCTCTGAGATTGAGGGAAACGGCTGCAGTTTCTCACGTGGAGCCTCCGATGGGGGGGGGGGGGGGGGAGTGGAGGGTATTAGTCAAAGGGCATCTTGTGATTCCGCGGGGGAACCCATGTGATTCCTCCGGGGAGTCTATCTGACCCAGCGTGATGCCGGACTCCTTGGGAGGGGGGGGGGCGCCTGTGGCTCCTCAGAGGGGTCAGTCTACCTCATACATCCCACGCAGCGCTGCGGTTCCAGCTGGAGGGGGTTGGGGGGCTATCACCTTTATAACGTTTCCACTCTCCCCCCTGGCGCTGCTCACGTGGAGAATAAATTGTCGGGGCTTCTACCTGCGCCTCCCCCTTCCACAGATGTCGCTCCCGAGGTTGGTCCTTTGAGGGGTCTGGGGGTGGGGTTAGTTTGCACAGCCCCCAGGGACGGGAACCCGCCCCAGCTACCTGCCCGCCCCCTCCGCTGCTGCTCCGGGCTTGTTGCTGTTGAAGTGAACAGTTTCCACGTGTCACTTTCAGACCCGCACACTTCCTGCAGCCTCCGAGCCAGGAAGTGAGGAGAGGCCGAGCCTCGCAGCATCCCTCCCCGCGCCAGGCATCCGGGCCCCCGCCTGCAGACACGGCCGCCCGTGCCCTGTGATGCCTCAGCCCCCAGGGACGCCCAGCTCCCGTTGCTGACGTTTCATCGAAGTTATAACCCACACGATGTGGGCTCCGCCCATGGCTACTCCCACACGCCACAGGTTCAGTATTTAGTCTGCCCCCTCCCCTGCAGAAGCCATGACTCTGCCCACCCCTCCCTTTACCGAACGCTGATTTTAGCCCCAAAGTCGATTAGTCCCATATCCCAATGCTTCCTGGCAACAACTCCAGAGCGCTGTTCGCCCCCTAAGCACTGCACTGACTCCCCAGGGCAGAGATGTCGTGCCCCCAAGCCCCAATGTCATGCCATGTACAGGTATTTACCCCCACACTAACTTTAATCCCACCCAAAGCGTGTATCTGCCCTGCTCCCCCGTCTCCTAAGGGTTAAGGGTACCAGGTGACTGCGAATCTTCAGAGACACTTTTCCAAACCTGGAATTTCCTCTTACGATATATTGCAATCTGGGAGTTGTAGTCATGGGTATATTCTCTTGGAAATAACGATTTGTGGAAAAAAAGCTCTAAATTGGAGCATGATGTCCCTGATGGCATGGCGCCACCTGGGAAGCTGACGGAGGTTGTGCACCACCGATGCCCAGGGCTGACTGGTCTCTCTCACTGTGCAGATACAGTGTATTCTCCGCAGCCTTTGGGGAGTGCGGTTCCTGTCTGTACCCAATATTCTTCAGTTAGAAGTGTAGCAGGTCTGCAGAGAATTGCTAGAAAGCTTTGCAGCCCCTCTACAGACTGCTGGCACTTAAAACAAGTAAAAGTGCAGCAGCCCTCCTGAAAAGTGCCAGTAATAATTCCTTAAAAGTATAGCCACAGGCCAAGCCCCCCCAACAAAAAAAAAATATGTGCAACTAGTGAAACCACTGCAGCCAGGCTGACAAGAGCTGCTGTTGTCTCACCTTTCAGCAAAATAAAACACACAGAATACAAACACGTGTCGTGTCACAGTCTCAGCTGCAGGAATCGTGTCATTTCCTAGGCTGTGTGCAAGTTCTTGTTGTTTGACGTGCAGTCTCTTGTGGGGGCATGCATAGAGACATTTTGCTGCACATTCTGCTGTTTCTGGTGGCTGTCTGACATCTATTTTCTTCTCTGTTACATGAATAAATACTTCACTTTTCCCACAGATTGAGGAAGTAAATATCACGCCTTTCTTTGTACGCAAGGCAGTATAGAAAGAAAGTGTCCCCTGCCACTGCCAGGGAGCCCTGATGGCAGATGCTGTCTCTTTCTAGGCTTGTGCTTTTATCTGTCTCGACCGGCCTCTGTCCCCAGCATGTGGCCTTCCAGTCTGTTTTGGAGTGAACCTTTCTGCTGTAGGTTTTTATTGTTTTCTGAGTTCAGCGTTTTGTGAAAGTGATTTTTAACACTTTGGCTTGCTGTGTGGTACCAGGGGCCATATGTACGAACACATTTTACCATAGACACAGAATGGGTAAAACCCTTTGCTACATCTGGCCCCAAGTAACTCACCACTGTACTGTGCTTCTTTCAAGGGGCCACTTAGAATACAGAAAAAAACACCTCTTTGCCCATTCCTGGATCTCTAACCATCACCATAGCTGCCAGGTTTCCCAGGTTCGGGTACGATATGACCCTCCAGTCCAGGTTTTTTCCTTTGAATTCTATTAGTTGCAGTCCTGTTTTATAATGTAATAAACAAGACTACAAGTCCCAGAATTCAAGCAGAAATCCTGGACCAAAGTAGCACATCACACACGGACCAGGGAAACTTAGCAGGCCTGCATCACCAACAGTAGGTATCCTAGAATGTTCTTTGGCTTGATGATGTCAGTGTCGGTTTTGAGATGTACTGTAACATCATCTACCAGAAAGCTACTTTAATGCTTTCTTTACGAGATAGGGCAATTCCACCTCCTGTCGGTTGCTGCCTATGTTAACTCTCTGAGAGGAAGCCCCCAAGGAGGATGGTAGGGTTCAAACCAGTATCCCAGTGATCATTTTGAAGAGTTTGCTATTAGGTTTCCATCTCCTTGCAGTTTGGATGGCGTTTTTTCACTTTCTTTGATTTGGCTCCAAAATTTAGAGATGCGCCATTGGGTATTCAGAAGCCACCAGGATTTAGAGATGCACTTTTTGGTATTCAGAAGCCCCCAGAATTTAGAGATGTGCCTTGGGGTATTAAGAAGGCCAGAGAATCTTTCCAGTTTATCTCTTCACCAATAATTTGGGCAGTTCCTGAGCACTCACAACACTTCTTTGGAGAGGTGGAGGAGCAGGGCTCGCTGGGAGTCTTCTCCCATTGTGCACAACCCTTCTTAGATCGACGCATACCAAATAGCTACGCTGTCTGGTTTGCTAAAGACATCTTGGGGACAATCAGAAAGCTTCCCTGGGAATACATTACACCCGTTGCTTACCATAGGCTTTCTGGTTTGTAACTCACATTTTCTGGCTTTATTTGTTTTAGGCTGTCTGAAGTGAGTTTGCCCCTCCCAAGGAGTAATGGCGTTTCACACCACTCCCTTGTATTCTTCAACAAGTGCTTCTTTCTGTAAACAGGCCTGTAAATCTTTTCTTATCTTGCCATACTTGCTGTGCATTCAAAGACAGAAGTCAAATATCAGGCTCCGTCTGCGGAGAGCACTTGGTGTTTACTTTTCTTTCGCTGACTTTAAAGTGAGATGATTCATGTGACAATCTTGCTGGATACTGGGGTAGGAAAGGAGTGTTTTTTAACACACAACAACTTTTGAATTAACTGTGCAAGTAGTTCAGAATATATCAGAATTAGGAAAGCAAATTTTTTGTAAATTCTGAAGTCTGTTGGAAAGAAATACTTTAATATGTTCAAAACAAATCAATGCACCAGGTGATGCCATTTCCACACATTATCCTTAGTGCATTGAATAGATTTATTAGTTAAATTGTATGTCTCTTGGAATGACAAAGTGTTGTCTGTAAGGACAATGTCCCACCACACCATGCATACTCCACTGTACGCACCTCAACTCTGTTTTGCACTCTACTTTGCACCACTCTATGCCACTATTATCTGCACCTCTCTACCCCACTGCACATGTCGCTGCACTTTACATCGCTCTACTCTACACCACTCCAGTCTAGGCCGCTCCAGTCTACCCTGCATAATTCCACTCTGAACCACTCCACTCTATGCCACTCTGCAGCACTGCACTCTACTCTACTGCACTCTATTCCAATGCACTCTACTCTGAAACACTCAGCTCTGCACCACTGCACCCTATTGCACTGCCCACCACTCTAATCTACTCTGCACCACTTCCCTCTATACCACTGGACTCTCACCACTTTACTCTACACCATTACATTCTATGTCATTGTACTCTGCACTGCACTCTACGCTGCTCTACTCTCCACCACTCCAGCCCGCTCCAATCTACATCGCCACTCTGCCATACTGCACTCTACTCCACAGCACTCAATTCCAATGCACTCTCCTCTGTAACGCACAACTTTACACCACTGCTCCATAGTTCAATCCACTGTACGCCACTCTAATCTACTCTGCACCCGTGCACTCTATGCCATTGCACTCTACACCACTTTATTCTACACCATTACACTCCACTCCTCTGCACTCTACCCTGCGCCACTCCACTCTACACCACTCCACTCTACTCTGAAACAAACTACTCTGTTACTGCAGTCTATTCAACTCTACTGCACTCTGCACCACTATATGCCACTGCACTCTATACATGCTACTCTTCACAGCTGCACTCTATATCACTACACTCTACGTTTCTGCACCACTGTACTCTACACCATTGCAATCTACACCAATGTACTCTACACCACTGCACTGTACAAGGCTCTAATCTGCAACATTGCAATCTCCGCCACTCTACTCTGCATCCCTGGACTCTAGGCAACTCTATTCTGCATCACTGCACTCTACACTACTGCACTCTATGCCACTCTAGTCTGCACCACTCCACTCTGCACTATTCACCACTCTAATCTCTGCCACTGCATTGTACGCTGTTGAATTCTATGCCGCTGCACTCTATGCCACTATACTCTGCAACTCTTTATGCTAGTGCACTCTACTCCAGTCCACTCTACATCACTCCACTGCACTCTACTCTGCGGCAATCCACTGCACTCCAGGCCACTACAGTCTGTGGCACTATATTCTACTCTGCACTGCTGTACACCACTGTAATCTACACTAGGGCACTACAGTATATTCGACTCTGCATCACTCTATGCCATTGTACTCTGCACCACTGTACTCTGTGCCACTGCACTCAATTGCATTCTTCTCTGCACCAAGCTACTCTGCCCACTCTATTGTGCACAACTCTACGCTACACCCTTGCACTCTACTATGCAATACCATAATCTACAACACTGCATTCTGCCACACTGCAATGTACACTGCTGAATTCTATGCCATTGCACTCTACGCCACTATACTCTGCAACCCTCTACCCCAATGTACTCTACTCTACTCCTCTCTGCTCTACACCACTCTACATGACTCCACTCTATGCCACTCCAATACATGTCACTAACTTTTAGCCATGCTCAACAGCAGCCACGCTGGTGTAGAGCATGGTTAAAACACATTGGCAATGCGTATAGCTCTTGCAAAGGCAAGACTTTTGGCTTTGCTGATGATTGTTTTTTAAAGTTAGGACCCAGACTTTCCTCTCATACAGTAAGATTGGATGCTGTCATAGATTACAAGCAAAGCATGCATTTAGGAAACAATTTTTACTTTTTCTTCAAGCATAGTTATTGCCGATTGAAAGCTTCCAGATGCACTTATTCTGAGCCCCAGGTAAGTGTAGTCTTCTGCGTGCTCCACCGCTGCACAATCCAGTAGAAATGTAGCTCTTAGCTGGCCTATATTGTTTTTGCAAAACTATAATTGTAGTTTTACTGCCACGGCCCATGACTTGCAGCTCTCTTACAGTAGCTTCAGAGGGCCCTGGAGATCCCAGGTGCTGCTGTACTGAGTCAGTCAAATAACAGGTTTTGTCGTTCTGAGCCACTAAGCAGGTGACTTTTCTAGCTCTGCTTAAGCCATTCATACGGGGTTTGAGCAAATCAGAACTGTACCTTGGCCTGACTGCTCTTGGCTGGCTCTTGGCCCAGTGTGCCTGCTGTTTACCTCCAATTTACAACACGTCGAGGCAGAAATAGGTTTTATTATGCTGTAATTCCGGCCTACAGCAGTTTAATGTTTAATCCTGCCTTCCCACTGAGACAAATGTTTTTCTGAAGTCAACAAACCTAGTAATTGTTCTTCCCTTGGTTTTATTTACCACTTTCTTGATGATCAGTCTAGTTTTTAGTTAATTATGTTATCTAACTTCTAGGTGCAGTGTTATTATTACATAGCAGCCCCAGGATGTGTTTGTTTATAGGGCCGCAACAACTGCATTTGTGCCACTGTTTACCGCCATTCTCCTGTTGTTGTTCGCAATGAGAGCATCCCTATATTTATAAGGCCATACTTTCCCCATCTGTCAGTCAATATGTCTGGGAAGTGCCCAGAGTGAAGTATGAGACTGAGATGTTTCACTAGTACTTTTTAGACAGTGCTTAATTTGAGCCAGTGGTTTCCGGTGCGGGGCACCTGCACTTACTTGTGAGGGTCGCCACTTATTTTTCCGCTTCAGCATTTACTGCGAGCAAAAGACTCATATGGGAAAGACAGAGGAAGAGAAAATTAAGTATTGTTTTTAGGTCGAGCGCGCAGGCGCTCTGACGTGTTGTAATCTATCTGTGGGCTTTTAACCAGGCCCACTGCCCGCCCATTTCTATCACGCGTTCATGGGCTTGCCTTTCAAAACTCCTTTGCTATCATTGATAAATGCTTTATGTTTGTCCCTCCTTGGGGCAGTTTTGTTACTGCCTTGGCCATCGACCTGGTTGCATTGACAACTGCATGTTTGTCGATACGTTTGACTGCGAGCAAACTTCTTTTTCCTTTTGTATTTCTCGTTCGCTCTCACGCTCATGGCAGCCGTGGCATTTTGAATCCGCTCACCTATGTCAACTGTTTTACTTTTCATTTTCAATGTATGTGGGAAGAAAAGTCCAATTAGGAATTTACAACGCTAATAGCTCTAACTCGAGCAAACGCAAGAACCATTGCATTGCAAATACTTGTTGTGTTTGGCTACCAAGTATTCCAGGATCTCGTTTACTAATTTGAGCTACAGAATTTATTTGGATTTTACTTTCAAATGCTTCCTTTTGAAATTCCTTTTGTGTCAGTGAGCTGCAGGGCAGGTGTGATTCTGACTGCTGGTGGCTACTGATTTTTCAATATTTGCAAGTTTGCATTAGGTTTATCTGCTGTCATACCGGTTTTAAACTTCCCCCACAATTAAAAATGAGTGTTGCTGTCCATAGTAGAATCTACCCGAACAAGATTTTTTTCTTTCTTGGAGACTGTTTTATATAACCTGATCAATCTCAGGCTGGGCCAGAAAATAGGCCTGGGCGCCACAATGAAATGACCCTCATTAGCGAATCAAGTAGCTAAAAAAATGAAATGGTCCACATTCCGCAAACCGGGGCAGTTTTGATCTTGGAAATACACGCATTAGAGGTGTTTTCAAAGGTATGGGAGGCTGCAGGCATCTATGCTTCCTGCAGGCGATTTGTGTGGTTATATCAGAGAAATAAGCGAGTTATAAAAACTGGCCCATCAGACCATAACACAGGCCCAGAAATGGCCAAAGAAAAACACGCCCCACACACTGACCTGTCAGACCAGCCCATCAGACACTGCCTGAATACACTAAAGGCCAGCCTGGCCCCTTCCTTGAATATGCACTAATATTTTGAGAATAATTACATTTTTTCAGGGTGCTTATGCTTGAAGTTAGATTTTTGCTGCAGTTTTACACAATCGTTTCCAAACCACGCATCTCGTTGGTGGATGCATGTGGGATCTTTTTATCCAGTTGTATACAGTTAGTGGGAGGGTTTCTTTAAATTTCTGATCGTCCTCATTGTATTGTCGCCTTATTGTATATTTTTTTAAGAAGGCACCCGTCTTTCACGACGATTACCCAGGCTAACTAGGAGAATAATTCTCTAGAGCCTTTGAAGACTTTATTCTTGTTCCCCGTTCCACTTCTTATTTTATCCAGCATCCCCCTCTCTCTGTCCACCTTTACCCGTGCCCCTCGCCTCATTACCTCTCTTATCACTGACCACTGGCATAACAAAGGCCCCCGCATCCTCCGCGGGTGGGTAGCCCCGTCTCCATGTGCCACCTCAGCACAATACACTGTGCAGGGGGAGAGGGAGCCCCCTCTAGGTTCTTTGCCAGGGGGGACCCCCTCGAGTTTCGGTACGCCACTGTCACTTACTCCACCACCCACACGCTCCCACCACATATGCACCACCTCAGACCACCTACCGCCCTCTCGCCACCACCTCGACCTCTTTGATTCTGCTCAAGTTCAGTTTTCCAACACTGAGCTGCTGGTTTCTCCTTGCATGGTACACTGCAACTGACTGCACCTCTACTCAGTTCACTCATTCCGTCCAGTCTCATTGCACACAACCTCACCAAGTCTTTCCACCTTCAACTGCTTTTCCCTTATTCCACCAACCTCCTTCCTCCAATTTTTCCTTCACTTTGACCCTGTTTACCAACCGCTTCTACCAAACAGCATCTCTGCCGCCCTTTGCCACCATAAACTACTCCGCTTGCGAATCGCCAACCTGACCCTGGCACCGTCGTCCCATTCAATGTCTCTAAATGAGAAACCCACCACCTACACATGACAGCTGCAACTGGCACCACCATCAGTGCTAAGAAGGCAAGTAACTGGCATATGCCGTGCTATAAAACATTGTGTAATATCACAGACCGCACATATGTGTTACTGTTGTCTAAAATTGTTCACACTCCATTTTTAGGTGTAAAAGCCCTACTGATAAATATTATCTTCATTAAAACACACCAACTATACTAAGAGGGACTATTTCTGTCCCACTGGAGCACAAAAGCCCTGCTTAAAAGTGTTGTGGAGTACTTGACACTTCAGAGTGCCTTTAACACAGGCCATATCCCCAGTGTCGATATATATGTTAGTGTGAATGTCCTATAGAAAGAAAAGATAATTAATTTACATGAAGCCAGATAAACAAGGTGATTTACAAAATACAACAAATTGACTTGGATATGACTCAGGAGAACATTTGTCTTTTAATTATATACTTAGAGTTAATTTTGTTTTGCACATTTTATGGATGACAGTCTATATGAAAGGTACATATTCTACTAATATAAATTATTTCTCAAACTTAGACTTCAGAGATGCATAAATATGTAACATAAAAGAGTTGCAGCAGCGGATCTGCGCCCACCCCGAGTGAGAGCGCAATGTTTTATGTGCTGATGTTTTTAGCCCCAAAACTTCTAATTTAGGATCTCTGATCACAAAACAAGGGTATGCTTACCTGGGTTGGGTGAAAGTTCCTGGAATGTTAGGTTTCAGTGAAGGACTTCTGGGATGTGACGACGTCTATGAGAGATATTTGGGACGCACTTCAGAGGCAAAAGACTGTTTTTTAAAGAGTTGAAGGGTTCCCCTGGTTGCTTTTTTGTCAGTAACGAGATCCCCCTGTTGCCAGTTGTCAATAAATGGCTCCCTGAATTCCTAGGTCTTCTTTGAAAGGTACTCCAGGTTGTTAGCGCTTCACTGGAGTGTTCTCTAGCTTGTAGCTGCGACGGAGGACCCCCAATGTCACCAAGGTAGGGCTCCTTGAGTGTTGTGTTGAAGAGGAGCTCCTAAGTTTGAATTGTTACTGGTTCAGAGCTGCCTTGTTTTGTACCCTTGATAAAGAACTGCATGAGATATAATCATACTGAGTGACTGCCTGAAAGTGTTTCTCATTTCTTAGGCACAAGTCATCTGCCCACCTCCTCTGGAGAATACTTAATTTCCATAGGAGGTGATGACTCTAAGCAAGATACAAACACTTCCCATAGTGACTCATCAGACACGCTGCTTGGTCACATTCCAAAGGCGTGTGCTACGGAAGTCTCTTACATACCAAAACTAAGCCGGGTGACCTGCACTCACCTGTTTGTACGTATGAGCAGACATGATGGGTGAGCTGAGCAGGCTCAAGGCAACAGGCCCAACTCTCCATGCCTGTTTGTCTCCCAAACGGAACAGCACAGCTTGCCTTTGAGCACCTTGAAGGGCCTGTGGTACGTGCGTTGGTATATTCCCGTAATGGTTATTCAATAATCATGGTTCAGGCTCCAGGAGACTATGCATAATCTGGTATCTATTAACATTTTTGGGCATTTTGTCACTTATTGACAATTGGTGTAAGACTTATGCAAGGATATTAACCAGAGCCACTGGAAATATGCGTCAAGAGAGAGCCAAAATATGCAACAGGGTTGAGTAAATCATGTGGCAAGAAAAGGCAAATTATGCAAGATAATGCAGCAATTTTGTAATAGTATTACTTTAAATTTCAACATTTTTCATCTTAGTAACGCTCTGTAGGCATTGGTTACACCTCATTAGTACCCGTTTATCCCCCTAATATAGCAATAAACAACACAGAGGTGATTAGTCCACTGTTTGGCAGCACGTGATGCTGCATTTTTAGTACATTTTGAACCGTTTGAGCTAGGATCAATTCTTTTTTGTTACAATCTGCAGGTTACTCAGCAGATGATGGATTACACGGCAAATCTAGAATTATGCAAAAATTGCCACACAATCACATAATTCGAGTGGCACTGGTGTTAACAGTTATTCGCCGCAGGTCGTCACAAGGATCCATCAAGAATCCTTGCAGATCTTCATCAAAAGTCTTCACAAGTGTTCTCTAAAATTATTGTAGATCTTAATCAAGAATGTTCACTAGTCTTCACCTATGATTTATGCAAGGGTCCATTATAAATGTTCTCATGTCTTTACAAATGGCATTTGTAGGTCTTTATAGATACTCATCAGGAAACCACACCAAAGGACTTCATGGTGTTTACTATGTATCATTCTAAGTCTTTGCCAACGGTCTTAATAGGTCTTCACAAAGAGTCTTTAAGGATTTAAAAATATTTTAGTAATAGTTACTCACTAAGAATTATTGCCGGGCTGCACCAGGAGTCTTCACAAAGGATTCCTAAAGGCTTTTATTAAGACTTCACCAGGAATTATTGCAGGTCTTCCACAGAAATAATTTCACATGTTCACCAAGGATTTCTAAAGGTATTCATTCAAGGTCTTGGGGACTTTTACCAAGATTCATTGTAGGTCATCAAGTGGAATAAAGTAGTGTAGAATGGAGTGGAGTGGCCTGTTGTAGTGTAGACTGCCATGTTGAAGAGTGGAGTACAGTGGAGTGGCTTCAGTGGAGTGGCATAGTGTGGAGTATGTATGGTGTGGCCACTGCCATTACAGACAACATATTTTCAATTGAAATGGCCATTACGTTTGCATCTACAGTTTTACTGATAAAACTATACAACAGAAAACATTAATGTGTGGAATTGACATCACCTAGTGTACTGATTTGTTTTTATCATATTAAAATATTTGTTTGCAACATTTACAAATTACAAATAAAAAGGCGTTGCTCGTTTACGCTTTAATAATTCTGATATATTCTGAAATATTTGCACAGTTCATTTACAGATGTTCAAATTTTGTTGTGTGCTTGAAATTTTTTTTTTCTTTTCCTGTACCGCAAGATTGTCACAAAATCCTCTCATTCTGAAGTAGAAGAAGAAAAGTAAACACCAAGCTCCCTAGGAAGACAGAGTCTGACGTCTGACCTCTGTCTTTGAATGCACAGCAAATGTGACAATATAAGAACAAAATGTAAATACCTGTTTACAGGAAGCGAGGACTAGTGGAAAAATACAAGGAGTTACGGTGAGCAAGTTTTCCTAACTCGGAGGGAGGAAGACATGCTAGACAACCTAAAACACATAAAACCAGCACATAGAAAGACAGATAATGTGAGTTCCAAACCACAAAGTCAGTAGTAAGCAATGGGTGGAATGCATCCTCATGGAAGCTTTCGGAATGCCCAGTCTTTTCGCAACCAGACAGCTGTGCTGACTGGGTAAGCTTCGGGCTAAAAATGGGAGCAGGTGAGCTAACTGACACTCTTGTGAGAGACCAGCACGCAAAGGAATAATTATGTTTCTTTGCAGACCAGCGAACATCTGTTTCCCAGTGGCATGTCAATGATGCCACAGGTCCTCATGCAATAGAAAAAATCGGACCCACTCCCCCAAATCCCGTGTTACATGGTTAATAAAAACCTCTAACTGAGCCAACTTGGGCCCCATACACCCTGGGCCCTGTAGTGTTGTGCTTGCACAACAACCGGGTTACACATTTGGGTGAATGTTATTGTTGGAGCTGTCCCCGCTGTTTTGGTTGAGGTGACATGCGCAGAGGAAAATGGACGTTCAAGAGGCGTGCTGGTTTCCAGTGGACGGCAATGCAGTCATTCCTGTTATCATGTCAATTGTGTTTTTTTTTTTTATGTATTCCGTTTTATGCAGCGCAAACTTGACCGCAAGGCATTACAGCGCTTTACATGAGCACCAGCCACATTACACAAGGTCCAATTATTTATTTAGGCACTAGATTAAGCAATTCGCCCAAATTCGTAGGTTGTTGAGCCAATGGCTGGACTTGAACGTCGTTCCCGCGTTCCAAAGTCAGCCGCATTGGCCCCAAAACCCCACGCGCTCCGTTCTTGTTCCCTGCCCTACACCACAAGCCCCAGTGCCGCTGCACCTGCTGCACTATTGATAGATAGCTCCTGTTGGTTCCGAATCCCATCAGTAGGTTGCAAAGTGGCTGCGTGGGACAGCCCGACAGATTCGACTCAGAACATTATGTTCAAAGCACCTCTGGGGCCACGGAAACATAAACATGACAATCACAGGCCAACCAGTGCCTCCCGGCCCCACCCGCACAGGACCTCATTTGTGTCGATGCTCTGCTGCGACAGTCAAGGGCCCGGAACCTCTCACGTAGGAGCTGGTGCTGTAATGGGGAAGTGGCATTAAATATTAAGACATGCGAGTGACGCAGAACGGAATTATGAAAATAAACAGGCGGGGCCCACTGTCCGCTGAGGAGGCGCGGCGCAGTGCACTGCACTTGAGATAATGGGACTGTTTATCAACTATTAAAGACATTCGGAAGTTGTTTGTCTTTTGCATTTTCTAAATGGGATGTACAAAATATACTTACTATAATAGAGGCTGTCAACCAGCCCTCGTCATCCATTGGCCTGTTTTTGTGTCTTTCACTTTTTTCTTCCAACCCCATAGCATGGGGCAATGGGTCAGCCCACTTTCAAATTCAGTATAGGTAGCTTCACTGTGAGTGAGGGGATTTTGACCTTTCACACGGACACACTCTAAGTAGGCCCTTTCGTTGCCAAGGACTACAATGGGAATGTGTGTATTGTGAGACCGCAAAATACTTTTGCTTTTACCCACGGATGTTTTTATATGAGCAGGGGCCACACAGCTCTTCAAAATATAGTTTTGTAAAAAAACATGACATAACACAAAAAGCACTGAAAGCGCCGAGAGGCTGGTAGTAAACACCAGATCTATTGGCAGTGCAAATGTGTGTTTTCTTCTTGGTGCCTAAGTTATGGATCTCCCATACCCGTTTAGTGGCATAGATCCATCCAGGGGCATCTAGTTCAGTTTGTTGTATTTTAAAATCAGGATTACAAGTCTCGGAATGGAAAGTAAAAACCTGAATTGAATTAGCTACGTATAGGAGGACCTAAAAAAACACCAGGGCTCTGCTATCCAAATTGAACCCCCTTACTGAGAGCAGACAGCTCAGCATTGACTAAAGAAGCTTACCTACACCTCCTCACTGTAGCCCCCAAGCACGGCCAGTGCTCCAGATAACATCAACACATGACTCCATGTAACCAAGCTCCAGTGCTTGAGTCCTGGCCTTTTCATTTACAAATTATTTTTTTCAAATGTGTTAGTTTAATTGGTGCAATTCAAGTAAGCAAGGACTACACGCCCCAGAATCAATTTGATTTTTACACCACACCCCAGTCCAATAATGAGGTGGAACCTGTCACTTCCACTCTGAAACCACATGCTCTTGTTTTCACTATTTTGAGGTGGAGAAGTGTTGTATGTGAAAAGCAAAATACATTTCATTGAACGTGTAGGGAAAATTAACTGCGTGATACCTACCAGCCTTGTAGGAGTTGGGCTGTATGTGGGACAGTTAAGTGTGGTTCTACCCTCGTGCCATGTTGTCAGGACTTAGTTTAGTTAGACAACCTAATGCATCCTGTAAGATTGCTTCCACTGATAGCAATGAATTGTAGTAGACACGGAATCTGGCACCGTGAAGATATGTTGTTAGGTGACAACCATACTTTTAGACACACCCCAGGATATGTATGGAAACCTTGGGAAGGTAATAAGCTGCCTGTTTGGCGAGTATGACTACTGTGCACCTAGTCATAGACCTTGCATACCCCAGGAAGCATCATTCATCCAGTCTTTTTCAGGTCAACAATTTCCGACATCATTCTGGACTTAATGGAATGGCAAACACTGGTGGTGGATTAGTATATCGTGAATCTTAATGCAGTGTTTAATCCCTAATAATCCCTGTTGGGTGTTGTTATGTTGTGAACTCTAGTGTGTTGTTAGCGTAAGCAAGGAACAGGCATTAATGTGGTGTAAACTCACCTGTGAGTTGCCTTATTGAAAACTGTACTTTGGGCATTACTAATTTGTAAAGTCTGCCGCAGTGTTTGAAGACTGTAAAAGCTGTAAGGGCATAAATCCAATATAAACCCTGTTGTGGTGTTAGTCCATTGTAACCCTTGCTGCATTGTTAGTCTATTATAAACTGTGCTGTGGCGTTAGTTTGTTATGAACACGGTTGTTGTGTTGCTGTCAGGGCCGGCTTTAGTTCTGGTGGCGCCCGGTATGACAATGTTTGGTGGCACCCCCAAAGACCACCTCTGCCACGGATCCCCTCACTACCACCCTTTACCAGTACCCCTCAAGTCTCTATAACCACTCTCTCTCAGATAAATTCAATTAGTGTCATAGTGACACTCCTACCAGTGTAGGACGTCGGAGCACTTCACATCACACACACATTACAAGGAGACAATCAGTCACACCTGTGTAAATCAGTGTATAGGAAATGTTACATAAGACAGAGGACTACAAGGTGTGCCAGTCATATGTCACCCATACTGGTAGGCAGTGTGGTTTAAGAGTGCTTGGTCTGGAGAAGCCCAAATTCAGAATTTAAAATGTAACACCATGGTTGAGGTTTATCTTTAATAATTAGCATTGATTTCTACCCAAATGAACTCTGTATGCATCATTAATATAATGAGAGACCGGAGAAAAAATCATAACACTCTAATCTATACCTTGCAGTTTTCATGCAGCTCTTTAATGACGGTTAATAGCTCACTGTTCTATATTACGATTTTAACTTATAAACTGCAAGTAACAAAAGGATCTCTCCGACAAAAGCAATAAATG
The DNA here is from genome assembly GCF_031143425.1 of Pleurodeles waltl. NCBI lineage: Eukaryota > Metazoa > Chordata > Amphibia > Caudata > Salamandridae > Pleurodeles > Pleurodeles waltl. Next base: position 102,857,947 of record NC_090446.1, read on the forward strand.
ACCTATTTACATTATGTGCACTTTGTGATCTGCATGGTATATGTTCTTTGCAGCATCCTTATTAACCCTCTGTGCTCCCTTAGGATGAGTCAAAACGTCCACTAGACAAAGCTCTGTCTCTCTTCAGGAAGAACATTAATCACCAGACTTATCTTGACATTTTAATTGTTGCCTGAAAATTGCTAGAGGCAAGGAATAGGCAGCAGTCGCTTTTAAACCCATAATATACTTGCACCAAGGCACCCCCACAAGAAGTCAGCTCACGGTGCAGTGGCACCGGTGACATCACCCAAGAGCTGGCTATGGTGGCTCTTTTGAAAGCTCTCCTGTGGTGTTACTGTGTTATAAACCCTGCTGTCTTCTTTGTATGTTGTGAACCCTCCAGTGGAAACTGCTCTATTGTAAACCATTCTATGATCAAATTATACTGTGAGTCCTGCTGTGATATTGGAATAGTGTAAACCCAACTGTGGTGTTCTTCCACTGGAAACCCTGCTGTGGCATTAGTATGTTGTAATTCCTACTATAATATTATTTTATTCCAGGCGCTTTTGTGGGCTGTTAGATATATTGTAAAGCCTCCTGTTGTGCTAAACTATAGTATATTCTGTGGTGGTGTTGCTTTGTCGTAAACACTCTTGTGATGTTAAAGTATTGTAACTTGTCCAGTTGCATTAGTCTATTGTAAAACGGTGTTGTGTTAGTATTCTGAAAACAATGCTTTGGTGGGAATATTACGTAGATCATTCTGTTGTAATAGTATATTGTGAAACCTGCTGCTGTGTTGGTAAATTGTAAACCTTGCTGTGACGTTAGCCTATTTTAAAACCCACATGGTTAGAGCCTCTTTTTTAAACCAATATTCTAATGGTTTATGTGGAGGTAATCTATTCTAATCTCTCCTTGGAGATAGCACATTTTAAATCCCACTACTTTAGTTTTTATCAAAACTGTCCTGTGTTGATGTTATATTCTACACTCTGCTGAACTGTTTATGCTTTACACATTGCCATGTGTTTTTTTCATATATAGTAACCCTTGCTGTCGGATTAGTGCATCCTAGGTCCCCCCTCTGTGGTGTTGGCATACTGTAAAGCCTGCTGTGGTATTAGTCCAATGTCTACTCTTGTGTGGTGTTAAAACCTCCAGTCATCTCAGTACCATGTTACCTCTGCTGTGGTGCTGGTATATTTTAGGCCATGATTGGTGTTAGTCTGTTCTAAACTCTCCTGTGGTGTTGGTACATTGTAAACTCTGTAATAACTGAATGACTACAAGTAGCATAGCACGTAAAAACTCCATAATAAGTAATAAACAACTCTTCTGTATTGACAGTATATCATAAGCCATGATCACCTGCGGTGTTCTTTGATTCTGAACTCTTTAGTGGTGGTTAGTATACTGTGAACTCTGCTCTGATGTTAGTGTACTGTGAACTCTCCTGTTGTGTTGGAATGCTGTAAACTCTGCCCTGGTGCTAGAATACTGTATACTCTGCTGTCACTGTACTGTATATGCAGTGGTGTTAGTATGCTGTAACCTCTGTTCTGTTGTTGATATATTGTAAACTCTCCTGTGGCTTTAGTGTACTGTGAATGCTACTGTGCTGTTAGTGTATTGCAAACTCTGCTGTTGTGTTAGTATAGTGTAAACTCTGTTCTAGTGTTACTAAACTATAAACTTACTGTGGTGTTAGTATACGATACAGTTAACCCCCCGGGGGTGTTAGCCTTTTGTACACTATCCTTTAGTGTTGTGGTGTTTGTATCTCATAATCCCTGCCTATTGTAAACTATGCTGTGGCATTAGTATACAGTACATTCTGCTGTGCTACTGGTGTATTGTACCATACGTCCTGGAGTTAGTACACTGGAAATTCTGCTGGTTTGTTACTCTACCGTACAATGTGTCTTGGGGTTAGTATACTATAAAGTCTGCTGTGCTCTTTGTGTACTGTACAATATGTCTCGGGTTAGTATACTGTAAATCCTGCTGTGCTGTTAGGACACAGTGCAATATGTCCCATGGTTAGCATACCGTAAAGTCTGCTGTGCTGTTTGTGTACTGTTTAATATGTGCCAGAATTAATGTACTGTAAATCCTTCTGTGCTTTTAGTGTATTGCATACCATGTCCTGGTATTAGAACACTGTAAATTCTGCTGTGATGGTAATATATTGTATAAGGTCCTGTGGTTAGTATCCTGCAAATTCTGCTGTGTACTGTAAATTCTGCTGTGCTGTTTGTGTACTGTTCAAAATGTCCAATGATTAGTGTACTGTAGATTGTGCTGTGCTATTAGGATACTATACTGTATGTCCTGGGGTTAGTATAATGTAAATTCTGCTGTGCTGTTTGTGTACTGTTCGTTAGGTCCTGGGGTTAGTATACTGAAAGTTCTGCTATTCTGTTAGTATACTGCACAATGTTTCCTCAGGTTAATGTGCTGTAACTTCTGCTATGCTGTTAGTGTGCTGGACAATATGCCCTGGGGTTAGTATACTGTAAGTACTCCTGTGCTGTTAGAGTACTGTACAATATGTCCTGGGGTTAGTATACTGTAAGTACTCCTGTGCTGTTAGTATACTGGACAATATGCCCTGGGGTCAGTATACTGTAAGTACTCCTGCGCTGTTAGAGTACTGTACAATATGTCCTGGGGTTACTACACTGTAAATCCTGCATGTGCTATTAGTGTACTGCCCACTATGTCCTGGATTACTATACTGCACAGTCTGCTGTGCTGTTGGTGTGCTGGACAATAGTCCCTGGGGTTCCTATACTGTCAGTTCTGCTGTTCCATTAGTGTATTGTACAATATGCCCTGGGGTTAGTTTACTGTAAATTCAGCGGCCTTATTATACTGTAAACCATGTTTTGAGGTTAGTGTACTGTACATTCTGCTATGCCGCTAGTGTACTGGTATGTCCTGGGGTTAGCACACTGTAAATTCTGATGTGTTGAGGTTATTATACTGTAAAATCTGCTGTTAGTGTGCTATACAATATGTCCTTGGGTTATTATACTGTAAATTCTGGTGTTCTGTTAGTGTACTGTACAATATGCCCTGTGGTTAGTAAACTGTAACATCTGTGAGTATACTGTGCAACATACCTTTGGGTTAGGATACTGTAAATTCTGCTGTGCTGTTTGTGTACTGTATAATATGTCCCATGGTTAGTATAAGTATAATGTAAATTCTGCTGTGCTGCTAGTGTACTGTAAATGTTGCCGTGCTGTTAGTGTACTGTATAATATGTCCCATGGTTAGTATAAGTATAATGTAAATTCTGCTGTGCTGTTTGTGTACTGTATAATATGTCCTGGGGTAGGTCTACTGTAAATTCTGCTGTGCTGCTAGTGTACTAATATGTCATACGGTTCTTGTACTGTATATTCTGCTGTGCTGCTAGTGTACTAATATGTCATACGGTTCTTGTACTGTATATTCTGCTGTGCTGTTTGTGTACTGTATAATATGTCCTGGGGTAGGTCTACTGTAAATTCTGCTGTGCTGCTAGTGTAGTAATATGTCCTAAGATTAATGTACTGTAAATTCTGCTGTGCTGTTAGTGTAATGTATAATATGTCCCATGGTTAGTATAAGCATAATGTAAATTCTGGTGTTAATAGTTTACACTACAATATGTCCTGGGGTAAGTCTACTGTAAATTCTGCTGTGCTGCTAGTGTACTGTAAATTCTGCTGTGCTGCGAGTGTACTAATGTGTCCTAAGATTGATGTACTGTAAATGCTGCTGTGCTGTTAATGTACTGTACAATATGTCCCGGGTTTACTGTACTGTAACTTCTGCTGTGATGAAAGAGTACTGTAAATTCTACTGTGCTGTTAATGTACTGTACAATATGTCTTGAGTTTAGTGTACTGTAAATTCTGCTGTGCTGTTAATGTACTGTAGACTATGTCTTGGGTTTAGTGTACTGTAAAATCTGTTGTGCTGTTAGGGTACTGTACAATATGTCCCATGGCTAGTATAAGTATACTGTAAATTCTGCTGTGCTGCTAGTGTACTGTAAATTCTGCTGTGCTGTTGGTGTACTGTAACTTTTGCAGTGCTATCAGTATACTACTATCTCCTGGGAGTAGGGTACTGTAAATTCTTCTGTGCTGTTGTGTACTGAAACCATGGTCCGGGTGCAGAGTACTGTAAACCGTGGTGGTAACCGGTAGTATGCCTCACTGTTGACATAGCAGCAGCCAAACATGAAAAGGTTTAAAGTTCAAAGACCCCGGCACGACAAGTTTAATTGAAACTGAAGCCGGAAGTTAAGTTATGTACAACTTTATTTCAGCTTGCCTCTGACACAGGAATGCAGTTTCCTCCAGTTGTAACACACCCTACCTGGAGCCGGCAACAAGATGGGGAAACCCCAGAAACACGATTGAAATATTTCTGGGTGTTACCAGGCAGTAAAGTACTTAAACAATCTGACCACACCAAAGGTAAGCAGAGCAAGGGAGGGTTTGTGGAATGGTTTGTCGGGATCTCTCACCTGTTTGGCATGACTTCTCTTCCGATTGCACTTCTGACACCTAGTGATCAAAGTGCAAAGGAATGCATCAGACGTGAGCCTGGGTGCAATGTGGAGGTCAGAGGCACGGCCAGAATAACCTGCAAATATTTTATTGTCCGTTTAAGTGCATGATCTCAGTGACTGGGCTAGCAATGAGGTGGCTCCATCTACCATAATTGATCAGGGGAGTCATCCGGTAACATTTCTCTTAGGGGGGGTTTACACTTATAGATAAAATGGTAAAAACAAAACTACAAGTCCCAGAATCAGCATCGGCTATCGTAAATGTCACGGGGGGGGCAGAGGACAACAACAGGGGAAACAATTAAAAATTTTAAAAAACGTACTGTCCTCATTGCGCTGCCCGTCTCCTGCCGCCTCGCTCCTCTTGTGGTGTCCCAGCAGTCACTGGTACGTCGGCACAGCTCCCCAGAAATCCTGCCGCTGCTTTCATGCTAAACGTAGCATGAAAGCAGCGGCAGGATTGGGCTGAGCGCATCGGATTGCCACTCAGACACAGCTCTGGGATCTGTGCAGTTTCTCCAGCCCGGCTGTTAAACAGAGAGAGCTGCAAGAGTGAGCTGAAGAGGCAGGAAGTTGTTGTAAATGGATTAAACAATGCCGAGATGGCTTTAGGATTAGCTGGTACTCGCACATCTATATGCATCGGCCATTGGTTGTAAGTAAGCATAGTGCTCATCCCAGCTCGGACAATGATAGAACCAAACGGAAAAAAAAGTACAGCATTACAACGAAAATGGCACACTGTGGCACATTGTGGCTCCAACATACTGAAAACACGAAGCTTATGGCTTTGCTCCTAAGCTTAAAAAAAATAAATTAATGTGTTATGTAAATTAACACCTGGTTCTAAAGAATGCACACTTTTTGTGTACACACTGCTTAATTTAAGCTGGTGTTTGTAGGTATGTGGCAAAAAAAAGTTTGTCTGAAGGGTTGACAATTATGTTCCTGCCTCAGGCACTTGCTGTAATCAAAACAGACACATCGTAAAGGCATAAAAAACAACAAATTGGAAAAAAAATCTAAAAATGATGAAGCACAGTGCTGCAGAAGTGAGCTGAAGAGGCACACGTCACTGTAAATGGATTAAAGTAGGCAAGTATGGCTTTTGGATTTAACCAGCCTTCGTATTCAGTACTTCCACACCTATATGCAGCAGCCATGTGTTTTAAAACGGAGTTTTAGACACCGGCTCACTTGATTTAGAAATTAATCATTGATTGTTAGTAAGCATAGTGCTCATCCCAGCACAGGAATGATAGAACCAAACGGCAAGAAAAGTACAGCACATTGTGACTCCCATATACTGAAAACATGAAGTTTATGTCTTAGCTCCTAAGCTAAAAAAAAAAACATCCAATATAGAGTGTAGGAAAGTAGCCTCTTTCTAGCTTGGTTACCCGCATATTTTGCCTGTTTGTCAGTGTGTTTGACTGTGTTCACTGGGATCCTGCTAACCAGGACCCCAGTGACTGTGTTCTCTCCTCTAAATTTGGTTTTTGGCAACTTTTTCTTCCCACAGTAGGCATACTGGTCCCCCCATGTAAGTCCCTAGTATATGGCACATAGGTACCCAGGGCATTGGGGTTTCAGGGCATCCCTTTGGGCTCCAGCAGTTATTCTGCCACCCATAGGGAGCCCATGCAAATGGTTCTGCAGGTCTGCCATTGCAGCCTGCTTGAAACGGGTGCATGCACCCGTTTTCACTACAGGTCACTACACCAGGTCACTATAAGTCACCCCTATGGTAGGCCCTCTCAGCCCAGAGGGCAGGGTGCAGGTGCCTGTGTGTGAGGGCAGGGTCACCATTTTACACGTGTACTGGACAGAGGTCACTACTTATGTCCAGCTACATAGTGGTAACTCCGAACCTGGGCATGTTTGGTATCAAACATGTCGGAATCATACCCCAATACTGTTGCAAGTATTGGAAGTGTGATTCCATGCACTCTGGGGGCTCCTTAGAGTGCCCCCAGCATTGCTACCACTAGTCTTACAGGGTTTTCCGGGTAGCCCAGCTGATGCCACCCCTCAGACAGGTTTCTGCCCTCCTGCTGCTTGATCTGATCAAGCCCAGGAAGGCAGAACAAAGGATATCCTTTGGGAGAGGGAGGTAACACCCTCTCCCTTTGGAAATAGGTGTGACTGGCTTGGGATGGGTAGCCTCCCCAAGCCACTGGTTTGCTGTGAAGGGCACATTTGGTGCACTTCGTGCATAAACCAGTACACACCGGTTCAGGGATCCCCAGTCCCTGCTCTGGCACAAAACTGGACAATGCAAGGGAAGTGACCACTCCCCTGTTAATCACCACCCCAGTAGTGGTGCCCAGAGCTCCTCCAGAGGGTCCCTGGGTTCTGCCGTCTTGTTTCCAAGGTTGGCAGGGAACTCTGGGAACATCTGAGTGGCCAGGCAGGTGGCATCAGAACCCCCGCCTGACAGGTGCTTACCTCGTTAGGTGATCAATCCACCTTTCACGGCTATTTAGGGTCTCTTTCTTGGGTGGTTCCTCAGATTCGGCTTGCAATATTCCAGCAGGACTCCTTTGCAACTTCTGCTTCCACTCCTGGCTACAAGAACTGCGACTGTACCCTTCAGGGACCGACAAATGCTGCTACTACGAAGAAGACTCTTCTACAAGTTTGTTTCCATGACTCCTGCCAGCTTTGCAACATTTCCCCGGCCGTGCAGCCTCAGAAGACTTCAACTCTTCAGCCTGCACAAGAAGAAGAACGAATCTCCCTTGGAGTGAAGGAGTCACTTCCCTGCAACCACAGGCACTTACAAGCGACGACCGGCTGTGTGGATCTCCTCTCATCTTGAGCTGCGTGGATCCTGCATCACAGGTGGTGGTCCTGAGTAGTTCTCTTGGTCCTCTCTGCGAGGTTGTAGGAGGCTGGACTGGCTTGTAGTGAGTACCAAGGGGTACTTGCACCTTGCACCAGGCCCAGTTATCCCTTATTAGTGTATAGGGTGTCTAGCAGCTTAGGCTGATAGATAATGGTAGCTTAGCAGAGCAGCTTAGGCTGAACTAGGAGACGTGTGAAGCTACTACAGTACCACTTAGTGTCATATGCACAATATCATAAGAAAACACAATACACAGTTATACTAAAAATAAAGGTACTTTATTTTTATGACAATATGCCAAAGTATCTTAGAGTGTACCCTCAGTGAGAGGATAGGAAATATACACAAGATATATATACACAATAGCAAAAATATGCAGTATAGTCTTAGAAAACAGTGCAAACAATGTATAGTTACAATAGGATGCAATGGGGAAACATAGGGATAGGGGCAACACAAACCATATACTCCAAAAGTGGAATGCGAACCACGAATGGACCCCAAACCTATGTGACCTTGTAGAGGGTCGCTGGGACTATTAGAAAATAGTGAGAGTTAGCAAAATAACCCTCCCCAAGACCCTGAAAAGTGAGTGCAAAGTGCACTAAAGTTCCCCTAAGGACAAAGTAGTCGTGTTAGAGGAATAATGCAGGAAAGACACAAACCAGCAATGCAACAACTGTGGATTTCCAATCTAGGGTACCTGTGGAACAAGGGGACCAAGTCCAAAAGTCACAAGCAAGTCGGAGATAGGCAGATGCCCAGGAAATGCCAGCTGCGGGTGCAAAGAAGCTTCGACTGGACAGAAGAAGCTGAGGTTTCTGCAGGAACGAAAAGGGCTAGAGACTTCCCCTTTGGTGGACGGATCCCTCTCGCCTTGGAGAGTCGTGCAGAAGTGTTTTCCCGCCGGAAGGACGCCAACAAGCCTTGCTAGTCGCAAATCGTGCGTTTGGCGTTTTTGGACGCTGCCGGGGCCCAGGAGGGACCAGGAGGTCGCAAATTGGACCTGAAGAGAGAGGGGACGTCGAGCAAGACAAAGAGCCCTCACTGAAGCAGGTAGCACCCGGAGAAGTGCCAGAAACAGGCACTACGAGGATGCGTGAAACGGTGCTCGCCGAAGTTGCACAAAGGAGTCCCACGTCGCCGGAGACCAACTTAGAAAGTCGTGCAATGCAGGTTAGAGTGCCGTGGACCCAGGCTTGGCTGTGCACAAAGGATTTCCGCCGGAAGTGCACAGGGGCCGGAGTAGCTGCAAAGTCGCGGTTCCCAGCAATGCAGCCCAGCGAGGTGAGGCAAGGACTTACCTCCACCAAACTTGGGCTGAAGAGTCACTGGACTGTGGGGGTCACTTGGACAGAGTCGCTGGATTCGAGGGACCTCGCTCGTCGTGCTGAGAGGAGACCCAAGGGACCGGTAATGCAGCTTTTTGGTGCCTGCGGTTGCAGGGGGAAGATTCCGTCGACCCACGGGAGATTTCTTCGGAGCTTCTGGTGCAGAGAGGAGGCAGGCTACCCCCACAGCATGCACAAGCAGGAAAACAGTCGAGAAGGCGGCAGGATCAGCGTTACAGAGTTGCAGTAGTCGTCTTTGCTACTATGTTGCAGGTTTGCAGGCTTCCAGCGCGGTCAGCGGTCGTTCCCTTATCAGAAGGTGAAGAGAGAGATGCAGAGGAACTCGGATGAGCTCTTGCATTCGTTATCTAAAGTTTCCCCAGAGACAGAGACCCTAAATAGCCAGAAAAGAGGGTTTGGCTACCTAAGAGAGAGGATAGGCTACTAACACCTGAAGGAGCCTATCAGCAGGAGTCTCTGACGTCACCTGGTGGCACTGGCCACTCAGAGCAGTCCAGTGTGCCAGCAGCACCTCTGTTTCCAAGATGGCAGAGGTCTGGAGCACACTGGAGGAGCTCTGGACACCTCCCAGGGGAGGTGCAGGTCAGGGGAGTGGTCACTCCCCTTTCCTTTGTCCAGTTTCGCGCCAGAGCAGGGGCTAAGGGGTCCCTGAACCGGTGTAGACTGGCTTATGCAGAATTGGGCACCTCTGTGCCCAACAAAGCATTTCCAGAGGCTGGGGGAGGCTACTCCTCCCCTGCCTTCACACCATTTTCCAAAGGGAGAGGGTGTCACACCCTCTCTCAGAGGAAGTTCTTTGTTCTGCCATCCTGGGCCAGGCCTGGCTGGACCCCAGGAGGGCAGCTGCCTGTCTGAGGGGTTGGTAGCAGCAGCAGCTGCAGGGAAACCCCAGGAAGGGCAGTCTGGCAGTGCCAGGGTCTGTGCTACAGACCACTGGGATCATGGGATTGTGCCAACTATGCCAGGATGGCATAGAGGGGGCAATTCCATGATCATAGACATGTTACATGGCCATATTCGGAGTTACCATGGTGAAGCTACATATAGGTAGTGACCTATATGTAGTGCACGCGTGTAATGGTGTCCCCGCACTCACAAAGTTCAGGGAATTGGCTCTGAACAATGTGGGGGCACCTTGGCTAGTGCCAGGGTGCCCTCACACTAAGTAACTTTGCACCCAACCTTTACCAGGTAAAGGTTAGACATATAGGTGACTTATAAGTTACTTAAGTGCAGTGTAAAATGGCTGTGAAATAACGTGGACGTTATTTCACTCAGGCTGCAGTGGCAGGCCTGTGTAAGAATTGTCAGAGCTCCCTATGGGTGGCAAAAGAAATGCTGCAGCCCATAGGGATCTCCTGGAACCCCAATACCCTGGGTACCTCAGTACCATATACTAGGGAATTATAAGGGTGTTCCAGTAAGCCAATGTGAATTGGTAAAAATGGTCACTAGCCTGTTAGTGACAATTTGGAAAGAAATGAGAGAGCATAACCACTGAGGTTCTGATTAGCAGAGCCTCAGTGAGACAGTTAGTCACTACACAGGTAACACATTCAGGCACACTTATGAGCACTGGGGCCCTGGGTTACCAGGGTCCCAGTGACACATACAACTAAAACAACATATATACAGTGAAAAATGGGGGTAACATGCCAGGCAAGATGGTACTTTCCTACACAACCCCCCCCCCAAACGAAGGACAATAAGACTAGCCATGACCTGATGAGTCTTCATTGTCTAAGTGGAAATATCTGGAGAGTCCATCTGCATTGGAGTGGCTACTCCCAGGTCTATGTTCCACTGTATAGTCCATTCCCTGTAGGGATATGGACCACCTCAACAATTTAGGATTTTCACCTTTCATTTGTTTTAGCCAAAGTAGAGGTTTGTGGTCTGTCTGAACAATGAAGTGAGTGCCAAACAGGTATGGCCTCAACTTCTTCAGAGCCCAGACCACAGCAAAGGCCTCCCTCTCTATGGCAGACCAACGCTTTTCTCTAGGGGTCAACCTCCTACTAATAAAAGCAACAGATTGATCCTGGCCCTCAGAATTAAGTTGTGATAGGACTGCCCCTACTCCTAATTCAGATGCATCAGTCTGGACATAGAATTTTTTAGAGTAACAAGGGCTTTTCAGGACAGGTGCAGAGCACATGGCCTGCTTCAGCTCCTCAAAAGCTTTCTGACAGCTTGCTGTCCATAATACCTTTTTAGGCATTTTCTTGGATGTGAGGTCATTAAGAGGGGCTGCAATGGAGCCATAGTTCTTAATGAACCTCCTATAATACCCAGTGAGGCCTAGGAAGGCTCTCACCTGAGTCTGAGTGGTAGGGGGAACCCAATCAATAATAGTTTGGATTTTCCCCTGAAGTGGTGCAATCTGTTCCCCACCAACAAGGTGTCCCAGATAAACCACCTTACCCTGCCCTATCTGGCACTTTGAAGCCTTGATAGTGAGGCCTGCCTTTTGCAGGGCCTCCAAAACTTTCCATAGGTGGACCAGGTGATCATCCCAGCTGGAGCTAAAGACAGCTATATCGTCCAAATATGCTGCACTGAAAGCTTCCAGCCCTTGCAGGACTGTGTTCACCAACCTCTGAAAAGTGGCAGGTGCATTTTTCAAACCAAAAGGCATTACAGTAAACTGGTAATGTCCTCCAATGGTAGAAAATGCAGTTTTAGGTTTAGCATCTTCTGACAATTTGATCTGCCAATACCCTGCAGTCAAATCAAAAGTGCTTAGATACTTGGCAGATGCCAGTGTATCTATGAGCTCATCTGCCCTGGGTATAGGGTGAGCATCAGTTTTGGTTACCAAGTTGAGACCTCTATAGTCTACACAAAACCGCATTTCTTTCTTTCCATCTTTAGAATTGGGTTTTGGTACCAGTACCACAGGAGAAGCCCATGGACTGTCAGAGTGCTCAACCACTCCTAGTTCCAACATTTTCTGAACTTCTTGCTTTATGCAGTCCCTGACATGGTCAGGCTGCCTATAGATCTTACTTTTGACAGGTAAACTGTCTCCAGTATCTATAGTGTGCTCACACCAAGAAGTGTTGCCTGGCACAGTAGAGAAGAGTTCTGAAAATTGTCCTAGGAGATTTATGCAATTGTCTTTCTGCTCAGCAGTAAGACAATCTGCCAAAACTACACCTTCCACAAGAGCATCTTGTTCTGTGGAAGAAAAGAGATCAGGTAGAGGATCACTGTCTTCTTCCTGTCCCTCATCTGTTGCCATGAGCAGGGTGAGATCAGCCCTGTCATAGTAGGGTTTCAGGTGGTTGACATGGAGCACCCTAAGGGGACTCCTGGCAGTGCCTAAGTCAACCAAGTAGGTGACTTCACCCTTCTTTTCAACAATTGTGTGGGGTCCACTCCATTTATCTTGGAGTGCTCTTGGGGCCACAGGCTCCAAGACCCACACTTTCTGCCCTGGTTGGTACTGAACCAAAACAGCCTTCTGATCATGCCATTGCTTCTGGAGCTCTTGGCTGGCCTGAAGGTTTTTACTGGCCTTTTTCATGTACTCAGCCATCCTTGATCTGAGGCCAAGTACATAATCCACAATATCCTGCTTAGGAGCTTTTAAAGGTTGTTCCCAACCCTCCTTTACAAGTGTGAGTGGACCCCTAACAGGGTGTCCAAAAAGAAGTTCAAAGGGGCTGAAGCCCACTCCTTTCTGGGGTACCTCCCTGTAGGCAAAAAGGAGGCATGGTAGAAGGATATCCCATCTCCTGCGGAGTTTTTCAGGGAGTCCCATAATCATGCCTTTGAGAGTTTTATTAAATCTCTCCACCAGTCCATTTGTTTGTGGATGATAGGGTGTTGTGAACTTGTACGTTACACCACACTCCTTCCACATGGCCTTTAAGTATGCAGACATGAAATTGCTTCCTCTGTCTGATACTACTTCCTTTGGGAAGCCCACCCTGGAAAATATTCCCAGGAGGGCCTTTGCCACTGCAGGTGCTGTAGTGGTCCTTAAAGGAATAGCTTCAGGATATCTTGTGGCATGGTCCACTACCACTAAGATAAACCTATTGCCTGAAGCAGTAGGAGGGTCAAGGGGGCCAACTATGTCAACCCCTACCCTTTCAAAGGGAACCCCAACCACAGGCAGTGGGATAAGGGGTGCCTTTGGAGTGCCACCTGTCTTGCCACTGGCTTGACAGGTTTCACAGGACTTACAAAATTCCTTTGTGTCCTCAGACATCCTAGGCCAATGAAACAATGGAACCAATCTGTCCCAAGTTTTCATTTGACCCAGGTGCCCAGCTAGGGGAATGTCATGTGCCAGTGTTAGGAGGAACTTTCTGTACTCCTGAGGAATCACTAATCTCCTGGCAGCTCCAGGTTTAGGATCCCTATGCTCAGTGTACAAGAGGTTGTCCTCCCAGTAAACTCTGTGAGAGTCACTGACATCCCCATTAGCCTGTTTGACAGCTTGCTGTCTGAGACCCTCTAATGTGGGACAGGTTTGCTGTGCCACACTCAGCTCCTCTCTGGCAGGCCCCCCTTCACCCAAAAGCTCAGCAGTGTCTGCTTCCAGCTCCTCTGGTGTAGGTTCTGCACAGGGAGGGAATTCTTCTTCCTCAGAAGTAGAATCCACTGTAGAGGGAGGGATAGTAGGAAGTGGTTTGCTTCTACTAGCCCTAGCTTTAGGGAGTACTTGGTCCATTGTTCCAGGATCCAAGCTTCCCTGTCCTTTTTGCTTTTTGGCCTGAGCCCTTGTCAAAGCAAAAATATGCCCTGGAATGCCCAGCATTGCTGCATGGGCCTCCAACTCCACATCTGACCAAGCTGATGTCTCCAAATCATTCCCTAATAGACAGTCTACAGGTAAATCTGAAGCTACCACAACTTTCTTTGGACCAGCTACCCCCCCCCAGTTGAGATTTACAACAGCCATGGGGTGGCTTTGTGTTATGTTGTGAGCATCGGTTACTTGGTACTGGTGTCCAAGTATGTGTTGTTCAGGGTGCACCAGTTTCTCAATCACCATTGTGACACTGGCACCTGTGTCCCTGTAGGCCTGGACCTCAACACCATTTATTAGGGTTAGTTGCTTGTACTTCTCCAAGTTATGGGGGCAAGCAACCAAAGTGGCTAAATCAATAGCCCCTTCAGAGACTAAAGTAGCCTCTGTGGTCTCCCTAATCAGACCAACCCCAACTAAATTACCAAAAGTGAGCCCAGCTACTCCCTTGGATTGGCTATTAGTAGGTTTGCTCCCACCACCACTGCTATTAGTAGGGACACTAGGTGTAGCAGTAGGGGTTGTAGTGGTAGGAGCTGTGGTGCCTTTCTTTGGACAACTGGGATCTGTTGTCCAATGGCCTTTTATTTTACATAAATAGCACCATGGTTTCTTTTCCTTGTTCTGATTAAAGGAGGATTTGGACCCACCACCCCCACCAGAGTGTTTTTGTGGGCCTGATGAAGACTCATTTTTAGATTTGTCCCCACCCTTGTCAGAAGACTTACCATCCTTCTTTTTGTTGCCATCTTTGTCACCCCCTGTATGAACTTTTCTGTTCACTCTTGTTCTGACCCATTTGTCTGCCTTCTTTCCCAATTCTTGGGGAGAGGTCAGATCAGAGTCCACCAAGTACTGGTGCAACAAATCAGACACACAATTATTAAGAATATGCTCTCTCAGGATCAAGTTATACAGGCTGTCATAATCAGTAACTTTACTGCCATGTAACCACCCCTCCAAGGCCTTCACTGCCTGGTCAATGAAATCAACCCAGTCTTGTGAAGACTCCTTTTTGGTCTCTCTGAACTTTATCCTGTACTGTTCAGTGGTTAAGCCATAACCATCCAGGAGTGCATTCTTAAGAACTTGGAAATTATTAGCATCATTTTCTTTCACAGTAAGGAGCCTATCCCTACCTTTTCCACTAAATGATAGCCATAGGATAGCAGCCCACTGCCTTTGAGGGACATCCTGTACAACACAGGCCCTCTCAAGTGCAGCAAACCACTTGTTAATGTCATCCCCCTCCTTATAAGGGGGAACTATCTTGTGCAGATTCCTGGAATCATGCTCTTTTGCAGGATGACTATGGGGAATACTGCTGCTGCCACCATGGGTATCTAAACCCAACTTCTGTCTTTCCTTCTCTAATTCAAAAGACTGTCTATCCAAATCCAGCTGTTGCTTTTTAAGCTTCAGTCTGGTTTGTTCCACCCTCAACTTATTGAGTTCCCTCTCTAACATTCTGTCATCAGGGTTGGTGGGAGGGACATTTCTAGAAACAGAGCTATGATGGGAATGAACAGAAGGAGACCTGTCCCTTACAGAAGCCAACTTAACAGCTTGGTTTACAGAAACATTACTACCAGTATGGTGAGAATAAATGCTTTTGCTATGATGTGAGACAACACTATTTATTTGGTGTGGCTCATCATCATTACCATCTATGCTAGATTGTCTAGTAATGGGCAGGCTAGGAAGTTTCTTTCCTGAATCTTTTCCTGGGGGAGTCCCTGAATCAGATTGGGAACTATTAGGTACTTTTTCAACAGATGGGGCACCTATGGCCTTATCCTGTTCTCTAAGCATGTTAAGTAACAGTTCCAAGGCAGGATTCTTCCCTACACTCAAACCTCTCTCTATACAGAGACTCCTTGCTCTTTTCCAGCTAAGGTTGTCATATGCAAGTTTGGACAGATCAACACTTTGGCCTGTGCCAGACATTTTTTAGAGAGAGTTAAAGTGATAGAAAAAGAGAAAAAAGTTTTCAGAACTTTTTGGAAAGACAGAAAAAAAACTTTTTAAACTTTTAAGAAGTTTTTGAAAGTTTTAGAAGTACTTTTCAGCACTTAGAAAAGAGTGAAAAGAGGAAATGCAAAACTTTTTGGCTATGTGTATATACACTGACCTTGTTTTGTATATTTTTCTCTTATGAAAAGTACAATGACAAGAGTGGTAAGTAGTCTCAAGCACTTATCCCACCACTGCACAACCAATGTAGGAGGCTGGACTGGCTTGTAGTGAGTACCAAGGGGTACTTGCACCTTGCACCAGGCCCAGTTATCCCTTATTAGTGTATAGGGTGTCTAGCAGCTTAGGCTGATAGATAATGGTAGCTTAGCAGAGCAGCTTAGGCTGAACTAGGAGACGTGTGAAGCTACTACAGTACCACTTAGTGTCATATGCACAATATCATAAGAAAACACAATACACAGTTATACTAAAAATAAAGGTACTTTATTTTTATGACAATATGCCAAAGTATCTTAGAGTGTACCCTCAGTGAGAGGATAGGAAATATACACAAGATATATATACACAATAGCAAAAATATGCAGTATAGTCTTAGAAAACAGTGCAAACAATGTATAGTTACAATAGGATGCAATGGGGAAACATAGGGATAGGGGCAACACAAACCATATACTCCAAAAGTGGAATGCGAACCACGAATGGACCCCAAACCTATGTGACCTTGTAAAGGGTCGCTGGGACTATTAGAAAATAGTGAGAGTTAGCAAAATAACCCTCCCCAAGACCCTGAAAAGTGAGTGCAAAGTGCACTAAAGTTCCCCTAAGGACAAAGTAGTCGTGTTAGAGGAATAATGCAGGAAAGACACAAACCAGCAATGCAACAACTGTGGATTTCCAATCTAGGGTACCTGTGGAACAAGGGGACCAAGTCCAAAAGTCACAAGCAAGTCGGAGATAGGCAGATGCCCAGGAAATGCCAGCTGCGGGTGCAAAGAAGCTTCGACTGGACAGAAGAAGCTGAGGTTTCTGCAGGAACGAAAAGGGCTAGAGACTTCCCCTTTGGTGGACGGATCCCTCTCGCCTTGGAGAGTCGTGCAGAAGTGTTTTCCCGCCGGAAGGACGCCAACAAGCCTTGCTAGTCGCAAATCGTGCGTTTGGCGTTGGACGCTGCCGGGGCCCAGGAGGGACCAGGAGGTCGCAAATTGGACCTGAAGAGAGAGGGGACGTCGAGCAAGACAAAGAGCCCTCACTGAAGCAGGTAGCACCCGGAGAAGTGCCAGAAACAGGCACTACGAGGATGCGTGAAACGGTGCTCGCCGAAGTTGCACAAAGGAGTCCCACGTCGCCGGAGACCAACTTAGAAAGTCGTGCAATGCAGGTTAGAGTGCCGTGGACCCAGGCTTGGCTGTGCACAAAGGATTTCCGCCGGAAGTGCACAGGGGCCGGAGTAGCTGCAAAGTCGCGGTTCCCAGCAATGCAGCCCAGCGAGGTGAGGCAAGGACTTACCTCCACCAAACTTGGGCTGAAGAGTCACTGGACTGTGGGGGTCACTTGGACAGAGTCGCTGGATTTGAGGGACCTCGCTCGTCGTGCTGAGAGGAGACCTAAGGGACCGGTAATGCAGCTTTTTGGTGCCTGCGGTTGCAGGGGGAAGATTCCGTCGACCCACAGGAGATTTCTTCGGAGCTTCTGGTGCAGAGAGGAGGCAGGCTACCCCCACAGCATGCACAAGCAGGAAAACAGTCGAGAAGGCGGCAGGATCAGCGTTACAGAGTTGCAGTAGTCGTCTTTGCTACTATGTTGCAGGTTTGCAGGCTTCCAGCGCGGTCAGCGGTCGTTCCCTTATCAGAAGGTGAAGAGAGAGATGCAGAGGAACTCGGATGAGCTCTTGCATTCGTTATCTAAAGTTTCCCCAGAGACAGAGACCCTAAATAGCCAGAAAAGAGGGTTTGGCTACCTAGGAGAGAGGATAGGCTACTAACACCTGAAGGAGCCTATCAGCAGGAGTCTCTGACGTCACCTGGTGGCACTGGCCACTCAGAGCAGTCCAGTGTGCCAGCAGCACCTCTGTTTCCAAGATGGCAGAGGTCTGGAGCACACTGGAGGAGCTCTGGACACCTCCCAGGGGAGGTGCAGGTCAGGGGAGTGGTCACTCCCCTTTCCTTTGTCCAGTTTCGCGCCAGAGCAAGGGCTAAGGGGTCCCTGAACCGGTGTAGACTGGCTTATGCAGAATTGGGCACCTCTGTGCCCAACAAAGCATTTCCAGAGGCTGGGGGAGGCTACTCCTCCCCTGCCTTCACACCATTTTCCAAAGGGAGAGGGCGTCACACCCTCTCTCAGAGGAAGTTCTTTGTTCTGCCATCCTGGGCCAGGCCTGGCTGGACCCCAGGAGGGCAGCTGCCTGTCTGAGGGGTTGGTAGCAGTAGCAGCTGCAGGGAAACCCCAGGAAGGGCAGTCTGGCAGTGCCAGGGTCTGTGCTACAGACCACTGGGATCATGGGATTGTGCCAACTATGCCAGGATGGCATAGAGGGGGCAATTCCATGATCATAGACATGTTACATGGCCATATTCGGAGTTACCATGGTGAAGCTACATATAGGTAGTGACCTATATGTAGTGCACGCGTGTAATGGTGTCCCCGCACTCACAAAGATCAGGGAATTGGCTCGGAACAATGTGGGGGCACCTTGGCTAGTGCCAGGGTGCCCTCACACTAAGTAACTTTGCACCCAACCTTTACCAGGTAAAGGTTAGACATATAGGTGACTTATAAGTTACTTAAGTGCAGTGTAAAATGGCTGTGAAATAACGTGGACGTTATTTCACTCAGGCTGCAGTGGCAGGCCTGTGTAAGAATTGTCAGAGCTCCCTATGGGTGGCAAAAGAAATGCTGCAGCCCATAGGGATCTCCTGGAACCCCAATACCCTGGGTACCTCAGTACCATATACTAGGGAATTATAAGGGTGTTCCAGTAAGCCAATGTGAATTGGTAAAAATGGTCACTAGCCTGTTAGTGACAATTTGGAAAGAAATGAGAGAGCATAACCACTGAGGTTCTGATTAGCAGAGCCTCAGTGAGACAGTTAGTCACTACACAGGTAACACATTCAGGCACACTTATGAGCACTGGGGCCCTGGGTTACCAGGGTCCCAGTGACACATACAACTAAAACAACATATATACAGTGAAAAATGGGGGTAACATGCCAGGCAAGATGGTACTTTCCTACAGAGGTGTCCTACTTTGGTGAAGGTCAGCCCTTGCCTTTCCACGCAGGACAGTACCCCAATGCACTGTGTCTCTTGCAGCTGCCAAGGCTTGTTTGTATCTCCTCGAAGGGATATTCAGGCGACGTACAGCTCCAGCCCCCAGCACTCCATCCTGCAAAGCACAGCCTCCTGCGTGGTTCTCCTTCGGCGTGGGATCCTCTTTTGTAGTGCTGTGTGGGCTTCTTCTGCGACTCCTGTGTCCTCGTCCTGTGGGACTCTTGTGGGTGCTGCCTCTGCTTCTGTAGACTCTCTGTGACACTGAGGGTCCCCTGTGACTCCCCCTCCTGGGTTGAGTCTTCCAGGGCCTTGCAGGTCCCTGGCAGCATCTTTTTTCACTAACTGCGAGTTTGCCTTTGCCAAGGCTTGTTGGTGGAAGTTCTGCACCAACACCCATCTGCAATCTTCCTTCCGGCGTGGGACATCATCTGCATCCATCAGGAACTCTTCTCTGTCTCCAGGGCTGCAGTGCTGGCCTGTTCTTCATCACCATCGACCAACTCCTGCATCCACAGCTGGGTGGGTATTAGCTCCTACTCCTCCTGGACTCCACTGTGAGTCTTGGACTTGGTCCCCTCTCTCCACAGGTCTTCTTTCTTCATGAATCCACTGCTGGTTTTCCTGCAGTCTTGTCTGGGTGTCTTCTTTTTCTTCTTTTCCTCCTTTTGGGTGGTTTGGTGGAAAATCCAGTGTTTTACTCCTGCATGCCTGGTCGCTGGGGATTATTGTGTTACTTACCTATGTGGATTTCTAGTACTCCCAGCTCCCCCTACACATCTTACTTACATAGGTGGGGGTACCTCATTCGCATTCCATTTTTTTAGTATATGGTTTGTGCTCCCCCAGAGACACTATTGGTTATTACTGTTTGTACTGTTTCCCAACCTTTTCTATGCCTGTTTCTGATTACTAGTGTTTCTATTCAGTGTACTACTTATCTCCTAAGGGTTGTTTACCCTTCTAGTATTTTGTGGTGATTTGTTCCAAAAATAAAGTACATTTATTTTTGTACAACTGAGTGTTTTCTTTCATGTGTGTAAGTGCTGTGTGACTACAGTGGTATTGCATTAGCTTTGCATGTCTCCTAGATAAGCCTTGGCTGCTCATCCACAGCTACCTCTAGAGAGCCTGGCTTCTAGACACTGCCTACACTTCACTAAGAGGGGATACCTGAACCTGGTATAAGGTGTAAGTACCATAGGTACCCACCACACACCAGGCCAGCTTCCTACATAGAGTAACACATGGGCCTAGAGAAGGCACAATTTTTGTATATGCACTGCTTAACTTTAGCTGGTGTTTTCAGGTATGTGGCAAAAAAAGTTTGTTCGAAGGGTCGATAGTTATGTTTCTGCTTCAGGCATCTACTGTGATCAAAATAGCCACATCATAAAGGCATAAAAAAACAAATCTGAAAACAAAAATAAAAAAAAACTGACCCCGGGATGATTGTTTTCAGTCCAGAGAGGACCTGGCCTGGCAGTTCAGGCTGGACTGTTCCCATGGGGAGCAGGGGCAAGACTGATTTTAACTGGGGTGTCAGGGTGATGCAAAAAAAGATGGACTGGGATGCAGTCCTGAGCGAATGCCAACGGCTGAGATTAATTCAAGCATTCCATCCATCACCTTTTTTTTCCATATGCCACCCTAAGAATATGACTAGGCATAATAATTTTGATGTTACTTGCATCCTCAGGATGAAAAAATACGGTATCTTTGTTTTCAGGAAAATAATCAATTACTGTCCATAGCCAATTTTACAAGACACATTTATTGTCAGAAAAAGGGTACTTATATATGAAAAAAGTGGGCAGTCTCCGAAAGTTGTCTACAGTCGTATGTGCACTGAAAGAGAGCTCCAAAGGATTGTGCCTCAGGCTTCCAAAATTAACCACTGAAGCAGTTCTTGTTACTCTTACTGTAGAGAGGGGGATGAGAGAGCCAAATTGTAGGCATTGACAGAATGTTGGTAGAGATGTTGCCATATCTTATTGCAAGCTTGCACCATTCACAAGACATGAGAAGAACTTTGAAAGCTAGACCAAGGTGTGGCCATGAGGACATTTGTGAACTAAGCAAAGAGTCTTAAAGTATGATTTTTCTTTGATGATCAACCAATGAAGCCATGATTTGGTGAAAAGGGCGTGGCCCACTTATGAGCTGTGTAGCATAGTTCTGTATTCTATGGAGCTCATATAGTGTCCTGTTTACTTTTAGCCTAAGTCAGTCATGCGCTGTCTTTCGTGAGACACTTTGTAGCTTAAAGTGGTTTTAGATCCCGCCCATTGTTTACCAACCAGTTGTCCTCATTGTCTTTTACATATGCTTTCTTCTTATTTGATGGCTTGTGAATGTGTCCCTCCTTTGGAGCATGGCTGCATTACTGTGTCCTTACACTACTCGTTTTTTATAGTGCTACTTTTTTCTTCTTAATTTGCATGTTTTTTCCTGCTGCCTTCTTTGTGTGCTTCTCTGCCACTCCGTATACATGTTGCTGTTTCTCACTGTGCTTCTCTGTTCCTCTACCCATTGTCTCACCATGTGCTTCTCTGTCATGCCTTTTTCCGTGTCTCTGTCCTGCCATGTGTTTCTCTGCCCCCTCATGTTGTTTCCATCCCCTGTGTTGCTTCCTCATGTCTCCCTGTTGCTCTGTCTCACTTTGTGCGCCTGTTCTCCCCAACTAAAAATAAATAAAGCTGTTGTATCAGTTTGTAGGCTTGTAAGTACATCGGTGCACATGCCTACACAAAATTACGCAGCTGTCTGCACCAACATTTTTTTCTTTTTTATTGGTTAGCTGTGCCACACAGCATCAGGGATGCTATGCGGAATGGCTAAAACCCATTGACAATGACAACAGATCCCACAGGCAATGGCTATTTGCTTTGCCAATGCTTATCAGTGGGAGCATTGGAGTAGTGTAAACTGGATATTAGCACCATAATGATCAGGGCAATATTTTGAGGTAGTTACCGGAGTCTCACAGAGCAACCGCTGATTGTTGAAAACTATTTTATTGTAGTGCTGTGATTTGTATCACTGAAGAGTTTAGATTCTTAGTTGTATTAGGGAGCTGACGCAGGTTGTGTATATCTGTGATCTGTAGCTTGTTATAAATCTTGGAGAGCTCACTGGTAGAATCTTCTGCTTTTGTGAACCAAGACAGCAAATTAGACTTATATGCTTTTTGCCCTTAGTGGGTCAGTCTGTATCCAGAGACATGATATAGCTTGCCATGTGGACTTACAGGAGATGCAATTTCTTCTTATAATGTCTCTGGGATCTGTGTTAGAATTTCATTAGGACAGGATCATCAGTACATCAGAGACACATTTTGGAGGGCACCTACAGCTTAAATATCCAACAGGGTGAAGCAACTCATGGTGTTTGGGTTGAATGTTTAGAAATCTGTAATATCTGGATGAATATCAACAGTTGCATTGCGATTTACTACAAACGTCATCTTCAGGTCAAGGTTAACGAGGATATGGCTTGGCCATGACTGGGCAGTCTACATGGAAACTGCCTGATTTAGCAGAAGTGAAAAATAATCAAGTTTGTGTTTGTGCAGTTGAGTTGGTCACTATAAGAGCAGAGCCACCTTTGTCTAAAACTTTGTCAATTCCTTCAGCATATATGTTGGAAGTGTCATCTACCTTTATACTCGGATCCACCATGATAAAAGCACTCTTTGAGTTGAAGAATTTATCTTGTTCTCAACGAAGATGTCTGTTTTGAAAGGTGGTGAGACATTTCTTAGAGCAGAGTCGGTGATACATTAAAGCAGACAGAAATACAAACAGATTGTAATCCAGGTTTTGTATTTATTTGAAGGTGGCTGGCTCCCAGACTATGATGTTTACTCTGATGTTGCTTTTCTTGGTTCTGCATTAGTGAGAATCTGATCATTAGCATTGGGGGAGTCTGTGGTACTAAACACTGATGCGCCATTGAGCCACGTTTCAGTGAGAGCCGAAACGTGGGAGCAGTTCATAAACATTGACATTAGTCAGCTATGTGTTGGTATCTGCTCTGGGGAGACCACCAAGAATCGGCAGTAGGATTGCTCCTCATACAAACTGTCATGGTGTCTGCTCTACAGAGTTCAGGCAGGAGGTAGAGTGGAACAACAGGATGGAAGCCTCAAATGCCACTGATTGGGGGAGAGCATTTTTACTAGGAGTGCTGACAGCCCAATCCATCCAGGTGAATCCAGGTGCACTCTTGTTTGTATGAAAGAGAGTTGTGCACTAACATGGCTGATGTTCTTATGTGAAAACAGGTAAATAGAAAATAGGAAAATTAGCAAAGCCTAGCATTTATCCTTTTACATAAAATTAAAGATGGAGAATATACACACACACCTAGTCAACACTAGGGCTCTTGTACATCTGTAATTAAGCAACCTGGATATTTATCTTAAACAGCAATACAGTAAAAGTTGCCACAACTTAAGTGCCAAGTTCCTGCATTTGCAATGTCTCAAAAATTAACAAATGGCTGATATCTTTCTTTTTAAAATGTGCAAAAACCTGAATAGTTCTCTGTGTCACATCTAGAACAGCCCCTCATTAAACACTTTAATCAATCTGGATCTGCCGGTCGCCGATCCTTCATAGACTCCATTTAGAAAGACCCTTCACATATGGGCCTATGGAGTCCCATGATGGCTGCAGTGATGTTTGGTGCTCCAGGCAAATTATCGTTATACCTCTGGAGTGCACACCATCCATTCTGCAAAAGTCCGGTTTTTCGGATTTGGCCCTCCTAAAGGTGGTGCTTAAGGCTAGTGCTGTACATTGCCTTAGGTTGGCACTAGTGTTGTGCACTGCCATGTGGTCTTTGATATTTGCGGCCCACCTTTAGGGTACCGATCTCAGATATCTCTCCAACAGAATTTCTAGATTTGAGACTAATCCTGGGCAATGCAAGCCACCATTTTTCTCCCCTATCTTCGCTTCGGTGTCGGCCAGGCTTTGGGAGTTTTGAAGTTGACATGCTTCAAGAGAACAGGTCTGGACAAGATAGACAAAATAGGTGGTAAATGAGGCTAGTAATTAGTAATACTTCTCCTGGTGTGTGCAGATTTAGTATTTTTTGCAGTTCACAAAGATTCCCAATCCTAAATCTCAAAAGATGCACATTTCACAGCTTTCCAGGCATACTGCTGGAAATGTCATGTGATGATTTTTAGGTCTCGCCTGAGCCTGTGCAGGCGCTGTTGCTTGTCAGACATTTTATTTACTTTTAACAGAGGAGTTTAGAGCCCTATTATTGCTTACCGTTGGTTGGCTTCAGTGTTGTTACATCTCTTTGGGCCTGGCAGCTTCCCTTCCCTTTTATGTTGTTGTCCCTCCCATTGAGCATGGACCAGGTACTTGCTTCCTTCACCGTCATGTGTCCTTCCACTAGTCACACTTTCAGAGGTACTTTTTTCTTTTAGATTGCTAATTTATTCTTGCTCCATTCTTGCCTCCACTCTGCATTTTTCCTTGCTCCCTCCCATCCCACCAGATAAAACAAGCATTTGCAATGCAACGGGTCTCGCGTTTGCTCGTGTTAGAGCTGATAGCGTTGTAAACTCCTAACCCGACTTTTCACTCGTAATGAAACCTATCGGCAAAAGTGCATTTATATACGTAACCGGAAAAAGAGCAATTAACTGTGTAACAGGGTCGATATTATGTAAAGCGCTCGACTTCTGCCAAGCAAGTTCACGCAGGGAAAATAGAGAAAAAGTAGTCCACGAGCCGGACAGAAAACAGCGAGCCTTGCATGTTTTCTGTACTTCGTCGATGCACTCGAGGAGGGCTAGCCACTGGAAAAGGCATGACTTATGCATGCCTTCCACTAATGAAAGCAAGCAGATTCTAACAGGCAAGCCCACGAGCCGGTGAAAGACACTGACGTGACGTGGACAGGGCTCCGAGCTCTTTTTAATTCCTACAGCGTCTCGCTTAGCGAAATGCATGCGCAAGCGCATGCGACGCAGGCTTGACCCTCAAAAAGAGCCACGATGCGGTCAGTGCTGGCCACTTCCTAACACTTTTTTTTACTAACTTTCAGGTATGCTGCACAGCAGCTGCGTTGTTGTACAATATAGATAAAAGACATTTATAGAGCCAAATGGTCTTTTCTGGGCGAGAGCTTTTGGCTTTGCTAATGCTTGCTGGGCATTTGTATCCCCACACTGTTGAATCGCAGGCACAATACAAGTCAGCATTTGGTGAAGTCAGTGCCTAATTCTAATTTGTCCCTTTTTTTCTCCACCTTTGGAAAAACCTCTTGCCCATATTAGGCCACAAAGTTTGGAGATGGTCTGCACCCCTTCACAGCCTAAAAAACGTTTTACTCCAGGGTTTTGCAGGAGAAAATCTCTCACCATTTCCAGGGTAGGAAACGGTCGGAGAAGTGTTGAATGTGTGAATGATCAAAAACACATGATGAGCGAGTGGGTGTTCTCAAACCTACAAGCCAAACAACGCCTTGATCCGCCCCCTCCAAACCCCTTGGGTGGGGTTATCCCTGCATAGTTAGCAATTAGGGTGTACAATCACGCAGGAGAAAATACTGGCATGCGTGCTAGGTAGCCTTGCGTACAGCAAGTAAGTATAATTCAAGTCATTTTCAGCCATAAAGATATGTTTTGGCCCAATAAATGTGAATATTTACCATTCCATATTGAAAGTGATAGAAGTCTTGTTTCTCCAGGTTTCTTTTTTAACCAGATGGAAACCCTGCTCTGCATATAATTATCAATTCATGCTTCCTTTCGGAGGGAAGTCAACAAACGAGGCTTTTATTATGGGTTTGTAAATACACCGCTTCACTTGACTGATATCTGATAAGCACTGTTTGAATAGTGGTTTATGGTCTGCCCCGGAGGAGGTTTGTAAACATCTCTTAAAAGTGGAAGCTGGCACGTGTTTTGCAGTCTTTTTCTAAATTACGTGCCCAAAAACTTGTAGTTCATAACAAAATAACTCTGTTGTCGCGCTGCGACCCCTCAACAAATTGCAAGTTAAAAAGTCACAGTCAAAAAAGGTACTTTTGGACAATGGTGCAGCAACTACATTGTTTGCAGATGATGAATAGCACTGGGAGGTTATGGGCCTGGTGCTCGAATAGAAGTTAGTGTTACCCACTGATGTTTTTTCATGTAATCCTTCTAGTGTCCACCTGTCCAGTTCCTGGCCTCCCTTTGAGTCATGTTCTAGCCCTGCAGAGGTGGTAAGGACGGGGATTTTGGAATGCTGAAGAAGATGCGGGTATTGACCGGCTTGGGGACCTGTGAAGAGGGTCGGCAGCACTGACCTTTGAGGCACTCCTGAGTGAACATGGCATGGTAGAAATGGAGTGATATTGCTATCTACAGGCGGATCATGCTCTGAGGATGCACCTCTCAGGAGAGGAACAACTGGCGGAGTCCTCGCCGCTGGACGCTAGACTACTTGTAGACCCAATGGTGGAAAAGGCCATCTCACTTGCAAACAAGAAGATATTGAACATCGCCCCAGAAACACTAGGTAGGTTAAAGGGATCAATGGAAGGCTGACCTAGGAGAATTACTGACAGGGTCCACGAGTCCTTGCAATACGATCAGGGCTTAGACTGGTCCATTTACGAATTCTATACACATATTGCTGCACTAGAATACTGCTTCACATGAGTGGGAGTGTTGACTTCTTGTCTGAGAGGCTGTGGGCAGGAGGGCATTTTTATCCACACCTGATGGTCCTGCCTGATTATCCACACTTACTGGGTGAGGGTGACAAGAATAATGTCCAGGGTAGGGACAAGGGAGGTTTCGCGAGATCCCAAATGGCGTCTCCTAAACATTCAGATGGATAGAAACTGGCCCAAATACTCAAAACTGCAGTTGTAGGTGGAGGCTGGAGTGGCAAAAAGAAATGTGGCATGGACTTGGGGATTACCTGTCCCCCTGGAAATTCCCGACCGGGAGAAGGATATGGATTGGTGTCAACAGGCGGCGAAAGTGGTGTACCAATGCAGGGGCTGCTGAACAAATAGGAGAAGATGCAGAGTGGTTGGCGTGCCTATCACAAACAGAATGGCTCCTAGATGCAGGTGGGATGGGGAGGCAATAATGAATGTAAGACTAGATATCTCGTTTCCTGCTGCCAGCTGTAGGGAATATATATCTGTTTTTGCAATATGTCTCCTTCCTATACCGTATGCCTGCACTGTGTTTTGTTGTTTTGTGCTGAAAATAAGTAAAAAGATGCAGCCTCTCTAAATGCTCCCTAGCACCTGCTTTCTAAAAGCCATGACTCGCTCCCTACAGCATTGTTTAACCAGGCAGGCTCCAGGCTCACGCCTCTGTTCAACCAGGGAATCGCTTATTCGCATCTTGCATATAGTCATCCAGACTCTTCCCAGTATCGGAGATCCTTCTGTTGCCAGGTGATATTGGCACCTTTCCCTCCCCTTTCAAGGTTCTAGCACTGCCACCTAATTTGGCCAGCAGAAGAATGCATGTTGTACTCACCCACCCTTCAGATGACACATACACCTGGCCTTGCGTTGCACTCAGCATTCACTCTGGAAGGAGAAACACTTGCTCCCTCAATTTCTAGGTCTTGGTTGAGACCACTGGAACATACACATGCCCTTACTAGACAAATTCTTGTTAGGAACATTAGCATCATTATTAGCCTGAATTACTACTAGGGAAAGAAGGGGTGACCATGGCACTCTGTTAAAGATGCCAGCCTTTAATTGTCTTCGGCCCAGGAATCTATCTTGGTGATGAATGCGAGCTAGGTTTTTTTTCTCTTCTGCTGCAAATAAAGAGAACAGTTGGTCTAGCTGGACCCCACCTGGGGACCTAAGGTTTCAAGTAACAAGCTTCCAACGTTGCCCACCATCAGGCTGAACTAGACCAGTGTTGGGGGGACAAGCTTTGTACATCAGGCCAGCCCAGTGCCTGAGGCGGTTCTTTAGGTTCATGGTTTGTCGGAACACAGAGATACTGATGCAACATACAGCTCCCATTCTTAATTAAGACTAACCATGACTAGTCTCCGATGATTGGGCCGTCCCTGTTGTCAGAAGTGTTGCCTCATCCTGCTTCGATTGAGGTGCTGGCAGACCACGACCACACTCACATGGATCTTTTGCATGTTCTATGTGGATTGTGCTCTCAAGTTGTGCGGGTTGTGTCTACCAGGTTGCAGGCACATAGAATGGGGGTGAGGTGGTGGCACCTGTTGCTTACAGTAATTGCAATTGCTCTTGTGGTTTTTCATAAACCAACAACAAAACTCCCTACCAGTCACCACTGATAACAGATCTGAATACCATGATCCATTATTGAGATCACTATATACCTACTGAATTAAGGATGCTGGTGAGGAATCTATAAGGGGATTAGGCCCACCCATATTCACTGGTAAAAACTCAAAGTTAAATATTGACATTCCGTCATAAGTCACTTACTCTTAGGTCCTTGTGGCTTCTCACGTGCAGATACCGGAACTTAAGCCTAGTCTCTTGTTCTTGATTTAGGGCCTCATTTTGAACTCTGAGAACAAGCTACTCCGTTACAACGGTGACGGAGATCCTGTCCGCTGAAATCTAAATCCCATTCTATCATATGGGATTAAGAGTTTGGCGGACGGGAAATCCATCACTGTTGTGACGGAGTAACCCGTCTACCGAGTTAGGCCCTTGGTCTTGTGCTGCACTGTTCAAGCTTCCCAATCCCTGGTCTCCCCTGCTTTTCTAGGTTTTTAACATCTCTCCCCTAGAAGGCGTAGGAGCAGCAACGTCGGTTAGTAGAACAGCACGTGTGTGAAATAGAGAGCATCCACTACTCTCTGCCTTCGCCTTTCTTGGGTGAAATGGGTACCAGGATTCCTTGAAAGGGGCTTGCTAACAAAATCTCTCATCAATCTGACAGTTTTGGGAGCAAGTACCCAACCAAGATGATGTAGTTGCTGCAGGGGTGTTTGCACCCCCTTTCATATTGCTGCTGGACATGGGCAGTAGCCTTGCAGGCTTGCCCCCTTAATATCCTGACTGAATATTTAATCACCTGGATCCAGGCCACTCCACTACAGTCAGAAAGGTGGGGGACGAGGTGTACCTAGGAGAACATCCTCCTCTGGCCTCCTCCAGGTAGCCTTCTGGTTTCACCTGTCCAGCTAATGGTCTATTGCTGATACTGTCTGCAGTCCCTCCTCTTCTGGACATGCCTAAATCCACAGCCTAATTGGGACCAACATTAGCATCTACACAGAGATGCCTACTCTTGTAGCAATGAACCATATCTGAGATCTGGCCACGGTATGCAGGCGACTATTCCCTCTGTATGGATGGAGCTTTACATAACGATCACTAGACTGAGTAGGTGGATATAGACAGACGTTGTGGGGCACACTGTGAACATAAGCAGGACCAGTTTCCTTTTTTTTTTTTATAAACACTTTTATTGGCGTTTGAACAAGATCACAGGACATCAAAACATGCCATATCCAAACCAGCAAACATGTACAAACAGTGTGAAATAAAGTTCAGCAAGAATAATAAGATAGCTTTCAGTATATAAAGGGATTTTTTTCTAGAGGGGTCACCGGGTTTCGATTTATCCTTATAAAGTCAGCCGAACCAGGGAGTGTTCATTCCAATTGTGCTTATTTGGTTCACTATGGAGAATCCTAGAATTTGTTGATGTTGTCAGATATATGGTCCTTCTCCTGGTCTTGGTGTTCCTTCCCGCTGTTACTGGTTCTTTGTTCTTTGTCCCCATAGGTCGTCAGGGTCTCACAATGATCCGGCCCTCAGGCGGAGAGAGGGAGGAGGGATAAAACAACAACAGGCCATGGTCAGGTAAGAGTTTTAAGCTTTAGTATTTGCATGTGATAAAGAAATTGTGACTCACAAAAGGGACTCCTTCACAACCATTTCCTCTATGTGTACTACGTGCTGCAGCGGGAACCTTGGTGTGGGGATTGGGGATTTCCCCCCTTATTTGTGGCTATATTATATGTTTTTCTCTTGTAATTAACCGTGCTAGCGCTGTGACTCGTGTGCCCCAGGTCTTCCCGCCACCTTCCTTCCTGACCTCTTTCTCCCCAGCCCCGCTGCTATTCCCACCCGTCTTAATACCGGCGTGAAACGACTGCGCAAGTGGTCACGTACCTAGGGTGACCAGAATTTGAGGAGCAAAAACCGGGACAGGTCAGACATAAAGGAAGGACTAACGACTTTACACTCACTTTTATATCTGGCATGTCCCTTTTTGCGTAGCTTTGTGAATGTGTGCCTATACATGTGTGTATTTATATATATACAAACATATACATACACATTTACAAGACTACACATAAAATTAGCTGTGGCTTGACCTCCCACCTTGCATCTGATGAAGCAGAAATGAAGGTTTTACATTTATTAGCGCTTAAACGTAGTGTTGAAATAATCATGTGTGACTTTAACCGAACTAATAAAGATTGTACGGGGACAAAATGTGCCCTTAGAGTAGTTTGCCAACATTTATAAGCGTGCTTTATATAACGTCATGTATTAGAATTGCACTAATCTGACATAATCGTAAACGTGTGCTATGATTTGCTTGTTTGAAATGTTTTAGCTTAGCATAACTTTAGTGGAGGCTTTGGCCTAGTTGCCTGGTCTCACGGTTTAGATGCTCGTATTTTTCCAATGTACTAATAAACGTGTATTTTTGCTTGAAGCTGTACTTTTCCACTGGGATCGTTCACATGCTTATCTTAAAGTTTTGTGCCAGCTTGGCATTTTTCTCTTTGCTCCAAGGTCGATCTGCAGGTGCGGACAATGGAAGCTCTGAAAGTGAGTTAATTGGTATAAAATGTTGCAACTTGCGTACCCATCTCCAAGGATAATGTATGCTTAAGTAAAAGCTTGAGAACTGTCGTTTCTGATTGGACAATTTGAAGCTAACCTATGAACCCTCCAATGGAAGACCCTACTGGATTTGAACTGTTGTCTATAAAAACCAGGTGCACGAGAAGAAAGTAGCCATTTGCAGCCATTATTGCCATTACCAGCTCGATACCCGCCATTTTGCAGGACACTGTAGCTATTATGGCCCACCTTGCTGCGACGCCATTTTGAAAGAGACTTTGATGCTTTCTCTAATCGAGAGAAACTTTAAATGATTCTTGCCCTAGAGACTTTAACTTTGATCCCTTGCATGAAGTAGTAGTTCTATTTTGCCGCCGTGAGGCAATTGCCCCGTCCACCCCTGCCCCTTTGCCCCATCCCATGCTGATCGAAACGGTACCCATGCTGATCGAGAAACGGTACCTGTGAGACGAAGACTTCCTTGTATGCTGATCGTAATTGGTAAATATGAAAGGAAAATTGTAAAATTGCATTGTGTTTCTTTTAGGTAACCAACTGCTGATTTTTTTTTGACAAGATCCCTAGTTAGGAGTTTTCTAAATTAATGTTGCTAAATTGTTTTTGCATGAAGTCCCACATGCCGATGCTAATTAGAGGTTAGATGAGGATTCCTTTTGTTGCACAATGCAATTTGAGACCTTGTTATGCTGACTAATGTATGCAATTAGCTCATTACAGATTATACTATTAGTGATTTGCATTGCTATTATCGAATGCCTTGTTATTCAAATGCTGCATAGATTGCATCTGTTTCGTCGTCATGGACAGCTATTAATGTTCATTTATATTTATCATTTGGTGTTGAGACACATCTATATTGTGCTAGCTTTGTTAATATAGGGAAATAAATTCACTAACTTTGAATAAACTGGTGTGGTTATTCCTGACTGAAAGGTCAGGGTTCGCCGAAATGTATTCTGGATTAATTGTTAAGTGTTATGTTGATCAGGGTATTGCTTATGTTCGTTATTGATTATCGATTAGACTAAATTGACCGATATAGAGTAAGGAGAGTCCCACTTAGCCAAAAGATTCATCGGCCTAAAGAGCGTCCAAGTACAGGTAAATTATTAGTACGGAACGCTCTATCAGTAGATGGTAGCAGAGGACGGTTTCGCCTTTTGGGACCCCTCACTCTTAAAGTACATGGTGTTGAATTAACGGTTACGCCCTTTGAGACCCCACTCGAGAAGTTGAATTAGTTTTTTTTTGGATAAAACTGATTGACAGAATGATGATGGGCTAGGTCCACCGCGACTTTCCCGGGATCTCGGAGCTTGCGAATGAAGAGAATGGAGGTGTGGAATCGGCGTTGGCGGTACTAGTGATGGTATGAGTGAAGTTAGGGTTTTGCGCTTGCACAGCTTATTGCCGCAGATTGTGTGAAAAGGTTGCGAGGAATTTTTTTCTTTTTTTAGAGGATAGCGGAGGTGCGACTCCGAGTGTAGAAGTAGGGAAGTCGTCGAACTTCATAGAAATAGCGGAGGTGCGACTCCGTGGGTGAGAGTAGGGAAGTCGTCGAACTTCATGTGTATGTGGCGCTTCGTGCATAAAAAGGTCCACGTGGTTGGTGTTGTTGAGACGGGCCCTGCGAGGTCAAGAGACTCTGGAGTATGTTGTTTTATGTTGTGGTCTGGGCGGTTTAGTAGGTTGATCGGGCGTGGTCAACGAGTCGGTACGTGTGTTAAGGGAGTGAAAGAAACTTCGACTTCGGGCTTTGACAAAATTCTAAGTGCACTAGAATAGATCATTGACAAGTTGAGAGTAGGTCTGCGGGTCAGATTTGCTTGCGAACGTGGGGACCGAGAAAGATGGAATAACTGCCGAGGCTAGTGAAAAATCCCTAAGGTCCTGAAGCGATTGTGTTACCCTTCCTGTAGTAAACCGACAGATCTGTTTTATATTTTTGGTAGCTCGCGATACATACAAGAAGTTGTTACGAGAGGAGCTGAGTGAAGGAGGACTAGCCGCGAGGCTTTGTCAGCCGCAGTGTGTGTGAGTGTGACGTCACTAGGAGCCGCGCTGGGATAGGTTGGTTGCAGAGAAGGGTCGCGCACGGATTGGACGCAGTCCGTGGGGCTCGATTGGAAGGGGAAAGGCAAGCGAAGAGTATTCCGGGAATTAAAGTCACCTATTGATTACAAATTTTGTGAAATAAAAGGACGAGAAAATGAAATTTTTTAAAGCATTAAGGAGTGCGATGAAGGGGGAGTCTTACATTAAAGCGAGCGTAGGAGAGGAGACGCCACCCGAAGGTACACCAGCTTACATTGTAATGGAGGAAAAAGGGGTAGCTCCGTGCCTTTGGCTAAAGCAATGGCACAAGTTGACAGAGAAACATGGGAGCGTAGCGTTCCTGATCCATGGGACATTCAATATAAGGATCCTAGAAAATTTGAGATTCGCGATGTACGACATGAAGGTACCTCCAAGGCCAGCACAGTTTGAGGCTCTAGCAATTTGGGAACTGATGGCTAGACATCAAGCGCAAAATAAGTTCGAGACCAGGATAAGAAAGGTAGAAAAGACACTAGCGGACGCTAGGTGGGATAATGCACAGAAGGTGTGGAGGTCAGATGTATTGCAGGGAATAAAATTGTTTCCCGCAATTACTAAGGAAGAAGAGGAGACAGGTAAGAAAGCTACCTGTAAGACAAACAGGAGGTGTTCCAAGGATAGAGAGGACGAGGAAAAGTTGAGAAGGGAAGAGGAGTTAGAGGATGAGGAGTTAATCATGCAATTGCTGAACGACCGTCCACCACCTTATGCAGAGAGTGGACAAGGTCCAAGTACCAGTTCTGCCCCTCCGGCATCGGTACAGAACCGTGAAAGTCAGAGTTCAGGAGCATCATCGGGATCTAAGGACCCGAGTCTACTGTTCACCCCGCAGATACCGCAGGTTAGGAGAATATATCCAGATGTGCCCATGTTGAAACCAGCAGAAAATTATCAGCCGCAGGTTCCAAGGTACTACAGCAGTGACAACAGTACGGGGATGATTCTAGATCCAACCGCAATGGGAGGACAGAATGGTCACAACCCAACACTGGCACAAGCTGAATCAACTCAGTTTTTGATGCCTCAAAAGCAGATGCAGGGGGGAAACGCACATGCTCAGATGACGGGGAGTCAGATGGGCATGCCGGCAATGATGACCCATAGTGTGGGAATGAACATGTCTCAGAACATGGGAAATGGACAGAACCCAGATGCGATATCCCTACCCATTACTGTAGGTCCACCAGTACCTCTGTACAGTCAGCCTAACTTAGGTATGAGCGGTCAGGGATCAATGCTGCAGAATGGGATAGAAAGGAGGTGCATAGAAAACACTCCAGGGATAACTCCGATAGCGGCTCAGCCAACTGGATCCGGATCCTTGATGGAGTTTAGTCCCATATGTTCTCAGTCAACACTGGTGAGGTCGAGTCCCCCACTGATGATACCGCTGTCATCGAATACTGAAAAGTTGCCGCAACCATCAATGGCAGTCGATGTGAATGCTACACTGATGGGGTTGAATGCACAACAGCTGACACAGTGGTTCAACAGTCTGAATTCCACTCAAAACTCAGCCAGTGGGAAGGGAGAAGACTATATGAATAGGATGAGGTTGAACATGGAAGCACAAGAATTGGTGGAAGGGACTATGGGTGTGAATAGGTTAGAGTCCTACTCGGAAGAAGAGCTGAGGTATCTATGTCCAAGGATTACGAAAGAAGTGAACAAGGTACATAGAAGCTTGCAAGAAGTAGCTGACAAAAACGGGGTTGATATAGACAAAACAAAACACTTGAGCAGGAGCTACAGATTGGATTTTGGGACCACAGACTTTGAACACATGAGGTCAGCAGGCATGAAGGCGCACCTTAGAGAATTGCTGCAGAGTGCACAAGTGTGGAGGTGCTTAGACAAGTGGGAAAGCAGGTGGGTAAAGAGAAAGGAAAAGAGGAGGGACAGTGCTACAGAGCTCAACGAGAAAAGACCACAGAGTAGTGATGCAGTAACCATGTTACCAATGAGGGAGACAGCAGGGGGAAAATTAATACATGTACCGTGGCACAGAAGTGACATTCAGTCTTTTACGGATGATTTTCCCAAACTGAGAGAGAAACCGATTGAATGGTATCAACAGACTGACAGGTTTGTGAAGCTTGCAAAATGTCTCTGGGAAGACCTGAACACTCTCTTTGAGATTGTGGTTCCGGCAGATTTGTGGGAGGATTGCAAAAGAGCTGTAGGTTGGCCGACAAGTGAACCAGAGAGAGACAGGGAGACGGGTGCACCATCACCTATGGTAATGAGCTTGTACTATAAGGTGATTGAGCATTTGAAGATGAAGGTTGCCGCGAAAAATGTGGATTGGCAGAAGATCGATCTAACTGCCCAAGAGGCTAAAGAGTCGATTCATAGTTACTATGAGAGATTGTTGAAGGCGTTTAAGAACTACAGCGGCACGGAGACAATAGAGGCGAAGGACATGCTTCATTTTGTGTTTAGATTTGTGGAAGGGCTGAGACCAGAGATAAGTCAGATGATAAAGTCGCATTTGATTTGTTGGCAGTCGAAACCTATTGATGAGGTGTTGAATTATGCGAAATACTGTAGCGACGAAATTGAAGTGAAACAGAAAAAGTTGAAAGAGAAGGTGATGATGATGCAACTTAAAGCAGCTCAGACAGGTCTGCAAGGTTTGCAAGGGTTGCAAGGGTTCCAACAGCAGGTACCGCAACCGCAGCCGCAGTTGCAGGGAAACGTGGCGTTTCAGCCACAGGCCAGAGGCAGAGGCAGAGGAGGTTTTGCGAATAATGGTCCGGATTTGAACACTGTTGTGACGGGTGTGCAGGCAATGAAGAAGGTGATGCCGTGTCACGTGTGCGGAATTGTCGGACATTGGAAACGCGAGTGCCCGATGGTGGTGCAGGAAGGTGCAGGTACAGGTGTCGGTCAGCAAAACAATGATGTCAATGCATTTCAGACAATGAGGGGACCGAAAATGAGAGGTCCAAACCCAAATTTTCAGACCGTAAATCAGTTGCAAGGATTACAACCTATGCAGCCGCAGCAGATGCAGATGCCTCGTATGCAGGTGACGCAAATGCAGCCAATGCAACAGCAGTTACCCATGGTACCTAATCAGCAAATGCAAATACCTTTGGCACCAATGAGTCAGCAGCAAGTGATGGTTCCTCCACAGGTCTCGGGTCAGGTAATGAGTACAAATGGCACAGTACAACAGTTCCCACTACACAGTGAGAGTGGAATAAACAATGTATGGGAGAGTGAAAGTTCAGAAGAAGAAGGAGATTGTGTGCTTGCAGCATCCTTGGAAGTTGATCAAAAGGGTCCGTACGTAGAGGGAAGAGTAATGGGTCATCGTGTTTCATTCTTGGTTGACACAGGAGCCACACGTTCAACTGTTAAGAGCAGTGAAGTACCAAATTTGCCACTCTCAGGGAGAACAGTTCAAGTGGTAGGAGTAGCAAACAGGCA
Source organism: Pleurodeles waltl (assembly GCF_031143425.1). Classification (NCBI taxonomy): domain Eukaryota; kingdom Metazoa; phylum Chordata; class Amphibia; order Caudata; family Salamandridae; genus Pleurodeles; species Pleurodeles waltl. The sequence continues at coordinate 102,894,114 of NC_090446.1, forward strand.
CCTGACGAACCCAATAACAGATCCGGTACCAGTCAGCATCGGTAACTATCAAGGGGTACATCAGTTTGTGGTATGTGACTCAAGCCCGATAGCACTGTTAGGGAGAGACTTGTTGTGCAAATTGGGTTGTTCGATTATGTGTTCGAACGAGGGAATAAAAATTCAGACGAGCAGTGATGGGGAAGAAGAGGACAGTGTAGAGGGGGATGAGATGGAAACTGTTGATGAAGAGTATCCTCTGATTTGTCTTTTCCCGATGATAACTGAAGAAGATATTCCAGCCGAATTACGGGAAACAGTCGGAAAGGAAGTGTGGGATATGACAGGGAAAGAGGTGGGATTGATGAAAGGAGTGGAACCAGTGAAAGTGACTGTAAAGCCCAATGCAATCTTTCCCCAGACCCCACAATACCACATGGCACAAGACACCCTCATGAAAGTTGCCCAACTTATTGACGAATTTGTAAAACAGGGAGTACTGAAAGAAGTGTTAAGCAGTCCATGTAATTCACCAATAATGGGACTAATAAAGCCAAGTGGAAAGGTCCGACTAGTGCAGGACTTGAGGAAAATAAATGACATTATAGTCAAGTGTTGCCCTGTCGTACCAAATCCAGCTGTGATAATGTTTCAAGTCCCTTGCGATGCCGAGTGGTTCTCAGTCATCGACTTGTCACAAGCATTCTTTTCTGTGCCTCTTCATGAGGACAGCCAATTCCTCTTTTGTCTCAAATTCCTAGACAGAGTGTACAGTTGGTGTCGAATTCCTCAAGGGTTTTCTGAGTCACCGTCAATCTTCAATCAGATTCTAAAGAAAGATTTGGAAGCATTAGAATTGCCATTCGAGTCAACCCTAGTACAGTACATCGATGACTTACTGATTGCATCAAAGACAGAAAGTGGCTGCACAGCCGACACCATTGCTCTGTTGAACCATTTGGGAAGGAATGGACACAAGGTGTCTCCTTCCAAGTTGCAGTTCTGTCAGAAGAAAGTGAAATACTTGGGTCACCAGATAGAGAAAGGGTCACGGAGAATAATGAAGGAAAGAATAACAAGTGTACTTCAAATGAGTCCACCCAAGACAAGGAGGGAGGTGAGGAAGTTTTTGGGAATGGTGGGCTACTGTCGCCAGTGGATTCCCAACTTCTCAACCCTAGCAAAGCCTTTACTGAAACTGACCCAGAAGGATACCTTGGATCAAATTGAGCTGAAAGGAGATGAGATGGATGCTTTTATTGAATTGAAAGAATGCATGTGCAGGGCTCCAGCTTTAGGTATGCCTGACTACACAAAGCCTTTCACATTGTTTTGTCATGAACGTGATGCATGTTCTCTGTCTGTCTTGACACAAGCCCATGGTGGCGTAAACAGACCAGTAGCGTATTTTTCAGCTACTTTGGATCCGGTCGCAGCAGCACTTCCAGGGTGTTTGCGCGCCGTAGCAGCAGTTGGTATCAGCCTCACTCAGAGTGAAGGAATAGTGATGGGACACCCAGTAACAGTCATGGTCCCTCACTCAGTCGAGATACTTTTGACCCGCTCCCGAACGCAACACATGACTGGAGCAAGACTCACAAGGTATGAAACGGTAATTCTGGGCTCACCGAATGTGCAGCTGAAAAGGTGCACTACGTTGAATCCAGCAACCTTGCTTCCTGGTGAAAATGCTGAAATTGAGAACGCTGAGGACATCGAGCATGACTGCCTTCAGGTGACTGAATTTTGCACAAAACCTCGACCTGACATTAAGGATACTAAGCTCGATGAAAATGACCAAATTGTTTTTGTTGATGGTTCATGTCTAAGAGATGGGATGGGAATTTTGAAAGCAGGATATGCTGTATGTACTGTAACAGGTGTCTTGGAAGCGGGCTGGCTTCAAGGAGTCTATTCTGCACAAGTAGCAGAACTTGTAGCCCTTACAAGAGCATGTCAACTGTCTGCATTGATGAAGGTCACCATTTACACTGATAGTCAGTACGGGTTTGGAATTGTGCATGACTTTGGACAACTATGGTCACAGAGAGGTTTCCTGACTTCTTCAGGATCCCCAGTGAAAAACGGGGAGAGAATAAGGGAATTGTTACACGCCATTCAAATGCCAGCCAAAGTTGCAGTGGTAAAGTGTAGTGCTCATACAAAAGGACAGGACTATGTTTCTCTGGGAAATGCATATGCGGATCAAGTCGCAAGATTTTGTGCCTTGAACTGTATATTACTCAGGGATGAATGGAATTCGATAAATGAACCAGAACTCGAACCAGCTGAAGCATTTGCCTTGAAGGTCGTAGATACAATAGATGAACTAAAAGCACTACAGAATAACGTCAGGGAGGATGAAAGAGATTCCTGGATTAAATCACAATGTATAAAGAGACCAGACGAGTTATGGGTTTCAAATGAGGGAAAATTTGTTTTGCCAAACAGTCTCTTATCACAGCTTGCGCGGTTCTATCATGGGCAAGCTCACCTAGGGAGAGATGCCATGATAAGATTGTTCAAAACTGATTGGTTTAACCCCAGATTTCGTCAAGCTGCAGAAGCAGTTTGCCATTGATGTGTCACTTGCCAGCAGATGAACCCAGGAAAGGGAACAGTTGTGAACGCGAGCCACATTGGTAGAGCAAGTGGCCCGTTTAGTCGAATGCAGATGGACTTCATTGAGATGCCTGTGCATGGAGGTCTGAAGTATGTGTTGGTGATTGTGTGCATTTTTAGTCACTGGATTGAGGCATACCCCACACGTAGGAATGACAGCCTTACAGTTGCAAAGCTATTGTTGAGAGAGTTGATACCACGTTTCGGATTCCCGATCTCTTTAGAATCAGATAGGGGAAGTCACTTCAATAACGAGGTGATAAAGTTACTTTGCGAAGCGCTGAACATTGAGCAAAAACTGCATTGTAGCTATCGCCCTGAAGCATCAGGACTGGTGGAGCAGATGAATGGTACACTGAAATCAAGAATGGCGAAAATATGTGCATCGACAAATTTGAAATGGCCTGACGCATTGCCCTTGGTGCTAATGTCAATGAGAAACACCCCTGATAGAAAGACTGGATTGTCTCCGCATGAAATTCTCATGGGCAGGGCTATGAGACTTCCTGCAGTTCCCGCAAACGCGCTTTTGAATATTATAGATGATATGGTGTTAGACTACTGCAAGGGTCTGGCTGACGTGGTTCGCTCTTTCTCTCACCAGGTGGAAGCAACCACCTTGCCACCGATCCAAGGTCCAGGACACGCACTGAAAGCAGGTGACTGGGTCGTGGTAAAGAAGCACGTGAGGAAGTCGTGTCTGGAACCCCGTTGGAAAGGCCCTTTCCAAGTGATCCTGACGACAACTACCGCTGTGAAGTGTGCGGGGGTTCCCAACTGGATTCACGCCAGTCACACAAAGAAAGTGTTGTGTCCCACAGATGAGGAAGTTGAAGCGCTGAAACTGCCAGTGCCTGATAAAACAGTGCTGAGTGCTGAGACAGAACAAAACCGAACTGAAAGCGAACAGGCAGAAACAGGAGAGAGAGAGATATTCTTGGAGGACAAAGAGACCAACTCACTTGGGGAAGACCAAGGAGAAAGTTCAGACAGCGACGAAGCAGCTGAAGGTGACAAAGAACCTGAAGCAGCTGAGGGTAGCAAAGAGCCTGAAGCAGCTGAAGGTGACAAAGAACCTGAAGCAGCTGAAAGTGATAAAGAGCCTGACGAAAGTAACGGTGACGAAGGGCTCGAAAAAGGTGAAAAGGCAGGAGAGCCTGATCAGAGGAGGGCTTTCCCAGAAGCAGACGATACAGAAAAAGACAAAGAGAACGTGATTGATTCCCCAAAAGGAGGGGACAAGGCAGAACAGAACGGAACAGTTCAAGCTTCCACAGAAAAGGTCGCAGGTCCATCAAATGGACATGGTGCAAAGAGGAGACTAAGTATATCACCAGTAAAACAAAGGACTGAAGAAAGTTTGAATGACGGAGAAAGGCCAAAAGTGAAAGAGAAAAGAAAAGAAGTAACTGTTGTGGTACCATCCTCAAGTGAAGGAAAAGACTTGGCCAAAGAGGAAAGTACCAGTGAGGCAGAATCGAAAAGAGAAGCAAAATTGAAAAGGAAAAGGATACCGAATAGGAGATATTCCGGTCCAGAATGGGCATATGCAGTCAATGACGATTGGACCGACGAATTTGTATCTCTAAGCCTCGAGAACGAAGAAGAAGAGATACCAATAGAAAAGAAAAGTTTTATGGACAGTGTTGATTGAAAGGGTAATAAATGACATTGCTTGCTACAATCTAAAGTGATACAACCAGCTGAGACATTGCTAAACCGGATGAGACACTTGCTAAACCGATAAAGACTGAGTTATTGCCGAATTGAGACAAATGCTGCTAACCGATAAGTGACTGGCCTCTTGAAGAAAACTGTGTGAACATTGCGCTCGTTCAGCTTCGTAACTGAATTGCTAAATAGTTTCTTTATAGGTGCTTCTAGCTCTCTGATTCTATACAGATCATGACGCAAAACAGTAGAAAGAAATATTGTAAATATGTGTGTATAGGCTTGATAATTGCATGTGTACTAATAATAATGGCGATAGTGCTTGCAATGCATGGAAAGGGTGAGAATGAGAAAATAGATGCTTCTACTTTTGCTCCTGTTACTGTCACTGAACTAACCGCATTGAAAAGACTAGAATTAGATGAGAGACGCTTGCATGATAAGAAGGAGCTTTCGTATAATGTTTTCTATCGCTTGCTAACAGAATATGTTGAGACTATGGATGCGAAAGATTGTTATGTGTGTACACAGATACCGACTTCAGTAAAGGAAGGGGTGACTTATCACCACATGCCTCTTACATACGGGATTACATGTAGTATAGTAATGTCTAGATTTTATGGTCAAACTAACATACAGTATTTTTACTCAAATTATGATGTTACCTTTGCATATGTTCCTATAATAGCGCAGCTAAACCAGATTGCTAAAGATTGGGATGCTAAAATAATGAGGGAATTTTTCGAGCCAATGCTACCTTTTGAAACGGCTCACGCTCATAGGGAAAATCTTACCTGCTCGCTCTCTGCAGTAGAAATAAGCTTTTTAGATCGTACAGATGATAGAAGGGCACAAATGAATGCGAAATTAGAAAAAGAGCTACATAAGAGGGCTTCAGTAGATAATTATGATTTTGCTGCAATAAAGACACAAGGGAGAATAGCTTTAGATGCTTGGCATGTAGGGAAATTTTGTATATATCGAGGTGAATCTTATTATGACAACATTTTTGTAGGAGCGAGTGAGTGTAAACATACGTTTATCTTTAAGGCCAAATGGACATTCATGATGAACGGACTTGACCCGGTCATTCCAGGTGTATATTACATTTGTGGGTATAATGCCTATTATCGTCTTCCGAAGGGATGGTGGGGAAGATGTTATTTGGGTATAGTGTTCCCAAAGGTTTATCAACTGGATGACCTATCGATGATTCAAAAGACATCTGGATCCCATCGTATCCAGAAAAGAGAGACCGCAGCTGCTGTGGTAGGAGATATATTTGGAGCCATGATTCCTTCATTGGGAGTTGTGTTGAATTCCATCAAAATAAGAAAGTTGTCTACTATAGTGGATAACATGTTGACAAAGTTTTCAGGTGCTATAATCCTGATAGATGCTGAACTTGCAGCGGAAAGAGCTATGACTCTTCAAAATAGGCTTGCTTTAGACATTCTTTTAGCAAAGGATGGCGGCGTTTGCAAAATGCTTGGTGCACGACACTGTTGTACGTATATTCCCGATAACAGTGTGAAAATTAAAACTATGCTTGCTAATCTAACAAAAGAGAGTGCAGATTTGAAGGAATTGAAAGAACCAGGAATGTGGGAGAAGGTTGGAAAAGGACTTGCTTCAGTGGGAAATTGGCTTGGTGGCATTTGGAATGGAATATTACTAAAAATAATACAGGGAATATTAATTGTACTGATTTGCATATTTGGAATTTGGGGAATAAAAAGGGGAATAATAATGATTATGGCAAGAATTAAAAGAAGGAAGGAAGAGAAAATGATGAAAAGAATGGCAGAAGAATACAAAGCGAAAACTAGGGGAATTAAAAGGAAAAGAGAACTGACAGAATTTTAATGGAATAAAATTTGTGGGAATAGTTTGTGTGATGACAAGTAGTCATCAGAGGAGGGATTGATGAAGCAGAAATGAAGGTTTTACATTTATTAGCGCTTAAACGTAGTGTTGAAATAATCATGTGTGACTTTAACCGAACTAATAAAGATTGTACGGGGACAAAATGTGCCCTTAGAGTAGTTTGCCAACATTTATAAGCGTGCTTTATATAACGTGATGTATTAGAATTGCACTAATCCGACATAATCGTAAACGTGTGCTATGATTTGCTTGTTTGAAATGTTTTAGCTTAGCATAACTTTAGTGGAGGCTTTGGCCTAGTTGCCTGGTCTCACGGTTTAGATGCTCGTATTTTTCCAATGTACTAATAAACGTGTATTTTTGCTTGAAGCTGTACTTTTCCACTGGGATCGTTCACATGCTTATCTTAAAGTTTCGTGCCAGCTTGGCATTTTTCTCTTTGCTCCAAGGTCGATCTGCAGGTGCGGACAATGGAAGCTCTGAAAGTGAGTTAATTGGTATAAAATGTTGCAACTTGCGTACCCATCTCCAAGGATAATGTATGCTTAAGTAAAAGCTTGAGAACTGTCGTTTCTGATTGGACAATTTGAAGCTAACCTATGAACCCTCCAATGGAAGACCCTACTGGATTTGAACTGTTGTCTATAAAAACCAGGTGCACGAGAAGAAAGTAGCTATTTGCAGCCATTATTGCCATTACCAGCTCGATACCCGCCATTTTGCAGGACACTGTAGCTATTATGGCCCACCTTGCTGCGACGCCATTTTGAAAGAGACTTTGATGCTTTCTCTAATCAAGAGAAAGAAACTTTAAATGATTCTTGCCCTAGAGACTTTAACTTTGATCCCTTGCATGAAGTAGTAGTTCTATTTTGCCGCCGTGAGGCAATTGCCCCGTCCACCCCTGCCCCTTTGCCCCGTCCCATGCTGATCGAAACGGTACCCATGCTGATCGAGAAACGGTACCTGTGAGACGAAGACTTCCTTGTATGCTGATCGTAATTGGTAAATATGAAAGGAAAATTGTAAAACTGCATTGTGTTTCTTTTAGGTAACCAACTGCTGATTTTTTTTTTGACAAGATCCCTAGTTAGGAGTTTTCTAAATTAATGTTGCTAAATTGTTTTTGCATGAAGTCCCACATGCCGATGCTAATTAGAGGTTAGATGAGGATTCCTTTTGTTGCACGATGCAATGTGAGACCTTGTTATGCTGACTAATGTATGCAATTAGCTCATTACAGATTATACTATTAGTGATTTGCATTGCTATTATCGAATGCCTTGTTATTCAAATGCTGCATAGATTGCATCTGTTTTGTCGTCATGGACAGCTATTAATGTTTATTTATGTTTATCATTTGGTGTTGAGACACATCTATATTGTGCTAGCTTTGTTAATATAGGGAAATAAATTCACTAACTTTGAATAAACTGGTGTGGTTATTCCTGACTGAAAAGTCAGGGTTCGCCGAAATGTATTCTGGATTAATTGTTAAGTGTTATGTTGATCAGGGTATTGCTTATGTTCGTTATTGATTATCGATTAGACTAAATTGACCGATATAGAGTAAGGAGAGTCCCACTTAGCCAAAAGATTCATCGGCCTAAAGAGCGTCCAAGTACAGGTAAATTATTAGTACGGAACGCTCTATCACATCCCCAACCCACCCCGTCTTACCCCTCTCTGCTCCCCAGGCGTATCTCTGCTGGAGCAGACAGGGGACTGTGTTGCCTGACAGTAACAGATAAATTACTTTAAGTAGTACATACTTTGTAGTCCGTCTGTTAAAGGAGAGCATCCCTTGAATGTATGCTTCCCCAGAAAATCTGACCTTTGTCCCAAAAACCGGGACAATGATTAAAATTAAGAGAAGCGTCGGGACACCGGTACAGTCCTCTAAAATCCGGGACTATCCGGGGAAATCCGGGACGTCTGATCACCCTACGTAACGGAACTAGTCACCTCCCACCTGGGACGCAGTTGGCCCCTCCACAACTCCCAAACCTCTCGGCTGGTCCCCGCGGTTCGTCCTCTGCTTTGCGCTCCATTGTCCTTGCCTCCTCCTCTTTGTCCTCGTTCGGTTTCCAACTCGCCTACTCCTCCGTGTCCTCGTTCCTCCTTTCCACTCCTTCTGAGTCTCCTGGGCTCACGCCGCGCTCCCTGCTCCGCGCTCTTTCTAACTTCCCTGCTGATGTCCGCACGCTCCTCCGTGCACGCGCACGTTATTCTCGCCTGAGTCCTCCTGGGGGACCCAAACATCGGCTTGGGCTTCCTATGGAATCTGTTCCCCGTGATATCCCATCACAGGATCCTTTTAAGCAGAGGTTCTTTAGTACTCCCTCCATGCTCCCATGTATTTTTGGACAACCACAGACCTCATATACTGGCTGATCCGGGACTGTGCATCGATCAAGCACTGCTTTCCACCTAGAAAGTCCCAGTTCTTCTGCTGCCCTCAATGATTGGCAATATCCTTCTGAGCGGCTACCAGACCTAAGTGCACCAATTCTCATCAGTACCTATTCTGCAGGATCACCTAGTACATTGAGTAGGGTCCGTTGGGGGTACGGACAATTTGACGATCCATTACCGCTGAAGGTACCCCTGCCGTGCCGCCCAGAAGCCTCTTAAGGAACATACCGCTCCATACTGCATGGAGCATCTTAACATATAAGAGAGGAATCTCATCCCATGTGTCAGTGCATTATTCTAGTCAGCTTGAAATCTCTGTTTCCCGAAGGTCAGGCGTGTGAATTGCAGTTAACATTGCTTAGTGTGTTTTTGCACCAGTGAAATGCATGTGTGTGTCACATCTACAGGTTACAGCTTCGGATCACTGGGAGGGGGAGGTAGCTCCGTCGGTTCTGCCGTGACATCTGCATTAATCTCTGTTTCTAATGTAAGTGACATGTTTGAAAAGTTCTTATGTAGTCCAGTGGGTAGGATGGCTGGTACCCACATCCTTGTGCATCCAGGAGGTTGCAGGTTTCATTTGCATGCCTAGCGTAGTGTACGCACCTGTTCAAGACCAGCAGGTAATACTTTCAAACCATATTAACGAGGACCCACGGGTCAAGCTTCTGCTATTGTGATCGATCTGTAAGCCATGGGCTCAGTGCTTAATTTGTAAATAAAAAGGTGCAGGTACCCAAAGCCCTCCTCTTAAACACGCGGCTGCTGCAATTAAATGTGGGAACACGGAATACTGAGGCAGCGTAAACCTGGAGCCATCTCGGGCCTGTTCAATCCATTTACAGCCACTGCCTGCCCCTTCAGCTCCCTCTTGCAGCTTTCTGCTTTCTCCCTTTGTGACGCTTTTTCGTTTTTCCCTTCCTCCGTCTTTCCCATATGTGTCTTTTGCTCGCAGCAAATGCTGAAGGCAGAAGAATAAGCCCCGGCCCTCAAAAATAAGTGCCGGTGCTCAGCACCGGAAACAAGAAGCACAAATTAAGCACTGCAAGCGCCACATGTTCGAGCAGAACGAAGAGATCACTGTTTATTGGATACTTTCTCTAATGAATGTGTCACCGGCTTGTTGTAAATTCGTATCTCTGGAGGAGAAACCTGCTGACCTGTGCACAGACCTCTGTGAGTGACCTGCGGGACAGAGTCATACTTAAAATATCTCAGTGGGCTCAGAGCCTGCTGCACCGAACTTTGCAGGCCACATTTTCAATTAGAACTGACATAGCACAGTATGATGATAAATACAGCAGTATCCAGGTGACATTAAAGGCCACTGATTCGAATTCCACTAGCACGTGAGTGTGTGCTTCCGCTGGTGACAGTTTCACATCACAGCACTCTGGCTTTAGTGTCTGTTTCGGACACGGGGGGAAAAGAGTGCAAAAGGTCCCAGCCAGCACTTTTAAGGGAAATATGGAAGTGCAGGTGCTCACTCTTTGGAGTACCTCTTTGCTCCTGGGAAGTGCCGGTACTCTCCAAGTAAATATATTGCAGCAGTGCTGAGAAGTGTAATCACTCCATCCTTCCAAATTAAAGAAGTGCAAGTGCTCAGTATGGGATAGTGCCTGTCCCTTTAAAGCACTGATCGCAGCCTTTAATAATCAACTCAAAATGTCTGACATGAAAGCCTGGATACCTTATCTACTTGATACTGAGGTCGTTCAGTGTATTGTTTACTGAGATCCAGGTGTCACCTCCAAGTGAAAGATTCCACTTTGTACAGTTATCATGGTGGATTTAAACACCACCAAGAGACACCTGGGCGTACTGTTGAGGTCCCTCCTCTGAAATCTGCCACGGCTGACTCAGCTCTCATCCTTCCACGATTGACACTTGTGACATTTTGTTGTGTAAAAACAGCAGCAACTGGGAAATTCCACCAGAGGTAAATATGAGCTGGCTTGCAACTTTTCCAGTTTGTGGCACGCGCTGTGCAACTTATTACTCGTAAAAGGTACACGGTTCACCTCCTTCGACTGTCAAGTGTGTAGTTTGCTGTACAGCACAATGAAAAACCATTTTTTAAAGTAGGCACTGTACTCAAAACAATACATAATCTCCGGTGTTTCGTACTGTGACTACTTACTCTTTACATGAGGCCTTCTCCCACAAATGGGTGACTCATAGACTGAGGAACTGGCCTCTCCAGCTTGCCCCTCCTCCCCCGAGACGTCATTGCCTGTAGACATGACAGAGGTTGAGGGGCTGTTATTTTAAATAAAATGCTCAGCCCGTTTGAAACATTAGTCATTGTGTGCGTGAGCAGGTAATAACATTAACAATGAACAATGAAGCAGCAATCTGAGGCGGCCATTTCCAGAGCAGCAGCCTTCCAGCCTCCCCCCCCCCCCCCCCCACACCCCCCGCAGCATGCATGAGAGGGATCCATCGATGTATCGCAGTGCTAGAAAGTTTAACGCACACCATTTAACTGCCTGTAAATCAGTTACCAGCTCTTTCTTTGTCTTTAATCATTTTTTTTAAATTTCCAACGTATGTCTCTTTATTAGTCCTGAAAGTATATTGCCAATTAAAATTTGAACTGTCATCAGTTAATTTATTTTCCAACAGTGGCATTTGTATCCCCTCATGCCCCCAGGTCTCCTTTTCATATATAGGGGTATATAGGAGGTTTGGGCTGGTATAAGCACTGCTCAAGTAAACTACATGGTCACATTCAAACCTGGGCTGAGTTCTACAGACACCAGGACAAGGGCCCTAGGATTGGGCACTGGGATTGCTACATTGATGTGGAGAAGTGTGGCACAATGGTTAGAGTGGCAGACCCTGATGCAAAGATCTGGCCCGGGACCAGGGTTCAATTCCCAAGTCGGTGGGTCTTCGGCTCAATTCCCTTGGACCAGATAATTCTCGCCTCAGTGCCTAATCTAATTAATGGGCTCTGTAACTCTGGGCAAGAGCTTGCTTAATCTCCACAACACACCCTGGCTTCACCCTGGGGCTGACCAGGAATGGGCGCCTCACAGGGAAAAGCCAGGAGGGGTTCCACCAGGGTGAGTAGTGCGCTATACAAGTGCTAAGTTTACAGGGACAACAGTGCTAAGTTTACAGGGACAACAGCACCGACACAGAGACACTGAAATACAGGCAACAACAGTCACACAGGGATGCAGTCGCTAAAAGTAATAGTTGAACACTAGCTTGAGAATGGTGAGGGGAGAGCACTCAGGAAGCCAGGCCACTGGCAAGGGGCCTGACATGCACACACTGAGATACTCAGAAGGACTGACAGATGCGATACATAAACACTAGCACGCTCACCACAGGGGACTGATATGGAAGACTTACAGAGGGGCACACTTATGAGGACATTGACCTTCACAAGGGACATCTTCACAGGGTCACCAACACTAGACATATAGGGGTATAGGCCCACTAATGTGCGACCCTGGCACATGAAAACAGGCATGGTGACACTGGCATGGAGTTATTTAGACACGAACACTGATAATGTGACCCTGGACACTGACACGTGGACCCAGCCAATAGGGACGCAGTGAAATAAAAAGATGTCACAGGGTGGTTGGGTTAACAACTTTGGGATGCTGATACCTGGCATCTGATACTGGGGCATGGGATAATGTACACGAGGGCAATGGCACAATCCAGAAATGATGCATACTGACAACAGCAGGTGGAAACTGTGAAACTTGACTTGAGTTGTGGGGGCCAAGCCTGGAGCAGAGAGCCCAGAACTGTGGGGCACCATGGACAAGAGGGTGTAGACATCAGCAGAAGCCAGACTAGGGAGCAAGCTAAACAATACAATCACACAACATTCCTAAGTACAACAGTGTCAATGCTAGATATTGAACTTTACAAATATCACTCAATGTTTTTCTCATGTAAATATGGAAAGCTCAGTTGAGAGATTGTGCAAAGCAATACATGAGTGCGAAAGGGTCAGTCCCCAGTCGTCCTTACAGTCTGGCTCATCCTTAACCTTCCTTGGTAGGTTCATACTCCGCGTCTCAGGGCTCTTTGAAGAAAAAGAAACGGAACATCACATACATTACATACTGTATTAAACTAGTCAATATCGTAGCACAGCCTAGCTCTTTAAGATAGAAACTGACAGGATGACAGTAAATGTGTTTGCTTGTGTTCAGCTCTGTTAGTGTCTATCTTTAAAGCACTAGGGTGGTAAGAGCTGAGCAAGTAACATGGATGCTGGTGTACTGATGAAAATGATAGATCTTTCGGCTGCATCCTCCCACCACTGCCAAGTGTCCTTATGCATTCGAGATCAACTTCTGCTAGCTCAAGAAGCTGTGATTTGTCATCTGATGCTCATAATGGAATCCCTGGAACTATAAAGCACCACAATCCAAGTACTGGCTAAAAAATCAGTGACTGACTGATCAATAGGGAGCTCCGCACACTCCTCTCAAAGCAAACATTGCAGAAATGCTGCATTCTTAAAGCAATATTCCCTCCAACAGATGTTCATGCTGCCAAACTCAATGATAAAACTGTCACCATCTTCAGAAGTCTGAAATCTTAGTGGATCGGCTGGTATTGAAAGACTTGACAATGATGTCAAGCAAAGATCCCAGCATGAGACATATTAGTCAGAATAGTTGACTACTGCTCCTGTCCTTCAAAACTGCAGCATCCCTCCTGATATATGCCAATAATGGGCAACATTCCTGCTGGGAAGTTTGGGATTTTTTGCTAAAAAATATAAGTCTTTCTAAGAAGTCTTGAAACTGCGCATGAAAAGCGTTTCAGCTTTACTGAGACATGTAGTCCTTGTTCCATGAAAGGTTTATTAGCCTAGTGGAGAAGTGGTGCAATGTGTGACAGACCTCCTCATAATGTTTAATTTTACACACCCAATTCAGCAGCTCTTGAGTAGGGTTTGTGGCGCTTTATAAATGCAAGGGAGCCTATTAAGAAATGATGGCACCGTTCGCACAAATAAAAGCGGCTTATTAAAGATTTAGGGGCGCTCTTGGAACTGTTTCCACTAATATGGTGGTGACATGATGAGTTTCTGACAATATTTGACAAACGCATATAAATGTTTGGTATCAGATGTTGTTCCTGGCCTAGTAATCCTTTTCTGCTCTTCACTCATGTCCTGCAAAGCTGAGTCTAATGGGTACATGGTTTCCTTTTCTAGCATGTAACAGAATACCTACGGTTCATTGAAGTATCATTTCCAAATAATCAATGTTTTAATACGTCATCTATTCTAGGACCAAAACCTGCTCCTAGAAAAATACACAGAGTCAAAAAATATAACCTGGAGCACTCTACTAATGTAAGAATCCGTTTGTGCTAAGTGGTCGCAGGCTAAATGGAAGACCGCCAGGCGGCGGGAAGGTATGACACTGGAGGGTGCACCACTATATGGTCACCTGGTCACTTACATAAGTAGTGCAAAGTTTGTATATGCAAGAAAAACATTATAATAATAACAATTAATTACTAATATGATGGTTTCACGATTAGTTCTGATACATGGTGATATAAATTCTACAGCTGATGGTGATTACACCTAAAGCGTGGGGTATCCACAACGGTTTGGGGCCTGTGCCAACTGGACACATCGTCATGGAATTCGAACAGGAGCGGAATGTCCACATCTGAAGAACTGCAAATTCAGGGAGGAAAGGACCAGATGGAGAGGTAGAGAAAAATGAATGAAATTATGAGCCTGAATGAGCCAGGATCAAGCCACAGTGACAGCAATTGTTGGTGAAGGCCTAGCAGTGCAGACTGACATGACCAGCTTTCCTCGTCGTTTGCATGACTGACTGGCAAATGCCCAATCGCCAGTTCGACTGCCTCCCACAACCATGTGCTTTGTCTTCTAGTTTTTTGTCGTCATGATGATGACCCGGGAAACTATTAAGAAGTGTTGAAACCTCATCTTCACCATAAACATTAGAATCAACGACCATTCATTAACTAACCCACTGACTCTAGGAATATTTGAAACTGGAACCTGAACGAGGCACTGCTGCTAGATGTCAGCCCAAGGCTCCTGTGAGGGCCACTAGGGGCTGCTCCTGATCAGAGTGTAATTCTTCTTTCCAGTGTAGGCAGAATTGCAAAGGAATTAAAAATGCATCATTTGCCTCACATTTCACAGGAAATGGTTCTTGGAGAATTCCAGTGCCCTGGTCACGTACTGGGGTTAAAAACTGCAGTTGTACATTATATAGCACTATAAAACGCAAGCTAATATTATTACCAGCGCGATCACACTGCTTGGAAAACAAAAAGATAAAGTAGTGCAGAAACCAGGCTAAAAACATGGAGCCTCGTATGTGTTCAGTAGTTTACTGGTGTGCTCGAGGAGGGCTAAACATCGTAAAAGGCATGACGTATGCATGCCTTTCACTAATGAAAGCAAGCAGATTCTAAAAGGCAACACCCACGAACCAATGAAAGTGACAGGCGTGACATAGGCGTGGTTAAAAGCCCAAAGAGAGATTTCAACAGCGATGGAGCACTTGTGCGCTCGACCCTTAAAATATAGTGCTGATGTCATGTCCAAGTGGGGACTATCTTACAGGACACTGACAGGATGTCTTGTATTTGGCGCAAGTGGCATGTTCAGTGCCAATCTGTGTTTCATTTTGCGTTTGTGTTAGTCCAACATTTAAGACACAAAAACAAACCAAGGGCATCAAAATGCAAAGCCAAGAACACGACTTGATGAACTACTAAACTGACTTCAGAGACCAGCCCTTGTGAACACAAAAGGTTCTCCCAGCTTCCTCATTTTGTTCACCAGCAGCACGAGGGTGCCAGATTTCTTTCCGCCCAGGGCGCTATCCGAACAAACGCCGACTCTGGTTAGCGCCACCATTAATAATGGAGAAGCCTTCCATTCGAGGGAGGCTGGTCCACCACCTCTGCTGTCAGCCACAACGCTGCAAAAGACCACGAGCGCCAAGAAAACCATGGCAGTTTTAAACAAACAGGAATTCAGTGCCCCATACATGCTGGGGATCTTGAAATGTTGGCACTAACAAAGTACCAACACTTTGAGGCAGATCCAAAGCATACTGTAAGTATTGGCATTGTGCACAACAATTCTGTGACAACACACTGCTAAAATGTGTCCTTAGGGAGACCTACAGATTTCATGACTCCCTAAATCCCTAGGCACACCTTGCGAGATTTGCAGCTCTTTGCATGGCCCACAAAGCCCTAAATATGTGCTTGAGTTGAATGTGACTTGGAAATCCTCCCGGTTTCCGTGCTGATGATACATAAGCAAACATTCCACGTGGCATTAAAACTGCAGACATACGTTTGGGAAATTGGCCTTTAAAAAAAAAGTTTACTTTCTTTTTAAATGTTCTCTTCCCTCTGGACAGAAATCAACAAATGTCATTTGCATTGACTATCCTTGCACTTACTGCTCCACTCACAACTGGAAGACCCCTACTTTAATGTAGCAGAATGTGGTGAAGAGAATGAAAATATTCGTGTCTTCCCATAAACTTATATAACACGTGTATGCGTTCATCACAATTCCAGAAACCGCTCACGACAGAATGTTCGCCGGTTTGCTCTTTTGGCTGCTGAAAAACTTCATTTCTGGTAGAACGTCTACACTCAGGACACACACATAGGCCAATGCTGACATGGATAATATAGGAGAGGATTTTTTGTGCACTGCCTTCTCCAGTTTTTCCCGTGTATGTCAAACATATGTGCAGAAAACGGTTTTATATCCTGAAGACCTTGGTTTAATTCATGGTTTCTGACAGGGCCAAACTGTGTGATTCTGGGCAAATTATCAATTCCTCTGTGCCTTAAGGTTTCTATCTGTTTAGATTGCTGGTGCCTAGAAATGATTAGATTTCAGTGTTAAGTGCTAAGTAGGTAAATGAACGCTGTTGGGATGTATCTTTTTCATAGATAATACAGTGTGACTTCACTTCTCGATAAACATACTTTAGTTTTTTTGTGCCCTGCAACCTCTCTTCTTAAGATCCCTTGGAGATTCCACTGGTGTGTTTTTGTTGCCTACCCCAGCTAAACTGGTGGACAGGAGATCCTACCTAAAAAGTACTCCTACAGTATATTCACACAGTGCACTCCCATCAAGAGTGAAGAGTGTTTACTATTCCTCTCTGGCCTGTGGGGAAACTTGAGATTGGTGGTTCCTGATTCATAATTCAGGAGAAACGCTTGTACCCAGGTCCCAGGAAGAAGTATCTATCAACCCCCCTGGTACAATCTGTGAATCACAAAGGTCACCTCTTCCACTCCCCTGTTAGTGCATGTTATTGTCAAGCTGCATGGGGTGTGCGTTGATACCAAAGGCCCACAAGATGGTTGTTCTCTGCAACAGAGTTAATTCCATTCTAGGATTCCTGAACCTTGGATCAGACCCTGGGCTGGTGCATTGAGGACCCTGTAATAGTTTCAGCCTTGTGTAGTTTCTGGGATGCAATCCACGCTTAGTTACAAACCTTCCTTGGAACAATACACTAGATTAAATCAATAGACTACTGGAGCAGCCCACGTCATAGATCTATTGAAAGATTTCACAAGACCTGTGGGATGTCTTATCTGTGCCTTCCCCAGCACACATGCCTTTGACTCCTTGTTGTCTTTCCTCTTTTGTTGTGCCAACATCTTCCCAGCAATACGGTAATCTGATCAAGCTAGCGGCCTATGTCTCTTCCGTGTGGACACCCCAAGCAAGGTGCTACTTCTACATCCCCTCCAGTGTATAAAAGCCCAGGATGAAGTTCCCTTTACCAGATGAGTTGCAAATATTTCTTCTAAAGGTTTTTATTTCCATTTCTTGTGCATACAGTAAGAGTACCGTTATGGAAAACCAGAACTTATATATCAAAGGTGCAATCATCTGGTCGTCGTAGATCAGTAATTTTTGCAGATACCACCACAATCAGTAGGATGTTGCAATAATCGAAGAAGGGACCAACTATTGATCTTGCCTTGTTGGCCAAGTCCTGTTCTTACATATTCTGACCCTCACATTACATCACAAAGCTGACATCTTGCCGTACCCTAAGCTCATCATTAGCCTTCTGGTTCTTGGTGAGGGGTTTCTGGATGGGCGCACAGTGGGACCACAGAAGCAAACATGGGTGTTCTCGTCCTGTTCACTTTCACTTCTTGCCACTTCATTCATGGACCTGGGACAGCCAGAGACAGTCGGGGTATTGATGCGGGTGCCAAAGGGCAAGCAAGGGGTCACGACTGTTCCCCTAATTGACTTCTATGGGCTAGCAGCTGATAAAGGTGATATAACTGGATAACTTAACAAAAAAAACATGTGAAACTCCATGTACATGATCTCGGATAATCTCCTGAGCCCCCATTGATAGGATTTGTTGCCCGATAGTGATGTCCCTGTTGTATAACTATTATTATATGCATAGGCTGATGGGGCTGAGGGGATGGTCTCATTCGAGTGGAATGGGCAGACTAATTTGGATGGGGATCTAATCTAGAGGGAACTAGACATCCTAGAAAGACCTTAGTCATTTTCTGCCATCAAAATGGTATCCCTTTACCACATTCTTACATATTTGCATTGCTGGAATTTATTATCAAACCATTTTTTGCAGTGGAAGGATGAAAAGCTAGAACTGAAGTATGCGGTGTGGGAGTTGCGCCCCAACCTCACTAGTAAACAAAATAACTAAGTGATTATTTTTCTAGGTACACTGGCACACACTAAATACAGTACAACCAAGAAAGTCTACGTAAGTGTGAGTTCCAAGGCCCGAGGCTTCTGCTTTGCTCATGTGCTTCACCATGGTGGTCTCAGGTATTTTGGCACCTGGGCATGGTACACTCATCACTTGGAGAACAGGTTTGAGGCCTGTTTGTGCAGCAACAGATAGCATGTGTGAACCTCAATTAGGAGTAGCCAGGGCTCCTACAACTGCTTTTGACCTTTGACACTCCTGGCACTGACCATGCCAACTTTGGCCTCAGGAGTCAGGGACAATCATTTCCTTTCTGCAGTTTCCACTACTTGCTCTTACTCTGGACTCAGCAGCAAACAGGAGTTCTGTATACGGGTTAAGGGTGGGACAAGTGGCCAATACTTTGATGCCATTGAGGGGCAAAGTTTGTGGGGAGTCACTTCGGCGGGTCCTGGCCTTTTGGTGAACAGACACTAATGAAAGCAGGGCAAGAACTGGTGTTACAATCTCGACCAAAAACAATGGACTCCTGTGCCATAGCAGCACTATCCAAGGCTATCAAACCCTGAAGACCCAATCCAACTTAGAGGCATCCTATGGGAGCAGAGAGTTATACCGCCAGGAAATGCAGCATATATGGTTCTTAAGAGGATTTCTGACAAGATGACGCTTCTAGCATGGCCAGCAGTCTATCAAGTCCTCAATAGCGCCTACAGTACAGAACTGGTTCTGCCATTGGAAGTACGAGTTTTAACATCTAGTCGCTCCCTTCTCACAGCTGCAGTTTCCGCTCAGAGGAGAATGGCTTCTAGAGGTCATTTAAAACTCACCACAGACAGGACAGCCATGTGCCCTTTGCAATCAACATTGTGAGAATTCCACCAACATTATCTAGAGCCATCGATCAACAGCCAGATGCAAACAGCACAAATTAAAGTTGTCATTGTTATGCAGTGCTACTCTCGTCTTAATTTTGATAGTAATACTCAACTAGTTTAATGAATTATTTGCATATGTCTACCAACCCTGACATGGGGACATGGAAATGACTGACAAATGGGGCCTGAAGTGGCCACAAGGCATCTTGCTCGGTGCCATGTAAAACAAATATCCAAAAATGTCAGCTCCTGCTGAGACGGGGAGCTTGGTCAACATGGTCCAGCAACCTATGGAGTCTTTCAGCATCTTTGCCCATCACCCGATCAACTTCAGTTGTGACTGTTGAATAATCCACTCTTCTCCAAGAACTGCAGTTCTCTTAATCAAGTGACTCCTTACGTTTCCAAAATAAATACAGAACCAGCATCTCCATATATCCCTCCAGGAACAAGCTGAGATCCGAGCACTACAAACTCAACCTTAAATCTTTGAGGTGGGGTGACGGCACTAGTTAAAGTGCAACTCAACTGCAAGACTCCAGTGGCAATCCCTAGGTGGAAAACAAGATGCAGAGGCTCTAAGCTGACGAAAGCAGATGCTGGTTGTGAAAAGCATACGCAGGATAACTGGGACACGTGAGACAGCTCTGGTACCACTGTCGAAGTAACGAGTCAAAGAACTTTTCTGTTATCTCCTGGTACGTACTGTCCTTGCGCCAAAGGATAACAACTTTATTTTGCCGAAGAAGGTTACGTGCCCTTTTTTGGGGGTCTCTTTTTGGATGGATGCAAGGAATCTGGATCTCGCTAGCCAGACCTTGCTCAAACCCACCAGGTTTCCGTAACAACATTGTTACTTTCTGTAGCGTCATAATACCCCTTGAAGGAGGATGTGTATGACTTTTAAATGGTGAGTGAAGGTGATTAGAATTGTTTGGTGTAATAAAGCAAGGATGGTTTGCCATGGACGCTGAGGTGTAATTTTTGTTTTACGTTACTGAACTTGGATCCGGTGATAGTAATGACTCCAGAGCGATTGGTTTAGACCAGAGGTTCCCAACCTGTAGTCCCAGGACCCCTGGGGGTCTGCGAAGCTTCCTCAGGGGGTCCTCGACCACTTAGACAATTAAATAATATTAACAGATTAGGTCCCAGCAGTCAATGGAGGGGGTTCCCAGATTCTTATATTGATTCAATGGGGTCCCTGGGTTCCAGTAATTATAAAATGGGGGTCCACAGAATTCAAAAGGTTGGGAACCACTGGTTTAGACTATTCTTCAAAAGATGTTTCTTTACTGGATAAATAAAATTGTCCCCGGGACTTATTTTCCCCAGCATCTAGGCCGTGACCCTTGCCATGAAGGTCAAAAGGCGGGGAGACTGGAGACAAGCTAGAGTTTATTAGTGGGAGACTGGGGACAATGGAACCAGCTTCTATCAAATAAATCATTAAACCAAAAAAAAGGAACCAGCCTCGGCCACTAAAAGAGCTCATATTGACATAATAAAATCATACACTGGCCGCCCGGAGTAGTCTTTTTTGCATACTCCTTCTCTGAGTGGCCAAGAGTGAATGTGAATGACTGCCAAAATGTCACCATGTCCCCTCCTGCCCTCAGTGTGTCGCCAGTTATCTTTATCTCGTGCCAGCACGCTCTTAAATTGTATCAGGTGCCAACTGGCTGGCGGATATCCTGAAACGAGAAGCTAGTCGTTAGAGGATTAGGTCATGTCAACTGCTTTTGTAAGATTAAAACTAATATGTTCCATACGTGCCAACATTTTAAAAGTGAACAGTGGTAGATTTTGAAAAAAAAAAATACAAATAATCTGGGTTAAGTAATTTGCCCATCGAGTTTTATCGAAGCAGGGACGACTTTAGGCGGGAAACAGTTAAAATAAAACAATTTTGGGCTGCCAAAACCGGGAGTCTCCCGCTGGCTTCGGGTGTCTCGGCACATGAGTTTATTTTTGGCCATTGCCTTACGTGATGCCATGTTGTGTTTTTTTAGTTCCTCATTAATACCGAAAACTGTTCACTTTTCATGTCTATGGAGTAAGACGTTCTGTTATGTTTTATAGCGTCCCGAAGTCACTGAGGATAGTAATGCATTAAACCATCACATTCGAGGTTCCATTATCTGCAGCTAGTCTTCATATTAGAATTTGTTGCTGTAAATTAAAAATCGGAGAATGGGGGGTCATCTCTTGCTCCTCTGCAATAAACAGTGGCCCAAATTTAAGAAGGCCTGGTGCCACATTATCATCATTTTTTTTTAAGCTAATGTGGGGTTAGGCTTGCAAAATCACTGCGAAATCTATGCATGAATTGCGCCACTTTGCCACCCTTTGCGCAACATTATGGGGGTCATTCTGTCCGCCGCCCGCCAAAGTCCCGCCGGCAGAATACCGCTGCGCGGTCAAAAGACCGCCGCTGTAATTCTGAGTTTCCCGCTGGGCTGGCGGGCGACCGCCAGAAGGCCGCCCGCCAGCCCAGCGAGAAACCCCCTTCCATGAGGATGCCGGCTCCGAATGGAGCCGGCGGAGTGGAAGGGGTGCGACGGGTGCAGTTGCACCCATCGCGATTTTCAGTGTCTGCGTGGCAGACACTGAAAATCTTGGTGGGGCCCTGTTAGGGGGCTCCTGCAGTGCCCATGCCATTGGCATGGGCACTGCAGGGGCCCCCAGGGGCCCCACGACACCCATTACCGCCAGCCAGGTTCTGGCGGTCAAAACCGCCAGAACAAGGCTGGCGGTAAGGGGGTCGGAATCCCCATGGCGGCACTGCTTGCAGCGCCGCCATGGAGGATTCCCTTGGGCAGCGGGAAACCGGCGGTACACCGCCGGTTTCCCGTATCTGACCGCGGCTGTACCGCCGCGGTCAGAATGCCATGGGAGCACCACCAGCCTGTTGGCGGTGCTCCCGCGGTCGTTGGCCCTGGCGGTCCATGACCGCCAGGGTCAGAATGACCCCCTATGTATGCTCCATGCATAATGTATGCAAAGGGGGCATTCCAGCGCAAGAAGCCCTAAAAAATGGTGCAATGAAATCTATAAGATTTCATTTAGCCATTTTTAGTGTCATTTTTAACGCCTGCAGGCATTAAAGGGACACACCCATTATAATCAATGGGCCTCCTTGCACTTTTCTCCACTAGCATCAACAATTTGATGCTAGTGGAGCAAAGCATCTCAATAGGGTAAAAAATGTTTCCTATTGTTCCTAATACCTCCATGGTGCGCCATATCATAAATACTGCCCACATCTGGTGGCGTTAGGAGGGCTAAGGGGGACACAAGAAAAGTGGCTCCGCATTGGATGCAACGCCACTTTTCTTGAATTCGGCCCAGTATTTGATAGAAATGAGGAAGACAATAGCATGACCATGAAAAATTGTAAAAACTAGTGAGACTTGGCAGGGGTAAAGGGGCAATAATAAGTGGTGCTTAAAAACCCATCCGAGAGTTTTTTCGCAAGTGCAGAGATATTGGCAGGTTGTGGATCTATAAGAGGGGTGTTGGCATGGTTACTGGATGGACAAGCCCACTCGCGTGGAAACAGAGGAAGTTGGAGTTCTCAAGAGGCGGTACCTATGAAGATTACCTTGGATACTGAGCGACATGAGGAAGAAAGCTACTACGCAGGGGAGGGGAGAATTAAAGTCGATTAGTTAGTGATTTGCTTGGAGACTAATCAGAGTTCAAAGGGGCTTTGGGCCCAGTTGGGAAGACTTGTTGGGCAGTAGGGGTTAGGTGATTTTTATGTGTTAGACTATTTGTATTAGGATTGAAGGTATGATGCCAGGCTGTTATATGACTTAACACTGACCTGTCGCATTAAAGCAGCATATTCCACACCACAAAAGGTGTCTGTCGTAATTGTGCCATCTCATCCAAGATCCAGGTGTAAACTTGGGAAAACGCTGATTCAGAGGCCCAACCACTGGAGGCAGGATCTTTGGAATGTTAGAAGTCCTAGGTGAGGCCAGTTCTCACACTGCACTGAGCCACATTTGGTGATGGGCTAATTGGCTAAGCACCATGGAGGCAGGTGGGAGGCCAGCCATGCCGGATGTGACCATGCACACACCAGTATGCAGCACGGCGAGGGAACTTGCACCCCGTAGAAGAGACATAGGATAATATAGCATTAGTTTGCCTCCATGATAGCAGGCAGCAAAGGTTTCACAATACAATGACTTTCAGGTAGCTGTGGCAACATGCATCTTTGTCAGACTCTATCTAACTCTATTTAAACTATGCAGCAAGAGGAGAAACTGCATGGGAGGGGAGAAGTATGCCACAACGCTGCCAGAGACCTGCAGCAAACACAAGTAAAAAAGTTAGTGGGGGTCTGATATAGGGCCATGGAATATATGGGAAGGGAAGACAGGTGACGGGGATGATTGAGTTACGGCTTCCTCACTAGTGGCTTATTTTAAGGGGAAAGGAAAAGGTTTGTCTAAAGGGGGAACATAGTTGAGGCAGAGAACAGAAATCTTAGGTTGAAGAGGCTTTATCATTCAGGCGAACCAGCTGTCGACATTGTAGGTGGTGACATTTAAGTTATCTATTGTACTGATCAGGGATTAGATGGTTAAAAGCTGCAATAGGTGCAGTGGGGGCTTTCAGAAGTGACACAGTCCAGTGCTTTAAATGGAAAAAGAGAAGTGCCAGTACTCATCTAATTGATTGAGATGGGCTTTGAGGCTCTGGCAGGGGCGTGTCTGGGGGTGTGGCTTCGAGGCAGACATTTAACAATAGCATATTTTCTCAAATTCAATGCAAAACGCCCCGGTGTCCTTCAGGCAAGTTTGTTCATGTGTGCAGGGCATAATGGCATTTTTTTGCAGTTTGAAATAGACCGAACTTGGCAAGAGGGCAGTAAAGTTGTTTACTTGAGAAGTAGAAGTTTTACATGAAAACGTATTTTTTATTTATTTATATGATATGGGGAGATTAAGTGACTTGCCCAGAATCAAGGGACATTGCCCAACGCCTGGATTTCAACTTCCTGCGCCATAAAAACAAAAAAAAAGTATGCTTTCGTGTAAAACGTCCGCTTCTCATTTAAAGTGCTTTAATACTCTACTGCCAAGTGTGGCCAAGAAATAACTCGGAAAAAGTACCAATTGCGCTCTGTATACATAAACTGAACTTGGCCAAAAGGCGTTGGGTGCTGTGACAGACAATGGCGGGTGTATTCCAGCGTTGCAGCCTTACACTCTGACAGAGCAACAGTTCCAGTGTGGGGGGGGGCTCAAGCTGTCGGGCCCCATCTTATTCCTGTCAGAGTGTAAGGCTACTGCAGTAACCTACAGCTGGAATACACTCACTGTTGAGCGTCAGAGTGCCTCACAGGCATGCTCACTCTGAAAGTCTCGCACTCAGCAGCACTTAGACTGCACATACCCATAACCTAGAGCCTGACCCCAGCTTGCCTCTAGGAGTACCGGTACTCTCTTGACGCAAGGAAAAGTTCCGGTACTACAGGAGAGAAAACTCAGACGTGCTGGTACTCGGTACAGGTGAGTACCGGCCCACTTAAAGCAATGAAGCAGTCCTTTTGTAAGCTTAGGCTATCAATGTTGTGTTCACCTTTTGTAAAAAAAAATTGACATTTATTTTGATGTGTTTTTGTTGTGAGAGAGCGGATGGGAGGAGTGTGCCCTATGAAAAGGAAGATCTGGTGTGCCAGCATCAAAGCTGACTTGGTCTCTTGCCATCAAAAAGTTGAACCAACAGCCTTTCGTAGCATCGAGCAATGTTGTAGCCCCAATCACTGTACATATGGGTCATACAAAAATGTGCAAGTTGAAAACATGAACAATGTTTTTCATATGTACTTGATGTTATTTAAATTATATTATTCATATTTTCTTTAGAGCTCTCACAATGTTTCTCAATTCCGACTTTGCATCACATACTGGCGTCCCAGTACTGAGTTTCTAAGAGCTATCAGTGCACCCCATTCCTGATCTCGATTTCACTGTTCTGCAAGAAATAAAACACCAGGCTTTCATAATGATTCAGCTTGCACCATGCATTGATATCCCAGTATTGGGACAGTCACACACTGCTTATGATGCCCATCTCCTCTGACCTCTACCTGACACAGCTATTCCACCAATAAGACATTCACAGTACTTTCACCAGGTACCTCTATAAGTACCTTAATCGTAAATGTTTATACAAGTAGTGAAAACTCTGCTGACTTTCTTCAATGCACCTTCAACCTGAATTTAATATTTTACTTTTCTCCAATGACAAGCAATGAACTCTTTCAAGCATCTCCGGCTTGACTAGCAGTTGGTACTTGTATTCTGGTGCTGAGACAGCCACAGAAAATTTGTATTGCACATTTAGGCTGATTTTCAGGTCACCCTTGTAGCTGTGAGAGATCCGCAGAGCTCTCACAAGACACCTCTATTCTTGCATGCATCATGAGCTAGTTTGCTGGTCATGAGATGGCAAAGGAGCTCTGTTGATGTACTTTTATTATGATCTGCACCTGTAATCTTTGTGGAGACTCGCGCGGTGCTCTCACCATGCACCTCGGCGCTGACAAGTATCATGCAGTTTACACAGGTATTAAGACATCATCTAAGTTCTATGTATGTCCTAGTACTGGGTAAGCGGTGTGTATCACACAAAATATTGTTACACAATTTTGATTTTCACTGTAGTGCTGTTGTTACATTGTGTAATGATATTTTGAACTCAATCGTGGAGTTACATATTCTTTTGAAAGGTGTATCAGTTAGCAATTAATCCAGAATAATCCTTGTTTTTGAAAAGCTGATTGAACAAGTTTTGATCTGTTTAAGGGAACTTTATCATTTGCTCAAGTGTGAAAATGTCAGGCCGGCATTGGCAAAAATTAAAATCCCTCAAAATTGGCCTCTGAAGTTGAGGTGAAAGAGGGCTGACTATTGTGCCCGTGAAGGAAACTAAGGTGCAAATGAACACAAAGGAATACGTTCCAGCAGCAAACCTGCAAATCCTTGGTTTCCCAATGGAAGCTGAGTGGCCAGTTCCCAATGGATTACTGACAGACTGACTTTAGGGACGGACACTGCTAGTTGGCAGCAGTGGCGTAGCGTGGGCGGTGCAGGGGGGGCCGGCCGCACCGGGCGCAACATCTTGGAAGAGACTCGAGTGCTAAAATCCACGGGTTAGGGGGCGCAAATTGCTTGCCTTGCCCCGGGTTAGGGGGCGCAAATTACTTGCCTTGCCCCGGGTGCTGACAACCCACGCTACGCCACTGGTTGGCAGAGAAGTATCACTGACTCAATATTGTGGAATTCTTCTGAATCCAATCCAGGAATGCAAAGTCGACCGGGGATGTAGGGGGCATGATTCAATGGAGGTATGAAATGTTGGTCACCGGATTGTTAGTAAGATCGGGAAGAAAGGGATGTTTCTGTTTAATGGCTCTGGTGTTGCAGAGCAACCTATAAAATAAATATAAATTAGTCAGGACACCATAGGGCACGTTGCGTCGTTTTGTGTTTACACTAATGTGGCGTTAGGTAGGTATTTCTGACGCACCATATGCACAAAGTGGCGCAATGCTTGCATTCTGCCACTTTGTAACCCCTTGAACCACATTATGCCTGCGCCAGGCATAATGTATGCAAGGAGGCTTTCTGGCACCTGGAAGCCTCAAAAAGTGGAGTGAAATTTACACGATTTCACTGCGCCATTTTTACAAGATTTTGCTGAACCATTTTTTGTGTCAGAGCAGGCATTAAAATGACACACTCGTTATGTTCCAGGGGCCTCCCTATTCTTTCCTGCAGTAGCATCTACATTTTTTACTCTAGTGTATCAAAGCGCCACAGTAGGGTAAAAAATCTTGACGCTGTTGTGCTAATGACTGCCATGGTGCGCCATATTGTAAGTACGGTGCAACCATGGTGTCGTTAGGTGCCGGTAGGGGGGCGCAAGAAAAGTGGTACATCATCTATGATGCACCACTTTCTTGTAAAGATGCCCCTATGTGCGACCCCATGTGATTGGCTACAAACACAGGGTTGGTGGCTTACAAAAAACAGCAGACCACCAATTCCAGAAGGAAACCTTTTTTTTAAATAGCCCCTCCTCCATTTGGAGGAACCTGTTCTACATTAAAAAAAAACATTTAGAAACATATTGAGGGAAGCAGGCAGTGGTCCCTGCACAGCTGCCTGCTCCTCTCTAATGCGGATTCCCAAGGGGGGGGGGGGCTGTCCAACCGATTCACAAAAGAATCTGCAAATCTGTGACCTCGTTCTTTGGGAGTTGGTAACTTTTTAATCATTGTCATCCACAACTGTGGTCATAAACCGGTGATACATGGCATTCTAAATTGCAGCTACAAGGGGATGCCACTTTCAAGCTCATTCATAATTGGGATTTAGAATGGGTCGGTCCGCTGCGTGTCTCAAATTGTAATTTTACTTATATAGCGCGTACAACCCCTGACGAGGCGTCAAATCACCTTTCGGCGAGTAGCACGCTACTCCGGAACCCAAGCGGAACCAACAATGGATTAGTTTAGGGCAGAGGTCTTCAAACTGGGGGGTGGGCCCCCCTAGGTGGGCCTCAAGTGATCCCAGGGGGGGCCCCAGACTCTGGCCAAAATAAATATTATACAGATAACAGGCCTTTGTTTTAAGCAGAAGCATGTTATTGCAGTTTTAAAAAGGTAACAGTACTTAACTGCAATGTTTAAATAGGTTTAGACATATTTAAACATTGCCATGTTTATAAAATAATTGTGAAAAATTCTGAGGGGGGGCCCAATGATTTTTATTTTTCAACTGGGGGGGGCGCGGCATTAAAAAGTTTGGAGACCTCTGGTTTAGGGAAATATGAATGAGTACAATATTAGTATTATTATGAATTAATTTGAGCAGAGGATATGTGAGTTTGTTGAACAGAGTAATGGAGGGATAGAAAGAGGGAAGAATCCAGAAGTGTTATTTGCAATATTTTACTACTAAATGCTTTTACAATCCCCAAATGAGTTTAGTGCTTAGCAGAAAACACGTTTTGAGGCTGCAAACTGTGCTTTTCCAAACCACGGGATTCGCAACCACGAAATAAGCTTTGTACAAGTGGTCTTTAGTTATATCAAACGTTATATCCGACAGTGTTTGTGCTAAGGGGGGGCTGGGGTTTCTTGCCGTGGGGTGGGGGCGGGGAGGGGCGTTGTCAAAGACCGATTAGATAAAAAGATTCGATGTGGGTAAACCTAGCAAGGCTCGAGCTTGTTCCGAGCTGAATGATTGGTTCTGCCTGGGAGCTGAGCCAAATATATGAGACACAATTTTCCATTCCAATTGCAGTTTTAAAAGATAAAAGAACACCATGAGCAGGACATCCGAGTGTGTGAATCTAAAACAGTGCTTTTCTGCCGTGTCTTTCTCTGGCCAAGCTCCAGTTAACACGCGTCTCCCTGTAAACCTGTGGGAAGTCAGTGACCTTTGTTTTGCAAACCAGTGTAACTGCTGTTGTTAAGGTGCTGACCCTCTCTCTTTTTACTGTTTGTTAATTCAGAGATAGGCCATGCGTTTAAGATCCAAATAGTATCATACTTGCACTTTACATTCTACTTTTTCAAAGAAAACTTTTTGGTGTTTTACACACATGTCGAGCCCGATTTAATTAAGGAGATTCGTGTATTTATTGAATATAGTGTAGTTATTTAGGTAAAAAAGTAATGTAACACAAAGTATTGTCTTTTGATAGTAAAGGGCAGAGGGTAACCGCACAGCATAGTCTGGAAACAGGAAAACTGGGTTCAATTCCCAGCTTCCCACTTGACAAAACTATGTGATCCTACAAAGTTTAATTCACTCTACATCATTTTAATTAAGTAGCAAATCTGAGATTACCGTATGAAATTTTGTTCAGGATGTGAACAAGTCTCTTTTACATACTGCTTAAAAACAATCATTTTCTCCACATACAACTACATAGACAATATTTACAGTGCACATGACACAAACGCCATCTCTTGGTTCGCGTATGGCGGTGTTGTCAAGGCAGTGGACGTGGGGAAGAGGTCATTTAAAATTATGACTTTTGACAGATGTCAATGCTGTGATATAATCTATTGTACTAAGGTGAAATACCGGCGTTCAAGAAATATCCTATAATGACCAAAGGATTTAACAGAGGTACGGTAGTTATCAACTGTCTAATAATATACTGGCATCCCTAAATCCTAAAATCATGGCCCCCATGAGCCTTGTCCATTACATGAACACCTGTAACCATTGTTTCACTCTGGAAAAGATGGTACCAGTGCATCGACTGAGCTCTCACAAACACCCCCTGTTCTAAAATGTAATGTACACTGATGTCGCTGCACCAATGGCAATCGGAGCACATTAGTTTGCCTCAATACATTTCAGTATGGCGCAGTTTCCACGTTTCTTCTAAGGCAGCATATAGTTAAGTACACAGGCTGCAGGGATCATATATAAGCAATATCCTCACCGGTTCAGGACTCAGTTAAGCCGCAATCAAGGCGATATGAGTAATCAAGTATTTTATAGAACCACTTCCCAAAAAACAAAGAGTATATTTGTTTGCCACTGCCCTTTCCATTACAGAAAAGATATATATTGACATTGTGGTTGCCTGACCTTTCAAGCAGGCTGATCCCAATGTAAAGAAAGGAATGCCTGCTCTCCTTTTCAACGAGAGAGAGAGCGAGCGAGAGAGAGAGCACGTTTCAGCAACACAAATATTCTTAAGACATTGATTTTGACAAACACTGATGCATTTTTTAGCCTTTGATTCTCTCATGTTAACATATTTAATATTCCAAACAATACAATGGTCTTCAGTTTTGCTTGTTGAAAGGACAGCTTAGCAAGTACATTGTCAAAATGCTTTACATTGCCAAGGAGATGCTTTTGAAATAGACGAGGAGCCTTTACTCCTATATTTGCTCAAAGCTTTACACCCCACTTGGCATCCAATAAAGCCCCCCAATAAGGCAAGTCACAGTTTGAAAAATGTTTCAACTGTTGAGTCTCGGCAGCCTGGGCATCTGAGGACTGCAGTGCCTTGCGTGGTCCTGTGGTTCCTGGGTCTCAGGAAATGACACATGGATCCCAGGGCTGCAGGCTATGAGTTTCATTCTCCTGGGGCTGCCTTCCCTGGCGATACTGGGCTCCTAGCTGCTGATCCTGGCTCATCTAGCTATGAAATGGCAATCACCTGCCTGAAGGTCTGCAGCTGCCTTCTTCAAGTATGCCTTTTGTTTAAGTATGTGTTTCTTTTTTTATCATGGCAATTTTCTTTTGATTCCTTTCTGGTTTTCCCAGTCCTTTGTATTTCTGTCCTGTGTTGTTTGATGTCATTTCCTTACCCAGTTTTTGTTTTTTACTATATATGGTGTTGGAAATGGCCCTTTGTGCACGGTTATCCCCAAATGTTTTGCCTTTCTCCTCCTATTTTTCTGACACTCTCTTTGTTGGTGTTAGGACTCTGGGCACTTTGCCACTGCTAATCAGTGCTAAAGTGCATGTGCTCGCTCCCCTAAAACTTGGTATGATTGGCTTACACCTGTTTGGCTTATTTAGTTTATCTGTAAGTCCCTTCTAAAGAGGTATCCCAAATACCCAGGGCTGTAAAATAAATGCTGCTAGTGGGCCTGCAGCACAGATTGCACCACCCACAGAAGAAGCCTTTCAAACATCTGTCAGGCCTGCCACTGCAGTGCCTGCTTACGCAGTTTACTGCTACATTGACTTGGTGTGTCAAAGTACTTGCCAAGGCCTAAACTCCCCTTTTAATACACCTAAATCACTCCTAAGGTAGGCCCTAGGTATCCATATAGGCAGGGTGTTGTGTAGGTAAAAAGTAGGATATGTACTTTTATATTTTACATGTCCAAGTAGTGACAAATAGCCTATTTCGTTTTTCTCTACTATGAGGGTTGCTCCTCTCATAGGTTAGCAATTCCCATATTTATTGTTAAGTGGTAATTTCTGATCTGAAAGGAGTAGTGTGGGCATGTTTGGTATGTTTGGAATGGTAGTGAGAAATCCTGATTACTAGTGTGGTTAGATTTTACATTACTATTTTAGAATAGCCAACTTTAAAAAGTTAGCATTTCTCTGTGCTTATAACTCTACTGTTTTGCAGCCTGACTCATGTCCACATTTAGGGCAGAGTGACACTACACTTTCTGCATACGTTCCGGACCGCCTCAATACAGGGGGTGCTGGGTGTGCCAGAAGAGTCATCTGCACCCATCTGCATACTGACAGTCATCCTGGGCTGGGGAGAGAAAGGATCGTTCACAACTTACATGTCAATAGACTGTGTTTTGCCCTCACACAAAGGGCTGATTTACCCTCTACTGATGTCTGGACCCAGGGCTGGTTTGAAAGGGGCTGTGTTACACTTGAAAGGGTCTCTTTGAAGTCACTCCTTGAAAATAGGCATTTTAGAGTATAAGTACAGGGGATCTGACCCCATGGTTTTAGAGCACTTTGGAACTGGAACTAAACCTCTGCCTGAAGGACTGCTGAGCTACAGAGGGCTCTCATCTGGGCTGCTCTTTTGTTGTTGCCCTGCTGGGTGGCATAAAGGAGTCACTGGATTGCTTCTCTGCCTGTTGTCTTGCTGCCAGCTGCTCACTGACTTTGGAGGACCCAGGCATTACTAGGATTGCCAAGATGAACTGCCAACCATCTAGCTGGGATGGCCTGCCCTTCTTGTGCCCCCTTGAGTGCCTCCCAAGGATCCCAGCACAGAGAGAGCGCTTAATACTTGCTCCTGGGCCTCTTCCAAAAACAAGTGCATGGCAAGTGTTTCCTTTTTTCAGCTCCTCTTGCACATGGCAAGAGCTCTGTGTTCTCCCTACTATATTGGGAGCACCTAATTGGCCTTTAGTGCATGTGGATTGCTTCCCTTTCTTTCCTTGCCTGTAGCGAATGGTGAGCGTTATGTGTGGCCCCTGTAATCATGAGAGACTGTCCCCTGTGACTTTCAGCATAGGATGTGGGACGCGCTCATCTGGTCCTGGTGGTGGTGTGTTGGGAGCACTATTTCCAGCCCCAGCCTGAAGGAAGGGCACTGGACACGGCCTGTTTCTGGGCCCTGACTCGTACCCCTGGGACAGTGCAGGCACGAGTCTATGAATCACCACAAATATGGAGGGCTGCCTCACCCCTTAGAGGCACTGCATTTGCCCTGACTCGCACTGCTGAGATGGTGCAGGCACAAGTCTACTGATTCTCAGAGCTGCCAGAGTGCCCCCTTGAAAGGGATAAGACTGCCATAGCCCAACAAGGTCCTGAGTGGTGACCCACTTCACAGCTAGGCTGAGTGGAGCCCACAGCCGCTACAGTTTCCTTTGAGCATTTCTACAGCTGGGAGTCCAGTGATGTCTCCCCGCTGTCTCCACAGCATATGCTTCCACCCCCCCTTTTGGGATGTACCTGCAGCACAGGAACTCTGGATATTTTCGGGGGGGTGTCCACAACAGAGACCCCCTGTATTAGGAACCTTGCAGCGCCCAGCAGTTTTAGTGATTCATGTCTGGGATGTGCAATGCGCATTATCGGTGCCCTAGGTGGAACTTCCAACTATTGATTAGTAAGATTTATTAGGAGTGTGGGTGTGCTGCACCTAGGGGGCCTACAGTGGTAAAGTGGGATTCCCGTACATAGGGTGGTATATAAGGGGATATATATGTGGTGTTCCTAACCCACTAACTGCATTTTTCATACCCTGATAATGTATTATACGCTGTCCTAGATGCCTGCACTGTCAAGGTAGCGTGTGTTATGACAACAAATGCGTAACGTACGCAGATATCAGGTTTCATGATGATCTCATGTTTCATGTGCGTGACATTTCATAGTTTACATGGATAATGTGTTGTGTGTCACTAATAATTACTGTAGTATTCAGAATAACAGCTATCATCTTCTGGTAATTGTTTTACTTGCACAATACTTATGGGTTACGTTGTTTTTGTCCTAAGATAAATATGATAATAAAGAATCCTGTGTGGTGTGTGGAATTTCTTTTGTGTTATATTTATTGTGTCACTGTTTTGAGTGTGCTCCGCAATCGCTTTACACGTGACCTCTGGAGAAAAGCCTGACTGCTCTGTGCCAAACTACCAGGGGGTGAGCACAGGTAATCTTTGGTTGGTAACTTATTTGCCTGACTTGCGTGGTGGGTTCTGCCTGGCTTAGGTGCATACCCTAGACAACCAAAAAACCCATTTCGTACATATGTGCTTCAGTCTGGTTGGAGGATGCATTGCAACAAAGTTGTGTTCCTCGATCCCTCCACTTGCGGACGCTGCTCCTCACTCCAGAAGAATTTCACTATTGGATTCCAGATTGCTGTTTTTCTTTATTCCTTTGAAGTCTCCAACCAGCAAAGAGGTTATTTAGTTCTTTGGCTTTTTCCTCCTGAGGAGGTGGTAGCTTCCCAAGGGTTCTTGCCAACCACATATGCCAGTGTGTGGTAACATCATAACTTCAAGAAATAGTTGAACGAACATCAGACAGTGGAAGACCATGATTCAGATTGTTGGTAAGCAGGGTCAAGACTGATCTGCACATGGCTAGGTCCAACTGGGGTGGCACGGTGAGCAAAAGAAAGATGGATTTAACCCAAATCTGTGACTCGGGGTGAGTGTTTAAAAAGTTTCAGCACTCCGTCCATCATTCTTTTGTGTTGCTAAAGTCGATATAAGTGCCCAGGGTATGCCCAGATGTCGGTCTCTTGCTCACTGTGCCACTGGATTCAAGCTAGCCTGACTGATGATGGGTGATACCCCTAAACCGGTCCTAGTTTGCTTGTTTCAGGTACCAGGAGGACCTGGCCTGGCAGTTTGGGCTGGACTGTTCCCAAGGGGAGCAGGTCAAGACTGATTTGCATATGACTGGGTCCAAACTGTGGTGGCATATGAGCAAAAGAAAGATGGATTTAACCCAGGTATGTTACTGGCGGGGAGTGTTTAAACGTTTTCAGCACTCCGTCCATTATCCATTTGTGTTGCTAAGCATTCAGACCTTAACAGGTAACAATGCCAAACATTTCTGACCATTTTTGGTGTGGATTACAAACCCTGGAATTGGACCAGACCGAGGATGTTGCCCTTCCCTAAGAAATCCAGTCCACGACCTGCAGCCTTCCTACCATCAGTCCTTCAACTTCTAAGTATTCTGGAGTTCGTTCGAGATTAAAGGAGTTTTTGGATGCCTGGGTAGTATATTTTGGCTTTTGACCTAGACAATTTTCCTCTGACAGATCCATAGTGAGTATCTGATTGGATCCTTGATTGGTGCAGCTCTGGCTTGAGTAGTAGTCACTGAAGGCTCTTTTCAAAACGATTGTGCCAACTTTTTGGCAAAGTTCAAAAAGATGTTTGAGAGACCTGACAATGAAGCTTCCACAGAAGATGCCTTGTGTGAGATATCCCAGGGAAATTCTGATGTGCAGGCCTATTGTATACAATTCTATGAGCTTGCTACTGAAAACACCTGGGTGGCCTGCACTCTGAGGACCTTATTCCAGAAAGGTTTAAAAGAAGATTTATAGGCTGAGTTGGCAAGAGCTCCCAGAGCTTTCTCATTTGCTGATCTCCTGGATAAAGTTCTTTTGGTTCAATACAGATTTAAAGAATGGGAAATAGAAAAACTGAGAAACCAAAGGTTCACTTATACTCCTCTTTCCTGAGGTTTTAGACAGACTTAGCCAACTAATGAATCTACTAATCCTTCACCTGATGTGCCTGACAAAATGAATGAAGCTTGGGTCCACTAGAGGCCCATTGTCTAACGCCAAAAGGGATTGAAGATGTAAGGAAGGCATGTGTCTCTCTTGTGCAAGGCCAAATCACCTGCTACGAGACAGCAAGACTGTTCTGTTTGGCCTTCCAGGCCACAGAGAAAATAATAAATTCTGTCCTTTGTAAGGGATAAAGGGGCAGAAGAGTCTACTCTCCCTTAAGTTTTCAGTTCCTCCTGTGGGGGGCAGTTTATGCTTGTTCGTATTGGAATTTAATTCTTCAAGTCCTTCCTAGACAGTCCATCTCTGTTCCAGTCTTTTTAGATTCTGGTGCCTCCAGAATGTACACAGACTTCATTTGTGCCCTGAGACTCCAAATTCTGATCAGGAAGAAGTCTTCTCCAGATCATGTACAAACTGTTCACAGATCTCCATTGATGCCGGTGACCACTATCATGATTCCTTTCCTCATAAATTAGGAAGTCATAAAGAGATGATTATCCTTAATCTATTTGCATTTCTGAACTATGCTGTGATGCTTGCGATACCCTGGCTGCAACCACACAGTCCCTAAGTAAATTGAGAGATGAGGATTGTCTCTATTCTAACCAAACACGCACTGGAAATGTTGTATAAGGAAATGGAAATTTATTTACTTTCCTATCCTAGCTGAACCTAAGAACAAATGGCAATCCAGTTGTTTCTGGATGAGGAAGCCTTGCCCACTTTGGGATTCTTCCTCATTGGCAACTTGATCCACCCTGGTAAGATGGTATCACCAGGGAGAACTCAACCTCTTATGTGAAGGAGTTCCTGAAATAACATATGCCTGGATAATCTATCCCCATTTCTTTATATATCATATCCACTGTATGCTTTTAGATAGGATGTATGGTGTTTTTCCTCCCTATCTCTCCTTGTGATAGTATAATTGCTGCTTTACTCCCAGTTTCCTCGCAGCTTTGAACAGACAGTTGTTTTCTGGAAGGAGCTATTGGGCTCCAGTAGAACAAAAACTTTCTGAAGACCAGTCTCATTCCATTATATCTAATACCTTGTATATTCCTAGGGCTTATCAAGAGTTTTTTGATGTCCTTCAGAAGCCTACTTCTGTGTCACTTTCTTCTCCTAGGGATTTGGATTGTGCCATTTCCTATGAGATTTATATTTTGGCAGACGGGATATCCGTCACCTTGTGACGGAGTAACCTGTTCATCAAAATCGAAATCTGGCCCTTAGTTGTGGACATAACCCCATTCGGCAGGAAACTGTGTGTAATGGTCACAGTAGACACTTTTCTTTGTTCCAGAGGTTTTCCGCTGCCAACATCAAGACAAATACATTTTTGGCTGATATGTTCCGCCTGTAAGGGATTGCTGACACTATAATCTCAGAGAGGAGCTCTCAGATCATTTCTAGGTGCTGGAGCTCAATTTGTTCTAACATAGATATCAATCAAGCTCTCTCCTCAGGTTACCATCCACAGTCTGATCGACAGACTGAGAGGGTCAACCAGAGTCTTGAACATCATCTCAGATGTTTCTGCAATCCTTCTCAAAACAACTGAATTCTTACCCTTAGCAGAGTTCTTGCATACCAACTTTTTTCAGTCTCCTACCAGAGTTTCTCCATTCATTTGTACCCAGGGCTTCCATCCTCCTTCCTTTTAATTTTCTCCATTGTCTACTACTCTTGTGCAAGCTGCTGCTGGTTTCCTAAAGAGACATGAGTGTGAAAGAAAAGTGATTTCCCGGAATTTACAATATATTAAAACTACTGTAATGCTAGAACCAACAGATTAAGAAAACAGGTTCCAGGTGCTGGGGCGGCGGTCTAGCCCGGCCTGGCGGTGTCAAGGGCCGTCCCGGTTTGTGGGGCGCTACTGAGGGGCCCGGACTGATCTACTGGGGGCCTTGGCCTCTCATGACTGGAGATAGCTGCGCCCAGCCTGTGCCTCTGCTGGAGTTTCTTTGCTGCGACTCGCATCCTCCCTGGCCCTGGAGTGCGATGCTTCTGCTTGGGGCCCTCCGGTCGGGTGGTGCCTTGCGGTCTGTGGGGAACACGCCTGGACCGGAGCTGAACTGTGTGTTACTGTGGCCCTGGTCTCCTGATCTTGATCCTGCTTTGCAGTGGAACCCTGCTTTTCTTGAAGTGGGAATGTTGAGGGA
Organism: Pleurodeles waltl; assembly: GCF_031143425.1. Taxonomy (NCBI): domain Eukaryota; kingdom Metazoa; phylum Chordata; class Amphibia; order Caudata; family Salamandridae; genus Pleurodeles; species Pleurodeles waltl. Next base: position 102,931,221 of record NC_090446.1, read on the forward strand.
AGGATCACAGCAATGGGCCGGGACAACCCCCCCCAGACTAAAGCGGCACAAACTAAAATGGATCAGAACACCGCACTCAGGGACTCCTCTACCGGGCAGGCATCAGGTGTACCCCCCCTCCAGACAGGACTCCAGGGAGGCGGTCAAATCAAAGGTGGATGGTGTTAATGTAGACTTATCCCTGGTGCGTCAAGACTTGCGGCAAGTAGTAGAAAGGGTGACTGAGACCATAATTTCTACAGTGGAGGATGCAATGTCCGCGCATCAGGCTTGGATTACCCAACTCACCTCAAAAGTGTCCGGCCTGGAGGAGGTGGCAGAGGACGCCGAAAACAGGTCACGGAGAAACAATCTTCACCTGGTGGGGCTACCGGAAGAAACTGCATGACGCAGAATGGAAGATCTTTTGGAGACCTGGTTTCATTCATGGGCGCCTGAAGGGAAGTTATTGAGCTGCTTCGTGGTGGAGAGAGCGCATTGAGCTCTGGCCAGGCAACCTCCACCTGGGACACTTCTCTGGCCGGTGGTAGTCTGACGCCTGAACTACAGAGACCGGGCACCAGGAGGAGTTGCGCCAAAATTCTGCTTTTCCCAGACTATACTCACACTGTGCAACAACGTAGGCGCTTCTACGAGAAAGTAAAGCAAAACCTATGAGCATTAAACATACGCTATGCTCCTCTTTCCTGCTAAAATTGAAAGTGATAAACAGTGCTTTTTCCCTGTTCTTCAAAATGCCGCAGCAAGCATGGGAATGGGCGACGGAGAAGAGGGAGCTGCATCCCAGAAGGGGCGTAGTGACGGACTGTACGAACGGGGCTGTTGCACGGTCGCCGAGGCCTAGTGTGGAGGCTCGCGAGCGACGGCAGAGGTCCAGGTGGAGGCACACCGGGCGTGGTGGCAAAGGAGATGCCTCGGCGAGCCCAGCCCCAGGACCTGATCTGATGCGGGCGGATGCCGGTGACTCCTGCATGTCTGACACTCTAGCCATTTTTTACTCTACTGAGCGTCCTCCTTGATTGCAGCTAGGTCGTGGCTTTGAACTTGAAAGTGTGAATGGCACTATAATCAGTTCTGTACTATGTTTATTCTGAGTCACTATAATCTCAGCCCTGTCCATGATGGAGGGGCCGGGGAATGGGAGTGTGGTTATGTTCAGGGGTAAGCCTGCACGAGCAGGGTAATGCCTCTCATTACATAACTAGTACTAATACACCTAAGCTGTCAGGCGGATTATCCGTACATGAGCGGGAGAATATTTAGCTGTAGATCACCTAGCACCTCCACAAATTATTGTAGATTAGGATGTTTGTGTGGCCAACAGATGCTTTTTGGGTGGAAGTATGGAGTGGGGGGCAGTTTGAGGGGATGGGCACTGTTTATTTAGTTACAGAGTTGCATACTGTATGCTGTTTTTATGTTTATAAGCAAGTTTTGTGCACCATGATGGCTCCACATAATTACGCCTCAGACGCGGCTGGAGGCTTGGCGATGGAATGGTGGCTTTTGATTGTGCAGTCCGCCGCCCCACATGTTGTCCCTTGTCTGGGGGGACGCATTATGGGCTGGAACCCTATATTCTTGTGTGATAGATGATTTTGATCATTTCATGGAATGTTAATGGGCTCCTGGACCGCATCAAATGGACCACGGTACTCAGATACATCAAAAGGCACGCCCCAGGGGTGGTTCTGTTGCAGGAGATGCACTTGTTGGGTACCCATTGCTCCTTCCTGGGGGGTTTTATATATAATAGGGTCTACCACTCAGGGTTTATGCGAGGGTCCAGGGGGGTGGCCCTGTTGCTCCACAGGTCGGTACCTGCTGGTTGTTACTAAGGTTCACGAGGATTCATTGGGGAGGTATATTGGTATTGAGGGCCAGATGGAGACCAAACAATATAACCTGTTGTCCTGCTATGTTCCCCCGTACTTGTTGCAGACCACATGTGTGGCGCTTGGATCGCTTTAGGCGTCAATGCCGGCTTCACGCTGGTAGGCGGTAACTTTAATGCAGTGCCAGACCCAAGCTGGGATGTTTCCGCAGAACCCAGCTCTGCCCGTTGCGCTGGATCCGCGACCCTTAGGAGCTGGACAGATTCCTGGGGGCTTTGCAATGTATGGATGGTGTGGCACCCACATGAACGTACCTACACCCATCGGGCTGCCGCCCACCACACCGAGGCCCGTATTGACCTTATGTGGGCCCCTGCGACAGACGTTCTGAATCTGAGGCCTACTCAAATCCTTCCTCGGGGTATATCTGACCACGCCCCGTTGTTTGCTGAGTGGGGTGCTGTGTCTCGGTCACCGCAACCAATCTGGAGGCTCAATGCTTGGCACCTGCAGTCCCTGGAGTATGCTAGTTTTGTCGAGGGAAACTTGAGGATTTCTTTCAGGGCAGTGTGGACTTGGTGACCTCTGGGGCGACGGTGTGGGCGGCATGCAAGCCAACAATGAGGGGTATTACCAAAAGCCACATTCGCGAACAGGAGCAACGCCAGAGGGCGCGTTGTGAACATCTTGAGACTAAGATATTGGAGCTGGAGGGGCGTGCTGGACACCCAGGCGCGCTGATACAACAACGTCAGTTGACCCTGGCGCGGTCGGTGCTACGCCAAATGTCTCTTGAGGAGGCCAAGCTATGTTGGCAGGCCTCGACTAGGAGGGTGTCTGAGCTGGGCGATAAGGCAGGTAAACTGCTCTACTGGTTGGCAACACATGGGGCGGTAGCCAAGGTGGTGACTGCCATAAGAGACGGAGAAGGGATCACCCATGTGGAATTAGACGCGATTGCTTGGGTGTTTGCAGATTATTACCAGAAATTTTATACCAAAGATCCTCTCCTGCGACTGGTTGAAAGGGATTCTATGGTCTGGGACCTTCTGGTACCAACTGTCCTCTGTACCCTTGCTCAAGACTTGGACCGCCCACTGGCGGTGGAGGAGGTGGAAGCCGCCATCTCCATGCTTAATGGGGGTAGAACCGCCTGGCCTGATGGCTACCCAACTGAATACTATAAAAAATTCCACACACTGTTGGTGGCTCATCTCCTGAATATTTACGATGTGGCCCTAGCAGCGGGGGCTTTTCCCCCTGAACTTTACTGTGCCATGACTGTAGTCCTGCCCAAAGAGGGGCGAGCTCTAGACCAATGTGCATCATATCGGCCAATCTCCCTTATCAACACGGATATAAAGATATATACTAAGGTGTTGGCTCTGCGTCTCACTCATACGCTACCCACCTTATTCACCCGGATCAATGCAACTTCATGCCTGGCAGGAGCACGCGTCACTGCATCCAGCGACTCCAGGTGGCCCTGTCCCGTGGCTTTTGCGCCTATAGCTCCCTGGCCCTTCTCCTTATAGATTTCTGCAAGGCATTTAATACGGTTTTGTGGGGATACATAGAGGTGGTCCTTGCGCGCATGGGATTGGGACCCCTGCTCTGTCAGATGATCCATCTCCTGTATCAACACGCCACGGCCCAGGTTTGGGTGAATGGGGTACTCTCCGGGACATTTCCAATTTGTCGGGGGATGCGGCAGTGCTGCCCCCTCTCTCCTCTGCTCTTCGCGTTGGCGATTGAGCCACTGGCATATTTGCTACGGAGAGATCCCCTGATGTGGGGCTGGAGGTGGGGGGAGAGGATGGAGGATAGAGTTCTGCTGTATCCTGACGTTGTGCTGGTGTTTTCTTAGCGATCCGCCCACGGCGGGACCCAGATGTTTGGAACTGCTGGAGCGATTTGGGGAAGTGTCTGGTCTTCTTGTCAGTGCCCAAAAATCTGCCTTGGTGGAGGTCGGGGGTGATGCGGAGGGTAGACTGTGGTGTACTCGGGTCCCCATGCGGAGAAACGTATTTAAATACTTGGGGGTCCACGTTTCCTCTCTGCCTGACCTGCGTGGGTGCTAAACTTCGAGAACCTGTTGGCGCGTCTGGACAGGGACCTGCAGCACTGGAAGGATCTCCCTCTCAATCCCATGGGGTGTACGACCCTCCTCAAAATGATGTGGCTACCTCGATACCTATACACCCTTGCAAATTACTCTTACCGCATACCAAGGGCGTGGTACTGTGCTATCACATCCAAGTTAACTAATTTTATTTGGAATGGTGGGAGGCACAAAGTGGCTTTTCATACTGTGCGGAAGTCCCCACATGAGGGGGGCATAGGTTTCCCGGACCTCTACATTTACTATCTAGCGCTGGGTGTCCAGTTACTGACGGTGTCCTATGTATTGTACTCATTTTATTGTGACATTGGAGCTTATTGTATGTGTACTGTTTTTCACTTTTTGAAAACAATAAAAAATGTATTCTTTAAAAAAAAAAGAAAACATGTTCCAAACTTTGGCTGTATTCCAGATTCTTGCCCACTCAAACATTGCCAGTCCAATTTTGTCCTTGATTTTTTCGGTCCCTTTGTAATATCCAAACAAATTAATCCCATTGCCTTTTGGCTCTATTTTCCAAACACTATTAATATTCATCCAACTTTCCATGTCTCTCAGGCAAAGTTTTTCGTGCCTGATCATTTTCATCATAGTTCTCCTTCCCCATCCGTTATGGTAGATGGAGCACCATAGGCTGCTCACAGTTCTTTTAATACTGGAAGCCTGTCTTGCTTGCGTGCATTATTGGGTTCTTGCCTCTTCAGTCCATGCCTCCAGATTGGATTGCCAATTTTTTCTGCCCTTTCCTGACAAGCCTTAAGCCACGGGATGGGGGTATACTGTTGTAATGGTGGCATTTCTGCCACTTACGCATCTGAGACCCGCGTTCCTTGCTTGGACTTGCGGGTCTCTGGAAATGCTGCACGAAGCCTACAGCTGTGGGCTGTGAGTTTCACTCATCTGTAGCTCCCTTGCTTTGTGCTCCTGGGCTCTTTGCTGCTACTCCTTGCTCCTCCAGATCCAAAATGGAAATCACCTGTGATAGGGTTTAAGGCCTTTTAAAGCAGCTCCACAGCTAGTCCAGATCAGGTTTTCATTCCTGTTTCTTTTCCTTTTTAGGTATCGCCCGCGCAAAGACTTTTCATTCTAAAAAAATTATTTAAAGGGACTTAGACACTGCCCCTACTTCGCCCCTTACTTACCTGAACTTTCCATTTGTTCATTCCAGTGTTGCTCGAATTTACTTGCTTTTTATTGGCTTGCAGGTCCCTTCCTGCTCTTCTGTTTTGCTTTCTGTTCTGCTTTTGCTGTCGCATGGAGCATGGCCGAAGTACATCTTCTGTTTTTTGGTGATTGGTTACTTGTTAGTGTCCTTTCACTGCTTGCTCTAGTTTGTTTATTTATTTATTTATTTTACATACAGAATGAGCATTTTATGCTCACTTTTGTATGTTTTCGAATTTGTGGTGCATTCACGAAGTACTTTTGCATTCTAGAATTACTCTCCTATTATTTATTTCAACGTTTGGCTGAATTAAACATGCTGGCATTGCATGCTGTTGCCCAAGGAAGTCAAAACAATAACGTTTGAAAGCATTTAAAAGAATCAGCCAGATTCAGTAAAAACACAAACGTCCTCCCTGTTGCTTCATACGTCATTACATCCTAATGCCCTTAAGTCTTTCAAACAGGTTTCTGCTATACACATGGAATTGCTTTGGGTCATCGCTTTTAGCCATACATATTTAGCAGTTCCTTGATTTATTTTTAATTTAGATTTTAGTGGTGAAGCAGGTGCAGTTGCACCAGTGCCACAAGGTGTCAGAACTTCTCTAAACACCATATGTTGCTATATATTACTACTAAACAGGCAGTCACAAGTGCAGTTCTCTTGCAGGCAATAGGGTCATGATTTAAATGGTGCATCAGGTTCAGTGACACCGAGGCCAAAAGTTGTCATAACTCCTCTAAACACCAAGTATTTCTATATTTTACTACTAAACGGGCAGTCACAAGTGTAGTTATCTAGCAGGCTGTAGGGAAAGGATTCCAGTGGTGCAGCAGGTGCAGTGACCCCAGGGCCAAAAGCTCAAGGAACCTCTCTAAAAACCAAATATTGCTATATTTTACTACTAAACAGGCAGTCATAAATGCAGTTAGGTTGCCGGCACTAGGGTCATAATTAGAGTGATGCAGTAGGTGCAGTGGCACCGGTGCCACAAGGTGTCAGATCCCCTCTAATCACAGATTATTGCAAAATGTTACTACTAAACATGCAGTCACCAGTGCAGTTACCTTGCAGGCACTAGAGTCACGATTTTAGCAGTGCAGCAGGTGCACGGGCACTGTGCCCAAGAGCTCTAAGAACCCCTCTAATCACCAAATATTGCTATATTTTGTTATTAATTTGAATGGTGCATCACCTATGGTGGCACTTGAGCCAAAAGTTCTCATAAGTCCTCTAAGCACTGACATTTTACTACTAGGCAGGCAGTCACAAGAGCGGGTATCTTGCAGGCACTAGGGTCATGATTTGAATGGTGCAGTTAGTGCAGAAGCACCGGGCCCAAAAGTTGTCAGAACTCCTCTAAACACCAAATATTGCTATATTTTACTACCAAACAAGCAGCCACAAGTTCAGTTACCTTGCATGCATTAGGGTCATGATTTGAATGGTGTAGCAGGTGCCGTGGCTTCGTGCCCAAGAGCTCTAGGAGCCCCACTAAACACAACTTATTACTAAAGTTTACTTCTAAATAGGCAGTCACAAGTGCAGATACCTTGCAGGGACTAAAGTGTGCGATTTGAATGGCGCAGCAGGTGCATTGGCACTAGGGCCAAAAGTTGTCATAGCTCCTCTAAACACCAAATATTGCTATATGTTACTACTAAACAGACAATAACAATTGCAGTTACCTTGTACCTTGCAGATAAATGGGGCACTCTAGTAACTACACATTACAATACTGTAATACAATGCCATATTAAATAAGGTACAAATTAAGAGTTTGGAACCCTGGAATATTATTTGAACATATTTCACAACATAAAAAAACTATAAACATTTTGCCAAATTTAAAACTAACATTATTATAACCATTTTCTGGCATTTATAATCCATCTAGTAAGATAGAATGCAAAAGAAAAAAACGAAGGTGAAACCTATTGGCTTTGCCAATGCGTGTTTATCATGGCTGTTTTTGCCTTGATTCCTTTCTGGTTTTACCAACTTTTTGTGTTTCCTGCTGTGTGATGTTAAATGTAATTTCCTTTTCCTGTTCTTTTAAAATGTAAAGACTTCAGTCTGGTTAGAGGGTGCGTTGCAACAAAACTATGTTCCCTCGCTTATTCCCTCCGCTTGTTGATCCTGACTCCTTGCTTGTGAAGAATACCACTACTGGAGCCTGCAGCATCTTTGTGACCTCTGGGGAGCCCCTATTGAAAAGCATTGGGAGCCCAACACTGTGTTTGCACCCTGCATCCGGCCGCCCCTGTGCCGCCGAGAGTGAATATTTGGTCCTGAGTTGTGCCCCCCCCGGTGCTTGCCTAAACCCTCTAGGTTGCGGGTACTTACCTGCTGGCAGATCTATTTCTGAGTGCCCCCAGTCTCCATACGATCACATTCTAAATCCGACACCAACTTTGACCTCTGCACCTGGATGGACCGTGTTGCTGGTGGTGTGTGTTTGGGGTCAACTTGAACCCCGACCAGTGGACATTCTAACCCCTGGAGACTGAAACTATCCCTTTGGTTCTGGAAATAAAATAACAAAATATATTTCTGCTATATAAAAACAATTGGCCTGGAGTTAGTCATTGAGTGTGTGCCTCATTTATTGCCTGTGTGTGTAGAACAAATACTTTGCACTACCCTCTGATAAGCCTAACTGCTTGACCACACTACCACAAATGAGAGCGTTAGTATTATCTACTTTAGCCTCTATTAAGCCTCAGGGGAACCCCTGGACTCTGTGCACACTATATCTCATTTTGATATAGTATATACAGATCCAGCTTCCTACAAGTGGTGTTAGCCTTACCTAGGAATACTATCCAAAGTTTGCCACACTCATATTTGGCTATACTTAAGGATGCTTTAGGGACTATAGTGAAAACAATAGTTGTCGTTCTAGACGGTGAAAAAGCATTCAACTCCAACTTGCAAAAAAGCTACACAGAACCCTGTGTGAGTTGGCACTGGGAGAAGTCATGGCTTGAAGACTGGATATTGGCCCTTTATAACTTTCCTTGCAATAATGTGACAACTGATGCTTAGACTGGGACAATTTCAAGTTTGGGTTGGGTTCACACAAGGATGTCCAGTTGTTTCCCATATGAACGCTACTGTACATGTGCTGATTAAATGTCACCTTCCACGTGCAATTAGGAACACAGACCATATGTTGCAGACAATGAGGCCTTTGGTCTCCTTTTTAGTAACATTCAGAACATTGGATATCTTTTTGCTAAATGTATGGGTTGGCAATGAACTTGGCAAACACTGAAATAGCATTCAATGGCCACAGGAGATGCATGGGGAATTTGCTACCTGGAGTATGGATTAATAAGTCTAATATTGGTGATGCAACGAACAACATAGTCCTTGATGGAACACAGTTCTCCTGATCATGTGTTTCTGGTTGCCAATGTTGCGTAGACCACTTATTCATTAGCAAACATTTCATTTAATGTAACTACACAAAAACCTTGACTCACTTTTTGGGTAGCAGACATAAGTACCTAGTCTGCTCTCTGCTGGATGCTTACGGGCGATTGTGGATGCATTTGGGGTTTAAGCTATTATTCAGACAGCCAGGCATTCAATATGTGTAACAGAGGGACAGACTCATAACTTTCTATGGGTTCAAACTGGCAAGATTTACACAGAAGGTCCTTCCTTTCATTGTATTTTGAAATCACAAGCCACCCCATAGATTTCTGTGCAAACCCTTGTACCATATCAAACACAGCATAGTTAATTTAGAAACCATCAGACTGCAGCTGGCCTGCAGGAACTGCATGCTTCTTTGATCTCCCTGTATGTTTCCATTACAATCCTTTGTCATCACATACATTTGTTTATATCTATATATCAAGTGTTATTGTCACATGTTCAAGCATCACTTGTATGTGCAAACTGTTTGTTCCACATAATATTCTATCACGCCATTGTATTTTTAATATACCCACTCGCTGAAAAGACAGAGTCTGAGATGCACAGCAGTTGACTTCCGGTCCACTTGTGCTGCGCCAAGGAAGAGCCAAGGATCCCTAGAATCAGCACAGTCAGCACACAGCAGTGTGGAGAGTTGCTCAAAAGGAGGAGTCTTTGGGGTCCTCCATGCTTGCGAAGAAAATCCAATGAATGCTGGCACAAGTGGATTAGATATTTGCACATTGTAACAAAGTAACATTGCAAAAAGTAAATTAACTTTTAACACTCCAACAGAAAGACAGACTGGCGTGGTTTTAGGGGCCTGAGGGGCTTTAGAGACATAACCCCTACCCTTTTTTAAGTTTCGCATGCACAGCGCTTGCCCTTTGAGCAAAATCTTTTGTGGTTAAAAAGAAATCTTAAAGGGGATTTAGATTCCATCCATTTCTTACCTTGACTTACCATTGGCGTGCTCCCACGTGGTCTCCACATTGCTCTGTTGCCATTGGATGGTTCCCATGTGGTCTCCATATCCCTATACTTACCAGTACCGCCCCCCCACCACCCAGCAAAGTACCTGGAGTGGGCCCCTGCCCCTTGACCCAGTCGGGGACTTGCCACCAATGCAGTGTACTTCGGCGAGGGGGTACCCGCAGCCCCCGTGCTCCTCAGGGGCTGCAGGGGCCTTTGTTAACCCAATGCTACTTAAGACTGGCTGTCTCCCACCTGGATCTTTGCTGGTCAGCCCCCCCCCCCCCCTTCTTATTCCGGTACCAGTCTTCTTCCACTTGTGGCAGCTGGATGTTTCTGATGGTAGTTGTTGTTTAAAAATACTCCCCCCTCGCATTTGCTATTTTATTAGATTATTAGATACCTAGCACTCCATATGAGTGCATGGGCAGGCCTCTTCTTTTCTCCCTGGTGCTCACGGAGCATGGCTGTTTTCAGCTTACATTATTCAAGCAGCCCAGGAAATCTCCTCCCTCTTTTTCCCCCACAATGTCTTTAGTTTTAACCAGGGGTGTTTTTTATGAGGGAATCATGGCTCCACCCATGTCATATTTCCCATCTTCTATTTTCTTTACATTTTATTTACATCGTACAGTGCGGCATTTCAGAGTCAGGCAAGTTTTACTGGCATATGTGCTAGTGCGCATGTGCTGCTTGACGTAGGTTTTACGGGGCTCACATTCTTCTAGCCTTTGTCCACTGTGGCTCTGACAGTGTAGGGCCACGCTCCTCTGTGATGAAAGACTAATTGAACACTGCGTGGGTGCATTAGGCTTACGCCCTGTGCTGCTCGAGGTTGTGTGCCAATCAGGGGCAGCTCCTTTGCAAAGGCGAAGGAGCGTCACCCCCCTGGCTAGGCAAGGAGCTGAGAGATAAAACATTATTTCTTTATTGTTTTAGCTTTCAGCTGCTACCAGGGAGGGGAGGGCTGGGCCATGGGAGATGGGAGGGGAAGGAGGAGAGATTGCACCTAAATGCGCATGTGTGTTTGGCCGGCCGTCTCAGGCCAACAAAACACACAGGTGCACTTAGGTTTCTCCAACGGGCTAGAGAAACTGCACAGATCCCGGGGTTGTGTTTGCAGGGGTGGCTCGTTCGCAAAGGCGTGTCACTCCCCTGGCTAAGCCAGGAGCTGAGATATAAAACAATATTTCTTTATTGTTTTATCTTTCAGCTCTGGCTCAGCCAGCAGCATGTGAAGGGAGGGGTGGAGAGGGGCCACGGGAAATAAGGGGGGGGGGGAGGAGAGAGTGCACCTAATTGAGCATGTGTGTTTGGCCGGCCGTTTCAGGCTGACCAAACACACATGCATACTTAGGTTTCACCAGCCCGGCTGCGTTGAGCAGCGCAAGATAAAAGCGCAAATCAGTGTGCATGTGACTGGCATATTATGTGATGCTGTCACATGCTGTAAACAAATACTGAAGAATGCAGAGTATACCTGATCAAATCAGCTTCCTGCAATGTACAACAGTTGGCTGCGACCTCTTATGAACCTGCGCTCCGATTTCATGAGCTCAGCTCAACTCGCCAGTGCTGGAAATGGGGCAGATGCAGTCAGGTTAGCCACAGGGCTTAATTTGTAAATAAAAACATGCCGGTGCCCAAAGCTTTCCTCTGAAACACGTGGCTTGTGCAATTAAAAGTGCGAGCACGGAATACGGAGGCAGTGTAATACTAAAACCATCCCAAGCATTTTTAATCCATTTACATCCACTCCCTGCCCTTCAGCTCAGTCTTGCAGCTTTCTGCTTTCTCTCTTTGTGATGCTTTTTCGTTTTCTGTTCCTCCGTTTTTCCCATGTATCTTGTGCTCGCAGTAAATGCTTGAGGCAGAAAATAAGTGCCGGCCCTCAAAATAAAGTGCCAGTGACCTGCTCAAATTATGCACTGCTTAGCCAGTATCAGTGAGGCCATCATTCAGGTATGACTTGCCCAGCCAACAGTCTGAGGCTGTGCGCCCCGTGAAATGTAGCTCTGCACTCTTTTCTACCTCACCCTGCGGCTTTCCCTGCGAGCAGCAGGATTATCTCTTTCCAAAACACACCTTTCAGCCCGCACATCTATTTCCAAAACTCACTTTCGTTCTGAGCGCACACAATGCTACGATGTGCAGAACCGCATGCACCCGGTTACCGAGTCATTAATGTGGAGAACTGCATGCTTGTAGGAAACTGGTGCATGTGAATACTGAGGACACAATATTTTCACTGTGCTTTGGTCTGTGGGTACACAGTGCAAAAGATGTGCAGGGCCCCATGCATTCAGCAGACATTAAACACGAGGCGTTAGTGAATCGCCCTGAAGGCCTGTTCTGTCTCCCCTGCTTTGCGACTACTGTATTGGTAATTAGTAGGTTGTTGAAGCCTGTCACCTGCAGAGAGAAGCAAAGAGAAGGTCTAGAAACCATGAAGATATTGAAATAAAGGCCCTCAAATGGTGCATGACGGACTCCGGCCCAGTCCTGCAGGCCTTCTAACAAGTGAGGCCAGGTGAGGGCCACAGTGTGGGTCAGTGAGTCTCCAGGTACAGCTAGCTACAAAATAGAAATGATAAACCTGAGACAGGCATCTAATATAGCCTTTGAGCCCGCGGTAGCAAGCTATACTGGCCATTAAAGGCCACTCCAGCGTTAAAGGCCCAAATTAAATACGAGGGCCTTTAACAAGGGAACAGGACTTTAATTGCTGGTACAGCCCAGCTAGGAAGGGCTATAAGGCTATTAGAACATTCCACCACCTGATGGCAGAATATTCTAATAAATAAAATAAAGTCCACAGGTAATACTAGGGGATTGAAATCCCCTTGGGCTCTGTGAGTCCTTTGTTCACAGCTGTTGCTGTGGAATGTTGACGCTTGGGCTTTTTCCAGCCAGTAAAAGCCCTGAGCACTCTATTGTCTCCAATGGAGCTCGCAACATCCCAATGTTCTAATTTTAAGGAAACTGGTGCAGGCAAAAGCAGCTGTATTAGTAATATTGCATCATCCAAAATCTGATTCCATAATATTGGATCAAAGCTAACAGTGACTGAAACAAGCTTAAGAAATTAACCAGTTTAATGCATGTAGCGCTTGGCAGGTGTTAAGCATTTTTATTAGGGAATGCTTAAAATGTGTGGGGCTTTGGAATGCTGCAAAGTTGCTTGAGCTCTGGAATATGGAACTGTAAGATACATCAAAGGGTCCCAAATAAAAGTCTGTTCGTCTCTGCCAAATCTATTGGCTGTGTTAATGTTTTTTTACACGTTACTCAGCAGCACGAGCTGCTGTGCAGCAGTCCTAAAGTTTTAAAAAAGCACTATGACTCACCCAGTGTTGATCGCGTCACACCGCTTTTTTAAAATTTAAGGCACGCAGCACAGCAGGTCAGGCTGCTGTATAACATGTCTAAACAAATCTGCAAAATCTCTTGCATTAAAAAAGCAAGCATTGGCAAAGCCAGTAGGTTTCACTTATGCAAAATCTATAGGTTTTGTCAATGTTTTTTAGACATATTACACAACACAACTGCTGTGTAGCATGTCGTAAAGTAAAAAAAAACCTATGATGCAATCAACACTGGGCACGTCATAGCATTTTTCAACTTAAGGACATGTTGTACAGCAGCTTGTGCTTTTGTGCAACATGTCTAAAAAAAATCACAAAACCAATACATTTTGAAGAGGCAAAACCTATTGGCTTTACTAGTGCTTTTTCTAAAAGGCATTTTGTTAGAAGAGGCCACAGACCAAGTTAATAGGTATTCACCGCAGTAAGGGAGAATAAGTCAACAGTTTAGCAAAGACTTCTTCCTTAAAAATACCTAAACAAGAGGTAAAAAAGATAACCCATCTTACAGCAACTGTGAAAATGACAGAGCCTAAGGATCAGGAAGAATGTGGGTTACAAAACGTATGACCAAAATTGTCAACAAAATATCAACCACACTACTAAACTAGTATGCTCACTATGATTGTACATTAAGATTATTAAAGAAATGAAAAATCCAAGAATTGTATCTGCAGGGAAAACTCATACTCCTATTAGATTAGGAAAGCAGGCAGCAACAAAGCAAGTATCAAAGATATGGAAGCTACAAGTCTAATTGGGGGACACAAGTTGCAAAAAAGCCTCTTCACTCCTCAAAGCTTAAACACTCCTCCTAGAGCACAGTGATTATTCAAATTGTTAGCTTTTTCTTGCACAAGTGTGCAGGAGGCAACACACAAATACGTAATGACAAAAGTACAATGGTGATAAAATCCTATTTAACCAGAGCAATGGATTTGAGGGCTTAAAATCCAAGGAGGGTGAAAGTGTTAATGTAGCTGAGGGCGGAGGTGACATGCTGACAGTTTAAAGACCTCAAAATTTGAGCAAATCATTCTACGGCATGGGTACTCGCAAACCTTTTCCCAGGGGCCACAAAGTTTGGTCTGTTGTGTGACCATGGCCCGCATTGATGTTAGCAGAGTGGCGATCAAAAGGAGGAGTGGCTCTGGGTGGGGAGGGGTTGTGGCATTATGGTGGGTGTAGGGGGCAGTAAAGCATATAGATCTAGTAGCTGAATCGCACAATGTAAAACCAGAAAACCTGGCATTAATCCGAGCTTCCCCTCTTGACCAAATTGTGTGATCCTAGGCAATTGTTCTATTTCACCGTCATTTCTTTTTCTTCATTATTGTATGTAGGAGGACCTCACAACGCATGACTTCAGGATGTGTGCTGTGCAAGCCCTTCTCTTGTGCTTGATGTAATAAATGATTAAGTTGTTCATGTATAATAGGAAATCAGGCCAATCAAAGAGTGCAGATAACAACTGACTCGCCTCTTATTAAACTATTGGCAGTGTTATCAAGGTGGGGAAGAATGAATGTTTCAGACTTTATGTTTGAAACCTATCACTTTAAAAAAAAATACTTCTCAATGCACTGATATAATCTGATGTACTAAGATGCAATGGTTCTGCGTGTTAATGAAATACACTTTTTTAGTTTTTAAGAACCCTTATTGTGTTTGCTGCAATATTTATTAAAGGATGAAAGTGTTCCTGCAGTTCAGCAGTGAAGAACAACTTCCTTACTTCATCTTCAAATAATGTTTAAATAAAGGATTGCCTGTCATTTTAACATCCTCTTAACATTAGTGCTCAGTCGAGTAAACAGCAGCCTAGTGCTACTGGTGCCCTGGGGGCCGCATATAAAGGTCAAAAGGTCCGCATACGGCCCGGGCCATACTTTGAGCATCACTGTTCTACAGAGAGACAGAGCTGAAGAATTTTAAGAGTGTAAGTCAGTCATTAGCTAGATGGTCTGTCCATCAGGTCTATAACTCCAGGAGACACAATGCAAGAAGTAACCACTGAGATGGGAAAAACACAAGAGATTAGTCTGTTAAAATCTCAAGATAAAACTATTTCAGTAACTCCGGAAAGGCTTGAAAATCATATTAGAAAATCATACTAGAAGTGCTTATTTACAGATATTAAATCTATCAGAGGGAGTTTAAGAGAGGAATGAAGACGTTTGTAATAACTCCTTAAGGAAGGCATTTTTAAAGGTGGCGGAGAAGGGAATCTGGATGAAGAAAAGGAAAAGTTACAAGGATTCAAGTTGAACCCAAATCCTAAGAAGCCACGAAAAATTCTACTTCTTAACATATTCCGTTAAAGAAACAAAAACATAATGGATGATCTGCAAACGTTGTGGTTCAAGAGTTGTTTGGATTTCCCGCTATGTTGAGTATTATTGAGTATGAGAAATGCGGATGAAGTAAATGTTTGAATTCCTAATATTACATGCAGTTGGTGATGTTTAAAGTAAAGAAGACTTGGTAAATACAGAATTATATATAGAGAGAATTTTATATATATATATATATATATATATATATATATATATATATATATATATATATATATATAATGGAGATGGGTAAATCAATGAGCTATTAATGGCCCCAGAGAAGCCAAGAACAAGGATTGAATGGTTTCCATATTGGGTGTCATAAAGGGTGGTAAGCACATGGGGAAAACAATAATAGTCCTTGATCACCTTGTATTAGACCAACTAAGGCCCATATTTATACTTTTTGACGCAAAACTGCACCGGCGCAGTTTTGCGTCAAAAATATTACCGCCGGCTAACGCCATTTTGGTGTGCCATGCGGGCGACATATTTATACTTTGACGCACGGCGGTGCAAACAACAGGTGGGAGTCATTATTTTTGACGGACACCGCGGCGTCAAGTCGTAAAGGAAAACTACGTTAACGCAGCGGAAATGACTGTGGGTCGATTTACAACACCGCAAACCGGATATGCGCCTTTTTTTTATGCAATAGCGTCAAAAAACACAGCGAACACAGCCATTTCACCAGAGGAGAGCCAAAATGGATCCCAGGCGCCACTACAGACCCCAGGAAGATGACAGCAGACCAGGAACCAGCCAGCAGGACCCACACAAGAACCAGGACACTTTTAAGAAGAAAAGAAAGTGTTGCTTTAGTGCAGAGGAGCAGGAAATTCTGGTTAAAGAGGTGACGGAACACCAGCACCAACTGTTTGTCACATCAAAGTTGCCAGTCAGTAGGAAAGAGGCCATTTGGCAACAAATTGTCGACAAGATTAACAGTGTGGCTGAAGTACGCAGAACAGTCATCGAGTGCAAGAAACGCTGGCATGACTGCTAACGCGGGACCAAGGAAAAGATGGCCAGGAACAGGAAGGTCAGCACTGCAGACTGGAGGGGGGAGTCCAGCACACCAGGAGGCCCTGGACCACACAGAGGAGATGGTCGCAGCCGTCATCCCTGAGGAGATCATCACAGGGATTCAAGGACAGGACAGCGCAGACTACCAGGAGACAACGCACATGCAGGATAAGTTGCATGGGGAATTAAAATGCACAAATGCTAACTGCAAGCGGGGGGGATACCGACCACAAAATGCATGGAAGTCAACATATACATGGAGTGGCATGGGTAAAGGGGCATTGCATTGGGGCATGGCCTGCACAGACAGAAGCTGGGGCACACCATTACACTACACCAACAACAGTCCCATGGGGGCATGCTGTCATGCCACCGATGGAGCAAAGGGAAAGCCACGACAGGAGGGAAGGCCACTACGTCAAACTTACATCCTGGCACTCCTCAGCCAACATACCTCCTACATTAACTAGGGCCCTATTAGCAATCCTCTAGCCAAACCGACAACTGCAATGTAACTGCGACAACAGTTGCCACTACCACCTCTGATCTGTGTGCAGCTCAAGTAGCCAACGGCAGTAATCTCCCCATGGATCATATACACCTAAATTAGGGGGTGAGGATGACATCTGCAACAATCCCCAGAAACAAGACAAAGGCCCCAGTACACTCAAATGTGAATGCCCATAGTTGTCACAAACATCAGCCAAAGTAAGCAACAATAGGAGCGACACAGCACTAAGGACACACCCATGCTGCATATGTCAGGGTCCATCCTGTGCCTGGGTAACAAGGCAACATCCCAAATGTCATATTGCTCAGACAACAGCATAGAGGAGGGGACACATGTAACTGGTCACTGAAATACACCTGCACAGTCAGAGGAGGAAATAGGACACTGATACGACTATCAGGGCAATCCAGTGTAACACACATTACCCAACATCAGCAGGACCCATTAACAATGTCAACATCCATATTGGATCATAACATTGCCGTGCATAGGATATGCCACATATCAATTACATTTAAGTCGATGTGAACGATCAGTGATTGGGGCAGGTCCAGATTGTTAAGTGTGCTGCCAGGGCCATCAGTACACCCACAGCCAGTGAAAGGTCTCACCATGAGAATGGATGTACACGGAGGGTTGAGTAGGAAAAGAAGGTGGCAATTCTCTATTTGGCTAAAATCAACACCTAGAGGCGATGAGGCTGACAAGTCTAATAACTCAATAACATACATGTGACACACAGGTGGGCCATAGGCCTGAAACAATGCCCATCTGAAGGACTGCAGATATTAACACAAAACAAGATCACAAAGTGAATTCATCAAAAGGCAGGCACGTCACATCAAAATTGCCACAACACAGACACACTAATTGTACCCTGTTTCATTGCAGAGGAAGATGGATCTCCTGCCGATATGCCTGTCTCAAATTTCCCTGACATGGATGACGAGCCGATAAACATTCCCCAGGAGACTATCCAAAAGGTCCTTGAAACCCTCCAGACCCCACCTTCTGTCACAAGGAGGAGCACAGAACAAGCAGCCATTGCAGAGGAACCTCCCACCACCCCAATTGTAAGACCTGCCAGCTCCAATACAGCTGAGGACTCAGACGACACTGCCACCAGCTTTGAGAGAACTGTAGTTGGAGTACAGCAGGAGCTGGCCAAGGAGGTGCAGGTGGGGATGCAAAATATGGCAGCCAGCCTAGAGGGGGTGCGTTCGTGCATGATGTCATTTGCAGATCAGATAGCAGCTATGCAAGCCCTAACATCTATCTTGCAGGAACTGCAGAAAACCCAGAAGGAAATCAGCACAGCTGTAATACAGTTGACCCAACACCTACAACAGCAATCCTGTCAACGCGTGCACAAATGCAACATTGAACCCCTCAGGGCTGACCTGGCTGCCTACCATTGTGATGTTGCTGCTATTCTCAAGAACCAGCAGGCCCTCCTTGCAGCAGTACTGCCCTTAAGGCCTTCACAGGGAGGAGCGACCGGGATGTCTGACTTCACGTCTTCTAACACTGAGGTGTGTGTTGCCCCTTCACAACCAACAACAACAAGGACAAAGCAGGCAACACACACATCAGAAGAAGAAGACATGGAACAGATCACATTCACAAGTAAAAGTACCCAGAAGCACTAGTCCCTGCCACATGGCCAACTATTACCAAAGTCCTGCGTTTTGAAACATGACAGTCTTAACAACTGTACTCAAGCACTGTTCTGCTAACCACTGTATATCTTGTCAGCCTGCCCAGTGATTGTCTCTCTCTTACTCATTGGCAAATCCTGTCCCTCTGCACTGTCTGAAACATCAACCCCAGCATGTCAAAAGCATTTCCGTAACCCCTTGTGTAGGATCACAATGTAAGATGTCACTATAATGGACTCACAATCATGGACAATGTACAGATAGCACTACAGCACTTTTCAATAAATAGCACTTACACAACAAATCTGTCTCTGGGTAATGTGACATATCAACTGTGCAGTAGATAACTGAAATGTGTCTACTGTCAAATTACGTAGCTTGTCAATACAACTGTCCAGATATTATGTAGTTAGAGAAATATGCACAGTGACCATGATTGCATCATACTCTGCCCCTCCTGAGAGAATAATCTGATGAAGTGTGAAACCATACACCACCATGCTGTGTAGGACAGAAGAATGCTTCCTCAGTGGATAAGTAAGTCATCAAATAGTGCCGTAAATGTTGTCAAGATGCAAAAATAACACAATAAACATGCCACACTAATCTAAGTAAATACAAAATAAACTGCACAAATGAAGGTGCCTGAGTTAACATGCAAATAGGTAATCATGCTAAACTGTGTCACAAATGATGTATGAGGGTCATGAAGACAAGAATACAAGATTGCCAATGAGAACTCATCTTATAAGGGTGTGCATGATCATCACACTGCAGTCAGACCTAAACTGTTTCCCCAATATCAAGTCTGGAAGCACTGTTAGTGACTTTGAAAACACACTTATCAACAGAAACACATTGGGAACCATATTAACTGTGATTGGTGGTTGCAACAAAGGGTAGACACTTTGCAAGGTAGCTCTGGGCTAGCTGCCAATCGTACAGCTCAGTTGGGATTTGTTTGTAGCATAGGACACAGATGTTATAGTACAAAATTGATGTACACTGAATCCAAACCCACAATCAAGTACCATTCAACACATACTATTAAGGGGTAACCAAATATTTATTAAAAGCTAACCATAGATGAGGAAACTGAAGGAAAAATCTTACCTACCCTAATCTACCCTGACTACTCATTACCCACAACTGTCCCTAACTAACCTAAGCTACACTTACTTATCACATGTAACGAAACGTTCTAAACATCTACCCCCCACCCCCCTTATGAGACGGGATACATTGAGGACAACACATACTAACCTAAACACATACTATACTATCCTAAACAAATATATATATATATATATATATATATATATATATATATATATATTTTTTTTTTTTAAGTTATTTAATTTTTTGTTTTGTTACACACAAGAACCCCAACATAGCCCATCACCCACCCACCCACACATGTAATAAGTCAAAAAAGAAACAAGCAGGACCCTCCACCCCCCACCCACTAACACTAACTAAACTAACAGCCTATACTAATCTAACACTAAGCCCCCTAAGTCCACTAACTATAAGAACAAGGAAAGAGGAGGGAGGGGAGGGTATCATGTCCATCAAATCAACTGTCTAGAGGTTGGCCCTCCGGAGGGTCCTCTTTATATCCTTGACCCGCTGTTTAATGTGCCGCACGTCCCGGCTCAGGTGGCTCACCTTGCGCAGCACTTTGTCCATCTTATGTTCAAGTCTATTGAAGGCTTCAGGGTCAACAGCTGGAGCAGTGGCAGTCTGGGTACCGGTGGAGGAGGTCTGTGTGGGCTGTCCTGCACCGGTGGCAATGCTGGGGCCAGGAAGTCCAGCAGATGTTGGATCAACAGTGACAGCTGTGTGTGGGGCCCCCTGGCTCTGATTGGTGGTTGTTTCTGTGGTGGCTGTAGTGGGCAAAGTAGGCCCACACTGTGGGAAGGCTCGCCATGCCCCAGAGGCACGTTCATGGCGATATCGCCGGGCCATCCTCCGGAACCCCGACTCCACCAGCAGGATGTGCTGGTATCGCATGGCCCGACGCTGAAATTCACGGACCTGATCTGGAGTCATGTTAGCTGCTGTGAAGACAAATGCAGATATGCTACATTAGTAACTGCATTGTGTGAAACGGCACAGCAAGTTAATCAGACATTACATCTACTGTACTTGTAACAGCTCATATCACGATACAGAGCATTGAATGTCCCTGAGGAAGTATATGGCAGGCCAGACAACAAAGGTCACATCACACAAAGCAAATCCATAACCCACAAGATGGGTAACAACTGGCTTTGACTTGCAATCTGAGTTCTGACAGTTAACATCTAAGAATCATGCTGCATATCCTCCACCAAGAGCTGGGCTACAAATGTCAGTGTACGGAAAGCAAAACTAAAGCCACATGGTCTGCAAGTTGTAACTGGACTTTCCAGTATGGTACCAAGTGCCAAACCTGAGTGTGTATACTAGTATGCAACCAAACCGTCACTTATTCACAGGTATGTGCAACATACTGGTAGCATCAATACTAGGTACCCCATTCACAAACCCATGGCCGTGTTTGAGGGGGGGCAGTGGATATACAACTATAATTTGCCAACAACATGTACACCGAGGAGTGTATAGGCAACTTCACACATGTTTGTCTCTACAGACACACCACAGGTAAGGTCTATCTACAATTTGGAGTCAGCAAACCCTAGAGCACTCATAGGGTCAGACATGTCAGGAAATTCCGAACTTAGTACACAACATATACTTCCAGTGAGGCCTGACTTACATCAGACACAGTGTTACTAGAACACCCATGATCATGAATTGCATGCACACCTAGGCCATAACACTCAGGTTCCACAGACTTGATGCACTACATGTGGAAGTACATGCTGCTAGGAGGTTCTACCTACTGTTTCCAACTTACGTAGGTAAATAGTGAAGCAGATGTCTATTGGGAAGCTATTAGCTCCACCAATCTTAGAGAATGTGGGTCTGACAGGCTGACTAAATAGGGGCTGACTTCCATTGCGACTCTTGGTGATACAAGTGTCAGACACATGACTATCCCCTGTACTCAAAGTGGGGCCTACAGGGATGTCCTACAATCCCTACATGATACCATTGGATACGCATTGGCAAACTCAAAACATGTGAAAACTGCATTCCCACTCATGGAACAAGTGAAAAACCTGCCCAACGCATCACACCTTGCTATGCGTCCAACTCACACGAGTCCATAACCAGCAAACACAACACATAACAGACATATCAATACTTACTGGAGTGGTCGGGGTCCTCAAATGTCGCCACCTCCCCACAGTGTAGGGTGCCGGTCCACCTCTAAGGTATGGAAGGAAGAAATGTGCTCAAAATCTGTGCACAGTGCAACAATTTCATAATCATTTACAATGTGTAGGCTGAATAAGGACGTGGCAGCCATTCAGACATGATGGTACTGCATCTGATATATCACGGCCAACTTTTACATAGCATGGGTCTTCTGTGACAGTTACACACATATCTGCACACATACATTGGCCCTAACTATCATGTGGTTGCAAACTTGCCCCATAATTGGTGAGCAGTAAAAAATATGGAGTGTAATCGTCTCATCATGTGCATCCAAGAGAAACATCCAACGCCTGGTTACTTGAGGACTGCATTACCAGTCAAACATGCCTTGTGGCCATGACACATTTATTGCACATAGGCCCAATGTACAGAGGGAGGGGCAGGGACTCCTGTAAGCCATCCTGTTGTTACAGTATAGTCAATTGATGTGGCCCAGCTATGGTGATTTGCACCAACCATGGAGATGTGAAGCCATGTGCATACACTTGGACTGCCATCCATATTTGGATTGTGGCTCAACTAATTCCAACAAACATCTTAAGATGTTAGCTGAGGGCACCTTACACCTTTTCACGATGTTTTCAAATCATGAACTGACATGTATCCAAAAAGATCAAGAAACCAAATAATCCCACACATTCATAGTACTTCTGTGAACGCTTTCCTTCCACACTCACCAGACTAACATGAGACCAATGTTTGAGCCACTTTGCTATTATCAATTGACGTGAAGGCAGCACTCATTTTCCGCATCATGTAGTGATTCTCAAGTCAGTCTAGCAATTGCGTCAACATAGTTGGCCTAAATGTTGGTACATCTGTACTTCTCTGTCAATAATCCCCTGTATAGACATGATTGGCTCCTATTTTGTTAGCTGTGCTGACAAAAAGGCCGCACCAATTTCCTTCATGGTAAAGTTACCTGTAAGTTTGCTGAGCACGTGCTACCTGACAGCTAGCAATTGTGATCCTTGCCACAGTGCATCAATGATCCCCTTATATTTCCCCAGCATTACACACAGTCATCAAGTTAGCTGGCAGACATTGCACTAATCCCCTGATGTCACTACAGAGCATTTAATTGTGCACATTAACAATTGTCGTACTCACCAACAGTGCCACCCACCAATCATGATTCCCAGGTGGTCCAAGAGATCCTGCTCCCTGGTGATGAGGTCAGCCCACCGGTGCTTCAGCTGGTGGTCACTCCTCTGGCTGGTATATACAGGCTGCAGGTGATGCAGCACCTTTCCCCACCGGATTCTGCGCGCCTCTGTCGGGTACCCCTGTATGACCCTGCTCCCTGCCTGGATCATGAGCGGCAAGAAATGTGTCACCAGCCAGATGAAGCCCCTCCAACTCCTCTTCCCCCATCCTGCCAAGACATGGCCTACCAGACATACTTATAGTTGAAGATAAGGAATAGGGGTAAAAGAAATAGAAAGGGGAAATGGGTGAAAGTAGGGGTAAAAAGACAGAAAAAAGTAAACCTAAACACTAAAAGAGCCCAACTATCCCCAAATTAACACTACCCACAACAGACTCACACAAACAAGAAATACACAAGATAAATGGACAAATGTAGACAAAACACAGTACTGCAGTATACACAAACAATATTTATTTCACAAAAGGACTTTACAGATAGCACACAGGACAAATACAGCACAAAATCTCTGGACAACACTCTCTACACAGCCACACAGTCTAGAAGGATCATAGATTGCAAAGTGAAAGTGAAAGTACACCCACTGTACATGATCTGTAAACAGGATATCCTATTACATCACTTCCTGTATGAAAAGTCCTGCCTTTTTCGCGTTATGCGTCATTTTTTGTTGCACAAAACTGTATTTGCGTCATTTTTTTTTACGCACAGACGTGAATATTAACCCGCATCCACATAATGATACATGGACTGTACAAATATCTGGATGCGGGCTAAATTTCACTCCTGTGCGTCAAAAGAAATGACGCAAATACAGTTTTTGTAAACAAAAAATGACGCACACCGCTAGGGACGTCAAAATTACAGTGCATTAACTGGTTTGGGGCATTTTTTATTGTTTTTTGGTTATTTTACATTTGGAACACATCAGAGATTGGCTAATTGAAGACAGTATGGTGTTGATGGTGTATGTTCACATGTGTGTCATCATACTGCAGCGGAATATCATCCACTACACCCTTCACAGTATGTTTACAGTTGGCTGACGTCATAGATGGTCATAAGTGTGGCCTACATATATGTGTGGCCCACATTGTGCATGTTTGTCATAAGGAGAGGATAGCAATGTGACGCACATATGTACAATACCTAAATGCCTTTGGCTCAAAGTGTGTGCTTTGACAACTAATGTGTTGGTTGACCAAGTGTGTGTGTATATCACATGAAGCATTATTGTACATATGGTTGTATGAATGTGACGTCCATGTGTCCAATCCTAAGATGCAAGTCAAATTTGGAATGAGCAAGGGCATGTGTTAGTCATACATGTAACAACACCCGTAAAGTATATTTCCAAGTTTTAGGGTCACGTAGACACCACATGTGACATAGCATGCACCAGATGGATGGCAGACGCATGTTCATGTCAATGGTCCACATTTTCTACATCCTATGTCCTAGAGTATTGGTAAGAGCTTCCTAGGCACTAGTTGATGAATCCCACAGTGAGTCATACACATGCATTGAGGAAGTGGGTACCATGTTGTTTGCACAGACAGACAAGGGTCAATCTCATATGTATGATGACACCACAGTTGAGGCCATAGAAATAAGCCCCAACTATCAAGTGGCTGTGGTGGACCAGCATACAAGACAGCACGTGTCCACATATTTCCTGTGATCAATTGCACATATGTGTCTTGTTCATGTGTGTGGTCCAATGATGATCCTGTAGATTGTTTGGGGTGTAATTTGTCACAGTTCGGACCAGGACTCATTATGAGTCAGTGGCAGCTATTCCTGTAACTACTGATTATCCTTTGTTGATCAATGTGAGTAAAGTAGATGTGGACATGTGAACCAACAGGGCAACCTTGGTGTGCTGAGGGAGATAATGTCTCAATTGTCATGTTCCGGCAGGTGTCATTACAACATTTGTACACAGGTTGGCCTCTGCACTTCCCACTGCATCTGGGAACATCATAGCCTATGTGCTGTTTATTCTCGCAGCTATTCACCACACACGGCCCATCACTATGTTGTGCGCACTGTGATGCTGTGTGTGAACTGTCATGGTTCTGACATTTGTGTATTATTCATGTACATTATCAGAGGTTGCTGGTTGTGCTGAAAGCCCCGTACCCAATCCCTGTCTATGACCCTGGGACACTGTCACACTTTGTCATTCATGCATATATGCAACCCAGACAAGGGATGGGCCATGAATTTTGCATTTCCAAGAGGATGTAACTCAAATGGTACAGTTAAAAGGCAGATGATGCTATACAATGTATTTGGGTATGCATGGAAGAAGCCCATGCCCAATGCCCCCTGATGAATGGGAGGTTTTCTTACGCACCTGTGGTACATATGTAGACACAGGGATACTTTAGTGTGACGCACAGACAGTTGCCAGTCAGGCTGACAGAATGCAAGGTGATTCAGGAGCCAGCTACTGGACAAGTTACATAATCAGTGGTCTGACTGAGACTGTTTGGAGGACAAACTAGACAGTTGACATGTCAAACTGTGTACGTCCTGTGTTTTTGATGGTGACAAATGAACCCAAGGGCTGTGTTACACGGCTTAATTAGTATCAATGGTTGACGGTGTATATGACATAATGGCAACTCC
Organism: Pleurodeles waltl; assembly: GCF_031143425.1. Classification (NCBI taxonomy): domain Eukaryota; kingdom Metazoa; phylum Chordata; class Amphibia; order Caudata; family Salamandridae; genus Pleurodeles; species Pleurodeles waltl. Next base: position 102,956,772 of record NC_090446.1, read on the forward strand.
TATGCTGTTCCAGGCATCATCAGGGGCAGTGCTTTTTGAAATGGGTGGTGTGCATGGAGGTGATCACAGGTGTGGGCTGCATCTGTTTCTCACCAGTCCTGTAGGTGAGACTTGCATTCTAAGGGCCAACAGACATTTTCACAAGGGGAAGCAATCTACATGTGCTAACAGGGATTTGAAACTAGAAGACAGTGTATAAATTGACCTGACGTCCATGCAGTCAGATGTTATATGACAATGACATAACTTAGCAAAGGGTGTAGCACACTGGTTTGCTAATGTTGGTCTGTGTGTGTAGAGGAGGTAATATCAGGGTACACATCTTAGTATTCCAGGGACCTCTTCCGACAGGTGGGTTGTGACCAGGTGCATGGGTGTGTCAGGAGTTAGGAAATGGGCTGACATGTACATGGAATGTCATGTGCACAATTCTTGTCATATGTGTGGCACTTGTGCTGTCTATGTTCTGCTTCTATGGAACTCTAGTCACAGATATCCCTTGCAAATATTGGATGCAGTTGGGCTAACTGTTGTCAAGGGTCTTGTCAGACATTCCTGTTAGTGATGCCAAAGCACATTGACTGCCTCATGTATGAGGGTTGTTTTTCCCTTATTGAGTGATGGCGTCATAGTTGTATGCCATATGCTGCGTTGGACCTTGCTTTCAACATGTATGTGTGAAATAGTTGTGGTCCTCTGCTATTGGCCTTCAAAGGAGATATGTACATGATATATGTCATTAAGAGTGTGTGTGTATGTGACCATTGTATGTTAGGCTTCACATTAGCTCTGGGATGTTCCGTGTCCTACTCAGTATCTCAGCAATGCTCCATGAGGTAACACTCTTATTCTGACAAGTAGAGATGAAGGTGTGCAAAAAGGAATAGCCAGACCATGATATGGTGATTAGAATAGGTGTTTATTTAAATTAGTTAACTAAAGTGGTGAAAGTGATCATATTCAGAAGAAATTATTTACAATCTGTTGCCGCCTGCGTATACCAGCAGCTGTGTTCTGTAGTTCCCCCCCTGTTGCAGGCCAGCATCCTCCTCTTCCTCCTCTTCAGGCATGTGTGGCTCTGGTTCCAGGAGGGGAATGTTTCTTCTGATACAAATGTTGTGCAATATTGCACATGTGAAGATGATCCTACAGACCATCTCGGGGGAATATAGGAGGCTACCACCAGTGATGTCGAGGCAGCGGAACCTTGACTTGAGGATGCCGAAGGTCAGCTCGACAATGCTGCGTGTCCTCCTATAGGCCTCGTTGTATGCACGCTCTGCAGCTGTACTTGGGTTGCCAAATGGTGTCATAATCCATGGCTGGATGCCATACCCCTGATCAGCTGCAAGAGAAAATGAATGGGATCATGTTGATGTAGCTGGCACTATTGAAAAGACCTTTAATGGCAGTAGTTGTCTTGTGTTGTCTGTGACTCTTTTGTGTACTAATGTGACATCCTATGCTTGTAGGCTGTACCATCTGCATTGTGTTGTTTCCTTGGCTGAACGAGTGTTTGTCTGCTAACCGTTTGTCAGCAGTATGTTTTGGGATTTGCAGTACAGTGTGCCCTCCCTAGCATTATGACTTGTGATACAGGTGTCCCTGTGTCTTCACTGGGGGTGAGATGATAGTTCCATGCACAGTTAAAATTGAAAGTGTTGTTAACACGTTCATATCAAAGTACCCTGGACATCCCATACATTGACACTTATGCAATGTATTAATGTAAAGGTCATTGGGGCACTTACAATTTGCAAGGTGACATTTAGGCAACCACACTCATTGACGTCTTCACATTAGGCTGTACACTAATTTCCAATGTGTGACAGGTTCAATGGTGACTTAAGAAACATGGCTAGTGATGTCACGACCTCAGTGTGTTCCTGTTGACATGTTGCTGTTGTGGTGTATGTGTTGTGTGTCCTAGAGGGTTGCTGTGCAGTGGGTATATAAGTAGGTTTTTGTACTTACCAACAAGTAGTCCATTGCCATACCGTCCATCCTGGAAGTGTTCATTGATGGTGCAGTGACGGAAGATGTATGAGTCATGTAAACTCCCGGCATATTTGGCCACGATGTTGGTGATCAATCTCTGGTGATCGACTATGGCCTGCACGTTGATGGAATGTGTGTGCTTCCTGTTGCGGTAGAGGTGTTCAGTTGCAGCAGGTGGCACAAGGTGTATATGTGTGCAGTCGATTGCGCCAAGGACGTGTGGGAAGCCACTGATTGCGTAGAACCCCTGTTTTGTTTCCTGCTGCTTCTGTAGTGTGTTAGGGAAGCAGATGTGGCGGGGTGTCAGTCGAATGATGGCATCCAGTACTTTGGGCAAAAAGGCGGAGAATGATGGTTGTGATATTCCGCCAACCAGGGCACCAGTTGTTTGGAAAGAGCCACTTGCCAGCATGTGAAGTACGGCAAGCAGCTTGGTTTCTGTTGGGATGGTGCAGGGTGTCACCAAAGTGGGGGCCAACTGCAGTTCAATGTTGCGCAGCAGCTGCTGAATGGCCTGCCAGTTCCACCGGTACCTCTGTATGATGTAGTGTTCCCTGAGGCCCTGAAGGGTTGTTCTTGGGCGGAATATCCTCTCCTGCCTTCTGCGCTGCCTTTGGGGTCCCTGCTGGTGTTGTTGTAGCTGCTGTTGTTGCTGCTGGGCTCTGCGTCTGCGTGCACGCTGGATTAGAATCACCTCCATGGCTCCCTGTTGCTGCTCTGCTGCTCTGCTGTTTGTTCTGTGTGTTCTGATTAAATACAGGTGTGTTTTCCCCATTTTAACACCTGCCCTGACCCAGGCGTTAATTTTTGACGTAAATCGGGCTGTGTGTCATTTTCAGGGTCCGCCTCCCGGCTGTTTCGTCATTTTTGCCCGAAAGCATAAATACGACGCACGGGCATTTAAGTCATTTTTTTTACGGGAACGCCTACCTTGCATATAATTAACGCAAGGCGGGTTGCCACATCCAAAAAATGACGCACACGGCGGAATTTTGTTGTCCGCGGGCTCGGGCGTCAAAGTTTAAATATCGGGCAACGTTTGCGCTGATTGTGCGTCAAAAATGTTGATGCACAATCGGCACAGATGGAGTATAAATATGCCCCTCAATCTTTAAAAAATTGGAAAGGCTAGCTGGCCACTCTGACATGTAAAAAGATACATTTCATGACCTGGAGAGTGAATGGGCTGCACGAAAAATAAAGCAAACAGTATTTATGGAATATTTACAACACTGTGAATATAATGTTCTGTTTAAAAACGAAAGTTAGGTTCCTTGGGTGCTCTGAACTGGCAAGTTATGTCAAAATGTGGTAAAATTGTGACATGGAAATGTGCTAAAATGGATGTGATAGAACCCAGACAGATAGCAGGTTTTTGTTATTTTTTTAGGACATATATTCCCTGATAACGGCCTAGCCTGAAATGCATTGTGATGCAATGCATAACTTCCGTGGTATTGGGATGCAATGTATAATTTTGATGGAACCTGAATGAAAAATTATGCTAAGAATAAAAGTATTTGACTACTCAAGCATCAGCTTATGCAATCTAAGATTTATTGAACACAATTTGGAGTCACAAATTTGATTTACAAATTCAAATTAGTTTAGGATCAACTTGAATACTAATCCCAGTTGGGATTTATCGTGGTGCATTGAGGGAATGCTGTTCCCGGGCTGGGAGAGAGCTAACATTTTCAAAGGTTAAAGTATAAAATACAACCTTGATTGTTCAGGAATGTCCCTTTTCTAATCTGATGGAATTACTAATACCCATTTCAAGAAGGAGCAATTTTAACACACATCTTGACAATGAACTGGATGGGTCTATAAACACTCCCCAATGTATTAATTCCGTTATATAAACAACTACTTGTTTCTAAATCTCTTATTGGAAGAGAAGGTATAAGGTCTTCAGCTTTTACCAGCACACATGACACCACTTTGGGATTTGAATGGAACTTTCATTCTTGAGTCAGATTACTTACTGAGATAGACAATGGGTGGATGGCTATTTGCAGATTAGAATAACAACAGGTCACCAAGCATTATAGCACCTGCAGTTTAAACAACAAAAAAGAGAACTTTTCGATCTTAAGAGCTGTTTTTGTAAAACAGACAGGAATTAGCTGAAAAGGGAAGCTTTACGGCAACATTGTTATTTATTTCACATAGTTCTTCACAAGAAATAATGTCTCTGGATGTTACTACTCGTTGTGAGCTACAGCCTTTTGAATTAAATTCATTCTAATATGGTTTTCCAAAGAAATACTTGCTGCTTTTTGGTATGTGTGATTTCACACTAAACATTCCACTTTTATTCTTCGTGTTGAAACTACATTATCTTTTTCATATGAAGGAGCAAGACACCAAGGATTTAAGTAGTTAGTGCGAAGGATGATCGTGTGACTATGTAGATTAAGAATGTGGAATCATATTGCGAGTCACTTTGGAGTTACATGACCTTATAAAGGAACTTGGCCTTCAGATTCATTCCTCTATATTGTCACTGAATTCCTTGGTGATTTGCAATAATCTTATATTATAAAGGAGAGAATAATTTATCTCATAAACAAGGCTAACTTTGCCTATCTGCAACCAGCCAATTTAAAGGCACTACACAAGTTGTTTGGCTACTTTGTTGTGGGTAGTGAATAACATTTCCTTCGGTCAGGAGTCTCTGTTAAATTGAGGCTTCAAAACTAATATGCAACAGATTGCAGAGGAGTGGTGGGGCAAAGGGGCCGGAAATGGTACTCATAAATGGCCAGTCAGTGGATAAAATTAACGTCTCTGCTTATTGTATCAAACTCATAACCTCTGGATAATGCAATTTGCAACTGCTTGGTATGTGAATAAATGAATGAACTGAATTTGTACTGCAGAATAGCTGTCTCAGCCTGTCAATGTATTGAATTTATAGGCCAAATCTCCATTGTTTATGCGCAAACACACACATCCAATACTGTTTCTTTTTCAAGCTCTGGGGAAAGAGTGATGTTTATGCATGTGTAGTGAAAGACATTAAAAATCCCAATGGATGACATTGTCCTTTATGGAGCCATCCTGATTTCGTCTAGCAAAAACATATATGCCCATTCTCAGGAGTGCTTCACACAGTAAGGACTGTCCACTGCTGGACAGTAGGGGGAATCCCATGAGATTCCGCTTCAGGCAGCTATTTTTGTGCCGGATCTTGGATCTGGCCGATCCCATGGAAACATACTGAGCTTGTCCTAATGTCATTTTCCAACACCGGGACATAATTCCCAAGTACCTCTACAATATCTATGTTATGTTCAGAGCAACACCCTGTAGGCATCTTTAGTTTTATTTATTTTCTTTGCAGTCGCGGCTCTCCGGAATTATTGGGGGCAAGCGGGGGGATTAATAACAATTTTTTAAAAAAGAAACGTACCTCCACTCCCATGCCACGCCACTCCTCTGCTTCTCTGCTGCATGCAGGCACAGGCTCCCAGCCTGCCATGCAGCCAATCCTGACGCTGCTCAAAGCAGCGTCTGGATTGGCTGGGAGCGCTCAGCCAGGGCGCTCCCAGGCAGACTCGGAGCCTGTGCAGGCTCTCTTCTGCCCAGCAACTATGTTGCTGGGCTGGAGAGAGCCCTGTGCACGTGTGTTTGGCTGGCCTGTGACGGGCGGACGGACAAACACACATGCGCTCTGAGGGGAGTGCACACTGCACTCCCCTCTGCTCGTCACCCCCAATGCCCCGCCCCTTTCACAAGGAAAGGATCATAAACACAGTTTATTATCCTTTCCTTGTGAAAGGATTTGCAGCGGCTGCTGCTGGGGGTGGGGGAGGGGGGGCGGGGCAGAGGAGCCGCCACTGTTTATTTGTATGGTTAATTAAAAATCATTGCAAATAATCACTGTGAAATCAACTGAATATAAGAAGAGCATGCAATTAAAACCTGCTTTCTATATATCAAAATATTAGACCCCCAGACACATCATAATACATTAAATAAATATACAGTTGTTAAAAGTACAAAATTCAAACATCTAGACCCATCATAATTTGGCACAACATTCCAGTTACGTAACAAAACTTGAGTGGGCCCCCCTGCACAGTACATGGAGGGCCCCCCTCCAGATTCACTCAGGAGCTCTCCGGCCAGGGCCCCCCTGGAGCTCCCCTGGAGCTCAGGGCCCTCTGCACTGCCCGCCAGGGCCGCAGGGGCCTTTGTTACGCCACTGAAACATTCCACTCCAAACAGCTTTAATATATGAATGAGTTCAATAGGAATACATAGCTGAGAAGTAACTGTTTATCCAATGACAAACAATTACTACAAGTGTTGCATAAAATGTAGTTATCCTAGCCTAAACTGAGTCATAAAAATTTCCAAAAATTGCCCTCCGAAAACTCTTTAAATACAGATTTTAAAAGTGTACGTTAAAACAAACAACGTTGGTGGCTTGGCATCCCAAAATTCAGCCTCGTCCTCACATATCATCTATGAAAGTCCTCTGAAAACTCTTTAAAATACTAATTTAAAAAGTGTATACTAAAACAAACTGAATTTTGGTATCCCATCATTCAGCCTCATTATAACATCATCTGTTTAAAGTTCAAGTGCTGCTAAACCTCTGCAGTCAAAGCAAATTAACTCCTTCTGTTGCAAGTGCATGAGGCAAGCCAGCAACATCAAGTTCTCAACCGCAACTTTGCAAGTTCTAATATCCAGCTGCCTAAAAATTGATACTAGCCGATAATATCTTGGTGCAATCACTGTTGTGCATCAGCAGGTAATTTGCTGGAGAGATTCCAGTGCTACACAATAGCCCCCTACATAGAGTTTCCAGAGTACCTTCCAGCCGTCCGTATTTGTATGCCCCGAGTGAAATCAACCCGAAACGCAAGCGGAGGAGTTGGGTTTTGTAGCAAATTAAAGTGGGCAAGATAACTAAGATGGCAGCAATAGAGGCTGATACAGGTCAATCGATAGTATAACAAGGGCTCTAATACGAATTGCCTGTAGGTCTTCATAGGCAGATACGAGCCTTGTCTGCTTCGAAAGGATTCCTGCTTTTTTGGAGGAATAGTTGCATCAAATGCTTGCCTGCAAGCTCCTTGATCGAATCCAAGTAAATTTGTATAGATCCAATTCCCTGCATAATACTCCATGAAATCTGCTTAAGGCAGCCACATTCAGCTCTTCTCATTTTCACACAGTGGGAAAGGAAGCACGCATAACTAATATAGCCCTCTATATCAGGTTGAACTCAAGATGAATATGTGGCTGCACCGTGCAATGTGGTAAATGGAAAAGGCGTCTATACCAACGGCATTGTGAATGATCCAGCCAGGAAAACAATCAATCTTTGTAGACAAATGATCTATTTGTCAAATTAGGTATCATTTGATTTCAATGACTTTACAAATGACAGAAAGGTCTGGCCCGAAATGCAGCTGTTAAGATGCTCTAAGAAAAAAGTAAGAGAATTCTCCACTGATGTCAAATATTCAACCCGTGAGGCTGGAGGGCCACAAACCCATAGGTATTTTACTGAGTCAACATTTTGAATAGTTTGATCATTTAAAAACCAAGCACCATACTTGATTTTCCTTTTACCAAAAACCAGGATCTTGGTTTTTGATGTATTAAATCACAGCTTATTGGCTTTGCAACAGTTTGCAAATGCATAAAGCAATTGTTGTACCCCTACTGCAGCTTGGTCCATAAGAATGGTGTCAGCGGCATACTGTAAAAGATGTAGGCTGCTGCATCAATTTAAGGTGGAAATCCCTTAGCTAAGCTCAAGTGATTGCAGGTATAAATTTAAAAAGTAAGTGGCCAGAATACAACCTTGCTTCAGGCCTCTCTTTGTGTGGATCTTCTCCGAAGTGGCCCAGTTTCTGCACACTCACACCTTTACTCATGTGTTTGAGTAAATAAAGGCTTATGATGGCCGTCAAGAGGGTCACAGGGATGCCCCAGGCTGCTAATTTTGCCCAAAGCCGTCCTCTGTCCGTCTTATCAAACGCTGTTGCCAAATCAGAGGATGCACAAAATAAAGACCTTTCCCCCTTTTTCATAGCTCAACCCATCAATGCTGATATGCCTGGCAGATTAACCTCTGTCCCACAACCCCTTTGAAAACCTTTGTGTAGAGTAGGTGATTTTTTTGTTGCATGCCCATTCATAATGTTCCTTGTTCAAGATTTTTGAAAAGCACTTACCTTTTATATCGAGTAGAGCAATTAGATGTAAGCTCTCTGATTTATCAAAAGTGCCTTTTTGGGTATTAGTACTAAAAGAGAGCCCCTCCAACTCTCTGGGATTTGATTACTGGTTATGCATTCATTGAAGATCAGATAAAGATAGGACGACCGCTCTGTTTTTGCTGCCTTAAAAAGACGAACTGGAAAGCCATTTGAGGCTGGTGCTCCTGCTGCTCACATCTTGACACAAGTGTCGACCACCATCTCATCTGTAATCACCCCAGAACCGGGGGAGGGGCGTCTGTATTATCGGTCGCTTGAACGGAAACCTGCAGGCAACGAGGGGGCTTGCTTTCTTTAACATCCAGCTGAGAGCAAAACAAAGGCCTGCTTCAAAGAGTCATCAGCCCTTTTGTTCAAGTATCATCCTGATGGGAGTCATCTAGAGCCTAGCACCTAGATGCCAATGCAATGGAGCGAAACAAAGGCACACATCTTCTTACCACTTCACAAGTACTTAAGAGAAACTATTATTTGAGGAAGGTTTTTAACTTTGATCAGTTCCCCATCTAAGAGATGTTATTGCATTATAAGAATGCAAGATTTACCCGTCTGTAAGAGTAATTACACAAATATTGAAACAAATGGTACCTGCGAGTTCTTATTTACTTCCTTTGTAGCGCTGCTCATCCCAGGGAAGGGTATCAGAGCGCTTCACATCACACACAGAAGCACAATAAATCATACAAGTGTGTAAATGAATGTATCAGAAATGTTACATAAAACAATTAGGGTTATAACGGGTAGGAATCGCATATCATCCATACATGCAGACATTATATCATATGTTAAGAAATAATAGTCAGGAGGAACACAAAGTCAGGATATAAAACCTAACACAGAGATTGTGGTTATCTGTACTGAGACTTTATCACTTACCAAAGAAACACTTGTTTACAATCTTAGAATAACAACCGATTGAGGTGAAAAAACAACAAGGATCGAAACCCATAACTTGCAGTTTGCAAGCAGCTCCCCGTCGAACAGAAGTCTGGGAAAGTTTTAAGTTCTCCACTTTTGCCCTCTAGTGGTCTGTTGGTATTGTAACAAGATGTGTAGCACTTTCTGTATGGTAATACATTGATTGTATCTATTACCTGAAAACACTACATTTTGGCGACTATAAAGGTTGATAATACTAGGTTCAACAGAAAAGCTCAAACAATAGGAAGTTCAAGAACTAGTGTACCACGTGCCTCTCATCTCCAAAGAAAACTGGAAATAAAATGTCAAGACATGACTGAGTGTGTAAAAGCTGTGTGACTAAGTAAAGCACCCGTTCTTCGTGCAACACTGAATCGAAATGGCCAGGGACCGACTGGGGAACCAAAGGCAGCCCTGGCAAAAATGTTCAAACCAACTCCCCTCCCTTCGTCTCCTTGTGCGACCTCTATCTTTCCATCTATCCATTCTTTCTCCTTCTCCCTCTCTCGCTCATCACTTTTTCTCTAACTTCGCCCTCCTTTTTTTTTTTCTCTCTCTCTCTCTCTCTCTCTCTCTCTCTCTCTCCTTCCCCATACCTACTGCAATTAATCTTGGAAAACTTGAAAAAGTGCAAGTGGTACCAGGAGTGGCCCTGGGCATTCAAAACCAGCCTCCAAGGCACCCAGCACACCAGGGAAATGCCCAGTGGAATAAAAGGCCTGTCCGGCCCTGGGACTGCTGCTTTGTGAGGCAAAATACTGTTAATTTGAAAACAAAGAGTCTAACATTGCGGACACAATTGGACAGTTTGAGGTTGGCTCCAAGTATGAAGCATTATCTTACGTTGTTACATATCCCTTGTTTCAGATTATGCAAAGTAATATTGCATGTATTTGAAAAAGGTTGGCCGTGATGGCAATTCCTTTTGCTTTCTTATGGGGGGGTGTTTGTCTTCTACCCTTATTTAACATAAGTTGCGTTAGGAGCAGCAGAAGGGCACTGATTAAGTTGAATCAATCAGTGCTTGGTCCCTGCTCCATACAGAGGAACGGAAATGATGCTTGGCCTGAAGTGACAAATTGTGAGGCTGTAGAGAAGAGTGCCAGTCAAGCCAACAAATGGTAAGCGATAACCCTTTACTGTAAACAACAGGGTCTCGCTAGCACATGCACTCGCAGGCTTGACCCTAAAATGTCAGACATTCAGTGGAAGAAAACAAAGGTTACAGGGACACAATATAGTTAGAGGTTAGCATTTAGAAACATTTGAAATTTACTGCACAAAACAAAGTTTACAGGGACGTTATAGTTTGGTTCTAAATTTACATGCACAAAACCATAAACATTCAGCTGTTATAGTTATTTCAAGTAACTACAACTCATGCCTTAAGGTAACTATAACTCATGCCCTCGGCATCCACAGCTAATTACCCCGCATACTACATCGATGACATCTTCTATGGCATCATTAATATTATCACTGTAACATCCCTGTGCATGGTGAAGGCACGAGTCATTGTACTTGATATAACTATGCTTCCCTGCATAGGAGAGTCCTTTTTTGGATTGTCAACTTTGTATCAAACCCTATACCTCATCTTGTCCAATTGGCATTTTGGAAAACCACAGTACAAAAACTCAGGCTTCCAGCCTCCTGAATTTGGTGCATATGTGTCAGAAGTGAGGGGATCAAGATGGGTCAGGTGTTGTAAGGGGATGCCATTATATAAGTGTTTTTTTTTCCATTTAACATGGAAATTCCCATTTGTCTGCCGTAGCTGTGAACAATAAAAAGCTGGCTGAAAGTACACCACATTTGGTAGGCACTGCCTTCCTCCACTTGGGCTGGCATATTTGTTTTTATCCACTTTGAGTTATAACCAGAAACACAATGAGGTCATTGAGAATTTAAATGCTCAAATATATTCCCATTAATGTTTGCAAACACTGCCCAATTTTATTTTTAATAATTACCTTCACACAAACTAAATTGTCTGAATAATTTGGAAGGGCAGGTGTCATCTGTTGCCTGAACTGACCAAGGACAGTTCTGTGCAACAATACTGGTTCAAGGGCAGAGGTGCTAACACAGAAAAAAAAAAAAAAAAAACAATGTATCTATCTAAGGGAAGTCAACAGTTGGAGAAAGAAAATTCCATTCATGATAGAAACTCTGCAGAAGGTGAACCCTCTTCTGGAACGAGTATTCAAGCTCACAGTAGATCTTGTGGATTCATCTTTTTGTATCCCAGTTGCAATACCTCATCAAAGGTATTTCTTGGGAAGGAAAAGTCCCTTGTATGGTGACTGACATGCACCCCTGCCCTGAATTTCCCAGCTCAACAACGTCTGTATCCCTGGTGCTAAATTTTGTTGTCACTTTAGAACAGGGATCAAGCATATTCTCCATGATGAAGGGCGATAGCATGGATTGTGGTCTTGTGCGAAAGGAAGGTGCACCGAAAGCACTGCCCACATAGTGGTGAAAGGCTATTGCCTTTGCCAGCAGTTAAGTAGCGCATTTGTGCTGATGGCAGCATACCCTGTAGTGATCGGTAGAAGTAAACAGGCCTTCTGACCTTTGTCACAGGAGGTAGGCCTACGTAAGGTTCACACCTGCTGTATTCTTGACCTACGTCCTGTGCCTACATCAAGTTAGTATGTAGCACTATGCAGCACGTGTATTGTATGCATGCCGTGGCTATATGCATGCCTTTGAATGGTAAAACGCATAGAATATTCTAGGTTTCATTTTGGGAGATCCTGTGCTGACTGGGGGTGGGGACTGGGAAGGCAGAGGAATCCTCCAGACAGATTTTTGGGATGATGCATTGCTGGGAGGGACACACTGTAGGAAGGAGAGCCAGGTTCTTCGGTACACTTGAAACAGTGCTCTTAGAGTTAAGGAGAGGTCTCTGGAGAAGGGGCCTGGGCACATTTCAGTGAGGAGATCAGGGTGGTAAGAGAATCAAAGATTAGGACTGAGGCCCTGGGGTAACCTCTCAATGCATATACCATTGTGTCTGACATTCAGGTGTGAACCTCTAGTCACTCGCATGGCCAGTGATGTGGGGCTATCAGAGTCATTCCTGCTGTGACAGACTATTTTGTGGAGGAAGGGCAGAGATGAGGGCACATCAAAGGAAAGCAGACCCCAAACACAAACTTCAGACCGTAAATCATATTTAGGGCCATATTTATACTTTTTGACGCAAAACTGCGCCGGCGCAGTTTTGCATCAAAAATATTACTGCTGGCTAACGCCATTTTGGTGCGCCGTGCGGGTGTCAAATTTATACTTTGACGCACGGCGGCGCAAACCACAGGTGGGAGTCATTATTTTTGACGCACACCGCAGCGTCATGTCGTAAAGCAAAACGATGTTAACGCGGCGGAAATGACTGTGGGTCGATTTACGACCCCACAAACCGGATATGCACCGTTTTTGACGCAATAGCGTCAAAAAACCCGCGAACACTGCCATTTCACCAGAGGAGAGCCAAAATGGATCCCAGGTGCCACTACAGACCCGAGGGAGATGACAACAGACCAGGAACCAGCCAGGAGGACCCACACAAGAACCAGGACACTTATAAGATGAAAAGAAAGTGTCGCTTCAGTGCAGAGGAGCAGGAAATTCTGGTTAAAGAGGTGACAGAACACCAGCACCAACTGTTTGTCACCTCAAAGTTGCCAATCAGTAGGAGAGAGGCTATATGGCAACAAATTGTTGACAAGATCAACAGTGTGGCTGAAGTACGCAGAACAGTCATTGAGTGCAAGAAACAATGTCATGACTGCAAGCGCAGGACAAAGGAAAAGATGGCCAGGAACAAGAAGGCAGCACTGCAGACTGGAGGTGGGAGTCCAGCACACCAGGAGGCCCTTGACCACATGGAGGAGATGGTCGCAGCCGTCATCCCTGAGGAGATCTTCACAGGGATTCAAGGACAGGACAGCGCAGACTACCAGGAGACAACGCACATGCAGGGTAAGTCGCATGGGGAATTAAAATGCACTAATGTTAACCGTAAGCAGGGGGATACCGACCACAAAATGCATGGAAGTCATCATATACATGGAGTGGCATGGGTAAAGGTGGATGGCATGGGGGCATGGCCTGCACAGACAGAAGCTGGGGCACACCATTACACTACACCAACAACAGTCCCATGGGGGCATGCTGTCATGCCAACAATGGAGCAAAGGGAAATCCACGCCAGGAGGGAAGGCCACAATGTTAAACTGACATCCCGGCACACGTCAGCCACCATACCCCCTACATTAACTAGGGCCCTCTTAACAACCTCTAGCCATACCGACAACTGGAATGTAACTGCGACAACGTTGCCACTACCACTTCCGCTCTGTGTGCAGCTCAAGTAGCGAATGGCAGTAACCTCCCCATGGATCATACACACCTAAATTAGGGGGTTGAGGATGAAAACTTCAACAATCCCCTGAAAAAAGACAAAGGCCCCAGTACTGTCAAATGTCAATGCCCATAGTTGTTGCAAACATCAGCCAATGTAAACAACAATAGGATCTACACAGCACTAAGGACATACCCACGCTGCATATGTCAGGGTCCATCCTGTGCCTGGGTCACAATGTAACATCCCAAATGTGATACTGCTCAGACAACAGCATTGAGGGGGGGACACATGTAACTGGTCACTGAAATACACCTGCACAGTCAGAGGAGGAAATAGGACACTGCTACGACAATCAGGGCAATCCAATGTACCACACATTCCCCAACATCAGCAGTACACATTACCAATGCCAACATCAATATTGTGTCATAACATTGCTATGCATAGGATATGCCACATGTCAAATACATTTAAGTGGATGTGAAAGATCAGAGACTGGGGCAGGTCCAGATTGTTAAGTGTGCTGCCAGTGCCATCAGCACACCCACAGCCAGTGAAAGGTCTCACCATGAGAATGGATGTAGGCGGAGGCTTGAGTAGTACAAGAAGGTGGCAATTCTCTATTTGGCCGAAACCAACACCTAGAAGAGATGATGCAGACAAGTCTAATAACATACATGTGACATGCAGGTGGGCCATAGGCCTGGGAGAATGCCCATCTGAAGGACTGGAGCAATGAACACGAAACAAGATCACAATGTGAATTCAGCACAAGGCAGGCATGTCACATCACTCATGCCACAACACAGACACACTAATTGTACCCTGTTTCATTGCAGAGGAAGATGGATCTCCTGCGGATACGCCTGTCCCAGATTACCCTGATGACATGGATGACAAGCTGATAAACATTCCCCAGGAGACTATCCAAAAGGTCCTTGAAACCCTCCAGACCCCACCTTCAGTCACAAGGAGAAGCACAGAACAAGCAGCCATCGCAGAGGATCCACCCACCACCCCAATTGTAAGACCTGCCAGCTCCAATACAGCTGAGGACTCAGACGACACTGCCACCAGCTTTGAGAGAACTGTAGTTGGGGTACAGCGGGAGCTGGCCAAGGAGGTGCGGGTGGGGATGCAAACTATGGCAGCCAGCCTTGAGGGGGTTCGTTCGTGCATGATGTCATCTGCAGATCAGGCAGCAGCTATGCAAGCCCTAACATCTATCTTGCAGGAACAGCAAAAAACCCAGAAGGAAATCAGCAAAACTGTAATACAGTTTGACCCAACACCTACAACAGCAATCCTGTCAACATGTGCACGAATGCAACATTGAACCCCTCAGGGCCGACCTGACTGCCTACCATCGTGATGAGGCTGCTATTCTCAAGAACCAGCAGATCCTCCTTGCTGCAGTACTGCCCTTAAGACCTTCACAGGGAGCAGCGACCGGGATGTCTGACTCCACGTCTTCTAACACTGAGGTGTGTGTTCCCCCTTCACAACCACCAACAACAAGGACAGAGGAGGCAACACACACATCAGAAGAAGAAGACATGGAACAGATCACATTCACAAGGAAAAGTACCCAGAAGCACTAGTCCCTGCCACATGGCCAACTATTACCAAGGTCCTGCGCTTTGTAACATGCCAGTCTTGCAACAACTCAACTTAATGACTGTTCTGCGTACCACTGTATATCTTGTCAGCCTGCCCAGTGATTGTCTCTCTCTTACTCATTGGCAAATCCTGTCCCTCTGCACTGTCTGAAACATCAACCCCAGCAAGTCAAAAGCATTTCCGTAACCCCTTGTGTAGGATCACAATGTAAGATGTCACTATAATGGGCTCACAATCATGGACAATGTACAGATAGCACTACAGCACTTTTCAATAAATAGCACTTACACAACAAATCTGTCTCTGGGTAATGTGACATATCAACTGTGCAGTAGATAACTGAAATGTGCCTACTGTCAAATTACGTAGCTTGTCAATACAACTGTCCTGATATTATGTAGTCAGATAAATCTGCACAGTGCCCATGATTGCATCATACTCTGCCCATCCTGAGGGACATATCTGATGAAGTGAGAAACCATACACCATCATGCTGTGTTGGACAGAAGAATGCTTCCTCACGGGATATCTAAGTCATCAAGTAGTGGTTGTAAAATGTTGTCACCATGCAATACTAACACATATAACAGTGCACACTAATCTAAGCAAATACTACAAAAACTGCATGAATGAAGGTATCTGAGTTTACATACAAATAGGTAATCATGCTGAACTGTGTCACAAATGATGTATGAGAGTCATGAAGACAAGAACACAAGAGTGCCTACGAGAACTCATCTTATAAGGGTGTCCTTGATCATCACACTGCAGTCAGACCTAAAACTGTTCCCCCAATACCAAGTCTGGAAGCACTGTTTGTGACGTAGAAAACACACTTATCAACAGAAACACATTGTCATCCATATTAACTGTGATTGGTGGTTGCAACGAAGGGTGGAAACTTTGCAAGGTAGCTTTGGGGTAGCTGCCAATCTTACTGGGCAGTTGGGATTTGTTAGTAGCATAGGACACAAATGTAATAGTACAAAATTCATGTACACTGATTCCAAACCCAGGATCAAGTACCATTTAACACATACTGTTAAGGGTTAACCAAATATTTATTAAATGCTAATCACAGAAGAGGAAACTGAGAGAAAAATCTTACCTACCCTAATCTACCCTGACTACTCATTACCCACAACTGTCCCTAACTAACCTAAGCTACACTTACTTATCACATGTTACGAAACATTCTAAACATCCACCCCCACCCCACTTATGAGACGGGATACATGGAGGACAACACATACTAACCTAAACACATACTATACTAACCTAAACACATACTATACTATCCTAAACAAATATATATCAATTTTTTCTTTTCTTTTTTTTCTTTGTTTTTTATTAAACACACAAAAACCCCAACATAGCCCACCACCCACCCACCCACACATGTAATAAGAAAAAATAGAAACAATCAGAACCCCCCACCCACTAACACTAACTAAACTAACAGCCTATATTAACCTAACACTAAGCCCCCTAAGCCCACTAAGTATAAGAACAAGGAAAGAGGAGGGAGGGGAGGGAATCATGTCCATATCAAAAACAGTCTAGAGGTTGGCCCTGCGGAGGGTCCTCTTGATTGACTTCACACGCCGGTTAATGTGGCGCACATCCCGGATCAGGTGGCTTAACTTGCGCAGCACACGATCCATCTTCCGTTCCATGTTGTGGAAGGCTGCAGGGTCAACAGATGGAGCTGGGGCTGTCTGGGTACCGGTGGAGGAGGTCTGTGTGTGTGTGTGTGGAGCCAAGGCCAGTGGGCTGTCCTACATCTGTAGCAATGCTGGGGCCTGGAAGTCCGGCAGATGTAGGCACAACAGTCCCAGCTGTGGGTGGGACCACCTGGCTTGAAGTGGTGGTTGTGCTGGTGGTGGCTGTGGTGGGCAAAGTAGGGCCACCCGGAGGCCCGTTCATGGCGATATCGACGGGCCATCCTCCAGAACCCTGACTCCACCAGCAGGATGTGCTGGTATCTCGTGGCCCGCCGCTGGAATTCACAGACCTGGTCTGGAGTCATGTTTGCAGCTGTGAAGACAAATGCAAATATTCTACATTAGTAACTGCATTGTGTGAAATGGCACAAGAAGTTAATCAGACAATACATCTATTGTACTTGTAACAGCTCATATCACAATACAGATCATTGAATGTCCCTGAGGAAGTACATGGCAGGCCAGCCTACAAAGGTCACATCACACATAGCACATCCATAACCTACAAGATGGGTAACAACTGGCTTTGACTTGCCATCTGAATTCTGCCAGTTATCAGCTAACAATCATGCTGCATATCCTCCGCCAAGACCTGGGCTACAAATGTCAGTGTACGGAATGCAAAACTAAAGCCACATGGTCTGCAAGTTGTAACTGGACTTGCCAGTATAGTACCAAGTGCCAAACCTGAGTGTGTATACTAGGTTCCAACCAAATAGTAATTTATTCACATGTATGTGTAACATACTGGTAGCATCAGTACTAGGTACCCCATTCACAAACCCATGCCTGTGTTTGAGGGCGGGGGTGGATAAACAACTATCAATTTCCAACAACATGTACACCAAGGAGTGTATAGAAAACTCCACACGTGTTTGGCTCTACACACACACCACAGGTAAGGTCTATCAACAATTAGGAGTCAGTAAACCCTAGACCAATCATAGGGCCACACATGTCAGGAAATGCAGAACTTGGTACAGAACATATACTTCCAGTAAGGCCTGACTTACATCAGACACAGAGTTGCAAGAACACCCATGATCATGATTAGCGTGCACACCTAGGCCATTGCGCTCAAGTTCTACATACTTGTAGCACTACATGTGGAAGTACATGCTGCTAGGAGGTTCTACCTACAGTTTAATAAGTACCTTGGTAAATAGGGAAGCACAAGTCTATTGGAAAGCAATTTGCTGTACCAATCTTGGAGAATGTGGGTCTGACAGGCTGACTAAATCTGAGCTGACTTCCAGTGTGACTCTTGTTGATACAAGTGTCATCCACATGACTCACCCCAGTACTCACTGTGGGGCCTACAGGAATGGCATACAATCCCTAGATAATACCATTGGATACGCATTGGCCAACTCTAAACATTTGAGAAACTGAAATCCCACTCATAGAACAAGACAAATGATTGCCCAACGCATCACACCTTGCTATGCGTTCAACACACACGAGTCCATAACCAGCAAACACAACACATAACAGACATATCAACACTTACTGGAGTGGTCGGGGTCCTCAAATGTAGTCACCTCTCCCACAGTGTAGGGTGCCGGTCCACCTGTAAGGCATGGAAGGAAGAAATGTGCTCAAAATCTGTGCACAGAGCAACAATTTCATTAACATATACAATGTGTAGGCTGAATAAGGAAATGGCAGCCATTCAGACATGATGATACTGCATCTGATATATCACGGCCAACTTGTACATAGCACGGGTCTCCTGTGACAGTTACACACATATCACATGCATTGGCCCTAACTATCATGTGGTGGCAAACATACCCCGTCATTGGTGACCTGAAAAAAATATGGAGTGTAATCGTCTCATCATGTGCATCCAAGAGAGACATACAAAGCATGGTTACTTGAGGACTGCATTACCAGTCAAACATGCTATGTGGCCATGACACATTTATGACACATAGGTACAATGTACAGAGGGAGGGGCAGGGACTTTTGTAAGCCCTCCTGTTGTTACAGTTTATTCATTTGATGTGGCCCAGCTATGGTGATTTGCACCAACCATGGAGATGTGAACCCATGTGCATACCTTTGGACTGCCATCCCTAATTGGAATGTGGCACAACTAACTCCAACAAACATTCTAAGATGTTAGCTGAGGGCACCTTACACCTTTTCACGATGTTTCCAAATCCAGATCTGACATGTATCCAAAAAGATAAAGGACCACAATAATCCCAAACATTCATAGTACTTCCGTGAACGCTTTCCTTCCACACTCACCAGACTCACATGAGACATATGTCTGAGCCACTTTGCTATAATCAGTTGATGAGAAGCCAGCACTCATTTTCTGCATCATGTAGTGATTCTAAAGTCAGTCTAGCTATTGCGTCAACAAAGTTAGCCAATATGTTGGTACATCTTTACTTCTCTGCCAAAAGTGCCCTATATAGACATGATTGGCTCCTATTTTGTTTGGTTGTCTGACACAATGTCCGCACCAATTTACTTCATGGAATAGTATCCTGTAAGTTTGCTGAGCATGTGCTACCTGACAGCTAGCAATTGTGATCCTTACCATAGTGCATCAATTATCCATGTATGTTTCCCCAGCATTACACAGTCAGCAAGTTAGCTGGCAGACATAGTACAAATCATCTGATGTCACTACAGAGCATTTAATCGTGCACATTTACATGATTAGTACTCACCAACAGGGCCACCAATCACGATTCCCAGGTCATCCAAGAGAGCCTGCTCCCTGGTGATGAGGTCATCCCACCGTTAATTCAGCTGGTGGTCACTCCTATGGCTGGCATACACACGCTGCAGGTGATGCAACACCTTTCCCCACCGGATTCTGGGCGCCTGTGTGTGATACCCCTGTATCACCCTGCCCCCTGCCTCGATCATCAGTGGCAAGAAATGGCACACAAGCCATATGAAGCCCCCCAGCTCCTCTTCACCCATCCTGCCAAGACGTGGCCTACCAGACATTGTAGAAATGTGAAAGGGAATAGGGGTTAAAGAAATAGAAAGGGGAAAAAGGGGAAAGTAGGGGTACAAATACAGAAGAAAAGTAAACTTAACCACTAAAAGAGCCCAACTATCCCCAAACTACCACTACCCACAACAGACTCCCACAAACAACAAAAACACTAGGTAAATGGACAAATGGACACACAACACAGTAGGACAGTATACACCAACAATATTTATTTCACAAATTGACAATAGAGACAGCACACAGTACAAAAAAGCACAAAATCTTAGGACAACACTCTACACAGCCACAGAGTCTAGAAGAATCATAGACTGCAAAGTGAAAGTGAAAGTCCACCCACTGTACATGATCTGTAAACAGGATATCCTATTACATCACTTCCTGTATAAAATGTCCGCCCTTTTTCGCGTTATGCGTCATTTTTTGTCCACCAATACTGTATTTGCGGCATTTTTTTTGACGCACATGAGTGAAAATTAGCCCGCATCCAAATAATAGTACATGGCCTGTACAAATATCTGGATGCGGCCTAATGTTCACTACTGTGCGCAAAAAAAAATGACGCACATACAGTATTGGTGGACAAAAAAAGACCCATAACGCTAGGAACGTCAAAATTTCAGTGCATGAACTGGTTTTGGGCATTTTTTCTGGTTTTATGTTATGTTACATTTGGGACACATCAGAGATAGGCTGATTGCACCCACTATGGTGTTGATGGTGTATGTTCACATGTGTGACATCATATTGCAGTGGACCATGATCCGCTACTTCCTTCACAGTATTTTTACGGTTGGCTGACGCACTAGATGGCCATATGTGTGGCCTACATATATGTGTTGCACAAATTGGGCATGTTTGGCATAAGGAGGGTATAGCAATGTGACGCACATATGTACAATACCTAAATGCCTTTGGCTCAATGTGTGTGCTTTGGCAACTAATGTATTTGTTGACCAAGTGTGTGTGTATCACATGAAGCATTATTGCACATATGCTTGTATGAATGTGACGTCCATGTGTCCAATCCTTAGATGCAAGTCATTGTGGAAATGAGAGAGGACACATGTTAGTCATACATGTAGTAACATCCGTAATGTGGACTTCCAAGATTTAGGGTAACGTAGACACCACATGTGACAAAGCATGCACCAGATAGATGGCAGACGCTTGTTCATGTCAATGGTCCACATTTTCAACATCCTATGTCCTAGAGTTTTGGTAAAAGCTTCCTAGGCACTAGTTGGTGAATCCCACATTGAGTCATACACATGCATTGAGGAAGTGGGTACCATGTTGTTTGCCCAGACAGACAAAGGTGAATCACAAATGTATGATGACACCACAGTTTAGGTCAGAGAAGTGAGCCACAACTCTCAAGTGGCTGTGGTGGACCAGCAGACGAGGCAGCACGTGTCCACATATTTCCAGTGATCAATTGCACATAGGTGTCTTGTTCATGTGTGTGGTCCAATGATGATCCTGTATATTTTGTGGGGTGTAATTTGTCACAGTTCGGTCCAGGACTCATCATGAGTCAGTGGCAGCTATTCCTGTATCTACTGAGTATCCTTGGTTGATCAATGTGAGTAAAGTGGATGAGGACATGAGAACCTACATGGGGATAGTCCCACCCTGTCACTAAAGACGTGTAATGAGACAGTCAACAGGGCAACCTTGGTGTGCTGAGTGAGATAATGTCTCAGGTGTTATGTCCCGGCAGGTGTCATTACAACATTTGTACACAGGTTAGCCTCTGCAATTCCCACTGCATCTGGGAACATCATAGCCTCTGTGCTGATTATTCTCACAGCTATTAACCACACACGACCCATCAATATGTTGTGAGCACTGTGATTTTGTGTGTGAACTGTCAGGGTCCTGACATGTGTGGATTTTTCATGGACATTATCAGAGGTTGCTGGTTCTGCTGAAGGCCCCTTATCCAATCCCTGCATACGGCCCTGGGACACTGTCACACTTTGTCATTCATGCATAAATGAGACCCAGACAAGGGATGGGCCATGACTTTTGCATTTTACAGAGGATTTAACTCAAATGGTACAGTTAAAAGGCAGATGATGATATACAATGTATTTGGGTATGCATTGAAGAAGCCAATGCCAAATACCCCCTGATGAATGAGAGGTTTGCTAACGCAAGTGTGGTAAATATGTAGACACAGGGATACTTTAGTGTAACGCACAGACAGAATCCAGTCAGGCTGACAGACTGCAGGGTGATTCCGTATTTGACAAGTTACATAATCAGTGGTCTGACTAAGACTGTTTGGAGGACGAACTAGACAGTTGACATGTCAAACTGTGTATGTCCTGTGTTTTTGATGGTGACAAATGAACCCAAGGGCTGTGTTACACGGCTTAATTAGTATCAATGCTTAACAGTGTATTTGACAAAATGGCAACTCCTATGCTGTTCCAGGCATCAGCAGGGGCAGTGCTTGTTGAAATGGGTGGTGTGCATGGAGGTGATCACAGGTGTGGGCTGCATCTGTTTCTCACAAGTCCTGTAGGTGAGATTTGCATTCTAATGGCCAACAGACTTTTTCACACCAGAAGCAATCTACAGGTGCTAACAGGGCTTTGAAACTAGAAGCCAGTGTATTAATTGACCTGACGTCCATGCAGTTAGATGTTCTATGACAATGGCATACCATAGGAAAGGGTGTAGCACACTGGATTGCTATTGTTAGTCTGTGTGTGTAGAGGAGGGAATATCAGGGTACACATCTTAGTATTCCAGGGACCTCTTCTGACAGGTGGGTTGTGATCAGGTGCATGGGTGTGTCAGGAGTTAGGAAATGGGCTGACATGTACATGGAATGTCATGTGCGCAATGCTGCTCATATGTGTGGCACTTGTGCTGTCTATGTTCTGCTTCTATGGAACTCTGGTCACAGATAGTCCTTGCAAATATTGGATGCAGTTGGACTTACTGCGGTCAAGGGTCTGGTCAGACATTCCTGTTACGGATCCAAAAGCACATCGACTGCCTCATGTATGAGGCTTGTTTTCCCCTTATTGAGTGATGGTGTCTTAGTTGTGTGCCATATGCTGCGTTGGACCTTGATTTCAACATGTATGTGTGAAATAGGTGTGGTCCTCTGCTACTGGCCTTCAAAGGAGAAATGTACATGATATATGTCATTTACAGTGTATGTGACCATTGTATGTTACGCATCACATTAGCATTAGCTCTGGGATTTTCAGTGTCCTAATCAGTATATCAGCAATGCTCAATGAGGCAACACTCTTATTCTGATAAGTAGAGATGAAGGTGTGCAAAAATGATTAGCCAGACAATGATATGGTGATTATTATAGCTGTTTATTTAAATTAGTTCATTAAAGTGGTGATGGTGATTATATTTAAAAGAAATTGTTCACGATATGTTGCCACCTGCGTATACCAGCGGCCGTGTTCTGTAGTTCCCCCTCATGTTGCAGGCCACCATCCTCCTCTTCAGGCATGTGTGGCTCTGGTTCCAGGAGGGGAATGTTCCTTTTGATGCAAATGTTGTGCAATATTGCACATGTTAGGATGATCTTACAGACCATCTCCGGGGAATATAGGAGGCTACCACCAGTGATGTCGAGGCACCGGAACCTTGACTTGAGGATGCCGAAGGTCCTCTCGACTATGGTGCGTGTCCTCCTACGTGCGTCGTTGTAGGCACGCTCTGCTGCAGTACTCGGGTTGCCAATAGGTGTCATTATCCATGGCTGGATACCATACCCCTGATCAGCTGCAAGAGAAAATGAATGGGGTCATGTTGATGTAGCTGGCCCTATTGAAATGACCTTTCATGGCAGAAGTTGTCTTGTGTTGTCTGTGACTCTTTTGTGTTATAATGTCACATCCGAGGCTTGTACGATGTACCATCTGCATTGTGCTGTTTCCTTGGCTGAACAAGTGTTTGTCTGCTGACCGTTTGTCAGCAGTATGTTTTGGGATTTGCAGTACAGTGTGCCCTCCCTAGCATTGTGACTTGTGATACAGGTGTCCCTGTGTCTTCGCTGGGGGTGAGGTGATAGTTCCATACACAGGTTAAAATCGACAGTGTTGTTAACACGTTCATATCAATGTACCCTGGACATCCCATACCTTTAAGACGTATGCAATGGATTAATGTCAACGTCATTGGGACACTTACAATTTGCAAGGTGACATTTAGGCAACCCACTCCACACGTTGCGATCATTGACGTCTTAACATTAGACTGTACACTAATTTCAGATGTGTGACAGGTTCACTGCAGACCTATGAAACATGGCTAGCGATGTCACGACCTCAGTGTGTTCCTGGTCACATGTTGCTGTTGTGGTGTATGTGTTGTGTGTCCTAGAGGGTTGCTGTGCAGTGTATATATAAGTAGTTTTTTGTACTTACCAACAAGTAGTCCATTGCCATACCGTCCATCCTGGAAGTGTTCATTGATGGTGCAGTGACAGAAGATGAAATAGTCATGGACACGCCCAGGATATTTAGCCACGATGTTGGTGATCAATCCCTGATGATCGACAATGGCCTGCACATTGATGGAATGTGTGTGCTTCCTGTTGTGGTAGAGGTGTTCAGTTGCAGCAGGTGGCACAAGGCGTACATGTGTGCAGTCGATTGCACCAAGGACGTGTGGGAAGCCACTAATGAGGTAGAACCCCTGTTTTGTTTCCTGCTGCTTCTGCAGTGTGTTAGGGTAGCAGATGTGGCGGGTGTAAGTCCAATGATGGCATCCAGTACTTTGGGCAAGAAGACAGAGAATGATGGTTGTGATATTCCGGCACCCAGGGCACCAGTTGTTTGAAAAGAGCCACTTGCCAGCATGTGAAGTACGGCAAGCAGCTTGGTTTCTGTTGGGATGGTGCGGGGTGTCAGCAAAGTGGGTGCCAAATGCAGAGCAATGTTTCGCAGCAGCTGCTGAATGGCCTGCCAGTTCAACCTGTACCTCTGGATGATGTCGTGTTCCCTGAGGCCATGAAGGGTTGTTCTGGGGCGGAATATCCTCTCCTGCCTTCTGCGCTGCCTTTGGGGTCCCTACTGGTGTTGTAGCTGCTGGGCTCTGCGTCGGCGTGCACGCTGGAAAAGAATCACCTCCATGTCTCCCTTTTGCTGCTCTGCTGTTGCTTCTGTGTGTTCTGATTAAATACAGATGTGTTTGCCCCATTTTAACGCCTGCCCTGACCCAGGCGTTAAATTTTGACGCAAGTTGGGCTGAGCGTCATTTTCTGGCTCGGCCTCCCAGCCGTGCGTCATTTTTGCCCAAAAGCATAAATACGACGCATGGCCGTTTAAGTCATTTTTTGGACGGGAACGCCTACCTTGCATATCATTAACGCAAGGCGAGTTGCTACATCCAAAAAATGACGCACACGGCAGAATTTTGTCGTCCTTGGGCTCGGGCGTCAAAGTTTAAATACGAGGCAACGTTTGAGCTGAATGTGCGTCAAACTTTTTGATGCACATTTGGCGCAGACGGAGTATAAATATGCCCCTTAGTGTCTGCAAATGGACTATAAAAAGGGAGAAGGGGAGCTTGAGGCCCCCAAATTATCAATTGTCAGACAGTTGAGCTGTGGGAAAAGAAGCTCTGCACAACTTCTGGTTGTGAGCAACACTGGAGGTTAAGGACTGACGGAAACCAGTACGCCCTGTGAGGAAGAAGAGAGCAGTGGGTGGAGGGATGTCCAATGGGGGATCCTGGCAAGTTGGTCCCACCAGCGAGGTGTGAGGAGAGGGCTGTTGCACCGATCTTTGTAGCTCATGTGCAGAGTGAAGTTGGCAACCCCATATGCCAGAAGGGCCACAGTGAACATTTCTGCCATTTCGATAGGGTTATATCTCATGTGTGGAGGAAATTCAGCGAGCCGGTACACCAGGTGGAGACACCAGAAACATTACAGCTGTGCCAACTGGACTGTAGTCCGGGTAGAGTAAGGTAGGTGACTGTGTATGACAGGTGGGGCCACCAGAAAGGTCAATCCTCATCACCTGGTCGTGAGGAGAGGCTACCATGATGACCTGTGAGGGTCTGAACCCACATGATACACAGAAATTACTCCCTCACCTGAGGAAGCACTGTGGACACCCAGCCACTGCCCCTGCAGAGTGCAAGTGCTAATAAACACCAGCAGCCGCTCCCATAGAGCCATCCTTGCAGGAATAGGTAAGACTGATTGTAGGGCCGGCAGGCCCTATGGGAACTTGTTCTGCTAAATAGTACTTCGGGTGTTGGAACACTTTTGACTTCTATGAGGAAATGTCTCTTTTTGCATTATAACCCCCAAATATTTAGATTGTTACTGCTGTTTTTTCAACTCTAAAAGTACACTAAAGCCTATTAACCAGAGCTTATTGTCAAAGCTCTGACCCTTCAGGCCCTGCGACAAGCCGAACTGACAATCAAGGTAAAGGAGTCCCTTATAGGGGAAGGGTCAGTTGTGTACTGGGGCCATCAAGTAGGTGGAGGCAATGAACAACCTCTCCAATCCAAAATTCTGACAATTCTGGCTTGGGAGGCACCCAAACTCAAGCCAATTCGTTTTTGGCCTGACTGGGTACTACAGAAGATGTGTCAATGGTTATGGTACCACAGTGGCACCAAAGAACATCTAAAGAGCAATCCAGAAACTTTGGGGCATATTTATACTTTCTTTGCGCCAGAATTGCGTCGTTTTTTTTTACGCAAATCCGACGCAAAGCTAACTCCATATTTATACTTTGGCGTTAGACCCGTCTAGCGCCAAAGATCTTGGAGTTTGCGACATTTTTTAGCGTGGACACCTACCTTGCGTTAATGATACGCAAGGTAGGCGTTCCTGTCTAAAAAATGACTCCAAGGCATGTGCGCCTTATTTAAACTCCCGTGCAAAAATGACGCACAGGAGTGGGCGGGTCAAAAAAAATTACATCCAGCCGCTTTTGCGTCATTTTTTAACGCCTGGTCAGGGCAGGCGTTAAGGGACCTGTGGGCTCGGAAGGAGCCCAGAGGTGCCCTCCCATGCCCCCAGGGACACCCCCTGCCACCCTTGCCCACCCCAGGACGACGCCCAAGGATGGAGGGACCCATCCCAGGGAACTTAAGGTAAGTTCAGGTAAGTAATTGTTGTTTGAAATTTTTTTGTGGCGTAGGGGGGCCTGATTTGTGCCCCCCTACATGCCACTATGCCCAATGACCATGCCCAGGGGACACAAGTCCCCTGGGCATGGCCATTGGGCAAGGAGGTATGACTCCTGTCTGTGCTAAGACAGGAGTCATTTCAATGGGGGTTAGGAGTAAAAAAAAATGGAGCAAATCGAGTTGAGGCCAATATTTTGCCTCAGACCTGACTTGCCCCATTTTTTGACGCCCAAGCTCCATTGTCCCCTACGCCGGCGCAGCCAGGTGTGGGTCATTTTTTTTGACGCACACCAGTCAGCTGCGCCGGCTAACGTCATTCAATAAATAAGGCGCCCGCATGGCGCTTTGGAATGGCGTTAGCCGGCGTTAAAATATTTGACGCACAACTGCGTTGGCGCAGTTGTGCGTCAAAAAGTATAAATATGGCCCTTTATCTGGACTGACAAGTGTCAAGTCATTTGACACCCTCAAGGAAGCTTTGTGCTCTGCACCGGTCGTAAAAACTCCAGTTTTGAGAAGGATGTTTATTGTCCAGAAAGGTGCTTCTGAACGTGGGATTGGGGTGGTGTTGTGTCAGGTAAATGTAGAGGTCCAGGATTAACCAGTTGCCTTTATTAGTAGGTGACTCCTCCTCCGAGAGCAGTGTTGGAGTGCCATTGGGAGGTAAGCCTTTGCTGTGGATTGGTCCCTGATGAAGCAGAGACCCTACTAGTTTGAGACCTACTTCAGTGTTCAAACTGAGCACAGACCTTTTGGTGGCTTATGCAGATGAGGAAAGAACCCCAAATTGCTGAGGCTGTCCATTTCCCTAGAGTATGAACTTTATAGTGGAACACAGTCCTGGGACTGACCATACCAATGCAGATGGCCTTTCCAGGTTCTTCCACTTAGATGGACAGAACTACCAGGATGTAGCTTAGTGCTTATCACCTTTCATCTGGAGAGAGGCCATGTAAGGAAATGCCTCTTTTTGCATGATCACCTCTAACGTTTTGGACCTATTATGCTGGTTTTTCAACTCAGAGTGCACTGGGGCTTGCTAACCAGACCCCAGTGCTCTGACTCTCAAATGTCTGTTTTATTTACTTATAGGTCCCTAGTACATGGCACCAGGAGTACCCAGAGCCTGTACGTTGAAGTGCCCCAGCAAGGGCTGCAGCACTTATTGTGCCGTCCTGGATGTGAAACATATCTCCCAGCCTGCCACCGCAGACTGGCAGAGCAGTTTTAAACTGCTAACTCCACTTTTACATTTAAGGTAATGGCAAAACCTCCCTTTTAGGCCGAGCATTGCAGCTTGCAAGTGCTGCTTTTCCAACATGTTGGTATGTATCTGGGCTTTTAACCACGCTCACCTTGTGCCCATCACTATTACTCGTTCATGGGCTTGCCTTTCGAAAATCCTTTTGTTTTCATTGGTAACTGCTTTACGTTTGTCCCTCCTTAGGGCGGTTTGGTTACCACCATGGACATCGACCCCAATACATGGCTAATTGCATGTTTGCTGATAACTCGGACTGCAAGTGAACTTCTTTTACTTTTTGTCTCTCTCCGCTCTCATGGCAGTGCCTTGAATCGGCTCGCATATGTCAACTGTTTTACTTTTTATTTTCAGTTTGTGTGACAAGAAACAGCCAGTTAGGAATTAACAACGTTAATAGCTCTAACTCGAGCAAACGCAAGACCGATTGCATTCCAAATGCTTGTTTGATATGTCACCTAACTAGCAGGCCTATCGAGTTCTAAGGCAGGGTGCTGAATACTAAAACATAGGGCCTGTATTTATATATCTCCTAACAGTAAAACCCCCAAATTGTTTTTACAGCGGAAAGGTTAGTATTCACATTGGCGAGTTCAGGGTTGCACTCTGACACCTCAGCTGTGCTAACTTCTGAACGGGACAGGTAAAGTTGGAACTTCAAGGTATGAAAGCAGTGGTTAAATTAAACCCGGGTTGATGCCCAAGTCGCCTTTAATACAACCTTTAAGGAAATGCAACTTTTAGAAAAATGCCACTAGGTTGGCCATGTTTTCCAGTGGTCATTCACATATGCAGGCCACTACACAGCCATTTACCCTGCTGGGGAGAACTGTGAACAACTCCTAGGAGCGGGATCAAAAGAGGTCCTGCTGTTGAAAGTGGTGTTTCCCCTCTCCCGAGCAGGAAGCCACATAGGATGCGAGCCTAAAAAGCGAGCTTCAAAGGAGAGGTCACCTTTGAAGGGCAAATGATGGTCACACATGAAGGGCAGCTCTTTTGTACAGCTAGATGGGTTGGCGTTAGGGACAGAAAGGGGAGACCAGTTGCCAAACTGTTTTTTCATGGGTGCGTCACCAGGGTAGTCTCCTCCGCAATGGTGGAGAAGCGTCACCCTCTACCCCCCTTCCCCACCATCCAAGAGTTAGCAGCTCTCAAAATAAAACAATATTTCATAATCATTTTATTTTACATCTGCTAGGTCCATGTGCGGGGGAAAAGAGTCTGTGCAAAAAGTGCACGTGTGTTTGATTGGCGGTCTCAGGCCGGCCAAACACACATGTCCACTTAGGTTTCTCTGACCTGGCTGTGTTACACAGCCAGGTCGGAGAAACTGCATAGGCTCCAGTGCACTGTCTGAGCGGCAGACCAAGTCGCTCAGAACAATCTTGGTGCTGCTCTTATTCTAGGTAGGGAGATGCAAGCCTGGACCACAGGAGGGGGAGTGGAGCCAGTGCAAATGTGTGTTTGGCTGGCTGTCTAGGCTGGCTAAACACACGTCCACTTACATTTCTCCAACCGTTGAAGAAACTGCACAGGCTCCAGTGTGCTGTCTGAGCGGCAGACCAAGCTACTCAGAACAATCCTGGTGCTGCTCTCATACAGGTTTAGCATGAGTGGCATCAGGATTTCTAGTTAGCCTGTGCTGGTGTCCCAGAAAATGCTGGGACACCAGAAGAGAAGAGGAGCGAGGCGGCAGCGCTGGGAATGGTAGGTTTTTAAAATAAATTATTATTTATTTCCCCATCACCGTCGTCTGTCCCACAGGCCCCCTTTGAGATCTGCAGCACCTGCCGATGTGTGTCACCCTAATGTAGCCACATCGTTAGGGTGGGCTACAAGCTCCACACACCAAGAGAAGGCTTCAGTCATCTTGGGAGTGGGCAGAATACTGCACTGTGTGATAGTTAAATGCTACACATTGCAGGAAGTCATCAGGCAGGGAAAGTCCAGGTACCCCATTGGCTAGTAACCACCACATAACCAGAGGCCACTTTCTGGGGACAAATACAGCACCCCTGTCATTCAGATCCAGAACACATCTGCATTCGAGAGAGGACCGAAAAAGGACGGCCTTGGCATTCCCTGGACCTGCAAGAGAGCTGCTCGAATCACTAGACTGCACCAGATGATCCACCAAAGACAGAACTGTGCCGGGCTCAAGGAAAAGTCACTCCTGAGGCCCAGCGGGAATAGGTGAACTACGAAAGTCAGTTGACTTCCTGCTACACCACCCTGCCACAAAAGCCGAGGATGTTCAACTTGGCACGCCAGCAACAACTGCTTGATCACTACTGACATGCTGCCGGAGGAGACCAAGTCCGGACGCTCAAAAATGTATCCAGAGTCTACTGGACCTGGGAGAGTCACTGAATTGAAGTTTGTTCACCATAGACAGACTCTAGCCTTCACCAAAGGGAACCGCTGATATTGTTGTGACCAGAGACCAGTGCCAAATGGACTTCTGCAGGACCCAAGAGGACTTTTAAAGACATCGACTCCTGTGGCCAAAGTCACAACACCGAGACTGTGGTCAGAGGAGTAGCCCCAGGAAGCCCAAAAGCCCAAAAGCCCAGCCCAGCCCAGCCCTCCCCCTTCCCCTCCCCCTCCCCCTCCCCCTAAGCTTCCTGTTTCCCTTTTAACAGGGCCATTCTATCGAAATCCATAGCGGGTCGCCCATAGAGCGTAGAACTGGATTGGAGACTGCTTTAGTGATAAGGTATTTGTCCTGCAACTCCTTACTGGCCCTCTTGACCTGACCCCTGCCAGAATCGGTCATCACAAATGGGACAGAATACCCAAACACACCTCTTTAAAAGTTTCCACTAACCATGGTAGTTAACAATGCTTGTTGGCATTTTGAGTAAAAAGCTGCAATTTATGTTTCACTCAAAAATCTTTATCAAGGGATCCCTTCAGTTGATTTTGGTGTCTAAAACGTCATAAAAAGAAAATATATTTCTATAAATTGGTGATGGATTTTTGTGTTGCATGACTTTATTTTGTGGTTTTGGTACTTCCAAATGCTATGTGTTCCTTTCTTTCAGCCAGCCTGACAGCTCAAAGCCACAGCTAGCCAAGGTTGAGCTAAAGGTTTTACAAATGAACCTGATTGTACCCAAGAAGGTAATGCGAGTATTACACAGTGAGGTTTCACAACCACACCATATAATACCTCACTTTATCCAAGTCGGAGTGGGACTCCTGAGACTTGGACGACTAGTGGAACTGAACCCAAATGTTGCCTACAGTAAATGGAGAATAACCTCTGCCACTAGTAAGACTGAAGTGTGACTCTGGATCCTGCCTATTGAACCATACAGCCCTAAACTGAAGGGGCTGTGCGCATTGTTTGTTCATGCCATATTTCATGTTCTGTTAGTATATAAATACTTCATCAATTAATAATCATGTATTGCTGCTGATTAACATATTTTGAGTTGTGAGCATGGGTTCAATCCCCATTATCTATCTCCACTCCATGAAGCCTTAGACTGCTCAACCCACAATACCACTGAGAGTCAAGTGCTGAAGGCATACTTGGCCCAGTTGCTCAGGACCCATAGTAGGTCATGCCATGGGACACTAAGTAAATGGCTTCAACCTCCCACAGTTAGCCCAGTAGCTCCTGCTTGCCCTGTGGCCCTCTGAAATAGGTTTTGACAGTCAACTTTTTAGGGTAGTTTTATCAGGTCCAGGTATTTTCCTCTGGACTAAGATATACTGCAAGAGTGGTCCCTATGTGACAGGACAAGGTTTTCCTCTGAGCCCACTTAGAAAAGATGGGATAGTGACATTCCTTTTTGTAGTTCCAATTATGTCTTATTTACTACTTCACCATCAAGCATCAGCACTTCTTTGGTTAAAAGCATGAGCCTCTGTGTGCTTCTCAAATTCAGTGGACAAGATGTCATCTTCATCCTCTGCTTCTCCACCTACTGCAGTGTTTGAACCCTCCGACTCAGGATTTCGCAAAGCCAATTCCAATGATTGTTTCCATCTCCACTGTTCTTCAATAGTGGTTGTGGTTGAAGCTGGAGTGTCTTTCCAGGGACCTTCCACTTCAGTCAGAACATTTGTTGGTAGTGAAAACAGGTCCAAACTCAGTAGGCTGGAAATCAACCCTGCTAAATCTTTCTGAAAGATGGAACTTCAGAAGAGTTCGAACTGGAGAGAGCTGTCTGCACTTCCTCGAGCTATAAGCCATTTCACTGCCTAATCATTAAGGATATCTTGAGACAATGGGGTATATAAATTTTAGGAGGAACTGTGTCCAGGGGTCTCAATCTTGTAGAAATGCAGTCGGGTTTCAGGCACTAGTCGCTATCTCTAAAAACTTTTCACCAGGTCAGAAAATCTTGACACAAGTTAAGAAAAGCTATTCCTCGCTTCAGAGATCCTGTGTGCCATTTGTGAGAGATTTGGGAATACCTTTTCTAGATATATTTGCTCTTAGGTGGTGAATGTTCCATCCATACTTTAGCCATCTCATCTTTACCCCTTATGCCTCAACTACTTCTTCAGCTCCAGAAGGAGGCACTAGAAAGGATTGTGGTTCTTCCTTTCTGATTTTGCTTGGTTCCTTGCTTCAGTCTATGCCTCCGTTACCTTGTTGGAGAATTGTGATGGTCCCCTTTCCTCTTCAATCACCATGGTCTTCCTTTGGAAATGCCTGTCTCTATCAGTTTGGAGATTGAAAGGGTTGGGCTCCAAAACTGGGATGTCCTTAGAGATCATCTTGAGGCTTTCCAGAGGTCCAATTGTTTTTGTACTTTGAAGGCATATTCCAGTCACTCGGAGAATTCCCAAAATTTGCATTCTTCTAAATCCTTATTATCTGTACAGTCCGATTCATCTTCTGTTCTTCAGTTTCTGTTTAAGGATTTTGAAAATAAGGTAGTAGTTTCAATGCTAAAGGCAGCTATTAAAGATTTTTTGGAGTCCCACAGAAGTCTTGGTAAAGATGTTTATTTTTTTTTGCCTCTAAACTTTTTAAAGCATTTTCTTTATCTAGCTATTTGGTGCACCCATTTTTAGGTCGAACACACAAGCACTCTGGCCTGTTGTAATCTATGTGTGGGCTTTTAACCACACCCTCCACACACCCATCACTATCACTTGTACATGGGCTTGCCTTTCAAAAATCCTTTATCATCATTGGTAAGTGCTTTACGTTTGTCCCTCCTTGGGGCAGTATTGTTACCACCTTGGACATTGACCCAGTTACATGGATAACTGTTCGTTTGCCAATACATTTGACTGCGAGCAAACTGCTTTTTCTTTTTGTGCATCTCCTTTGCACTCATGCTCATGGCAGCCATTGCACTTTGAATTGGCTTGCTTATGTCACCTGTTTTACTTTTCATTTTCAATTTATGTGGCAAGAAAAGTCCAGTTAGGAATTTACAACACAAATAGTTCTAACTCGAGCAAACGCAAGACCCATTACATTTCAAAGGCTTGTTGGGAGGTGCCCTTATTTATGAGATCTAATTAAGGATTTTCCTTTTGAGCCTCCTAATTCTACAGACATGACTTTTTGACCATGAACATTTTTGTTTTGTTTTTGTTTGTGCCAGTAACATCTGCCTAAAGAACTGGCAAGCTTGGAGCCTTGCTTTGCAGGTCCTTTCTCCTCAGAATCCAAGAGGATAGGATAATTCTGAATTTCTCCCAAAGGTAGCATCCACAGCTAATGGGGAGAAGAAGATTACATTACCTCTATGTTTTTACATTTTAAATTGTTAGGAAAAAACATTTGAATTGCTCTTAACAGCTATACACTTTTTTCCAAAATCACATCATTCTTTAGTCAATTTTGATATGACCGATCAGGGATGTAAGACCACTTCTACTTCAATTAGTATATAGATCCAGTCTACAACTTCACTTGCCCAAATCTGGCCCAACAACTAGAGCTGTCTTCTTGGGCTCAGAGTCAGGAGTGACCTCATCGATTATCTGTATGCCAACCACATGGACTTCAGAACTCATCAACCATGGTCTTCTCCAGAATTTAGGTTGTGAAGATTGCTCTTTTGGACAGAGGATTTTCTATACTACCTTAATTTGCTTCGTGTATTCCTTTTTTTTGTTTTTGTTTCTCACCCCTAGAAGACTTGTGTGTCAACAGTATTAATTGCCTCTGTTTCCTTCTTTTCTGTCCATTCACAAGCTACTGCAGCTTTGTCAAGAGATATAGGGATAGTACCTCAATCAATTAGCAGTAATCTTCGTTATTCTCAATCATCCTCAGCAGTGATTATGACTTACTACTGGCCTTCAAATTGCATTGTTAGATTGAGACAGCAGCAGGTAAGCTATCTTTAAATAGTACCCTAATGGTGATTAGTGCTTAGCTTGCAGCTCTAGCTCTTTTTATCCTGTCTTGAGGCTGGAACAACTGAAAATTAATGCCAGGGAAACAAAAGGTGGATCAAGGATAATAAAGATTACCAGTAAGTAACTAAGACAAGGAAAAAAAAAATACATATATGACCGATGCATTTCCATGTATTTGTGGTAATGCTGGGGCATCATAACACCTATGCATGGATGTGTGACAAGACATTCATACCCAGCATATTTAGGTTTTTCCTAGTTTTGGCCAATTTTGTTCAGCAACACCTTCTGGCATTGCAAAAGCTTTCTAACCAGGCACACATTAGATGTATTATTTCTGCCATCTACCAATTTTTTTTTTACCAGGATTAGTTTCTGCAAAAGGCAAACTGACAGCTGCTTTCCCCTCGATGGCTAGGTAAATCCTTGCTGTACCATTCCTAATTCAATCTGAGCTAAACTCAGCACTGACACTAATTCTCAACACCTCTCTCCCCACCGTCACCTTCCCAGAATCCTGCCAATACAACACAATCCTATCTTTCCCTAAAGAAATGTTCAGGGGACCCGAGGACACTGGTCAACTACGGCCTATCCATCTCCTCCCCTACCCAGACAAACATCTAGAAAAACTCATCCACACTAAACTAGTCCACCATTTCCTGGACCCTTCCCAATCCAGATTCAGATCCAACCACAAAACCAAGACTACCCTGATTGCTGCCACTGATGGCATCCACTGCACTCATCCTACTGACAACGTTCAACACAGTCTCCTACCCAACCCTTTTCCAGAACCACCACAAGATATGAATCCACAGCCCAGCAGTTTGATGGATTAGCTCCTTTCTCTGTGCATGTAGTCAGTCAAGCTCAGTTTACATTCTACAACTCGATCTGTGGCATCCCTCAAGGCTCCTCACTGATCACACGTTGCATCATTTACATGACCCCCCCCTCCCCCCCCCCCCCAGCAAACATAATCCATGCTCACATGCCAACTTTCCTCGTCCCTACAGAG
The DNA here is from genome assembly GCF_031143425.1 of Pleurodeles waltl. Lineage (NCBI taxonomy): Eukaryota > Metazoa > Chordata > Amphibia > Caudata > Salamandridae > Pleurodeles > Pleurodeles waltl. Next base: position 102,992,396 of record NC_090446.1, read on the forward strand.
GACACTCCAAATACCCAAGAAAACATATTCAGCTGCTTGTCCGAAGTCACAGACTGGATGAGAACCAACTGCTTAAAACTGAACAGCAACAAAAGAGAAGGGGTCTTATTCGGAAAAGGCCCACTCCTACCCCAATCTCAGCATGGCATTTAAGCATTGTGATTGACAAACAACTCTTGATGACCAACTAAGTAAACTCTGTTGCCTTCACCTGCTTCCACACTCTAGATTCAATAAAGACTTCAGATGACTCCTCCTGGACACCCGTAGGAATGTCATGTAAGCTTGGGTCACCAGGTGACTGGACTATGACAATGCCCTCTACGTCAACGTCATCTCCCAACTCACCAGGATGCTCAAAAGTCATGTAGATCACAGCTGAAAGACTCACTAACCTCCAAACTCATACATCCAAACACCTCAAGGACCTCTATTTGCACCCCTTCAAGCTTCTCACATACGTGCTTACAGAACACTACACAAGCCAGGAACAGCTTCACACACTGACCAGACACCTTATGCTCAACCAGCGTCCTCCTTAACCCTCTTACCTTGCCCCTAAAGCACAGAACAATCTCCCCTTCCACATCACAGCCACCAGCTTCATCTTCGAGTTTTACAACAACAAAAAACTTGAAATCTGGCTCTGCAAATAGATCTCAGACTGGCTTGCATCAGCTTCTTATTCATCAGAATACCCTCCTGGGTTATATGTGCACTGTACAAACAAGTATTAAATAACAGACCAAACATGGCTGCTGTCCTCATTTCCCAGGTAGATGCAAAGTAAATCATTTAAAGTAAATTTATTACACAGTGGTGGTCGCCATTGTGTATAGTTAGGTCAGAGGAAAGGCATTCTTCGTTTTATAACAACATTGGTGCAGTTTGACGAAGTTGCATGAAAAATCCCAAAAACGTTGTATACCGACCTCACAACCAACCACCATGGTGCAGACTGTAGGTTGTGCATAGTGGGGTCTGCCAACAAGGCCAACTGCCTGCAGCACACAGACAAATTATGTGTGCAGTTTGGGGGGGGAGGGGGGATGTATGTAGTTGGATGCAGGGGCTGCAGCCACCCCCCTCCCCATCTCCTACATGCCTGAAGTGAGGTCACAAGCAGTGACAGGGGGGGGGGCAAGGTACAATTAGTTCACTACACTATAACAGGTGTACTTCAGTGTTTTTTTTTTCCTGTTATTAAACGTTAGTTCTCATCTTCTCACTAACCTGTTTTTGGGTTCAGAGACAAAATATACATGCATGACCAGGCCTTATCCAAAATATCTTGACTAGCAAAGCTTTAATTCTAGGTGCATTAGAATGTGGTTTTACACTTGTATCATTCTCTCAGTTTCTCAGCATTTTTCTTCCATTTAAGCACCATGTTTGAGGACCATTAATACCACTTTCTTGAGGCACTCTGGCAATATGGTGGATCTGGATTTTTAAAAGGTAAATAAAGTAGTACTATCCAGCTAACACAAAAAAAAAAAATATATAGCTTTTCTGAAAAAGTGACTAAACAAGGGATAACGCTTTTGGCATGGATATTCAATAGGAAAGCCACATAATACTGCAAACCATTACTGTGCAGCAGGAAAACCTGGCTGCAAGGACCACTGCTGTAATACAAAAAGTGTCATAACTTTTGCACGTTTAGATGGATGAGGAAACAAAAAGAGGAAACAAACAAAGCAAACCCTTGTTTAGAGTAACAAGCAAAAATTTCTTATAAAGTGTATAATTGAATATTGATGAAAAGATAAAGTGTACTTCTAATATACATAACAACACTGGTCTGACATTCAGCAACGCAATTAAAATCGGACACTCTCCAGAACAAAATGAAAACTCAATGGCTGGCCATCGACTCTCAATGGGAGAGCGAATATTTACTGTTAGTCTTTCAGACAGGAGAGATGAACGGTTTGCTGAAGACTGAGCTCAACACACAAGACAAACTTTATGGGACATGTTCGTCTCATTATTCTTTACCAATATCCAAAGTTAAACTGTTGAAAAGTGCCGCCTTTACTGAGGACTCTGTTAGTGCCACATAAAAGCCAATTCAAACAAAGCACATAGTATCTGTAAGACCCAGTGTTAATCAGATAAGTAATTTCCGGTTGCCTTTCATTTCTACCACCCAGAGAGCTGGAGGATTAGAGTTCTCCAACACTGAATTTCTACCCAAATACTACAAGCTGCCATTCACTGCTGTATTCGCAGTAACACCGTTAAATAAAATAAATAAACAAATGTACAAAACTTGGAATGTAGATAAGCAGAGGCACAATCTTCGGAAGGAGAATGTATAATTCAAAAATCAAACCACACCCTCTAAATACAAACCTCTGCTGTTTTAATAACTTAGTTCAGGTTCTACTGTCAGGGGCTGCAGCAGGGCTTTTTGTTAAAATACAGAGCATATGATCCATTACAACTGTAAAAGGATATCAGAGGCAAATACCATGCTGTATACCAGGGTGACCACTCCCCCCCACTACTAACAGCAATAGAGGCTGGTTGTGATGGCCAAGGCTGGATTTGTGGGGTTATAATTCCAACTTGAACAGGCTAGAGTGATCCTTCACTGAAACTGCTGAAAAATTGGTTCAGATCTTTCCATAGATTTTTAGGAAGACATCAGAAAGTCAGTTTTCTGTAACTAATTAAAGCTTCACTAACAACAGTTTGCACCTAACAAGAGCACATTAGAAGTATCTTTAAGCACTGCAATGAATAATTCACACATTTTAATCTGCACTTTTAGAATGTTTTTGGTATAGTACATGAACCTAAATAGAGCATTAGGCTGGTGTAGGGTCTGTCAACGCAAATGCTTGTATGCACCCCAACATGGGTGCAATTTAAATAGTTCATCCGGGATAAATCAATGAAATGCATCTGAATGCTAAAGTCCTGTTCGGTAGTAAAAATCTCTCAGTCACAGACTGATTAAATGATGAATACTGTGCAGCAGTTAGAAATCAGTCAGCGTCCAGTCTGCACACGCAGTTTGGTTCTTGTTCACTTAGATTCCTCAATTGTCCCTTTGCTGAGGTCTGTCATTTTGGGATATTTTACTTTTTTCTGGTCCAGTTCATTCTGTGCCCAAAGAAGCAGTTTCAGCAGCTTTGCCAGCTTGGGAGTGGACTCACGATTTTCATAATCTAGTACAGCTTGGTTGACTTCACTCCATACCTGACAGGAAAACAAACAGATTTGTCAATCCCTGGCGGAGCAATGACAGAGCACACATCTTCAAGGTAAAACTTGCTAGTAAAACCGTTGTTCTCCTCACATAACATTCAGCCTATGACAAAGAGGCACTGAACCAGAGGTTTATCCTCATTTCATCCCGTATCGAAGATGGGCACCTGATTTCATCAGTTGTGAAAGGAATGCATGTGGAAAATATTTCAGGAAAATCTACACGGCCAACATCAATCTGTAAACATTTTGCTCGCTATTTTCACTGTGGAATGAAACTGCAGGCGTATGGCATTATGCTGAGTCAGCTACAAATTGTATGACTAAGTTAACATTTTACAGATGGAGAGGAAGATCAAATAATATTGGGAGTGAAATGCTGAAGCACAACAGAACGTGGGTGATGGTTGCAATGATCATCATACAATAGAGTGGAGAAACTTGGGTCAGCAAGCAGAAAGAATGCATTAGTATCAGATATAAAAAGTGTGTAGGAATCTAGACAGAGTAGAAGAAAAAGAGACTGACAATGAGTAGGATGGTGGGTATGTAGTCTTTATTCCACAAGCTTTACCCCGCGAGATGTTACCACGCAGGTAGGTAACCACACAGACACCTTTCTGGTACTTTACATTGCAGTGTTTTACCACGCAGGTAAAGTATTTCTTTAAATGTCATAGTTACATAATTTAGAAAGGGTGGGGGGACTTAAGGGCTAAGTGAAGGGTAACGGAGGGTAAAGGAATGTAAGGCATTTTTTTGAGTTTAGGGGTTTGCCAGTGGTAAAGGGAGGCACGAGATTCTTTCGGTAATGGGAATGATAGAGGTAAAGGGAAGTAAGAATTTTTTAGGTTTTAGGGTCGGGAAGTGGCAAAAGAAAGTAAGGGTATATTATGGATTAAGGTAAGGCAGAGGTAAAGGGCGTAAGTGGTTTTTAGGGTTCTAGGGCAGGTAGGGCTAAGGGTTTTTTGGGGTGCAGAAGTAGGTAAAGGGAGGTATGACGTTTTTAGGGGTCAGGGAAGTGTTGAGGTAAAAGGAGGTAGTCAGGTTTTTTGGGTTCCCGGGGAAGGTAGAGGTAAAAGGAGGTTTGGAGGGCCACCCTGCAAAAAAAAAAAAAAAAAAAAAAAAAAAACAAAGGTATATATATTTTCACTTAAAAAACAAAAGGTTACACGGACATTATAGTTGGGATCACATTTTAAATGTACAAACCCACTGGAATTCAGCTGTTGGGGTTATTTCAACTATAACTCGTGCCCTAACGTAACTATATCTCGCACCTCCGCCATGCACAGTTTTTTATGAATAATTTTACAGCAAATGTTACAGGGATATTATCAATTCTGTTATAAAAGACGTCGTGAGGGCTGTAATATCTGGGGTAATTCGCAGTGCATGGCGAGCGAGGGAGTTCTAGTTACCTTAGGGCACGAGTTACAGTTACTTAAAATAACTAACTAGAACAGCTGAATTTCTATGGCTTTGTATGTTTAAAATGTGAGCCCAACTATACTGTCCCTGTAACATTTAAGTGAATTTCATTTTATTTTTTTAAATTTAGATTATATAACTATAATGTCCCTGTAATCGGATTTTTTTTTTATTTCTATGTTTGTTTTTATGTAAGCTAATATTAATTACTATATGTTAACCCAACATCCGCCACACATGGCCTATGGCTGTGCGCAGTGTAAGTTGACCACGGGACATGACCTGTGGCCAACCCCCTATATCCTTCCAACCCTGCGCCACACACAGCCTTTGCCCTTGTGTGGTGGGAGTTGGCCGCAGGGAAGCAGCCAGATGCCCAGACCTTGTGGCCAACCCCCTAAGACCAACCAGCCACAGCAACACGCACGGCCTGTGGCCAGGGCATGTAGCCAACCCCCTATAACCATCCAACCCCACACAATGTGCATTGCAAGGATGTAAACAACCCCATCAAGGATAACAGACATAACAGATAACTTTTCACAGTGAAAATGCAGATAAAACACTTGCTTTTCCTTGGGCATGTGCACGAAGTTAGGATGAATAGTACTTTACAGAAGTGGAGCTTCAACTTAAGCACCTGTTTTGTTAATATCTCTCAATGCTTTCCATTTATGTTTTATTTCTGTGAAATTAGCATCCTGCCAGAATGAATTCTGCCCTGTGTATTTATCCAAGAGGAGGCCAACTTTTTCTGCAGCAATTCCACCCAACTGGAGTGCTTTCTACTGGCAAATTAGTAAGTGCTACCTCATTGGGTACATGTATAGTGCATCTCCGACACAACAGCTGCTTAACGGATGCTGAGGTAGTGAAGTAGTGTGTCCAGTGACGACTTGGGTCTGTAACTTTGTGAATTTCCTCAAACCTCTTCATAAGAAAACTGTACAGGATGGAACAGCTTACAAAACAGGCCTGGATGATTTGTACTTTTCAGAAGCAAGTGCCTGTTTTTTTTTTTTTTTTTATGTATGAGACCCCAGGGGAGCCTGAATGCCCCCACAGTCCCTACCCACTCCCCTCTCCTGATGGAACCAGCACTGATCCCACACACAAGGAGCTGCTACAAATAGAAGCAGAGTTTAACGCTCCCACTTGCTGAAAGCGAAGTGTATGCTTTTGCTTGGCGAGAGCGGTCAGCTCCTGCCAAACAAAAGCATTCCTCTATCTCCAGGCAGTGGACACATTGGGAGATAGCAGAAGCTGCTAAAAATAGCGGCTCCCCGCATGCAGGAGCCATGTTTTCATCTCTTTCCCTGCCTGCATGTTACCGGGCAGGAAAAATAGATGAAAAAAATACTCCAGTTTGCTGAAAGCGAAGTGTTTGCTTTTGCTTGGCGAGAGCTGTCAGATCCTGCAAAGCAGAAGCATACCTCTATCTCCAGAGGTTGGGCACACTGGGGGATAGCAGGAGCCTGCCCTGGGGCCATGTTCAGAAAAAGGGGGGTTTGGGGGGAGGATGAAGCTTTAACAAGTGTAGCCCCGGGGAGGTGGTGGTCCCCCTAACTTTTTTTTTATTTCTTGTCCCGGGAAGGAGGTGGTCCCAGGGCCACAGCCCCTGCATATTTATCAGATATTGCCCTGGGGAGGTGGTGGTCCATCTAGAAGGGAAGGGACCACCATCCCTGGGCTTTTGGAAGACATAGAAGGGGGGTGTCATGCATTCCCTCCTCAATATTATAATTAAACATTTTTATCCTGGAACGGGTAACATTCACCCTTTCAAGAAAAAGCACAATACTCAGTCCATCACCTATGCATATTTCCAGAGCACCCTAGGGTGTCCTTCGTCAGGTGCCTAAAGCAATAGGAGTTAATTACACAGCCAATAAGAGTGGCAGCACCTTCCTAATTTTTAATTTCTTTCTGAAAGTTGTTTAAGACAATTCTCTCACCAACTTTGTCCAATTCGGTCCGCTGTACTCTGCAGAAGGTAGGGATGGACACAGTCTGATTTGATGCACACTCTGCCAATGGTGCCAAATCCCCCCAACCCTTAAATCTAGTGATAAAGTTGGACTGGAGGCTATTACAAAAGCAGCAGATTGGCCTGCCGAGTCCACACTAATTGCCACAATAAATTGGTGGTGGGTATTGTGGCATTAATGGGAAGCTTAAAAAAAAAAAAAAGTCTTCAGCTCTTGTCCTGCCACAGAATGTAACATTTCCCAGTAAGCACAAAGAAAATTTACTTCCAAATCCCAATTACAAAACACTTAAACCATTGGGACAAACCTAAGTCCCCGAAACCTAAGAAGGCGACTCATTCACTAAGGTACTCGTACAACATCAGTTTAACACTCAGCAGTGGCCGAGTTTATACACATTGGGCACCCTGACTTCAAATTCGCTTTCAAACAGGTAACTGAAGGTAGGTAATTGAAGTCCTATGCTGAAGGTGGACAGAAGTGTAGAGCTACTAATGCGATTATGTACATCACTACAATGGCGGCATGCAAAATCGTATGTTTACCTCATGAACCTAAAAGTTTAAATAAACAATAGGTTCATGAAAAAGTTTGTTTATTTGCTAAGGGGGCCATTCTCAATTAAAGATATTTAACAGCCACATTCCAAAATACGATTTCACCATGCACCTACATTTTTTTGTTTTAAACCAGAGACCTGCACGCACGGGATTTCAGAGGCATGCACAATGTCGAAGCACTGATAGAATGAGCAGATTAGTGCAGTAAAGTGTAGAATATGCACAGAACAAAGCAACAAAATGCAGATTTCCCTGTTAAAGGTATACTTTGTGCCTGGTGTTTGACTAACGTGCACACCGGGACCCAGATTCATTTTAACAGATTCTTCTTTTTTTTTTTAATAAAAAAAATAAAAAAGCAATAAAACAAAGAATATTGCAATTAAGAGAAGGTGCCTCAAGGCACTTCATTCGCTGGCATGAAGGTACTCCAGTTTCTAAATCTGATAATGTTTCCAAATACAGACTCCATAAAATAACACAAAGTGGTAGTACTGAGGAGTTAAAGGCATGAATAACAAATTACGCCTGAATGCAAGGTCTAAACACAACCCCTTTCTACCTGGAGACCAAAAATTTAGACTAAATCTAACTTTAGATAGTCTCAGCTCACAAAACTCCACAGAAGCTAAGTTGTGAATGCCATCCTGCAACTGCCACATCAGTCCCAAGAGCAGGAAAGAACAAATAATAGAATACACAAAGCATTCTCCTAAGCATTACCTTTTGCCTCTGCATCATGTTCAGCAGGTCTCCAAATGGCGAATCTTCTGGGTTATCAAAAGCAAGTAAGGCCAAGGTACGTTCCATCTCTGTCAGACACTCTCTGCTCTCCTCTCCCTGCTCCGCTAACTGCGTCTGGGCAAACTCCAAGGCTGCTTCAGTCTCTCGTTGGCGGATCAACTCAATCAAATGCTGTTGCTGTAAGAAAAATTCGAAAGTGAAAAACAATTTGTCACAAAGCAAGTTGCACTGTTCATCGGAGCACAGGTTCACATCAACTTTGTGGAAACTTGGATTCCACACATCTTTTTAAAAGCAGCAAAGATAAAAGGAGCTAGACAATTACTTGTGAGTGAGGGAAAGGGTTGTGGCTGGTCTTAACATATGACTTGTTTGGTCCCTCCAATTCAGCTGTCCCCTTAGCATGCAGGGAGCTAACCTTGGTCTTGAAACTGGCGTAGTAGAAGGAAATCTATTGCACCTGTCCACAGTTCAATGTATTGGCTCTTTAAAAAGAATAGCATGTACAAAGCTAGTTACAATAAACATTCTACATACTATTTCTCTATTGATCATATCCAGCTAACAGGCCCATTTCTCTCAGCCAAAAGCAATAAATACAAGGCCTCTTAAAAAGCAAATTAATGTCACACTTTAGTAGTCTCTCCAATGCCATTGTAACAAAATGCAGCAACTGCAGGGCACAAAGCTTAAAAAGCCTGGCGTACATAAATAACTCCCATATGAACCTAATTATGCCTTGAGATCTATCCATTTACCCAACTGGCCAGAAGCTAACCAGCTTCACATCAGTGCATTTTTTACTCTATGATCACCCAGAGACCAAAGATCGTATGAATGTATCCTTGGTCCTTCACAACAGACCTATACCCAGAACTTGTCGTTTGTGACATCTCCAGGTGGAGGGAGTTAACTACACTGATTGGATTCTTGACCCACCCAGCAAAAAAGTACATCTCAATGCACAGGGATCACCCTAGACACACTGAATAATGTCTATTTCACACACTTAATGCCCCAGAACATTACCAAGCAACTGTTATGCATGTTCATGCTCCATGACCCACCTAAAGCAGGTTCTCAAATACAAAAACAGAACACAATGAGTTGCAAGACAATGTTGCAACGACTTCCGCTTGATATGAAAGTCAAGGAAGAACTGGTTTTATTCAAATAAAAAAATACAAGTTAAAATATGTGCTTGGCTCCTGGTTTGGAAACATTTCTTTCCTTAACCGATATTCAATACAAATCCATAAACTAAGCCATTTCGACCCATAGCTGATAAGCCGATGACCTTGCATGAACGCAGGAAAAAGCCTCACACATTACTACTTTCAAAAGATAAAATACAGAGCTGGGGATATTTATTTAAAAGCATGTTAACATTAATGAAATCAGAAAAATATGAAAAATGTTACACCAAGTTAATAAACCTCTTTTTTATACAGAGTTTAAGAGGATGTTATGAAAGAACCAGGCACTGAACAGGATGGCTGCCGGAAACCAAGCTCCAACTCGTCCGGCAGCTAAATCCTGAGTAAGCCTGTAAATGAGAAGCATTATGTGCACACCACTCCGATTCCGGAGAAAGTTGACAAGGCACAGGTGTCAATACTGATGTACTACTTCACTACAGGGTTTAAAAAAGATCCCCCTATCATAAGAGACCAGGAAAGCATCAGAGGAGGTACCCCGAACAGTCACAAGTACTGAGAGACTACAGAGGGGGTAGCCTGTGAAAAGGAGAGAGAGAAACAGCAAAGCAGATAAACAGCAGGTGAACCGCAGGACTGCTTGGTGCCGAATAAGCAGCTGGACCTGCAGAGACTCCCATTAACTGATCCGCAAAAGGTGAGAAAGACTGGCACTGTTGCATCTGATGGAGCAAGGAAGGTTTCAGACAGAAAACAGTTCCTGCTGTAACTAACGCTTAAAAACCCCAATGTCTAAGATTAAAGCAGGGAAAATTCAGTACCCTACAGTGAACCAGTTGGTCTCACAGAGACACGACCGCTGCTAAGAACACACAGCCTTAACCAACCCAGGTCAAAAGGCAATTTAAAATGAAACACGCTCCCTGTAAAGAATGAGTTGTTGGTGTGGAGCTTACTGCATAGCATGTACTGATGAAAAATTATTCACTCAATACGCAGAGTCGCAATAAGGACTGATATTTGTGACACACCGGCAGAAGCACATCTTGGGGCAAAACGTAGCGGAATAGAATCCTGCAAAGAATTTGTAAAAGGACACTTTTAAACTCTCTTCATACAAGATTAACCTCAGACCTCTTAATGCTGAAAGGAAAGGCACCAATTGGACTCCACTGTTACTGAATCTATTCTCAAGAAATTCTAGAAGCTGTGGATAGCACCAAGTCCACTTTGGAGCAGAAAATAGATAAATGAATGTGAATTTTTACTGTCGACAGGAGAGTGTCAAGAATATTAGAAAGACAATGGGGCAACAGAACAGGACCAAAAAGTAATAGGTATCACCATAAAGCAATTGAAAAACGGTCTCAACATTACATATAATAATAATAATAATAATAATAATACGTAATAACACCAGTTTCACAGAACCGAAGAAACAGAGGGGTATTCTCAAAAGCATAAGATTCAATTTGCTGGATTTCAACTGTTCATTAAAAGTTGAATTCAGTATGTAATGTGTAGTTGTGGGCTTCTGACATTTTTCCAGCTGGGAGGACACGTGCGGTCCCCAGACATTGACCACCACCACCACCACCCGCAAACTCCACTATTTGCAGGAATGTTTAACTATACGAAACAGGGATGCTATCCTGCAAGGTAATCTGGACCAAATGCATTTGAAAACACCACAATGCTGCTGTTATCAGACTTCAAACCGGCAGTATTGCAGCAGACAAGAAGGTTCAAAAATGGAACAGGAAACATTTAGCCAGAATTTGCACAGACACAAACCTATCTGGTACTAGTTCAAGAATCCCATCTAATAGATATGGAATGTCAATTTGTTTGATTACAGATACATTATACTCACTCAAGCCGGCTATTCCGTAAGTTCAAAGAAAGTGGTCATTTACACACAAAACTCAATCCCGTTTAAAGGAAATCAGTAGTTGCTTGGGCACTAAGATGTGCTCTGCAATGATGCCTGGTTTACGATACATCAGACCACTCCATAACAGAATTATCAGTTTGCAGTGGTAAAAGAGCTACACAAGACATTTGGAATTTGGTTTCATGGGTCCTCAGACGCAGATCCATTGTTGAGCAAATAAATACAATGGTTAATGCATACTATGAGAATAATGAGGGGTCACATTTCAAGGTTGCGATCCAGCACCAGGTCATGTCCTTTTTGTCATAAAAAGAAAAAAAAGTAAAGAAAAAATAAATAAAAAGAAGAGACCAGCCAAGTAAGCAGCTAGAAACAGGAATTATCTCAATTGACAAAACTATCTTGGAAATACTCAACACTAGTACTAACAAAAATTACAACACCTGCATGAAGAATACAAAAAAATAAAATAAGACACCTAGGGTGCTATGCTGAGAGCTCAGGAGAATGATTATGAATCTAGCAATAAAGCAGGGATGCTATACGCATGGCTTAGAAAGTTGGGTCTGATTACTGATGAAAATCGGCAGATCTCCAATGATGGGCAGAAGGCTAAGGTGTTCAGATACTACTATGAAGTCTTGTAACGTTACCGCACAGATTGCAGACAAAAATACATGATTTCCATCATAGGACGGAAGACTGCACCTAATGCAAGATTTGACTACTGAAGAAACAGCAACTGTGTGTAAACCGCAATCAGGAACGGCCACAGACCAGAATGGCTTGCCCGGAGAATTATGCAAGCGACTTTCGAGCACACTGTGCCAGGAGCTTCATTACTTACTCTGAACCACGACAAAAGAAGGCATTATGTCAGACTTGTGTCACACCATTATTGTTATAGTAAAGCAAAAGGGCAAACAAAAACACAAATATTCCTCCTAAAGGCCAATTTTGCTTTTTAATGAGGGGAAAAAAAGACTTGTCAGCAGTGTTCGCAAACTGCCTAATCAAGCCTGAATGCCTGCACTTATACATCACGCAGATCGATGAGGCTTAACCTATGATGCCTACATAATAGTATGGACTATGCCAAAATGCTTGACGGCCCCTTGGTAATTTGGTCATTGGATGCCAAGAAAATGTTTGGTGCCAAAAGTGGTGTTTTTGTGTTTTCAGACCGATTGTCTTGGGCCCATTATTCTTATTGTGGATCTCTTTGTTAATTATGATTTAAGATGCTAAACATCTTTTATAACAGGTGTAGGAAGTTGGCTCTGTATGTGCTATTTCAAAGTCCGGAATAGCATGCACAGAGTCCAAGGGTTCCCCTTAGAGGTAAGATAGTGGCAAAAAGAGATAATACTAATGCTCTATTTTGTGGTAGTGTGGTCGAGCAGTAGGCTTATCAAAGGAGTAGTGTTAAGCATTTGTTGTACATACACACAGGCAATAAATGAGGAACACACACTCAAAGACAATTCCAGGCCAATAGGTTTTGTTATAGAAAAATATATTTTCTTTGTTTATTTTAAGAACCACAGGTTCAAATTCTACATGTAATATCTCATTTGAAAGGTATTGCAGGTAAGTACTTTGGGAACTTTGAATAATCACAATAGCATATATACTTTTTACATAAAACACATATAGCTATTTCAAAAGTGGACACAGTGCAATTTTCAACAGTTCCTGGGGGAGGTAAGTTATTGTTAGTTCTTGCAGGTAAGTAAACCACCTACGGGGTTCAAATTGGGGTCCAAGGTACCCCACCGTTGGGGGTACAGAGCAACCCCAAAGTCACCACACCAGCAGCTCAGGGCCGGTCAGGTAAAGAGGTCAAAGTGGTGCCCAAAACGCATAGGCTTCAATGGAGATAGGGGTGCCCCGGTTCCAGTCTGCCAACTGGTAAGTACCCGCGTCTTCGGAGGGCAGACCAGGGGGGGTTTTGTAGGGCACCGGGGGGGACACAAGTCCACACAGAAAGTACACCCTCAGCAGCGCGGGGGCGGCCGGGTGCAGTGTGCAAACAAGCATCAGGTTTGTAATAGGAATCAATGGGAGACCAATGGGTCTCTTCAGCGATGCAGGCAGGTAAGGGGGGGGCTCCTCGGGGTAGCCACCACCTGGGCAAGGGAGAGGGCCTCCTGGGGGTCACTCCTGCACTGGAGTTCCGATCCTTCCGGTCCTGGGGGCTGCGGGTGCAGGGTCTTTTCCAGGCGTTGGGATCTTAGAGTCAGGCAGTCGCGGTCAGGGGGTGCCTCGGGATTCCCTCTGCAGGCGTCGCTGTGGGGGCTCAGGGGGGACAACTTTGGTTACTCACACTCTTGGAGTCGCCTGGGGGTCCTCCCTGTCGCGTTGTTTCTTCACCAGTCGAATCGGCGTCGCCGGGTGCAGTGTTGCAAGTCTCACGCTTCTTGCGGGGATTGCAGGGGTCTTTAAATCTGCTCCTCTGAAACAAAGTTGCAGTCTTTGTTGAACAGGGCCGCTGTTCTCAGGAGTTTCTTGGTCTTTTGGAAGCAGGGCAGTCCTCTGAGGATTCAGAGGTCGCTGGTCCTGGGGAAAGCGTCGCTGGAGCAGTTTTCTTCTGAAGGAGGGAGACAGACCGGTAGGGTTGGGGCCAAAGCAGTTGGTGTCTTCTTCTCTGCAGGGGTTTTTCAGCTCAGCAGTCCTCTTCTTCGTAAGTTGCAGGAATGTAAATTCTTAGGTTCAGGGAAGCCCTTAAATACTAAATTTAAGGGCGTGCTTAGGTCTGGGGGGTTAGTAGCCAATGGCTACTAGCCCTGAGGGTGGGTACACCGTCTTTGTGCCTCCTCCCAAGGGGAGGAGGTCACATTCCTATTCCTATTGGGGGAATCCTCCATCTGCAAGATGGAGGATTTCTAAAAGTTAGAGTCACTTCAGCTCAGGACACCTTAGGGGCTGTCCTGACTGGCCAGTGACTCCTCCTTGTTGTTCTCATTATTTCCTCCGGCCTTGCCACCAAAAGTGAGGCTGTGGCCGGAGGGGGCGGGCAACTCCACTAGCTGGAGTGCCCTGTGGTGCTGGAACAAAGGGGGTGAGCCTTTGAGGCTCACCGCCAGGTGTTACAGCTCCTGCCTGGGGGAGGTGATAGCATCTCCACCCAGTGCAGGCTTTGTTACTAGCCACAGAGTGACAAAGGCACTCTCCCCATGTGGCCAGCAACATGTCTCGAGTGTGGCAGGCTGCTAAAACCAGTCAGCCTACACGGGTAGTTGATTAAGGTTTCAGGGGGCACCTCTAAGGTTCCCTCTGGGGTGTATTTTACAATAAAATGTACACTGGCATCAGTGTGCATTTATTGTGCTAAGAAGTTTGATACCAAACTTCCCAGTTTTCAGTGTAGCCATTATGATGCTGTGGAGTCCGTGTTTGACAGACTCCCAGACCATATACTCTTATGGCTACCCTGCACTTACAATGTCTAAGGTTTGGCTTAGACACTGTAGGGGCACAGTGCTCATGCAGTGGTGCCCTCACCTATGGTATAGTGCACCCTGCCTTAGGGCTGTAAGGCCTGCTAGAGGGATGACTTATCTATACTGCATAGGCAGTGTGAGGTTGGCATGGCACCCTGAGGGGAGTGCCATGTCGACTTACTCGTTTTGTCCTCACCAGCACACACAAGCTGGCAAGCAGTGTGTCTGTGCTGAGTGAGGGGTCCCCAGGGTGGCATAAGATATGCTGCAGCCCTTAGAGACCTTCCCTGGCATCAGGGCCCTTGGTACCAGGGGTACCAGTTACAAGAGACTTACCTGGATGCCAGGGTGTGCCAATTGTGAAAACAAAAGTACATGTTAGGGAAAGAACACTGGTGCTGGGGCCTGGTTAGCAGGCCTCAGCACACTTTCAATTCAAAACATAGCATCAGCAAAGGCAAAAAGTCAGGGGGTAACCATGCCAAGGAGTCATTTCCTTACAACAGGCTTCTCTAACAAGTAGCTCGTGAGCTACTGGTAGCTCTCTAGCTACCTGCAAGTAGCTCTACCGAGTGCAGCCCAGCCTTTTCTTGGTTAAAATCATACATGTATACCAAGCCTGAAAAGCGTGTTTGAGATAACAATGAATGTATTGGCAGAATTCATAAGCGTATATGTTTGGAGAAAAAGGGGTGAATTATACTTTGCTGCTATGTATTACACCCACATGCTGATGTACAGAGCTAATCACCACTGACAATCTTGCATGGCGTGAGCTTCTGCAGGCAGGTCGTTCCCCGCTCCGCGCCACCTCCACTCATTATTTCCTCCTTTTCCCCGCCGCTGCGTCCCCTGTGGCCCCTCCCGCCTCCCCCTCACTGTTCCAGATAGCCTCTTTCCCCGCCGCCGCGTCCCCTCCTCCTCACCGTTCCAGATAGCCTCTTTCCCCACCGCTGCATCCCCTGCGGCCCTTCCCGCCTCCTCCTCACCGTTCCAGATAGCCTCTTTCCCCGCCGCTGCGTCCCCTCCCACCTCCCCATCGTTCCAGATAGCCTCTTTTCCCGCCGCTGCGTCCCCTGCGGCCCCAGCCCTCTCATTCGTCAAGCCCGCCCTCCCTCCTCCTAGCTGCCACTCCCACCCTCCCCTCCTCTTATGGCAGCCACGGCGCAGCCGTGCCAAAGGCAAGCCCGTCTGTGCCAAGACCGCGCCCAGCGCCAGTCCCCCTGGCCCTCTCAGACATACCTACTCCTCCCTCACCCTCCGCTCTCTCAACCCAGGCCCCCGCAGCACATGCACCCCCATACACACTCATGGCCCCTTCACCTGCCACACCTGTCACTTCTCCTGCTCGTCATCCCTCACACCACACACCAACCATAGCGACCCCACCTTCAACAAACACAACACCCCCAACACAAGACTCCCCCTCCCTGCCTCCACCAGCCTACCCTGCAGCACACCAGCCCACAACCAGAACACAACCTGCAACAACACCCTCACGCACCACACCAACGCCACCCACCACAACCACCTCAACTGCCTGCTCCTCAACATCCGCTCCCTTCACAAACATGCCATAGAACTCTGGGACCTCATCACACTCACCTGACATCGCCTTCCTCACAGAAACCTGGACCAACCCCTCCTCAGAACCATACATAGCCATAGCCACCCCCAAGGGATACAAACTCCAACACAAAGACCACCTCAACAGGCCAGGCGGTGGCATCGCCATCCTACACAGAGACACCATCAAAGTCACCACCAGCTCCCAAGACACTATCGACAACACTGAACACATGCACTTCCTCACCCACATTAACTACACCACCCTCAGAGGTACACTAATCTACAGACCACCCGGACCACGCTCCGTCTTCTGTGACACCATCGCCGACAGCATCAGCTCGCACGCCCTCACCTCCACAGACTACATAATCCTCAGTGATTTCAACTTTCACTTAGAAAACCCACAAGACCACAACGCTACCTCCCTCACAGACAACCTCGGACTCAAACAATTGGTCACCGCACCCACCCACTCAGCAGGACACACGCTCGACGCAATTTTCACTGCAAGCCAACACACAGCCTACACCCACACCACCGAACTCCTGTGGACTGACCACCACTTCGTCCTCTTCTCCTTCACCAAACCCCCCCACACACTGCCATCAACACATCACACTTTACCGCATGTGGGACAAGATCCCCACAGAACGACTAAACTCTCAACTGGCCCATAACCCCCCCCCCCCCCACGCCAACGACCCCAACACAGGAGCACACAACCTCTCCAAATGGATCACCTGCGCAGACACACTAGCCCCCTCAGAAAACACATCGCCACCCGCAACATCAAGAACGCCCAATGGTTCACCCCAGAACTCCAAGCGCAAATGCCACCAACCTGAGAAAATATTGTGACTAGAACCTTCCACAACCAACTTCTCCACCCTCAAAACCACCATTTGCCCCCATCACAAACTCATAGGCACCGCCAAAAGAGATCACTACAAGACACGCCTTGACAACAACTCTCAAAACAGCAAAGGACTCTTCACCATCATCAATGAACCCAAAGCCAGCAACATAGACCCCACACACACACAGCCCCTATGTGACACCCATTCCAACCACTTCCTCCACAAAATCCTGGACATCCACAACAGCTTCATACCACACACAAACCCCTCACTCACCCAACCCAACCCCCACTCGTGACCCCCCACCACATTCTCCACATGGACCCCCACCACACACACGAAGAAACCGAAAAAAAACATGAACTCCATCCACTCCGGTTCCCCCTCCGACCCCTGCCCACACCGCATCTACAACAAAGCTAGCCCAACCATCGTCCCCATACTCTACAACATAATCAACTCCGCCAACTACCCAGACCCCTGGAAGCACGCGGAAATCACCCCTCTCCTAAAAAAAAACTAAAAAAAACAAGCCGACCCGGAGATCCTCTCCAACTACTGCCCCATTTCCGTCCTCCCTTTCCCCGCCAAGGTTGCAGAGAAATTAGTCAACGCCCACCTATCCCACTTCCTCGAAGCAAACAACACTCTTGATCCCTCACAATCCGGGTTCCGCAAAAACCACAGCACGGGAACCGCCCTCATCACATGCACGGATGACATCAGGACCAAAGTCGACAAAGGCGAGACCGTCGCACTCATCCTCCTAGACCTCTCCGCAGCCTTTGACACCGTCTGCCACCACACACTCCCCCACAACATAGGAATTCGTCACAAAGCCTTAGATTGGCTCACCTCCTTCCTCACCGACCGGACCCAGAGTCCACCTTCCGCCCTTCCACTCCAACACAACCAAGATCACATGCGGAGTCCCCCAAGGGTCCTCCCTCAGCCCCACACTCTTCAACATCTACATGATTCCCCTAGCCAACATCCTCCGAGCACACGGAATCACTATCCTCTCCTATGCAGATGACACCCAATTCATCCTCTCCCTCACCCCCACCACCGCCAAAACCAACCTACACGCCGCTCTCCTCGACACCGCCAACTGGATGACCACTAACCACCTCAAGCCCAACTCAAACAAAACCGAGATCATCATCTGTGGCCCCAACAAAACCACATGAGACGACTCCTGGTGGCCCACCTCCCTAGGCCCCACTCCCGCAAACCACGCACGCAACCTCTGCATCATCCTTGACCCCTCCCTCTCCATGACACAGCAAATCAATGCTCTAACCTCCTCCTGCTTCCACACACTCCGCACTCTAAAAAAAATCCTTCAAATGGATTCCCCCAGAAACCAGTCACCCACGCACCCATCAGCAGCAGACTGGACTACGGTAACGCCCTCTACGCCGGCACCACACTCAAACTCAAGCGCAAACTCCAGAGAATCCAGAACACAGCTGCACGCCTCGTCCTTGGCCTCCCCCGCCACGAACGAATCTCACCACACCTCAAATCCCTTCACTGGCTCCCCATAGACAAGATAATCACATTCAAGATCCTCATCCACGCACACAAATCGCTCCACAACACCGGCGCAACCTACCTCAATGAAAGAGCTAACTTCACACTCCCACACGCAACCTCCGATCAGCCGACCTCACCCTAGCCACAGTCCCCTGCATCCAACGCACCACCACAGGAGGCAGGTCTTTCTCCTACCTCGCCCCTAAAACCTGGAACTCCCTCCCCACCGACCTTCGCAAAACCAAAGACCTACTGGTCTTCAGAAAGAACCTCAAGACATGGTTGTTCGATCAGTGACCCTCCCTGCCCCCCCCACCCCAATTACCCCCCCTGCGCCTTGAGACCCCCACGGGTGAGTAGCGCGCTCTACACATTTTTTTGATTGATTGATTGACCACAAATGTAATCTTGTCTCATGTTGTCACTATATCATACCAATAATATTAGTAGCTCTGGATTTTTTTCATAGAAAATAAGTAGCTCTAATTACAGAAAAGGTTGAGACCCCCATCTTATACGAAATAATTGTCATTGCTTTGTAAACTCAAGCTAAGATGTATGTATAGAGGTTGCTCTGTGGTGATTTAAAACAATGCAAATACTAGTTATTCAGTGTTTTGTAATAAGTGATTTCAGTGATAATAAAATATTTAAAGAAGTAATAATGAGCAATGCTACGATATTAGGCCTTACCTGCAGATGAAAGTACAAGTATCTGTTTGTGTCTAGCAGCTCTGGGTGAAGGCTATTGATTAGTGCAATAGCTTCTTGGATCTGGCCTTTCAGGATCATCTCACGAATCTTTATTCTTTCATCTAGTGTCTCCAAATCAACACTGGGCTCAATGCCAGATTCCATGCGGAATTTCTCTGCTGCCTCTTTAAAGCCCTCTACGAGAAAAATTTCAAAAGGGGTGATGACAAAGACAAATGAATGCTATGCCAAATCCGTATGACTTCACTTCATACATTCAATCTCGGCCTGCCTTTTACTGTACTAGCATTGCAAGACACTTAAGATCCCAATGACTAAATCTGAAAATGTCAGCAAATTCCAAACTGGTTATGGAAAATCTACAGCTTCAAACCTGTAATTTGCGTTTTTGACCCAGATGCCAAGTGACAGCATGAATCATAGAGCTACTGAAGTTGCAAGTTAAGAGCTTGCTAATAAAGCCAAGTTTCAACCGAAACAATTTTTGGCTGTACCTAAGGTGTGAACGAAACTCACAGGATGAAGGGAGATCCGTTTATACAAGCAATGAAAATACATTCTCAAACAATACAAACTGAACTTTCAAATGAAGTGTTGTGATGCACTAGAAGAAGGGCAAAGACTAAGTTCTAACAACAATTTGAAACGTACTTTGTAAGTCTTCCTCTGAGAACATGTATTGTCTTACAAAATCAGACTGCTAAGTACAGGAAAGTTCCATTTTGCATAATCCACAAATCGAGATATCAAATCAGAGTCACTGGGCCTTTTGCTTATGGATTAAACTTATTTTAGCCAGCAGTGCAATGCCCCCCACGCACACCCTGCCTATATGTGCGCATGTATGCAAGGAAAACAGACTAAACAAAATGGCAGCTAAGCGGTGGCTTGCAAACAAAACGAGTATCAAATATCCCAGGGGGACCTTCCTCCTTAAATACTATTACCTGTGCTCTTTTACTAATCTCATTTAAGAGTTCTGAGTGTAACAGTAAGTAGCTGCTCCAAGAAGGTTGGATTGCTACTGACTTAAAATGAACAAATCCAGTGCAAGTATGCCTTTTCCTGCCCCCTGGTTGAAAGGTGTTAGGTGTCCCTCAAAAATCATTCATAATGGCTATTATAATCAAAAAGTGATAAAAGAAAACAAAGGGTTGCTTTGGAAAAGCTGAATAGGATTAGACGTTTAGAAAATGTGGAGTGGGAAGCGTGAATATCAGGGCAAAAAGCATCCTGAAGCAGTAAGTAAGGCAACTCTTGCAAATCTATGCTAGTGTCTATACCTAACTTTTCAAAAACTACTATCCATATCACACAGTATGCTTCAGCCAAAAAACAGCCACTTTTTAAAGCAGCATCTTGAAATGTGTTTTTCAGTTCCACTGCCTAAAAGCTTAAGGTCATACACTACTGACTCCACAATAAAGTACTATCCATTGCATGTAATTCGTACAAATGGAGTCCAAGTCATTTCACAACCATAAATCCCACACTTTAAGAAATCGAAAAGCACTTTTACTACAGCTGTGCGTTTCATTATGCTGTAGGTACGAGTATTGTCACTGTCCAACCTAATGTATTGCCAATGATCACAGAAAAACGCCAGTAAGCATTTATCCTGCCATAAATTAAGTGATCATGTGCATGAAAAGTTTATTAGCTCACTGAAGAATTTTAGCAGCTAAACAAACAAAGTGGTAAGAATGCATTACTCACCCATACCTGTAACAAGATAGTTCATGATGAGTCTGTTCATGTCTGCTCTCTGGATGTGCAAGTTGTTCAGTTTCTCCATCCATTCATCTTTAGTGATCTCATCAGGCTTTTCTGCATAACTCATAATGAATGGTCTGTATAAAAACAAAAAGAAAGTAAAGTACAATGGCACTTTGCATGTCGGAAAGAAAACTACAAAAAAAAAAAAAAAAAAAAAAAAAAAAACACTGCAGCTTCACTTTATAACATTTGATATCAGAATCTATCATGTCTGTGACCCCAAATGTGAATTTTTATTGGTTGGGTATGTTAATATGGGTTAACAGAGAAAACACGTCTAAACATACTGCTTTCTTTTAATTTCTTGAATGTCTAAAATGGCACCACTAGTTTACAAAAAGTATCACTGGGAATCTACAGGGAGTATAGGCACTTAAGAAACACTAATCAACACTGATTTACTGGCTACTATTATGGTCTTCAAATGCGTACAAGATTGTAACTGCACTGCTCTTCATACATACTTGCCACTGTTACAACTAGCCCGCACTAGAAATGAAATCAGTCTTTTCTTGCATGCTTCTGGATTACAAATCATCCTACCAATGACTGCAACTGAAAAAGACAAAAAATATATATATATATATATATATATATATATATATATATATACACACACACACACACACACACACACTTTACTGAGTTGCACCTTTCTCTGGAATATATGTATACATACACACCAGTGTGTTTTTTTTTAAAGAAGTAAATAAAAGCTCAGGTCTGCCTCCCCGAATTGCAAAACAGGGTGCCTGTAAAGAGAACAAAGTTTCCATACATTTTTTAGGTTGTGCATAGGAGCTCACAAGTTCTGCTATTTGACCTGCTGCAATCTATTCTGTGGGCTTTAAACTCACCCATCACTTTCATTCGTTCTTGGGCTTGCCTTTCAACAATTCCTTGATGTCATTGGTAAATGCTTTCCGTTTGTCCTGCCTTGAAGCACTTTTCTTACACCTTGCAGACTAACCCTATTACATGGATTATTGCATGATTGACAATATACTTGCTGGAGGGAAAACTACTGTTTTCTTTTGTCTTTCACCTTTGCGCTCCATGGGGGCCAGGGTGCTTGAGCCTGTACGGCGCAAACTCGATCAGCCGTAGTGGAGCGCTTGTCACATTGTTCACACTCTTACCTAATCTTTTGTCTCTCCCCTTTGTGGTCAATGCCTTAAATAAAATAAAAATCTTGTAATTTGAAAATGCTTTACCTAAATAAAAACACAGAAATCATCGAAGCGGCTCTTCTGGCACAGCAGGAGAGCCAATATTACAATATTCATTGCGCTCGGGGAAACTCACCCCATAATGCGTTGCAAGCATTCTTTTTCAAACCACGTTGGCCCATAACTCAGCTTGTGGTGGCCCTAGGACAATGGGACTACCACTAAAACACTCAGCATGACACACTCGTTCTGTCTAAATCATCTCCACACTAGTTTAATGGGAACCCCTGAATAATAACCCCTGCCACCATTCAGTGTTTTTTAAGCTCTCATATGGCCGGAACTTTAGTTTACAGCTGAGAGTAGTTTGTATTTGCAGACCTGCTAGCCTTGAAAATGTACACTACACTATACCCTCTAGGGCAGAGGTCTTCAAACTGGGGGGCGGGCCCCCCTAGGGGGGCCTGAAGTGATCCCAGGGGGGGCCCCAGACTCTGCCCAAAATAAATATTATACAGATAACAGGCCTTTGTTTTAAGCAGAAGCATGTTATTGCAGTTTTAAAAAGGTAACAGGAATTAACTGCAATGTTTAAATAGGTTTAGATATATTTAAACATCGCCATTTTTATAAAATAATTGTGAAAAATTCTGAGGGGGGGCCCAATGATTTTTATTTTTCAACTGGGGGGGCGTGGCATTAAAAAGTTTGGAGACCTCTGCTCTAGGGGCTAAACATACGGTTGCACTGCATTCTTTTCTGCCATTCTGTTTTTATGGGATTATGCCCTCAAGGGGCTAACTATATGGTTACATGACCATGTTTCTTACAAATGCTATTTTTTTAATTGTGGTGTCCTCTAGGGGCTGTTAGAGCATTACAGTCAACATACTACCATATTCGTGGGAAACTCGACCCATAATGCTTTGCGGGGCAGTCCTTTTCCAAAACATTTTTTCTCAAAACTCAGCTTGTGGTAGTCCTAGGACAATGGGACCACCTTCAAAACCGTAACTTGCTCTGTCTAGATCATCTTTGAATGCCCACTCTAGATTAGTGTGGACCCCAAAATAATAATTAATCCCATCATTAAGTGTATTTTTAAGCTCTCTTATGGCTGGAACTTTTGTTTTGCACCTAGGAGTAGTTTGTGTTTTAAGGGCCTTGTTTGAAAATATATTCCAGTAGGCCTACTAGCCCATTAGCTGTATGCAGGGCCACTTGAATTTTGTGGCAGAAAGGTCTAAAATATGGGGTTGACCACTTAATGTGGCAAAAAAAAAAGCCAGTTATGCATTTACAACATCAATAGCTCCAACTCAAGTAAATGAGAGAACTAGGTCATTGCAAATGCTTGTTATGCTTTTTTCTCCTACAGGCTCCTACTGACTGTTACTCCATCAAATTATTTGTTCTTTAGAAGCATGAAACACACACATATTGACTTTGAGATCAGCAAGTCTTAAGAAATATGCTCAATTGAAAATACTGTTTGACCTTGACAGGAGTCTTCAGAACAGAGAGCGTGAAAGAACTGAGAGACTCCAACGCACAAGCTGCCGAGATACTATGAATCACAGTCTAGTCATTACTCAATTAAAAAAAACACAGGCTGCAATTAATTTGTCAAGTTAAGGCTGTCAGCAACATCTAAAATAGGTGAAGTGCTGCAGAGGAGATTACGTGAAAATGCTTTTAATTTTTAATCAAAATGCAGCCACCCAAAAAAAATAAAAGAAATAAAAAATGCACAGTGGGATGTAAATACTATACAAGTAATTTAACGTAAGCCACACTAATAAACTGTTCAATAAAGACTGTGCAGATGGGACAGCCACCAACAATGGTTAAAGGTATATAATTCTTTTCATTGCTAATTCGTGCCCATAGGCCCTCTTGTTCGCAGTATGTCAGTGGATATGAACAACATAAAGCCTACATGCACCAATGCAATATTCAAGGGAAAAAATTAGCAATATCACAGCCACCAATCAATGAAGAAATAAAAAGTACATGAAACACTGATGGGGCAGGACCCACTCAACCTTTCTGTATTAAACGTTTGAGGTGTAGGAATAGTTACTTCCTGTAACAAGGGCATGGTAACCTTTTTACGTTAGCATGCTGTAGAACACTGGCCTGTTACATTCTGATGGGGATGGGTATTTTAAGCAAAGCCTGCCACAGTTTACATCAGGTGGCTTGTTTGCAGGGGTATTTGTAGGTAAAGAACAACTAGAAATCCTAAGACTCCCCACCCAAAAAGCAACAACTGAACTGCGAATGATGCTAGATGGCAATTGTGTTCAATATTTAGTTAAGAAATGGTTTGTGTGGATAAGGACAAATAAGATTTGCACTAGATATTTGGAGATCTGTGAATAATGTTATGTCTATGAAAGCAGTATGCAAAAAAAATGTTTTCCCTGTATTTATTGGCCGTTTAAGGATTGTTCAGCCACTTTTAACTCATCTCCATCTATGAATCACAATCTTGTTAAGTAATCAGTATGAGCTGCAGTGCGTTGGAGAGTAAATAAATGTGTCACTTAACGCACCCCCATTTCATCTGCACTACTTGAATTGCAGTTAAAAACAGTATTTTACCAATAAATACTCATTCAAATCGCCTCTATACCACGGAAGCAACATGAGTGGGAAACAGTTGAGCATATTTAAGAGCCCATAGCGTCATTTTTTTTTCTTCTTACACTAAAGCAGCGCTACAGTGGCTTTTTCCACCAGCTATATTTACAAAGTGCACATTGCATGCATTGTGCCACCTTGTAAACCGTTGCACCACATTATGCCTGCGTCAGGCATTAGGTATGCAGGAGGGGGGGCGTTCCAGCTCTAGGAGGCCCACAAAAATGACGCAGTGAAATGTAACAGTTTTCACTGCAACATTTTTGGTGTAATTTATAACACCTGATTAGAGCAGGGGTTAAAATGACGCTCACCATAGAAGCCATAGTGTTTTATGTCAGCGAAATATTCCTGCGGAAGCTACATACTTTCCCACCAAAGGGAATTTAGTTTTAGTGTAAACATTACAACCTCTAACGCCGATTTGACACATTGCAAATTCAATAAACTCTACCCTCGATTTCACTAATTAAAATGCAGCGTTCTCAAAATGACGGCGCGTAAGTCGAAGATTAACATTCTTGCTGCATGCTAGATTCGAAAATCATGAATTCAAATACCGCCATGGCCAATTCAAAGTACCATCCACCTGATGTCAGTAAAGCGCTACTAAACTGAGAAACAAGCCTGTCATCGACAGCCTTTATAAGCTATAAACAAAAGACTTGGATAAAGTGTCATACGAAAACACATTGTTTTCTCAAACCACAAGAGCGTCTCGGGACGGCTTCAAACAAAGCAGTTGAGCTCCAGCCCCCAGCTGCTGGGGGTGCGGAGTGGGCGATGTATCTCCGAGCCAGCAGCGGAGTCGTACTGCACTCGTAGCCCCACCGACCAGCAGCGAAGGACTGGAGAAGACTGCATCACCGAGCGGGACCGGTCAGGTGGTGAGAGGCGGAAGCCTGCACACACAGAAGTACTTACACTAGCGACGGCGGCGACAGGGGGCGGGGCGGGCGCAAAAGAGCGGAAGCAAACCTAGCACCGGGCGAGGAGTCGCAAAGGCCGGGATACGCCGGAAAAAGCGCAGGAAGTGACGCGCCCGTCAACCAAGTATAGACCGGGTGGCACACAGGACGCTGATTGTGTCACAGAACCTGCCGCTCTGTTGAGTTGGATTGAAACAGCAGCGTCAATGACGACTGTACGTCAACGCGCGGAGTCGCGCCGTTCCCGTGCGTCACCTGCCGTCTGTGCTACGGCTTGGACGCTGGCCCTTTCCACAGATCTCCTGGGACTCGGACACCCTCAAAAGGAAATGCAGAGACCCTCCCTCGTGTACGACCTTTGCTTGACCAGATGGAGTGCAGTGACTCAGAGCCTAAACTTATGTACGAAAGAGTGGCGAAGTCAAGCTAAACATCAGGAATACATTCTGCCAGGACAAGCGGCTCCTATGATGCTTCTGTCTCTCTTTACTGCGTTTTTTACAGCAGCCAAATATAATAAAGCAAACTTAAAACTACATCTCCCATGAGCAGTATAGTTGCATCACATATCACAAGCTCCAGTCACCTTCAAGCCAACCCTTTAAGTATTGCATGCCCCGTTTTGCTTCTTTTTTCTTTGCTTCTGCGCAGCCAGTTAAATGCATATTTACTTATTCTTGATAATGTAAAAGTTTCCAGTTGTCGCTTCGAGAATTTTCAATTCTATTAAGGACACAGAAGTGAGGCTTATGCTTCTCTTTCTAAACTTAATTTTCTCAGCAGCCAAGAAAAAGAAGATATTTAAAACGCTACATTACACAATAAAAGAAAATGGCACATGACCAACCATAGAGTATCATCACTATAAAACATGGTGACATCAATACACTTCCTCTTTCTTTGCAAACTAGACACAATTAACCCACTGTGTCTGTAACATGAGTGTACAACCAAAACAAGAACCCAAGTCCTTCAGAAGCAATGTCAGGTAATCCTCAGAACACAAAAAATGGAACCAAAGCCTAAGACATCCTTATTTCTTGTCTGACGCAAGCCGTCCAACCATGACAAAAATGTAGGATCTCAGCAGGATGTTGCCCAAACTCAGCACCCAAGAAGGAGTCGACAGATGGAAGATCGCCAATGGCAGACTAACATAGGTGAGAGAAACACGTCTTCAGGTTTGCTTCTGCTCGTTGTATAAAGGTAAAAAAGAAGAGCTGTAAAAACGATTCCTTTACCCGTAGTATGTCAAAACGGGTGGGAAAAGAACAATTTGTGCAATCAAAAGACATTTAAAATCTTATAAACTTACTTATACCCTACAAAGTCCAATAAACCTATGATCAGGGTGGGATAATTCTCACATCTGTGTCCTTAATAGAATTCAAAATTCTTGATGCAACAGCTAGAATATTTTACATTCTATGTCAGGAACGGAGGCTCCGATTATGCGAGTTGAAAGCTGTCCCACCACCACAGACGTTACTTCTACAATTGGTTTATAGGAGGATGATTTAAAAGTGGATTCTGATGACCAATCCGCTGCTTTCATGATATCCTCAAGACGAGAACCTAAAGCAAAAGTTTTTGATGCCATGGATCCTCCAGCGGAATGAGCACCAAAAACAGAGATGTCAGCACCTGCTTCAGAGAGTAGTGAACTCATCCATCTAGCCAAAGTGGCAGATGAGACCGGTTTGAAAGGCTCCTGTAATGCAATGAGCAATTGCCCATTATTCTCCAGGTGAAACTCACTGGTAGCAACCTTATAAGCCTTGAAACACTGTTGTTTATAATCATTGGGAAAAGAAGGATAAGATACCATCCTAATATTAGTCTTGGTCCTCCTGGAAATGGAAAAACTGACTGCTTCCAGGGGAAACTGTCTACCTTTTGAGGGCCAAAACCTGAACATCTGATCAGGCACAACAACATAGTTAATTTAGCTGATAACTGCTTATGTGACAAATATTTATTATCCGTCCAGGATTTTAAAAAACGGAGCACAATGTTCATGTCCCATAAGGAAATGTATTTAGGTTGAGAGGGGGAAGAAAAACGAATACACCTTAGCAGTTTACATGCCAAAGGATCCTCACCAACTGGTTTATCGTTAACAGGAACATGGCCTGTCGAAATAGCGGATCTGTAATTGTTCACAGACCTATACGCCAGTCCTAATTCTGCCAAAGAGGATTAAAAATTGATTACGAAACAAACATCTGCCTGAGAGGAATCCAAACCCCATTTGTTACACCAACTAAACCATCTCCGCCATGCCGAAGCATATCGTTTGTAGTTACTACAGGACCAGGACTGGTCAATGTAGGCGGAAGCTTGTGATGAAATACCTGTCAGTTTCTATCTACTCCTGAATCCCTCATGGCCACTAATCTCAGCTGATCAGACATAATCAGCGGATGTGGAAGGCATGCTGGGTCCAGCAACAGATTCTGATGATGAATCAGAAGGGGAGAGTCACACAACATCTCCAGAACCATGGGAAACCGGGCTGCGCCTTCCACAGTGGCACCACCAAGACAAGTTCGGCTTTCTGTTGACATACCTGGGCAAGTACTGTGGGAATCATACTGAATAGAAGAAATGCATACCTCTTGTGGGAGGACCAGTCCTTCAAGAACGCATCATTCACTAGAGCCTTCAGGTCTGGACGCCAGCTGAAGAAAGCAGGGATTTGGCTGCTGAGCCGCGAGGCAAAGAGGTCCACTGAACACGGTCCCCAAGTATGATTGAGGTGAACAAAGACCTTCAGGTACAGCCTCCAATTGCTTAAGTCTCTGATGTGACAAGATTACCAATCCACCACTGAGTTCCTTGCCCCTGGCAGATACTCCGCAATGACCGAAATTCAATGTTGCAGGCAGTAATGCCAAAAATCCATGGCAATCTCTGCCAACATCAGAGATTTCATACCCCCCCATTTTTCTGACATAGCAAACTGCTGAAACGTGGCCCATTCTCAGCAGAATGTAACAGTCCGACCTGGCAGGGGAAAGGCTCCTGATTGCAAAGGAACCCGCTAACAACTCCAGGCAATTTATATGAAGATGAAGCTCGGTCTCCCAACAGTGACCCCCCGTGGATAGGGAACTACACCTTCTGGTATCGGATTCCAGAATGACATCTGAGGTGCTGCCAAAAATCGCCCTGCCATTCCAGGCCTCCATGTGATTCAACCACCAATTCATTTCCATCTTGACCTCTTGCGAAAGCTAAATTTGATCTGAATATGACAACCTCTTCTGCAGGTGTTGTATCTTGAGGCATTGAAGGGCCCTGTAATAGAGAGGATCCCAGAAATATCATATGAATGGACAAAGCTAAAAGGCTCACTATCTCAGATACTGACCTCAGCGATATTGTCTGGTTTCGCAAGGCAGACCTCAACTCCCTCTTGATGTTCTGAATCGTTAGAGAAGGGAGGATCAATTGGAATAACACCAAATCTATCTGGAATCCCAAAAATGTCATCCTTTGAGAGGGAATCGGACAAGATTTTGGCTGATTGATGAGAAATCACAGGTCCTGCAGTAGCTGGATTGTCCACGAGAGATGGAGGGTAACTGTTTGGGGATATTGAGCTTGTGACACCGCCGACTACCGCAGCGCCCCTTTTGCAGGCGGTGGTTAGGCCCGCAGTTCGCGTCTCGGGACGCAAGAACTGCCGCAACCCGTCTTTTATGATCGGCCTGCATTTTTCTGCTGCAATGTTGTCCAGGAGTCTTGTTTCGAGGTCCGGTTCGCGCATTGGGCACTGGCAGCCTCCCTGACCTTCTCCCCCACTTACCTGCTCAGTTCTTTTTCCTTCTTTGTATTCTTTCCTCTTGTCTTCTTTTTTCCTGATTCTCCATATTGCCTTCTCCTGTCTTGGTTGTCTTCCCAGCTTGCATTGTGTCTTTACTTTTCTACTTAGATTTTCTTCCCCTTCATGTCTGTGTAACCTTCCCCAATCCAAGATGGTGTCATTTCCTTTTCCAGTTCTGTCACTTTCTCTTTATGGTATATAAGCACTGCAGTTCCTTCTTTCTTTGCGTTGCAAACATTTCCGTCTTGGTGGAGATCCTCGCTCCTGTTTCCGGTTTTCTACTCGCTCCTGCTTTTTGTTTTTCCCCGCAGTTTTGACCTCTATTTTTGCCTTTTTGTTCATTGTCTATTTTTTTTCCTCTTTTTCAGGAGATCCTGTGATAGAGGTTTTCTTCCCATTTTCCTTTGGGACTCCTTCCGGAGGGTACGGTATGCCTTGGTGTTTCTTGTAGTCGGCAACACAGTGGCTACTAGTAGGGATCGTTCTTATCTTCGCCAGTCCAGAACCAGTAAGAAACCAGGCATCCATCCAAGTACTGCAGCTACGGCGGTAATAGACGTGCTGACCGTGACAGAGCCATCAGAATTAAATCGTTGAGGTAAACAATTAAATTGATGCTCCTGGCGCGAAGGGCTTCTACCACTGGTCGTATCTGCTTGGTGAAGCACCATGGGGCTGACGAAAGGCGGAAAGGAAGAACCTTGTATTCGTAACATTGACTTTGCCAGAAGAATTGAAGAAAGCGCCTGTGAGGGGCAAAAACAGGAACTGAAAGGTAGATCGAACCAGATCATCCAGTCGCCCTCTTGAAGAAGATCTCAAAGGAGGATGAGTACCATCAATTTTGAAATGCCTGTACCCCTATCCATGAACTGACAGACATTCTTTAGAGTGCGTACCAATCGAGAGCCTCTGCCCCTTTTGCTGACCAAGAAAATGGTGCTAACACATCCCCTGGGTTGAGGGGAGGAAAGACATATAGCGTCTTTCTGAAGCAGAGATAGAACTTCCTTTCCTATGAGCTCTTGATCTCATAGGGAAAAATACATCTCCTGAGGAGGAGAAGTCTGAACTGGGGACCTGTAAAACTCCAGCTTGAATCCCTGAATAGACTCTAGGACCCAGGAATCCTGGTTTAGAAGCACCCAATTGTGTGCATAATATTGAATCCTTCCCCCCACAGTAACCTCTGAATAAGGTAAAATTCTCACCTGAATATCCTGAGTCTTGGGAGCCTCTCTGTTGACCTCTGCCGTAGCCTCTACAGAAGCGTCGACGACCTGGAGGTCGGCTGGGGTAGAACGTCTGATCGGAAGACTGATCTTTCCAGTTTCCACAAAAACGATTGAATGTCTCACGTTGGGAGCCCTAGTAAAAGCCTCCGCCTGATGAATGAGCCCTATATTGTCAGGCCGTTCCAAAAAGGGTGTTACAGAAGACCACCTTTAATGAAAGGTGTGCTTTTTCTAACATATTATATGTTGCAGCAAACCTGGCCATATCTTTGACACAAGGACGTGCGAAAAGGAGGCCCTGCACAACTGCTCCAGAGTCAGAAGACGCGAGATCATTCAATTTTGGTTCGATGTGCATCAGAATGGATCTCCTCCTTTCAGTAGACATCACCATGTTGGCATTACCTAACTGGCAGACGGCGCCTGTTCTGCCCAACCAATCAAAATGTCCGGATCAACCGCTGTACCGGACTCCTTGGATTAGAAACCAAGCTCCAAGATTTTAGTGAGGGGCCCTGAGATGTCAAGTAATTTGTCCTGGCAGGAATGCCATGCCCTATCCAGTCCTTTCTTGGGGTCTCTGGCCCATTTTTTCATAAAGTTTACCATGGTGGGATCCACCGCGGACGTATCTGCGACCTTACCAGCCAGATCTGCTCTGGGGCATTCAGATATAAGCCTTGCCCTGACCTCCTTATCATACCTTGTCTAAGGTGGGATTGTACCTAACTGGCCACTTCTGAAAGAGGAGTCCATCTGGTAGATTGGGGCTGTACAATCTCCTTTGGGCCAAAAGTAAGAGCTTTAGGTTGATTTCGACCCGGATCCGATCAGCGCTCTGGCACTTTTTCTTGCTGGACCCCGAAGTGTCCTCCTGATTGCTGTCAAAGGAATCATTGGACGAGTCAGAGATTCTTGAAAGACTCGTCAGAGGTAGATGTTTCGGGTTGGGAGTGACTGTACCCATGCTCTTTCAAATTTGTTGTCAACAGTTGTACAAAGGCCTTGAAATGCCATCTTCTCCCTTTTGATTTCCCTTTGTCATTACCTTCAGTCTGTTTATTAGGCTGAGACGTTGGCTCCGCAGAGGCAGGTGGAGGCGGTAGCCAGCCCTGCTGTCGAGTGAAGCCCTTGAGGTGAGAGGTCAGGGGGCAGAAGGCCTTGTTAACAGATAATTGCACATTATTATCCAAAGCTTCTACAAGGTTGTGTTCAAAAGAGGGGGAAAACACCTGATATTCCCCCCCCGGTCCTCTTCGTAGGGATCCTATTGAGCCATAATGAAAGGTATATAAATAAATATTAGACCTGGAATAGTCGATATGGCTAACAGGCTATAAAACAAGCGGGAGTGTAGCCCCTGCAGGCTTAAAATGAAAAACAAAAGAGTGGAGGGAGATGCCTGCTAACACTCTAGGCAGGGCCTATTCCAATTTTACCACTTTGGGCACTCTATGATGCCTTAGGGCGTGGGGAGCAATTTATTTGCACAAAAGGAGAAAGAAAACCACAAGCACTCCTCTTTTGGGGTTAAATATGTGCAGAGTGGTGAAGCACACTGCCCGACGCTGCGCAAGCCTCCTAAGCCACAACTAGACTTCGTTCGACGTAATCACACATGCTTGCGTGTGCAGTTACATCCCAGAGGATTAAAACACTGGATTGCGGCTGATCCAAGATGGCTGCTGCGACCCACTCCGTCTCCCGCTCCACAGGACTAGGTATGCGAGGGAAAACCCTTGCAGCCACGGAGGCTGAAACGCTCCCCTGAAAAAAGGAAGATGAGGGGTACCTTTATTTTTGTAACACTGTGTGGTTCTTTCAAGTGTGTAAGTGCTGTGTGACTGTAGTGGTATTGCATAAGCTTTGCAAGTCTCCTAGATAAGTCTAGGCTACTCACCCACAGCTACCTGTTAGAGCCCTGACACTGCCTACACCTCACTAATAGGGGATACATGGACCTGGTATAAGGTGATAACACCATAGGTGCTCACCACACACCTGGTCAGCTTCCTACAGCATATACTAGGGCAGAGGTCTCCAAACTATTTAATGCCGCACCTCCCCAGTTGAAAAATAAAAATCATTGGGCCCCCCTCAGAATTTTTCACAATTATTTTATAAACATGGCAATGTTTAAATATGTCTAAACCTATTTAAACATTGCAGTTAGGTACTGTTACCTTTTTAAAACTGCAATAACATCCTCCTGCTTAAAATAAAGGCCTGTTATCTGTATAATATTTATTTTGGCCAGAATCTGGGGCCCCCCCTGGAATCACTTCAGGCCCCCCTAGGGGGGCCCGCCCCCCAGTTTGAAGACCTCTGTACTAGGGACTTACAGGGTTACACCCGTAAGCCAATTGTGAGGTGTAAAGGGTACCAAGACAACCACATTTAGAGGTGTTAGCAGGATCCCAGTGAAAACAGTCTAAGCACACTGATAACAGACAAAAAGGGGGGGTAACCATACAAAAAAAATGACTTTATTACAGTGATGTATGAGGCTGCAATGTTCTAGTCACATCATAAAATATCCACTATGTGTGCTCTTCATTTGCAGGTTTACAGCACGCGTTCCACTGCCCTAGTCCAGCAGTTGCACAACGCAGGATTTTCTTATAGTGGAGAGGGAGCAGAGAATGGACTGTGCCTGTCCTTCATGACGGACACAGTCCTATTTTCATTCCCACGGCTTTGGGCCGTGTGTGCCCACTTGCATTCTTTCACCTGCTGTTCTTGAACGGTTCCATCTGCAGAGAATACTGCGATCTTCACAACAGCGATTCCCCACTTTGGTACACTCAGCCTTGGAAGCTCCTCATTGAGCCCTGATCAGCAGAGACTGATCAGGATTGTATCTATTTAGGTTCTGCCTAGAGTGTTGACCGGCTGTTTCCTCCACGCTTAAAAATCAGATTTTGGTATTTCTCCCATTCGCCTGACTGGGCGCTACACTCCCCCTCCCTGCAGTGTTATTCTCATTACTGTTATAATGGCTCAATATGAACCGTATGAAGCAGATCTAGAGGCCTAGGAAGAGACAGAAGATAACATAGAACAAGACCTGGCTAATGCAATGGATTCTAGTATCCAGCAGTCTGTGAATAGAGTTCTGGTTCGGGCCTTTTACTCAGCACCTGCGTGATCATGCTAAAAATCAGTGTTGGGTTCCGCAGATCTCCACAGCAGGAAGCTATGCTGTTCCTCCTCTCAAAATAGGTTACACTAAGGTAAAAAAAAACAAATATACACATTCAGAAGCCTATGGGATATTGAAAGGCACTTTAGCAGACAAACATGATTATAGTGTCTCGCAACTTAGTGATGCCCGTTTGCTTAATAATCTAATTGATGGGGATCCTATTGTTAATACAGACTCATCCTCGTTCCAGTCCAACTACAGTGCCCTAGAGGAAGAGCATGAGCCTAGCAAAAAGAGGCATTCCCCCCAACCAAAGATCCACACTACAGGTCCTAATATTCCAAAAGTATTGGATTGTGAGCCCAATGACAATATGATAATGTTCACCCCAGGGCATCCTACTGGGTTCCACTGCAGAAAGTCGCAGATTACAGACACACAGACGTGGTTTTGAAAAGGAGCTCCGGGCTGGACTCTTTGCTGAATGTCCTAGACCAGATCTTCTGGGTAAGGTCTCATAGACCCCAGAGGTTGACCCTATGATGGTCACCTTCATAAAAAGATCCTGCAAGGACCCTAAAAAGGGGTTTGGATAGAGCATGGCGTAACTGCAAGACAAGTCACTAGACTTGCCAGGTCCTCTGACGAAGATCCTCAAGTTCACGCACCAGGCAAAGGAAACAAATACTCCCATGGATCCAGACATTTTAGTTGGATGGCCCAGGGGGCTATCTGTCATTTAGGGATCGCCAACTGCGCCATATCAACGAAGTGCAGGTGGTCTATTCTCATGCGCATAGACCCGAAGCTGAATGATTTGGCATCCTCCTAAGCCTGTGCTGTGGCGGTTGGTCTGCTCTTCAGGGTCCACTTTGTGACATACTTCACCAAATTCATATCAGCTGACATTAACTTGGATAAGGCACAATTATCCATTAAAAAAGTATTCAGACAAAATCTTTTTGGCAGGGCCGGGCAATTCAGGGGGCACTCTTTGGACTATGGTTCCTTCCAAGACTCCCAAACTGATTTTTACCCCAGAGGCCAAGGGGGTTGGTATGACAACTCCTATGGATATGGAGATCCGCTCGGACTCCGGGAGGCTGTTGTATATGCCAAAGGAGATACACACTGCGTTTATGCAGCATTACCAGGCCTTGTATGCCTCAAGGGTGAGTCCCTCTGGACAATCTTGTGCAGAGTTCCTGGCTGGTGTGGAGCTCCCACGGCTGAGAGACGACCAGGGGATCTCCCTGGAGGAGCCTCTTGATCTCGTTGAGATACAGGCCAGTATTCAGGAGCTGGTGTCTGGTAAGACGCCGGGCCCGGATGGTCTGCCGGCCGACTTTTACAAAGCATTTAGCTTAATACTGGCACCCAAGTTGCTCTGTGTTTATGAGGAGGCAGAGCGAAGAGGCTGCTTGTCGTTATCGCAGGGGGAGGCGCTGCTTGTGTCCTTTCCCAAGCCCGGTAGAGACCCGGTAGAGCTGGGGTCGTATCGGCCGCTAGCAATGCTTAATACGGATTACAAAATTCTGGCCAAAACTCTGGCAATGCGACTTGCGCCTATAACGCCGGGTCTGGTGCACCCAGATCAAAACGGATTTGTGCCGGCGAGAGATACGTCACATAATATCAGGCGACTTTTCCACATCATGCACTACGCTAGGCGGGAATGGCCGCGAGCGGGCTGCCTTGTTCTTGACCTGGAGAAAGCCTTCGATTCTCTGGAGTGGCCGTACCTTTTTAGAGTACTGCGGCGGTTTGGTATCGGGCCTCACTTTATTCGAATGGTTAAGTTACTATGTACTAATCCTCAGGTTTGTGTCCGGGTGGGGGGCATTATATCAGAACCCATTAAGGTGCGTAGAGGTACGCAGCAGGGTTGCCCCCTCTCCCCGTTGCTTTTTTCCCTTGCCATGTAGCCACTGGCGGCGGTTTTGCGGAAGAGGGGCACCGACTGGGGTATTACCTTTGGGGATGGTCTGCACGTGGCGTCACTGTATGTCGATGACCTCCTGCTGTATTTTCGGGATGTGACAAGTATCCCCCCAGAGGCTGGGACCCTGTTGCAGCAATTTGCCTTGCTGTCTGGCTTAAAAGTTAATTGGTCCAAGTCATGCCTGTTCCCTTTTGATCCTGTGCTACCGGATCCGGAGCTTTGTCTTGCACGGAACGTGGTACCCTGGCAGCCTCATACATTCAGGTACCTAGGCATCTGTATTTACCATGGAGAGGAAGACCTAAGGGATGGAAATCTTAAGAGGGCGGTATCCTCGATCAAGTCCCAGATGACATTTTGGCAGACACTGCCGATGTCAGTGGCAGGCAGGATAGCGCTGCTCAAAATGATAGTTTTACCAGGCTTGCTCTATTATTTCTCTAATCTCCCGCACTATATCCCTCCTAGCATTTTTCGAAAACTGGAATCTACCTTGAGGGACTTCATCTGGAATAGGGTTCGATGCCGGGTTGCACTGAAAAAGTTGTATTTGCCATTAGAGAGAGGTGGTCTTGCGGTCCCTAACCTGGAGCACTACTCCCTGGCCTCCCAGCTTCAGTGGGTGTCTAAGTGGCTGGCGGGCCTTCATCTCGCAGACCCAGCGACTATGGAGGGCTCTTGGTCCCTTGTGAAGGTGTCACATTTATTTCACCCACTTATGCGCGGGGTGTCACCGGGACAAATATTCCTCAAGGTGGCTTGTAGCTGCTATTGTAGATCCTTGCGTCTTACTGGTGGGGTGGTTTCATTTTCTCCGGCTCTAGCGTTACTGAGAACTCCTCGTGGCCCTAAGATTACGTCAAGTTCTGAGCTGCGCTCGTGGCACGAAGCAGAGTTATACACGCTTGGTGTTCTCTATGAGGGTGGTGACCTGATTCCGTTCCCTACATTGGTTCAGGAGTCGGGGTTGCCGGCAGGGCAGTTTCTATTGTACAATTCACTGTTAAGGTCTTTGGCGTCTAGGTGGGGTGACATGTCGGTAGCCCCCCCACACATTTGCTGGTGCAGTACATACAGGTGATGGGACAGGGGAGGCATCTGATCAGGTGGTTCACTGATGCGTTGCACGTATACACAGCCTTAGAATGTGATACCTTTCGCACGGCCTGGGACCGGGATGCTTCTGCCTCAATCGCGGATACGCAGTGGAGGTTAGCCCTTTCTGGGCATGTTAATGTCCCTCGGAATTCTAGGTTTCGCCTGATCCAGTTCTATATCATTCACAGGGCTTATCTTACTCCAGCTCGTGCGAACAGGTATTTTGCTCGACAGGATGCGGCATGCCCCCGCTGCTCTTATGTGGATGCTGACTTGCTGCATATGATATGGTCCTGTGGATCCCTGCACCGTTATTGGAAGGCGGTGGTCGACTGCCTCTCGGAGTGCACGGCCTGTCCGGTTCCGTTCAGTTGGCAGGTCTGTGTGCAGGGCCTATTTCCCAGGGGTAAGCGGCATAGGGCGGAGGTGCGATTCCTGGACCTAGGCTTGATAACACGTAGATGGAAATCAGTTAACCCGCCTGCCGCGTGGGCTTGGAGACAATCTTTCGGAGTTTGGGCAGCAGCGGAGGGTGTGGCGTTGAGGCGGGAAGATTCGTTGGTGCTACGACAGTATCTGTTATCAGACAGGTGGGGAGAACTAGAGGCCTCCATTGTATAGGCACACTGATACTCCGGTGTAGCTGGAAGAGATAACTAGATGTTGGCCTTCCCTTAGGGCGGCTATGGGATATTAACCCCTATGATATGAATCCTCTTGTTGGCATTGAACTGTATACTATCTTAAGTCATGTGAAATCTGTGTACAAAGAGGCTGGATGCGTTGATTGAAAATCTGGTTACTGGCTGGCTAGCACATCATGTTTGTCATGGTATGTGCGCAGGCTTGTGTTCCTACAAGATTTTGGTATCCTATTGCTGGTGCAAGATGTAATGTTTCTTATGTATTGAAAGTACTAATAAACAGATGTTTCAAAAAACAAATGACAACTCCTATGGAACCACATTCTTTCTCTCTCTCAATTGGCCCGGAGGCAGGAATAACAAGGGGACGTAAGGAACCATCCAAGAATCTGCAGTTGCAGGTGAGTGTTATCCCTATTTCAGAGGTGATTTTGGAGGGCAGAATTTGGTTGTTTCTTAACAGATGGTGTCACTCAGGACCCATGGATTCTCGGTCCATTCAGGGGTACAGACTGAAATTTTAAGAAACCCCTCAACGGTCGCTTCCATCAAAAAGCATCTATTTTTCCCCTCTGCGAGCAGACTTTCATATCCGCAGAGATTCAAGTGCTCCTGCAGAAGGAAGCTATCTGTCTTTCTGAGCCACACCCTTCCGGGTTCCTAAGTCCCATCTTCGTAGTGGAGAAAAAAGGTGGCGGCTCGCATTTAGTCTTGAATTTTAAGGGGTTCCATGCCTGGGCATATGCAAGCATTTCAAAATGGAGGAAATTCACTTTTTTATAAGACATTTTTCAAGAAGGTGACTGGATGGTCCAACTGGATCTGAAAGACGCTTACATGACAGTTCCCATTACCCCACCTCACAGGAGGTTTCTTCAGTTCCTTTGGCTAGCAAGGTTGTTGCTTCAAATTCAAAGCACTGCCCTTTCCCCTCTCATCAGCTCCCTGGTGCTTCACCAAACTGACGAGACCAGTGGTGGAATCTTTACCAGCTTGTGGTGTACTGCTGATAGTTTACCTAGTCGATCTCATTCTGATGGTGCGGTCGCGCCAGACAGTGCTACTTTATCTGTCTTGGACCGTTCAACTATTGCAAGACCTGGTTTCATAATTAATGTTCACAAATCCATTCTGGTACCCTCTCAATGGTTAGAGGTTTTGGCATTCCAGACAGGCTCTATCCTTTCCAATTGATTCTTCCCTCTCCAAAGATTTGGAAAATCAAGAAAGAATGAAGGTCTGCTATGTGCAGCCAGACAGTGTCCTTGAGATCTGTGGCCAGAATTGTGTGTCTTTTGGCTTCTTTGTTTCAAGCTATCTTTCCTGAGCATCTCCATTACAGAGCCCTTTAGAGAATGAAGATTAATGAAGATTAAACACATGAGAAAGGGCCTGAAGTACTCAGAACAAATCTCTCTGTTTGACAAAGCCAGGACATAGATGACATGGTGGTTGGACCACATGGAGTCCTGAAATGGCAAGGTGATTTTCGGGATCTCTCCAGAGATCATTATAGAGTCGTATGTCAGTAGGTGGGGCTGGGGAGAGAGATGCGGCCCAGTCTCAATGGGGAGTGGATAATCTGAGTTGGAATTCAGTCTCCACATCAATTATCTAGAGCTGCTATCACGTTCCTTCACCACCTGTAGCCTGTCTCCCTGGAGGATAGACTTTTGAATCCTGCTGAGGATGGACAACATCGTAGCAGTGCGATACGTCAACAAACTAGGCGGGACAAAGTCCAGATTGCTAACAGAGATTTGCAAGGATTTCTGCCATTTCTGCCTTCAGCATCAGATCTCTATCACTGCAGAGTAGCCCTTGAGTCTGAGAAACACGTTGGCTGATAGGCACTTGTGCTACCTCAGGGACGACAGTAACTACAGGCTTCATCCGAAGAGCCTCAGTTCCCTCAACAAGCTATGGGGTCCATGCAAGGTGGACCTTTTTGCATCCTGCCTCTATTGTCAGATACCTTCTTCAGTTGGCACCCAGACCTGATTGCACAGGCGACAGATGTATTCCTCCAGGATTGGTCTCGGTTCCAGGAATATGCATTTCCGCCCTTCCTAATAATTTTCAGA
This sequence comes from Pleurodeles waltl, assembly GCF_031143425.1. Taxonomy (NCBI): domain Eukaryota; kingdom Metazoa; phylum Chordata; class Amphibia; order Caudata; family Salamandridae; genus Pleurodeles; species Pleurodeles waltl. The sequence goes on from NC_090446.1 coordinate 103,032,008, forward strand.
CTTCTTTTTGAGGTCTGGCATTAGAAAGTGGCGATCATTCTGGTGACTCTGCTGGGAAAGGCAAAGCCATGATTCCTAGTTGATCTGTCCTTGGAGTGTGCTTTGTCAGTGAAGATCCCTCTTTGGCAGACCCTACTGCTGAACCCAATGGACAGGTCTCATCCACTGCTATTGTCAGGGAAGCTCACATTGATGGCATGGAAGGTTTCACGGAGGGATGGTATTTGCCAGGAATTGTTTTGCACCAAGCTGCTTTCTTCATCAGACAGGCCTGGTCTGCAAACACCCATAAGCCCTATGCTTAAACATGGAGGAGATGGTGTGTTAGGTGCAACAAACGGGGGTTGATACCATGGGGGCTGATTGTTACCTGGTGATTAATTTCTGGTCTGAGCTGGCAACCTCCAGGTTGGCATATATGTCAGTTAATAATTTTAAATCAGCAATTTCTGCAGGTCACCTTCCAGTGAAAGGGAAACCCATTTGTGAACATCCTTTGATTTGTAAACTCATGAGGGGTGTTGAACCTGGCCTTTTTGCAGGGTTATTCCTAAACATTTTGCCTTCTTCCTCCTCTTTTTCCTGACTTGTTTGTGTTGGCTTTAGGACTCTGGGCACTTTACCACTGCTGACCAGTGCTGAAGTGCATATGCTGTCTGTCTAAAATGTATTGGTGAGTGGTTTTTCCATGCCTGGCATATTTGATTTACTAGTAAGTCCCTGGTAAAGTGCACTATGTGTGCCCAGGGCCTGTACATTAAATGCTAGTAGTGGGCCTGCAGCACTGATTGTGCAACCCACATGTAACCCTGTAAACATGTCTCAAATCTGCCACCACAGTGTATGTGTGGGCAGTTTTAAACTGCCATTTTGACCTGGCAAGTGCACCCTCTTGCCAGGCTATACCTTCCCTTTTACAACATGTAAGACCCCCCTAAGTTAGGCCCAAGGCAGCCCCTTGGGCAGGAATCAGTGTTTTTAAAAGGCTGGACATGTACTGGTGTGTTTTACAGGTCCTGATAGTGAAATACTGCAAAATGCGGGTTTCACTTTTGTAAGGCCTATTTCTCCCAAAGGGTAACATGGGGATTGCCTTGAAATATTTTTTAAGTGTAATTTCCCGTTGGGAGAAGATAGAGATCTGGAGTTTTGGGACTCTGAATTCACACATTAAAAATACATATTTTGGTGAAGTTGGTTTTTGAATTGTAGGTTTGAAAATGTCACTTTAAGAATATGGGCATTTTGTTGCTTAACCATTGTGTGCCTCTGCCTGTCTGTGGAATACACTCTGAGTCAGGATGACAGTTGGGCTGTTTGTGAATGCACTCCAGACACAAAGGGAGCTGAGGTGTGGCCTGCATTTCCTGACAGGTCTTCCTGAGCCCTGAGAGGTGGGAGGAGCTGACACTTGCACCTCAATAGGGCTGTGCCTTTCCTCACACAAAGCAGTCTTCAACCCACTGGAGTGTGTCCGGGGCCAGGGCAGGGAAAGGCAGGGTCCCGAGCACTACAAAGACTTCTCTTTGAAGTTTGTATACTTCAAAGTTAGACATGGGTATAAGTACTGGACCTCTGACACCACAGAGTTAGAATCCTTCTGGACTGAAGACATTCTGCCAGTAAGAATAGCTGGATGCTGTACGAGGAACTGCCACTCTGCCTGTTGCTTTGCTGTGCTGGCCTGCTGCTTGCTGCATCTGTGCTGGGAGTGAAAGGACTGCACTTTGCTTTCTACATCCTGCTTCCAAAGGTTCTCCAAGGACTTGGACTGAGCTTGCCTGCAGTTAAAAAGTCTCAGGGACATCAAAGGCTTCATCTGCCGGCACCTGGGTTCTTTTGTTGAGAGTCCTGACTTGCCAGGTGGTGCCAAGTCCAGTCCTTGAGAGTGAGTTCTGGAACAAGCATAACAACTCCAGGGCAACTTCGGAACCAGCACCACTGTCTGACTGCGCGGCTGCCTGCACCAGGGGCCATGGACTCCACTCAGTGCAGAGACTGCCGCCTCAGGCCTGACGATGCTCCAGCGCCTCAGAAGTTCCGCCACAGCGTAAGTCCTGAGTGCCGTGTCACCCAAGACCAACTCTGCTGCGATACCTGTTGCCCCGTTTTGTGATTGCGACACTGCAAATTCAGCGCCTCGCATCTTGACCTGCTGGATTCATTGACCCCACCGGATCCCCAATAGCAGCAAGGAACGGACACCACACCTGCCACAGCTATGCCTCACCTCCCCGACTCAGTGCAGTGTCTTTGTTTCCTCATTGTGGCCGTCCCGCACTCCCTCGGGAGTGGTGTCGGACTGCTGGGCACGACTCCATCAAGCCTGATTGCTTGTGCCAAACTACCAAGGGGGTGAGCAGGGTTTATCTTAGCTGTGTGACTCCCTTACCCTGACTAGAGTGATGCTCTGTACTTCGACAGGGTGCAAACCACTGCCAACTAGAGACCACCGGGGGGCGTGGCCAACTGCCGGGAGATGGCGCACGCTTGATCTCCTAGCTCCGGAGGGGCCGCTAAAACTCATGAAGAAAAGCGTGCCTTCTCCGGGCGACACAGCAACTGAAGGCGACCGCTGGGCTGGGGACGGACCCCGGATGCCGCCCGGTCACCATCCTTGATCCGGGACGTGCGTGGACCGAAGATCGGCCCACCGGCTCTGGGGCGGGCTTGCGGCCTTCCTTGCCACGCTGAGCCGGGCCTCGAGTGAAGCCGGGAGTCGCGGCTTGGCCGGCGCGAGCAGATAGAGCGGCCCCGGCTGATTGAATCCTGGTGCGGGGGGCCGGAACTGTGAGGCCTCCCCGGGAGGAGCGGAGGCGGGATAGGGCGACACCCGGCCCTAGGAGCAGTGGAAGAAGTTGGAGGAGCCCGGGGGGGGGAGGCGCAAGGCCGCCCTTTCGCCCGACTGGGACTGGGCCCTGAAGACGACCCCAAAGGAGAGGAGGAGAGCAGGAGGCAACGCGGAACAGCTGTGGGGGCCCCAACGAGACGACACCCCGTGGGGGAGCAAGCAAAACTCGGAAATAAAAAAATAAAAAAAATGGTAAAAAGGCACTACAGAAGGGGAGTGGCAGAACCCCAAAAACAGAAATAAAAAGAATAAAGAAAATAAAAGAGGAAATAGAAACTGCCCAGCCTAGAGAGAACGGCGGGCCCAGAGGCTAAGACCCCCTAGGGGCTATTACCGGAGCGGCTGAAGACGGGGCCCAGTGGACGGGCAGAGGGTGCGGACTTCTCTGGCCCTGCGTCACCCGGCCCAGCCTGATGCTGGTCTGGGGACCGTGATCGAGCCCGCGCTTGCTGAGACACGAGACCGCGAGAGAAAGCGGGTCTGAGTAGAGGCTCAGGCCTGCGCCTACAGGTGCAGTCCTCCCCATCCGCCCCGACCGATGCCCCCCAAGGCCCGTCACAAGAAGAAAATCATGGACATTGCATCCCCACCAGCGCGCAAAGAAATGGAAGAACAGCCCCACCTGCAATCCAGCGTCCAGGAAACCCTGGACAGAATACTAGGGGCGATATAAGACACAAAGACTACGCTACAACACAACATCAATCAAGTAGCGGTCGAAGTGGGCCTCCTAAGGGCAGAACACCACAAACTGGCGGACAGGGTCAAGGAAACGGAATCCACATTGGCAATTGTTGGACCGAAACAGAAGGATCTTGCAGCTGAGGTGACTTCCCTGGCTGCTAGAGTAACACGCCTAGAACAAAGAGCCGAGGATGCGGAGGGCAGAAACAGAAGGAACAATGTGCGTGTGGTGGGCCTTCCTGAGGGAGCCGAAGGAACCAACATGGTGGACTTCCTGGAGAAGTGGTTTAGTACAACGGTTGCACCCGGATGCCTAACGCCCTTTTATACGCTGGAACGAGCACACCGAATGCCATTGAGACCTCTTGCCCCCGGTAGGCCACCCAGAGTGGTGATTGCCAAATTGCTGCACTACAAAGACAGAGACACTCTCATTCAGAAGGCCAGAGAGATGGGCCCGTTCAAGGTAGCAAATGGGGAGGTGACACTATTCCCGGACTATACTCTGGATGTTCAAAACAAGCGAACCTCATTCCTAGCAGTCAAAAGGGCCCTCAGAGACGAAGGGATTCAATATTCATTGTTGTACCCGGCCAGACTGAGAGTGATACTGGATGAGAAAACCACTTTCTTCCAAACGCCAGTGGAGGCATGGGAATGGCTCGAGAAGCAGGGGCTCCGGGGGGGAGACCCTTCGGTGAGGGAGCGACTGCGGGACGGAATCGCCGTGCTCGTGAGATGCGGCGACCTGGGAACCGACCGAGGCTAGCGCCAACACAAACACAAAAGGAAAAAGACAAGAGAGCGGCTCTGGAGGCTGCGGCCCGAGTCGGTGGTGGAGCCTCCCCCCCGGGGGGCTCAGGAGAGGACTCAGATGATACAGTGGTGTCCTCGGCTGGGGACTCGACCTGCTCGACACGTGCTCCCAAGGTGACGCCGCGGACTGCTGATGAGCTTGGTTAAGCATTATACAAATGGACCTGGCGACACGGCACAACAAAAGAACATGCGGCCCCTCCGGACTTGACCGCCCCCCGAACCAGTACCTCGCTAGTCTAGCTAGCCTGGCGAGAACTGTAACTATATGTTTGAACAAGTTGCACTGTTGCGTGATTTTCTGGGCTACCTGCAGGTTAGTAGGCGCCCTGGGGTGGGGGAGTTGGGTTTTACAGTTATCAGTTAACTTGGCTATGTGGGTGGCGATACACGATAGTAGTAAATGTTTGAACATGGGCAGGAATAGAGTGGTAACCGGGGGGAGCCAAGGACGCTATTATCAAATTACTTTATTAAGATGGCAGAATATAATCTCTTAACATGGAATGTTAGGGGGATGAGCACACCTGCCAAAAGACACAGAGTCCTCACCTACTTGAAGAGAAGAGGGGTGCAGGTGGCAATGCTACAAGAGACCCACTTAATAGCAGGGGAGATTGAGAAACTGAGACGCAGAAAGAGGGGACAGGTGTTTGCCACAGAGTACTCGGCTTATGCGAGGGGAGCATTGATAAGGGTCAGGGCCGGGGTCCCACTGATAATAGACTCATCCAACATAGACCGAGAGGGCAGGTTTGTGGTGTTAGAAGGGAGACTGCATGGTATCCCAGTTGTCGTGAGTTGCATTTATGCTCCCAATCAGGACCAGGTCCCCTTCCTGACCAAGTTATCGAGCCACCTCACCCGTCAATGCGCGGGAGAATTGCTAGTGTGGGGGGGGACTTCAATGCAATACTGGACATTAACATTGGCAGATCGACCCCGCCGCTGCAGGGCGCAGTGTCCACTAGAACAGCCAAAAAGCTCTGTGAATGGTTGGACTCCTGGGGGCTTGTGGATGTCTGGCGGGAACAACACCCAAGAGATAACGACTATTCTTATAATTCAGGCCTCCACCGACTGCACACAAGAATTGATAGAATAACATGCACCACGGGCCTGGCGCGTTATGTGACCCACGCAGAGTACCTTGGTCGCACACTATCAGACCATAACCCCTTGCTGGTGACACTAAGTATTCTGGGGGACAGACCCCCAATACCATCAGGGAGACTGTCCCCCACTGCGCTAGAGGATCAGGCGTATAGGGAGGCCCTTCGTTTCCACTTGACAGAACACATCAAGATTAATAGCAGATCTACCACGTCTAGGGCCACAGAGTGGGAAACGTTTAAAGTGGTGGCGAGGGTCAGTCAGTGGGGGTGAAACGCACACTTGAAAGGGAATTGACCTCCTTAGAGAAGAAAATACACGAATGGGAAGTGAGACGGGATACTGGAGCCCAAGAGAACGAGGAATATAAACGTGCCCGTAGAGAACACTCCCAGATCGAGGCACAGCTTAGGAGCCATAACACACAAAAATACCTAGCATCAGTACAATCAGAGGAGGGTAGGTCAGGGAGGCTGCTAGCCTGGCTCGTACGCCCGGGCGGAGGGGGAGAACCCATCACAAGTGTACGAGACAAAGAGGGAATTTGCAGACGAAGCCCAGGCCCAATCAATGAAGCTTTTAGGGGATATTATATGCACTTGTATAGGAAACCCCAGGACCTAGAGGTTGAAGCCTTTTGGGTTTTCCTGCGGCGAATCGCTCTCCCGACCTTAGACCCAGAAGGGAGAGATAGTCTAGGGGGTCTGGTAACAGCGGAGGAGATAAGCGAGGCCATATTGCAATTAGCTCCCGGAAAGACCCCCGGTACTGACGGCCTTCCAATGGACTTTTACAAAAAATATAGGACATTGGTAGTGCCCCAACTGGCTGAGGTATACGCGGAGGCTTTGCGCCGAGGAGAACTACCAGGCACACTGCGTGAGGCCTTGGTTGTGCCGCTACCCAAAACAAAAAACAGGGAGGCACCAGTGACCGACTTCCGCCCCTTATCAATGCCGAACAGCAATTTTAAGATCCTCAGTAAGATCATGGCTAACAGATTACTCCCCCGAATGACCACACTAGTGCACACAGACCAAAATGGTTTCGTTCCGGGCCGCAGCACATCGTTGAACTTGAGGCGGATCTTTGCTATTTTACACATGCAAGCAGCAGAGAAACCACCCACAGGGGCCTTTTTAGCAGTAGACTTCGAAAAGGCCTTCGACTCGATCAGGTGGGACTACCTCAGGGCTGTGATGCTAGAGATGGGACTAGGAAAAAACTGGGTGAAATGGGTGGACCTACTGTACGCCTCCCCGCTAGCTAGGGTGAAGACAGGCAGATCAATATCTAATACATACCCGGTATATCGAGGAACCAGGCAGGGATGCCCCCTATCCCCGCTGCTGTTTGCCCTGGCAATTGAGCCCCTAGCGGCCAAACTGCAACAGGATGGGGTTGGTAAGGGAATTAACTGGGGCCCAGACTAGCATATTATTTCCCTATACGCAGACGACATTTTGGTGTACTTAAGAGACGGACCCAGTGGCCTCCCGTGGGCTTTAAAGAACCTAGAGGACTTTGGGGAACTATCGGGACTTCGCCTTAATCGAGGCAAAACATTTGTATTCCCTTTACTGCCAAATAACTTCTGCCCCGAAACGTGCCCAAGAGATGTGAGTTGGGCCCCGCGGACTTTTAAGTATCTGGGGATCCAGATATTTCATGAGCTGGCCCGTCTCCTATACTTCTTTGCTAACATTCCGTTATGGGTCCCCCCTGCATGGTTTCGTGAATTGAACGCTCTGCTTCGGGAATTGATATGGGATGAGGGGCGTAGGTGCACAGCACTGTCGACTATGTGCAGACCGACGCAAGCGGGGGGCCTGGGGGCTCCTGACTTTGAGGCATATTACTTGGCATCCCAACTGCAGTGGGTGGCAGGCTGGATGGTGGGCAGGGGGCAGTTGGACCTATTTAACTCCCATGGCGCATTGGACATAGACCGAATAATAGCACGTATGATAGGGAAGAAGCTTTCCCCTCTCTGGGACAACTTAATGACTAGCACTGCATCAGCGTATGAGTAGGACTGGAGTTAGTCCACCCTACTCTCCGGCGCTGCCACTTCCGGTCTTAGGAGTGGAGCCGAAAGGAACTAGACCTGGGGGACGAGAGTTGGGCACATGGACGGATGCGGGAGTTACGATGGTGGGGGAACTCTTTAGGGAAGGTAAGCTACAGAGCTTCTCTGAATTGGTGGGAAAGGGGATCCCTCAGGGTCAATTTCTTATGCACAGGAGACTAGTGCACACTCTGAAGGACCACTGGGATAAGATTAATGCGGAACCCGGGGTTCACGGAGTGTTACACCTCCTGCTAACTTCGGGGGAAGAGTCCCACTTGATTACGAAAATATACCGAGCCCAAATATAAGCTGCATTGGATCCCATGCGCGCGCTAAGGGAGAGGTGGGAGAAAACAATCGGGCATGAGCTAACTGAGACAGACTGGAACAGAGCTCTGGCTTATCCCCGGAGGATCTCGCGTAATACCCGGTTACAATATATCCAATATAACTACTTGCATAGAACATATCTTACCCCTCACCAACTGTTCCGCATATATAGGGGGTCCCCCAGGACTTGCCCCAGATGTGGCAGCTGCGAGGCAGACTTTGACCACATGATGTGGAAATGCGAAGTGTTACAGTTGGGCTGGAAGGCAGTTATAGAGCACATGTCAGGATTATATGATACAGTGCTGCCGTTCACCCCCGATGTCTGTTTGTTGGGTCTAAAGACGAATACGCCACAGGGGAAGATTGGAAGTCGCTTCCTGGATCGCGCCCTGGCCCTCTACAAGAGATTAATCACGAAGGGTTGGAAGGCTTCTAACCATCCCTCACTGACTGAATGGAAAAGCGACGTCGCGAGGTGGGCCAGGGCGGAATTACAGGTTTTAAAGACTGAAGAGGCAAAAGGGGTCCGGCAGACTCCCATGGCCCCAGGGTGGGAAGAACTAATGATGAACTGGGATGCCACAGGAGAAAGACCACTAACCCCCAACACAACACCAGCAGAAGCAGAAATCTGAGTGAATACAGAAAGTAGTCAGGGGATACCCCCAACAATACCACTAACGAGAATGTGGAAAACATCAATGAAAAAACTAGTAAAGAACGCAGTCAGCTCATGACAAGCCACAGGGACCAGCCCGGAGATGAGTACAATTGCACGCAGAGAGCAGTAGAAAAATACATGAGAAAGGTTGGCAGTCCCCCCAAGTAAAAATCCCTCAGGGAATTACCCTTGCCGCCCAACACTAGTACCACCCACAAAAAGCCGTCAAGTGTGTATATAGTTTAGTGTTAAGTTGAAGCTGTTATATGTGCATGGAAAACGAATGGGTAACACAGAGCGACAAGGAACCAGACAACCATGGAAAATCACACTAGGACCATAAAGCTAGCAGATAACAAAGATTGATAAAGTCCTGGGTGAGCGTTAAACCATGACACAAGATAACAAGATTGATAAAGTCCTGGGTGAGCGTTAAACCATGACACAAGATATTTATAAGCACAGGTAAAATGTTGTATCCTTTTAAATAATATGCATAACAAGAATAAGATGTTCCCAACAATGTAATTACGTGATGTAAACAGCGAATTGTTAATAAAAATATATTTAAAAAAAAACTAGAGACCACCATTTATAACAAGGGGTATTCGGATGCCTAAATTGCATTGGTCAAGTATTCTTCTTTATGCAATGTGAATATATTTTTTAAGTTCTTACTACAATGGCCAACAAATGGATACTTATCTTGTAAGCAGCTTTCTGCTAAGCTCACAATGTGATTGTATTTGATTTTCGGCAATTGGGTGTCGGATGTCCGTGCCCTGGGCCTGGCTGGTAGAGTTTTCTCCCCGGAAGGGTCTCTTTTTCTGTTACCAGACGGCCAAATTATAACTACAGATTTGTTTCTTATAGGGCTTTTCCTAATAAGTTGCAGCTGTGTGTGATTCAGTGTTTGAAGGAATATGAGGCTTGTACTGATGAACAGAGATGATCTGAGAGGTCAGCTGTTTACTGCTCTACAAAAAACGCACAGGTCTAAAACTGCAGATATTTTGGCTAGATGTGTTGGATTCTAGCGGAAGCTGGTGTAGATACTGCCTCTTTTGGGGGCTGTTCGGCTCAGGGTACTGTAAAATTCAAGTCATACACATTGGGTTCTCGGCTTGAAGATATTATGAGAGCTGCAGATTGGTCCTCAAAATCCACGTTTAAAACTTTCTATTTCGGGGCGTGGCTTCGGGCGTCAAGATGGCGGTCGCACTCTGAGAGTGCTCTGGACCCCTCCGTCATCCGCCCTCAGAAGCCGCCATCGAGAGGTCTACCATGCTGCCCAGGCCGCCCCTGTGAGCTCCTGGACCTCGGGGAGGCCTCCGGCGCTAGCCCTGGCTCAGTCCGAGCCGTGAGAGCTGTGAAGGCTGGATGCGACCGGGTCGGTGGGTCTCCTAAGATGGCGGCCGGGCTGACGGCGCCGGGATGCGCCTCGGCGTTGGAGCCCGCCCGCTGACGAGGCCTCCTCCGGCGCGGGTGCCGTGTGCGGGGCTGGAGTGCCTGGGGCGAGCTGAAACCTGGTGCCCCCGGGGGACGGGAGAGCGACGAAGCCGGCGTTCTCCGTTGGTCCTCGGAGGGCCGGACTATGAGGTGCTGGACCCGTGGGCCCGGCGAGAGGCCCGGAGAGAGTGAGCCCCGGGAGAGGGGCTCCCCTGCCTGACTCGAGTGGACGTGGTCGGGCCCCTGGACAGGGGCTTGCCCGCTAAGAAGACCGCGCGGAGTGTCCTACGGAGGGCGTCTGGACCGGATTCTGCAGTCCGGAGCCCACGGGCCGGCTTATGATACCCTGCCTATGCGAGGGGAGAGTAGCGAGGACGACGTGGAGGAGGTGAGCTGTGCGGCTAAGGGGACGTGACTGTGCGGCACGGCCGTTGATCCCGGGCGACCGGGGTGAAGTGGACGCCCGCGGCCCCCCCTGGTCCGCCCGCGCAGGAGCGCAGTTGCCCCTCACGCCAGAGAGGAGAGGAGGAGGGGAGAAGAGAGATCGGGGCCCCCCTCCCCATAAGTAAGCAGCGTAATGGGAACTCAGTAGGGCGCAGCGGGCCTGAACATTAAGGCTGTGCCCTGCGATTCACAATCCCTAATTTTAAAGAGACTCCCCAAAGGCTTGCCCCTATTCCACAGCCGCAATTTTGATAAAGCACGCCAATAACCTCGGAGATGGGAATTTAATTGCGACGCGCTGGGGCTCGCGGATGGTCATCGAGCCCCACGACTTCCCGTCTTTCCAAAACTGTCTGATAGGAGAAGAAACCGGCCACGGGGCAATCCAGCTACACATGACTGAGTGGAAGCCAACAAATTCAAAGGTCCTTGACATATTTCGCTGGCACACCCTGTTGGGGCCCGACCGCTGTGTCTTCCCTGTAGATGCGCTTAGGGTACTGAATTTGGACGGAAGAGCTGCATAATTCGATCTGGGTTCTCTATCCCCTCCCTCCGAGATAACATGGGGAAAGACAGAGCAAGTAAACACCCTCCACCCTCTCAACCAAAGATTGATCAATTTGCAACGCCAACAGGTCCGAGAGGGGGCGGAGAGACAGCCGCGGGGGACCCAACACCAGACGGAGTGAATGCCATCCTCCTGGCAATCCAGTCTTCGCAATCAGCTGTAGAGACTAAAATCGGAGAGGTGCGTGAGGAGATGGGCCTTATCAGGCAGGACCTCAGAAATGCGGCAAATCGGATCACTAACGTGGAGGGCAGAGTCTCTTGCAACGAAGGCGAACTAGCTGACCTTAGAACCAAGGTGGCCCAGTTACAAACTCGAACAGCAGAATTACATAGCCGGGCAGAAGATGCGGAAAATCGATCGAGACGAAACAACCTACGTTTTGTAGGATTCCCGGAAGGCGCGGAAGAGGATAAAGCCACAGAATTTTTAGAGCAATGGATCAAAAGCTGGATGCCAGACCAATCTCTTTCACCTTGGTTTGCAGTGGAACGTGCGCACAGGGCCCTTGGTCCTCGCCCCCCTCGGGCGGTCCAAAACGGCCGATGATTGCCCGAATCCTCAACTTTAGAGATCGTGACAATATCCTCAAAGAGGCGAGGCGCTCTGAAAATCTTCAGTGGGACTACTACAAAATCTTAGTATTTCCAGACTATACCCGGGAGGTCCAGGTCCGCCGCCGCTCATATGAGCAAGTGAAACAAAAACTTAGGGCGATGCAGCTTTCGTACATGCTCCTTTTTCCTGCGAGACTCAAAGTTATTATGGCAGACAAGGCGTACTTCTTCGATTCCCCGGAAGAGGCATGGAACTGGCTGACTGAGGAGGGCGTCGGGGCTCGGAGGGACCCGGCGGCGCGAAGAGGGGAGCCCTTCCGGGTGGATCCCCCCCCCCGCTGGTGGGCCCTGGCGGGGTCGTAAACGTACTAGGTCTCGAAGAGGAAGACGAGGACACTTGGACACTTCTGTGAACGGAGAGGCGGTGGGAGAGGCTGGCCCACAAATGGGAGGGTTGCCCGTTGAGTCTCCGACGGGACAGATTCAGGCGCAGGCCGAGGAGGAGGGCCGTCTGAGTCAATCCCCAGCGCTTGGCTGACGTGTTCCATGGAGCCCCGAATGGAGTGCATGGGGAAGTGTGGAGAGTCTGGTCCACCTTGAAGAAACCCGTGATGGGCTACGGCGGGGATACAGGCTCCCCTCAAGTACTGTAAAATATGGCTTGACTTCTAGTGAATAATTGTAAATGATCCGTCTTAATGGAGGGGTCCATCACTCCACTCCTATGGCGGTCCTTATGGCTGTCTTGTTTTGGTTGACGGTTAGGGCGACAGATGCTTCCTGGGTGGGAGTATGGGGTGGGGGAGGAAGGTTAAGTTAGGGTTAGATAGATGTATTTTGAGTATTGCGTTATTAAGTTTTAATTGGTCATTCCTTAGCCCACTGACTGGCATCCAAAGCTGTAAGACTCCTACGCAACCCACGTCTGGTCCACATTGACACAAATCATTTCTTGGAATGTGAACGGGCTGCTAGATAAGATCAAGAGATCTGCAGTAGTTAACACTCTCCGTAGATATTCCCCATTGGTAGCCCTATTGCAGGAAACACACCTCATGGGAACTAAATGCCCTATGTTGGCCCGAGGGGGATTTGATAGGGTCTATCACGCAGGCTTCTCTAGGGGATCAAGAGGGGTAGGTATCCTGCTTCATCGCTCACTGCCCATGGTGGTAACATCTACGAGATCCGATCCACAAGGCAGATTCATAGTAGTCTCAGGACTACTTCGTGGCGTGACATTGAATCTTGTATGCGTATATGCCCCCCCAGCGGGATTTGACACCTTCTTATGTTCACTTCGACATGTGGTGGCGGGACTCCCCCAAGGAATCACAATAGTAGGAGGAGACTTTAATGCGGTTCTAGACCCTAGATTAGATGTGTCAGGAGATGTCACAGCGGGCAGGTCGACCCGAGCCACAGGCCTTAAGAGTTGGGCAGACAGCCTAGGCCTATGTGAAGTGTGGAGAACTTGGCACCCTATGGAACGTCAATATACGCACACGTCTGCTGCCCATCAGACACACTCTAGAATTGATCTAATATTTATGCCGGCCATGGACTTCTCCGGTGTCACGGGAGCAGAGATACTGTCCCGTGGGGTGTCAGATCACGCACCGGTGCGAGTCCGACTGGGCGGAGTAGACCTCACCAGGCGCCCGGTATGGCGCCTAAATGCTTGGCTCTTGCAAGATGAAGATTGTGTCCTCGAGATTAGAGATCGTCTCACGCAGTACTTTGAACTGAATGTGGGAACAGTCCAGTCGTCAGGCACGCTATGGGCTGCCTACAAGGCTACCTTGAGAGGGCAGGCTAAGTGCCTCTTGCGAGCACGTGAGCGCATTCGTGAGTCACGTGTGTCCGAGTTAGAAGCGGTAGCGTTAAAACTGGAACGCCAGCAAGCAGTCTTATCCGAAATCTCCACATTGAGGCAGCTCACCAGGGTCCGAGAGGAAATTAAACACCTAACACTTGAGTCAGCGAAGCATATGTGGAGGGCATCGTCCGCCCGAATTTATGGCTGGGGGGACAAAAATGGGAAGCTCTTACACTGGTTGGCCACTCGACCCTTAGCTAACAGAATCATTCCCGAAATTAGAGATAACACAGGTACCCTTCACAAGACACCCATCGAGATTGCACAGAGTTTTGCTTCCTATTATGCATGCCTATACGCAGAACACCCCCGGCCTACGGTTGAAAAAGCTTCCCCCCTCCTGAACGACATAACACTCGCCAGAGTGTCTCAGGCGACTAGGGACAGGCTGGACTAAGCACTTGACCTAGCGGAAGTAACGAGTGCGATTGCCAGTCTGGCTTCAAGCAAGACACCAGGTCCGGATGGGTTTCCTGCGGAACTGTACAAGAAATGTAGTGACATTCTGGCCCCACACTTACTTGAGATGTATAGAGAAGCCGAGCAGAAAGGTCACTTCCCCTCAGGGATTGACCTGGCTACAATAGTAGTAATCCCGAAGACCCAGCCCCCATCGCCAAATTGCTCGGCTTATCGGCCTATCTCCCTCCTCAACACTGAGATCAAGGTGCTAGCCTTGATCCTTGCCAATAGATTAAAAGAGGCAATGCCCGTCTTGGTGCACCCTGACCAATGCGGCTTCATGCCTACGCGGAGCACCAGGCACTGTATTAGGCGTCTACATTTAGCCTTAGCACACCGTAAAATCCTGTCACACACCCCTCTAGCGCTGCTCCTACTTGATTTCGAGAAGGCCTTTGATACAGTGGATTGGTCCTATCTTGAACAAGTACTTATTAAAAACGGCCTTGGACCCAAGTTCCGAGGTCTTGTGGGACTGCTCTACTCTAATCCGACGGCTCAGGTCCAAGTAAACGGAGTGGTCTCAGGGGTGTTCCCGATCGGGCGTGGTACCAGACAAGGATGTCCACTATCCCCCTTACTCTTTGCATTAATAATAGAACCCCTGGCGAAGTTATTTCGAGAGGATCCTCTGATGGAAGGCTGGTCTTGGCCAGTGTGTCCAGAAGACCGTGTGGCACTTTATGCGGACGATGTCCTATTATACATAGCCAATCCGGCCAGGAGCGGTCCCCGTATCATGCAAATTCTGGATGTCTTCTCGGAGGCATCGGGTCTCGCCCTAAACCCCCAAAAATCCCTGTTGGTTCCGCTCCATCAATCTAGAGATTGTATGGACTGGCAACAAAGTATTCCAGTGCGAAGAAATAGCTTTAAATATCTGGGGGTGCATGTCGCAATGCTCCCTGAATTAGCATGGGAGCTCAATGTCACACCTTTAACCAGAAGAATCAAAGACGATCTTCAACGTTGGAAGGACCTTCCTCTTAATTTGCTGGGAAGAATCGCACTCTATAAGATGATGGCCCTTCCCAGACTTCTCTACCTCCTTCAAAACTATCCTAACCCTATCCCCATGAAATGGTTTAGAGACATGGACTCGCTAGCACGCCAATTTCTATGGAGTGGTACCCGTCCCCGGCTAGCGCTTAAAACCTGTCAGAGAGATGTTAATGAAGGGGGCTTGGGAATGTCTAATGTCCATTACTACCACCTGGCGACGCAACTACTAGTGATCAACGACTGGTTGGGGGGGGGTTGGACAGATCCGGCGTACCGTCTGGAACTCCAGACATTGACCTACCCCAAGATCTTTGACGCCCTATATGGTGGTAAGATCACTCGTGAGACCCCTGGGGTGACAGGGGTGGTGCTGCAGGGATGGCGGACGGCTCAAAAGATCTCGGGATGGTGGGGACGCCTTACTCAGCAGACCCCACTGTGGCAGGGGACCTGCTTGGGCGAAGTTGGGGGTCTTGAGGGATTCCAGAAATGGGATATTATAGGCATCTCTACTCTGGGTGATGTATGGGAGGGCACGAGCATGTGTTCCTTTGAGGATCTCCAAGAAATCTTTGCACTAAATAAGACACAGTTCCACAAGTACCTCCAAGTACGACATGCCCTTCTGACGCAGGTCCAGCCAGGGAATAGCATACCCGTAAGCAGTCCTATGGAGAGGAGGGCTCTGATGGGGAATCTGGGCAGGGGAGGTGTCTCCCAGGTGTATCGCACATTAATCTCTACTACGGCCTGCTCCCTGGAGGAACTTCGTCAGAAATGGGAGGGATGGGTGGGCCCTCTTGAAGAGGAGGACTGGACTGAAGCTTTGGCAGCTCCCCACTCCCTGACTATGACGACACGTCTCCGACTAGTACAGACATATTATCTTCATACTGCTTACCTTGCACCCTCCAGATTGCACAGAGCAGGACTCCGGCCTACGGCTGATTGTCCCCGCTGTATGAGCCCTAAAGCTGATTTTTTCCATATGGTGTGGTCATGCTCGGTTATCAGTACATATTGGAAGATGATCTCGCGTGAGGTCTCGTTGATTCTGCAAGTAGACGTGGCGCTGACACCATTGACATCCCTATTAGGGGTTATGGGAGAATCGGGACTACGTAGAGCAGAACGTACCTGGCTGGGGGTGGCATGCCTAGTGGCCAAAAGAGACATCGTGGCGGACTGGAAAGCCACTATGGCTCCGGCCCTGACCAAATGGAGGAGGGGAATGGACTGGTGTGCCCAATGTGAAAAGCTCGTATATGAGGTTAGAGGGTGTCCGAGTAAGTATAACAAGATCTGGGGGAAGTGGGACGGAATGACATTTTAACCCCTGGGATGCGGACCGACACAGTGGAAAGAAGAACCCTTACACACTCCACCAACTCCTTTGGAGGGACATGAGACACATACGTGGCACGTTGGTGTTGACATGTACCGTCTATCTACTCAAGGTGCTGTCTGGGGCTTTGGAGCTGACCACTGTTTGGTGCCCATTGGCGCCTTGTTACTTTATTTTTAGTATATAATTGTATTGTTTGTTTTGTATTACTTTATTTTATTGCAAAATCAATAAAAATTCGTTATAAAAAAATAAAATAAAAAAACTTTCTATTTCAAACCACTTGTGGATGTGTCGTCGCTGGTTGTAGCTCAATTTTAAACAAGCATTGGTCCTGCCATAGAATAAAAAAATTTCTAGCTTACACATGAAGAATGTTCAGTTCTATTAAGCACACTGAGGCGAGGATTATCCCACCCTAATTTACTTACATGTGCGATATTGCATTGTTATTTATGATGATATAACAAGTTATCTTGTGTATATGTATTGCATTCTTATGCTGTTTTTGTACCAACCCTATATTATAAGTTTTGATATAAGTTTTGAAGTTGCTCTTCTGGGAGCAGAAGTTATGGCTCTTTGGGCCAGATGTAGCAAAAATAAAAATTGCGACTCGCATTTGGCGAGTTGATGCGACTCGCAAAATGCGAGTCGCAAATTGGAATGCCAGAAAAAAAAGCGATCCGATTTTGCGACTCGCAGCCGGACTCGCAACGCTGTGTGCGAGTCCGCAGTTTGCGAGGTCGCTGTTTGCGAGTGTGCAAAAACGAACTCGCAATTAGCGAGTGGGTGTCGCAAATTGCGAATACCTTCAAAATTGCTTGCAGATGCAGCAGAACACTCCAGAAAGCATACCAGAACACCCTGGAAACACTTCCTGGCACATGATGATGACATCACAGCCAGGAAGTTAACAAATACACCTGGGAGGAGGGCTCAACAGTGAGCAGTGTCTCTGCCACTCACAGTAGGGTGCTGAGGAGTGGTAGGCACAGCACCATGGACGCAGCAGGGACCAGCCAGGCTGGCAGGAGGGGCAGGAGATCATAGATAACAGCCAGGACAGATTCATGTGGCCCATGGCGTTAATGTGCCACATGACTGGTTGGCATTTTCCTGCCCATGGACAATTTCAACTTGTATATAGTTTCTTCATGACATTAATAAAACAGTTATTTTTGTTCCACTTAACAAATGGTTAATAGGTGAGTATGGTGGGAGTTGACACGTACCGTCCAGAATATTGCGTTGCAATGTGGTCCCGTCTCAGTCTGCCTTGATTAGCTATACTCCAATCCCCATGATGGCGATGTGGTTGTTCTTGCTCTTCATCATCAGGATCTGGGTCTGCAGGGGTGAGAGGTAGCCCACGTCGGGTGGCTATGTTATGGAGGATGGCGCATGCGACCACAATTTTGAAAGCGGTAATGGGGGTGTATTGGAGGGCGCCTCCGCTGCGGTGGAGGCATCGGAATCTTGCCTTCAGGAGTCCGAAGGTGCGCTCTATGAGGTTCCTGGTCCTCTTATGCGCACTGTTGTATTGCCTCTCTGAATCATTGCTGGGTGTTAAAAATGGAGTCATGATCCATGGCCCTAGAGCATATGCACTGTCACCTGTTGGGCACAAAAGTGCACTGTTAGTAAGTCCAGATAGTCGTGCACAGTGACCTGTGTGTATGTCTGCAAGGTGTATGCAGCTCTACCTAGGAGGTATCCGTCTCCAAACTCCCCACGTTCCAGGCGTTGATGTATCCCACTATGTCTAAAAATGTATGAGTCATGGGTACTGCCTGGAAACTTAGCTACGATGTCCGTGATGACGTAATGGGCATCACAAACAACCTGTATGTTGAGTGAGTGGGTACACTTTCTGTTGCGGAAAATATGTTCCAGATTAGCGGGGGGCATATTTGAATGTGTGTCCCATCTACACATCCAATGACATGGGGGAAGTGGGCAATGCGGTAAAAGTCCAGCTTGGGTGCTGTTCATTTCTGCCTCATTCCTTGGTAAGTATATGAACTGAGACCTGTGCGCTACTAAGGCATCTAGGAATGCCCTGAGGAACCTTGACACTGCACTTTGGGATACCCCACCTGCCACGGCAATGACCCCCTGATAGCTCCCTGAGGCTAAGAGGTGCAGTGCGCATAGTACTTGCACATGCGTAGGGATGGCGCAGCCACGCAGAGTCTTGTGTTCTAGCTGTGGTTTGAGTAAATCTATTAATTCTAGAATGGCAGCGCTGCTAAGGCGGTATTTATCATAGATCTCCTCTTCAGTTTGCTGGAAAAGGGTCTGCCTTGTTCTATATATCTTCTCCTGTCTGTGGCCCCCCCTCCTCCTCTGCTGGGCTGCGTAGACTCTCCTCCTTACTGCTATCAGGTATATGTCCGCCATCTTGAGTGACCCAGATGCCTTCTGGGTCTCCTTTTATACTTTGGTAATGGTTACCACCTGCTCTGAGTTAGTGGTAAATGCGACTTGCAAACTGGGCTTTTTGCGACTAGTCGCAATTTGCGAGTTGCAATTGCATAAGGTTTGCGACTCGCAAATTGCGACTTGCAATTTGCGGGTCGCAAAATGGGGTCGCAACGGATGCGACTCGCAAACGGGTCCCATCGCTTTTTGCGAGTCGGAAATGGGCTTTTTGCATCCCATTTCCGATTTTGCACTGTCGCAAATTGCGAATCGCCCCGTTTGCGAGTCGCAAACGTTTGCTACATCTGGCCCTTTGTTCTTTGTTTTTCAGGACACAACCAGAAACAGGGCTGAGCCAAGTTTTCTTGATGCAGACGCAGGTTGATGGCAACGTAACAGGAATTCATTCTACTCTTGGTCGATGGGCATATGGGCATATGAGGAGAGATATCTGTTCCAGTACTGTACTTCATTGTGGAAGAAGTGTTGTCCTGGTTTGAACTTTGGGACTTAGTTTATTTAATGTTTAGAGATCAGTTCAGTTGTTTACAAGGATGTTGATACTTTGGTTTTATTGCAAAGAAAGAGGAAGCGTAATGGAGCTGGCATTACTTAAAGGGTTGTCTTGATGGTGATTGGAGCATGTGATATTTGATGTAACTATACCGATCATGGGAGATGTAGTTTTGAGTTTTCTTTATTGTAATTGGTTGCTGTAAAAATGCCGTAAAAAGAGAGAAGCATAATCCTCACTTCTGTGTCTTTATTAGAATTGAAAATTCTTCATGCATAAACTAGAATTTTTTTCACTGCTTACCTTCCTCTGAGCCCAGTCAAAAACAGCAAACCCTTCTGCGTCCAACTAGCTACAATGCCTGTATGATCATTCCTCTTGTTTATTATAATGAAAGGTGCTAAATATATGCCCAAAAATAAAATGAATACGGTGCATATATTATTAACATATATCATTTTGGAAGGGTATATTTAAGAGCTTCAAACATTGTTTTATAACTGAAATTGATTGATTATCGAAAAAGGGTCCTAGCGCAAATATTGCACTGAGCATTGCTAATAGGAAAACATGCTATTTGAGGCTGAAATTACACTAAAATAAAGCAGACTAATAAACAAATTATAGCTTGTGCGTCAGAAATCTTCAATTCTATTTAAAACATAGTGGAGAGGATTATGCTACTCGTTTCATTACTGCCACAAACAGCAGCCACTAAGTGAACCTGTAACACAAAACCTAAATTTCTCATAAACACGAGAATGGGTTATAACCTTATCCTTTAATCATGAGGCAGTACCCCTTTCACATATATGGCTGACACCATCTTGTGGCTCTTTCTTTGAACTCATAAAGTCAGTTTTAAATAACAATGGTTCTCTACATCTCTATAACTTAAACCAGAGAGCAACATCTCCAGTCCAAAAGTGCTGTACAATCCAATGTGGTGGAAGTAACTGGATTAAATGTTTTCTGCTAGGAAATCAACAGCTGACCCTGCCATCCTGTCATAAAAGTAGAGTTTCATATTCGTATACTTTCAGCATTGTACCACACACACCTTCTTATTGGTAGTAAAAGCTTAATAAGAAATCACTCTTGAAATGCATTTCGTACATATAGAAATATGAGAATTCACCCCATCAGGGGATAACACTCTACCTGTTAAATCCAAGACTTTGACGTCTGATACACGTCTGCAGGAAACTGAACACAATAGCATGGTCAACTTGGCTGACATTGTTTTCTAGTTAGCACCTCGTTATCTTGCCAGTGCTCTAAAAATCATAAGACCACATTAACACATCTTACACTAGAATATCAAGGTAAGGGAGGGTTTGAAAGTATAACCCCTCCCCATCAGCTTACAAACCATGGAACCATAGGGTATTCTCTAAGCAGCTTCCCATCCACTGGTTTATGCCCACTGAAATGGCAGGGCAGAAAGGAAATGATTAACTGATATATAAGAAAAAACACCTTCTGCCACTTCATTCAAAATATTTAGGCTTAAAGGCAATCCATCCTCTACAAGATCCACATGCTGTCTGTCACACCTGCGAACCCATCTTTCCTAGGCCAAAGTATATTGCTTGCATGTGCTGCTTGCCTAGGCCTGTCTGATGTAGAAAGAAGCTTGCTGCAAAAGCCTTGACGCTAGCTACTCTCGAAATCCACCACTCCATGAGAGACCAGTTGTACAAGGGAATGGGTTGCGATAATGGGTCCTGTAACAGGTCTGGCCAAAGAGGTAGTCTCAGCAAAGAATTGTGTGACATCTCCAGAAGCAGTAGAAACCAAGACTGCACTCTCCAGATTGGACTCACTAACTGAGCCATCAATCTGGGTATCATCATGAATGGGGGAAACACATAGTGCAGTTTCCCGAACGAATCTTGGAGAAGTGCTTCCCTGGCAATCTCCAATAGATCATACCTCCAACTGAAAAACTGCTGCTGTTGAGAGTTGAGCCTGAAGGCAAAAAAGTTTGACCTTGCAATGACCCTACAGCTGATACAGCACTGGAACACTCGAGGATGCAGCCTCCAATCGCTGTTGTTCAGAACATACCTGGAATTCCAGTTGGCTGTGACGGGGTCTTTTATCCCGAGTCGAGGGGATATTGGAAGAAGGTGACAGACGCGGCACTTAAGGGTGTAGTACGTTTATTTTCTTGTTCGTTGGGATTGTAACACTAGCTTTTCCGCCAAACTGTTATATTCCAAGTCCAAAACTAATATAAATCCCTTTTCTTTTCAGGGTTCCTTGGTGTTCCCGGGACGGCCTGGTCCGGTTCGGAGGGAGAGGTCTTGTTCACCCGGCTCTCATGGTCCCAGGATTTCCCAAAACAAAGAAGGAGAAAGGAACAGGTAAGTGGGGAAAACTATTTATATACGGTTAATTGGGGTTAGTAAGGAGTGAAGGGGGGGGGGGATTCTGTGGAGGTGGAGGAATGCGGGGTTACTTTTCTCTTGTGACTTCCTTTCGTTGTGCCCTTTCTGTGACCCCCTTACAGTTTTATTCACTGGTCTGGGTACGGTCCTGGTGTGATTATTCTTCAGTTAACTGTGGTCCTGTTCAAATTGGCTCCCCTTCCCTACACGACCTCAGCCCTCCCTTCTTAGCCCCCTTAAACCCAGCCAACCACCCAGAACCCCAGTCCCAGCCCCGGTACGCTCGTACCTGACTTGGCCACGCCCCTCCATGGACGCGGCCGGCTTGTAGGGGATCTCCCGACTTTGTCTCGGCAGGGGCGGGAGGCGCCCAAGGGTTTCCGCTCTCCATCCGTTGTTCCTCGTCCACGGCGGGGTTTCCCTTCTCTCTTGGCGGTCCGTGGCGTTCGTCTCTCCGGCTCTCCCTGACGTCGGCGTCTCTCTCTGGGTCGCGCGGCGCTTCTCCTCCGTCGGTCGTCCTTCCTGTTTTTGTCTGACGGATGACGTTGGACGTCATCACGTCAGAAATCCCTCGGGTGCCCCCGGGGTATCCCCCGGCGGTCGTTCGCTCCGACAAAGAACCGGCATCCGGAGGCGCCCGGTTACACATCCCCTCACATGAATGGGGCTGATCGAGCCCCACCAGATCCGGAAACCGGGACAAATAGTCAGCCTGACCCATAAGGTCACCAGGGAGGTGGCAAACCTGGAAGGAGAAAGGTTGGAGTTCTATGAACCATCTCAATATACGATTGTTGGTATTCTTGTATCGTGAGAGCCACGTAAGGGGTGCATGGTCCGTATACAGTAGGAAAGGTCTGCCCAAAAGATAGTATTGGAGGCTTTCGATAGCCCACTTAATGGCAAGACATTCCCGCTCTATAATGGGGTATCTTTGCTCCCTGGGAAATAGTTTACGGCTAATAAAGACGACGGGATGGCTCACTCCGTCTTCATCCTTTTGAAAAAGAACGGCCCCTACCCCCACATCGGAGGCATCCGTTTGGAGATGAAAGGGTTTGTCAAACTCAGGACATTTCAATATCGGTTGAGTGGTGAGACACCTTTGCAAGGTATGATAACTATGAAGTTGAGTCGGGTCTAGTTGTGGGATGTTGTTGGGCTGTCCTTTTCTTAAAAGATTGGTTAGGGGGGCAGCCAAACTGGAATAGTGGGGAATGAACCTTCGATAGTACCCCACTAGACCTAAAAAGGAACGAACTCCCTTCTTCGTGGTGGGAGCATTGGTGTGTAGGATGGCTTCGATTTTATTCTTTTGGGGTCGAAGTATACCATTGCCAATGTGATAACCGAGGTAGGAGATCTCACTAAAAGCCAGTCGGCTCTTGGCGGGGTTGGCTGTCAGTCCAGCCTTCCCTAAAGCCGAGAAGATGTGGTCTATGTGGACCACATGGTCTTCCCAGGTCTCACTGAAAATAACGATGTCATCCAGATAGGCCGCCGCGTATCTGGTATGAGGTCGTAATATGGTGTCAATGAGACGTTGGAAGGTGGCGGGGGCGCCATGTAACCCGAAAGGGAGAACCTTAAAGTGATACAATCCGGAGGGAGTAGCGAAAGCCGTCTTTTCCTTGTCTTCGGGACCCAACGGGATCTGCCAATATCCCTTGGTCAAGTCAAGGGTAGACATGTATTTCGCTTTCCCCAATCTTTCTAAGAGCTCGTCTATCCTTGGAAGGGGATATGTGTCAAACTGTGATATGGAATTGACCTGTCTAAAGTCAATACAAAAACGTATAGACCCATCAGGTTTGGGCACCAATACCACGGGCGAACACCAGGGGCTGTGGGAAGGTTCTATGATGTCTAGATCTAACATCTTTTCGATTTCGTTTTCTACGAGGGTTTTCCTAGCTTCAGAGATACGATAAGGTTTTAGTCGTACGGTCTTCCCAGGTGGTGTGAGGATTTGATGATGTACCACTCGTGTCCTACCGGGTATCAAGGAGAACACCCGAACGTGTTTATCGAAGAGATTCTTCAATTGTCTATTTTGTTGAATCGAGATCTCTGTATTAATGATAGGAACCTCCCTCTCGCCAGGGGGATCAGTGGGGCACCACCCTATCTCTAGTTCCTTAACGGTATTAACTAGGCAGCCATGCCTTGGGTCGTTCGGAGGTTCTTCCCATCTTTTTAATAAGTTAACATGGAAGATCTGTGACCTAGGGGGAGTATCGTTAAGCTGAATTTTATAAGTCACGGGGTTACTAGTCCTGTTACGGTGTAGGGTCCCTGCCACTTGGCCAACAATTTGTTGTCTGAACTGGGAAGGAGAACTAGCACTTTATCTCCTAGGGAAAAGGACCTCAATTGGGTATTCCGATCATAATTCCTTTTCTGCTTGTCTTGGGCCCTCTCCATGTGTTCCCTTACGCTTTCCCATACTGTATGCAGGTGGGTTTTTAACTCACGGGCGTATTTTAGAATGGTCTTTTCCCCGTCTTCTTCTTCCCACATCTCAGCGGCCATATCTAGTAGGGTCCGTGGTTGTCGCCCAAACAACAGTTCAAACGGACTATGGCCCGTAGAGGCTTGTTCGTGTGTCCTGATTGCGTATAATACTAAGGGGAGTTTCCTATCCCAGTCCTTACCTGTCTCCGAGATAGCTTTCTTTAGTAGTGTTTTGAGGGTACGGTTGTATCTCTCCACCAAACCATCGGTTTGTGGATGATAGACCGACGTCCTTAACTGTTTAATCCCCAATAGCTGACATATTTGTGTCATCAGGTTGGACATAAATTGGGTACCTTGGTCCGTTAGGATTTCTCGAGGAAACCCAATTCGGGAAAAGAACCTTATCATGGCGTGTGCAAAACTCTTGGTGTTAATACTAGAGAGGGGAATAGCCTCAGGGTATCTCGTGGCGTAATCCACTAATACCAATATATAACGATAGCCTCTCGACGAGGGCAGAAGAGGGCCAACGAGGTCCATCCCTATTCTGGAGAAGGGGACATCAATGATGGGGAGGGGTTGTAAAGGGGCCTTTCTCCGTGAGCCTGGGTCAATCAATTGGCATTTTGGACATTGTTGACAGAATTTCCTAATCTGGGAAAATACCCCCGGCCAGTAAAATTTCCTCAACAAATACTCCTCTGTTTTCTCCCTCCCATAGTGTCCACCCCCTGGCTGGCTGTGTGCTAAGTGTAGAACTTGTTGTCTATAAGGTTCTGGAACTATCAACTGTTTCTTTTCGTCTTGGTCTTTGTAAGTGACTCGGTATAATAGGTCCTTAACTATGGTGAACGAGGGACCCTTATCCTGGGGGTTCCGTGGCCGTGCACTTTTCCATGCATGAATTAAACTGGGGTCTTCTCTTTGAGAAGTCCGGAAGCTGGGAAGAGCAGTGAGGGCGAGGACCTTTGTAATTACCCGGGGCCTGCTGGAGTGGTCTTGGGTATAGGCTTTCTTAATTATTATTTTCTCCTTCCGGGAGAGTTTAGGTCGTACCCTCGGAGGTGATAGAGGCATATTGGAGAAAGGAGCGTCCTTCCACCAGTTGTTAGTTTCTTCGAGCTGTCTAAGGCTGTCTAGGAGTTGCGGGAATTCCGAAAAGTCAGTTCCTATAATAGCTTCTTCAACCAGTTGCTCTACTAAACCCACTCTTATGGGTATTTCTTTTCCTCCCCAGGTGAGGGTTGTCCAGATTAGGGGATATTTTCTGGTTTCTCCATGGATACAACAGATTGATACCGTGAGTCCCGAAGTGTAGTAATGTGCCTCGAACAACCCGGCCCTGACCACAGATTGGCTGCACCCTGAATCGATGAGGGCCACTGTGCTTTTCCCATTGATAATCAGTCTCTTTTTATAAGGGGTGTCTCTTCTCCCTGTATAAAAGACTCTTCCCCTAGTGACCCCTATTTCCATGGGTTCCGGTTTTTCTGTTTTCAGGGGGCAACCTCGAGCTATGTGGCCCCATTCCCCGCAACTGAAACACTGAGGTTGTTGTATATAGGGCCTATCCAGTCCCCGGGTTTTCCCTATGTCCTCATTGATTCTTCGTCCCACTGTCGAGGATGTTCCCGAACCCAGACGCAGGGGACTAGGTGTTGATCGGGGGGGGGTTACTTTGAACTCAAGGGAGCGATGAAAGGCGCAGGCCAACTCGATGGTAGTATTGGTATCCGGGTTTGGATGTTGTTTGATCCAGTTGCGTGTAGACGGAGGCAGAGCGTCTAGGTATTGCTCTAAGAGCACGATCTCAATAATGTCTTCCCGATTTGTCCCTATGGGACCCAACCATTTGAGACCCAGATCTTTGATCCTAAAATATAGGGCCCGGGGATTTTCGTTGGGTCCCCACTTAGCTTTTCTAAACCGGACGCGATAATGTTCAGAATCAAAACCCACCCGTTCTAAGATGCTCTTTTTAATATCCTTATAGGGGGTTATTCCACCGGGGTTTACCGCTTGATAGGCGGCTTGGAGAGTCCCCGTCAATAAGGGGGCGATATATTGGCCCCATCGTTCCTGAGGCCAAGTAGCGGAAGTAGCAACTCGTTCAAAATTGGTGAAAAAGGCATCGGGGTCTTCACCTTCTTGATATCGTTGTAAGACCGAACTGGGCACATTCGGGTGTACGCGGGTAGCAGCGATGGTATCTGTGAGATTCTTAATGGCGGTTTCATGAACCAACTGGTTGTTGGCCATTATGGTGGCCTTACTCTTAAGGGCATTTTGTAGTGCCTCTCTTTCCAATTTGGCCTCTTTTTGTTGCTCTTCCCACACTAATTGTAGGTGTCTTTGTCTGGAGGCCAACTGTTGCATCATATCGGATATGGTACACTTCTCCTCCATGGTTGGGAAGTCTCTGTCGCCTATTCCAATATCCCACTTCTGACACCACTGTGACGGGGTCTTTTATCCCGAGTCAAAGGGATATTGGAAGAAGGTGACAGACGCGGCACTTAAGGGTGTAGTACGTTTATTTTCTTGTTCGTTGGGATTGTAGCACTAGCTTTTCCGCCAAACTGTTATATTCCAAGTCCAAAACTAATATAAATCCCTTTTCTTTTCAGGGTTCCTTGGTGTTCCCGGGACGGCCTGGTCCGGTTCGGAGGGAGAGGTCTTGTTCACCCGGCTCTCATGGTCCCAGGATTTCCCAAAACAAAGAAGGAGAAAGGAACAGGTAAGTGGGGAAAACTATTTATATACGGTTAATTGGGGTTAGTAAGGAGTGAAAGGGGCGGGGGATTCTGTGGAGGTGGAGGAATGCGGGGTTACTTTTCTCTTGTGACTTCCTTTCGTTGTGCCCTTTCTGTGACCCCCTTACAGTTTTATTCACTGGTCTGGGTACGGTCCTGGTGTGATTATTCTTCAGTTAACTGTGGTCCTGTTCAAATTGGCTTCCCTTCCCTACACGACCTCAGCCCTCCCTTCTTAGCCCCCTTAAACCCAGCCAACCACCCAGAACCCCAGTCCCAGCCCCGGTACGCTCGTACCTGACTTGGCCACGCCCCTCCAGGGACGCGGCCGGCTTGTAGGGGATCTCCCGACTTTGTCTCGGCAGGGGCGGGAGGCGCCCAAGGGTTTCCGCTCTCCGTCCGTTGTTCCTCGTCCACGGCGGGGTTTCCCTTCTCTCTTGGCGGTCCGTGGCGTTCGCCTCTCCGGCTCTCCCTGACGTCGGCGTCTCTCTCTGGGTCGCGCGGCGCTTCTCCTCCGTCGGTCGTCCTTCCTGTTTTTGGCTGACGGATGACGTTGGACGTCATCACGTCAGAAATCCCTCGGGTGCCCCCGGGGTATCCCCCGGCGGTCGTTCGCTCCGACAAAGAACCGGCGTCCGGAGGCGCCCGGTTACATTGGCTATCACATTTTGTAGGCTTGGAATGTATTCTGCTGCTACTGAGATATGATGTTATAGGCTATATTGTACAGAATTCTTTGCAATCTTGTCAAGCGTGCAAGATTTAGGCCCTCATTAAAACCCTGGCGGTCGGTGATAAAGCAGCAGTAATACCGGCAACAGGCCGGCAGGAAAAAAATGGAATCACAACCATGGCGGAAACCGCCAACACAGACAGCCACTTTAACACTCCGACCGCCACGGCGGTAGCAACAAACACCGAGGCGAAAACCGCCAACAGACAGGTGGAAGTCAATTTACTGCCCACACTATTACAAGGCACCAATCCGCCAGCTTTTCCGGGGCGGTACCAACGCCATCAAAAGCATGGCAGAAACAGTATTTAGAACGGAAACCACTCACCTCACGACACCCAACGAGGAACCAGTACACCATGGAGCCTGAATTACAGGTTCTGTCGATGCTGGTCTACCTCCTCATATACCAGGAACATCAAAGACGCCGGCGACGACCACGGTGAGTACTGCACATAGCACGCAGGGGAAGGGGGAGGAAAAAGAGAGTGACACACACACGCAACACCCCCACCCACAACAACATACACACTAACACATCCAAATACATCACAGATACACCCCGTCACCCCCTGGAAGAACGCAAGGACCAAATAAAATGAGTTTAACAAGTGTAATAATCAAAAATTCAGATAGGCCAAGATAACTTTAAAACATCAATATATACAAATATTCACAGCAAGTACACAAGTCTGTATACTGTCCCATTAAATGTCCATAGACCACTGCCGTAGTTTGGACTCTTGCTCTGAGCAAGACTGCTGGTTTAAGGATAACAGTACTTTTGTTTGTAGGCGACTGCGTCTTTCCTACAACAAGTCGCAACTGTTGTCCCAACCTTACCGGCTCACTAGCAGCACCTCACCAGAAACACTATAGTAAAAGGTGATTTATGGCAGTCGTTTACGCATGGACTAGAAAATAAGATATCTCAGGGAATGTCGTGGTTAAACGGAGATTACCCTTTTCTCACAGATATATTATGTCTCATACAAACAAAGGCAATAACACAGATGCAGTGAAGTTATAATAGTTTTTATTTAACATAACTGCAATTTGCGATAAGTTGCATGAACTGCAATGATTAGGATAATGAATATAGCAAGTAACAGTATTGTGAAGAAGAGAGTCATTGTTATGATGACCCCCACCATTTTGCAATACATGAAAGAGATATATAAGATGGAATATGCCCTAATACCCTAATGTGAATAGGCCTAACCTCCTACCTAAAGGAGAGCTGGGTTTGCTAAACCTAATCTGCCAAAGCCGTGTCCATGAGAGGAGCCCCCAACCCTCGTTACCTTGGAATGAGGTCTCTATCTCAGACTCCGCAGGGACACGAAGACTGGGTCAGCGTCAAGATGACTGCAGCATCGGTATCAGCGATGGTGGCGATGCCCTCTGGTCGGAATCCCTCTGATTATCTGTCTAAAGTGTGATGTATTTATACAGATCTACAAGGTCCCCGGACGTAGGTGTATTCCAAAACAATAGATAACAGGCATGCTTGGGACGGCAATTAATATCAACAATCCCTCGAAAGTATAGAGAGGGAAAATCCCTAAGTGTGAACACCTACTGTTTGTTTGTCTTTGGTGCTTGATCTTGATGCCTTGGCGCAGTGACACTGATAATGTAACTCATAACAAGTGGCCTAACTATAAAGAAGGCAGCCATCTTAGAAGAAATAAAAAATTAAATGGGCTAAGACAGAGCAAGCTAAGTAGGTTAAAAGTCACTAGGTGACGGGGCATGAGTCTACAAGCCAGAGGCTAATCTAACTCCTGTTATCCCATTAAAACGACCTAGGATTCACTACACCACTGGTCCCAAAAAGCATGGGTGAAGCCCACATGACACCTGCCTGAAAACGGAGAGAACACTACAGGGGCATCACGTCGAGAAAAAAACAGACACCTCAGGGGGAAGGAGAGGTGGGGCACCTCAGCCGGATGATGGAAAGACACCACTGCTCCTCGAGGGAGCTCCATGCCCACTGCCTGGTCCTGGGGAGTGCAAAGCCACTGTCTCTCAAGTGGGTGGGTTGCCCACTGCTTGGTCCTGGGGAGTACAAACCCACAGTCTCTCAAGTGGGTGGTTTGCCCACTGCTTGGTCCTGGGGAGTGCAAGGCCACAGTCTTTCAAGTGGGTGGTTTGCCCACTGCTTGCTCTTGGGGAGTGCAAAGCCATAGTCTCTCAAGTCAGTGACATGTTCCCCTGGTTCTGGAGGGGGCTTTGTGCCCAGATTGCTTCATCCTGCCAAGAACTAGGTGAGTGGATGCTTTTCTCCACTGGGTCTGGAGGGGGCTTTGTGCCCAGAGTGCTTCATCCTGCCAAGGATAGGGTGAGTGGATGCTTTTCCCCACTGGTTCTGAGGGGGCCTGGCGCCCAGTGATGCTGCACCAGCAGTGTGGCAGTTCCCATTCCCTCACATGGGAGTCTGAGCCATGAGATTTACCGGTAACAGGTAGCATGATACTCCATGGAGGCAGAGCCACACTCCTCTTTGCAACGACTAAGGCTGCAAACTGCTGGTAGTGCCAGGGCTGGTGGTGGTGCCTCATGTAGTGTGTGCAGGATCCAGGACGTCTTCTGCAGCCTCGGAAGCCTGCACACTGCGGATGCTGCTGATGTCCGCTGTAGTGCCACTGGCGCACTGGCTGGGCAGGTCGTGGGGCAGGTGGCGGTGGCTACGGCGGTAGCTGCAGCGGAGATGCTGCCGGTGGTGCAGGTGTCTGCACTTGTGGAGGGAGACACCAGGCCGTCTCCTGCAGCCTCGGAAGGGTGCCCACAGTGGATGATGCTGGTGACTGTAGTAGAGGCAGCAAACATGCAGATGGCGGTGCAGGTGGCAGTGCGGGTGGCGTTGCAGGTTGCGGCCGTTGCTGCGGTGGCCACCGCCGTACAGCTTGCTGGTCTGTCTTGCAAAAGGGGTGACACCAGTCCCTCACCCGGAGGCTCCGTGCCCTGAGCTGACTTCCCTTTTCCCTTGTGTCCCTTCCCCACCTTGGAAGTCGCTGCTGGCACCTTCTTTACCTTGGCAGGTGGCGGAATAGGGTGGTCCTTGGCTTCACTAGGTGGCACACTTGCAGCCCTGATGGGTGCCGTCTTTGATGTTCCCAGACTTGCAGGGACCACACTGGACGAGGATTTGGTGGCTGAGGTGCTGGGCTGGGATCTAGACATCCTGGCCCTAGGGGAAGGACGGGGGGAGGTGTAGGGAAGAGGTCAATGGCAGCTAGGAAACGTTTTATAGACACACTGGGACGGGAAGATGGAGGGGGTTTGGGAGTGGAGGAAGAGGTAGTGGTTGTAGGAGGTGTACGTCTGCTGAGTTTGGGTGAATGTGCATGGCCTGGAGGCTGTTGTGAGGTGGATGGCTGTTGAGTGGGTGTGTGCAGGCGTTTGTGTACTTTGGGAGGAGGGCTCACAGACACACTGGGAGAGGACACAGGGGATGTGTGCATGGTTGTGGGGGTGGTGATTGCATGTGAGGGGTGTGTGGTGATGGGCGTGCTGGTGATGGACGTATTGGCTGAGGATGTAGTGCATGCAGGTATGAGTGGAGACAAGACTGGGAGGGAGGTGGAAGACGTGGAAGAGGGGGACACAGTGGAGGCAGTGGATGTTGGCTTGTCTGCATGGGTATGGTGCTTGTGTGAGTGCCTGTGGGATGTGTAGTGCTTATGTTTGCCTGAGCCACTTTTGTGCGTCGATTTGGGTGAATGCTGGTCCGAAGGTGTGCTTGGGATAGGCTGGGGTTCAGGGGATTGGGACTGGGTAGAGGAAGTTGGAGGGGGGAGGCTAGACACAGGGACAATGGCTGCCATCAGTGCTGAGGCCAGAGCCTGAAATGCTCTCTGTTGGGCTGCCACGCCAGAATGAATGCCCTCCAGGTATGCATTTGTTTGCTGCAAATGCCTCTCGACACCCTGGATGGCATTCAAAATGGTTGACTACCCAACAGTGAGTGATCTCAGGAGGTCAATAGGCTCCTCACTGAGGGCAGCACGGCTGACTGGGGCAGGGCCTGAGGTGCCTGGGGCAAAGGAGATGCCCACCCTCCTGGGTGAGCGGGCACGGGAAACACGCTGAGGGGCTGCTGGGAGGGTGGTGCTGGTAGGGGTGGTGGTGGCTGTACCTGTTTTTGTGGTGGGCACAGAGGTGCTCGCCACCGCAAGGGAGCTCCCATCAGAGGAGGAGTCGCTGTCGCTGTCGCTGGTGTCCCCTCCTGTCCCTGTCGTGGAGCTCCCCTCGCCCTCCGTCCCACTGGTGCCTTCAGACAACATACATTCACCCTCCTGGGCCATGTGGGTTGCAGCTCCCTCTTGCTTCGGTGCCACTGCTCCTCCACCAGATGATGCTAATGCACACAAGGACAGGGTGACAAAACAAAAAGGGGAGGGAAGGGACAGAGGATACACTTGGTCAATGCCAGCAACAACACCACCGTTGGCGTACACTACACACAGGGAGCAGCCCTATGCACTAGCCCATGCACTAGCAGTTAGTGGGAAAAACACCTGCCCATGGGGGACTGTGCCTAAGCCCATTTGCTGCGCACCTGGAACCCACAGGAGCCTGACTAGTTGTAGATGGCCACTACCACTATTGGGGTTGGAGTGGCACAGATCCTGCCTAACAAGGGACCTACCCTACCACGTTCGCCCTGGCCTAGGGTAACCCACAGCGCACATCCCCCGCCCAGACACCTCGTAAAGCGTGCAGAGTCAGCTGACTGAGACTGTACTCACCCCCTTGTGGCTGCTGTGAGGCCCTCAAGTGCCTATCCAGTTCCGGATATGCCACCGCCAGGATCCGGAATATCTGGGGGGTCATGGTGCGACGGGCACCCCTTCCACGTTAGGAAGCCATCCCCAGCTTTGCCTCTGCCGTCTTCTCTTCTAGCGGCGCAGGTCCTCCCATCTCTTGCGGCAGTGGGTGCTCCGTCTAAGATAGACCCCCAGGGCATGCACTTCCTTGAAGATGGCACGCCAAATACCCTTCTTCTGGTGGGCGCTGACCTACAGGAAAGGTAAAGTAAGAATGAATTTTACTCCCCCGTCCAGTTCTTCTTACTCATTAGCCACAACTTTCCAACCATGCCCTGAAACACATACACTGACCATCCTCACATGCAGGCCACAGCCCCCCCCCATGTATCTTCCATCCAGGCCACTCCGTACATTAGTGTCCCATCCACACAGTGTACTCACCTGTTTGTCTGGAGGACCGTAGAGTAGCGTGTACTGGGGGAGGACCCCATCCACCAGGTTATCCAACTCCTCTGCGGTGAAGGCAGGGGCCCTTTCCCCAGACACTGTAGCCATTGTCGCTTCCAGACTCAGGTCACAGCAGCACTTGCAGTGTAGGTCCTCTCCTGTTGAAGGTCAGGTATCAAGTGAGTGAAAAGATAGAAAATGGCGGTCACGTCCGCGGCGGTGCTTACCGTCACCTCCGGCGTACATCGTCATTGGAGCCCATAGGGCCCAATGGTAACCAATGCTGAGTCGCGGTGCCTACTGCGACGCTGCACAACGCCAGCGCTGTTACCTCATTTCCCCTTGTCCCTCCTTACAGGTCAGGAAGTCGCCATTTCAGGGGGGCACATGGCAGGGCACCCAATTGCGTCACAGCACTTTTGGGCAGGAATACAGACAGACAGCGCCACACACCGATGAAATCACAATAGTGCAAAACAACCTTGTACAACCTATGTGGTATATGACCCTCTGCTCACCATTCTCCTCCATAGGGCACATCCGCTGGGGCAGATGATGAGATGGCATCATCCTCCGGTGTACAGACCCCTGGTGGACCTGTCGACAATGGAACACAGACACATCATTATCACCTACAGACTTGATCGTGCCACAATCCATGAACTGTGTGCCCAGTTGGACCCTGACCTGATGTCAGCTATCCGCCATCCCACAGGAACCCACCCCCCCTAGTGCAGGTCCTGTCAGTGCTCCATTTCCTGGCCAGTGGTTCCTTTCAAACAACAGTGGCCATGGCATCAGGGATGTCTCAGCCAGTGTTCTCTAAAGTGTTGTCCAGAGTGTTGTCTGCCCTGCTGAAACACATGCGCAGCTACATCGTTTTCCCCCAGGTGGAGGATTTGCCCACAGTGAAATGTGACTTCTACGCCCTGGGACATATCCCCAACATCATTGGTGCTATTGATGGTACACATGTGGCATTTGTCCCCCCAGCAGGAATGAACAGGTGTACAGAAACTGCAAAAGCTACCATTCCATGAATGTGCAGATGGTGTGTTTGGCAGACCAGTACATCTCCCATGTGAGTGCCAAGTATCCTGGCTCAGTGCATGACGCTTACATTTTGAGGAATAGCAGCATCCCTTATGTGATGGGCCAACTCCAGATGCACTGTGTGTGGCTAATAGGTGAGCCTGTAGTGTAGCCATTTTTTATATAGCTTTCTACGCGTTTGCTTAAAGTATTAGGTCTCTGTGCACTTTGCCCTAGATGCATTTTATTTAGACTCGCACTGTTATTTTACAATAACCAGTTTCACGGTCTTGTTTTATTTTCTTCTATCACACTGTTTAGCTTACTTCAGCACTGAAGTTCTCAAACAATACATTCTTGCTCACTCTGTGCTTCAGTCAAGGATACAGTCTGGTACATTGCCGATAGACGTGGTAGAAGTTTAGTCTTTAGGGTTCGTAGAAAGTACACATTCTTACGTAGGGACGTTTCTTAGAACATCGGCGTGTTAGTTATAAAAACACTTCCTAGTCCTGATACACGTAAGAGGGAGATTCCAACCAGGAAACCACAACTAGATGCTAACTGCCATGTTGCAGATGCTGATCCCGATCACAGGCCTTTGCTCAGGTATGAGGGTTGATGTCCTCCCGGGGGAACATGAAAGGCAGGCTTAGAGCTTAACATGCTGTGCTCAAAATAGAACTTAGAAGAGAGAACATAATCTAGTCACACTATGATACCATTATTCTTATGTTTCACTCTCCTCGTTACTATTTCAATATTACTGTGTTGTATGGTTCTGGTTATTGCGGCTCACGCCTTGTTATCTAAAATGCAGACGTTTTATTAAACCAGTCTTTAAAACTTAAAACTGCCTTTGTCATTTGTATATGAGGCCATACTGTGTATGAGAGAACTGGTTGGAACCTGAGTGACCACGACTTCCCTGGGAAACACTAAGATGTCATGCGCTCGGCTGCCCAATTGTCTCTTCCCTTTGGGAGAGATGAGGCACTGCTAGTTAGCCGGTGCTCAACCCGGATTTGGGGTGACAAGGGTCCTCTGCCGTGGGTTAGACTTAGTCCCCCACACTGCGAACGATCTTGCCACCCAAAAATCCAGTAGTCTCATTAGGATAATGAGAGCCTACGTAACATGGCGCCGCCAACGTTTGGTCTGGCTCTAATTTTCGGGTCCACCAGTCTCTCTCGGTCTCATATATTATAATGATCCCTCAGTTCCTTTAACTGAGACGTCCGTGGCACTGAGGACTTCCACCACCACGATATAGGTGATCCTAAATAAAGCGGATGGTTGTTCAAGCTTGAACCTTAAAAGGAAAGACCCCATTTTGGTGTGCCTTCTCTGAACCAACGATGTTTTTCTAATGGCGAATCCCCAGGTAATACAAATAGCTCTTACTATGAGACAGCCGCTCACAGCACATTTGCTTGCACATGGTCTTACGATCCAGGGTGGTCCAGTCACATTTGTGGTGGCCGCCCATGCAGCCTATAGAACAGAACTTTTTTTTACTCTTGGGTCACATTTCCAACAGTTGACGGAAATTCAAATACATTTCACACATACACGGTTGTGAACGCGCCTGGCCAGTACAGAGCGTACGCATACCTAGAGATACCTCTATCTTATCAAGAACATAATAATTGGCTTGATGGCGCCCTACCCCATACAATATTGCCAGTAAGGTTAGGTCCACTGAGTAATGATGGTCCGACCTGGCCTTTATTGGCCACATATACACCACATCCTGCGGTTGCAAATATGCTGGTGGCTGAAGTTCGTCGTTTATATACAGACTTAACGGCTACATATAGACGCTTAGTACAATTTGTAATGCAGACACTAAATACAAACCCAGCGTGTGCTGCTCCAGCTCAACCACATGCAGTAGCTCCAGGTATAAACCCGGCGACTGTACACTCTATCATGGGTAAATTTCCAGCAAAACGGGAGGAGACTCCATTTTAGCTGGCACAAAAAATTAATACGCTGGAGGCGGTATTTCCCCATACGGGACCTCAGGACAACAAAGAATATTAACTATGTGTTTACCATTTGGCATGGTTCCCACAGTGGAATATTGTAATACATGGGGCACGGAGTTTGCTGCGCTCGACACAACGGCACACGGTACACCGACATTAGCAAACCTACCAGAAGTGCCTAAACAAATTCAGGATGAATACGGGGCAGCCCCAGCCTTAGATTTGGGAATGCAACTGATGGGCAATTTTGCCATGGTTTCTTCAATAATACTAAGTAATCTTAAAGGGGAGGCAGTTGCACTAGCGGTGCGTATGCGTCTTCGTGACGTCCCACAACTAGATCAGGAGCGGGAACTGCCTAAAATAATAGCGGAAACTTATTCCAGTATCGGTCGAGATAGCCTAGGGGCTAGACCACAAAAACCACAGTTTCAAGGGAAAATTAGTAAAGACAATACTAAACAGCAACCTGAGGGTAATAAAAAGCGCTGGGAGAAAAAACAACAGACACCTAAAAAAGAAAGGGGAGAATCTCCGCGAGCGGAGACCCCGCAGACTAGGTATAATCTCAGAAATAGGGATAACTTGAAAACGCCTGATAGATATCAATATACTGATACACGCCAATCTCGTTCCTTTCAGGACTCATCGGAAAAGAGGAATGAGAGAGGTGGGCGGTCAGAGCGGAGAACAGAGTACGTGAAACCAAGACAGGAATCACAACGCTCTTCAGAGGTTTCTGTCAAGAAGGAAGAGAAACCGATACAACAAAAACAACAGTTTAAAAAGAAAAAAGTGGCGGCTGTCTCAGTTAGACATGCCACACAGGAAGAGAGTTGTCTTGAAGAACAAGACATGGGCGCTAGCACTGCTAGACAGCGCGGCAGAGGTCACAATAGTTCGCCTGAATCTTCTAGAGCATCTGGAGGTGAAAGCAACTGATGACTTCATACAAGTTGAAACAGCAGATATGCGTGTCTCTGAACCCGATAGGGTATATACAGGGACTTTACAGTTGGAAGGAGACATTGAACGCACTATAAACGCAATCTTTTGGGATCGTGTAGTCAAGATATATGACATTTTGCTGGCTGAACAGGATTCGCCGCCTGACTTTGTCTGCACCTGCCCAGTTGGGGAGGAGGTTATTAAACCTTCGTTCTCACCACTTGTTCCAGGGGAGCTCGCAGAGTCCTATAGCATCAAATGGGCTCTAGCACAAGCACCTGCCTTATATAGAAATCACGTAGGGTGGGATAGGGGTTCTCCATATCATGTAATTCCAATTAAAGGTGAACCTCAGCCACAACCGCAGTATCCAATAAAACATGAAGCAAGGGCACCGGTGAGAGAAATACTGACGCAATTAGAATACCAGGGAGTAATTGAACCCTGTGTCTCGCCGATGAATAATCCCTTATTCCCTGTAGCTAAACTGGACCATTCATATAGAATAGTCTTAGACTACAGACATTTGAACTGACATACACGTACATATGCTATACAAAATTCACATAGCGCCGCACTGATGAACAACATTGTGCGGAAAAAATACAAAACGACTTTAGACATCTCGAATGGTTTCTTCTGCCAGAATATAGCACCAAAAGTAGGGACCTCACAAGCTTTAGTGCATTAGGCTCCTAGAAAAATTCTGTCGTTTGCCTCAGGGGTATAAGAATAGCCCGGGACTGTTTGCAGCTCGTGTGACTGAAATTTTACACGGGTTGGACCCCGAAGCATTGTCATATGTAGATGATATATATCTCACGGATGACGAGTTACTACAACATTTAAGACGGGTAGCCCGCATTGTTGTTGGGTTTGCCAAAATTGGCTACAAGTTTAACTTAAAAAAATCTAAAATTGCATTCCTCAGCGTCATATTCCTGGGATATGAGCTGTCAAATGAAGGTAAGAGCCTAGCGCCACAATTTTTAGAAAAATTTGCACAATTGCAACCACCTAATACGATTAAGAAACTCCAATCATTGTTGGGCTTTCTAAATTTTGGCAGAACATACATTCCTGATTATGCTACACGCATAAAACCTTTATACAAATTAATTTGTTCTGATTTTTCGAGTAAATTCTGGACAATTGAACATACACATACTCTTCGGGAGTTACAAGCAGACCTCCTTGCTGCAAATCATTTACATACACGGGACAATAAGACGCATTTGGTCATCAGGGTGATAGCTGGGGCCATTGGGTTTACGTATGTCACATTTAATGAAGGTGAGACAGTCCCCACTGGATACAAGTCCCACTTGTATTCAGCTGCTGAACAACGATTTGCACCAACAAAGAAAATTCTCACTGCTGTACAGATGGCTGTTATTAAAGAACGAACTCTTGCCCAGGGTAAACGCATTATTGTCGTTTCCCCTATTCCGGCCCTGGAGGCTGTTACAAAAGCTAGCGTTCCTAACGCAAAAGCACTACACCAGCAATGGATACAATGGGCTACGTCTTTAACAGCCACTGATGTAGATTACGTTTTTGACCCAAAATTACAAACTCAAGAATTTCTGCAATATGAAGTTGAATATCCTGTTCCCTCTGACACGTTGCCTATTGATCGATATCAAGTAGTAAAGTACACCGATGGCTCTGCGCAACCAGCGGTGGGAACAAAACACCAATATTCTGCTGCATGTGCTGTAGTGAGCGGCCATATGGAGGGGGAGAAATTCTGCCCCCAACATACTTATACACAGACCTTAGGGGATTGTACGGTACAGTTGGCTGAGCTGTAGGCTCTGCTGATGGCATTAGGACATACGGATCCGACACAGTTCACACTGATTGTTTGTGATTCGTATTATTGTGTCCAGTCCTTTAATGAATACCTACATGACTGGCGCTTGAATGGGTTCAGAGATTCAAAGGGTAACACCATAAAACATAGACTGCTGTGGGGGAAAGTAGCGGACCTGAAGGAGACGCTACCCAAAGTCCATGTTGTACATACTCTTGGACACCTGTGCGTTGGAATGCACGTTGCTGGGAATACTTTGGCTGATGAAGCCGCAAAGTCGGCAGTGGCAGTTGCCACTGTGGCCGCAGTGACTCGTTTGAGTTCCAA
Organism: Pleurodeles waltl; assembly: GCF_031143425.1. Taxonomy (NCBI): domain Eukaryota; kingdom Metazoa; phylum Chordata; class Amphibia; order Caudata; family Salamandridae; genus Pleurodeles; species Pleurodeles waltl. Next base: position 103,070,859 of record NC_090446.1, read on the forward strand.
ACCAGACACAGAGATTCTGGCTGCCATAAAAGCTACGGTTGATGGCACACCCTATCCTAAAGGATTTCCTAATAAATATCAATACTTCATGGGAAGTATGCTCAACGCTGAGGTTAGAATACCTAGTGTAGGCATACGTGAGATCCCCAATAAAGTTGTAAGACCACAATTGATTAATGCAGCGCATGAATGAGTGGCATCTGCACATGCTGGCATGGCCAGCACAATTTCGCTATTACAGGCCCGTTACTGGTGGGCTGGACTTTATAAAGAGACTAAGCAGTATGTCCTTTGTTGTGACATCTGTCAACAAATTAAAGTTTCAACAGCTAAGCGCCCGCCGCAGACACCCCTCTTAATATCTAACAGACCATTACAATGTGTGTATTTGGATCATTGCGGTCCACTCACACCGGATAGTGCATACAAATATATACTAGTCACTGTTGATTCTTGTTCCAGATTTGTGTGGGTGTGGCCACAGCGCTCGGCTGATGCTCGAACTGTTATTAAGGATTTGCGTATCTTTGTCGGTTCATATGCAGTTGCGGCATTCCGTTCGGATCGGGGCCCTGCTTTTGCCTCAAGGGCATTCAGGGACACCATGGCTTCGTTGGGGGTCCAGCTCCAGTTCTCGTCTCCATTTCATCCCGAGTGAAATTCTGCCATTGAGCGATTAAACCGCGATTTAAAGCAATCCTTAACAGCAAGGGTCTTAGGTACGGGTCGTAGTTGGCTAACCCACCTGTATGGAGTTCAGAGAACACTAAATAACTTGCCTAGAAGGTCCCTGGGGGGTCGTACTTCATATGAGTGCCTGTTGGGAACACAAATGTTTGTTCCGGATCTTGATGGTCCTGGTGTGGAGGCAGCGGAAACACCTTTTGACATAAATGATTGTGTCACTGTTTTGCAGGAATTACAACAGTTCCGTGAAGATAACTCTTCTAAAAGTGCTACCTCCACAGGAATTAAGGATGTGCCAGTAACACCTACTGGTTGGATTCCCAGAGTTGGGGATCTTGTGCGTGAAAAGGTCGCGGTGAAAAAAGAATTTGGCCCTTCCTATCGAGCACCAGTCCCTGTGTTGGGGATACACGGAACGAGGACTGTTATTTTACCACCGTTGCGGGGTGCCAAAGAAAATCGCTTTGTTTCTATTGACAATGTCAAGTTACAACATGTGGCCGATTCTGCACAGCAGACCAAGAGGAACATCCAGTAGTTCCCGAATCCCTCTCACTACTGGGGAAGATGTTCTGCTCTAAGTTATCTATACCAACACTGTTGCCTCTCCGAGCTTGGGGAGGGTGGACGATGATCTCGCTTTGGTTCCATTGACAACAAATAACTTAGAAACATTTGATCGAGTCACCATGACTACTGATGTGGCGGGTGGTGCTATCTACAGTGTACCACCGCGAGAAACACCAACTCCTCCATTGAATACGGCGACACCTTTTGCACGCACTGCCTCTGGGTACTTTGCCAACAACAACGATGGTCTATCGGACTCGTTTGCCTCTTCAACTACTGACCCAGGTCCACGTAAGCTGGTGTGTTGGCTTAAAGATACGTATTTTGTTTTTCCTTAGAACTATCTGTGGCTCGTATTGACTCTGTCAGCATTTTTTCTCTGGATAGGGTTTGTCATTACCTTTTTTCTCTTGATACATGGTCATTTTCTTCCTGAGAGATCGGCGGTTGAACAGGTGGAGGAGATGTTGAAGCCACATTTTTCATCACATAAGGTTCGAAGAGACTTGTCCTTTGTGAACATTTCTGCAGTGCCAATTCCGGATTGGATTGTGTGGGATAAAGTAATGTTTGATATATACGGCCCCACTGAGATAATTCAAATACCTTATGTCCTAAAGTTATCTATGAATGATATCGTAATACCTGGCATTGTATCTGATGATTGGGATGTGAAGACAGTTGATTCTATGATGACTGAATTACAATATTATACTGTCTATGAAAATGAAGATGTGTACCAGTTCAAAGAAAATTACGGTGACATGTTTTGCTATAATTATTATGGGCACCATTTTATACATAGAGCAAGTAGTCCAAAAACAATATTTGACTATACGCAATGGGAACATTGCCCAACCCCCCGCAAGGGAGTTCTAAAACTTATTCTGACAAGTTTACGTATTTTTCTGTGCATCAACAAACGAATGCTAAGTCATATTATTTTAAGTTAACTCCATCTAAAGATAAGCAAATGTTGTTGACTAATACGAAATTCATATACTCAGATTCCTTTGTTTCCCAACTGTCGATTGAAGGTTATGAATATTGGTCAAATAATGTTGATTTGAAAAGTGTTTGGGGAACAAAACATTGGCAGACACAGGGTAGAGAAACACTGTTTAGAGCATGTCTCATTCCCGTCCAAATGATTTTTTTAAATGAAACAGTACAACAGACTAGCTGTTTGGGCATAGCAACGATTAGAGAATTGAACATGCATAGTATACCTGTCCCTACAAAAATTAATAATTGGAAGAAATACATAAATGCCACTTTTAGTGAGCTTATAGAATGGGTCCAGAACAGTACACCTAACACTTCATTGAAACGTCCGGGCGGGTGGTTATTGTGGCCTATAGACACCAATGGGTGTCATCAATGTTTTGTCACCTCGTTGGGGGGTTTCAGGACGAGTAAGGCAGACCCTTGCTATATATCACCAGGACATGCTGACATAATTACTACATATAGTGTGGGAATATTGTGCCAACAATGGTTAAGATCATCCTCACTAGATGCAGTCAAGACACATCTCACTCTCCTGTCTAATAACACTGTCTTGCAAGATTTTTTGTCAGGCCCGAAGACACCACGTAGGAAGTGTTTCTTGTACGAAGTTTACAATGAAATATGGAAACTTTCCCAACAGGAGGCTGCGGCCCGGTTAAGAGAAATAGATCAGGAAAATTTGAAAAAGGCATTAGCTGTTGTGGATAATGGAATTCACACCTTGTCCGACCGAATATATACGATTAACAACATTGTTTCTTCTGCTATAGACATTATACGATCTGATATGTCTTCTTTATATCATGGACAAAGTCAGACTCGGTCCATTATGCAGTTGGGTTGGACACTTCACACATTGAAGGCGGGTCGCGTTCCATGGCAGCACATCAGTGCCAGGGAGATATTTTTTCCCTTTAATTTAACGCGACAACAACAACTAATGGCTAAGAAGGAGGCGACTTATGTCATGCTCAACATTGAGAAATTAGAAAGATTGCCTTTTACCGTGGCCGAAATACCGTCTGCTGAGTGGTTGATACACGGGGTTATTAATCTGCCTATTTCTACATTACAATTCACTTCTTGTTTGAAACATGTTCCGGTAGGCAGATATGAAAAGTTGGGAGATAGCTACATCCATGAGGTGTGGGAGCTTCCCTTCTTGTACAAATGCCTCAATGGCATGAAAGAGGTCTTTCTTAGCGGTAGTGAATGTGAGACTTCAGTCAGCCATTCGATGATTTGTAAGCAGCTGTCTTTGCACGGGGCATGTAATGCCTCAGTTGCGAATTTGGCTTGCTATCTGAAGGGAGTTCCAGTCCCCTTGATTAAACGCACGTTCCAGGTGCTTTCAAACGGCAGCTACGTCCTCCTCAATAGTGAAGACTGTTGTGGTATGCGGGCCGGAATAGTTTACGTTGTTTCGGTCACTAAGGCCGTTACTTGCTGCGGGAATGTGTTGTTTCCCCCCACTAAATTAAGGGAGGTAGCGGATATTTGGCCTCACATTGCTACTTCCAAGGTGAATTTCGATAAGTTAAGTAGACTAAAGGCTTTATTGTTTCAGAAGCATGTGGCCCTCACATCTGCACGTGAGACCTACGCACTTCAGGTGGCAAGGTCGTCAGCAGAAATACAGTCCCTGTTAAATACCAATTTTCCGAGCCACTATGGTGAACTTGTGGGGCGTATATTTAATGCGTCCAGTACAGCTGGATTGGCACATTGTTTCAAAGCCGTTGGTGTTGGTTTCGTTCATACCTTCTCTTCCATATTTGGTTTGATACCTTCGGCTATTCATTCGATTTTCGGAAGCATTTTTGGGGGATTTCCGATAACTTTGGCTTTATTAGCTGGCATTTTGCTGTTGCTGTTGTTTTTCCACAATGGCTGTCCCACCACAACAAGGACGAATGTGGGCGCTCCCATCAGTGCAGCTGTGTCGTGAACGCATGATGCAGCACTTTGGAGCAACACTCCTGGAACATTTGGGGTGTGACTGGTCTCTGTCATTCAGACCGGTTTTGGATTGTGTGCAGCCCGTATTTCGGTGCCGTTGGTGCTCTTTTGAACATGCACTAGACGTCTGTCTCTCACAGCAACGCCCCCCCGGTGGTTGATGCTGATCTGTTGATGTTCCCGATGAGGGCTCATTCTCAGACATGCGCGCTGCGGCTGCATTTGCTTCGTGAGGCTGATTACGAGTTACCCTTAATACTTAATAATAACTCGTTCACGGACTGTGTCCGGGATGCCGCCTTGGTTGATTCTGAGGCTTTGGAACACAACTGCTCCTTGATAGTCTTTTGCGTGGATTTTCCGGTTTTGTCATCTGCCGAAGTGGAGACCCTCCTGCTTTCCATGACCACTAATTGACATGGATCTTGTCTAAATTGACACTGTTACATTAATTTGGCTCTTGCTGCATGCTTATTTCTAAATTGAGGATTAATGTGCTTTGGTGTCCTCTTAACTTCTGTAGGGTTTTAATTATTTTTTAGAGTAGGGCATTTTTAGCTTCAGCTTAAACCACTTTCTACCGGCAAGGGGAGGGTGTAGTGTAGCCATTTTTTATATAGCTTTCTGCACGTTTGCTTAAAGTATTAGGCCTCTGTGCACTTTGCCCTAGATGCATTTTATTTAGACTTGCACTGTTATTTTACAATAACCAGTTTCACGGTCTTGTTTTATTTTCTTCTATCACACTGTTTAGCTTACTTCAGCACTGAAGTTCTCAAACAATACATTTTTGCTCACTCTGTGCTTCAGTCAAGGATACAGTCTGGTACATTGCCGATAGACGTGGTAGAAGTTTAGTCTTTAGGGTTCGTAGAAAGTACACATTCTTACGTAGGGACATTTCTTAGAACATCGGCGTGTTAGTTATAAAAACACTTCCTAGTCCTGATACACGTAAGAGGGAGATTCCAACCAGGAAACCACAACTAGATGCTGACTGCCCTGTTGCAGATGCTGATCCCGATCACAGGCCTTTGCTCAGGTATGAGGGTTGATGTCCTCCCGGGGGAACATGAAAGGCAGGCTTAGAGCTTAACATGCTGTGCTCAAAATAGAACTTAGAAGAGAGAACATAATCTAGTCGCACTATGATAGCATTATTCTTATGTTTCACTCTCCTCGTTACTATTTCAATATTACTGTGTTGTATGGTTCTGGTTATTGCGGCTCACGCCTTGTTATCTAAAATGCAGTTGTTTTATTAAACCAATCTTTAAAACTTAAAACTGCCTTTGTCATTTGTATATGAGGCCATACTGTGTAAGAGAGGACTGGTTGGAACCTGAGTGACCACGACTTCCCTGGGAAACACTAAGATGTCATGCGCTCGGCTGCCCAATTGTCTCTTCCCTTTGGGAGAGATGAGGCACTGCTAGTTAGCCGGAGCTCAACCCAGGTTTGGGGTGACAAGGGTCCTCCGCCGTGGGTTAGACTTAGTCCCCCACACGGCGAACGATCTTGCCGCCCAAAAATCCAGTAGTCTCATTAGGATAATGAGAGCCTACGCGACAAGCCCAAGGTCCACACACAGTTTGAAAAGGTGTCTGGGTATGGAAGAGTCCCTAAGGGTTTGTGTACGTCTAACAGATACAACAATAACACAAAGAAGTACCGGGTTCACTAATAAATCAAAGAGCGTGAGTAAGGGGCATGCTTATACTCCCCGCTGCTCGAAGTCCTTACTAGGAAAATGAGGTCAGTGCGACGCTGTGGAGTGTTGAAAAAGCAGGGGGAATTTCCTTTACGGACTAGGTGGTCTCACACACTATATAGTGTCATGCTTCATCATTTGACCACCTAGTCCCACCCAGGTAGGGCAGTGCCACCTGGGCGGACTCAACCTCACGTTTAAAAGAACAGGAGGGAGTGCGTAAATTAATTCTTGGTTTGGAAAAATTTGGGATCCAGCTAACCTAGGGAAAATAAAAACACCTAACCAGTCACCAGTGCAAAGTTACAATTTAATAATGGTGTCTGTTTGGTGTGGTTAAATACAAAAAGTGGGACACCTCCGTGAGAACAAGGACTCACAGGGTCACCTATCTAAAATTTGGTTGGCAACATGTTTCTGCCCTTAATAATGAGCCAAGGAAGGTCCCGGGGCATTCATCAGGGCCTCGGATCCCTAAGACTCACACTGGAGTGAAAGAGCCTACTCCAAAATAATGGAGAGTGAAAGTAATAAGATAATGGGCCTACCTTACCCAAGGAATTACCTTGAGGAGGCCCTATCCCTAGAGACTACTAGCCTCTGGTATCCAGGAGGGGGAGTGTCCCCTTATAGTCAAACATACATCAAAGGGGGCGCTCACTGTGCGCCTATACCGTCCTCTCCCTGGACCACTCCAAACGATTTATTAGTGAACCCCTGTACTTCTTTGTGTTATTTCTGGATACATACATAGGGAGCCTAGTACGGTTGAGTTCCTCCTAACCATTTTCCGCTCCCTCACTCTCTCCGTGTGTTACGATGTCTAACAGATACCCCTCGATATTTGCAGGTGACTCTGGTTACCCCAACCTGTCATGGCTACTGACCCCAGTGAGGAATCCCAGGACAGGGGCAGAGGAACGCTACAATGAGGCACATGAGCAAACTAGGAGGATTATAGAGTGGACTTTCAACCTCCTGAAGGCCAGGTTCTGGTGCCTCCATCTGACAGGTGGCTCCCTACACTATTTACCGAAGAAGGTGTGCCAGATAATCGTGGCATGCTGTATGTTGCACAACCTGGCTTTGCGATGCCAGGTGCCTTTTCTGCAGGAGGATGGGCCTGATGATGGTTTTGTGGCAGCTGTGGAGCCTGTGGACAGTGAAGAAGAGGAGGCAGAAGAAGAAGATATTGACAACCGAAACAACATCATCATGCAATACTTCCAGTGACACACAGGTAAGAGACTGGCACTGCTCCTCTCATATCAGACTACTGTAGGACATTGCATAAGTCTGCCTTTTTACCTCTGTGTATGGACCCTGACAGTTCACTTTGGCTTTCCTTTTCACAGATCTGGGTACCACATTCTACTGCTGCCCAACAACTGTCATACCTTGGTATGTGCAAATGAACATTACCATTGATATTTGTCAGAGAGGTTGTAATAACACATTTGTGAAAGTACAGACTGACTCCAGATTGTTTTGTGATTCAAGGATGTTTATTTAAGTGCTAATCAGTGGAGGGGGATGTGCAATGGGCTGGGGTGATGGTGGAGGAATATCCATGGTAGAGTCCAATCTCTTTATATCACAGGTGCATTGTCCAAGGTGGCATAGGAAGTGCAGCAATGGCAGTTCAAGGTGGTCAGGGTGACATAGTGGGACAGAAGGGTGACAATCAGGAGAGTCTTATATCCTGGCGGGGGTCTTGGCAATGTTCTCTGTCTTATGCCTGGATCGCAGGGACCGTTTGCGGGGTGGTTCTCCTTCTGCAGGGGGTGGGGTGCTGGTGGCCTGTTGGTCCTACGGCGGGACCTCCTGTCCACTAGCGCCGGCAGATGTGGAGGGATGTTCATCGTTCGGGCTAGTGTCAGGGGCCCGTTTGTGTGCCACTGTCTCCCTCATGGTGTTGGCCATGTCTGCCAGCACCCCTGCAATGGTGACTAGGGTGGTGTTAATGGACTTCAAGTGCTCCCTGATCCCCAAGTACTGTTCCTCCTGCAGCCGCTGGGTCTCCTGAAACTTGGCCAGTACCGTGCCCATGGTCTCCTGGGAATGGTGGTATGCTCCCATGATGTTGGAGAGTGCCTCGTGGAGAGTGGGTTCCCTGGGCCTGTCCTCCCCCTGTAGTACAGCAGTCCTCCCAGCTTCCCTGTTGTCCTGTGCCTCTGTCCCCTGAACCGTGTGCCCACTACCACTGACCCCAGGTCCCTGATTGTCCTGTGTTAGTGGGATTGCCTGGGGTCCCTGTAGTGGTGGACACACTGCTGATTGACGTGTCCTGGGGACAGTGGCATGGGCCCACTGGGTGGGTGCTGTGGTCGTGTTTCCTGAGGGGGGAGGTTCAGTGGTGGTTTGGGACTGTGGCAGGGGAACCGACTGTCCAGAGGTCCCTGATGGGCCGGGCTGGTCATCTTGATCCAGGCGTGCAGAGCTGCTGTCGTCACTGTGGGCCTCTTCTGTGGGGGGACTGGATATAGCTGGCACCTCCTGTCCGGTGATGTTGGGTAGGGGTCCTGTTGGTGTGTAAATGCATAGTTATTGTATCTGTGTGTGCCATCTTGTGCAATGGGTGAGTTTCCCTCTACTCCTGTGCTTGCATTATTGCCTTGGCCCTTGTGTGAGTGGTGATATTGTGGCCTGGGTGAGTCTCTCTACTGGACATGCTTTGGTGATGGGTGTACATGCAGGTCTGTAATGGGTGTCCATGCATTGGTGTTACATGCAGGGCTTGGTATTGGGATGTGTGTGTTGTGATAGTGGGTTTTCTGTGTGGTGATGGAGTGATGGGAGAGAGGGTAAGGGTGGGGGTATGTGATGGCATGCAGGTAGGGAGGGGGATATAGTAGTAAAGATTTGCCTTACCAGAGTCCAATCCTCCTGCTACTCCTGCGAGGCCCTCAGGATGAATGATCGCCAAGACTTGCTCCTCCCATGTTGTTAGTTGTGGGGGAGGAGGTGGGGGTCCACCACCAGTCCTCTGTACGGCTACCTGGTGTCTGGATACCACGCAACGTACCTTCCCCCATAGGTCGTTCCACCTCTTCCTGATGTCATCCCGTGTTCTTGGACGAAATCCCACTGCGTTGACCCTGTCGACAATTCTCCGCCATAGCTCCATCTTCCTTGCAATGGATGTCTGCTGCACCTGTGATCCGAATAGCTCTGGCTCTACCCGGATGATTTCCTCCACCATGACCCTGAGCTCCTCCTCAGAAAACCTGGGTTGTCTTTGAGGTGCCATAATGTGGTGTGGGTGATGTGTGAGGTGATGTTTGTTGTGATGTGTGGGGTGATGTGTTAGGGTGTGTTATTTGAGGTGTGTGGATGTTGTATGAGTGATGGTGTTGTGTGCCTCTGGATGCTGGTGTTGTCTTTGCTATCCTCTCTCTCTGCTTCTTCCAAAACTGTCGTTGTAAAGGGTTGTGGGTAGTGTGGGTGTGTGTTTTATAGTGGTGTGAGTGTGTGGGTGTGGTGTGTGTATGTGTATCAGGTGTGTGTATTTTGAATTGTCCAATGTGGTTGTGTTTTGTAAATGTGTGTGTATTTTGAGCACGGCAGTGTGTACCGCCATTGGATTACCGTGGTTGAATGACCGCCGCGTTGATTCGTGGGTCGTGATAGTGTGGGCGTATTTCTGTTGGCGTGACGGTGTAGGTTTTGCTATCGCCAGTTTATCACTGACCTTTGGTGTGGCGGACTTGTGTGGGTGTCTGTATTGTGGCGGATTACGAGATGTGGGTCATAAAACCTATAGCGGATTTCCGCCGCTGCAACGGTATGTTGGCAGCCGTGAGCATGGCAGTAAGCGGGATTTCCCGCCAGGGTTGTAATGAGGGCCTTAGTGCCGCTGAGTTTGTTGGTATAACGTACTGCAGAAACACTGTCCATCCACAATAATATACAACAATACAACCTCTAGGGAGATAGGGCCCAAATGGCAAACAAACCTGCCAGAAGTTCCAGACAGTTGATGTGCGAAGACAGTTCAAAATTTGACCATGTGTCTGCATCACTCTCCTAAGCCCCAGCAAGATTCTATTATCACATACGATTGAGTATAGCAAAGGCCAGTGACATTCCATGCCTCCGTACATTACAACCACCATTCCGATTCCATCCGCGCTTCCTGAGAGGGAACCTGAGCCTAATAGGCTAAGTCCTAGCAAAGGTGATAGATCTTGAGGTAATGGGGCTTTGTAATGCAATGGGCCCAGAAATATGGCTAGGATTGGCAAAGCTAGGAGGCCTACAGTCCTGCGCACAAACCTCAACAATATAGTCTGAAAGGTTAATGCTAACTTTAACTCCTTCTTGATACTCTTAATTTTTGTGGATGAAGTGGAGAGTTCACTGAATCCACTTGAAAGGCCAGGAATTCTATCGCTTGGATCATTATGAAGATCAGCTTCTTTGCATTGACCACGAAACCAAGATTCTGAAGCAACTGAATCATCCAAGACAGTCAACATGTCACCATATTTCAATCCTGTCCCAGAAAGTTGAGGTCCTCCAGGTACACTATCATGTGTACCCTGCTCACAAGGAGATGTTCCCTACAGGTTTTAATCAGCTTTGTGAAGCGTACTCCCACAAATGGAGAGATTACCATACAGGCTTCATCAACTCAGTGAAGCATTACGGGGCTGACAAAAGGCTGAACAGAAGTAGCTACAATTTGTAGAAATGTGCTCCCTGTTGAAATGTAATGAAGCATGTGTCCGGGGAAGAATCAGTACAGTGAAATAGGTGTGTTTGAGAGCCAGACAGACCACCCAATCGAGAGGTCTCAAAATATCTCGCCATAGATGTTATCTGATGTTACAAGAATTTAGTATGGCATAAAAAACTCACTCCTGAATGAGTATCTTAGTGCTCTGTTTGGTGCTAGGCAAGACAGACATTCAAAATTGCCAGATCTTGAAGTCTGAGCAGGAACGGGTGTGCAAAGGAAGTTTGTTCCAATGATGAGGAGTAAGATAAGAGAACAACCTTCCACCATATCTCACAGTACGGCTACAGCGGGGGCATAACAGTTGATCCCTTGATCTAAGATTCCTACTAGGTAACTAAGGAGAAAGTTTCTCTTGTAGGTAGAACTGACTCTTGCCAGTCAAATATGTATGAACAAGACAGAGAAGCTGAAACAGGGACTGTTATCTCACAGGAAGCCAGTAAAGAGCTTTCAGTGTGTGCACCGAAGGAAAACCAGAGGGGCACTTACAGACAGAAAGTGCAACAGTATTTTGAACAATTTGCAATTGAGAGAGAAGCGACTCATTAGCAGCTATTAACAAGGCATTCCCGTAGTCAATGCAGCTCCCCATAGGAGCAAGAGTGAGAGTTCTTGTCTTAACGGGGGCCACTGCAACACTTTGTTCAGCACGTGCTACATACCGAAACAGGTGCCACATATTGACATAATCTGTTGTCTCATAGAAAGATTCTCATCAACCAGGATGCTGAGAATGGATGTCCTCCATCTTGAAATGCTTGTATAACATTCAAATATTGAACTCTCTCAAACTCAGTGCCAGTCTGTACCCCTCAACCTTCTTCTGTACGAGAAATATGTTACTTACGGACCCTCTGGGATGAGGTTCCGAGACACAAATTGTTTAGTTGACTATCAATGGTGCAATCTTGCCTTTGTGAAAGCATTTGCTTGTAGGGAAAATGTTTTTGTCTGGGCTTTTAAACTTGATTCGGTGTGCTATAAAATTCCAGTTTGCAACCTTCCATGTTTTTAACATCCACGCATCCCATATGATAATTTCCCAGTTGCGCGCACAGTGACATATTCTGCCCCCACTGTAAAATGCAAATCTTGAAGAAGCATTACCTGAATATCCTGCAGTGGAGTCTCCTCCTGTTGTCACTCCTCTATAACCTCTTCTTTGGTAACAGCCTCACCACTTTGAGAATGTGAGGGGAAGAAGGTGAGACCTATCAGACCTTCATGCCATAGACCTCTCTTTTATTGGAGACATAGCTTCGCTGAGGACCTTGTGTATAAGAACAGCCCGGTGATCTGCTCGTATATTGCCTAGCACCCCGAAAAAGACTTGGCTGGAACATCTTCAAAGATATCTGGGCCTCGTCTACAGCAGTGCAGGTTGTTACGAATTTCCCCAAAAAGTTAATGAAAGAATCACCAGAGTAGGCCGTTTGTAACTGGACCCATCTTAGTCGGTGCTGGTTCCTCCAAATTCAGATCAAGATGGATTTCCTTCTTTATGCCGAAATGCGGCAATTAGCATTACCAAATTTACAAAGTATCTTTACACCCTATCAGTAAACATGTCTGTAATAATAGCATCTTCGGGCTCCTTAGCAAGGTAAGGTATTTCAAGGGTCTTAGTCATGGGTTCAGATGAATCAAGCAGTTTATTTTGGCATGATTTTCATGCCAAATCATTTCCTTTTTTGGGTCTTTAGATAATTCCTATACAAAAATAGTAATGTTGCGGTCCCCATCCAGCATCTCAGCCACCCTCCTTTGTAAGGCAGGATGAGGACATTCCGCGTGGAGGCAGTTTCAGACCTCTTTGTGAAAGTTCTTGTGAAGCCTCGCTTGGACATAGTACGCCACTTCCACCGCTGCACCCTCTCAACTGAGCAAAGATGCACTATATCCTTGGATTAAATGACAAAACTCCCATCTGGGGCCAAGATGGCATCACTGACTTTTTCCGCTTGCAGATGTTGACTTTAATTTGGATGATGAAGAAGGGCCTGGTGACGAGTCAGAATGTGCGGTACTGTCAGAATTAATATCTGTACCTGTAGTGGTGTGCCCACACTGGGGGTCAACTAGGGTGTGAGTCACTATGCTTAGTCCTTTAAATAGATTTGAGTTTTTCCAGCAACTCAGTATGAGACCATAGCTTCTTCATGTGAGTGTTAGGTAGAGTAGATCATGTGGTGCTATTTTGAGGATTTGAGTTGCTAGATGAACATTCACCCCTAATGTCTCAGTCTGTAGTGCCTTATTTGCCGTGTAATAGGTACTAAGGCCATTGGTAGTGCTCAATTGACTGATGCTGGACTGAATTGCCCAGCACTTCAACAGTGTCATCCGTTGAACAGTTGGTGCCATCCTCTTCATAATAATTATAGTACTCACAAGGCTCGAAAGGCTGGTGGGCTCATCATTATAACCAGATCCTTTGAGACTAATGGAGTGGGGGAGCGGCAACACACAAAACACAGGCAGAGGAAAAAGGGCTGAATACTGTGTCTCCCAAGTTCTGAGGTGGAGGGAGGAGGCCTTAACCCCAGGAGAAAACCTCTTATCAGATTTTTACAGCCTTGCCACATCATCATGCATAGAATGTCACTGGCTGGTGCGCTCCCAATACAAATGGGTTTCTCCAAACTGGGCGTAAAAAACATTAAAAAGGTGCTCTCAGTCTCACCTAACTCAATCAATCAGGAATTTGTAAAGCGCACTACTCACCCGTGAGGGTCTCAAGGCGCTGAGAAGGGGAGGGAGCAAAGTGGGGGGGAGGTGCTGCTACTGCTCGATCTATCACAGCCTGAACCCCTGTACGACTACCTGCTGCCTCGCGGGTTTAGTGCGTGCATCAAGCTGTATGCACATAGAAATGGAACTGCTGTGCACCGATACTCTTCAGTCTCGCAGTAATTCTGAGCACCGCCTCCCACTCCAGCGGCATGTATCCGAAGGAGAGGGGGCTGGAGATCCCTTTCCTTACGTGAAGATACTATACTTGCCAGCACGGTTGAGGACACCAACCTGAATTAAATAATTAAGAACTTGCATGACCTAGCAGATTGTTGACAGCAGTAACACTCAATCCTTCATATAACGATCCAAGCAAAGTGCTCACAAATTGCAGATCAGATCACCATAGAGCAAAAGCACGAAGAGCAGACACTTAACTGACTGTTGACACCAGTAAACAAAGAGGCCAGTAGATAGTGTCAGCCCTATTTGAAGGTGCCATTGCCTAATGATTAGTGGTTTAGGTTATGACTCACTCTCATGTTTTTGGGAATGCAGTTTTTGTATTGCTGTTCAATTATTGTCTGCTGTGAGTTGCAGTAAAGAAATGAGTAGCATAATATGAGGCTCCAGTCCTTCCATAGAATCCCGTATTCCTTCTGTAGAGATGTGCAGGTGAATAAAAATGTCCTAGATATTGCAGCAAAGTAATTTATTTCAATTCTATGAAGGACACAGAGGTGAGGATTAGGCTTTTCTTTCTTCACTGTTTATTTCACTGTAGCCAATCAGTAGCCAATCATAGTAAATACTGAAAGATACTACATTTCTGATATCCTTTGTATGAATCACTATCCAATTCGCAATTCACAAAGAGCCTTCCCCTATGAAATACCATCAACAGCATGTTAGAGCTTCTTTCTTTGCATTCCATAGCTAAAAAATGACAAACTTAATTGCACATCAGCATCAAACAGAAACTGCTTCACCAGTCTTGGAAAACACATGTCCAAATCATAAGCCACTGCAAGTGCGTATTGCACACTGTCTTCGTCCAAGCCAGTCCGTTCTGAAGATCACCCTGGATCAATGCTATCCTTTCAACCTGTACCACTGGCATTGCAAAGATCAATAATTTCCACCCCATAAGGACCTCTAGTCTTGCCACTGCCCCGAGCCTGAAACTGAAAAACAGTGGCATAATCTCCATTGTCACAATTCCGATCATTAACATAATTAATCCTTGGGCAGGTAAATCTCAAAAAACACAAAATTCAATTTCTTTCTGGATGGGATAAACCTCAGTTTCGTGTCCTAAATAGAATTGAATTTTTTTGACGTGATAACAAAACAAAACCTGTATTTTGTGTTAGGACCAGAGTATCTGATTATGTTTATTTAAAGCTTTCCCATTATCACAGAGGCAATATCTGTCAGGAGGTTGCAATGAAATGTCTTGAATGCAGAATCTGAAGACCAATTGGTGGCATTCATAATATCCTCCAATCTAGGACCCATCAGAAATGTCTTGGTTGCCATAGCCCTCTTTACCAAGTGCACTCCAAACCTAGTTACGCCAATACCTGTCTCCCACATGAGCGGTCTACCTACCGGGCCAAAGTGGTTGACAAACCTGTCTTGAATTGTTTTTGCAAAAAATTATTAATTGACGTATTGTTCTTTTCTGAATTCCCTAGTAAAATCCTCATGTGCCTTTAAACATTAAACAGTACACAAATTAGGATTTGTCAGGGAAACTGGGATAAAACGCACTGCTAGAAAAGGTCCTTGTACATCTAGAAACCCATTCAGCAGGAAAAGGTCCTATCTGTTAGATCCAGAGCCCATCAATCTAACACCCTTCTGCATGACACCGTGCAGCAAAAAAAATAGTAAATTTGGCAGAAATTAGTTTACTCTATAAATCTGTATTAGCTAGCCAACCTTAAAGAAACCTCTGAACAATATTCAGGTCCTTGAATTGAGCATACAGCGGTAGCGGTGGTTTAAAGAGTCATATCCCATGCATCTGATTACTTACCAAAGAATAATCCCATCTATTGAAGACTTTCCATCCGAAATGGCAGAGGGAAAGTTATTTAATTACCTGTACCTAATCCATTAGAAGTTAACTCGGATAAGAAATTAATTAAAAATTGTAAAAGTCCCCCAAAGGGATCAATACTCAATTCGTAGCACCGACCCAACCACTTCTTCCAAGCCAAAGTATATCATTAATGGGTAGACTGTGACTTAGAAAATTTCTGATTAAAGATTCAGACTGTCGAGAGAGGCCGGGCAGGAGTCAGTAAAGCCCTGAAACCCTACATACCATGAGATGCATCTGTCCTTAAAGTACGAAACAGTGCTCAAGACATGTTGGGCCCAACAACATTACCAAAAAACTAGGAGTTTCACCTGAGACTCGAACAACATTTCTAGAAGTACTGGGAGCCATAACTGAGCCTTCCTTATAGGATACACCAAGATTACCTCAGCGTGTTGATGCCTCACTTCAGCTGCCACTCAAGGAATCATTGCAAACAGGGGAAGCACCTACTGTAGAGGACGGTGTAATCCTGAAGAAAGGCATCCTTGGCTAATGCCTACAGATCAGGTCTGTGGCTGTGGAATCTGTCCGCTTGATTGTTGAAGCGAGAGGGAAAAGGTCTCTGTAGCAGGACCGCACTGTCCCGAAGGCTCTGAAAAACAAATGGGTCCAGATTCCAAAGGCTGGTATCTGGGATATCTGGTGTTCCAGTCTGCCTTCATATTGTTCTGAACCATAAGGTATTCTGCCACTACTGACACCTTGTGTTGTAGATAAAACTGCCAGAAGTCTTTCAGAATCTCAGCTAACATCTTGGATTTCATGCATCCCTCAATTTGCTCATGTACTGGACTGCGGACACATTGACAAGATTCAGGAGGATGCAGCAATTTGTCCTCCAGGGGGGTAAAGTCTTTATCAGAGAGGAGCCTGCTAACAACTTGAGGCAGTTTCAGAGGGCCACATGACATAAAGGGGCTCCTGGGCTCAACCGTCATGGTTAAGGCCTTTTACTCCTGACGTCCCAGGGCCCGAACCACTATGGATCTTGACCAACGTGGCCTAGTACTCCTTCTGCTTTTGACTCTCAGTGGTAGCTAAGGACGAGAGCGTCAAAGGCTCAAAGGACAAGAATCATAACTCACAGTGCGAACAATACACAACCAATAAATCAATGTCCAGTTAAATCCTTTCTCTCTTAAGAAAAATGCACATACAAAGGAACAATGATATGCACAAAAAATAATGATATGCGCAATCAATAATACAGCGCCGTTGAGGTCAGAGCTCCAGTGGTTGTCAGGCAAATCCCTGTCCGTTCCGAGCCTCTTCATTGTAACATGCTTGGGGTTATTCCCCATTCATTGGTGGCCGCATCCAGGAAATGCTCACTACTAGGCCACACTCAAGAGTTCCCCTTTGCCTCTTCAGGAATTAGTCAAAAGTGTCTACTGTGCCTTAGCACCTTTAGCATCGAGTCATCCAGGGCCCAGCTCATACCTTACCTGCTCCTGCAGCATGGGAACATTTAGAGTTGCATCAGTTACCCTCAGTACGGGCGCTTGCGAGTTCTGATCCTGCTACGAGAATTGGGGCTGCACTTGATAGCACCCGGCGGCACAGACTCTCCCTCTTGAGTAGAGCTGCTCATTTCTCCAGTTATCTAACCAGATCCCAGGTCATGAAAACCTAGTAAGTCAGTCTTCCCTAATGGGCGGGCGGAGGGTTGAGGGGTGGGAGTTGTGTGGTGGGGGGTGGACAAATCTTTTGTTAGCTCTTGACTGGAGCCCAGCTAGGGTGCGTCATCATCCGCTGCATCCACTCCAGTCCTTGGGCTCAGACAGGGGCAGTGCACTCACTGTGCGGGCTTGACCCACAAAATGCAGCCTCAGTCTTTTCCTCAGACAATGGCCCAAACTTCTTGGAAATGTAGGTACCGATGGCCCCTCCTGGCATATGGGGTTGCCGAGGTACTTGGTAAATGTACTGCCATTTGATGGAGTTTGTTTTGACCAATGACTTTGTGTTTCACCACTGCGCATATTAGTTGCTCAATGTTCACCAGTAGCACATGGTATGTTTTGTTCAGTTTAGCCGCCTATGGGCTTTGACATTGCATTAGTCATTACATTCTGTATTCTGCCTATTGGCTTTGACATGGCATTAGCCATTACTTTCTGTATTCAGTTGAGCCGCCTATGGGCTTTGACATTGCATTAGCCATTACATTCTGTATTCTGCCTATTGGCTTTGACATGCTGTATCCAGTCTAGCCGCCTATTGGCTTTGACATTGCATTCCTATTGGCTTTGACATGATGTATTCAGTTTAGCTGCCTATTGACTTTGACATGCTATTAGATATTCTGCCTATTGGCTTTGACATGATATTATATATTGCATTTTATATTCAGCTTAACTGCCTATTGGCTTTGACATGATATTATACATTGCATTTTATATTCAGCTCAGCTGCCTATTGGCTTTGACATGATATTATACATTGCATTTTGTATTCAGCTCAGCTGCCTATTGGCTTTGACATGACACTAGACATTGCATTTGATATTTAGGTTAGCTGCCCATTGCCTTTAACGTGGAGTTAGACATTGCAGTTGAGAATCCAAGCTGTATTTTTCCAAGCTGTGTTTTTGCACCAGAGAACCAAGATGTTTTTCTCACAGTAGACTAGACATGATAAGAGAGAGTACATGGGTGTTTTTCTCTTCGCTTGAGCTTGGGAACAGGAGTAGTCTTGGAGACCTGGCCAGTCTCCAAAAGGCTTGCTCAGTTTCCCAGGTCTGAGAGGAGGGTGCACACCTTTGTAACGAATGTAACAGGCTGCAGAGGGTCAGATTCGAATCTGCCGGACCTCGTGCTGGAGCTAGGCGCCAGCTGCCAGCAATCCCGTGTGGGTAGATGAATCTCTTTCTCGCGGCTGACAGGGGTCATCAGCTTGCAGACCTTAGAAAGATGAAGCTGTAGATAGTTCCCACACGGTGAAGTATTTGTTTTGCTTTGCATTCAATATCTTATAAATATAACCTGCTGTGTATATTGCAAACTGATATATTTTGTTTGATTAACGCGGACTTGAAAGCTACTAATTCGTCATTCATAAATATTGTGGTTGGGGAAGAATTAACAACAATAAAAGTCTTCTTTGACCTCAGAAGTGCATTTCTGTTGTGTTATGTTAGTGCTTTAGAAACTAGATAAGAGAAAAGCACTACAGTAAATCAGGCCGTTACTCCGGTGTAAACACCTTCACCACGGCGGATACAAGTCTCAGCGTTCCTTCAGCAACAACTTTACCAGTGGCACTTCCTGGCATGTGGGATCACTACGGTGCAGCAATGTGGGCTTAGCAGGACCCGCGCATCGCTCAACACATGGCTCAGTCTACAGTGGCACTCTTCTGGCATACAGCGGTCACCAAACCGACACTGCACACAGGCAACAATCTGGTCCGTGCACTGCCGTTCCCTCACACCTGGCTCAGAAAGTCCTTTCAGCAGAGCTCGGAGCTTCCCACTGGACCTTGCTGTTTCCAAAGCTCTCCTCTTCCTCACAGGGCATAATGGTGTTAGCAAACAGGCAGGTGCTGGTACTTCAGGCTTCGGGGCAGGTGGTTCTGGTTTTCCTGGGTGATGTCCTCTCACCCAGCAGGAAGACTTTTGTCCCCAGTCCTGGCCACAGGCAGAAGTCTAGCAGAGCTTCCCCTTCTCACACAGCCTGTCTGGCTGCGTAGCAGATGACACATTTTTGGGTCTCAACCTCTCCTTCTCACAGTCTATTTCCAGATACAAAAATATGATATAGGATCTGAGTCTTTGAAGCTTTATGTTGGGGTTGTTCTTCTTTTAAAGTTTCCACCTCTCTTTTTCTTCTTTTTCCTTGAGAGGATGTCTGTCACAGCCAGCAGGAACGGCTTTGAAGCTAATTGATCCACTAGGCAATTCATGGGAGTGACCAGAGTTCACACCTGGATGGATGTTAGCCACAGTGAAATGGGAATCAAACAGTTAACCCTAGGCTCGCAGCCCCACTTTTTATGATTCCTTTATCAGCCCCATCTCCTTGCTGAGATATATTCAGGCTACTTCCTTGTGATATATCACTGAATCAAACAGCACTCTTTGGAGCTGTAAAGGGAGAGTCTCTTCTTCCCTTATTCCAGTGTGTCCCACCCAGCTCACTGGAATGCAGCAATACACAAATCTGTCTGGGAGGATTCCTCTACTCCTCATCCCTTCACCAAGCAGTCCTGGGCTTACTAAAATAAAACCCAAGGTCCTTCATATAATATGCCAATTCAGGCACACTTACTCAGTGTACAATCACAGCACGCTTATTGTCCCGCACTGTTACCTCCATTTATTCTCCCCCTTTCCCCATGTTCTTTTCTATATAGTTCTTCTCTGCCCAGGTGATACAGTGCGGCAACTTTGTTTGCTGCATTGCACCATTTGTCCCATTACTATGTTGGTGTATTGCGTATGTGGCAAGTTGAAGAAATACGTTTGTCTTTTTTAATGTCTGTTAAGAAGTTCTTTATAGGAGTAAGTTGGACCGCAAAATTGATTAGCTAAGTGCTCTTTTGCTATTACAGTTTGTCACAAAGATACGCACACACTGATTTCAGAAGATACTTCTGCCTTCTACATGGAACAAAGGCGGTCATTCCAACCTCGGCGGTAAAAGCCGCTTACCGCCAGTCAGAAGATCGCCATAACACCGCCGCGGTCGCGGTAAACCGCCACGGTCATTCTGACCCACAACAGGCAAACCGCCAAAATTCCGACATCCACAAAAGTCCGCCACACCAAAGGTCAGCGATAAACTGGCGATGACCAAACCTCCACCGTCACGCCAACAGAAATACGCCCATGCCATTACGACCCACGAATCCACGCGGCGGTCTTTCATCCGTGGTATTCTATTGGCGGTACACACCGCCGCTGTCACGGTTTTCAATGGGCTTACCGTCGAAGTTGAGGAGGGTTGGGGAACGACCCCGGTTCCAGCAGGTTCTGCTCTGGCCGAGGTAAGGGCGACCCCTTCCGGTAGCCACGGTGCTGTTGACAATAGCAAGCCACTACAGTCCGTGCCCTCCAGAAGGAGTCCCAGAGGAAAAACCCCAATAGGGTAAAAAACCTCCAACAGGAACTCCCTGAAACAGAAGGAGGACACCAAGGCGTTAGAGCTGAAGATCCGAGGGTACAGGAAGACTGGAAACGAAGATAGGTCAGTAAATACTGGATTCATAGGAAGAAACCAGCCGGAGCGTGACTATCACCAAAGGAGTGTTGCAACGCAATGAGAAAGAGGTTAAAGTCCCCTTATATACCCATAGACAGGAAGTGAAAAAACAGGAAGTAGAAATACCACCATCTTGGATTGGGGAACAGGTCATGTTAAATGATAGGAAATATGTGCCTAGAAAAAGGAAAGCAATGCATGCAGGGAAGGGAGGATGTGAACAGCATGCTGGGAAAGGAGGAAGCATTCATAAAAAGTAATCATGTGCATGCAATCGGCTTTTGCCCTTGTAACCGGTAAGTAGGTGCCAAGAGGGTTTCTGCATGTAAAGGATTAAGTAAATGCACCTTAATTATGTTCAGCGCACTAAATGCGCTGTACGCGGCAGGTTCGAGACCCGACTCCGAGTCTCTTCCCCTGCCGCGTCTGCCCTTGATGTGCGAGGCAAAAGAAGGGAGCGCGGCGAGTGCCGCGACCCCTGACCTGCGTCGCGGATTCTCCTGCGATCCGCCTGCAAGCCGCGGCTTCCCCCGCGGCTTGCCTGAGGACCACGGTATTCAGAGAGTGCCGCGCCGCGGCGGCCCGTGCTTGCGGCCGTGGCGTGACAGTAGGTCCCCTCCCCGAGGCCCCAGGTTTGTGAGGGAAGAGTTGAAAAAAGCGACGGACCAAAAGAGGGGCATGAACTGAAGGGGCATCCTCCCAGGAACACTCACTCAGAGGATAGCCCTTCCAATGAATAAGATATTGGAGGCGCCCATGGAAAAACCGAGAGTCACAGATTTCCTGGACCTCGTACTCGGGCACATTATCAACCAACAGAGGAGGGGGGCAGGGGAATTGCCTGTGAAAAGGATCAGGAAGGTAAGGTTTAAGTTGAGAGACATGGAACACAGGGTGAATTTTCCACGTTCGGGGCAGGCGAAGATGCACAGACACAGGGTTAACCTTTTTGAGAATTAGGAAGGGACCATAAAAGCGGGGTTTGAATTTGTTCTGAGTGAGTCAGAGAGGTAGGAATCTAGAGGAGAGCCAGACTTTATCATGGACCTGATATTGAGGAGCCGCACAGCGTCTCCTATCTGCTATCCTTTTCATGCGGAACTCAGTGGCCACAACGTTGGAATGGATAACACGGTGGACACCCCGTAGCTGTCGAACATAGGAGGAAATGGCAGGAAGATTGGAATTATGTCTTAGGGGAGTTGGAAAGGCCTAGGGATGGAAACCGTAGGAGCTATAGAAGGGAGAGACCTTCGAGGCGCTGTGTATGGAGTTGTTATAGGAGAATTCTGCAAGCGGTAAATAGGTAGCCCAATTACTCTGTGTAGCATTGCAGAAGCTACGTAAATATTGTTCGAGACCTTGATTGAGTCGTTCCGTCTGTCCGTTGGTTTGAGGATGGAACCCAGATGATAAGGCCACTTTGATTCCCAATGTCTTACAGAATTGATACCAGAATCGAGAGATATATTGAGGACCCCTATCCGATATAATGACCTGAGGTAATCCATGAAGTCAAAAGATTTCTTGTGTAAAGATTTGACCTAATTCTTTTGCCGTTGGTAACTTTTTTAAGGCCGTGAAGTGAGCCATCTTGGTGAAGGAGTCCACGGTTACCATTACTACGTGATTTCCCATTGAAGAGGGTAATGAGCACATGAAATCTGTGGAGATAGTGTGCCATGGACCTGGGGGAACTGGTAGTGGGCGAAGTAATCCTACTGGTTTAGTACGGGGTGTCTTGGCTTGAGCACATATAGGACAAGATGATACATATTCCTCATTATCTGTCTTGAGAGTTGGCCACCAAAAGGAGCGAAGCAGAAGTTCTTGGGTAGCTTTCATTCCTCGATGACCCACGATGGGGGAATCATGGCACATACGTAAGGCTTCACTCTGTACTATTTTAGTGGGTAAGAACAGGGCCTTATCATGATAATAATAGCCTTGATCTACATGCAGTTGCGGACGCAACTAATTCAGCTCTGTCTCTTCTAGACGGGCATATTCGGACTTGACTTGGTCTAAAAAAGTCTGTACTACCCCAATGATCTTGTTATTGTCAAATAGGTTCTGTACAGTAGAATCGCTGCACTCAGGGTAACGTCGGGACAAGGCATCCGCCAGGATGTTCTGAGAACCAGGGATGTAAGTGATATAGAAGACATATTGGCTGAAAAAGAAAGCCCATCGAGCCTGCCGGCTATTCTGACACTGAAAGTTTCTTAAGCACTGTAGATATCTGTGGTCTGTCCGGGCTTCAAAAGGTTCTTTTGAGCCCATCAGAAAGTGTCTCCATTCTGTGCATGCGGTCTTTAAGGCGAGTAATTCACGTTCTAACACGGAATAGTTCCGCTCTGAATCGGATAAAATGTGTGACAGGTAGAATACGGGATGTTCTAAATCATCATCGTCTTGTTTTTGCAGTAAGGCAGCCCCAATGGCTCTTTCTGAGGCGTCTGCGACAACAATGAATTGTTTGCTGTTGTCTGGGTGTCGTAGAATAGGGGCTTGAATAAAGGCTTTCTTTAAATCCTGAAAGGCTAACTCTGCGTCTTGTGTCCAACAAAAGCCCTTCTTTAGATGATCTTTTTTAAGGGTTTGAGTAATGTAGCTGGTTCTCTGGGCAAAGTCTGCTATGAATTGTCGATAGAAATTGGCTAATCCCAAAAAACACTGAGGCCCTCATTCCGACCCTGGCGGTTTCAAACCGCCAGGGTGGAGGGCAGAGGAAGCAACGCCAACAGGCTGGCGGTGCTTCCCGGGCCATTCTGACCGCGGCGGTAAAGCCGCGGTCAGAAAAGGGGAACCAGCGGTTTCCCGCCGGTTTTCCCCTGACCCAGGGAATCCTCCATGGCGGCGCTGCTAGCAGTGCCGCCATGGGGATTCCGACCCCCTTCCTGCCAGCCTGTTCCTGGCGGTTTCCACCGCCAGGAAGAGGCTGGCAGGAACGGGTGTCGTGGGGCCCCTGGGGGCCCCACAAAGATTTCCACTGTCTGCTTAGCAGACAGTGAAAATCGCGACGGGTGCCACTGCACCCGTCGCACCCCTGCAAATCTGCCGGCTCCATTCGGAGCCGGCTTCCTCTTTGCAGGGGCTTTCCCGCTGGGCCGGCGGGTGATCTTTTGGAGATCGCCCGCCGGCCCAGCGGGAAAGTTGAAATTACCCCCGCGGTCATTTGACCGCGGTGCGGTCTTTCGGCGGTTTGCGCCCGGCAGGCGGCGCCCGCCGGGGTCGGAATGACCCCCAGAGTCTCCTTGATGGAAGAAGGAGATGGCCAATTCAATATAGCTTGCACCTTGTCTGAATCCATGGCGACTCCAGTTTGGTTAATGCAATATCCCAAGTATTTTACTTCCGTCTGATCAAACTCGCACTTTTCAGGTTTGCAGAATAAATGGTGTTGTCGGAGTCTCTCTAAAACTTGGCGAACATGCTTAGAGTGTTCCTCTGTATGAACAGAAAAGATTAAAATGTCGTCGAGATACACCACCACTGTTTGTTGCAAAAGATCGGAAAAGATGGAATCCATGAACCTTTGAAAAATGGAAGGGGCATTGGTGAGTCCGAATGGCATTACTCGATATTCGTAGTGACCAAAGGGTGTTCTAAAAGCGGTCTTCCATTCATCACCCTTTTTAATTCTTAGAAGATGGTAGGCTCCTCTGAGATCCAGCTTGGTGAATTTCTTTGCCCCTCTGACTGCTTCTAGGATGTCCTTAATGAGGGGTAACGGGTACCGATCTTTAATAGTGATCTTGTTTAATCCTCTGAAATCAATACAGGGACGTAAATCTTTAGTCTTCTTAGGCACAAAGAAGAGAGGAGCCCCTGCAGGTGAAGAAGAGGGAGCAATCAACCCGCTTTGTAGGTTCTCATCAAGGTATTCTTTAAGAATCTGCTTCTCAGGTTCTGTGAGAGAGTACATTCGCCCGAAAGGAACCACTGTATCTGGTTCTAAAGGAATGGCGCAATCGTATTCTCTATGGGGTGGCAGTTCAGGTTTCTCTGGCTTCTGGAATACATCGGCATATGCCTGATAATGCCTGGGAACTCCCTGTAGGACGTTAATAGAGCATCCCACCTTAGGGGGTGCTGCTAAGAAACCTTTTGGGGACCAATAATCCCCTGCGAGATAGCAGTGGTGTTGGCAAAAGTGCGAGGATAAAGAAATAGTTCTTGTTTCCCAGTTGATGTAAGGGTTGTGCCGTGTGAGCCATGGAATTCCCAGGATCATGACGTGGTGTGGTGATGAAATTAAATCAAACAAAAGATTTTCTTGGTGTTTGCCAAACTGTAGACAGAAGGTAGGGGTGGTATATTGTACGGGTCCTGAGGGCAAGAGTGATCCATCCACCGTGTGGACTTGTTCTGGTATTTCCTTAGGTATTTGTGCTATCTGTCGTTCTTTGGCCCATGCTTCATCTAAATAGATGCCATTGGCTCCGCAGTCCAATAAAGCCAAGGTTCTTTCTTCCCGGCCATCAGTTAAATGAAGGATAACTGGTAAAAGAAAAAGAGCAGTTCCTTCCTCCCTGGAAGAACAAATGTAAGGTATTTCATGATATCCCGTCCTCACCCTTCTCACTGAGGACGGGAGTTGGCGTTTCCCACAGGCTTGGTTGGACGAATGGGGCAGGTGCGAATTAGGTGACCAGCTGTACCACAATATAGACAAAGCCCCTTCCTTCGTCTATGTTCTCTTTCAGTTGCTGATAAAGGTCCTCGAGCCGCATCAATTTGCATTGGCTCTTCCTCGGTAGTCCCCTTAGGTTCAGGACGGATTTCCTCGGTACGATGAGAGAAGGTGCGAGACGTCACTGAGTGAGATGGCAAACAACTCTTCTTTTTCTCCATTCTTCGTTCGTTCAACCGATATTCTATCGTCAGAGTCTGATCCATCAATCCTTTAAGGTTCTCTATTCTAGCAGAGTGCACCAGTTCGTCCTTAATGTCCTCTCTGAGACCTCTGCGGAACAGTGTCACCAAGGTACGTTCCACCCAGGATGTTTCTGCTGCTAATTGTCTGAAACGGGTGATGTATTGTAATACATCTTGACTCCCTTGGATTTCGCAAAGAGCTTCTTCTGCTGAAGCCTCGAGTCCAGGGCGCTCAAACATCTGTTTAAAAGTAGTGACAAAGGTGGAATAATTAGACAGGCAAGGATCATTTCTTGTCACTAAAGGTGTGGCCCAAGCCAATGCTGGCCCCGATAAGGCGCTAATCAAATACCCCACCTTGGTCTTGTCTTGTACAAATTGCGAGGGCCGAAAGGGAAAATAAACCGTCAAGGCATCCAGGAATTCCCTTAATTTGTTAGGATCCCCAGAGAAACGAGGTGTAGTGGCAGCTACTGAGGGTACATCAGTGGTCCTGGATGCAAAGGCTTGTCGATAGACGGTATTTTCAGTACATAGCTGTTGGAGTTCTTGAGCCTGTTGTTGTATCGTCATGAGCAGGGTCTGACTCGTGGGTTCCGTATTTGCCACTGGATTATCCATGGTCCCGGACTGCAACTGGATTTTTGGGCGTTGCAATCTGTCCCGGTTTTCAATGGGCTTACCGTCGAAGTTGAGGAGGGTTTGGGAACGACCCCGGTTCCGGCAGGTTCTGCTCTGGCCGAAGTAGGGGCGACCCCTTCTGGTAGCCACGGTGCTGTTGACAATAGCAAGCCACTACAGTCCGTGCCCTCCAGAAGGAGTCCCAGAGGAAAAACCCCAATAGGGTAATAAACCTCCAACAGGAACTCCCTGAAACAGAAGGAGGACACCAAGGCGTTGGAGCTGAAGATCCGAGGGTACAGGAAGACTGGAAACGAAGATAGGTCAGGAAATACTGGATTCATAGGAAGAAACCAGCCGGAGCGTGACTATCACCAAAGGAGTGTTGCAACGCAATGAGAAAGAGGTTAAAGTCCCCTTATATACCCATAGACAGGAAGTGAAAAAACAGAAAGTAGAAATACCACCATCTTGGATTGGGGAACAGGTCATGTTAAATGATAGGAAATATGTGCCCAGAAAAAGGAAAGCAATGCATGCAGGGAAGAGAGGATGTGAACAGCATGCTGGGAAAGGAGGAAGCATGCATAAAAAGAAATCATGTGCATGCAATCGGCTTTTGCCCTTGTAACCGGTAAGTAGGTGCCAAGAGGGTTTCTGCATGTAAAGGATTAAGTAAAGGCACCTTAATTATGTTCAGCGCACTAAATGCGCTGTACGCGTCAGGTTCGAGACCCGACTTCGAGTCTCTTCCCCTGCCGCGTCTGCCCTTGATGTGTGAGGCAAAAGAAGGGAGCGCGGCGAGTGCCGCGACCCCTGACCTGCGTCACGGCTTCTCCCGCGATCCGCCTGCAAGCCGCGGCTTCCCCCGTGGCTTGTCTGAGGACCGCGGTATTCAGAGAGTGCCGCGCCACGGCAGCCCGTGCTTGCGGCCGCGGCGTGACAGCCGCGGTCGAAATACACATACTCATACAAAACACAACCACATTGGACTATTCGAAATACACACACCTGATACACATACACACACCACTCCCACACACCCAATACAATATAAAACACACACCCACATCACCCACAAACCCCTACGACCAGAAATTCAGAGAGAAGGCGAGAGAGAGACACCACAGTCAACTACCAAGCATCCACAGGCACACAATACCAATACCCACAGAACTTCCACGCACCTCACACAACACACCACTAAATAGTACCCCACCTATCACTACACACTCCACCCCACACATCATCCACACCTTCCCATGGCACCTCAAAGACACCCCAGGTTCTCAGATGCTGAACTCAGGGTCATGGTGAAGGAAATCGTACGAGTAGAGCCCCAGCTGTTCGGGACCCAGGTGCAGCACACCACCATTGCCAGGAAGATGGAGCTATGGAGCAGAAATAGGGACGACATCAGGAAGCGGTGGAACGACCTACGGGGGAAGGTGCGTTCCATGGTATCAAGGCACAACATCGCGGTACAGCGGACTGGCGGCGGACCCCCACCTCCTCCCCCAGATTTTACATCATGGGAGGAGCAAGTCTTGAACATCCTGCATCCTGAGGGCCTCGCAGGAGTCGGTGGAGGAATGGACTCTGGTAAGTCTCATCTTCACTACTTCATCCCCCCCACCCCACCTGCATGCCAACTCATACCCCCACCCTCACCCTTACCCCCATCACAACTACCCCTTGCAAATGTCTCACCATCACAACCCACCCATCCCATCCCAACACTAGCCCTGCATGCGGCCCCAAAGCATGGACACCCATCACCAAGGCATGCCCAATGCACATACCCATCACCCCCCCGCCCAAAATACCATCACAACAGCCCCCACAAAGGAATGCCAGCACTGGGGTACACGGGCACCCACCTATTGCACGCCATTGGCACACACAGAAGAAATAACCATACTTTTATACCCCTGCAGGACCCGAACGCCAGGTCACTGCGCAGGAGGGTCCACAAATGTCCCCTCCACCCCCAGAAGAGGCCCACAGTGATGACAGCAGCTCTGTCTCCCTGGATCTAGATGACCAGCCCGGTCCATCGGGGACCTCGGGACAGTCGGGTTCCCCTCAGACAGGCACAGGCCACAGCAGACCTTCCCCCCTCTGGGAACACCAGCACAGCACCCACCCAGCGGGCCCATACCTCTATCCCCAGGACACGTCAATCAGCGGTGTGTCCACCACTACAGGGAACCCAGGCTAACCCACCACCCCAACAACAACAGGGACCTGGGGGCAGTGGTAGTGGGCACACGGTCCAGGGGACGGAAGCCCAAGGAAATAGGGGAACTGGGAGGGCAGCTGTGCGACAGGGGGGGGACAGGCCAAGGGAACCCACTCTCCACAAGGCCCTCTCCTCCATCATGGGAGCATACCACCGCTCCCAGGAGACGATGGCGACGGTCCTGGCCAGGTTTCAGGAAATCCAGCTTCTGCAGGAACAACAGTATATGGGGTTCAGGGAGGAACTGAGAAACATCAGTACCGCCATGGGTACCATCGTAGTGGCCCTGAATGAGTTAATCTCCACATTGCGGACCACTGTGGCACCTCAAAGGGCCCCTGACACTAGCATGGACCAAGAACAGGCTACCACCTCCGCCGGCGCTAGTGGACAGGAGACCCCGACAGAAGACCAACAGGCCACCAGAACCCCACCCCCTGCAGAAGGAGAACCACCCCGCAAGCGGGCCCTGAGATCCAGGAAGAAGACAGAGTAACATGTCAAGACCCCCGCCAGCAAAGGATACCGCCCTGATTGTCATCCCACTGTCCCACATTGTCACCCTGTCCAACCTTAAACTGCCCCTGCTCCACTTCCCACAGGCATTTGGACAATGCACCTGTGAACCTGATAGTCTGGACTCTGCCATGGACAATCCTCCACCATCACCCCTCACCGATTTGCAACCACCCATCCAATTTAGAGCACTTGAATAAACACACTTATTGCACATAAACAATCTGGAGTCTGTCTGTGATTTTAACAAATGTATTAGACATGACAGTGCCAAAGTTGTTATTCACATTGTGATGCCAACAAACCGCTGTCACACAGCTGTAGTCCATGGGGTAACAAAGCAGATGTCACGCAGTGGGGCCCACAGCTCTGAAAACGGAAGGGAAAGTCACAACACAGTTACCATACACTGGGGGGAAAAGTCAGACAGTAGAGAGGTAGGAGTTTTTAAGTAAATGTAATATGCCGGTGTGTACTCTTACCTGTGTGTCACTGAAAATATTGCTCTATTACTGTGTTCCTGTTGTCTATGTCGTCCTCTCCGGCTTCCTCTTCTTCACTCTCCACAGGCTCCACAGCTGCTACAACACCACCATCTGGACCATCCTCCTGCAGAAAAGGCACCTGGCGGCGCAAAGCCAGGTTGTGAAGCATACAGCAGGACACAATGATCTGGCACACCTTCTTTGGTGAGTACATTAGGGATCCACCTGTCATATGGAGGCACCTGAACCCGGCCTTCAGGAGGCCAAAGGTTCGCTCGATCACCCTCTTAGTCCGCCCATGGGCCTCATTGTAGCGTTCCTCTGCCCTGGTCCTGGGATTCCTCACTGGGGTCAGTAGTCAGGACAGGTTGGGGTAACCAGAGTCCCCTAATAGCCACACCCGGTGCCTCTGGAGTTGACCCATCACAAACGGGATGCTGCTATTCCGCAGGATGTAGGCGTCATGCACTGACCCAGGGAACTTGGCATTAACATGGGAGATGTACTGGTCAGCCAAACACACCATCTTTACATTCATCGAATGATAACTTTTCCTGTTCCTGTACACCTCTTCACTCCTGCTGGGGGGTACCAAAGCCACATGTATCCCATCAATGTGGATATGTCCAAGGGCATAGAAATCACCCTTCACTGTAGGCAAATCCCCCACCTCAGGGAAAATGATGTAGCTCCTCATGTGTTTCAGCAGGGCAGACAACACTCTGGACAACACCTTGGAAAACATAGGTTGAGACATCCCTGATGATATGGCCACTGTTGTTTGAAATGACCCACTTGCTAAGAAATGGAGCACTGACTGCACCTGCACTAGAGGGGGGATCCCTGTGGGTTGGCGGATGGGTGACATCAGGTCTGCCTCCAGCTGGGCACACAGTTCCTGTATAGTGGCTCGGTCAAGCCTGTATGTCAGTATGACATGTCTTTCCTCCATTGTCGACAGGTCCACCAGCGGTCTGTACACGGGAAGATTCCTCCATCTCCTCGCATTGCCCAGCGGACGGTGCCTAGGAAGGACAATAGCGAGCACAGAGTCAATCAACCCACAGGTACGTTCCCACAGCCTGCACACAACACGATTCACTATGCATTGAATGGTTTGTATGAGTGTTGAGGAAAGGCCTAGGTATGTGTGACGCACTAGAAATTAAGCCATGTGGGCCCTTGAAATGGCGGCTGCCTGACCTGTGAAGTGTGACAATGGGATATGAGGTCAATGCGCTGGCGTGGCACACCGTGGCGGTAGGCGGTCAAGGACCGTGGCGCAAAGCCGCATTGGTTAACATAGAATCCTATGGGTTACACGAGCCAATGACGATGTGCGCCGGCGGTCGAGGTACGCACCGCTGCGGTACGCACCGCCGCGGGCGTGACCGCCATTTTCTATCTACTTAATCACTCGATACCTGATCTTCCACAGGAGAGGACCTACACTGCAAGTGCTGCTGTGACCTCGGTCTGGAAGAGACAATGGCTGCTGCGACTGGGGAAAGGGCCCCTGCCTTCACTTCTGAAGAATTGGAGAAACTCGTGGATGAGGTCCTCCCCCAGTATGCGCTACTCTATGGTCCTCCAGACCAACAGGTAAGTACACTGGGAGCATGCTTTGTGGGCAATGCCTGGGTTGAGTCGGGTGGATGAAAGATGGTGGGGAGGGGAGCGATTGAGGCATGCATCAGACGACAGATGAGAGCATGTGCCACATGGCAAGGGTGGGGATGGGGGGCCACTCACATCAAGCATGCAGAAGGTGATGATTTTTTTTCTCCCCCTGTACATGTCACATAGGTCAGCGCCCACCAGAAAGTCGCGAATTGGCGTGCCATCGCCAAGGACGTCCGGACCCTGGGGGTCCACAACAGACGGGGCACCCACTGCCGGAAGAGGTGGGAGGACATCTGACGCGGGAGCAGGAAGACGGCGGAGGCTCTGCTGGGGATGGCCTCCCAACGTAGGCGGGGTGCCAGTCGTCAATTGACCCCCCTGATGTCCCGGATCCTGGCGGTGGCCTACCCCGATTTGGATGGGCGCGTGAGGACATCACAGCAGACACAAGGGGGTGAGTACACTCTCATTCTGGTGACTTTGCGCACAGTGGAGGTGTCTGGGTGGGGGAGGTGGGCTGTGGGTATCTCTAGGCCAGGGCGATTTCTGTAGGCTAGGCCCCTCCGTAAGACATGGCCCTGTGCCCCCGCCCCCCACCTCTGTAGGGTGCCAAGTACAGCTATTCATGGCCCTGTGTCATCTATGTGTGCAGTCGTCGTCCATAGGCTTGTATGCCATGTCCCACGGATTGCGTAGTGGACCCCAAGTGCGCAGCGTAGTGCAGGGGGCTTCTGTGTCTGCCCTCTCCGCCAACGGTAGCGGTAATCCATGCACTCAACATGTCTTTATTTCTCCCCCCCCCCCTTTTTTGTGGTCTTCCTGTTCATGTGTGCATTAGCATCATCAGGCAGAGGAGAAGTGGCATCGGAGCACGAGGGAGCTGCATCTCACATGGCCATGGCGGGCCATGCAACTGACTCGGATTTCACCAGTGAGACGGAGGGCGAGGGGAGCTCCACAGCGGGGACTCGTTCTGATGTCAGTGGCAGCGACTCGTCCTCTGAAGGGAGCTCCCTTGTGGTGGCGGCAACATCCGTGCCCCCCGCAACAACAGGTACAGCCGCCACCCAGCGCACCAGCACCGCCCTCCCAGCAGCCCCTCAGCGTTTGCCCCGTGCCCGCTCACCCAGGAAGGTGGGCATCTCCTTCGCCCCAGGCACCTCAGGCCCTGCCCCTGTCACCCCTGCTGCCCTCAGTGAGGAGGTCATTGACCTCCTGATGACCATCATTGTTGGGCAGTCTACCCTTTTGAATGCCATCCAGGGTGTAGAAAGGGAGGTGCACCGGAGTAATGCATACCTGGAGGGCATTCATTCGGGTCAGGCTGCCCATCAGCGATCGTTCAACGCTCTGGCCTCAGCACTGACGGCAGCAATTGTCCCTGTCTCTAGCCTCCCCCCTCCAACTTCCTCCACCCAGACCCAATCCCCTGTACCTCTGCCTATCCCAGACACACCTACAGACCAGCCTGCACACACCTCAACACCCAAGGGAAGCTCATCCAGACATAAGCACCACACATCACACAAGCATTCACACAAGCAACATCCACATGCAGACACACCAACACCCACTGCCTCCACTGTGTCCCCCTCCTCCTCCTCGTCTCCCTCCTCCCTCCCTGTGACGTCTCCACTCACACTTGCATGCACAACATCTTCAGCTACTACGTCCATCACCAGCTCACCCACCAGAACACTCCGCACACGTGCAGTCATCACCCCCACTACCATTTACACGTCCCCTGTGTCCTCTCCCAGTGTGTCTGTCACCCCCTCTTCCAAACCACACAAACGCAGGCAGCCACCCACCCAACAGCCATCCACCTCACGACAGCCTCCAGCCCAAGCACCTGCACCCAAAGACACCAGACTTCACACTCCTACAACCACATCCTCTTCCTCCACTCCCATACCCACTACACCTAGCCATCCCTCTCTTTCCAAATTGATTTTCCTTTCCAAACTTGACCTCTTTCCAACAACTCCCCCACCCCGTCCATCGAATAAGACTGCAATCAGCACCTCAGCCACCACCAAACCAGGACCTATCAGGACTGTTGTCCAAGGACTGTGGAGTCCCCCACCCTCAAGGGCAACTAGTTCTGGTAGGAGCCAAGGCACGGCCAGCCCACCCCCGGAAAAACACCCAAAGATCACCAGTGCCCGGCACGAGAGGCCAAGGACACCAGGGACCAAAATCCCTACCCTGTCTCCGCCTGGAAGTGGGGTGCCACCTGGCACACCGCCAAAGGTGGGAAAGGGCCACAGACGACCAGGGAAGGGTGGGAAGGGCAGCACGCCCGACAAGTCCGGCAGCAGGCCAGCTGCCCAGGAGGGACCAACCAGCCCCATCCCAGCTGCCCAGGAGGGCCCCACCAGCTACAGCCCAGCTGCCCAGGAGGGCCCGGCCAGCCACAGCCCAGCTGCCCAGGAGGGCCCCGCCAGCCACAGCCCATCTGGGCAATGAAGGAGCGCCAGCCACAGCCCAGCTAGGCAATGAAGGAGCGCCAGCCACAGCCCAGCTGGGCAATGAAGGAGCGCCAACTCAAGCACCGCTGAACAGGGCAAGGACCGCAAAGGCAAGCACCGCTGAACAGGGCAAGGACCGCTGAACAGGGCAAGGACCGCCAAGGCAAGCACTGCTGAACTGGGCAAGCACTGCCAAGGCAAGCACCGCTGAACAGGGCAAGGACCGCTGAACAGGGCAAGGACCGCCAAGGCAAGCACCGCTGAACTGGGCAAGGACCGCTGAACAGGGCAAGGACCGCCAAGGCAAGCACCGCTGAACTGGGCCCTTCATCTCAAGCACCACTGCACTGGGCCCTTCATCTCAAGCACCGCTCCGCTGGGCCCTTCATCTCAAGCACCGCTCCGCTGGGCACCGCCGTCTCAAGCACCGCTGCACTGGGCCCTTCATCTCAAGCACCGCTGAACTGGGCCCTTCATCTCAAGCACCGCTCCGCGGGGCCCTTCATCTCAAGCACCGCTCCGCTGGGCACCGCCGTCTCAAGCACCGCTGCACTGGGCCCTTCATCTCAAGCACCGCTGCACTGGGCCCTTCATCTCAAGCACTGCTCCGCTGGGCCCTTCATCTCAAGCACCGCTCCGCTGGGCACCGCCGTCTCAAGCACCGCTGAACTGGGCCCTTCATCTCAAGCACCACTGAACTGGGCACCGCCGTCTCAAGCACCGCTGCACTGGGCCCTTCATCTCAAGCACCGCTCTGCTGGGCCCTTCATCTCAAGCACCGCTCCGCTGGGCCCTTCATCTCAAGCACCACTCCGCTGGGCACCGCCGTCTCAAGCATCGCTGCACTGGGCCCTTCATCTCAAGCACCGCTGCACTGGGCCCTTCATCTCAAGCACCGCTCCGCTGGGCCCTTCATCTCAAGCACCGCACCGCTGGGCCCTTCATCTCAAGCACCGCTGCACTGGGCCCTTCATCTCAAGCACCGCTCCGCTGGGCCCTTCCTCTCAAGCACCGCTCCGCTGGGCACCGCCGTCTCAAGCACCGATCCGCTGGGCACCGCCGTCTCAAGCACCGCTGCACTGGGCCCTTCATCTCAAGCACCGCTGCGCTGGGCCCTTCATCTCAAGCACCGCTGCACTGGGCCCTTCATCTCAAGAACCGCTGGCCCATTGGCGGAAGGGGCAGTGCCGCATCTGTGTCGGGCAGGGCTGCACGAAGCACTCTGGGCACCAGTCCCCCTCCAGAACCAGTGGACACTGTCATCCACTTGAGAGACTGTGGCTTTGCACTCCCCAGGATGGTACAGTGGGCAAGCCACCCACTGTATGGACTTGAGAGACTGTGGCTTTGCACTCCCCAGGATGGTACAGTGGGCAAACCACCCACTGTAGAGACTTGAGAGACTGTGGCTTTGCCCTCCCCAGGATGGTACAGTGGGCAAGCCACCCACTGTATGGACTTGAGAGACTGTGGCTTTGCACTCCCCAGGATGGTACAGTAGGCAAGCCACCCACTGTATGGACTTGAGAGACTGTGGCTTTGCACTCCCCAGGATGGGACAGTGGCCATGGAGGCCCCTCGTGGATCTGGCGTTGTGTACTCATGTGGCTGAGGTGCCCCCCCTTCCCTTCCCCCTGAGGTGCCTGTAGTTTTTCTATCTGATGCCCCTGCAGTGTTCTCTCCGTTGGTGTCAGGTATCCTGTGTGGGCCTTGCCCATGTGATTTGGGCCCAGTGGTCCACGGACAATGACAGCTAAAATTATCGGACTTTTGATATTTATGTATATATTAGTTTTAAATGTGTGATATTTTTATATGCCGATAATACAATATATTCGACTGTTTATGATCATTTCATTTTGTCTTTGCATTCTTCTGGGGGTTTTGGGGGTTGTAACAGTGATGTATTGCTATGCATTGATGTGTGTGTTGTAGTGGGTGAGGGTGGTGGTGGGTGTGTAGCGTATGTGTGCCCGTAATATTTTCTCCTCCCCCCTCCCCTGTGTCGTAGGTGCAGTACTCACCGTAGTCTTCTGCGCCGGCGTTCGTGCTCCTGGTAGAGGAGCAGGAACACAATGGCTGGTAGGATGTGTAGTTCGGGTTCCATGCTGTCCAGATTCTGTCACGACTTACGTGCTGCTTGCGCCAGGAAACCGCAGATCTAGTGGCGTGGGTCTTGAAGGTTCGGCTTTGGCCCAGAAAGGGGCGACTCTTTCTAGTAGCCACGGTGCTGTCGGCAATGGAACCGCCAAGAACAGACCGTGCCTTTTAGAAATAGTGCCAGAGGGAAAAAACCCCAAAAGGGGAAAAAACCTCCAAACAGTGGATTCCTGAAACAAGAACAAAAACAGGAATCAAAAACATACAAAAATGCTGGTAGAAACAAATTGACAAGATCCAGAACCGAAGGCTAGAATCAGGAGCGAAGACACAATCAGAGCAGATAGTGTTGCAGCGCAAGGAAAGAGAGAAAACAGAGCCCTTATATACCAAGAAACAGGAAGTGACCAACAGGAAGTAAAAAGACACCATCTTAGATAGGTAAGAAGTACATAGGATAGAATAGAACAGGAACCATAGAAAATAGGGAACAAGGAATGCTGGGAAGAAAAAGGTAACATGGGAAGGGGGAAAGACATAAAGAAAGGACAGAAAATGCCTCAGGAAGGAAAGAAGAAAAAGAAGAAGAAAAAGAAACAGGTAAGGAGAGGTCAAGGGAAAACGGGGACGCAACAAAAGGCAGAGCGAGGCCCCAAGTAGAATCTGGGGCCTCGCGCTGTGCAGAGAAGGCTCGGGGCGCGCCGCGTCCTGAGAACGCGCTGTGCGGCGCGAGCCGAATGCTCGGCTCGCGCCGCGTGGCGCAGCGCGACAGTAGGTCCCCCCCCCGAAGGTCCAGGTTTGAAGGGAAACAAACGATGAAAACGAGAAATCAGAAGAGGGGCGTGAACAGAAGATGCATCTTCCCAAGAGCATTCACTAAGAGGATAACCCTTCCAGTGAATCAAATACTGAAGACGTCGGTGAAAAAGGCGAGAGTCACAAATCTCCTGAACCTCATATTCAGGGGCATCATTCACCAACACAGGAGGAGGACAAGGAAACTGACGAGAGAAAGGATCAGGGACAAAAGGTTTGAGTTGGGATACATGGAAGACCGGATGAATCTTCCAAGTATGAGGCAAGCGAAGACGAACAGTGACAGGATTGATCAACTGAAGAATACGGAAAGGCCCATAATAGCGAGGCGTGAACTTATTCAGAGAAAGGCGAGAGGGCAAAAATTTGGAAGAAAGCCAGACTTTATCTTGAGGGTGATAATCTGGAGTGGGTCCACGTTTCTTATCAGCGATCTTCTTCATATATCTCTTGGTGTTCAATAAATTAGATCTAATGAGTTTATGGAGTTGCAGGAGACGTTTGGAAAAAGAAGTAATCGCAGGCAGAGGAGAGGTAGATTGAGGAGAAGTAGGAAAAGAGGTAGGATGATAGCCATGGGAACAGAAAAAAGGAGTGACCTTAGAGGCACTATGGACAGTATTGTTGTAGGAATATTCAGCAATAGAAAGATAAGTGTTCCAATTGCTCTGGGTGGAATTACAAAAGCAGCGAAGGTATTGTTCTAATCCTTGGTTTAAACACTCGGTTTGCCCATTGGTCTGAGGATGGAAACCGGATGATAGTGCTATATTGATGTTAAGTGTCTTTCAAAAATGTTTCCAAAACCAAGAAATATACTGAGGCCCCCTGTCAGACACAATGGTATGTGGAAGTCCATGGAGACGGAAAATATGGTCGATAAATATCTGGCTCAATTCTTGGGATGTAGGCAACTTCTTTAGGGCAGTGAAGTGAGCCATTTTAGTGAAAGAATCAACAGTGACCATGATAACCTGGTTTCCAGCTGATGGTGGAAGCGAACACATGAAGTCAGTGGAAATAGTATGCCATGGAGTTGGTGGAACTGGCAAAGGCTGTAGTAATCCTGCAGGTCTACTACGGAGAATCTTGACTTGAGCACATATGGGACAAGCCTGAACGTATCTTTCGACATCTGATTTCCAGGTAGGCCACCAGAAAGATCGTGAAAGAAGTTCTTGTGTGGCCTTGATACCTCTATGACCTGCAATCGGTGAATCATGGCACATCTGTAATGCCTTGTCTCGAACTTTGTTAGTAGGGAGGAATAACAGATCTTGATGATAATAGTATCCTTCCTTCTTGCGTAAAAAGGTTCTTAATTTCTCTATTTCGCTATTAGACAGGCTGGAGTACTCCAGTTGTACCTCCTCCAGAAAAGATTGAGCAACTCCAATGATCTTACTAGGCTCCAGTAGAAACTGAGACGGGGAAGGGGTACAATCTGGATAACGGCGAGACAGAGCATCAGCCAGAATGTTTTGAGATCCAGGAATATAGGTGATGTAAAAGTCATACTGACTGAAGAAAAAGGCCCAACGGGCCTGGCGACTATTTTGGCATACAAAATTACGTAGACATTGCAGATTACGATGATCTGTTCTCACCTCGAAAGGCTCCTTGGAACCCATCAGAAACTGTCTCCATTCGATGCAGGCTGTCTTCAGGGCTAACAACTGTCTTTCTAGCACTGAGTAATGTTGTTCTGCTGAAGAGAGAATATGGGACAAATAGAAAACAGGATGTTCAAGACCATCATCCTCTTGTAGTTGGAGTAAGACAGCTCCAATAGCTCTTTCGGAGGCATCGGTAACTACAATAAACTGTTTGTTGGTATCTGGGTGTCTTAAGATGGGAGCTTGAGTGAATGCCTTTTTTAAATCTTGAAAAGCTGTTTCAGCCGCCTTAGTCCAGACAAACCCTTTTTTAAGATTTTCCTTCTTTAAAGTATGGGTTATATGGCTGGTCTGTTTAGCAAAGTCTTGAATGAACTGCCGGTAAAAATGTGCTAATCCTAGGAAACATTGTGTTTCTTTAATAGAAGAAGGAGAAGGCCAATTAAGAATTGCTTGTACCTTTTCTTGGTCCATAGCTATGCCGGTGGGACTTAAATGATAACCCAGATACTTGACTTCCGTCTTATCGAACTCACATTTTTCGGGCTTACAGGATAGTTGATGTGCTCGGAGTCTTTGAAGGACTTGTTTCACATGAGAAGAATGGAGTGCGGGATGTCTGGAGAAAATAAGGATGTCGTCTAAGTAAATTACGACTGTCTGGTTCAAGAGATCGGAAAATATGGAGTCCATAAATCTTTGAAATATTGCAGGGGCGTTCGTAAGACCAAAGGGCATGACTTTATACTCAAAATGACCAAACGGTGTCCTGAATGCTGTTTTCCATTCGTCTCCTTCTTTTATACGTAAAAGGTGGTAAGCTCCCCGAAGATCCAACTTGGTAAAACGTTGAGCCCCTCTGACTGCTTCTAGAATATCCTTGATGAGGGGCAAAGGATAACGATCCTTGATAGTTATTTTGTTTAGGCCTCGAAAATCTAGGCAAGGACGAAGATCTTTGGTCTTCTTTGGTACAAAAAAGAGAGGAGCCCCTGCCGGAGAAGACGATGGAACAATGAGACCACTCTGTACATTTTCCTCCAGATACTCCTTAAGAACTTCCTTTTCAGGTTCCGTGAGTGAATACATCCTCCCAAAGGGGACGACTGTTCCAGGTTCCAAAGGAATAGTACAATCGTACTCTCGATGTGGAGGTAATACAGGTCTGGATGGTTTTAAAAACACGTCTTGGAACTCTAAATAATGTTCAGGAACTCCTTGGATAGTATTGATGGAATACTCCGTAGTACTCTTAATAGGTGTTAGTCTGTTTGGTGACCAATACTTATCGGAAGCAAGGCAGTTTTCTAGACAAAACTGTGAGGCTAAAGATATTGTCCGGGTTACCCAGTTCACATATGGATTATGTCTTGTAAACCACGGAATTCCGAGAATAATGGTATGGTTGGGAGACGAAATGAGATCAAAGGAGAGGTGTTCTTGATGATTACCAAACTGTAAATTTAACATCAAGGTCGTAGTGTCGACTGGACCTGAGGATATCAAGGATCCATCCACGGTGTGCACTTGTTCAGGAATGTCTTTGG
Source organism: Pleurodeles waltl (assembly GCF_031143425.1). Classification (NCBI taxonomy): domain Eukaryota; kingdom Metazoa; phylum Chordata; class Amphibia; order Caudata; family Salamandridae; genus Pleurodeles; species Pleurodeles waltl. The sequence continues at coordinate 103,110,500 of NC_090446.1, forward strand.
GTTGTGTGGGAATCTGTTGCTTAGTGGCCCAAGTCTTATCCATGTATATACCACTAGCACCACAATCCAACAATGCCAGAGTTCTTTCTTGGCGGCCATCAGGTAGTTGTAATATGACAGATAACACAAACAAGTATGTAGTATTGTCATTAAATGAACTGATGGAAGGTATAGCCGATGATCCCGTCCCCTCCCTTCTTACAGAGGACGGGAAGTGGCGTTTCCCGAGGGTCTAGGTGGACGTACAGGACAGGTACGAAGCATGTGACCAGCAGAACCACAGTATAGGCATAATCCTTTCTTCCGTCTGTCTTCCTTCTCACTAGCGGAGAGCGGCCCTCGAGTAGTATCCACTTGCATGGGTTCCCCTTCTGTGTCTCTAACAGGGGGACGAGATTCCTCAGGACGAGGTAGATACATCCGTGAAGAGCTTGGCTGAGAAGATCCTCTACTCCTTCTCTTCTCCATTCTTCGTTCTTGAAGACGATACTCGATGGAAAGTGCTTGATCCATCAAGCCACGAAGATCTTCAACTCTAGTGGAATGTACTAATTCATCCTTTATTTCTTCCTTAAGCCCTCTGCGGAACAAAGTTACCAGGGTACGCTCCACCCAAGTGGTCTCTGCCGCTAACTGACGGAAACGTGTAATATATTGAAGGACATCTTGGGAACCCTGCAGGATATCACATAATGCTTCCTCTGCCGAGGCTTCTAATCCTGGACGACTAAACATTTGCTTGAAGCGGGTCACGAAGGCAGAATAGTCCGACAATACCGGATCGTTGGACGACACCATCGGGGTTGCCCAGGCCAAGGCAGGACCGGATAATGCACTAATAAGATATCCCACCTTTGTCCTGTCGTGAGAGAATTGGGTAGGTCTGAAGGCGAAGTACACCGTTAGTGCATCCAGGAATTCACGCAGTTTAGTTGGTTCACCAGAGAAGCGAGGAGTAGAGGCGGAGATAGTCGGAACATCGCCACTGCGGAGGGCCAAAGCCTGTCGCAACACCGCATTCTCGTTGCGCAATTGTTGCAATTCCTGAGCTTGTTGTTGAATGGTAGTCAAAAGAGATGGATCAGGATCTGCAGCCGCCGCCACTGTATCATCCATAGTGTCAGAGGACGTCGGAATGGTTTGGCGCTGCAATCTGTCACGACTTACGTGCTGCTTGCGCCAGGAAACCGCAGATCTAGTGGCGTGGGTCTTGAAGGTTCGGCTTTGGCCCAGAAAGGGGCGACTCTTTCTAGTAGCCACGGTGCTGTCGGCAATGGAACCGCCAAGAACAGACCGTGCCTTTTAGAAATAGTGCCAGAGGGAAAAAACCCCAAAAGGGGAAAAAACCTCCAAACAGTGGATTCCTGAAACAAGAACAAAAACAGGAATCAAAAACATACAAAAATGCTGGTAGAAACAAATTGACAAGATCCAGAACCGAAGGCTAGAATCAGGAGCGAAGACACAATCAGAGCAGATAGTGTTGCAGCGCAAGGAAAGAGAGAAAACAGAGCCCTTATATACCAAGAAACAGGAAGTGACCAACAGGAAGTAAAAAGACACCATCTTAGATAGGTAAGAAGTACATAGGATAGAATAGAACAGGAACCATAGAAAATAGGGAACAAGGAATGCTGGGAAGAAAAAGGTAACATGGGAAGGGGGAAAGACATAAAGAAAGGACAGAAAATGCCTCAGGAAGGAAAGAAGAAAAAGAAGAAGAAAAAGAAACAGGTAAGGAGAGGTCAAGGGAAAACGGGGACGCAACAAAAGGCAGAGCGAGGCCCCAAGTAGAATCTGGGGCCTCGCGCTGTGCAGAGAAGGCTCGGGGCGCGCCGCGTCCTGAGAACGCGCTGTGCGGCGCGAGCCGAATGCTCGGCTCGCGCCGCGTGGCGCAGCGCGACAGTAGGTCCCCCCCCCGAAGGTCCAGGTTTGAAGGGAAACAAACGATGAAAACGAGAAATCAGAAGAGGGGCGTGAACAGAAGATGCATCTTCCCAAGAGCATTCACTAAGAGGATAACCCTTCCAGTGAATCAAATACTGAAGACGTCGGTGAAAAAGGCGAGAGTCACAAATCTCCTGAACCTCATATTCAGGGGCATCATTCACCAACACAGGAGGAGGACAAGGAAACTGACGAGAGAAAGGATCAGGGACAAAAGGTTTGAGTTGGGATACATGGAAGACCGGATGAATCTTCCAAGTATGAGGCAAGCGAAGACGAACAGTGACAGGATTGATCAACTGAAGAATACGGAAAGGCCCATAATAGCGAGGCGTGAACTTATTCAGAGAAAGGCGAGAGGGCAAAAATTTGGAAGAAAGCCAGACTTTATCTTGAGGGTGATAATCTGGAGTGGGTCCACGTTTCTTATCAGCGATCTTCTTCATATATCTCTTGGTGTTCAATAAATTAGATCTAATGAGTTTATGGAGTTGCAGGAGACGTTTGGAAAAAGAAGTAATCGCAGGCAGAGGAGAGGTAGATTGAGGAGAAGTAGGAAAAGAGGTAGGATGATAGCCATGGGAACAGAAAAAAGGAGTGACCTTAGAGGCACTATGGACAGTATTGTTGTAGGAATATTCAGCAATAGAAAGATAAGTGTTCCAATTGCTCTGGGTGGAATTACAAAAGCAGCGAAGGTATTGTTCTAATCCTTGGTTTAAACACTCGGTTTGCCCATTGGTCTGAGGATGGAAACCGGATGATAGTGCTATATTGATGTTAAGTGTCTTGCAAAAATGTTTCCAAAACCAAGAAATATACTGAGGCCCCCTGTCAGACACAATGGTATGTGGAAGTCCATGGAGACGGAAAATATGGTCGATAAATATCTGGCTCAATTCTTGGGATGTAGGCAACTTCTTTAGGGCAGTGAAGTGAGCCATTTTAGTGAAAGAATCAACAGTGACCATGATAACCTGGTTTCCAGCTGATGGTGGAAGTGAACACATGAAGTCAGTGGAAATAGTATGCCATGGAGTTGGTGGAACTGGCAAAGGCTGTAGTAATCCTGCAGGTCTACTACGGAGAATCTTGACTTGAGCACATATGGGACAAGCCTGAACGTATCTTTCGACATCTGATTTCCAGGTAGGCCACCAGAAAGATCGTGAAAGAAGTTCTTGTGTGGCCTTGATACCTCTATGACCTGCAATCGGTGAATCATGGCACATCTGTAATGCCTTGTCTCGAACTTTGTTAGTAGGGAGGAATAACAGATCTTGATGATAATAGTATCCTTCCTTCTTGCGTAAAAAGGTTCTTAATTTCTCTATTTCGCTATTAGACAGGCTGGAGTACTCCAGTTGTACCTCCTCCAGAAAAGATTGAGCAACTCCAATGATCTTACTAGGCTCCAGTAGAAACTGAGACGGGGAAGGAGTACAATCTGGATAACGGCGAGACAGAGCATCAGCCAGAATGTTTTGAGATCCAGGAATATAGGTGATGTAAAAGTCATACTGACTGAAGAAAAAGGCCCAACGGGCCTGGCGACTATTTTGGCATACAAAATTACGTAGACATTGCAGATTACGATGATCTGTTCTCACCTCGAAAGGCTCCTTGGAACCCATCAGAAACTGTCTCCATTCGATGCAGGCTGTCTTCAGGGCTAACAACTGTCTTTCTAGCACTGAGTAATGTTGTTCTGCTGAAGAGAGAATATGGGACAAATAGAAAACAGGATGTTCAAGACCATCATCCTCTTGTAGTTGGAGTAAGACAGCTCCAATAGCTCTTTCGGAGGCATCGGTAACTACAATAAACTGTTTGTTGGTATCTGGGTGTCTTAAGATGGGAGCTTGAGTGAATGCCTTTTTTAAATCTTGAAAAGCTGTTTCAGCCGCCTTAGTCCAGACAAACCCTTTTTTAAGATTTTCCTTCTTTAAAGTATGGGTTATATGGCTGGTCTGTTTAGCAAAGTCTTGAATGAACTGCCGGTAAAAATGTGCTAATCCTAGGAAACATTGTGTTTCTTTAATAGAAGAAGGAGAAGGCCAATTAAGAATTGCTTGTACCTTTTCTTGGTCCATAGCTATGCCGGTGGGACTTAAATGATAACCCAGATACTTGACTTCCGTCTTATCGAACTCACATTTTTCGGGCTTACAGGATAGTTGATGTGCTCGGAGTCTTTGAAGGACTTGTTTCACATGAGAAGAATGGAGTGCGGGATGTCTGGAGAAAATAAGGATGTCGTCTAAGTAAATTACGACTGTCTGGTTCAAGAGATCGGAAAATATGGAGTCCATAAATCTTTGAAATATTGCAGGGGCGTTCGTAAGACCAAAGGGCATGACTTTATACTCAAAATGACCAAACGGTGTCCTGAATGCTGTTTTCCATTCGTCTCCTTCTTTTATACGTAAAAGGTGGTAAGCTCCCCGAAGATCCAACTTGGTAAAACGTTGAGCCCCTCTGACTGCTTCTAGAATATCCTTGATGAGGGGCAAAGGATAACGATCCTTGATAGTTATTTTGTTTAGGCCTCGAAAATCTAGGCAAGGACGAAGATCTTTGGTCTTCTTTGGTACAAAAAAGAGAGGAGCCCCTGCCGGAGAAGACGATGGAACAATGAGACCACTCTGTACATTTTCCTCCAGATACTCCTTAAGAACTTCCTTTTCAGGTTCCGTGAGTGAATACATCCTCCCAAAGGGGACGACTGTTCCAGGTTCCAAAGGAATAGTACAATCGTACTCTCGATGTGGAGGTAATACAGGTCTGGATGGTTTTAAAAACACGTCTTGGAACTCTAAATAATGTTCAGGAACTCCTTGGATAGTATTGATGGAATACTCCGTAGTACTCTTAATAGGTGTTAGTCTGTTTGGTGACCAATACTTATCGGAAGCAAGGCAGTTTTCTAGACAAAACTGTGAGGCTAAAGATATTGTCCGGGTTACCCAGTTCACATATGGATTATGTCTTGTAAACCACGGAATTCCGAGAATAATGGTATGGTTGGGAGACGAAATGAGATCAAAGGAGAGGTGTTCTTGATGATTACCAAACTGTAAATTTAACATCAAGGTCGTAGTGTCGACTGGACCTGAGGATATCAAGGATCCATCCACGGTGTGCACTTGTTCAGGAATGTCTTTGGGTTGTGTGGGAATCTGTTGCTTAGTGGCCCAAGTCTTATCCATGTATATACCACTAGCACCACAATCCAACAATGCCAGAGTTCTTTCTTGGCGGCCATCAGGTAGTTGTAATATGACAGATAACACAAACAAGTATGTAGTATTGTCATTAAATGAACTGATGGAAGGTATAGCCGATGATCCCGTCCCCTCCCTTCTTACAGAGGACGGGAAGTGGCGTTTCCCGAGGGTCTAGGTGGACGTACAGGACAGGTACGAAGCATGTGACCAGCAGAACCACAGTATAGGCATAATCCTTTCTTCCGTCTGTCTTCCTTCTCACTAGCGGAGAGCGGCCCTCGAGTAGTATCCACTTGCATGGGTTCCCCTTCTGTGTCTCTAACAGGGGGACGAGATTCCTCAGGACGAGGTAGATACATCCGTGAAGAGCTTGGCTGAGAAGATCCTCTACTCCTTCTCTTCTCCATTCTTCGTTCTTGAAGACGATACTCGATGGAAAGTGCTTGATCCATCAAGCCACGAAGATCTTCAACTCTAGTGGAATGTACTAATTCATCCTTTATTTCTTCCTTAAGCCCTCTGCGGAACAAAGTTACCAGGGTACGCTCCACCCAAGTGGTCTCTGCCGCTAACTGACGGAAACGTGTAATATATTGAAGGACATCTTGGGAACCCTGCAGGATATCACATAATGCTTCCTCTGCCGAGGCTTCTAATCCTGGACGACTAAACATTTGCTTGAAGCGGGTCACGAAGGCAGAATAGTCCGACAATACCGGATCGTTGGACGACACCATCGGGGTTGCCCAGGCCAAGGCAGGACCGGATAATGCACTAATAAGATATCCCACCTTTGTCCTGTCGTGAGAGAATTGGGTAGGTCTGAAGGCGAAGTACACCGTTAGTGCATCCAGGAATTCACGCAGTTTAGTTGGTTCACCAGAGAAGCGAGGAGTAGAGGCGGAGATAGTCGGAACATCGCCACTGCGGAGGGCCAAAGCCTGTCGCAACACCGCATTCTCGTTGCGCAATTGTTGCAATTCCTGAGCTTGTTGTTGAATGGTAGTCAAAAGAGATGGATCAGGATCTGCAGCCGCCGCCACTGTATCATCCATAGTGTCAGAGGATGTCGGAATGGTTTGGCGCTGCAATCTGTCACGACTTACGTGCTGCTTGCGCCAGGAAACCGCAGATCTAGTGGCGTGGGTCTTGAAGGTTCGGCTTTGGCCCAGAAAGGGGCGACTCTTTCTAGTAGCCACGGTGCTGTCGGCAATGGAACCGCCAAGAACAGACCGTGCCTTTTAGAAATAGTGCCAGAGGGAAAAAAAAACAAAAGGGGAAAAAACCTCCAAACAGTGGATTCCTGAAACAAGAACAAAAACAGGAATCAAAAAGATACAAAAATGCTGGTAGAAACAAATTGACAAGATCCAGAACCGAAGGCTAGAATCAGGAGCGAAGACACAATCAGAGCAGATAGTGTTGCAGCGCAAGGAAAGAGAGAAAACAGAGCCCTTATATACCAAGAAACAGGAAGTGACCAACAGGAAGTAAAAAGACACCATCTTAGATAGGTAAGAAGTACATAGGATAGAATAGAACAGGAACCATAGAAAATAGGGAACAAGGAATGCTGGGAAGAAAAAGGTAACATGGGAAGGGGGAAAGACATAAAGTATGGACAGAAAATGCCTCAGGAAGGAAAGAAGAAAAAGGAGAAGAAAAAGAAACAGGTAAGGAGAGGTCAAGGGAAAACGGGGACGCAACAAAAGGCAGAGCGAGGCCCCAAGTAGAATCTGGGGCCTCGCGCTGTGCAGAGAAGGCTCGGGGCGCGCCGCGACCTGAGAACGCGCTGTGCGGCGCGGCGCGACAGATTCCTCGTGGGGTGTATGGAGGTGAGCTTTTTCCGTTTGAAATGTCTGTTTCCGCCGTGTTTTTATCGGCGGGGCTACCGCCCCGGAAAAGGTGGCGGATTGGTGGGTTGTGATAGGGTGGGCGGTACATTGTCTCCCGCCTGTCTATTGGCGGTGACCGCCGCGCTGTTTGTTTGTCCCGCCGTGGCGGTCGGAGTGTTAAAGTGGCGGTCTCTGTTGGCGGTTTCCGCCAGGGTCAGAATTCCATTTTTTACACCGCAAGCCTGTTGGCGGGTTAGCCGCCGCTTTAACACCGACCGCCAGGGTTGGAATGACCCCCAAAGTGTTTCAGAACGAAGGTTTTAAACAGTCAACAGAGAATCTGTGCAGCGGAGAGACCATATCAGGAACTGAGAGAGCAGGCATGCGTGGTGGCAGGCACATATGTAATGCTCTTGTGAAACATTTGGTTTCTAGAGATTTATACTCCTGGAAAGAACATAGCCATTGATGATTCCTTGATCCTGTACAAAGGGCAGCTGCTTTCAGGCAGAATATACTGAGTAAAAGAGCTTGTTATGACATCAAGATGTATATGCTGTGTGAGCACTCTAATGGTTATGTATGCAGCCTGAGAGTGTATACAGGGAATGACTTTGCTCTAAAGTCTGTAGGTTATCTTTTACGCTAAGAATCATGGCAAAGGTCTTATGGGAGCCTGTTCAACCACTCCTTTATAAAGTTTATAATCCAAGCTTTTCAAATGAGTAGCTTATTTACCCACCTGATCCAGTTGGCAACATACAAAGTGTATGTTGTTGACCATCAGACCACCCCAGGAAGACTGATGTATTTACTTGATTTTCAGTTGACCATTATTGAAAGTCTTACTGCTGCAGAAGCAGTATCCTCCACTTTATCTGATGTGGAGGATGTGGCGAGGCTGCAGGATCTGCACTTTGCTGACCGCATTCCTGTAACAGCGAAAAAGACTAATCCATGTTGTCATTGCACAGCCTGCCCTAAGCAAGGAAAGAGGATGCAGACTTGTTACTGCCCCCAGTGCTAATCTCTGCTAGGCCTATCCAACTAGTTTTACATTGTACCATACAAAAGTGAATTATTGGAAAAGTGACTGGGAACGAGCTCTCCCATTATACACGTTTCAATGGCAGTGCATGAATACATACCTTCCTTGGGACACTACTTCACTAGGCAAGCAGCCTTTCAATGTGTTCCTCCAGTTGATAAAACCTTGGACTTGCTTATGGCCTGCATTACACCTTATTACTGTCACCGCACTGCACATAATGGTGGACATAACATAAGCCACATTGTCACAGAGTAAGTACCCTGTACTGCAAAACCTAGTCGTTTTTTAAAGTTCTCGATATGGAACTGTGACGGGGCGTCTTCCTCCGAAGCTGCCCCTCGGTGCCCCGGGGCACACTCCAGAGTGCAGAAGGCCCCAGGGTGCCTTCCGGGGACAGATGTCCTGACCTGGAAGCACTTCTGGGTTTTGCTGGCGGGATGGAGGGTGAAGCAGCAGGGGGGCTTTTTAAGGGCCCCCACCATCAAGAATGGTGGCAACCACCGTGACGGAAGACGCATCCGGGAGACCTGACGACCCCGTCCAGGAAAGGGATCACAGCCAGCTGCTGACGCGGGGAGCCAGGAACCAGGAGGAAGCCCGCGCTGAAGCCAGCGACGCTCTGGAGAGCGTGGCCACACCAGGTATGAGAGGGGAGAGACGGTAGGGGGTCAGGAACAGATTGTTTCGGTCTTGTTTGGATTTATTTTGTTTTGTTTGTTTAGTGGGAATTAGGGGTCCTGGGGCATAGCATTTCATAACATGACAAGCGCCAAAGAAAACCGTGTTTTTTTTGTTTCCTTGAGCCTACAACAGTTTTTTTTGTTTTCCTTTATTAGTGCCCATATTTCAAGAACCTTGAACCCGACCTTAGTGGCAGGAAACCCACTATGTTACTTTTTGGGCACAATTTGTTTTCCATTTGTGTGGTGTCTCAAGTACTATAATTGAGGACTCGAAGAAATAAGTATTCCAGGAAACATTTACTTTGAACAAAAAGCCCCAAGACACGATAGTTGTAACAACATTTTATTGTGGTAGAACACTCAGTAAAAACAGATAAAGAATAAATTACTCCTTCAACCAGAGAGAGAGAGAAGAGACAGAGAGAGAAAATAGAAAGAAAAGAAAAAGAAGAAAGGAAAACAAGGGAAATAGAGGAAGGGCAAAGGAACAATAAGAAGAAAACAATAAGGAGATACTAGCAGCAGAAAAAAGCAAGGACGAGAAAAGAGCCTACTCAGAAAACGAAAGAAGAAAGGAGAAGGGGGCGGGGGGAGGCTGGAAAGGGAGAAAATAAGGAAGAACCTACTTACCCACTATCTGCGTTCTTCTCTTCTTTACATGCTCCTCCTGAGTTGACCCTGGGAAGCGAAAGAAAGACAAGAGAACAAGCGTGAAGACCCAGATAGATGACAGAAAGAAGGAAAAAGAACAGTCATCAAAGACAACCTGATAAGAGACTGATATTGTCCTATGTTTAATCGATAAAACTCTCTCTAAAGATACGTTTGCGTGCCTCCATTTGTTTACGCCTCCCACAGGAACTTATAGTACTCTTCCACAGCATGTTTACCTTGGTTTTTAAAGATAGATAAGTTCAATCAGTTCAAGGAGTCTAAGCCGCAAGGCGTCCTTTGTCACCCCCCAACTTGCATCCATACCATGGACAAAGTTGGATTTGGCACAGGGAGTAACTCCCAATGGTGTATGCCAGCTATCACCAGACTGCAGAGGGGGACCATGAATCATGCTTATGTGACAGCACTTGAACAGGCACCTGCTTCTCCTTCAGATATAAAAGAGCACGGTACTACAGGATAGCTGTGAATCCTCAGTATTTATTTTCATACGACGGAGAAATGGCGTGTTTGGGCGTTCTTCACCATGGTCCAGCTGCTGTTCTACTCAAAATTTACACATTCAGTGATCATTAAATCAACAACAGCAATGGACAGTCCTGGGATTTAAGGATCGGTGCCATCTTAAAATATGCACATCTCATTCATAATGCACTTGCAATTACACCATGAAATGGTTTTAACAACATGTTCTAACGTTTGTTCATACCTGTCAAACCAAATCATCCCCTGTTCATCAATGCTATATTCTAATACTCAATTTATGACGTTGCATATCAAATCATTCACTTCCTAGTGGGCTTTCATTTACACATCATGAGTATAATGCAGTAAACATGTGCAAGTACAATAAAGCACATAGGACCTGATTAAATGTTTGGTAGAGGGGGTTACTCTATCACAAACATGATGGATATCCCGTCCGCTGTAATATGATCCCATTATATCAGAATCGTAATACAGGGGATGGGATATCCGGCATATTTGTGACAGAGTAACCCGTCTGCCAAACTCTAGATCAGGCACTTAGGGGGCCATTCCGACCCTGGCGGTCCATGACCGCCAGCGCCGGGGACCGCGGAAGCACCGCCAACAGGCTGGCGGTGCTTCCTGGGCCATTCTGACCGCGGCGGTAAAGCCGCTGTCAGAAAAGGGGAACCGGCGGTTTCCCGCCGGTTTTCTCCTGGCCCAGGGAATCCAGCGCCGCCATGGGGATTCCGACCCTCTTCCCGCCATCCCGTTCCTGGCGGTTTTTACCGCCAGGAACAGGATGGCGGAAACGGGTGTCGTGGGGCCCCTGGGGCCCCTGCACTGCCCATGCCATTGGCAGTGCAGGGGCCCCCTAACAGGGCCCCATAATGATTTTCAGTGTCTGCTTTGCAGACACTGAAAATCGCGACAGGTGCCACTGCACCCGTCGCACCCCAGCAACTCCGCCGGCTCCATTCGGAGCCGGCTTCATCGTTGCTGGGTCTTTCCCGCTGGGTCGGCGGGCGGCCTTTTGGCGGTCGCCCGCCGGCCCAGCGGGAAAGCCAGAATGACCGCCGCGGTCTTTTGACCGCAGTGCGGTCATTCGGCGGTTCCCGCCAGGCGGGCGGCTACCGCCACCCGCCGCGGTTGGAATGACCGCCTTAATGTTTTAATCAAATTGTCTAATACTAACAAAGCAAAATATCTGTTAAAATAAAAAACGTGTCTCTCTACATGTTGCATTCTTGGATGGCATACTTTAGTAATTAATCAAGCACATTCCACAATATAAACCATGACTCAAACTGATAATCGACAGCAAGTGTGCTAAATGCGCATGAAAGACATGTCTTCTTGAACTTCAGCTGGCTGCCATGGAAGCCATTTATAAAGGTTCACTTGGCAAGTACACAGAATGAGTCAGGACTTCAAAGGAGACAGAAACAAGAACAGGTAGGACAGACTTACGATAAGCATGCTCTGATAGGGATATTGCATACGGAGAAGGCAGATATTCAAGGCAGTAGAGCTAAACATACTGTCACTTTATCTTCACCAAAACAACCCCATCGGGCTGTGCTCAACCCAATACTCAGTGACTCCCTCATTCAACTAACCAAATGGCTCCAAACTTTACAGAACACAGTAGCCAAGCTCTCCCTTAGCCTCCCATCACAAACACACACACACCCCACCCGCACCTCAAAGAGATTTACTGGTTCCCCATCTATAAGCAAGCTCTCTTCAGACTCCTCATGCACACATTCAAAGTCTTACACAGCTCAGCTCCACAACCATTTCAGATTTCAGAAACCTTCCAGACACTACCACTCAGCCGGACTCCTACTCGCACACAACCCTTGCAAACACAGCACCAGAACAGGCAGTGGTGCCTCCTCCTACTTTGCTTTGACAGCCCGTCTTACACATCTGTGCCACCTCTTAAATTCTTGAGTTCCACAAGAAGCTGATGCTTTTCAAATACATGAGTACATGGATCGGCCCAGCCTACTCCTGCATTGGTGGCAGGATACCCTCCTGGGTGTTAAGCACTCTTTACATATGCATATTACACTACACATTTGGGTCATATTTAAGGCCTGCTTGCCATGTTCATACTCCATCAGAACGCAGTAAATGTTCTATTTGCTGTATGACAAGTGCATTACAGTCACAGCACTGCACATAAAGGTGGGCCGGAAATATGCCACATTGTTAGAGAGTACCCTGTGTGCCATAAACTAATGTGCCTACTAATTGTATGTGCTCTTTAGGGAACTTAGGGCAGCCTTCCCTGGTGTGTTTATCTTACTTTCAAAGGTAGTGTGACGGGCTGGCCGTATCCCGCCGGCACATGAGCCTGACTTGTGCTGACGCTGCCGGGGCTGCACCGGAACATCCCGGCGTCACCACCAATGAGCGGCAGGCTTCTGAATCGTCGCGGGAAGGAAGACGGTTAAAAGGGTCGGCGTCAGCAACGGAAGGGGCGGAGGAAGACGGCGGCGAGAGAGGACTGGAGGAAAGAAGGACGAGACGGCGAAAGGACGGAGGACGAAGAGACCCGACAAGAGTATTTGGATGTCGGGAGAGTGGTTCCTTCCCAACCGACGGGAAGTGATCGACCTAGCGGCAGACGGAGGTCCAAATATCGCGGTAGCCCGGGAAGATGGAGCGCAGGATCCCGCCACGCTTCTGAAGAAGCGTGGCATTTCCAGGTGTGTGGGGAAACTGCCCTGAGGTTCGGGAGGACGGGAGGGGGAAAGAATAAAGGGGATGCACGATAACTGCACGGGGAAAGGTGGGGTGGCGTAAGAAAAGAGCACTTAATTGAATAAGAGAAGTGACAAGGTCATGAGAGGAAGATAGGGAAAGCACACCCTTAGAAGACAGAGCACAGAAGCAGAAAAGAGATCAGAAAGAAGAAAGACAGGAAAAGACTGAGACAGAATCACTGGCAGAAAGGGGAAGAAAAGAGACAACCCAGCAGTCCAAGAAAAACATAGGAAAAGAAAGGAAAAGACACCAGGACAGAAAGGAACGAAGCAGAAGAAGGAAAGTTAGGAGGAGATAGAAAAGGGAAAAATACAAAATGAGTAAATTAAAATCACTTACCGTTATCTCTCTGTTTTTCTTCACATGCGCTTCCCAGGAAACCTATGAGACGGAGGGAAACAAGGAGAAGAGTGAGAACCAAGAACCTGCATAACATCATCAAACAAAATCCAAAAGAAGCAAAGAGGAGAAAACACTAACCACAAGAGCATAATTCCAATTTATACCCAATAAATACCACTTATATACCTGACGGCCGACTCCTGCGTGATTAATGCCCTTCATTATCGCTACAAGTGGTGTCAGAAGTGGGATATAGAGGAACACGCTACCATGGAAGAGAAACCAACCATGGCAGATATGATAGCCCAGCTGGCTGAGGGGCAGCGACACCTACAACTCGTATGGGAGCAACAGATGAAAGAAGCCAAGGAAGAACGTGAGGCTTTACAGACAGCTCTTAAAAGTCAGGTGACAAATATAGCGAATAACCAGCTGGTACACGAAACAGCCCTGGGGAAGCTTACGGACACCATCGCACATACAAAGGTTCACCCAAATGTACCAAGTAGTGTACTACAGCGATATCAGGAACAGGAAGACCCGGACTCTTTCTTCACGAATTTTGAAAGAGTAGCCAGCACGGCAAACTGGCCAGAGGAGAAGTGGGGCTAGTATATAGCCCCACTACTCACAGGGCATTTGCAGGACACCTACCAAGCTATTAACCCCGGTGGCACTCTCCCTTACAGAGAAATAAAGAAAACCATCTTGGAACGTGTCGGGCTGGACAGTGAAAGCTACCGCACTAGGTTCCGCCAAGTTAAGTGGCAGCATCAAGAGAACCCTCGCACCTTATACTACAGAGTCCAGCATGCAGCAGGGAGATGGTTACATCCAACCGAAAAAAACAGGGAAGAAATGTTTGATACTATAGTCCTGGAACAGTATCTGGACGCCTTGCCTTCCACAACACGCAACTGGGTCAGACAACATCCGGGACTGACTAACGAGACAGCAGTAGACCTCGCATGTGCATATCATAGAGGCCCGGACTTCCGTGCTACAGCTAGCAGACCTCCGCTTCCCTCCCCTGTCCGACCTACCATAGCAAAAAGCACCACCCATTGACCTGTGCTGATACATGGTCCAGAACGTTCCCAACCAGCAGCAACGGCGACTCCCAGCTATCCGGCCACGGGTCCCCCGTGTTACCACTGCTCGGAATGGGGTCATATAGCTAGACATTGCCCCCAAAAAAAGGATATAGAGGAACCCATGGAGATTGGGTTGACGAGAGGGTGAGTGTTCTGGTCCGGAGGGGAGAAAGCAAAGTACACCCTATCTGTCTTCATCAATGAGGTTGAAAGAACAGCATTAATAGACTCAGGGTGTAGTCAGAGTGTAATCAGGCAGACGCTAGTGTTACCAGGTCAAGAGGATCCACAAACCCAGGTCTTAATCACATGCGTACATGGCGACCAACGGTATTATCCAGTGGCCACCATTCGATTAAATTAGAGAAATAAAAATGAGACAATACAGGCGGGTGTACTTTCCCATCTGGGCGAGGATATCATCCTCGGAACTGACTATGAGGACTTCCCCTTTCTCTTAACCAAAGCAGGACAGGAACATATCCTTATAACTTGGTGGGAGGAGGTACCCATTGGAGCTGGTATGGAGGAGTACAAAGAACCCCATGTTATCCTCAGTAGAAAACAAAAAAAGGAACAGCGACACAACTATATACAGAAAGCCCTGAAATGTGATATTCCCAAAACTGCCAGTAGTATTTGTACCGTTACAGGAGATTTTCGGCAGAATCAATGCGAGGACCCCTCTGTGAAACATGCATGGCATCAAGTGTTGACTCCGGATGATCATGTGGTAGGTCCCAGGTTCCTGATACAAAACAACCTACTGTATTGGAGGCCCACTACAACGGGAGGGAGCCTTACAAATAGTTGTTCCCAGGAGACATCGACAGCAGGTGTTACACATGGTTCATGGGGATAACGGGGAAGGGCATCTGGGAAGGGAGAAGACGGAGGAAGCAGTACTACGACACTTCTATTGGCCTGGAGTGTTTGGGGAGATCTGTAAGCATTGCTCAGAGTGTCCAAAATGCCAACTCTATGACCCATCTCCACACCGACCAGTTCCCCTCCAACCCCATCCTATCATAGACACCCCATTTTCTAGGGTTGGGATGGATATTATCGGGCCCCTCACACCCTCAATCAGGGGACGACAATATGTGTTGGTATTGGTGGACTATGCCACCCGGTATCCAGAAGCTATTCCCATTCCCAGCACGCACACGAAAGCCATTGCACAAGCAATGATAGAATTCTTCTCTAGGGTGGGGTTACCTAAAGAAATACTTACCGACCAAGGGACCCCCCTTCATGTCCAGACTCATGACAGAGGTGAGCCGATCACTCGGGGTGAAACAACTCAGGACATCTGTTTATCACCCTCAAACAGATAGGTTAGTAGAGAGGTACAATAGGACAATTAAGTCCCTCCTCAGAAAAAGCATTTCCGAGGCGGGAAAAGATTGGGAGAAAAAACTACCTCTTGTATTATACGCCATACATACCCATGTTCAGACCTCCCTGGGACGTAGCCCCTTCGAGTTGTTGTTTGGTAGACAGCCCCGTACCCTGCTCGAAATGTTGGCTAAACAGTGGGAAAAAAAAGAGGAAGAAGTAAAAGATCTCTTAACGTATACACGTGATTTAAGAGAAACTCTCCATACGGTGTGGGAAGAGGCCCACACCGCTTTACGAGAAGCCCAGATGAAACAGAAGCAGGTGTATGACGCTAGAAGTGTTTTTCGTAGTTTGAAGGTAGGAGACAAGGCGCTAGTCCTGCTCCCTAGTAGTGAAAACAAACTGTTGGCCCGGTGGCAGGGGCCTTATGATGTTATTGAACAAATCAACCCCACTATCTATAAACTAGCCATTCCACACAGAACCGGAAGGGAGCAGATCTACCATATTAATCTACTTAAGAAAGGGCAAGAACCCTCGTGTGAGCAACCCGTCAGATATATTACACATGATACCACAGAGGAGATCCCCTACCCCTCCGTCCCCTCCAGAACCACCTATGGGACTCAGACCCCATGGATAAACCCCGTACTCACAGAACCCTGTCGTAGACAACTCACCCAACTGATAGACAAGAACACAGACGTCTTCTCTAAGTGTCCAGGTAGAACAGATCTAGTGCAACACCCCATTCGGCTTAAACTAGATAAAGTATCCCGGCAGCGACCATATCGTATCGCGGAAGCCAAGAAGGTGATAATAGAACAGGAAGTCCAGTCCATGTTAGAGGCTGGCATTATTGAGCCGTCAGCTAGTCCCTGGTGCTCCCCAGTTGTACTGGTACCCAAGCCGGACGGAAGCACCCGTTTCTGTGTAGATTACAGACGGGTCAACGACCTGACCCACTTTGATGCATACCCCATGCCACGTATTGATGAACTGATTGAGAGACTAGGCCAAGCCCAGTATTTGTCCACCCTTGACCTAACAAAAGGATATTGGCAAATACCCATGAGACCAGAAGACAAAGAAAAAACTGCCTTCACAACCCCTTCCGGACTCTACCAATTCACAGTCCTTCCCTTTGGACTTCACGGGGCACCAGCCACCTTCCAGAGACTCATGGACAGAATCCTACGACCATATCGTCATTATGCTGCGGCATATCTTGATGATATTGTCATATACAGTAGGACATGGGGAGACCATATGAAACATTTAGACGACGTTTTACAGGCATTGAGAACAGCTCAGTTAACAGCGAATCCGGAGAAATGTCGATTGGGACAAACCAGTATCAAATATTTGGGCTATGTCGTGGGGGAAGGCCAGGTCAAGACCACAAGTAGAGAAAATAGAGGCCATCATGAACATACCCTTTCCCAGAAGAAAAAAAATACGTTAGAGCCTTCCTAGGTTTGGTAGGCTATTACAGACGTTTCATTCCACAGTTTTCCACTTTAGCAGAACCTCTTACTAACCTGTTACAGAAGTTGTGTCCCAATGACCTTTCCCCTCCCACTGAGTCAGAACGACAAAGCTTTGACCGACTAAAAGCCACACTAACTTCGGTTCCGGTGTTATGTTGCCCGGACTTTCAGAAGCCCTTCATTTTACAAACTGACGCCTCCGATGTGGGTCTTGGGGCGGTACTTTCCCAGACACAAGGTGATCGGACACAACATCTCATCCTATATATCAGCAGGAAGCTCCTACCGAGGGAAAAACACTATCCCACAATTGAAAAATAATGCTTGGCGATAAAATGGGCAGTAGAATCACTCAGATACTATCTCTCTGGCAGGTCATTTACCCTGGTTACCGATCATGCTCCCCTCACCTGGCTCGCACATTACAAGGAAACCAAGTCCCGCATCCTGCGGTGGTTCCTTTCCTTACAGCCTATCTCCTTTCCGATTCGACACTCCCCGGGTTCCCAAATGACGAACGCTAATTTCCTGCCCAGATATCCGGCGACCGAGTGTCTCGATCAGCCGCTCTCTATGGGGAGTGTATGTGACGGGCTGGCCATATCCCGCCCACACATGAGCCTGACTTGTGCTGACGTTGCCGGGGCTGCACCGGAACATCCCGGCGTCACCACCAATGAGCGGCAGGCTTCTGAATCGTCGCGGGAAGGAAGACGGTTAAAAGGGTCGGCGTCAGCAACGGAAGGGGAGGAGGAAGACAACGCAAGAGAGGACTGGAGGAAAGAAGGACGAGACGGCGAAAGGACGGAGGACGAAGAGACCCATCGAGACAAGAGGATTTGGATTTCAGGAGAGCGGTTCCTTCCCAACTGACGTGAAGTGATCAACCTAGCGGCAGACGGAGGTCCAAACACCGCAGTAGCCCGGGAAGACGGAGCACAGGATCCTTCCACGTTTCTGGAGAAGCGTGGCATTTCCAGGTGTGTGGGGAAACTGCTCTGAGGGTTGGGAGGATGGGAGGGGGAAAGACTAAAGGGGATGCACGGGGAAAGGTGGGGTGGCGTAAGATAAGAGCACTTAATTGAATAAGAGAAGTGACAAGGTCATGAGAGGAAGATATGGAATGCACACCCTTAGAAGACAGAGCACAGAAGCAGAAAAGAGATCAGAAAGAAGAAAAACAGGAAAAGACTGAGACAGAATCACTGGCAGAAAGGGGAAGAAAAGAGAAAACCTCGCAGTCCAAGAAAAACATAGGAAAAGAAAATAAAAGACACCAGGAAAGAAAAGAACGAAGCAGAAGAAGGAAAGTCAGGAGGAGATAGAAAAGGGAAAAATACAAAACGAGTAAATTAAAATCACTTACCGTTATCTCTCTGTTTTTCTTTACATGCGCTTCCCGGGAAACCTAGGAGACGGAGGGAAACAAGGAGAAGAGTGAGAACCAAGAACCTGCATAACATCATCAAACAAAATCCAGAAGAAGCAAAGAGGAGAAAACACTAACCACAATAGCATAATTCCAATTTATACCCAATAAATACCACTTATATACCTGACGGCCGACTCCTGCATGATTAATGCCCTTCATTATTGCTACAGGGAGATACACTCTCTTAGGGAAACCTCTAGGCTTTGAAGCATCTTGCCCCCCACCAGCTCACATCTACAATCTGGAATAAGTTGGATTTAGCTGGTGAGTATGTTAAAGGCGCATGTCTTCTAAGTCTCACGTTACCGCCACCGGCATGGCGGTCTGGACCGCCATATAAACAACAAGGAAAGACTGCCACAGGTGGCCCTCCGCCACCGCCAGGCTTCTAATGACAGGCAGCCAGACAATGGTGGATTTCTCTATCCAACAGAGTTTTCTCTGCCATGGAAAGGCTGGCGGAAGGGGTGCTCTGGGGACCCCATGGAGGCCCCTGCACTGCCCCGTCGCGCACGTCACTGCCCGATTTACAGGAAACGGGCAGTGATCTGCATGACGGGTGCTGCTACACCGGGGAGCCGTCAGCAATGTCCTGGCTCAGCATTCCACTGGGCCGGCTGGCGGAAACACTGCTTCTGCCCGCCGGCCCAGTGGAATGTTGTTTATACAGCCGGCAGGGTCTCAAGGGGGCCAGCATGAACACAGCGGGAAATCCCGCCGTGTTCATAATGACCCCCATAGTCAGTGTTTCTTTTCATTTGTGAAATTGTGAAGCTTGTTGAGGCACCAACATGGCTGGCCACGTGTGTAGAGGTTTGCTTGCGGTGTGTTTGTATGCAAGTTGGTTGATGACTGTTTGACAGGTGGTTTGATTGGTGATTTCATCCTGTAGTATATATTAATGGGAAAAGGTAATGTGTCCATTTAGCGTTTTGGGTCATTTCCTGTTGCAGGCACCAGGCCGACCTACACAAATGAGGTACTATTTAGAGACTTGGGGAAGTGCTGGGTGAAAGGAAATTTGTGACTCCCCACAGATTCCAGAACTTTCGCTCACAGAACTGAGGAAAATGTATGTTCCCAGCCAAAGTTTAAGGTTTGCAATGGCTCCTGTATACAAAAACCTATTGAGAGCCATGGGAGTCATGCCACCCTGGAATCTTTAAGCATCTAGTTTTCAG
Source organism: Pleurodeles waltl (assembly GCF_031143425.1). Classification (NCBI taxonomy): domain Eukaryota; kingdom Metazoa; phylum Chordata; class Amphibia; order Caudata; family Salamandridae; genus Pleurodeles; species Pleurodeles waltl. The sequence continues at coordinate 103,130,041 of NC_090446.1, forward strand.
AAATGTGCAGATTTGGTAGGTTCCCCTGGGTGGCAGCTGAGGTAGGGTCTAAAATCCACAAAGGGATACATTACAAATAAGGGTTGGTTTTGAGTGTTGTAAAAAATCTTCCATGTTTTGTTTTGGGCCCTTTCCTGTTGTCGGTATTAGGCCCACCCATACAAATGAGGTGCCTTTCTATCGGAGACGGGGGGAAAGCTGAGTGATAGGAACTTTGTAGTTGTAGCTCCCCACAAATTCTAGAGCTTCCAATCACAGAAATATGAGGAAAATGTGTGCTGTTAGCCAAAGATTGAGGTATGCAAGGCTTCTGTGTAAAAATACCTGGTGATGCCCATGCATGTCATACCACTCTGGACTCCCCCAGGTGTCTGACTTTCAGAAATGTGTGGCTTTGTTAGGTTCCCCTGGGTCCCGGCTGAGCTAGGACTTAAAATCCACAGCTAGCGAAGAAGTAAAAATGGGTCCGTTTTGAGTGGAAAAAAAATGATTTATCCAGCTTGAGTTTTGGGCCCTTTCTTGTTGCGGTCATTAGGCCTACCCACATAAGTGAGGTACCATTTTTATAGAGAGACTTGGAAGAATGCTGGATGGTAGGAAATTTGTGACTGCCTGCAGATTCCAGACCCTTCTATCACAGAAATGTGAGGAAACATGTTTTAGCCAAAGTTTGAAGTTTGCAAAGGCTTCTGGGTTATAATACTTTGTTAGAACCACAGAAGTCACACCACCATGTACATCCTGGGGTGTGTAGTTTAAAAAAATGTCTGGGTATGGTAGGTTTTCCCAGCTGAGCTAGGGCCCAAAATCCACAGCTACTCTTGTTGTAAAAAAGAAAACATCGATTTTGCTGGGTAAAATATGGTGTCTCGACGTCAAGTTTTTGGAGTTTATTGGGTCGCAGGTGCTAGGCCCAGCCACACTAGTGGGGTACCATTTCTTGTGTAGGAACACAGAATACTAGAACATTTGTTATTTCCAATTGATTTAGCTGTCTTTGTGCATCCAAATGTGATCCAGTGTGTGACAATTTGTAAAATACTTTCCACTTCACTTGCCTGTATGTGTCCTCACAAAGTCAGACATGTACAAATAACCACGTCTTCTAAACTCAGCATCAGGTGTACATTTCAGAAATACATAGGTTTCTTACATACCCTTTTGTAACTCTTTATATTTTATCATTTGAATTGTTCTATACTCGGTACTCAATGAAAAGCTGTTGTAAGATGCAGCTCAGTTGTTGGCTTTGGGTTGGGTTCTTGGAGAACCTACAAACCCTGTGTTTCCCAATGACAAGGAGGATCTAGTGAATGTAAAGCTGTATAGCTTTTGTAAATTGACAATTGTAACAGGAAGCTACTGATGAAAACATTGTCACAAATGGATGGGTTTTCCTACTCATTTTCTCTATTTTCCGTTTCAACAGTTAGTTTGTTTGGGATCTCCACAAATGAATCCTTCTGAATTCAGAATTCTGTCTCCTTTATAAATGTATAGCTTTTCAGCATCAACCATAGTTTTCACATCTGTTTCCACTACAAACGTAAATTAGGTTGTAAGCACAAAAAATAGGAACAAGCAATTGCAATGTAATAGGTCTTGCATTCGCTTGAGTTAGAGCTATTGTCGTTGTAAATCATAAGTGGACTTTTAACTGCTGCACATCGTTCAGTTGAAGTTAACTAAACATACATTCAAACGTGAAGCCGCGGGGAGAAAGGATCGCGGCTGGGATTAAAGGCAAAATCGAATCAGACGGGAGGAGGGAGGAAGGGCCATCACATGCTGTAACAGGAGGAAGCGTAACATAGTGTGATGGCCAACAAAAATGTTCTCTTAGTGAAATTCCTGATGAGGGAACTAAGCACAAAAGGGAGTGACATTTTGAAAAATAGACCAATTAAAAGGAAGCATTTACGACAAGCACAACAAAGAACAAATGGCAAGAGTGGGTGTGGTTAAAACCCCATATTGAATACAACACAACTTGCAAACAGCACTGCGCGCTGCCTGCGCTCAACCTATAAATTGCCTACCACTTGGTGCAATTAGTGGTCTGATCACTGTAATATTGATGTATTTGTCTTATTTGTGTCAAAGACGTTTTGGTTTTAATATTGGTTGATTTGGTAATCAGATTAACCAAAAGCCAAGATTTCAAGATAATATTGTTGAACATGTCTGCAGAAAAGGTAATGCGCTTTGTTAGGCATTACATTCACACACGTAGGGCTTTTCTTGAACTAATGAGTTTTCGTTATCAGGGTTTGCTTGTCTAATTAAGTTATGTTATTTGCTCCTTGGTGCACTGGCGAAAGTACACTAGCCAGAGGTGGATTGCTGATAGACAGGAGTTTGCTTAGTGTGAATTGAGTTTGACAAGTACAGTAGTAGTACTAGTGTTGTTTCGGGTTGAACAGACATGATTTATGTTTGCTTAATGTGTGCTTTTATTAAGAAAAGGTTGTACAACTGTTTTTCCATTCAAAGCGAGGACTCCTTGATTTGCTAGGGACAAGCTGGGATTAGTGAGACGTCACCACAGAGCTGTGCTTACATTGATCGGTTGCTGTTAAAGTCAAGCAGTGTGTACCTGGATTTGCAATTGGCATGAATACACCTCTGGTGAATGGGACTTGCAATTTCCTTCAGAGCATGCATTTAACACTACAAAATATAGAATTCTTAAGGCATACAGCGAATGTGAGAACACCATTATCTAGACCTACATGATTTGAGGCATTGAACAAATGGGATAAAATAGCCACTGAGAAGGAGAGGAAAAACATGAAACAACACAGGGAGGTTTATTTAGTCAATAGTTATAAAGTAGGTGGGACAATCAAGAGAGATGTTGGAGACAGCATATAGTATGAGTTTTTCCTGTCATAATTATAGAAGCGACAGAGAAAAAGAAATTTGATCAGGGTAACAGAGAGAAGCGGAGGCCCGAACAGAATTCAGATTAGGAGGAAAACTTTTTAAATGGCTTTTTAAATTCCATACCTCCTCCATATACTGATGTTATGAAGAGACAGGTGCAGTTCTCCTTAGTGTATGTTATGAGAGCTGCAATAGAGGGTACAAGAATACAGGCACGGGGATTGACAGCACTTGCAGAAGTAATTACATCAGCAAGTACTTGCGATATACTATTGCTGTCTCTCCATTTTCTGATGTTTTCTACTATTTATGCTGAGCCTTCTAAGGAGAGATACATTAATACTGGGCATTTAAAGATTGAATTTGGAGAAAGTTTACAAGGGACAATTGACTTAAAAAGACTGATGTCTTATAGTTTGGATGAAATTAGATAGTTGATCTGAGAAGCAGAAAGGTGTGCAAATGAAGCACATAATAAACTTCAGGAATTAGCTGACAAATATGAGGTTGACATTGGTAGAATGTACAGGGAAATTATCAAATGGATTTGCATAAAGAGGAAATAAAATGAACTGGGTTTGGTGAGTTTACAAGCCTATGTTAAGGACCTACTTGAGAAAATTAAAAACTGTATCTTAAAAGGCTGGACCGGAAAATGGAATTAGAAAGTTACTACTACTAAACAAAAGTAGAAACAGAGGCAGGGAAGAAAGCAAGGTGACTGTTACTGATTCAGCACCAGAAAAAGTGTCAGGATTTCCTATGAGACATGTACATGGAGGGAATCATGTGCATGCATCTTGGACTAGAGATGCTCTTCATGAATTTACAACTAATTTTCCAAAATTGCTAGAGGAACCTGACAAATCGTATACGAAAGTGCATAGATTAGTGATGGTTTTGAAAATGATTTGGATACATTATTTGAGATTATTGTTCCTAGTGATCTATGCACTGAATGTAAGGTTGCTATTGCTTTGTCGACTGAGGAGCAAGCTAAAGTTGCACGGAATTATGCTCCGACTGAAATAGTTACTGACGAATATAGAGCAGTGATAGAACATTTGAAAAACAAGGTGCCAGAGGAAAGTAGGGAATTTAGCAAATAGTCTAACAGCTACACTAGACTTAAAGGAGTTAGTGCATGCCTAGTATGACAGGCGTAAGCATATTTATAGAAGACACAGTGGAGTTGAAGAAACTGAGAAAAAGGTGTTAGTGGTATTGTATTGTCTTTTATTTTGGGTTTGCATCCTGAGCTAAGTTTGCATATTCAGCAGAGTGTGATGTGTTGGCAGACTAAGAGAATCGATGCAAAATATGCCAAGTCCAGTAGTGACTGGTTTGACAGGAAGCAGAAAAGAAATAAGATGAAGTTGATGATTGCATAAACAAAACAGATTTGGAGAAGTGCTAAGGATCAGATGATGAGTTATGATATGGATTTTGTGCCGCCTGATAATTCTGCAGTGAATGAGGGTGGGAAATGAGGTGGTGCAGAAGCAAGGTCATGGAAGAGGAGTTGTGAGTAATTATGGAGTGAATGCACATATTAATTTGCTTAATAAAGAGCACTGTTTGTCATTTTTGCAGTAGAATCAGGCACTGGAACAAAGAGTGCAGCCAGAATCCAGACAGAATCCAGAATGAATTTGTCCCCAAGATGCAGCGAAATGCAAATCAGAATCAGACCCAGCCCCACCAGCTCCAGTGCAGGATGTGCAAAATCAAGGGCAGTTCTGTGTGAATATACCTATAGTTCCAGTGATGCACCAAAGCATGAGAAATAAAGGCTCTCATTACGACTTCGGCGGTCTTTCTGAAAGACCACTGCAACTGCGGGCACCACTATACTGCCAGTGCTGGCGGAATATATATGGCTCCCTATTTTGACTTTTCCACTGGGCTAGCGGACGGAAACAGCGTTTCTGTCAGCTGGCCCCACGGAAAAGTCACATTAACATTGCCGCTGGCTCATAATAGAGCCGGCGGCAATGTTGATGTGCAGTGGGTGCAGCAGCACCCGTTGCGCATTTCACTGCCCGAAATTCGGGCAGTGAAATGCGCGATGGGGTTATGCCTGGGGGCCCTGCACTGCCCATGCCAAGTGCATGGGCAGCGCAGGGGCCCTGAGTGCCCCCCCCAAGTCCACCTTACTGCCAGCCTTTCCATGGCGGTGTTTACCGCCATAGACAGGCTGGCGGTTGGGGATTATGACCGCCAGGCTTTGGTATAGTGGAGGGGCTGGAGTATGGCCGTGGCTATTGCGCCACGGTCATAATAGCTGACAGAACACCGCCAGCCTGTTGGCGGTGTTACTGCCAGCTTACCGCCGGCCGCCAGGGTTGTACTGAGGCCCTAAGTGTTACAAAAATAAGGGTACTTTATTTTAGTGACACAATACCAAACGTATTAGAGAGGCAACCCTCCATTAGGAGGTAAGTAACACACCAGATATATACAGTAGTTATCAGCAACAGGCATAGAAAGTTATAGAAAACAGTGCAAATGCAAATAGACAATAGTGACCCTATGGGGAGCCCCAACCATATACTAAAAAAAATGGAATGTGAACAAAGGACCCGCACCATGGTAAGTGGAATGTGTAGAGGGGAGCTTGGCGAACTAGGAAACCCCAAAGGTAAGTACCACAGTGCCCCCTGGTGACCAGGAGGAAAGGAGTAAATTATTAGATTTTCCCAAACCACCCAAAAGGAAAAAATAGAAGAAACTGCAACATCCAGACTAGACTGCAAGAAACCAGTGGTGGATTCCTGAAGACGAAGATCTGTGGAAGAAGGGGACCAAGTCCAGAAGTCACACAAGAGTCGAGGAGGAGTAGGAGCTACTACCTACCCAGCTGTGGATGCAGGAGTTGGTTGGTGAGACGAAGATGGTCAGGAATGCAGCATTGGAGCAGGTGGAGAGTTCCTGGAGGATGCAGTCAGCGTCCCACGCCGGATGGAAGATTACAGTCGGTCAGTGGCGTGGAAAAGCCACCAACAAGCCTTGGCAAAGGCAGAAGTCACAGTGAAGCAAAAGAGGGGCTGCTGGGGACCAGCAAGGTCCAGGAGGACTCAACCCATGGGTGAAGTCCAAGGGGGACCCTCAGCAAGTCAGAGAGTCCACAGAAGAAGAGCCAGCCCCCACAGGAGACCCACTGGATGAGGAACCAGGAGTCACAGAGGAACCCGTGCAGCTCAACTAAGGAAGGGTCCCACGCCACAGGAGAAGCACGCAGAGAGCTGTGAGTCGCAGGAAGGAGTGCTGGGGGCTGGGGCTACCCGGAGCCTGAAGATCCCTTGGAGGAGATGCAAACAAGCCGTGGCAGCTACAAGAGACATGGTGCACGGGGTACTGTCCTGCCTGGGAAGGCACAGGCTTACCTCCACCAAACGTTGGATAGCTGGCAGAGAGGACCAATAGGACTACTCTGGACCACCCCCCGTGATGCAGGATCCACGCAACTCAGGATGAGAGGAGATCTGTCCTATCTTTTTATGTGCAGAGTTCTCCACACCGACTGCGAAGTCTCTTGAGTCATAAACTTACTATTACACAAAAGTATAACTTTACATTTGTGACTCAGGTCCTCAGTGTTCAACATCAAGTCAATAGGTTTTGAGACTTCAGTTGCTCCCAGTTCTTATAAAAGATGACTTGCCTCTGGATTTATGACATGCTTTCAAAGAAGTGGTAGGGGCATTCACAGACTAAGAGATAGTATTGATATTAAGTACAAAAACAAGCCACAGTTCATGCCAAAGATAATGCAGTTTGTCCTAGAATTGGATAAAACAGACGTTCAAAAGAAGCAGAAGAAATAAAGCCAACTATAGAAAAAAGTATTGTCCTTACAACTCTCTGATAATGATCATTAAAATCCAATGATAAATGGAGAATAGTGCAAGATTTGAGTAGAGTAAATCAGATTGTGATGCTATGTTGTCCAGTGGTACTGAATCCTGTTGTAATATTGTATTAGATTCCAGCAGATAAAGAATAGTATACAGTGATTGATTATGTCAAGCGTTCTTCTCCATTCTTCTGCTTGAGAGTAGTCAATTTCTCTTCACATTTCAGTTCCAAAATAAAGTCCTTGTTTGGTATTGACTTCCAGGGGTATACTGAAAGCTCTTCAATTTTTTGCCCTGTAATGCTGTCTTGGTGCAATATATTGATAATATGCTTGTGGCATCAAAGACAAAAGAAGACTGTAGCTAGATACGATTACACGTTTGAATTATTTTGCTGACTATGATCATAAGGTTTCACCCACGAAGATGTAGTGCTATAAAAAAGAGGTGATTTATGTAGGTCTTCGTATTGAAAAAGGAGTAAGGAAATTCTCAAAAGAACGTGGTCCCCAATTCTGAAAATGAATTCTCCAACCACCTAGAGCATGGGTACTCACAAACATTTTCCCAGGAGGCACAAAGTTACCAAGATATGTGAATCACTTCTGAATATAAATATGTTCTTCTTGGCAGTATGCTATATTCAATAGCCCATTATGTATGTGGACAGACTCACATAGGAAAGGACTCAGTAACCAGACATTTCAGAAAATAGTGGTTCAATAAAAAATCCAGAAATGTTGCAGAGGACCTGTGTCAGAGGTGTGTACTTTTTGTCAGGGATATAATCAGGGGAAAATGACTGTGAGTGATATGAATTACAGGGCAAAGGAGAAAGCCCATATTTATGACTTCATTGACATGCCACTTTACAACGGCCTTAAATAAATTCTCATAATTGTCTGCTTGTTCTCTAAATGGGTTGAGGCCTATACTACCAGAACTCTGACAGTATGAAAGTTTCCAAACTATTGTTAAGAGAATTTATACAATAGTTTATCTTGCCAACCTCTTTTGAGACAGATCATGGATTGCGTTTTTTTTTAAATGAGATTCTTAAATTGATTTGTACTTCTCTCCAGGTTGATCAAAGGTTCCATTGTAGTTATCATCCTCAATCATCTGGCATAGTAAAGCAGAAGAATGACACTATCAAAAATAATCTGGCTATATCCACCAGCTTGAAATGGCCATATAATATTTCTCTTGTTCTCACGAGCATTAGAAGTATCCCAGATAAAAAAAGACTTGACCCTCGTCCCATTAGGTGTTAATGCATAGAGCCATGAGATTGGCCTACATACCCTCAGCAACACTTGTATCACCAACTGATGACATTGTGTTAGATTACTGAAAAGGCCTGGCTTATGTGGTGTAATCTGTCTCTCATCAGGTGAATTTGGCAACTGCACAGTCAAAGGAAACTGAGTGTCATTCCCTGCAACCAAGTGACTGGATTCTGGTGAAAAGCATGTTTGCAAAGGATGCCTAGAAGAGCATTGGAAATGTATTTACCAGGTTGTGCTTGTGACTTAACACTGCTGTAAAGTGTCCTGGAATCCCAAAGCAGACCAACGCCGCTCACTGGAGGAGAGAAGGCAGCAGATGAAGAGGTGGTGACAACAATCACTGATTGACAGAGCCAAGGTCAAGTTCACACCATGGATCCAGAGATAAAGACAATTTTGAAAATCATTTCAGAGAGCGATCTGAGGAATTAAATAAATGTGCTGACTTGTTATTTTTATTAACAAGTGACTATGTTGCTTTTCACTGCAATCAATTGAGTTCCTTGCTAAAGAGCAGTCTCTGAGCGGCTATTAAAACACCCTACCTTGTGTAGACCAACACTAAGTTGCACTCACAACTGACCGTCAGTGGAAATCTCAGGGCACAACTGCTTGTTGCAGCTGGGATTAAGGAGAAGAAAAGGAATGGCAGGCCCATGATATGTTTTAAAAGACAAATGGCTAAATGCCCTTCCTGGACCCTGTCTGTTCCACACTCTGACAGCAGCTCACCAGCCCTGTGCTGAGCCCCTGCTGAACCATTCAGCAGCAGCTCATTGCATCATTATTAAGGCTCCCATTTTTCAGTTTTTACTGATTTTTACAGATAAATACAGCCAGAAACATTGTGTTTCCTGTCTGTATCTATTTTTAAAAGTGGAAAAACATGGAAAAATGTGTTTTTTGTAGGTGATTCTCCATGCTGTCTGTCTTTCATCATTTCCAGGATAACAGCTGAGCAGATAGACAGCATGGGGAGTTAAAAATGGATTGAGATTTCCCTAAATACAGGTGTATGATAACATATTTGTATTATAATGCTGATATTCACCACAGGTGTAGTGTTTAGCTATATTTGGCTGCTTAATTTGCTAAAATGCGACAAGCAGCAAGGATTGTGCATGTTTATCCTTTTACTAAATGTGGAACTATACCATTTTGCGGATCCGTTTATCCTCAAAACACAAAATAAATATGGATAAATACAAATAAGATGGCAAAAAAATATATGGATAAATACATACGGAAATGGTAAAAAAATAAATACCACAATACCGGGAGCCCTAATTATTATCAGGGATGTCCAAGTGTTGAGAATTTAACTACATGCTATGTCTGGCAGAACAGGGTCCGTTCGGGCCCTGCACTGTCAATCACATGAACATTATTGTGTGCATTTGTGCACACAGTGGAATCCGGACAGCCTGCTGAGAGAGGAATTAAGAAAACCACAATGTCCTCAATCCTCAGCTAGCCTTTTGATGAGTGTATGTCTGCTTGTGTGTTTGGGTGCTTGTGATTGCGTTTGTATTTATATAGTGCTTACTACCTCTGACGAGGCGCTGTGTTTGTGAGAGAAGAAGTGAGATAATCTGAACACTCTCAGGAGGTTTCTTTTTTTAAAGAATTAGTGAATTGCTTTCTGTCTGCACGTTTACTTGTGCCTCTGTATGCCCAATGGAAACAAGTAATAACAGTCTGGCATCAAGAAGGAACCCCGAAACCGGTCCCAGGATGCTTGTTTCCAGTCCAGGGAAGACCTGGCCTGGCAGTTCGGGCTGGACTGTTCCCATGGGGAACAGGGTCAAGACTGATTTGCATATGGCTGGGTCCAAACTGGAATGGCATGGGCAGCAAAAAAAACGATGGATTAAACCCAGATCTGTGACTGGGGGTGAGTGTTTGCATTGTCAGCACTCCGTCCATCATCCTTTTGTGTTGCTAATGTCGCCCTAAGTGGGAAGAGTATGCCCAGACGTGGGTACCATGCTTCCCATGCCACTGGATTCAAGCTAGCCTGGCTAATGAGGGGTGAAACCCCGAAACCGGTCCCAGGATGCTTGTTTCCAGTCCAGGGAAGACCTGGCCTGGCAGTTCGGGCTGGACTGTTCCCATGGGGAACAGGGTCAAGACTGATTTGCATATGGCTGGGTCCAAACTGGAATGGCATGGGCAGCAAAAAAACAATGGATTAAACCCAGATCTGTGACTGGGGGTGAGTGTTTGCATTGTCAGCACTCCGTCCATCATCCTTTTGTGTTGCTAAAGGCATCAAGAAGGAAGCTGCACATATCACAAAACAAAGAACTTAACAAACATTGGCATTCATTACAACCCTGGCGGTCGGTGATAAAGCGGCGGTATTACCGCCAACAGGCCGACGGTAATAAATATGAAATTATAACCATGGCGGAAACTGCTCGGACAGACAGCCACTTTAACACACCGACCGCCAGGGCGAAATCAACAGGCACCACGGTGTAACTGCCTACAGCCAGGCGGAAGACAATGTTCCGTCCACTGTATTACAAGACACCAATCCGCCACCTTTTCTGGGGCGGTACCAACGACATCAAAAGCCTGGCGGAAACACTGCATAGAAGGGAAACGACTCACCTGTGGACACTCAAGGAAGAACAACGCCGCCATGGAGCCCAAGTTGCATGTCTTCCCCATGCTCTTCTACCTTCTGCTCCACTACGAACACCAACGCCGGCGAAGATGACCACGGTGAGTACTGCCGCCTAGCACACAGGGGAGGGCGGAGGAAAAAGAGAGTGACACACACACGCAACACCCCCACCCCCAAGCAGATGCACAAACATTCCATGTTCACCCATACCCCTCAGGAATAATGCAAGGACAAAATTAATTGTTTAAAGTGAGTGTAATAAGATAAATATAGTAGCAATACGTGCATCCAAATCAACAAGTATATACATATTTACAAATGTAGGGACACTGCCCAGTCCTCAATGTCCGTGGGATACAGGGCCACATCACATAGTCCAAGGCCCCACCTCAATCCTGCAACAACACGGAGAGAACACTGCAGGGGCATCAGGTCGAAAATATCCAGGCACCACAGAGGGACGGGGAATTGGGGGAGGGCACCTCAGCCGGAAGATGGTACAACTCCACTGGTCCTGGAGGGGCCAACATGCCCATTACTCTGTCCTGGGGAGTGCAAGGCCACAGTCTTTCAAGTGGGTGACTTGCCCACTGGCTCTTGAGGGGGCAACATGCCCTGTGCTTGGTCCTGGGGAGTGCAAGGCCACAGTCTCTCAAGTGGGTGACTTGCCCACTGGCTCTAGATGGGGCAACATACCCTGTGCTTGGTCCTGGGGAGTAGAAGGCCACAGTCTCTCAAGTGGATGACTTGCCCACTGGCTCTGGAGAGGGCAACATGCCCTGTGCTTGGTCCTGGGGAGTGCAAGGCCACAGTCTCTCACGTGGGTGACTTGTCCACTGGCTCTGGAGGGGACAACATGCCCTGTGCTTGGTCCTGGGGAGTGCAAGGCCACAGTCTCTCAAGTGGGTGACTTGCCCACAGGCTCTGGAGGGGGCACCATGCCCTGTGCTTGGTCCTGGGGAGTGCAAGGCCACAGTCTCTCAAGTGGATGACTTGTCCACAGGCTCTGGAGGGGGCATTGTGTGCTCAGTGAGCTTCATCCTGGGGAGGATGTGGTGAGTAGATGGCCTCTTCCACTTGTTCTGGAGGGGGCATTGTGCCCTGTGATGAAGATCTTGGGGAGTGCAAGGTCACAGTCTCTCAGCTGGGTGTCAGACCCACAGGATTTGCTGGGGCCAGGCCGCACAACAGCCCTTGGATGCAGCACTACACACTGTCCGCTGGCAGTGATGGCTGCCCAGTGGTGGTAGTAGTGGTGCTGCTGGTGGAGCTGGCAGTGGTTGGTGGGGGATCGAGCCCTTCCCCTGCAGCCGTGGACAGCTTCCCACTGGGGCTGCTGCTGCTGGTGGCGGTGCTGGTGGCGGTGCAGGTGGCGGTGCTGGCAGTGGTGGGGGGGGCTCCAGCCCTTCCCCTGCAGCCTCAGACAGCTGCCCACTGGGGCTGCTGCAGCTGGCAGTGGTGCTGGTGGCGGTGCTGGCAGTGGTGGGGGAGGCTCCAGCCCTTCCCCTGGAGTCTCGGACGGCTGCCCACTGGGGCTGCTGCTGCTGGCAGTGGTGCTGGTGGCGGTGCTGGCAGTGGTGGGGGGAGGCTTCAGCCCTTCCCCTGCAGCCTCGGACGACTGCCCACTGGGGCTGCTGTTGCTGGCAGTGGTGCAGGTAGCGTTGCTGGCAGTGGTGGGGGGAGGCTCCAGCCCTTCCCCTGATGCCTCAGACGGCTGCATCACCATGGTTGGTGGTGGGGGCTCCGACTGAGTCCCTGCACCATGCCCCTTATCTCTACTGCCTGCTACTGCAGGCCCCTTGCCCCTCCTTCCTGCAGCTGGTGCTGCCTCCTTGCCCTTCCATCCTGCAGCTGGGGCTGCCTCCTTGCCCTTTCGTCTTGCAGCTGGTGCTGCCTCCTTGCCCTTCTGTCCTACAGCTTGGGCTGACTTCTTGCCCTTCCTCGACGCGCTTGGGGCCGGCACCTTGTTCGTCTGCCTGGCTGGTGGCCAGGATCCTTTCCCTCCTGGAGTAGTTGGGGACACTACTGTGCCTGTGGACTGGGTGGCTGAGTTGCTTGCCTGGGTTTTGAACGCCCTGGCCTGATGTGAGGGACGGGGGAGGGTTAGGGAAGAGGTCAATGGTGGAGAGGAAAAGCTTCTTAGGGACATTGGGGTGGGAAGAGGGAGATGGTTTGGGAGTGGAGGAAGAGGGAGTGGTGGTAGGAGGTGCCTGTCTGCTGTGTTTGGGTGCAGGTGCATGGGCTGGATGCTTTTTTGAGGTGGTGGCTGTTGGGTGTCTGAGTGCTTGCGTTTGTGTACTTTGGGAGGAGGGGGCACAGACACAGTGGGAGAGGACACAGGGGACGTGTGCATGGAAGTGGGGGTGGTGACTGCCAGTGAGGGGCGTGTGCTGTTAGGTGTGCTGGTGATGGGGGTAGTGGGTGAGGATGTAGTGCATACAGGTGTGAGTGGAGACGAAACTGGGAGGGAGGTGGACGACGAGGATGAGTGGGCCACAGTGGAGGTAGTGGATGTTGGTATGTCTGATTCTGGATTGTGTTTGTGTGAGAGCCTGTGAGATGAAGTGTGGTGCTTGTGCTTGCCATGTCTAGTCTTGTGTGTTGACCTGGGTGCATGCTGATCAACTGTGTGTTTGGGATTGGGTGGGGTTGAGGGGAATGAGATTGGGTAGAGGACGTTGGAGGGGGGAGGCTGGAAACAGGGACAATGGCTGCCATCAGAGAGGAGGCCAGAGCCTGGATTGATCTATGTTGGGTCGCCAAGCCAGTGTGAATGCCCTCTAGGAATGCATTTGGCTGTTGCATTTGGGCTGCCAGCCCCTAGATGGCATTCACAATGGTTGACTGCCCAACAGAGATGGATTGCAGGAGGTCAATAGCCTCCTCACTCAGGGCAGCAGGGCTAACTGGGTCAGGGCCTGTGGTGCCTGGGGCAAAGGAGATGCCCACCCTCCTGGGTGAGCGGGCACGGAAAACAAACTGAGGGGCTGCTGTGAGGGCGGTGCTGGTATGGAGGGTGCCAGCTGTACCTGTAGCTGGGGTGGGCACAGAAGTGTCCACCACCACCAGGGAGCTCCCATCAGAGGAGGTATCCGTGTCCGAACTGTCCCCTCCTGTCTCCGCCGTGGCGCTCCCATCGCCCTCCGTCCCACTGGTGCCCTCACCGTCGGTGGATTCGGCCTCCTGGGTCCTGTGGGATGCAGCTCCCTCCGTCGCTGGTGCCTCTGCTCCTCCGCCAGATGATCCTAATGCACATAAGGACAGGATAACAAAACAAAAAGGGGAGGGAGACACAAAGGATACACTTGGTCAACGGCGCCAACAACACCACCGTTGGCGTACACGACACACACACACACACACACACACACACACACAGGGAACAGCCCTATGCACTAGGCCAGGGTTCTGCAAAGTCAGTCCTGGAGTGCCGGGTCCATGCCAGATTTTTAGCATATCCACATTTAGAAAAATGTAGATTTCTGAAACATCTTGTTTCTAAATGTAGATATGCTAAAAATCTGGCATGGACCCGGCTCTCCAGGACCGACTTTGCATAACCCTGCACTAAGCAATGCACTACCAGCCACAATGCTAGTCACCAGGCCATGGATAGGGACACCAATTGCATAATACCTGAGACCCACAGACCCTTGCCCAGTAGTGGATGCCTACTAGCTTGGTTGGAGTACATTCACATCAGAACCCTGCCCAACATGGGACCAACCCTGCAATACCAGGCCTGGCCTAGGGACACCCATGGGGCCCACACCCTCACCCGGATCCCACCCCACCAGGTGCAAGTTGTATCTTGGGGCACTGTGCTCACCCCCTTGTGGCTGCTGTGATGCCCCCAAGCGTCCATCCAGCTCCGGATAGGCTACACCAGTATGCGGGCCATCAGGGGGGGTCAGGGTTCGACAGGCACTCCTTCCTCGTTGGGAAGCCTTCCCCAACTGGGCCTACGCGGTCTTCCGTGCCCAGCGTCTCAGGTCCTCCCACCGTTTCCGATAGTGGGTGCTCCGCCTGCCGTAGACCCCCAGGGTCCGCACATCCTTGGCGATGGCATGCCATATACCCTTCTTTTGATGGGCGCTAACCTGCAGGGAAACAGACACAGGGAAAGGTATTAGTCCGACTGTCCTGCCTGTTACAGTTATGCCCACCATGCTCCTTCCCCTCCCCATTAGCACAGACATGGCCCACCATACAAGCTGCACGCTGCCCAGGGCCCATCCATCACCCACCCCCTACATGAGGCCTTCACACACAGCACTTCATGCATTCACGCACCATGCATTGTACTCACAGTGTACTCACCTGTTGGTCTGGAGGCCCATACAGCATTCGGTACTGGGGGAGGACCCCATCCACCAGTCGCTCCAACTTCGCCGAGGTGAAGGCAGGGGCCCTTTCACCAGTCACACGAGCCATGGTCGGTTCCAGACACAGGTCACAGCAGCACTTGCAGTGTAGGTCCTCTCCTGTTGAAGGTCAGGTAGCAAGTGAGGTTTTAGATAGAAAATAGCGGTGACGTCCGCGGCGGTGCATACCGTCACCGCCGGCATACATCACCATTGGCCACTGTACCTCATAGGGCCCAATGTTAACCAATGAGGAGTTGCATGGCAGTTTTTGACCTCCTCCCGCAACGGCACACAACGTCAGCGGAATTACCTCATTTCCACCTGTCCCTCCATACAGGACAGGCGGACCCCATTTTCGGGTGGGCAGGCCATGGCTCCTAACTGCGTCACAGTACACATATGCGCTGTTTGGACCCCTCCAAAACAATACTGTTACAATCACGACATGCATTGAAGTGTAGTGGTTGGAAATAAGAGATACTGACCAGCTGCTCACCATTTTGCCCCATAGATTTAAACCGCTGCGGATGAATAGGAGATGGGGACATCCCCAGTGTACAGACCCCTGGTGGACTTGCCAACAATGGAGGACAGGCACATTATCCTCACCTATACGTAGACTGGACAGGGCAACAATCACAGAGCTGTGTGCCCAATTGGAGCCTGACCTAATCTCTGCTATCTGTCACCCCACGGGGACCCCCCCTCTTGTGCAAGTGCTATCAGTGCTCCATTTCCTGGCAACTGGCTCCTTCCAAGTGACAGTGGGCTTGGCAGCAGGAATGTCTCAGCCAATGTTCTCAATAGTGCTAACCAGAGTGTTGTCTGCCCTGATTAAACACATGCGCAGCTACATCGTTTTCCCCCAGGTGGAGGATTTGGCCACAGTGAAAGCTGATTTCTATGCAATGGGACATATCCCAAACATTATTGGGGCAATTGATGGTACACATATAGCATTTGTCCTCCTCTGGCGGAATGAACAGGTGTTCAGAAATCGAAAGAGCTTTCACTCGATGAATGTGCAGACGGTGTGCCTGGAGGCCCAGTACATCTCCCACGTCAATGCAAATATTGGTGTATGGTTATGGTGTGGACCCTAAGGGTTAGTATGTGGCTAACAGTTGTCCCTCGATATTTGCAGGTGACTCTGGTTCCCCCAACCTCTCATGGCTACTGGCCCCTGTGCCGAATCCCAGGACAAGGGCAGCGGAACGTTACAATGAGGCACATGGGCGAACAAGGATTATAAAGAGGACCTTTGGCCTCTTGAAGGCCAGGTTTTGTTGCCGGCATCTAACAGGTGGATTCCTGTACTACTCCCCCAAGAAGGTCTGCCAGATCATCGTGGCATGCTGTATGTTGCACAACCTTGCCTTACGTCGCCAGGTGAATTTTCTGCAGGAAAATGAGGCTGGAGATGGCCTTGTGGCAGGAGTGGACCCTGAGGACAGTGAAGATAAGGAGGCAGAGGATGAGGATGAGGACAACAGGAGTGCAATAATTTGTCAATACTTCCAATGACACACAGGTAAGACAGTGTAACTTCACATTTAATTGACAGTTTTGTGTTTGACATTATCACTGGCAGGCTGATTTTCCCACGTCTATGGCCACACACTGTAGCCTTTGGCATATCTATTTGCAGATATTTGTGCCCCACTATCGCTCCTGGTGCGTTGACAGCAGCCAACTACAGGTCATTCCTATGTATACATTTCTGTACAGTTGATTTTCAATGTTTCAACCTTGTTAAACAAATACATACTTAAATCATTTGACTTACTCCATACTTGTATTTTTTCAAAGGGTGTTTATTTCAGTGCTAAGAGGTAGAGGGGGATGTGCGATGGGCTGGGGGATGATGAAGGAAAGTCCAGGTTGGAGTTCAGTCTATTTGTGTCACAGGTGCATTGTCCAAGGGGGCATAGGAAGGGGAGCAATGGCAGTTCAAGGTGGACAGGGTGACAGAGTGGGACACAAGGGTGACAATCAGGAGAGTCTTATTTCCTGGCAGGGGTCTTGGCAATAGTCTCTGGCTTCTGCCTGGATCGCAGGGAACGTTTGTGGGGAGGTTCAACTTCCTCAGGGGGATCGGTGCTGGTGGCCTGTTGGTCCTGTGGCGGGGCCTCCTGTCCACTAGCGGCAGCGGAGGTGCAGGGCTGTTCATCTGTTTGGCTAGTGGCAGAGGCCCGGTCGGGTGCCACTGCCTCCCTCATAGTGTTGGCCATGTCTGCCAGCACTCCTGCAATGGAGACCAGGGTGGTGTTGATGTCCTTCAAGTCCTGCCTGAACCCCAGGTACTGTCTCTCCTGCAGCCGCATGTTCTCTTGCAACTTGTCCAGTATCTGGCCCATCGTCTCCTGGGACTGATGGTATGCTCCCCAGATCGCGTGAGTGCCTCCTGGAGAATCGGTTCCCTGGGCCTGTCCTTCTCCTGTTGCACAGCAGTCCTCCCAGCTTCCCTGTTGTCCTGTGCCTCTGTCCCCTGAACCGTGTGCCCACTGCCACTGACCCCAGGTCCCTGATCGTCCTGTGTTTGTGGGGTGGCCTGGGGTCCCTGTAGTGGTGGACACACTGCTGATTGACGTGTCCTGGGGACAGAGGTATGGGCCCACTGGGTGGGTGCTGTAGTGGTGTTTCCTGCGGGGGAGGCTCTGTGGTGGTGTGTGAGTGTGCCTGGGTAACCGACTGTCCGGAGATCCCTGATGGTCATCCAGATCCAGGCGAGCAGAGCTGCTGTCGTCACTGTGGGCCTCTTCTCGGGGGGACTCGATGTTGCTGGCACCTATTCTCCAGTGACATTGGCTGGGGGACCTGTGGGGATGTGAATGCATTGTTATTGTTTCTGCGTGTGACATCATGTCCATGGGTGTGTTGCCCTCTATGGTTGTTGTTGCCCTGGCAGATTTGCCTTTGAGTGAGTAGCTATTTGGTGGGCTAGGTGATTCTCTCCAGTGTGCATGCAGTGGTGATAGGTGTCCATGCAGGTCTGTGAGGGGTGTCCAAATATTGGTGTTACATGCAGGGCTTGGTATTGGGATGAGTGGGTTGTAATGGTGGAGTATGTGGGAGGTGGTGAAGTGATGGGAGTGAGGGTACGGGTGGGGGTTTGTGATGGCATGCAGGTAAAGGGGGTGATAGTAATAGAAATTTGACTTACCAGAATCCAGTTCTCCTCCTACTCCTGCCAGGCCCCCAGGATGCATGATTGCCAAGAATTGCGCCTCCCATGTTGTTAGTTGTGGGGGAGGAGGTAGGGGTCCACCGCCAGTCCTCTGTACAGCTAGATGGTGTCTTGCTGCTGTGGAACGCACCTTCCCCCGTAGGTCGTTCCACCTATTCGTGATGTCGTCCCTTGTTCTGGGGTGCTGTCCCACGGCGTTGACCCTGTCCATGATTCTCCGTCATAGCTCCATCTTCCTAGCAATGGATGTCTATTGCACCTGTGATCAAAATAGCTGTGGCTCTACCCGGATGATTTCCTCCACCATGACCCTCAGCTCCTCCTCAGAGAGTCTGGGGTGTCGTTGTGGTGCCATGGGTGTAGTGTGAGTGGTGTGGGTGAGGGTGTGTGGGGTGATGTGTTGGGGTGTGTGATGTAAGTTTCGTGGATGGTGTATAGGTGATGTTGTTATGTGGCTCTGGTTGTGTGTGGGCTCTTGCTGTCTCTCTCTGGTGGCAATTATTTCTAGTCGTAAAGGGTTGTGGGTAGTGTGGGTGTGTGTTTTATAGTGGTGTGGGTGTGGTGTGTGTATGGGTGTCAGGTGTGTGTAGTTTGAATTGACCAATGTAGTGTTGTTTTGTTTGTGTGTGTGTGTATTTTGAACGTGGCGGTATGTACCGCCAATGGTTTACCGCCATTGAATGTCTGCCGCGGTGATTCGTGGGTCATAATGCTGTGGGCGTAGTTCTGTTGGTGTAACGGTGTGGGTTTTGCTACCGCCAGTTTATCGCTGACCTTTGGGCTGGCTGGCTTGTGTGTGTGGCTGTATAGTGACGGATTGGTATGTGTGTGTCATAATATGGTTGGCGGTTTTCTGCCGCCGCCGCGCTATGTTGGCAGCAGTCGGCATGGCGGTAAACAGGATTTACTGTCAATGTCATAATGAATGCCTAAGATCTTTATTATTTACTAAGGTCTTTATGTGATTGCCTCTAGGTATGCTCCATTCAATGTCTTGTTCGATATAAAATGAATGCCCTTGAGCACGGTGTATAAAGCACCACCCCTTCCATTGTATTATACTACTTTGCAAACCTTCCCTTGCTCATCCCTCGTTCCTTCTTGAGACACCTCAACAGGTCCCACACATGATCTGGGGGCCTGGGAACCATTATCTAGCTGCACAGTCCCAATGGGTGTTTTGCTGGCTGTCTGGCTGCCCCCTGCATGAGCCAGGGCTCACCTGTAAAGACTTTAAGGAAGGCTTACTGCACTGCTCATTGTTTCTTACTGATCATTCTACCAAACAACACTTGGGGTTATTGCGCACACATAACTTTCTCTTGCCATAATAGAACCTGTAAACCCACCAACATGAAGAAGCCCTACACTCCGGCAGTATCTTTGCTAGATCTCCCCACTCACACAGGACTGCTCCACCCAGGGCAACTCCATCAGTGGCATGCTGCAGGCCTCTCAAAATTGGGGGATTTGCTTGTTGACAGGGCGCTTCCTGGCCCTAATAGTTAAGAGGCGACTGGGCAGGGGTGTGAGGATGGACAGTTTATTATGGGTCAGTTTGTTACACAGAAAAATTTAAAACAAACTGTGTGCTAACTCTTCATGAATAGCCCAGCACTGCTCTTCTGTAATTGTATGATGAAACCAAGCTACTATCATGCTATGTAAGCAGGGCATGAGTCAAGGGTACATGCAGGTAGTTTGCGCCTACTCACTCTTTTCACAGTGTGGACGCCATCTACCCTGCCATGCGGTTGGGACCCACAGAAATAATGCTAACTTGTCCCATTGTAATTTAGACACTGGGACAAACTCAACAGTGCCTGCAAGTAGTCTGCTTGAGCAACAATGTGCAGGGAAGGGGCTTATCAGATTCCAGCTGGGCCCATAACTAGGGCCGAAGTTAAAGGGCCTTCAGGCCCCATTTTTTTGAGTATTCTGGCTGAAAGCTATCGGGCATCTCACACCTAGATGCAATGGAGGGGACACATAGGCATAGACCTTATCACTTCACAGGTACTTAAAAGAGGCATGTTTGACTTTGTTCAATCCCTGTATCTAAGAGATATGCATGCACTGTAAGAATGTCAGGTGTCTCGGTCTGTCCCAGTATTTACACAAATAACAATTTAAATACCACTATTGTGTTTTATTTCTTTTACAGCGCTGTAGTGCTACTCATCTCATTACAGGGTGTCAGAGCGCTTTACGTCACAGGTACACATTATACATTGATGATAAATCATGTATGTAAATCAATGTACAGAATGTGTTACATAAGACAGTAAGGGTTACAAGGTGTAGGAGCCACATGTCCTTCATAGCTCACTGTGGTATATTAAAAGGATTACTGCACGTAACAAAAAGATTTCTGTGTTAAAAGCAGTAACCTCCTTACCCATTTACATTAAATAAAAATCTGTCATCTGTGTGTAGCATTATGGCCCTCATTACAACCCTGGCAGTCGGTGATAAAGCGGCGGTAATACTGCTAACAGGCCGGTGGTAAAGAAAATGGAATTACGACCATTGCCGAAACCACCAACACAGACAGACACTTTAACACTCCGACCGCCACGGCGGTAGCAACAAACACCGCTGCGGTAACCGCCAACAGACAGGCGGAAGACAATGTACAGCCCACACTATTACAAGGCACCAATCCACCAGATTTTCCAGGGCGGTACCAACGCCATCAAAAGCAAGGCGGAAACAGTACACAGAAGGGAAACCACTCACCTCTCGACACTCAACGAAGAACCAGGATGCCATGGAGCCCGAACTACAGGTGTTACCAATGTTGGTGTATCTTCTCATCTATCAGGAGTACGAACGGCGGCAGCGACGACCACCGTGAGTACTGCACCTAGCACACAAGGGAAGGAAGGAGGGAAAAGAGAGTGACACACACACACGCAAAATGAAACACCCCCACATCCCCACCCACAACAATACACACATATCCAATCACATCACAGATACATCCCGGCACCCCCTGGAAGAGTGCAAGGACTAAACTAAATGAGTTTAACTAGTGTAATATTCGAACGATCAGATAGCCCATAAAACCACCAAATAATCAGTATACACAAATATTTACAGCAAGTACACAAGTCCGTACACTGTCCCATAAAATGTCCCTGTACCCGTGGTCCCAAAAAGCATGGGCGAAGTCCACACATGACACCTGCCTCAAAACGGAGAGAACACTGCAGGGGCATCAGGTCGAAAACAAAAACAGGTACTTCAGCGGGAAGGGGAGGGAGGCACCTCAGTGGGATGATGGGACGACGCCACTGCACCTCGTGGGGGCTCCATGCCCACTGCCTGGTCCTGGGGAGTGCAAAGCCACAGTCTATCAAGTCTCTCAAGTGTGTGCACTGCCCGCTGCTTAGTCCTGGGGAGGTCAAAGCCACAGTCTCTCAAGTCTCTCAAGTGGGTGGGTTGCCCACTGCTTGCTCCTGGGGAGGCCAAAGCCACAGTCTCTCAAGTGGGTGGTTTGCCCACTGCTTGCTCCTGGGGAGTGCAAAGCCACAGTCTCTCAAGTCGGGACATGTTCTACTGGTTCTGGAGGGGGCTTGGTGCCCAGAGTGCTTCATCCTGCCAAGGACTGTGTTAGTGGATGCTTTTCTCCACGTGTGAATGGTAGTGGGGGTGGTGTGAATGGTAGTGGGGGTGGTGATTGCTCGTGAGCAGTGCGTAGTGATGGGCGTGCTGGTGATGGAGGGAGTGGCTGAGGATGTAGTGGCTGAGGATGTAGTGCATGCAGGTGTGAGTGGAGATGAGACAGGGAGGGAGGTGGAGGATGTGGAGGAGGGGGACACAGTGGAGGAAGTGGATGTTGGTCTGATGGTGTACTTGGAATAGGCTGAGGTAGAGGGGATTGGGTCTGGGTAGTGGAAGTTGGAGAGTGGAGGCTGGACACAGGGACAATGGCTGCCATCAGTGCTGAGGCCAGAGCCTGAAATGCTCTCTGTTGGGCCGCCACGCCAGAATGAATGCCCTCCAGGTATGCAATTGTTTGTTGCAAATGCCTCTCGACACCCTGGATGGCATTCAGAATGGTTGACTATCCAACAGTGAGGGATCTCAGGAGGTCAATAGCCTCCTCACTGAGGGCAGCAGGGCTCACTGGGGCAGGGCCTGAGGTGCCTGGGGCAAAGGAGATGCCCACCCCCCTGGGTGAGCGGGCACGGGAAACACGCTGAGGGGCTGCTGGGAGGGCGGTGCTGGTAGGGGGGGTGGCGGCTGTACCTGTTGTTGCGGTGGGCACAGAGGTGCCCGCCACTGCAAGGGAGCTCCCATCAGAGGAGGAGTCACTGTCGCTGGTGTCCCCTCCTGTCCCCGTCGTGGAGCTCCCCTCGCCCTCCGTCCCACTAGTGCCTTCAGACTCCATAGATTCACCCTCATGGGCTACGTGGGATGCAGCTCCCTCTGTCTCCGGTGCCTCTGCTCCTCCGCCAGATGATGCTAATACACACAAGGACACGGTGACAAAACAAGAAGGGGGGAAAAGACAGAGGAAACACATGGTCAATGCCAGCAACACCACTACCGCTGGCGGACACAACACACAGGGAACAGCCCTATGCACTAGGCCATGCACTAGCAGTTAGTAGGAAAATCACCTGCCCATGGGGGACTATGCCTAACCCCATTTGCTGCACACCTGGAACCCACAGGAGGCTGACTAGTTGTAGATGACCACTACCACTATTGGGGTTGGAGTGTCACAGAGCCTGCCTAACAAGGGACCTACCCTACCAAGTTTGCCCTGGCCTAGGGGCACCCACAGCCCACATCCCCCACCCAGACACCTCGTAAAGCGTGCAGAGTCAGCTGAATGAGACTGTACTCACCCCCTTGTGGCTGCTGTGATGCCCTCAAGCGCCCATCCAACTCCGGATATGCCACCGCCAGGATCCGGAACATCAGGGGGGTCATGGTGCGACGGGCACCCCTTCCACGTTGGGAAGCCAGCCCCAGCTGGGCCTCCGCCGTCTTCTTGCTCCAGCAGCGCAGGTCCTCCCATCTCTTGCGGCAGTGGGTGCTCCGTTTATGATAGACCCCCAGGGTGCGCACTTCCTTGGTGATGGCTCGCCAAATACCCTTCTTCTGGTGGGTGCTGACCTATGGGAAAGGTATAGGATGAAAGGAAATTACCCCCCGTCCGGTTCGTCATACTCATTGCCCACCAGTTCCCACCCATGCCCTTACACACATACACTCACCATCCTCACATGCAGGCCTCAGCCCCCAACCCCACATGTATCTTCCATCCACACCACTCCATACATTCATGGCCCACGCATCATGCTCACAGTGTACTCACCTGTTTGTCTGGAGGACCGTAGAGTAGCGTGTATCCATCCACTAGTCTCTCCAACTCCTCCGAAGTGAAGGCAGGGGCCCTTTCCCCAGACACTCGAGCCATTGTTGCTTCCAGACACAGGTCACAGCAGCACTTGCAGTGTAGGTCCTCTCCTGTTGAAGGTCAGGTATCAAGTGAGTGAACAGATAGAAAATGGCAGTCATGACGCGGCGGTGCGTACCGTCACCGCTGGCGTACATCGTCATTGGCTCCTCGAACCCATAGGGCCCAATGATAACCAATGCTGAATTGCGCAGCAGTCTTCGACCGCGTACTACGACGCTGCACAACGCCAGCGCTGTTACCTCATTTCCCCTTGTCCCTCCTTACAGGTCATCTGCCGCAATTTCAGGGGGGCACATGACATGGCACCTAACTGCGTCACAGCACATTTGGGCAGAAATACAGACAGACAACGCCACACATGGATTTACTCACATTACTGTGCAACCTATGTGGTACACGACCCTCTGCTCACCATTCTCCTCCATAGGGCACATCCGCTGGGGCAGATGATGAGATGGCGTCATCCTCCGGTGTACAGACCCCTGGTGGAGCTGTCGACCATGGAAGCCAGACACATCATTATCACCTACAGACTTGATCGTGCCACAATCCAAGAACTGTGTGCCCAATTGGAGCATGACCTGACGTCAGCTATCCGCCATCCCACAGGTATCCCCCCTCTAGTGCAGGTCCTGTCAGTGCTCTATTTCCTGGCAAGTGGTTCCTTCCAAACAACAGTGGTCATGGCATCAGGGATGTCTCAGCCAATGTTTTCTAACGTGTTGACCAGAGTGTTGTCCGCCCTGCAGAAACACATGCGCAGCTACATCGTTTTCCCCAGGTGGAGGATTTGCCCACAGTGAAAGCTGACTTCTATGCCCTGGGACATATCCCCAACGTAATTGGTGCCATTGATGGTACACATGTGGCATTTGTCCCCCCCGTGCAGAAATGAACAGGTGTACAGAAATGGAAAAAACTAACATTATATGAATGTGCAGATGATGTGTTTGGCAGACCAGTGCATCTCTCATGTGAATGCCATGTATCCTGGCTCTGTACATGACGCTTACATTTTGAGGAATAGCAGCATCTCTTATGTGATGGGCCAACTCCAGAGGCACCGGGTGTGGCTAATAGGTGAGCCCAAGGTCCCCACACAGTATGAATAGGTGTCTGGGTATGGGGTAGTCCCTAAGGGTTACTGGGTGTCTAACAGATTTCCATCGATATTTGCAGGTGACTCTGGTTACCCCAGCCTCTCATGGCTACTGACCCCAGTGAGGAATGCCAGGACAAGGGCAGAGGAATGCTACAATGAGGCACATGGGCGAACTAGGCATATTACTGAGCGGACTTTCGTCCTCCTGAAGGCCAGATTCCGGTGCCTCCATCTAACAGGTGGCTCCCTATACTACTCACTGAAGAAGGTGTGCCAGATATTTGTGGCACGCTGCATGTTGCACAACCTGGCTTTGCGACGCCAGGTGCCTCTTCTGCAGGAGGAAGGGCCTGATGGTGGTATTGTGGCAGCTGTGGAGCCTGTGGACAGTGAGGAAGAGAAGGCAGAGGAAGAAGATATTGACAACCGAAACAACATAATCATGAAGTACTTCCAGTGAGACAGAGGTAAGAGACTGGCACTGCTCATCTCGTATCTGACTACTGTAGGACATTGTATACGTCAACCTCTTAACCTCTGTGTATGGACCCTGACAGTTTACTTTGGCTTTCCATTTCACAGATCTGGGTACCTCTTTCTGCCTTCTGCTATGTTTACTGCTGCCCAACAACTGTCATACATTGGTATGTGCAAATGAACATTAACATTGATATTTGTCGAAGAAGTTGTAATTATACATTTGTGAAAGTACAGAATGACTCAACATTGTTTTGTGATTCAAGGGTGTTTATTTATGGGCTAATGTGTATAGGGGTATGTGGAAGGGGCTGGGGTGATGGTGGAGAAATGTCCATGGCAGATTCCAGTCTCTTGGTATCAAAGGTGCATTGTCCAAGGGGGCATAGGAAGTGGAGCAATGGCAGTTCAAGGTGGGCAGGGTGACATAGTGGGACAGAAGGGTGACAATCAGGAGAGTCTTATTTCCTGGCGGGGGTCTTGGCAATGTTCTCTGTCTTGTGCCTGGATCGCAGGGACCGTTTGCGGGGTGGTTCTCCTTCTGCAGGGGGTGGGGTGCTGGTGGCCTGTTGGTCCTGTGGCGGGACCTCCTGTCCACTAGCGCCAGCAGACGTGGAAGGCTGTTCATCGTTCGGGCTGGTGTCAGGGGCCCGGTGGTATGCACCTGTCTCCCTCATGGTGTTGGCCATGTCTGCCAGCACCTCTGCAATGGTGACCAGGGTGGTGTTAATGGACTTCAAGTCCTCCCTGATCCCCAGGTACTGTCCCTCCTGCAGCCGCTGGGTCTCCTGAAACTTGGCCAGTACCATGCCCATGGTCTCCTGGGAATGGTGGTATGCTCCCATGATGTCTGAGAGTGCCTTGTGGAGAGTGGGTTCCCTGGGCCTGTCCTCCCCCTGTAGCACAGCAGTCCTCCCAGCTTCCCTGTTATCCTGTGCCTCTGTCCCCTGAACCGTGTGCCCACTGCCACTGACCCCAGGTCCCTGATCATCCTGTGTTTGTGGGGTTGCCTGGGGTCCCTGTAGTGGTGGACACACTGCTGATTGACGTGTCCTGGGGACAGTGGCATAGGCCCGCTGGGTGGGTGCTGTGGTGGTGTTTCCTGAGGGGGGAGGTTCTGTGGTGGTTTGGGACTGTGGCAGGGGAACCGACTGTCCAGAGGTCCCTCATGGGCTGGGCTGGTAATCTTGATCCAGGCGTGCAGAGCTGCTGTCGTCGCTGTGGGCCTATTCTGTGTGGGGACTGGAAATGAATGGCACCTCCTGTCCGGTGACGTTGTGTAGGGGTCCTGTTGGGGTGGAAATGCATTGTTATTGTATCTGTGTGTGCCATCTTTGCAATGGGTGTGTTTCCCTCTACTACTGTGCTTGCAATATCACCTTAGCCCTTGTGTGAGTGGTGATTGTGTGCCCTGGGTGAGTCTCTCCGTTGGACATGCTTTGATGATGGGTGTCCATGCAGGTCTGTGATGGGGGTCCATGCATTGGTGTAACATGCAGGGCTTCGTATTGGGATGTGTGGGTTGTGATAGTGGGGTATATGTGAGGTGTTGGAGTGATGGGTGTGAGGGTAGGGGTTGGGGTTTGTGATGGCATGCAGGTAGGGTGGGGGGATATAATAGTAAAGATTTGCCTAACCAGAGTCCAGTCCTCCTGCTATTCCTGCGAGGCCCTCAGGATGCATGATCGCCAAGACTTGCTCCTCCCATGTTGTTAGTTGTGGGGGAGGAGGTGGAGGGTCCACTGGCAGTCCTCTGTACTGCTACTTGGTGTCTGGATACCACGGAACATACCTTCCCCCGTAGGTCGTTCCACCTCTTCCTGATGTCATCCCATGTTCTTGGATGCTGTCCCACTGCATGGACCCTGTCGACAATTCTCCGCCATAGCTCCATCTTCCTAGCAATGGATGTCTGCTGCACCTGTGATCCGAATAGCTGTGGCTCTACCCGGATGATTTCCTCCACCATGACCCTGAGCTCCTCCTCAGAAAACCTGGGGTGTCTTTGAGGTGCCATGATGTGGTGTGAGTGATGTGTGAGGTGATGGTTGATGTGATGTGTGGGGTGATGTGTTGGAGTGTGTGGTGTTTTGTGTGTGGATGGTGTATGAGTGATGGTGTTGTGTGCCTCTGGATGCTGGTGCTATCTTTGCTTTTCTCTCTCTCTCTCTCTGCTTCTTCCCAAAAATTTGTTGTAAGGGGTTGTGGGTAAGGTGGGTGTGTGTTTTATAGTGGTGTGAGTGTGTGGTGTGTGTATGTGTATCAGGTGTGTGTATTTTGAATTGTCCAATGTGGTTGTGTTTTATAAATGTGTGTGTATTTTGAGCGCGGCGTTGTGTACCGCCAATGGTTTACCGCTGTTGAATGACTGCCGCGTTGATTCGTGGGTCGTGATACTGTGGGCGTATTCCTGTTGGTGTGACGGTGTGGGTTTTGGTACTGCCAATTTATCACTGACCTTTGGTGTGGCGGACTTGTGTGGGTGTCTGTATTGTGGAGGATTTCTGAGTGTGGGTCATAATATCCGTAGCGGATTTCCGCCACGGACACAGTATGTTGGCGGCCGTCAGCACAGCGGTCAGCAGACTTTATCGCCAGGGTTGTAATGAGGGCCTATGTGCTTTGCAAGAGACATATTTTCTGCTACGTTTCTCATTGTTGCCAAATCCTTTGTGGCAGGATTTTGAAAAATAAATGTGCAAGTTGAAGCACAGATTTTGCATCAGGGTTGCATCACTTTTTTGGCACAACCCTGACGCAACACCTAATTTGTTAAATATTGTAATGCACTCAAATGTGCTTATGATAGACCTGCTAAACAGATGTATGAGGTCTTAAGATCTAATGTCACTTCCAACACTGTGATGTCACGTACTGTGAAGTCACGTGCATGATGTCACTTGCATACTGTCCAACTTGGTTAGTTCTCCCCACTTCTCTTTTAAGGATGTGTACCCTGTATGTAACCTCTTTTGGCATACAGAAATAAAATCTTTAAAAAATACATTGACATTTATTTGAAGTGAAATTTCTAAACATGAATTTTAAAACATTCAATAACCCTCCCCCTTGCTAACACCAGGAGTGAACAAAATGAACCAATTATCTTGTGTCCCTAACATCAAGGCCAATATTATTGTTATTGATGGTGGAACATTACAGGCTAATAAAACTTGAGTATTTTTGTACAAAGTCCATCTCAAACTGAAATACGTGATGGTGCTTTCAAGTGTCTCTATCTAGTAAATTAGACACATAAAGTAATTGATTTGACTTATATCTCACAATTTAGTCATGCAGGGAATCTGGGATTTTAACCCAGGCTTCCCGGTAAAACATAGTGCCATTAAGCCACTGACTAGATTAATTTATTTTCCTCAATCCCCTTTACAACCAAAAGACAATATTTTTGTACTTTTCTGTAAGATGAGTAATGCACTGTGTTAAATAAATATCAAATGACACTTTAATCTGACATAATATTTAAGAAAAAAAAGGTCCATAATGAAGATAAGGGAACGTGGGACACCATATGCTAATATCATTGGCTTTTTAGATATTATATAGCTATACTAGAGGTGGGTGAACCACTGAAAGCTTGAGCCAAGCTCAACCCTGAAGCCTTGCTCTAGCTCAGCTCGAGGTCCTGTTGGAGTCTCGAGCCTATAATGAGCCAAGCTTACATGTGGCTTCTCCTTGCCTTCCATCCATCTACCCAGGATGTGGTGTTATGGCCAGAGCTGACAGTTTTGAATCTGGAGAATCAGGTTTGAGTCTCGACATTGTCTCAACATCCTGTGATTCTGTGCAAACCACTTACTCTCTCCATGCCAATAAACAATGGATGTGACCTTGTGTAGTGTAAGTGGTGCTCATGTAAAGTGCTCCAATACCTTCGGGTCACGTTCACGCTATATAAAAACTGCAGAAAAATGCACAAAGTAGTCAAACCAAAGCCTTAACATAAGGAAAGACAAATACATACCCATTTCTTGGGCCATTTGTACAAAGTTAAATTAGAAACCTGGATAAATTGTGGCTTCCCTGCTTAAACTGTGTGATCTCAGGCTAATATTTTACTTCACCAAAGCTCCTTTTTCTCCATTAATGCATATAAAATCACTTTCAAATACATGAGTTCTAAATACTAGGGGTACAAAAACCTCCTGCACTTGATTTAATAGACTATAATGTGATCTATTAAAGTGTCACATTAAAAAAATACACTTCTTTTGAATTTTGAAGCGACTATCATATTTTACCTGATGTTTGTTATATGATTGACATAGCAAACATATCAGGGCTTGGCTTGTGCATGGACTCTAAGATCCAAGCCAGAGCCTTAGCTCAGCTCTGCTCTCCTTGTTAGTCTGTTGGCTCGATGAACTCTAAGGTATTCAATGCAGCGGTTGAAGTGCATTATGAAAAGTATAGGCACTGCAATGGGGACTGGTTCAGTGAGCACTGAGGTTGAATCAAAAGCCTGGCTAGAAAGAACAAAATATTCTGTAACTATTTTGTTGATCTTTCACTGTTAAGTAACTACATATAAAATTACGCACACCTTAAATGAAAAATAAATGAAAGTTTAATTAATCAGTGGGAAATGCGCTAATTTATGTTATGAAATCTCTGTTGGTTAATGTTTATGTGTGCAAGCAGAGACTCATAGAATTGAATCCTGTTTTGTGCAGCAGGGAAGTGTGACATGCATTTGTAATACTAGAAGGTCCCTAAACGCACTGCAAATGCTTAAGTCATTATTTTAAACATGCATTACATATAGTATAATCTGGCTGTCCCCCAATGTGCATATACATTTAGGTTGAAGTGCTTCTAAAATATAGCTTTCAGTAATATGAAGATTATACATCATGCAAAAAATGTTTAACTGTCTATTAAAAGCACGCACTCCACAGGTCAGCTTGGAACACCCTTACACTACCTGTCAAAAGGAAAATCTCTTTGTCTTCAGGAAGCTTCAAGTGACTCCATCAATTAACGCCTAGATTGGCTGAAGAGCACCATTTACATTTACAAATTAACATATTGCACACATTTGCATTTCTTTGGTGAAGCAAACACCCTGGTAAGAAGGCCATTTCTTGTTTATCTCTCTGCTCCTCCATCGGGAACACAGCACAGGAGACTCCCTCCCTTTCACTTCAGGTGAGGAATCTCAATAACGTAACTTCTGTCATTTAGTTAAAACGCTAATCCAAATGCTGTCCTTTAAGACATCTGTCACAAACAAGGGACATTAGGTCTCATTTACGAACAGTCTGTGAAATTTACGGACGGGTGGTCAGCAAGAGAACAGTGCATGTCCACAAGAGAACAGTGCATCCTGGTGTGTGTTAGGCAGGGTCCCATGAGGACATTATGGCATGAGTCCCTGAAAGTTTTCATTTGTGGAAATCAAGGAGACACCGGGAGCACTTTTAATACCTCTTTCTTTAACATGCAGTACAAGCAGCAGCACCCTACACTGCTGATTGATGCAGGTGTCTCTCCAACTGGTGAGTCTGGAAACCACAGCCATAGTAGAGTTCATTACCTGTGAGGCACAGCAGGAGATCCACACTCCATATATGGTACTTGGAAGCCTGCACTACCGCAGCATATTGAGATGGTGCATATGGAATGTGGGTATAGTCTATTGCACTTACGGCATGCTCACTGACATGTCAATCCGTGCACTGCATGGCATATTAATTAATTTCACATTTGTTGCAGGGGTACTGGATGGTGCGCCTGGACCTCAAAGATGCATACTTCACAGACCCCATCTTTCCACCACATTGCCGCTTCCTGCATTCCATTTGGAGATATCAGGTCTTTGAGTTGCAACCTCTCCTGTTCGGATTCTCGTTGGCACCCTGGTGCATCACGAAACTCCCCAAACCTGTAGTTGAAACCCTCAGGACGAAGGGGATCAGGTTGATAATTTACTTGGACGACATCTTCCTGATGGATCACTTGACCACGACTATTGCCTTATTGCAGGACCTAGGGTTGGTCATAAACTGACAGAAATCAGAACTGACAGCGGCCCAGACCGTGAACTTCCTGGGGTTTCTCACAGATTCCAATGTGGCTACTCTCAGTCTCACCAAAACAAAGGTAAGCAAGATCAGGAAAGAATTGCAAAAAGTACTGAGAAGGGACAGGATTTCCTTCAGACAACTTGTCAGGATAGCTGGGCTGTTATCCTCCTCAATCCATGCCATCTTTCCGGACCCTGTACATTACAGGGCTTTAAAACGCTTGAAGATGACCAACCTCAGGAGGGGCCTTACGTATTCGGAATTGATTTCTCTGAACTCAGAGGCTCGGACAGAGTTGCAATGGTGGATAGACCTCAGATCCTCTCTGGATGTGATCATAGAATCAGATGCCAGCAGCCAGAGCTGGGGTGCCAGGTGTGGTGAGATCTCTATGGACTAGAGATGGTCACAGGAAGAACTGAACCTACTTATCAACTGCCTGGTACTCCTGGCAGGCTCATTTGAGATTAGATCTCTGACTCAGGACAGGGTCTCCTGCTGCATTCTGCTCAGAAATGACAATGTGTTGGTAGTCCAATACATAAATCGATTGGGCGGAACACGCTCAAAGGCACTAGCAGAGCTGGCAGAGGACTTGTGGCACTAGTGCCTCCAGCATCAGATTACCGTGACGGCAGAATACCTGCCGGGGTCTCAGAATACACTAGAGGACTGTAGCTCCAGGTATATCAAGGATTCCAGTGACTGCCAACTGGACACATCGATCTTCTGGGCCTTTATGGACCGGTGGGTTGGAAGCATTGTGGATCTGTTCACATCCAGGCTGAACACTCAATTCCTGAGGTACTGGTTGATAGAACAAGCATATGCGTTCCCACCTCTTCTCCTGGTCCCGAAAGTGACAGCTCAAGTTCATCGTCAGGGGGGCTTCAGTCTTTCTCATTGCATCACTCTGGAAATCACAAGCATGGTTCCCTGCTCTTTTGAAACTATCTTGGGAATTCTAATACCATTGTTACAGTTGATCCTGTTGGAATCCATGGCCATACACATCAGCCTGTATTGTAGGACCATCTAAACCTCATGGCTTAGAGGATTTCCGGCGACAATGGGAAGACATCAGACTTTCAAAGGAGGCTGAGTTAATTCCGAAGGCATGGTTTGGCCTATTGTACGGTGAATTCTTTCAGATCAGTGATCTCAGCGGACATTTACCCCTCAACAGTACTCCAGTAGGAGAACATTCTTGGGTCTGTAAGCTGCTTAAAGGCATTAACATGTTTAAACCACTGAAGCCCAGATATTCTGGTTTATGGGACGTCAATCTGGTTCTATGTTTTTTGTCAGTATGGCAGAATAGTCAATATTTTTCTAGGAAACAGATTTTGGTTAAGTTGGCCATTCTGCTATGCCTTATTTCTTGAAAGAGAGTCTCAGGTGTCAGAGCTCTAGATATTACAGCGAGGGTGTTCACAACGGAGCGGGATATGTTCACCATTTCTAGGCGACCAAATCCAACACAAGGTTAGTGACATATCCCGCCTTTGAGGCTGCTCCTAAATTGTGTGTGGTCAGATATCTTAAAGCCTATGAAGCAAATGACAGCGAATAGCAGACCACCGGGGAGCGACAATTGTTGATTGCCATTAAGAAACCCTTCAAGGTGGTTTCATCCACTTCCATTGCTAGGTGGGTAAAATGGATTATGGCAGAGGCAGTAATCAATACCCATTTATTTGGAGCTCATTCATCAAGGGGGGCGATGGCCTCTAAGGCCATCCAGGTAGGTGGCAGACTAGAAGACATCATGAATGAGGCACTTTTAAAAGGTTTTATTTCAAACCTATATATGAAGCATCCGGTTAATGGTGAGTAAGGTTTAAACATGCATAATCCTCGCTTCTGGTCCTGACACAGAATGAGAAATGTCATAACTAATGAAAAGAAAAGTTTCATTTCTATTAAGGACATGAATGCGAGGATTATCCCTTCCAACACACTGGTGATATTTCACCCTCCCAGATTTGGATGTAACAGTGATTTAAGGTCTGTTGTTACTGTGCATTATTGACGTGTATTCCATATACGGGGATAGATTTAATAACTGTGTTTTATTCATAGGCTCTGATCCCAAGACCTATTGAAGCCATTTGAACTTAACTTCTTGCAGTGAAGACGAGGAAGGACTTTAGTAGCCATGGTTATATATACATTGCAAACTGCATTTAGAATGGCTATTGGTTGGTATAGACACTGTCCCTTGGGTCATGGGATATGTGGTGTTTATGCTTTTTTTCTTTAACCTTTGAACCTGCTGTTTAATAAAGAGTGAAGAAAGAAATGCATAATCCTCGCCTCCCTGCCCTTAATAGAATTTAAATTTTCCTTCTTGTTAGTTAGGAAATGTCTCAGTAAATGTCATTCACTCTACTGACACCGGAAGGAGAAATCTTGTCGCTCTTTGAACCTGTGAACTTCCGATCCCTGCTGGAGGCTCTCTCATCCACTTGGGGCCACATGTAGCAATCTCCGTATTTGCGATTCGGAAATTGCGAGTCGGTGTGACTCGCAATTTCCGAATCGCAAATTCAGATGCAGAACGGTGTCTCAGACACCGTCTGCGAATCGCTATGGGGTCGCAAAGACCCACCTCATTAATATTAATGAGGTGGGTCGCATTTCGCGACCCCATAGCGATTCCCTGCACTCACAGGGATAGAGGCCTGCTGGAGACAGCAGACCTCGATGTCTGTGACAGCTTTTTAAATAAAGCTGTTTTTTTTTTGTATTGCAGCCGGTTTTCCTTAAAGGAAAACGAGTTGCAATACAAAAAAAATAACAAAACCATTTGGTTTCGTTTTTTCAGAGTAGGCAGTGGTCCACTAGACCACTGCCTGCTCTGAAAAAACATTTTTGGCAACATTCACAAAGGGGAGGGGGACCCCTTCCCTTTTGCAAATGGGTTACCACCAGTGTGACAATGGTGGTAACTGCGAATTGCTTTGCGACTGCGTTTGGTCACAAAGCAATTTAGCATCACGTGTGAGTCGCAAATAGGAAGGGGACACCCCTTCCTATTTGCGAGTCGCATTCACATTTTGCGAGTCTGTACTGACTCGCAAAATGTGAATGAGCATTGCGATGCGCAATGCAAAATGCTACCTACATCTGGCCCTAAGTTACTTCTAAGGTGCGTTTCATGTAATGTTCTTACCTGCAAAACATAACAAGGGACTATTTTAAAGTTTAATTTGGCGAATCACTGTGTCCTTTGTTCCCAGAGTAGATAACATACTACACCAGAACTCTGGCGAATACATATATTTTCGTTCTAAATGTGGCAATCATTTCTCATCTAAGCAAGCACAGAAAGGACCCGAGGTGTGAGGATGGATTCCTGAACCTACAATTTGGTGTCAGCACGAGGCATGCTGGGGTGCGCTGGATGCTGGGGCACGAGCCCTGAACATGCCGTCACAGGTGAGTGTAACCAGCCGGCGCGGCAGGCTCTGGGACACTCAACAACAGCCCTCAGAGCAGATGCTCCGACGTGCACTGACTGCTCCATGAACACCGCCTCTGAATCTGACTGATTCACCAAAAGGTTACTGACAGTTTTTGTCCCGACCTGGCAGCTACTTTAAACAAACTTTTACCAGCCATTGGATACAACTATCTTTCATTAAAACAATTAACAAGCGTACAACTTTTGGTAGTTTTCAGGGAGGCTGGTGTTTGTTGCTAACGTTTTCCAAACTCTTATTAGCAACGTTTTAGACAGACAGCAGGGAACAAAAGGCATTTCTGTGCGTAGGTGTGTGAACTTGTGGGAAACTATGTCTGTGAGTGTGGGTAATAACATGTATGAGATGTTTCTCATCTGAGGTATACTCTGGCTTGATTTAATAAACTTCTGGTGTTTGTATATTTTAGGCGTGTGTTTTTTCCGGTATCGTTTATGAAGTATATATAAGATGACAACTCGATCGAGATAGGAACAGAGGATGCTTGTTGCCACTAAAAAAACATTAAAGTAAAGAAAAGTAATGTGCACACACGTCTGTGTGTAAAAGTATAAACATGTAAATGTGTGTGTAAGATCCATATATATGACACATATACAAATGACAGGCCATACAATGACAGACCACACTGTACAATGACAGGCCATATCATACTACACCATATCATACTATACTAGACGACAGGCCATACCATACATATTATACTATACGACAGGCCATACTATACTAGACTATCCCATACAATCCGTACTATAAAATAACAGGCACACAATAAGATATCTTACAATACGATAGGCCATACCAGATCATACAATGACAAGCCATAAAATAGCATATTATATGATGAAAAGCCATGCCATACTATACAATGACAAGACATACCATATACAGAATGGCAGGCCATCCATACCGTACATTGACCGGCCATACCATACTATACAATGACGGGCCACAACCCTGTCTGGGCATAGGTTGCGAATCATTAGTAGCAATTTAACACCCAAATGTAGCAATAAGCAACAGAAAAGTGACCAGTCAACCTTTGTGAAGGGTCTTCCACTGTGCAACACAAGTTGCTGCTTTTTATTAACTTTTGAACTGTTTGAGCTAGAAACAGCATTTTTTTGTTATAAACTGCAGATTATGCGAGAGATGATGCATTATGGGGCAAATGCTGGAAATCCATACTAATACGAAAAACACAGCAGCTGCACAACTGCGTAATTCTAGTGGCCCTGATCATAATATACTATACAATGCCAGGCCCTACGATACCATACTATACAGCGACAGGCTACAATATTAAAAAAGTATCCAAATAAAATGTATGAATTAAAGGTTGGCGGAGGTGGGGGAGAAGATTCAGAAACAGAAAATCACAAGCTGCATTTTATTTTATACCACTGTCAAGTGTCTCCGTGTCACATAAAACTGTCATTTTTTGTGGCTTTCCTTCTAACAACATATAGCACTTTGGATAGGGTGGCAACACTTTCAGAAAACAAAAGCAGGCCATCCATAGTATTAGAAGTAGGACTACCTGTTTGCACCAACCATGGATGCTGAAGGCTGGATCGCTCGAGCCCCCTGGTGAGGTATTTAAATTACTCTCAGAGTCTACATCAGTAGAAAAGTTGGAATCACTAGTGTGACTTGAGCGGTCAAATAAAGAAAAAAAGGTTCTCCCCGGATTCAACCAATCCCTAAGTCTGGTATTTTTGTAATGGTAGTGCAGGCCTGCCTATCTTCCTTATTAGCAGCAGGGTTTGTCCGCTGATTTTCCCCTTGACCTAGCGGCAGATCATTCTGAAGCAATGGGCCAGTGATGTCTGAGACTCCCATTGAGCCAGAGCTTATGGCAGCGCCATCTGCAATTTGCTGGTTTGCACTTGAGGTCAAGTGGGCAGCTTAATCGAGTTCTAATGTCCCTGTCTTAGAGTTAGACCCATGCATTGCACCTTCCAACCAGGCTGCTATATTTCCGAACTCTATAGCTTGTCAGAGAGAAACTGGTACAAGCCAAAATGATAAGTTCATAGGTGCAGCTCATATACTAGGGCCTAGGCTAGAGCGCAATGGCTGAGGTACCATACAGAAGTGTTTTCATCCTGCAAGTACGTGCCAGAGCCCCCTAAAAGTTTGACATTTACCTGAGGGCGGATGTGTTGCCGATTTGCTTGAAGGCCCCCCCCCCCCCCCCCCCCCACCTGGGAACTAAGCTTCACTGACAGCCAAATCTTTGGACCAAGAATTCATGGTGTTGTTCTCTCCAGCCATCGATTTAGATCCCACTCCGGGGGTAAGCAGTTGGGACAGCCAGTGAGGCTTCAAGGCTGTCTCTCTTTTCCTACTGGACGTCTTTTGATCATGCCTGATGTTTTAAATATTTCTGCTATTGCAGGCCGCTACCTCCTTCACCACCTTAGCCACCAGTAACTTCAAGTGTCTTTGCCGGTGATTGGGTACCTTCATTCCTGGGTGTGCCTCTCTCCGCTCTTGGGCACCCCCACCTGACTCCCCAGTGTGGGTGCTCGCAGGGGCTGCTTCGCAGCTGGGTCACCAGCTCGAACTCGAAGATTTCAGGGGCCCTTCGGAGCCATTGCAGCCATCGTTCTTTTCAATCCGCAAAACGTCTGTTGCTCAGCTCGCCTCCACAGTTCCTGCTGCGTCCTCCCAAGGATGCCCCCAAGACAAGCAGTGGTAAGCATACGGACTAGTACTCTTCGGGGATTTAAACTTCTCTGTCCACGGAGAGCTTGGAGTGGCTTCCGCATCACAGCAATTAACAAAGCATTTCTCTCCCTTAGCTCCCAAACTGCGCTGAGAGGGAGGGGAGCTTGCACATGGCTGTTCAGGCAGCCACCATCTTGCCTCTGAAAGACAGTAGTTAACCAGTGAATTAATGCTGTATTAGTCCAAAGACAGTATATTGTTTGTTGTCCAAAGACAGTATATTAAGTTTGAAATTAGTTCTTGATTTAGAATTTATGGAAGCAATAAGAGGTGCTAATTCCTAGTGAGTAGATTTCTTGAAAGTTGTCCGGATGGCAAGCACATTTGATCTTTTGTGTTCATAGGATGACTTTCAGTGAACACAGTTGTTCCTGGACTCAGGCTCTTGATTTCCAGGCTGCATGAATATAAGACGAGACAGACGGGACTATGGTTTTATCATCTGTTCTCATGCAGAGAGCTTCAGCTTCATTGCACTTCCAAATGTTACTGAATAAAAAGTGACATAGATAATGTTTATGTATACATAACGTGTGATGGCATAGCATGAGCAAATGGGTTAGTATCTCCAGGTTTCCCAAGGAGCACATGCCCATATTTGCTCCCTCAATGGGATTTGGTGACCATCTTTTAGTACCTGATGCCACTGGCAATATGATCAACCTACATTTTAAATAGAGGACTCTCTTTTCTGCTGGAAAATGTTTGTCTAAAAAGTTTCACACTGCGGTCTTGTGTGAATGACAGAGCGTTTTCTTAGTGGACCTGCTTGGTTTAGCTTTGCTTGATTAATGTGTTTCCAGTTTGAATTTATAACCAGGTCATAGCTAACCCTTGTGAGGGATTCCGGATGGAGCCAGAGATCTTCTAGGCCGATGTTGTAGAGGACAGTTGAGAAATTGGTAAACCATTTTTTAAAAATAGTTTTGATTCTTCATAATAGCAGAGAGTAAGGATCTATAGGAGGCGAGCTCATCTTTGGACCAAATGTGGAACCAGTACCTTAACAGCGCTATTAATATAATTGGACCACTAAACTACAAATCCATCAGTGTACGATTCACACTGCTAAGCAGACTACCAGACAAGATGGGTTGTAACTAAATGTGTTCACTACATTACTACAGGTACACTCAAAGTTTGTGAAACACACCTTTTTAAAGAGGGAATCTCAGACATGCTATTACCATCCAGTGGGGTACAATTCACATCACACCAAATGCAGGACTTCTTAGAGAAACTGTTCATAAAGTATATGAAAATTACTGTCCCAGGGCGAATGGCTTGGTGGAACACATGAAACACATGATGAAAGAATGTGTGCAAAGAGCAGAAATAACTCCCAATGTCAAAGCTCTGCAGGAAACCATATGGTCATATCGTACTACCCCAAACACCATTACATGTGTGTCACTATTTGTTTCACTTAAAGGAAGACAGCCCAGAACTAAACTGTTTGCTAGTTGGCTTAAAACCGAAGAATGGAGAACAAGTGATAGCCTCCAGAGAACAGATAACATATTCAATCCATACACATCAAAACAAACATAAACAAAGATACAATAAGACAAACAGTTCGATGAAGACACATTTCAAGAAGTGAGATTGGGTGAAAGTCAAAATTCTTAAAAATAAAATAAAGGGGAATAGTCATTTCTCTTAACCATTGAGGGCATCAGGGTGAGAAAGAATGTTGTCACTTTACAGGATGGACAAAATCTCCAAATTCAGAAATGATACACATACGTCAATCTGAAACCAAATTGCACAAGCTCAGACTAATAATGAATAAGAACAGCCCCTAGAAGCAGATAAGACCAGAAGAAAAATAACCTGAATGGCACAGAGATTTCAAAATGTATTAATTCTATATTTACATTTTGTTATACGTTTTCCCTTTAAAAACTGTTTAATACTCAAAATGCATAGCTGTTACAGTATCCCTTCTTGGTACCTCCCTTCTCTGTATACTGTTGTATATAGTCTGAAAGCATTTCAATGGTTAATAAAGACAATTGCTGTAAGTACTTGAACTATGGGTTGTACTGATGTGTAGCTAGTCTTTCTCTTTTCCCTCACCCTGTAGTCTCATTCCCCCTTCCCTTTTCCGTCACAATTGAATGTTCCTTACAGTTGAAGGTGCCTTAGGATTCTGTTAACATTCAAAGTGGCACTTGTTCTCTGACTAAAGAGCGTATGGTGTGTTAATAAACATACTAAGAACCATGAGAGTTTCTGGAGTTACTATAACATTGTAAACTTTAGTTAAGACATCAGTATACCACCTCCAAGATCACCTCTCAGCTCAACTGATCTAAACATTCCAACTTTCCGACCTACCAAGAACATTCAACTAGAGCGGGAGGAGGGGTACAGGTGTATGGGAAATACCAATAACTTGTACAGATAACAACTATTCTATGAAAAGGTAAAAGTATATAATAAGGGTAATATATATATAATATATATAAAAAACTAAATATAACACATCTCCTTCCTATAGAATGGGGAACAAAGCCCTAAGGTGAAAACTGTATTTTGTACATAATGATTAATTAGACCACAAAGTAAGTGTACAACTCATTTCAAGGAAAAGAAAAGTTGCATATTCTTGGTACACCAGTCTAACTGATCACTGATTAGAGAATCACACAATACACCAAAGTGGAAAACGTCCCGAACAACGTGTTGTAAACAACGCAGACGTTTCCCACGCAATCGTAACCACACTTGCCTGAACAACGACTGCCTTTTATGTGCCTTAAACACGCATGTGCCAATCTACGCATATGCGGTTTTAAGACACAGAAAAAGGCAGAGGGGATCGGGAGAGGATGCGTGAGGTAAGTGGGGCTGAGGCAGGGGTGGGGGTAGTTTTTAGGGGTGGGGAATGGATCAAGGTCTTGGGGTGGGTGGGGGTTTCAGGCTTTTTTTAGGGGCGGGTTGGGGTGGTTTGGGCATTTCGTTTTTTTGGGCTTAGGGTGGGGGGGTCGGGCAATTTTATTTTTTAGGAGCGGGTGGGGGGATTTGGTTATTTTTATTCAGGGCTTAGGGTGGGGTGGGTTCGTTTATTTTCAAAGGAGTGGGAGAAGGTTTAAGAAAGGGTCAGGAGGAGAGAATAGGAGGAAGGATCGGGAGAGGACGCGTGAGGTAAGTGGGGTTGGGGCAGGGGTGGGGGTAGTTTTTAGGGTGAAAAGAATTTAGGACTTAGGGTGGGTGGGGGGTCGAGGTAGTTTACTTAGGGGGAAGGTTTTAGGGCTCAGGGTGGGTGGGTTGGGGTAGTTTACTTAGGGGGAAGGTTTTAGGGTTCAGGGCGGGTGGGGTGGGTGTAGGAAGTTGGCTCTGTATGTGCTATTTCAAAGTAAGGAATAGCATGCACAGAGTCCAAGGGTTCCCCTTAGAGGTAAAATAGTGGTAAAAATAGATAATACTAATGCTCTATTTTGTGGTAGTGTGGTCGAGCAGTAGGCTTATCCAAGGAGTAGTGTTAAGCATTTGTTGTACATACACATAGACAATAAATGAGGTACACACACTCAGAGACAAATCCAGCCAATAGGTTTTTGTATAGAAAAATATCTTTTCTTAGTTTATTTTAAGAACCACAGGTTCAAATTCTACATGTAATATCTCATTCGAAAGGTATTGCAGGTAAGTACTTTAGGAACTTCAAATCATCAAAATTGCATGTATACTTTTCAAGTTATTCACAAATAGCTGTTTCAAAAGTGGACACAGTGCAATTTTCACAGTTCCTAGGGGAGGTAAGTATTTGTTAGGTTAACCAGGTAAGTAAGACACTTACAGGGCTTAGTTCTTGGTCCAAGGTAGCCCACCGTTGGGGGTTCAGAGCAACCCCAAAGTCACCACACCAGCAGCTCAGGGCCGGTCAGGTGCAGAGTTCAAAGTGGTGCCCAAAACACATAGGCTAGAATGGAGAGAAGGGGGTGCCCCGGTTCCGGTCTGCTTGCAGGTAAGTACCCGCGTCTTCGGAGGGCAGACCAGGGGGGTTTTGTAGGGCACCGGGGGGGACACAAGTCCACACAGAAATTTCACCCTCAGCGGCGCGGGGGCAGCCGGGTGCAGTGTAGAAACAAGCGTCGGGTTCGCAATGTTAGTCTATGAGAGATCTCGGGATCTCTTCAGCGCTGCAGGCAGGCAAGGGGGGGATTCCTCGGGGAAACCTCCACTTGGGCAAGGGAGAGGGACTCCTGGGGGTCACTTCTCCAGTGAAAGTCCGGTCCTTCAGGTCCTGGGGGCTGCGGGTGCAGGGTCTCTCCCAGGCGTCGGGACTTTAGGTTCAAAGAGTCGCGGTCAGGGGAAGCCTCGGGATTCCCTCTGCAGGCGGCGCTGTGGGGGCTCAGGGGGGACAGGTTTTGGTACTCACAGTATCAGAGTAGTCCTGGGGTCCCTCCTGAGGTGTTGGATCTCCACCAGCCGAGTCGGGGTCGCCGGGTGCAGTGTTGCAAGTCTCACGCTTCTTGCGGGGAGCTTGCAGGGTTCTTTCAAGGCTGCTGGAAACAAAGTTGCAGCCTTTCTTGGAGCAGGTCCGCTGTCCTCGGGAGTTTCTTGTCTTTTCGAAGCAGGGGCAGTCCTCAGAGGATGTCGAGGTCGCTGGTCCCTTTGGAAGGCGTCGCTGGAGCAGGATCTTTGGAAGGCAGGAGACAGGCCGGTGAGTTTCTGGAGCCAAGGCAGTTGTCGTCTTCTGGTCTTCCGCTGCAGGGGTTTTCAGCTAGGCAGTCCTTCTTCTTGTAGTTGCAGGAATCTAATTTTCTAGGGTTCAGGGTAGCCCTTAAATACTAAATTTAAGGGCGTGTTTAGGTCTGGGGGGTTAGTAGCCAATGGCTACTAGCCCTGAGGGTGGGTACACCC
The DNA here is from genome assembly GCF_031143425.1 of Pleurodeles waltl. Lineage (NCBI taxonomy): Eukaryota > Metazoa > Chordata > Amphibia > Caudata > Salamandridae > Pleurodeles > Pleurodeles waltl. The sequence continues at coordinate 103,172,412 of NC_090446.1, forward strand.
TCTTTGTGCCTCCTCCCAAGGGGAGGGGGTCACAATCCTAACCCTATTGGGGGAATCCTCCATCTGCAAGATGGAGGATTTCTAAAAGTCAGAGTCACCTCAGCTCAGGACACCTTAGGGGCTGTCCTGACTGGCCAGTGACTCCTCCTTGTTTTTCTCATTATTTTCTCCGGCCTTGCCGCCAAAAGTGGGGCCTGGCCGGAGGGGGCGGGCAACTCCACTAGCTGGAGTGTCCTGCTGGGTTGGCACAAAGGAGGTGAGCCTTTGAGGCTCACCGCCAGGTGTGACAATTCCTGCCTGGGGGAGGTGTTAGCATCTCCACCCAGTGCAGGCTTTGTTACTGGCCTCAGAGTGACAAAGGCACTCTCCCCATGGGGCCAGCAACATGTCTCGGTTTGTGGCAGGCTGCTAAAACTAGTCAGCCTACACAGATAGTCGGTTAAGTTTCAGGGGGCACCTCTAAGGTGCCCTCTGGGGTGTATTTTACAATAAAATGTACACTGGCATCAGTGTGCATTTATTGTGCTGAGAGGTTTGATACCAAACTTCCCAGTTTTCAGTGTAGCCATTATGGTGCTGTGGAGTTCGTGTTTGACAAACTCCCAGACCATATACTCTTATGGCTACCCTGCACTTACAATGTCTAAGGTTTTGTTTAGACACTGTAGGGGTACCATGCTCATGCACTGGTACCCTCACCTATGGTATAGTGCACCCTGCCTTAGGGCTGTAAGGCCTGCTAGAGGGGTGGCTTACCTATACTGCATAGGCAGTGAGAGGCTGGCATGGCACCCTGAGGGGAGTGCCATGTCGACTTACTCGTTTTGTCCTCACTAGCACACACAAGCTGGCAAGCAGTGTGTCTGTGCTGAGTGAGAGGTCTCCAGGGTGGCATAAGACATGCTGCAGCCCTTAGAGACCTTCCTTGGCATCAGGGCCCTTGGTACTAGAAGTACCAGTTACAAGGGACTTATCTGAATGCCAGGGTGTGCCAATTGTGGATACAATGGTACATTTTAGGTGAAGGAACACTGGTGCTGGGGCCTGGTTAGCAGGGTCCCAGCACTCTTCTCAGTCAAGTCAGCATCAGTATCAGGCAAAAAGTGGGGGGTAACTGCAACAGGGAGCCATTTCTTTACACAAGCCCCCCCAGCCCACAGGCCAGGAGACTCAGCCCAAGCTGGGAGAGTCTTCCTAGTCTGTCAGGCGAGGAAGAGTAGGAGAAATAGGCTGGTTAGTTGCAGGGCCTACTCTGCCTTACATCCTTCTGTTCAGGTCATTCCCTTTGGGGAACTGACCTACTTCCACAGTGATAGGACCTAGTCTGAATTGCCTCTTGTCTGCCTCTTCAATGTCTCCACCCATTCTTTCTATTTTGGTCTTAGAGGTATCCACCTCTGCTAACCTTATCTTGGCCAGGGTTACCCCTAGCTTACCCAGAGAGGTTACCCAGAGCTGGAGTAACCCCACCATGACTAATAGGGTCAGGGGGCCTAACTTGCTATTTGGCATGGGGTCAGACCACCATGCTAAGGATAGTGCAGCCATAAAGGCTAACACCCAGCAGAGGCCACTGACAGCTGTCAGTGCCCAGAACCACACCTTTAGCTCTTCACCTAAAAGGGAAGGGGCTAAGTTACAGGCCTCTTTGGGTTCAGGTTGCCTGTCTGCTGTATTAGAGTGGGGGGTTACCACATCTTGTAGTAAACACCCTTCTTCCACTCTTTCTTCTGTTAGCTGAGGAGCCACCCACTCAGGTTTAACAGTTGCCTGACTAGCCAGGACTTCTTGTGGGTCAGGTTGGACTTTATCAGGGCCATTTTTGGAGTTCTCCCCTACTGGAGCAGAATCTCCTTGGCTTGCTGTAACCTTGGCTAAAGGTTGTCCACCCTTCCTACTCTGTTTTCTTTTCTTCTTCTTCTGGGGCCTGCTTGCATTTACTGCAGAGGCAGGACTTCCAGAATCCTTGGGAGAGGACTGGCACTGGACCAGTTCCCCTCTTGGGCTCTGACTAACCTCTGGGTAGTCATTTCCAAGGAGACAATCAAGGGGGAGGTCTGTACTGACTACTACCCTTCTCCAGCTAAGAGTGCCACCCACTTCTATGGGCACTAAAGCCACAGGCCTCTTAGTGACCCTGTCTAGGCTAACTCTTACCCTGGCCGTCTCACCTGGGATGTACTGGTTTGAGAGCACCAGCCTGTCATGCACAATAGTGTGACTGGCACAAGTGTCTCTCAGGGCAGTGGTTGGGATTCCATTCACCAGTAGGTGGTGGAAGTGTCTACTTCCCTCTGGAATCTCCAACTCACCTGTTGGGCCCTGTTTCCAGTTGAAGGCTAGGAAGACCTCCTCATCTGAGGAGTCATCTCCCATGGCTACACTGGTTACCCCAGGAATTTTGTTCTGGGGTTTGTTTTTGGGACAAGAAGTGTCCTTGGTGTGGTGCCCAGACTGTTTACAGTTGTGGCACCATGCCTTAGTGGCATCCCAGTTCTTACCCTGGTACCCACCTTTGTTTTGGGTTGTGTCTTGGGGCCCACCCACCTGTTCTGGTTTTTGGGGGCCTACAGAGGACTCTTTTTCTTTGTTTCTAGTGTTACCCACTTTCTCCTGGGGAGTTTTTGTAACCCCTTTCTTTTGGTCACCCCCAGTGGAAGTTTTGGTTACCCTAGTCTTGACCCAGTGGTCTGCCTTCTTTCCCAATTCTTGGGGAGAAATTGGACCTAGGTCTACCAGATACTGATGCAACTTTTCATTGAAGCAGTTACTTAAAATGTGTTCTTTCATAAACAAATTATAAAGCCCAACATAGTCACACACTTCATTTCCAGTTAACCAACCATCTAGTGTTTTTACTGAGTAGTCTACAAAATCAACCCAGGTCTGGCTCGAGGATTTTTGAGCCCCCCTGAATCTAATTCTATACTCCTCAGTGGAGAATCCAAAGCCCTCAATCAGGGTACCCTTCATGAGGTCATAAGATTCTGCATCTTTTCCAGAGAGTGTGAGGAGTCTATCCCTACACTTTCCAGTGAACATTTCCCAAAGGAGAGCACCCCAGTGAGATCTGTTTACTTTTCTGGTTACACAAGCCCTCTCAAAAGCTGTGAACCATTTGGTGATGTCATCACCATCTTCATATTTTGTTACAATCCCTTTGGGGATTTTTAGGATGTCAGGAGAATCTCTGACCCTATTTAAGTTGCTGCCACCATTGATGGGTCCTAGGCCCATCTCTTGTCTTTCCCTCTCTATGGCTAGGATCTGTCTTTCCAAAGCCAATCTTTTGGCCATCCTGGCTAACTGGATGTCCTCTTCACTGGGGCTATCCTCAGTGATTTCAGAGGTGTTGGTCTCTCCTGTGAGGGAACCAGCATCTCTGACTATTATTTTAGGAGTCAGGGTTTGAGGGACCCTGTCCTCCCTAGATAGGACTGGTAGGGGGGAATTTTCCTCCAAGTCACTATCCTCTTCCTCTGAGTTGCCACCCTCAGAGGGGTTGGCCTTTTCAAACTCTGCCAAAAGCTCCTGGAGCTGTATTTTGGTAGGTTTGGGGCCCATTGTTATTTTCTTTATTTTACAGAGTGACCTTAGCTCCCTCATCTTAAGATGGAGGTAAGGTGTGGTGTCGAGTTCCACCACAGTCACATCTGTGCTAGACATTTTGCTTCTAAAAGTTGGAATACTTTTTAAGAATCTACAACTGGTTCTAGAATCTAATTCAAACTTTTACAAACTTTTAAACTCTAAAAGAAATGCTAAACAGGATCTAACACAAGGCCCTAGCAGGTCTTTTAAGAATTTAGAAAACTTTTCAAATTGCAAAAATCAATTTCTAATGACAATTTTGGAATTTGTCGTGTGATCAGGTATTGGCTGAGTAGTCCAGCAAATGCAAAGTCTTGTACCCCACCGCTGATCCACCAATGTAGGAAGTTGGCTCTGTATGTGCTATTTCAAAGTAAGGAATAGCATGCACAGAGTCCAAGGGTTCCCCTTAGAGGTAAAATAGTGGTAAAAATAGATAATACTAATGCTCTATTTTGTGGTAGTGTGGTCGAGCAGTAGGCTTATCCAAGGAGTAGTGTTAAGCATTTGTTGTACATACACATAGACAATAAATGAGGTACACACACTCAGAGACAAATCCAGCCAATAGGTTTTTGTATAGAAAAATATCTTTTCTTAGTTTATTTTAAGAACCACAGGTTCAAATTCTACATGTAATATCTCATTCGAAAGGTATTGCAGGTAAGTACTTTAGGAACTTCAAATCATCAAAATTGCATGTATACTTTTCAAGTTATTCACAAATAGCTGTTTCAAAAGTGGACACAGTGCAATTTTCACAGTTCCTAGGGGAGGTAAGTATTTGTTAGGTTAACCAGGTAAGTAAGACACTTACAGGGCTTAGTTCTTGGTCCAAGGTAGCCCACCGTTGGGGGTTCAGAGCAACCCCAAAGTCACCACACCAGCAGCTCAGGGCCGGTCAGGTGCAGAGTTCAAAGTGGTGCCCAAAACACATAGGCTAGAATGGAGAGAAGGGGGTGCCCCGGTTCCGGTCTGCTTGCAGGTAAGTACCCGCGTCTTCGGAGGGCAGACCAGGGGGGTTTTGTAGGGCACCGGGGGGGACACAAGTCCACACAGAAATTTCACCCTCAGCGGCGCGGGGGCAGCCGGGTGCAGTGTAGAAACAAGCGTCGGGTTCGCAATGTTAGTCTATGAGAGATCTCGGGATCTCTTCAGCGCTGCAGGCAGGCAAGGGGGGGATTCCTCGGGGAAACCTCCACTTGGGCAAGGGAGAGGGACTCCTGGGGGTCACTTCTCCAGTGAAAGTCCGGTCCTTCAGGTCCTGGGGGCTGCGGGTGCAGGGTCTCTCCCAGGCGTCGGGACTTTAGGTTCAAAGAGTCGCGGTCAGGGGAAGCCTCGGGATTCCCTCTGCAGGCGGCGCTGTGGGGGCTCAGGGGGGACAGGTTTTGGTACTCACAGTATCAGAGTAGTCCTGGGGTCCCTCCTGAGGTGTTGGATCTCCACCAGCCGAGTCGGGGTCGCCGGGTGCAGTGTTGCAAGTCTCACGCTTCTTGCGGGGAGCTTGCAGGGTTCTTTCAAGGCTGCTGGAAACAAAGTTGCAGCCTTTCTTGGAGCAGGTCCGCTGTCCTCGGGAGTTTCTTGTCTTTTCGAAGCAGGGGCAGTCCTCAGAGGATGTCGAGGTCGCTGGTCCCTTTGGAAGGCGTCGCTGGAGCAGGATCTTTGGAAGGCAGGAGACAGGCCGGTGAGTTTCTGGAGCCAAGGCAGTTGTCGTCTTCTGGTCTTCCGCTGCAGGGGTTTTCAGCTAGGCAGTCCTTCTTCTTGTAGTTGCAGGAATCTAATTTTCTAGGGTTCAGGGTAGCCCTTAAATACTAAATTTAAGGGCGTGTTTAGGTCTGGGGGGTTAGTAGCCAATGGCTACTAGCCCTGAGGGTGGGTACACCCTCTTTGTGCCTCCTCCCAAGGGGAGGGGGTCACAATCCTAACCCTATTGGGGGAATCCTCCATCTGCAAGATGGAGGATTTCTAAAAGTCAGAGTCACCTCAGCTCAGGACACCTTAGGGGCTGTCCTGACTGGCCAGTGACTCCTCCTTGTTTTTCTCATTATTTTCTCCGGCCTTGCCGCCAAAAGTGGGGCCTGGCCGGAGGGGGCGGGCAACTCCACTAGCTGGAGTGTCCTGCTGGGTTGGCACAAAGGAGGTGAGCCTTTGAGGCTCACCGCCAGGTGTGACAATTCCTGCCTGGGGGAGGTGTTAGCATCTCCACCCAGTGCAGGCTTTGTTACTGGCCTCAGAGTGACAAAGGCACTCTCCCCATGGGGCCAGCAACATGTCTCGGTTTGTGGCAGGCTGCTAAAACTAGTCAGCCTACACAGATAGTCGGTTAAGTTTCAGGGGGCACCTCTAAGGTGCCCTCTGGGGTGTATTTTACAATAAAATGTACACTGGCATCAGTGTGCATTTATTGTGCTGAGAGGTTTGATACCAAACTTCCCAGTTTTCAGTGTAGCCATTATGGTGCTGTGGAGTTCGTGTTTGACAAACTCCCAGACCATATACTCTTATGGCTACCCTGCACTTACAATGTCTAAGGTTTTGTTTAGACACTGTAGGGGTACCATGCTCATGCACTGGTACCCTCACCTATGGTATAGTGCACCCTGCCTTAGGGCTGTAAGGCCTGCTAGAGGGGTGGCTTACCTATACTGCATAGGCAGTGAGAGGCTGGCATGGCACCCTGAGGGGAGTGCCATGTCGACTTACTCGTTTTGTCCTCACTAGCACACACAAGCTGGCAAGCAGTGTGTCTGTGCTGAGTGAGAGGTCTCCAGGGTGGCATAAGACATGCTGCAGCCCTTAGAGACCTTCCTTGGCATCAGGGCCCTTGGTACTAGAAGTACCAGTTACAAGGGACTTATCTGAATGCCAGGGTGTGCCAATTGTGGATACAATGGTACATTTTAGGTGAAGGAACACTGGTGCTGGGGCCTGGTTAGCAGGGTCCCAGCACTCTTCTCAGTCAAGTCAGCATCAGTATCAGGCAAAAAGTGGGGGGTAACTGCAACAGGGAGCCATTTCTTTACAGTGGGGTTGATAGTTTACTTAGAGGGAAGGTTTTAGGGCTCAGGGCGGGTGGGGGATGTGGGTGTGCCCTCTTAGCACTGCTGTGTAACTGGTTACCTTTCGTTTTTCTTTTTTGCTCTACTAAAACCTTGTGCCTCTTCAAGACTAGATTGATGTTCTACCCAAAATGCTCTTCTAGTTTTCCGAATGTTAACTGGTATACATCTAATAGATGTTCTTCTTCTTCATCATTGCCTGTAACCCGGTCACATAGATTCTCAAAAATGTTCCTACCTTACATCCCCAAATTATGTGTTGTTTTCTATAGGGTGAAAAATGTTCTCCGCCAATGGCTACAAGATAAGATTTAAACAGTTTCACCCTTCTTTTCATGGTAAAATAGGATCATCTATTTCATTCAGGAAAGGTGGGGGCTGGCTCATACTTGCTGCTGCCATTGTGTGAAATGTAACAGAGTAGGAGTAGATCAATTGTAAAAAAAGGTATTTCTAACTTAGAAAATGACATGCAATCTGCAAGAACTGTACACAATACATTTGAGAAAACTACACATGTAAATATTACAGATTACTTTTCACTTGTAAGGGTTATTCAGTGCTATTATATTATGCTGTAAATTATTTTCTGATAATCAGTAAAGTTACACAACTGCACTTTAAATGTATTCTCTACTGAAAGATGGCAGAACTAAAATCCTAGTGGTGTAGTCCCTATTTCCTTGTACTTTATTATCCAGCAAATTGAATACAGGGCAGGGTTTATTCATTTACAGAGGCGGGTCCAACTTCTCAACCTTTGTACACACTGTTCCTTCCTGGCTGCCAGGCTCCTAAAATTCCAGGTAAGATTATTTTTTTAGTCCAAGTAATTAAATGCGGACAACACTGACACTTCGTTCGCAGAGGGCAACATATACAGAAGCTTCCATAAAGAAAACAGGCTTGTTGCTTCCTTTACAGTAGATTGCGCTGTGATGGAAACAGCCCATCTGTTTGTTAGTAAAGTTCACATTGCCTCCTTTAGTGTTGATCATGCTACACCAGTTGTGCTATTATGCAACTGAATAGTTGGAATTCTGAGGAAGATTGCTCCTATTGTAGGCCCTCATTCCAACCCTGGGAGTCCGAAGACCGCCAGGGCTGCGGTGTCGGTCTCACCGCAGATGGGCTGGCAGTGAAGACCCCCACATTACGAGTGTGGCGGTTTGGCCTCTGCCAAACCGCCACATCTTCACTGGTACCGCCAGGGCAGTAGGACAGCAGGGCTGGAGGACAGCACCTCTGGGCCGGTTGTCCACTTAAGATCGCCAGCAGTAAAATAAGTCGGCTTTCCGCCAGGGTTTCCGCGGCGGTTGCACAACCACAAAAACCCTGGCAGAAAGGCTGCTGGCAACAGGAACTTCCTTTCCTGTCGCCAGAAGTCAACTTCCCCAACCTCCCCCTGCAATTACAACACCCTCCTACCCCCCTTCCATAACAGCACCCTCCTTCCATAACAGCACCCCCTCCCCCACCCCTTCCATAACAGCACCCACCTCCCTGCATACACACCCACACGCACCCCGCATACACTCATTCACCAACATGCATACATACACTCATTCACTCGCACCAACAGACACGCATTCACACAAACATTCCAACACGGACTCACTTCTACAAACACACACACATTGACACATTCACACATGCTTTCAAAAACGCATACACACACACTTACATTCACACACGCAGACATACACCCACTCACACACAACACCCCCCATCCTCCCATCCCCTCCCCTGTTGGACGATCGACTTACCTTGTCCGGCGAAGAGGTCATCCGCCAGGGAAGGGGAACAGGCACTTCCACCGCCGGCACTGCCCTGCCATCAGGACACCGCCACATTGTATTACTGCTCAAAATATGGCGGGAGGAGTCCTTATGGCGTAGCGGTGGAAGTGCCTCTGCGCCGCTGACTGCCAGCACGACTGCTGAACGATTTCCACCCAAATTGTGGTGGAAATCCTTCAGTACTCGTAATATGGCAGTCAGAAGACCACCAGCACTGGTGGTCTTCTGGCATCCGTGGATCCGAAGTTGTCAAGAGGGCCATAGTCTGGCACACCACTATATAGCATGCTCTGAAACATGAGCCTTGCAATAAGAACTGCACAATATTCCGGCCAAAAGTTGAGAGGGAAAAAAACTCAATGTTCTGCGACCCATCAGATGACTTCCATGACTACCGGGTGATATACATGCACCTGTAACATGTGCAATATATGAGTGGGTATCTAGGGAGATTGTGACTTCAAAAAAAAAAAACTCAGCAAAAATAATTACAGCTGTTGTGAACATAAAGAGTCTCTGCAATTCAGGCAGAGGGAAACAATTCCGTGCTCTCAGACAGATGTAGGAAAATGACTTGCGCTGTCAATAGAAATTTCTTGAACGCTGGCTCTTCTAACGATGCTGAACTGCTCTGTCTAGCCATATTGCAGTTTACTGGTTGACTTGTGACATACCAAATGCCGCCTTTGCTTTCCCTGGCAGTCTCACAGTTTACTGGCTGACATTGTGAAAAACCAAACACTTTGATCATGACTGTCTACCCTACAGGGCTTATCAGACATCTTCAAAGATGTCTTGAGAGGACTGCCTTTCACTTACTCGGTGTCTCTGCTACTCACACTTTGACAGGAGAATAAATAAAGTACTTGTTGGTGTATCATACGGCACGCTTGCTCCTACCTCCGCCCTGACGAGCTTGAGAGGAGTGCACAGTTCACAACTTCCTTTTTAACCATTTCCACTGTGCAATTGAATTGGTAGCAATACATCTGCAACTCCTTATGGATGAGCGCTTACGTGACAATGTGCTAGCAGCGATCTAAGCTGAAAGTGTAATCAGTGCTGACTAGACTTATCTACTCTGTGAGCGATCATTTTGCATACGGGCGTAGCTTGGTCAGTAAGATTGGGGGGCTGTGAGCTTCAGATTTTCTGACAATAAGGCTGGCATAAAATGTTTAAATACATTATATGACAAGCAGGGGCCATGAGAGGGAGCTAAGGGGCAGTGCAAATGGAGAGGAATTCAGATTGGGAGGAAGACTAGGAGAAAACACAATATTTTGAAAAATAACCAATATTTTTGAGGACTTTCAAAACAGAGGGAGGGAGTGTGTGTGTGTTTTTGTCTGCCTGTATGTAAAAATCACTGCTGAAATCCGACTGACATCTCACAATACCCAACTGCATGCACCTATACCCAATTATGTATCTGAACATACAGTTATTGGGGGGTTGTAACACCCCAAACACCCTCCCTTGACACTACACCCCTGTTGGGGTATCTTCCACTGTCCCCTGCCCAGCTGCTGATCTCATCCTCGTTGGCAGTGTTGAAAAGAAGAACAGACTGATTATAAATTATAGAAGGGTTTTTTTAAGACATCAGTATAGCACCTCCAAGTCACCTCACAAGCTCAGCTGCCCTAAACATTTCAACTGTCAGAGTTACCTGCAACATTCCACTAGAGAAGGTTGAGGATGCAGGGTTGTGGAATTTATTAAAATATCTGCTTGTCCATGGGACAAGTCGCCTCGTTAATCTACTTGTCCATTTGGTACCATGTAGTGCAGCAATAAATTATGTTGGCAATCTCATTATATAGGAGCTCTGATAACATACCAGGGCCAATACTATAGTGGGGCTTGAATACTAGCAATTCCCTTATATTGCTCCCTTTCCGCAGATCTAACATACTGGGGCTGGATGAAGCAGCAAGCGATAGTTCCTGGGTTGGAATATCTTTGGGCCTGTGCAAACCTACTAACTTTCATGTTTTAAAGATTTTCAGAAGCTCTTCTCTAATATTTTCCCATATTGGGAAAGGTTGGACATTTACTCCTGACAAGGGCAGAAGTGGAAGTTCTTCCAGGGTTGAAAAAAAATAGCTGGAGGGAAAATGAACTTGTAAACACTCAATAGATTTTCGCATGAGCAAATATACACATGCATATTTGCTTGTGCTAAAATACAATTCACAAATATTTTCTATGAGTACAATTTCCTGGTCTACTTCTGTAAAGTTTTGTGAATTCATAAAAGTTATAATTCTGCAATAAAGCAGAGACATATACCACGGGCACACTTTTGTGTCTTTCTTTAGGAATTGGGCCCCTAATTAGGTCTAGCGTTAACCAAGACCTTTGGTGGTCTTTATTAAAATTATATTTCTCTTTCTATCCGTGTATCAGCTGGCTTTACTGTGAGTGACAGCACTCTTCTCTTCCACAAAGAGCATATTGGCAGACAAAGCAATTTCGTTCAGTGCCATGAACTACTATGACAATGTGTGCAAAAAAAAAGACTGACCACTAATGTTGGATTGGTTGGCTTTGCCAATAATTGTTTTCCATAATCTTGTTGAAAATGGTTACACTAATTTTCCATTATGAATATTTTTAGGAAATAGTAGCATGCATCAACAAAATTTACTAAATGATGCTTCAAAGAAATAGTACTTAAATTTCACATTAATATAGCAAAACTTTTTTTTCCTACTTACGTCTTTTTCTGAACATTTTATTTTGAAAGCCAAGACCCATGAATCTTGCTTACTTGCTTCTGCAAAAATATGCTTCTAATCAGAGCGCATACTAGGAGCATCATACATAGCCTCATATTATTAAACTTTTCAAACATGTATGTACACATTTTTTTTACTGACACCACTGTGCAGTGTCAGCTTACAACATTTATTTAGAGTGCTCATTCTAATAATAAAGGCTTTGCATTAATGTGACAATGCTCCTGTGTGCCTACACGTTTGGCTTTTCTTTTACCAGTCATTCCTGTCAGGTAATTCAATTTGCTTAGTTGAAGAAGTACAAGACTATCACTCTTGAGAAGCATTAGTTTTTCAAAGTCTCAGCACTGGTAAATGGTGTTCCATGTTTTTGGAGAAGGGTAGCATCTGTACACTGCTAGTTAAAATAATAACAATGTGTTTTGTATCCTATTGCAACTTTTGCTCAGCTCTAAGTCAAAATCTCCTCTCTGGACAATGCCCTCCTTCTCACCAACACCAAGGCAAGAATTCAAAGATGGATGTCAAACCACAATCTCAAACTTAACCCTGCTAAAGTGGAATTTCTATTACTCTCTCTGAAGAACTCCAACCTGCCTGTAAACAAGTGGATTGACTCCTTGTCTTTCCTAGATTGCAAACAGGACCAGATCCCAAATTTCTAAGCTTTATTCTTGATAGCCAGTTCAACCTTCAGAGGCAAATCTCTTCTATGGCAAAGGGCACTCGGTTGCAAATAAGGCTTCTATTAGGCATCAGCCAATTCATACCAGAACAAAACGTAAAAAGTATGGTCCAGATCCTGCGCCCCCTACTCCCTTCAAAGCAACTCTGCATGCAGCCACAGGAAACTTGATCACATCACTCCCATTCTGCTAACTTTGCAATGGCTCCCCACTGAAGCCATAGCTCATGGCTCAACTCAAAACTGCTTCCATGCAGCAGCAGCCTGTCCTTTAGGGTGGAGGGCCATGTTTCCCACCTTTACCCCAACATAAAGTGTGTCTTTTAGGCTGAGGAAAGGCCAGCCTGACAGACACTGTTTTCAGGTTAGGCAGCCAGGAGCTACACATGCGCTAAATGTATAGGCATCTGGCAGCCTGAGCTGAACTTTGCCGGGTTGAAGATGACACAACCCTGTGGGGGTGACTTCTTCAGCCTCGCAAAGCGCCTCAAGGCCCTCCCCCTCATGATGAAAGGGACTGTCACTGGTAGCCTCAGACCTCAGCTCTTCAGGTTTAAGCCCTGAAGTGCCCAGGGCCAAGTTTCTATCATTGATGCCTCATCAGAGTAGGGTGGAGATCAGCAGTCTCACTGACCCCATCCCACTCTCTGACGAGGCAGAGACTGCTACCTCCTCTCATTGTTCAGCATTCTGTCCATCATTAGTTCTTTCTGCTTGTGTTGCCCTAAGTGGGAACAGTATGCCCAGACGTTGGTCCTGTGCTCACTGTGACACTGGATTCAAGCAACCCTGGCTAAAGAAGGATGATTCCCCTAACCCCTTGCTTGTTTCCGGTCCAAGGGTGTCAGAATGTTTTATATGAACACCACATTACATTACACAAGGTCAGATTTATTTAGCACAGTGTGATTAAGTGATTTGCCCACTGTCACAAGCTGTTGAGCCGAGCCTGCATTCACTTAGGTCCCCAGTTCCAAAGTCGACAGTTCTGGCAATATTACGCCACATTTGCTATTCCTTTACACTATATTTACTCATAAATAAAATAACTGCACTCGGTTGTGATATAACCGACAATATTGTAATAACAGACAAATATCTGTGTATGCATTGTTATATAAACGTTTGAGGGGGTGTTATGAGACTGATTTAACTGGGCCCCAGGCTAGGGTGACCAGATTTTGAGAAGCAAAAACCGGGACAGGTCAGACATAAAAGAAGGACTAAAGACTTTACTTTCATTTTTATATCTGACCTGTCCCGGTTTTGTTTTTTGCATGGCTTTGTGAATGTGTTCCCATATATGTATGTGTGTGTGTATATATATATAAAAAACACATATATGCACACATACATTTATAAGACTACTATATAAAACTAGTAACTGTGGCTTGAGCTCCCACCCTGAACCCCCAGCCTGCCCCCACCCACGTCTCTCTGCTCCCCACTCCCCCTATCTGCAGGAAGCAGCCAGTTTTTTATTTATTTATTTTATTTTATTTAATGCGTTTTTATATAGCGCAGACTTTACCCGAAGGTGTCAGAGCGCTTCACAATAGGCAAAGTAAAGATACAAGAGGCGAAAAATTACAAGTGAGCCTGTTACAAAAACAAGCGTTACATTACAAGAGGCAATCGTGATAATTGTGCACGTATCAAGAGCAAAAGATAAACGAGGTAGCAAACGATACGTTATGAGAGGAAAAAGTGACGTGTGCAGGTTACAAGAGTAAATAAAGTACGAATAGAGGTAAAAAAAAGTTGCAATCAATGGTAGACACTCAAAATACTAAAACAATAGTTACGTTACATGAGGCAGTGGTGGCCGTTGTGCATGTATCAAAAGCAAACAAGATATAAGAGGTAGCAAATGATACGTTGAAAAGGAAAGGTGCAGTGTGCATGTTACAAACGAGTACAAGATACAGGTAGAGGTAAAATACTGCACTAAATGGCAGACACTCAAAACACAAAAACACCCTGGGAAGGCACTTCTATAGGCATGGAGAACAGAATATCCTATGATGGAAGGACTTCCTTCTGAAAACAGAGGGCTTGAATTAACTTTGGAAGTGTCTTTGAAGGAGGAGAGCTTTGAGGTCAGTTTTGAAGGCCTGGGAAGAGGTGGTGGTCCGAAGCTGAGGCGGAAGTGAGTTCCAGATTCTCACTGCGTTGCCTGAAAAGGATTGGGCCATCAATCTTTCCTTCTTGAAAATGGGAGGTTCAAGCAATAACTTTTCTGCATTACGTGATGGTCTGGAGCCCCCAGAGAGTTTCAGTTTATTCACCAGGTAGCGAGGGGAGGAGGAGTGCAAGGCTTTGTGGGTGATACATGCAGTTTTGTAGATAGATCTTGCCTCTATGGGAAGCCAACGGAGGGTGGATAAAATGGGTGTGATGTGGTCGCTTCTTTTGGCCCCATATATGAAACGAGCTGCTGAATGGAGAATAGACTTCAGGGGGGAAAGGTGGGATTTGGGAAGGCCAGTAAGAAGAGAGTTGCAGTAGTCCAATCTGGAGAGAACCAGCGCTTGGACCAGGGTTTTAAGGTCGTACTCCGGGAAGAAGCGACAAATCCCCCAAAGAAGGCGCAGTTGGTGTCGAGCAGACTTTGCAATGGAGTTAATGTGGGAGAGTAGATTAAGTTTTTTGTCGAGAATGACACCAAGGGATTTTGCGCTCTCGACAATGATGGGCTTATTGTTCATTAGATTGATCTGATCCATCCATGTTTGCACTGGGGGATGAGAAAGGGAGGAGGAAAGGAGGAGGAATTCTGTTTTGGAGGGATTCAGGATCAGTTGATGAGTTACCATCCAGTTTTGAATGGAGTCGAGGGTAGAGCTAAGGAAGGAGAGATCGTGATTGGAGGCCACCTTAAGGTAAATCTGAGTGTCATCCGCATATAGATGATAGTGGATCCCGGATTTACTCAGCAGATTTCCCAACAGTTCTAAATAGAGATTGAACAGTGTGGGTGCAAGTATGGAGCCTTGAGGAACACCTTGACTGACTGCTACAGGAGCTGAAAGACTGTTCGCTATTTTGATCATTTGGGATCTATCAGAGAGGAAGGAGGCAAACCATTTGAGCACAGTGCCCTCCATGCCCATTCTCTGTTGAAGAGTGTTAAGGAGAGTGTTGTGATTGACAGTGTCAAAGGCTGCAGAAAGGTCAAGAAGAATTAGAAGACAAGACTCCCCTGAATCGAGTATCCGCAGCGCGTCATCAATCACTAGCAGCAGGGCTGTTTCAGTGCTGCGGTTTTGAATGAAGCCAGACTGGAAATTGTCAAGAAGATCATTTTCCTTGATATGGCGAGAGAGTTGTTTCGCTACACATTTTTCTGTGATTTTCGCAAGAAAGGGTAGGTTAGTGATGGGATGGTAGTTGTTGAGGTCGTTCGCATCAGCAGTGGGTTTTTTTAGCAGAGGGGTGACCTGCCCAGTTTTGAAGGACACAGGAAGGGAGCCTTGACTGAGGGAGAGGTTGACCAGAGTGGTCCAGTAGGAAAGAGAATTAGTATAGAAGTCAATGGCAATGGCACTAGGGATGGGGTCAAGAGAATGGTTAGAGGGCTTTGTATCGAGGATGCATTTAAGGAGAGCATCGTCAGAGATGGGGTCAAAGTTTTGCCAAATGGTTAAGGATTTGCACTCCTCTGTGGGGGTAGGATGAATGACCTGATCTACAAGTGATTTTACCTTTTCGTCAAAGAATATAGCGAATTCCGCTGCTTTCTTCTTGGAATCTTCCAATTTGGAGGTTGGGGGAGAGCTGTTAGGGTTCTTGATGAGGTCGAATAGTTTTTTGGGTCTATTTTTGGCTGAGTCAAGGAGGGATTTGTAATGCGACGCTTTTCCAAGGAAGATGAGATTGTGGTACTTGGATCTTGCTGAACGAAGCGTGGCCAAATTTTCAGTGGAGGGTGCTTGTCTCCATTGTTTCTCAAGGGCTCTTATGAACTTCCTTTCTTCATAGAGGGATTTGTTGAACCAAGGTGCTGAGGGAGTGGGCCTTTTCTTTTTGCTTTGGAGAGGAGCGACATTATTGATTTCGACTGCAAGGACTGTGAGGCATTGGGAGGTGAGTTCGTTGACATCAAGGTCCGGGTCTAGCCTTGGAAGTGATAGCAAGGCAGAATTACAGAGGGTACTGAGGTCAATATTTTTAGTGTCACGGAACCAGGAAGTAGCCCTCTTAGGCTGGCCCAGAGTCATAGAGTGTGATAGGTGAAGAGAGAATGGGATGAGGAGGTGGTCCGACCAGTCTACATGAATAGGGGTAGCGATAGTCAGCAAGCCTGCTTTAGAAATGACAAGGTCTAGGATTGAGCCTTTAGAGTGTGTTGTTTCTGTGCAGTGTTGGATAAGATTGTTTGCAGAGAGGAAGGTGGCCAGCAAATTCGCATTTGTGTCTTGAGGCGAGCCCCAGTGGACATTGAAGTCACCCACGAAGATCTGATTGTCACTTTGCGTGAATTGGTCGCTGATGCAGTCCGTGAGTTCCTCCATAAACGAAGGGCTGCTACCAGGCGGGTGGTAAATAGCATGGAATCTGAGAAGTGAGCGGTGGTGCAATTGAAGCTCAAGTGATAGGCATTCAAAAGTGTGGCAGGAGCTGTTAGGAAGAGCCTTAAGTTGAAGGGAGTTTCTAAAGATGACCGCAACACCTCCCCCCACTTTGTCAATTCTGTCATTTCTAAGTATAGAATAGCCTGTGGGTACAAGGAGATCAAACATAGAGTGAGAGGTATCGTTGAACCAGGTCTCTGTGAGGAAGATCATGTCAATATTGTGCTGGTTGATGGTATCGGAGATTTCAAGTTTGTGTTTTATTGCAGATCTGCAGTTGTGGAGCAGACAGCGCAGCTCTGACGCAACTGTTTTGGTGACGGGGGCACTTGGGCTATGAGGGGTGATAGGGATATTGTGCTTATATGAGGGCGCTCAGGAGGATTTAGGTGGGCGAGTGGTTCTGACAGAGGAGATGGTCGGAATAGTGTAGATTACAGGGTTACTGGGAAGTGGAAGTGAAGGAAGGGTGGCGTTCGAGTGCTTGTGTGGATTTGCAGACGACTGGCTATGTTTAGCTATAGTGGGGTGTGGTGGTGAGGTGCATCTCGTGGAAGGGTGAGTGTTAGCCAAAGGAATTGAGGTGTGTGGAAAAGTCGAGATCTTGGAGCTTAAAACTAAAATGGTAGCTTCAAGTTGGGAGATGGCGGTGATTAGAGAGCCTAGCTTTTTTTCCAGAGAGAGTAAGGAAGAGCACGGCGTAATGGGTGGCTCGATGGAAACAGGAGGGGGTGCACTAGGCAGTGTACGGCAGGAAGAGGTGGGGGAACGGGAGGGGAGTAGGGGTATAGGGTTCAGAGGTGGGGAAAGGTTTAGGGTGAGAGCAGGAGTTGGTGCACCAGGGGTGAGAGGAGAGTTGTCGTTGTTGGCGTTGCAAGAAGGATAGGAATAAAGGGCAGAACTAGGGGGCGATAGTAGAGGAGTGGGGCGGTGGGGCGAAAGGAGAGGGGAGGAGTGTGAGGAGTCATAGGGATTAGGGAGGTATGAAAGGAAGGGGGGAGAGTTGGATAGAGTTGGATAGGTCCTGGCAGCTAAGTGAGGTGGCTGTGATGGAGCGGGTATCGGGCAGAATGGGGGGGATTGGGAGAAAGGGAAGTTGAAGAAAGGAAGTGATTCTGCTCGGTCCGAGGGAGGGAAGGGGTTACCAGGGGAGGAAAGGGGGTAGCACAGCAGTGCTGGAGGAGAGTGGGAAGGGAGAGAGATGGAATGTATTTGCGGGGAAATCGGGGTACATAGTGAGGGGAGGAGTGGGCGGAAAAGAAGAGCGGAGGAGGGAACAAGGGCAGCGTAGGGAACATAGACAGGGGGAGAGGGCTGGAGGAGAGGTGGTCTAAGGGGGGGGGTGGCCGGAAGCGATAGGGGGGAGGAGATGAGAATGGAGTGCCGGGACGGTGCGGAATGGACGAGGAGCGTTTTAGCTAGAGGTAAGGCTGAAGTGAAGAGGGGAGGGGCAAACTGTGAGGGGGGAAGAATGCGAGGGGAGGTCCGAGGGGAGAGAAGAGGGTCGACCTGTGCCTCCCCAGGGTGCAGCCTGTTGGAGAGTGGGGGGGTCAGGGGAGGAGAAAGGGAGTAATTGGTGGAGCTAGATGGAGAGTCAAGGGATAGCCCGGTAGCAGGGGAGGGGAGTAGGGAAGGGAAGAGGCGGTCAAAGAGAGAGAGACAGGTGTCTTTGGCTTGGATCATAACAGTACCGTTGTTATAGAGTGAGATAGTGAGGGAGCCGTTAAAACACGCAGAGGGGGAAATTTTTAGCTGTTTCCCATGGGGGATAGAGGAGGAGGAGGTGACGTTAAAGGAATTTTAAAAGCTGGTAGACCAAGAGGGTATGTCGTGCGTGAAAAAAATTTGATCGTTTTTGAGCCCCCCATATCGACCATTGTAAAACTGATCGACAAAAAGGGAATCGGGGAAATATTCCAGTGGACTGTGTTGCCTGACAATAACAGATAAATTACTTTAATTATTTCGTACTTTATAGGTGTCTGTTAAAGGAGAGCATACCTTTAACTTATGCTTCGCTAGAAGTTCTGACCTTTGTCCCACGAAACCGGGACATTTATTTAATGATCTGACCTTTGTCCTAAAAAACGAAACATTTATTTAAAATTAAGAGAAGCGTCGGGACACTGGGAACAGTCCTCTAAAACCTGACAATGTCCGGGGAAATCCTGAACGTATGGCCACCCTACCCCAGGCTCACACTCTTAAAACTGCATCAAACACGATCCTGTAGGGCCAAACTTCCTCTGGCAGATTGCTACGCATAAAATAGATAACAGACACGGTATGCCTACCCAGCTACCAATGAAGCACACGGCCATAGGCGGCCATTTACAAAATCACAGATGTTCCTCACCTAGAGGGCCTTCAAATAGCATATCATACTAAAATCCCCTTTATCAAACAAAAGTCAGATTTGTAACAGCAAAGACTATCAAAGGACATTTGTACGTAAAATATAAACACAATCGTATATAAAATGATAATCAATTAATAAGTACTGATTTCTATTTTAAACCGATGCTCTGCACGTGACATGCTTAAATTGACAATTATTTATTTGTATTATACTATATTTCTTTCTTTATTCGTCGAAGCTGCTATATTTAATGATCTCAATAACCGATGGCTTTCACTGTAAGATGGCCGCGACACATAGCAGTCTCGCCCCACCTGCAGCCTCATTTGACAGCTCCTGACTCCTCCCTACTCTGTTGCTTCACCGCTCCTGTTGCGTGTGATAGCGTCATGACGTACGCGTGGTGATGCACGCAGAGCGCGAGGCAGCCGGGTGCTCTGAGGAGCGGCTGTCCTACTGATTCAGCAGAGGGCCCGCTGATCTCCGCGAGGCTTTAGAGACGTCCGAGCTGGACACGAAACAGGTAAGAGGTCGGGGACAGCCATATGAGCTCGGCGGTGGCTCAGGCCGACCGGGAGTGGGCATCGGGGACCCGGGCAACGAAGGGAAGATGGCGGCCGAAGCCATAAAATGGCGACCGAAGTGCCCGGTAGAGGAGCACAAGGTGTGGCTGATCTGGTGGAGGTGGCTAATCAAAATTTCAAATGAAGAGTTTTAATTTCCCTAGTTAGCTCAGAGGCCTAGGCAATCAGTTTAAATTCCGTGCGTTTGGGAGCTGCCAAAGGCTCGTTGGAGGCCGAGGAGGCGTCTGCAGCTGTCCGCGTGACAGTGGACGGTCGGTGACGGAGTTGGGTGGGGCGGATTGCTGCTCGTCCGTCTCTGTGACGCATCAGTGCCCCCCGCGACTCCATGGAGACCGGGCTCTGGAAGTAAACAGGCCAGTGGACCTGGAGTCGAGATAGGTTTGAGCCGCGAGAGCGGGATGGAGCGCTGGCGGCTGAAATCGGTGGGTAACGATAGATGAGGGGGCCTGGGAGGTGATCGCAGCAGGTTAGGCTCGTGTTTCGTATATGTTGGGTTGGACACCCCATTGGGCAATGGGCCTGTCTATCGTAGTTTTCTTGGATGTGGTCCAAGGCGATAATTTGGTTGGATTTACATCGGGTGTTTTTTAAGGACTTTGTCGACCGATCTTTGTGTCATTCGGTTGATACTAGGGACACTGGTAGGTTGTGTTGGAGGGTGATGGTTCTGGTGGAATTATTGTAGTGAATCCTATGGGGTCTGTTAAATGGTATGGGGATTGGAAGCTGCGGTCCGTTGAAGGAAGAAGATGGGATGTGTTCTGTGTGGTGTTTTGGGAGTAGGAACTGTGGATGGGTCTGTTGGAAAAGGAGGAAAACATGGAAGATCTGGTGTGACTTTGAGGAGGGGAATCATCTAGCAGTGTGTCGGAATTGAGTGTTGGATCTGCTAGGGTCTGTTAAAGGTGTGGTAATCGTGAGTTCTTTTGAAGGATCTGGTGGGATCTGAAGGAAGGGGGTGCGCACGAAAAGGAGTTTGGAGGTGGAGCGGGTAAAGAGGAGACCGCGGACTTGGGGTCGTTTAATGGTATTAGAGCGGCCTCTATGTAGTTGGATTTGTGGGAGGAGGAATATATATTGTGATATCTACTGGGGGTTAATTTAGCCGCCTTTATTTCTTGGTGAAAGGCCGAGGCAAGTGTTGGTGTCGTTATAGAGAAGTTTGCCTTGGTCAGTAGCTATATTAACGTGGGGATTAGTTACCTAACTGGCTTAAAATCCGTCGTGTTGAACCTGAACCATGTCTCGATAAAACATTAAGCTTTTAACCCAGCTTTGCATGCTGAACTCACGGTTATGAAAGTGCAGTGATTGGGCCCTAACACTGCTCAATTTACATTTAGGAAGACAGTTTTTGAGTACGCAGATTGGTAGATAACGACTCCTTGTTTTAAAGATTGTATTACTTGATTCTTTAATAGTTATATTTGTATGGCAAACTGTTACGTCCTTATGTTAACTAACCAAGTAAAATTTCGATTTTTGTGCGTCTTTAAGTTGATACATCACTGTAAAATTATAACAAGTCAAGTACAAAAATCGTTTTAAAATACGGAGTCTGTTTCTGCTTATGTTAAGACATCACACTTTTCCTAAATGAGAATCGTGTATATGTGTGTCAACAAGTGTTGTAAAGTGGCCCCCCTTGCAACTAACTCCCTCTTCTTACTATTGGAGTTGAAGCAGTGCCTTCTTATCAAATGTTATACATGGGTTACACAGTCTCTAGGGGTAACTTATTCTGTTTAATTCATTGCACTAGCAAACAGACGTTTTTATGTTGTTAATTGGATGTACACACAAATGGCTCAGTTCTATCATTTTTGCCATTGCTTTGAACAGCAAGGCGTCTTCTGATCATTCACGTGTCTTTTGCAATGTAACCTTAGTTTCCACTATCATTGTTCTTTTCAATATTGTTAATTGTTGTAGGCATGTGATCTTGCCTTTGTTGTTTGAGGGGGATGATGATAGTCTTATCCTTTGGCAATGTGAAATCCAGTAAATTCCTTTAGTATTGAGTTGATGAACACGTTAAAACTAAGCAACATAATTTGCAGATATTGCCATGGTTATTCGAGTGTGAATTGAAGTCTCGCGTTCTTGATGTTGATTGATACATTAACCGGGATTAGGTCCTGGTTTGTGGTTGAAATGGTTCTATGGATTTACTTAAGGGCGAGCCAAAATGTGGCGAAAAGACGTAGGTTTCAGTAAACATGATACACTTGACTGAGCATTTTTGAAGGTGATTTTGCCATCTGTCAGTTTTATTCGACCCATAACATGCACCCACCCTTGGAATGATCGTCCTTTTAGAAGAGGTCATGCAGCTGACGCAGCATTCTGTACCAAAGATATACAGTTAGGCTTCAGAGCTTACATGGGATATGAATTCAAGGAGTGTGTGGCATATCTTGGAGTATATACAATCCCGTACTTTCGTTTTATCATCTTAGACAAGGACATCTTTTCGGCAACAGATGAAGGTTTTTATTTTTACAAAAGTTCTGAGGAAGATAACTTGCTCCGAATCACGTTTATTAGATAATGCAGAGTTTGATTTAGAACCCATGTTGCATGGAGAGCAGTCTCG
The DNA here is from genome assembly GCF_031143425.1 of Pleurodeles waltl. Lineage (NCBI taxonomy): Eukaryota > Metazoa > Chordata > Amphibia > Caudata > Salamandridae > Pleurodeles > Pleurodeles waltl. The sequence goes on from NC_090446.1 coordinate 103,194,403, forward strand.
TCTCTTGTCTACATCTCTTATCTAATGTTTTATTAGACGGGTGCTTTCTTGAGTAAAATTGCATAATTATTAGAGTTGGAAATAAGACTGCTGCCGTATTAAGAATGTGGGGCATGGGGACCGACATGCTCTGTGGCCGACTGTCCTTTGCAAGCATTAGTTTTGGTAATCCATGCCGAGATGGCATGACGTGAACCTGTATAATACCAGTGGGAGGACCCAAAAGGATCCCCCGATGCAGGTATTTTCAGTATCTTCGGGTAGGTAGTCATTGGTTAAGTATACATGATTTAATAACCATGATGAACAATAGCTTTTTCATGTTGCACGCCGCTTAAACTGGGGCATTTAAGACCTACTATTGGACAGATGCTCTTGGAGATTACGTTGCAGTGCAATGATGTCACCATGGCCTGCTTTCGCCAATCACCATTCGTCTTAAAAGCCCATTTTGATTTTCAGTCAACGAACACTGCCCCCACCCAGTCCATTCACTGCAAGGGCCCGTTTGACCCTCTGTGTTGCTACAGTGTGCACTCCAATGCTCTTGCCCAGGTGCACCGCAAACGATGCCTGATAAGTGCTGAATGCGTGGATGGTAGCTTGTGAAAAAAGAAAAGCATGTATAAAGCTTGCCCACAGAAATAGGGAAAGGAATATTTTTGGAGGACAGGCTGGATCGGAATCGGAGTAATATAATACTATTATAAACCCACCTTTGCACTCATTCTGATTTCTTGGTCGCAAAATAAGTGCGGTTTCGGAAGTTCACCTCTAGACCTTAGACAAGCAGATGACAAGTTCTAATCTCGTATTTGATGATTGACCCGCCTGTTCTGGCAGTAATACTTGTATCACTGAGCAGCCTGTCAACTTTTTCTGATGGTAATTTTTCTGCTGAACCCCTTGACTATCTGACCAGTCAGCAAGACAGTGATGCAAGGGGACACCACCGATTCGTCCCTTCAGCATTGAATGCCGTTCAATTACATAGGAAAAGCTTTAGCTAGGTGGTAGAGAAAGCCAAAATCAAAATTATATATTTTCTGTATCCCATGAAATTGCAGATTGCTCCCTTTCAAAAAGGGGTGATGCCTTCTTTCTTTTAAAGAACACTATCTTTCAGTTATCTGTCCTTGTGTAAATGCTGCGTTTCCAGTTCTTTCAACATTTCGCCCCTTTTCTTGCATCTTGTTGGTCAAATTTTCCGTGATTGAGGAGCGACTTAGCTGAGGCAGTGTTATTATTATTAAAGTATATTGTTACGTTCTTCTCTTTATATCAGTTTGCAATCACCTTTTAACCAACGCGACATCCGCTTGTAACTTTGTATATTTCCGGTCATTTGCGGTGTTAATACTGAAAGTCATCTTTACTAATGGAGAGTTTTTTTGTGGGTTTTCCAACTCCGTTTTTTAGGGTTAAGCTTGGGACAGCATGCGCTAGCGCGTCTGTCTTGATTGCGAGACATAATTGTTTACAAAAAGGCTGAGAGCCCACCCATTGCTTACCTTGTGTAGGCTCCAGCGTTTCTCTTCTTTGCAGGCTGACGTTTACTTTTTAAACAAAGGAGAGTCGACATTATCAGGCATGCAAGATCACCTTGCCAGAAAAAAAATAACTTGCAAGAACATGCCTTTTTTTTTTTCATGCTGTTTGGGTGATACAGGGCTCTATCCCATTCCTATAACTTCAGCAAGCACAGCAGCTTTATTACCTCTACGGAAATGACCATGCGTCAAGGGCTGACTTGCTCTGTAGCCCTTAGTTGCTAAATCATTTGATTGCAGTGATGGTTTGTGTATTCGGGCACAGCCTTTCGGATCTACACGCATCTAGCACTTTCCTCCAGTATTTCTAATGGACTCGAGGACTATATCAGTCCCTGGCTGTCTGCTTTAAATTCAAAATAAGAATCGGACATCCAGCCCTGGCAGGCCGATCCTGTTTACATGCGCATGTACCGAGTGATGGTTTCGTTACGCAGGGCGTTCAGTTTCCAGCTATGTGTTACCACAAAGTGATGTTGTGTTGTGAGCAGCATGTGGTGTCAATGCAGTGAAGTCTGATAGGGTGCCGTTGGCTGAATGGAGCCCAGCGTGATAGTCGTCTACACCACTTTCTTTTACTTTTTTTTTCCCTTTCAGAACAAGTAGGTTTACGACACAACATGTCCGATGGACGAGTAGATATTTTATTATATTCCACACCCCTGCAAGTGGGCATTTTCTTAACTGCCAGCTCTACCCCCTCCATGCCAGCCCACCTCAATACTTACAGCAATGCTGAACAGCGGCCATATTGGTATACAATATTGCTAAAACACATTGCCGAAACCAATAGCTCTGACATAGGTGGTCTATGGTCTTTGCCAATGCTTTTTGTTTTTTCCCTTGACCTTGCCTACCCGCATCTTCAACTGTCTACACAGCCGTAAAAATGTCCGTAGTCACTTTAGGGCAGCCTACTTCGTCCATTGCAAAACAAAACACAAATGATGGACGGAATGTGGAACCAATCAAACATTCACCCCCAGTCACAGATCTGGGTTTAATACATCAATTCTTTTGTTCACCATGTCACCCCAGTTTGAACCCAGCCATATGCAAATCAGTCTTGACCCTGTTCCTCATGGGAACAGTCCAGCCCGAACTGCCAGGCCAGGCCCCCCCTGGACCGGAAACAAGCATCCTGGGACCGGTTTCAGCTGTTGTTCACACTTTGTTCTGCCTACCACAGCATACAGCACAAGTTGTTGGGTCAACCCACTTCAGCCATTTGATCTTCTGCACTGCAGGTAACATAATTTGCTAGATCACAGATACACTGCCTAGGAAAAACAGATAATTGCTAATGGATTATTCCACAATAGTACTTGTTTAGTCCCTTGAAGTAATCGCCCATGCCACATCAGTCCCTTACATTGGTTCATGGGCTTGCCTTTTAAAATCCGCTTGCTTTCATTAGTGTAATGCATGCATACGTCAAGCCTTTTCTGGTGTTTAGTCCTCCTCGAGCGCACCGACCAACTACTGGAAACATGAGGCTCCATGTTTTCCGTATGATTTCTAAACTACTTTCTCTTTATTTCGCAGCGCAATCGTGCTCGTTTTTGTTCTCCATTTAGTATGGCAAGAAAAGTCTGGTTAGGAGTTTACCACACTAATAGCTCTAGCTTGACGAAATGCCAGCCCGTTGGATTGCAAATACCTGTTTCTTTCTCATTCTGTATACATTTTATGTCAGTGTTGTGTGTTTAGACTTTTCGGATTAGATTGAAGCCAATAATACAGTTTCTTTGCACGAGTGACAATCATTTTTAGGGTCAGCGCACAAGCGCTCCGTCCCTGTTGTAATCTCTTTTTGGGCTTTTATCCATGTCATGCCTGTCACTTTTATTGGTTCGTGAGCCTGCCTTTTAAAACCTGCTTGATTTAATTGGTGAAAGGCATGCATATGTCATGTGTTTTCCGGTGTTTAGTCCTCCTCTCGCGCAGTGGTCAACTACTGAAAACACATGAGGCTCCATGTTTTCGGCCTGGTTTCCGCACTACTTTCTTTTTATTTTTCACGCAGTGCAATCGCACACTCCTTCTTCACTTTTTTTTTTTGTTGTTTCCAATTTATGTGGCAAGAAAAGTCCGGTTAGGAGTTTACGACGCTAGTTGCTCTAACTCGTGCAAATGGGAGACCTATTGCTCTGCAAATGCTCGTTTTCTTGTGTAGTGCATTACGACTAAAAAGGGTTGCGCTACATACGTGCTGTTATAGAAATACGTCAGTGGTTTTTAACTTTCAGTTTTCTAATTTTTTTTTCTCTCATTTTTATATTGCTAACATGTGGCAGATACATTAAGATTTAAAAAAATCCTTTATTTTTGTAGCATATGCTACCGGTAAAAAATAACCATAACACCAGCTTGCCAACGTCAGATCTATTAACTATACCAATGCTTTTTTGGCTGCCTCCAGTGGAGGTTTGTGTTCGATTTGGCAGGTTAAACCAGCATTGCAAAGACAATGGGCCAGGACCTGTCCTCAATATTTTGAGTAAACGTAGGCAATTTGCAAAAATATAAACAGGATTTTATTGAGCAGCCGAGGCACACCAACCTAGTGACTGCGCTTGTGATGTTTCACAATGCTGTCACTCAGTACAAGAGAGCAGATGGAAGTGAGTTGACCCACTGCACGGTGCTGTGTACACTGTTGGAAGGAAACAAAACTGGACTTAAGCTTATTAGACAAATGAATGAAAATGATTGACTCAAATCTTGTGTGTGCATGAATGTACTTTTATTATGAATTGTTGGGGAAACATGAGACTAGCGGAGCTGCTAATGTTCTCTCTAGGCCAGACCTTACTTTTCTTTTTTTTTAAAGGGTTACCTGGGGCACAACCAACATGCACCCATTTTTTTGCGTTTGTTTGGTATGTATATTTTCAAGTGGAAAGCACCAACTTGTAATTGATGCTATGTATCTGACCTGATAAATACTGAACTTTGCAGTGTGTACTTCTATCTGGTATGATAAATATTATACCTTTTTCCGAGGACATAAATTGGAACACACCACTCTATATTTTAAAAGCCTGGAAGTAGTTCCACTCAAGCTAATGTCATGTCTTAGATAATTTGCTATTCCAAATGAGGTCTTTGTGTACAGCACTTACAAATACCATTCCAGCGGGGTCCTTCCCTATATTTTAAGTGACATTTAAGGGCTTACTTCCTTTTGCGAGTACTCTTGCTGATTACTGATCTAGTCCCTATACTTGTTGCTGTTTTGAGAACGTAAGCATACAGGCAGGTTATGTGAGAATCCCGTTGGCAGTACTTGTATGCAGGTTGTGCATAATAGCTTACCTCATCAGTGTTTTATCTTTTGGGAGGTGTGCTTATACCTGGCATGATCACTTAGCAGTAATGATGTGGCTTAATTAGAGCCATCGTCTCTTCCTTTAATGTTCATTGCGTGAATGTTTACTGGAGGGGTGGAGGCAAACGGGCTTCTTGTAAAGGTAAAACCACCTGAAGCTAGTGCTTCCTAAGATATTCTTAGGGAAAAGTGGATATAAGTCCATATTTCATGCATCCCAGTTATGAAACTGAAGGCTTGTACTATTGTCAGAAGCAGATAACAAAAGTGTAGTATTTATGGGTGGTGTACTTGGTCACTGGTTGTGCAGACTTTTTGTCAACAGCACCCAACAAAGTGGAATAGAACAACACTTGGTATAGATTTTATTTATGATTGTGATAAATTCATGCCACGTTGGCATAAGGGCCACTGTCACTAGAGTACTTTCCTGCCACCTTCCCCACCGTTTTTCATGGTGGCCATGTTCCTACTTTGTCTGCATTTTACAGTACCTTTTTTAAGTTGAAGTTTGCCAAGGAAGCAATGGTGCAATCTGCCGCAAAAGGAGTGGTGAAGGTGGTTGGCAGGCTTCAGAAAATTAATTTGTAACCTAATGTGTGTGTGTGTGTGTGTGTGTGTGTGTTTTTTTATTTTTTTAGTCTCATTTATGTACCTATACTCTACCACCATACTCCACCACAGCTTTAATGCTATTTAACAGCGATCTGATTGAGATTAATGGGTAGAGATAGCAAGATGTTTGAGTGGTTACAACAGATCTCACTATAGGATGTGTCAACACAGTCACACAGGTAGCAATTAGCTGATTCTCGCTCTTCCTTCTGGCAGATTTGTTATAGAATTGCATGATGTGTGATGAATTGGACATTCTGAACAGAGAGCTTGACAGATTATTGCAGAGCAACATCGCAGAAGGAAAGCCTTTAAAAAATGAATCTGAACAACCACCAGCCTCTGATTCCTGCGACCTGAGCATTATTTCAGGCAGTGAAAACCAGTGTCACATAGTGCAGGTACTTAATTTTATTGTGTTAAGTTCTAGGGATTTGTTTTTAACGTGGCTTCAGATATTTTTTAACGTTTAACAGGTAATGGCTTTATGTATGTATCTTTGTGTGTTCATGTAACGAAGGCTAGTGTGACTTTAATCCTACTACATTTCACCTTTCATTCACTGGTGAAAGTATGTTTGACTCATGAAAAATGGAGTCACTTCTCGTTTTCCTTGATCCAAAATGTTCGAAAAGACTTAAGACTAATTTTAAGAGATCTTAATTTCAGAATGCATTTTTTTTTCTTTGCATCGTTCCCAGTTCAGGAATTTATTTTAGGTTGTATCTACTAAGGGCCTAATATACTCTATCCATAACAATAAATGAGCTAATGAGGCAAAGGGTTCATGAAGATCTTGAAGTTGTTTTACCCAGCATGAGTGCCACCTTCAAATCTTATACTTCTACTGCTGTGCCCCTGGAGTGGCCTAGAAACAAATTAGTCATGTTAGGAGGTGGGTGTTGGGGCGAACTTGCTTTAGTGGTTTTTCCAAACATGCAGATCTCTGGCATGTGTACACCATGCTTCCTTAGATTCCAGTGATCCATGCCATGTTCACATTATCATGCTACGGACATGCACGCTCAGACACCAGTGCTGTGGGACTGGTACACTGTTATTGTATAATGTGTATGGAAATGTCTGACAAGCCTAGAATGAATGAGGAATGAGAGGCTTAAACAGTGCATAGTATTTAAAAGAAATTATTGTACGTGAATTATTGATGGTGCACAGTTTAGAGTGTTAAATATACGTTGCAATTTTTTTTTTGAGCCTTACAAAGAACATTGCAATTGACAAAGCCTATAACTCTTGCATTGCTGAGACAGATTGTCTTTGCCAGTGTTTGTTTAAAGTGGCGTGAGCAGATGGAAGGTGTTAAGTCCCCCAAAAAACCTAAAAATAGGTATTTTTCGGATCACTAATAGTAAGGGAGCACAAAGGAGATGGGGTGTGGGGACACATGGTGAATGGCCATGGTAGCAAATAGGCATTGGAGGTAAGTGGATATTGAATAAAATTAAAAGGCCAGTTTGGGGAGAAGGGACCAACACAGTGTGTTAGCCAACTGGAAAAGCAGTATGTGAGAGAAAGCATGGGTGTGTGGGAACAATATTAAGCACAGGGTGGTTAATTGGGGGTAAGCAGCACATGTTGAGTGGGAACTGCAAAATACATGCACTCTCATGCAGTGTTTCTAGAGAAAGCTAGTTCTCTAAATGTGAACAGTGAAACCATAAACTTCCTCCAGTTAAAAGGAAGTTGACAAGACAATGCTACAGGTGATGAACAAATGCAAGAATAGAAAAGCGTGACAACAAAGAAGGAAGCCAATGATTGACAAATACAACCAGTGGTAGGCACTGGGTGGGATCATAGCTAACTAATTTTTCGGTTGGTCTTAAAAAGGAAACTTTCACTGTTTGGTGTGCAAGATCTAAACGGTTGTTCCATAAATATAAACCAGCGAAGGATACAATTCATGCATTAACAAGGATGTTAAAGAATGTATGCTCTAGGGAAGGGACCGATACTAGAAGTGAAAGGAAAGCCATTAAATAGGAAAGCAAATGACTGACATGAATGGTAAGCAAAGGCCTACCCCCACAACCCAATTTAAAGTTTTTATTCATGTCTACAGTATGCCTTCAAGACGCAGGGGAAGGAGCCAAATAGGTTCACTTCCTTAAGGCAACCTTTGACAAAAGTTTGATTAGAAGGTATACCTGCCTCCTTACCCTCATTGGGTTCTAAAGAGGACGCTGCTAAAGAAATACAAACGGAGAGAGACCAAGTGGCATATATGAGTGTGGTGAATGGAAGTTTCACGATTGGTTTCACAGAAATAAGATACTAACGGGATCCTTGTGAGTGTCTGATCAAAACAAACTAGCCAGGTGAGGCATTGTTGTGATGGCTGAAACATTGACCCAGAAATACAGAGGATACCAATAATCTAGTTTATCCCCACCCTTAAGTCTGCCCACGGTGCCCTCTGGAAAAAAAACAACAACAAAAAAACTAACCCCCACGACATAAAACTAGGATTCTATCAAGTCATCAAAGAGCTGCTCCCTAGGCCATCAAGGTTGCGCTCGTCCAGACACACTAGGTATCGGGACCAGAACTCAGTGATGGTTAATTATTGGCCGGTTACAGAGATAAGCTAAGCATGATTGAGGTTGCCGTCCTGCTTTGGAAAGGTTAGATGTTTGTGAAGCTGAGCGAACCTTGTATCACTACTCACTCCTTTTTGGAACCTGTTACAACAGGTCTTCAACAGCTAGCTTCAAGATAGTTTGCTACAAATGCATGACACCAAACAAAATCTAAAGTGTTTCTGTCTTTCCCTCGTGTTAATGTTAACATTCACTTGCTTTTTGTCTTGTTAAAGCCATTCTCAGTCCTGGCTTATTCTGCTTAAATTAATTGAACCCTGCCTGTAGTGCTCCCCTAATCCACACATAAGAGTTAATGCCACTTGACAAACAATAATACCTTTTCCCAGTTTTCAATATTTTGGGCGTCATCCGCCTTATGTTTCCCATTTCCTCTTAGGTGAGATAACTTAGTGCAAATAGATGAATGTCGAACACGCAAATGTCCAGTTATTCTAATATTGTAAACTTAAAATTATACCCAAGTTACGGTAAGTGTAACTTGTGTATAATTTAATAAAATTTTGTCAAGCGCCAAGATAAGTGACACTATTTAAAACGCTCTATACAAGCAAATTCCTTTGTCGGAGTGTAGCGTAATTACTTTGGACACTGGCCCAGACATTGCTATGAGTTAGGAGTTGTGATTGAACTGGACAACAAAAGTGGCAATTAATGTAAGGTACAAGTTTGTTTTTCAAAATGGGTGCAAAACATAAAGCAAGACGAGATGACTGCTAGTGTATCAGAGTTTTGTGCTTCTTAAAATAGTGAAAGACCTCTTCAGACCATGTTAAAAAAAATAAAATAAAAAAAAAGACAGTATTTCACATCTGGTTTTATGCACTTCAAATATTTCCTTGGATTTGAGGGAGCTACTGAACAACATGTTGCTGTACCTGATTGTTATACACATGTATGTTGATATGTCATAAATGCTTTTAATGTATATAGGTTGTGTACTGTTGGCATGAGTTGATTTCTTACTGACGCTTGTTGTACATTTGGATACAGAACGAATGCTTCTCATTGCTTTTTCCTAACTTGATATTGTACATTTTTTAGATCGCTCCTGTGTTTTCATATCTGTTAGAAAAATGTTGGATAGGTAAATTGGTGCGGTTGATGTACATAGAACGTTAACTACAGTTAGTAATTTTGAGGTAGTAAAGGAACAATTACCATTTGGATCTTAGGCTGAACAATTATTTAATGGGTTACGTAGTGTCTTCTATCAAATATTTTTTTTCCCTGAGCAGTGTCTTCATGAACCTGTTGTTTGCAAGCAGTATACGTTACAAGAAGCCATGTTGCATATTGTATAAAAGGATTGTTGCATAAACTGCATTTGGGTTAGATGTAGCTATTCATTTGAATACACAGTTGTAAAGATGTGGCACTTCATAATGTTTAGTGTTTGTTGGCTATAATTCACGATTTGATTTATAGAAATGATAGAAAGAGAACCAAAAGCTTGTTTCGGTTATCTTCCGTCAGTCTTGCTGTGTTGGACAGTTTCGAAAAAATAATAAAATTCACACCTGTGTTTCTGGAAGACTTTTTTTAATGAAGGGATCTCTGAACCAGAAAATGTCCCTTTTTTTTTCTCCCCATGCTACTCCACAGAACAAAGTTTGCAACCATTGCAAAGTTTAATAAAGGACGAAGATACGTTTTTATTTTTGAAGTCTTACATGATGTGTGCAGCAATGGCCTAATGTTGGAACTAAAAGCAGAGGGGCAGCAGAAGGTGGCAAACACCATCACCCCCTTCTCAATACACACAACTGAAGATGGCAACATGCAAGTTAGAATATGGAGTTTCTGGACAATTACTGCCTGTGAAATAGTGTGCTTCCTCCACAATTTTGGTTTCTGAAAAACCATGCGAGTGGTGTGGGTGTCTATTAAAAAGAAAAACCGCTAATACAAGAAGTAAAGGTAATTATTAAAATTGACCATTCACAGGATTAGTGCTTTGAAAAAAGATTGCCCTAATTGCTGAGAATAAAGCCAAGGTGGAAAATATGAAGAATGGAAGTAGATGTGGCCAGTGGGTGTAGTGGGCGATGACCCAAATGTCCATTGACCATTGGATCCTGAACTTTTTCAAACGTGACATGAGGAACATGGCCCTGTGCGTGGAAATAAGTTTTGGGATAAATGAGCCTCCTGGTGCAGCTAATTTACATAAGAATATTCGAGGCCACAAAGAACGAGCAACTCATCTTAACGATGTGTAAGGCCAAGAGAGAGCTCTCCTTTAAGGGTCACAGATTTTTTTCTCAGTCTTTGGCTTTGAAGTGCCACAGTCACTTGAAAGGAGGGGGGTGTTTTTTATTTTTATTTTTTTACTTTAACAAAAAGGTGCTTCTGTTGATTTAACCAGAAAATTGGTGAGCGTCAAACATGTCCAGAAATGTAACTACACTGCAATAAGACTAGTGTGGTTTGCTCAATGGACGAAAATGCAGTTTCCTAAGATTGTTAGTTTTGCGGAGACAGAGTTACTCTGCCCTCACCAGACCACTAGTTGAACTGATTTTGAGTTAGCCAAATCTGTATTTTACTCCTCCAACCCCTGACCCCTGCCACACCGTTCCGACCTGCCATCATATTTAAAAAAAAAAAAAAACACACCCAATATATAAGCCTAACTTTTAATTTCATAGTGTTTTATAATATGAACCTTTTTAGGTGTGCTGTATCGTAAGTATTATTGGTGGAAACCTATTTTTGTTTTGGATAAATCACATTGCTACAGCACCCAGCACCTTTAATGCGAATTGTGGTTGCAGCATTAAAAACCAGGATTGATTATGAGAAGCCTATTTCCACAGCTGCTTAAATTGTGATGCTGCATCATCGTCTGCATAGTTATGACTTTACCACTTCTCACATAATGCATCAACTACTTAATTTGCAGAGCTTAGAAAAGCTTGTTATTAGCTTAACAGTTTAAACATTTACTGAAGAAATGGTTTACTCGTGGTAACACACAGCTAACGTTTGAATTGCTGATCGTTATACTCACGTTTAACTTGTACTAATTAATGGAAATGTTTTGTCCTGGCAGTATTTAAGATTAAATGACAAAAGAGCAAAATTATACCGACCCAGAGTTTGCAAGTATTGCAACACATAATTTTATTTTTCTGTATTCCTAATTTAGCCAACCCTACCATATAATTTGGACATCGATTGTTGTACATCCAATGAGTGAATAACATTACACTCTGCTGTTTTTGAACTTTCTAGTTGAGTATTAAAAATAAAACCAGGTAGTTCCTCTGGTTTCTCTGTGCTTTAGTTCTTGGCAGTCAGGTGCCTCACTCCTTTTAGAAATAGATCTTAGTCGCCTTAAACTCCTTGGGAGCGTCATAGATATTAAAAAAAAATGATTAGCATTATTTACATATTGAACACTGTTAGAAATGGGGTCTCAGTTGGCAATCGGTTTGCACCCTGTCCAAGTAGGGACTCTCACTCTAGTCAGGATAAGGGAGATACAGTCAGATAACCCCTGATCACCCTCTTGGTAGCTTGGCATGAGCTGTCAGGCTTATCTCAGAAGCAATGTGTAAAGCATTTGCACATAACACACAGTAACACAGTGAAAACAGTACAAAAGGACACCACACCAGTTTTAGAAAAAATAGCCAATATTTATTTATATAAAACAAGACCAAAATGAGAAAAATCCAACATCTAGTAATAAAGATATGAAGTTTGCAAGAATTACTTAAAAATACAGCTCCTTGAAGTCCATAGCTCCACCTGGGGCTATCACGGCATCGTGATCAGCAAATCCAACAGTTCAGGCCAGATATGGTGTCAAGACCCGTAAACAGTACCTTTGGATTTGCTGGGCGTTGTGATCCTCGCTAAGAGATACGGAGAGCGAGTTGTGTCCGTTTTAGAGTCTGGCGGGGATTTTCTGGCCCTTGAAGTCACACACGTTGCGGATTGAACTCCAGGCTGAAGTCAGGAGCACTTGCGTGGATGGCGTCGGGGCTGCGGCGCGAAGCGGGGTGATGTACCTTGCAGTACCCACAGGTCACGATTTAGGCAGCGGCTCAGTGATGGCGTCGGTGAGACCAGGGCTGCGGTGTGAAGCAGGGCAGTGTGCCTTGCTGTGTCTCCCGGTCACGGTGCAGGCAGTGGGGTAGTTGTTGCTGGAGTGTTGTCTGTAGGCCCAAGCCGGCGGTGCAGAACGGAACTGTTTCGTGACCCTCAGGAGCTGTGTCCGCAGGCCACGATGCAGGCAGAGATGCCTGGTGATGACACTGGAGCCGATGGTGCTGCAGTCGGTGGACCAGGGGTGCGGTGCGGGATGGTGCTTCACGTACCCCACGAGCGGTGTCCACAGGCTGCGGTGTGAGTAGGCGAGGCCGGAGTGCAGGGTCCATAGATTGCGTGTGAGCAGCTGCTCGGTGAAGTTCGATGACTGCGTTGGTGAGACAGGTCGCAGAGCAGTGTGACTGTGTGGCGTCCGCATACAGACCAGCATCATCGTAGTGGTTTCTCCTCTTGAACAGCACAAAACACAGTTCCCAGTGCTGCAGGTCGAGGGAGCTGAAGTCTTTGGTGTCCCTGGGACTTCCAAAAGGATGCAAGCTCTATCCAAGCCCTTGGAGAATTCTCAAGTAGGATACACAGCAAAATTCACCATTTGCACTCTTTTCAGGCAGAAGAAGCAACTGCAGGCCAATACAGCAAAGGGACAGTACTCCTCCTTCACCTCTTCTTCTTGGTAGATGTTCCTCTTGATTCCAGAAAGATTTTGGGTCCAATACTTATACCCCTTTCTGGCAACTTCAAAGCAAAGTCTCAAGTGTTTTCAAGATCCTTCTTTGGCCAGGTCCCAGACACACCAGAGGGTTGGAGACTGCATTGTGTAAGGGCAGGTTCAGTCCTTTCAGCTGTAAGCGACCACTCCTCCCTCCACTTTAGCTCAGATGGTTCATCGGGCTATGCAGGCAACCCTCCAGCTCCCTTTGTGTCACTGTCCTGAGGAGCGGTGTAAACAGCCCAACTCTCGAACCGACCCAGGGGGGGAATCCACAAAGAGGCAGAGTCACAGAATGGTTTAAGCAGGAAAAATGCCTATTTTCTAAAAGGGGCATTTTCAAACTCACAATACAAAAGCCAACTTCACTAAAAGATGTATTTTTAAATTGTGAGTTCAGGGACCCTAAACTCCATATTTCTATGGACTCTCAAAGGGAATCTGCGCTTTAAAGTTAGTTAAATGTTAACCTATGAGAGAGACAGGCCTTGCAACAGTGAAAACCGAATTTGGCCGTATTTCACTGTCAGGACATGTACTGGTGTTTTATATGTCCAGTCTTTTAAATACACTGCACCCTGGGCTGCCTAGGGCCTACCTTAGGGGTGCCTTACATGTACCAATTTGGGCCTGACAAGTGGTTACACTTGCCAGGTCGACATGGCAGTTTAAAACTGCACACACATACACTGCAGTGGCAGGTCTGAGCCATGTTTATAGGGCTACTTATGAGGGTGGCACAATCAATGCTGCAGGCCCACTAGTAGCATTTGATTTACAGGCCCTGGGCTCCTCTAGTGCACTTTCCTAAGGACTTGCCAGTAAATCAGATATGCCACTCATAGATAAACCAATAAACAGTACAATTTGCATGAGGAGCACTTGCACTTTAGCACTGATCAGCAGTGGTAAAGTGCGCAGAGACAATAAACCAGCAAAAAAACAAATCCAGTAAACCATGATAACAGGAGGTCCGAAGTCAAAATGACAGGGGAGACATACCAAAAAGCTGCCAGGTCTAACAAACACTATACCGCAACCTGGCCCTTTGGCACTGTCTAAGTTAGCAATAGCTTTTTTTTTCTTTTACCTGAAATTTAGACATCAAATGAAGAGTTTGGCTGGTGAGTGTACAGCACCCTACGTTCTGATGTCTTCACCATATCTAGGGATCTTAAGCAAGAAGAGAGGCCTGTATATACCAAGTAAATACAATTTAAATGTGATCAGACTTCCAACCATTTTACTGGTTGACATGCCTATTTACAGAGATCAATGATTTGTCAGCATGGCTGTCTTCTATGGTTGCTGCAGCCTAATAAACAGATTTGTAGGTAGGCTAGTGTAAAATGGCATTGTAATAGTAAAGGCATACATTGACTGAGTTCAACGTATGAACTTTGGGTATCAAATCTTTTGTTTAATGAATGTAGTTTACTGAAATTAACAGTTCATATACTCTGCTAGAGTCAAACTAAATGTATTTCTCTTTTACCAAACCTGTCTGCTACCAGAGTAAGTTCTACACTTGGCCCAGTACTCAGTGTTCCAGTGCATTTCTGTTAACATGAATTATGTATTCCTAATAAACTGATTTGGTGTCACTTGACTTTAAATGAAAAATGTCCTCGCTATCGTAATGGAAAGTTTCAATTTGATTAAGGACTCTGAGGCGAGGATTACGTTTATCAGCCAAGTAACAGCAGTCATAACATAGTCCTTCATCACTGTCCATGCTGCCTCTTTTCTTCGCAGGAATCCCGAAACCCTTAATTGCTCATGAATCCTGTGGAGCCGTCAAGTCCCAATTAGAGAAAGCAAGAAAAACTCTCCTAGCTGTTTCCTTAGAAGAAAACAAATTTACCCTAACACAAACCAATTTGACTGCAACAACCAATGCAAACAAGGTACAGTTTAAGAAGCCAATCCAACAAAATACACATCAAATAACTCAACAATTACTGAAAATGGGGAGGGAAAAGCATCTGAGAAATGTATCACTGGGTGGGATATTCCTCGCCTTGGAGTCCTTAATAGAATCGAAACTGTCCATTACAATAGCAAAGGAAATTTTCATTCCGTGTCAGGACCAGAGTGCTAGTTCAAAGCTTGTCAACCACCAGTTGAGCTATATCCATCACCGGCTTGAAAGTGAAATCGGAGGACCAATATGAGATGTTCGTTTCAAGCAGACACCAAGCTAAAAAGCTTTTTAGATGCCATTTCTTCTCTGGCAGAATGTGTCCCCAAACACCCCCATGCTGATTCCAGCTTTACCTATGACCAAAGAAACCCTTTGGGGTAATATTGGGCGAAGAGACTGCCCTACGTGACTGTCGCAGGTCAGTCAAAAGTTGTCATTTACCTGGCAGATGGAATTCCTCTGTCATTTCTTTATATGCTTTCAAGCATCTAACAACATAATTAAATTCTAGTATGAGGTTTGGTCCTTCTGCTAAATGTAAATGAGACACCATGTGGGGAAAGTACTCTACCGGTAATATCCAGGGCTCTACATCTGAGACCGAGTGACATAACATCAGGCACAGTAACACGGCCAATTTGGAAGAAAGTTTCTTTCAGGTCGAAAAAGGATTTGGTTGCCAAGAAAGAAAAAGGTTAAGGACTTGGTTAACACCCCAAAAAAGCAGAATACAGTGGCACAGGCAGCAAATAAAGACAAATGCCCCTCAACAACTTGCATACAAGATGTTCCTCAGTAGGGGAACTATCAATCGGTACGTGACCCAGCGATATGGCAGACTGAAAAGTAGTAATAGTCCGGCTTGACAAACCTTCTGAGGAGAGCTCTGACAAAATTAAGTATTTGGACTATATCTACATCCACAGGATGTAGGTCTTGTTGTATTCACCAACCCATCCATCTCATTCAGGCTGATCTGTATCAATTGACCCTGCTATCCTACCAGGCCTTGGACAAGGGGACCTCGGTCTATTTCGAAAGTCCTGCGCCCCCCCCCCCGAAGTGGAGAGCTGTCCATCACCACCCTGTGTGACAGAAGGTTGATTGAAAAGGATATTCCGAAAGAGGGGGAGTTGAATTTGAGATTCACAAGAAAGTTCCATCAGAACAGGTAACCAAACTTGCGACCTAATATGGTGTAACCAGCACCACCTCTGCTAACTGCCTGTGAACTTGTGCCACCACCCTCGTTATCTTTGAGAATTGGGGGAAAAGCATGCCCTTTCTCTTGTTTCCAATCCTGGAGGAATGCATCCTTCGCCACCACCAGGGGGTCCAGCCTCCAACTGAAGAAACTGGGAAGCTGATGGTCAAGGCGAGAGGCGAAAAGATCCATCAAACAGCCACCACATGTCAAATAATGGAGAAGACTTCCAGTTTTCAAAGACTAGTCGTGGCAGTGGCGAGAGTGCTAATCCTCCACCTGGTTTGACTGGCGGCCGGGAAGATACTAGACTGTGGCGGACACATGATGGCCCAGGCAGAATTGCCAATAACAAATTGGTGGTTCCTCCCGGGTTGTAGGTGTAACGCACCACGGAAACGTCCATTTTGAGATACACAAGATCAAACCTGGGAGGAGCTCTAAACTCTGTCCTGTGACCAGTTCCTGGCAGTTGAAAGTTCCCATCAACAAGTTCACCATCCTAATTTCCTAGGGTTGGTTTCTATGATCAGATTGTGGCTGGAACCGAAGATCGCCCTGCCATTCCTTTATGTTGGAAAGCCACCAGTGGATCTCTTCCTATGCTGCCTCCTGGCAAGGGCACTGATTAGGAGTATGTGAGCCCCCACTGGAAGTGATGTAACTTGAGATGTGAAGAGGCCCCAAATAAGATCGTCTGTATTGATAATGACAGTGTACCCACCAGTCTCGCTTTCTGGCGTAAAGAGGTGTGTGGTCTGGAGAGGGTTTGTCTCCACTCGTGATTTGCCTTCTTGCAAAATGGAAGACACAAAAAAACTGCTGCAGAGTCTATAACAAACCCCAGAAACCTTATCTGCGACTGTCGCAAAGCGACTTGCTTTTGTTTGATCACAAACCCTGACCCTGCCAGTAAGTTGACCGCTGTCCACCGCTGCAAGGCCAGAGTTCTTGAGCATTGATTCATAATAAGCTAGTCGTCCAGGTAAATGTCTCATCAAACCCGCAGATGTTCTACCACAGGTTTTAGGAGCCCACAGGCTGAAGAGAAGTGTAAGAATTTGTGAGTTTGGTCCCTCCAACAAAATCGAAGGAATCTGCAGTTGGGTTTGGAAAATTGGGACGGTCAAGTAGGCGTTGTTCAGATCCAGATGCACCATCCAATCGAATGGTTGGTGCATGTTCCGCAGACGATGGATAGCCTTTATCTTGAAATAGCAGTATATCAACCGTTTGTTGAGGTCTCTGAGATAGATCACTGGCCACTGACAACCTTCGCACTTGCTTACCAGGTAGATGTTGCTTAGGAAACCGTAAGGGTGAGTTGTAGTATGGCATTTAGCCTCTTTGTCGAGGATCTTGACCTGTCTAGGTGTGGTCTCTGTTGTGGAGGATCTTAGCAAACTTGGGGCAGTATCCTGTCATGGGGAGCCATAGAACTCTATCTGGAACAGTGTGCAGGACCAATGCATCTGTCCTGAGACACCCAGCAGTAGACAAACTGAGCCAAATAGCCTCCTACTCTTACAAGTGAAGAAGGGTAAACACTCACTGTTATTGTAGGAGCCAAAGCTTTGTACTACGGAACTGATGTGGACGCTGGTGGGGTAGAAATTCACGAACATGGCCTGGTCCTGGTATTGACCACGTCCATAGCCTTGCACCCTGTAGAAATGTTGAAAGAGCGGCCCCCTGCCACAGCTGGTCCCTTGGCATATGAGGGGGAAAGATCCTCTTAATTGAAGTTTGGGCCTTGTCAAGGGAAGAAAAGGTGGCCACAAACGTCCCCAGCTTCTTATTAATAAAAGGCTGTCCTTGGCCACAGCCCCTGCTTCCGAGGACGCAAAGCCTCCCAACATAGGATCCACCAAATGAGTAGGGAGCTGCGGTTCCCTGTAGACAGGGCACATTTAGCATTCTCTAAAAAGATTATGGATCTCTAAGCTCAACCAGATAGGGCTTCAGGGGAAATCAACAAGCTTGAAACCTTGTCCTTCTCTGCCATATCCAAAATTTGATTTAGTGGCCTAGCAATATCCAAAAGTTTGTCTTGGCCCGAGCGCCATGAACAATCGATCCCTCTCTTAGGATCCTTTACAAATTTGGCCAAGAAAGTGCCCATCCATGTGTCATTTTGGGGGAGGGGCGGCTGTTTAGGGAACACCTTCCCTTCCAAAGACAGTCTGCGACAATCCGCACACTGACAACTGCGCGCCTTCTTTTCCAGAGGTGTACGCAGCCGGCCTGTGATGTAATTTGCCACTTTAGTCGTCGGGATCCAGCATGTCAAAAGTCGTGTCATTATAGGGTTGGTCAGAACAATCATTACAGGGAGTGCAGAATTATTAGGCAAATGAGTATTTTGACCACATCATCCTCTTTATGCATGTTGTCTTACTCCAAGCTGTATAGGCTCGAAAGCCTACTACCAATTAAGCATATTAGGTGATGTGCATCTCTGTAATGAGAAGGGGTGTGGTCTAATGACATCAACACCCTATATCAGGTGTGCATAATTATTAGGCAACTTCCTTTCCTTTGGCAAAATGGGTCAAAAGAAGGACTTGACAGGCTCAGAAAAGTCAAAAATAGTGAGATATCTTGCAGAGGGATGCAGCACTCTTAAAATTGCAAAGCTTCTGAAGCGTGATCATCGAACAATCAAGCGTTTCATTCAAAATAGTCAACCGGGTCGCAAGAAGCGTGTGGAAAAACCAAGGCGCAAAATAACTGCCCATGAACTGAGAAAAGTCAAGCGTGCAGATGCCACTTGCCACCAGTTTGGCCATATTTCAGAGCTGCAACATCACTGGAGTGCCAAAAGCACAAGGTGTGCAATACTCAGAGACATGGCCAAGGTAAGAAAGGCTGAAAGACGACCACCACTGAACAAGACACACAAGCTGAAACGTCAAGACTGGGTCAAGAAATATCTCAAGACTGATTTTTCTAAGGTTTTATGGACTGATGAAATGAGAGTGAGTCTTGATGGGCCAGATGGATGGTCCCGTGGCTGGATTGGTAAAGGGCAGAGAGCTCCAGTCCGACTCAGACGCCAGCAAGGTGGAGGTGGAGTACTGGTTTGGGCTGGTATCATCAAAGATGAGCTTGTGGGGCCTTTTCGGGTTGAGGATGGAGTCAAGCTCAACTCCCAGTCCTACTGCCAGTTCCTGGAAGACACCTTCTTCAAGCAGTGGTACAGGAAGAAGTCTGCATCCTTCAAGAAAAACATGATTTTCATGCAGGGCAATGCTCCATCACACGCGTCCAAGTACTCCACAGCGTGGCTGGCAAGAAAGGGTATAAAAGAAGGAAATCTAATGACCTGGCCTCCTTGTTCACCTGATCTGAACCCCATTGAGAACCTGTGGTCCATCATCAAATGTGAGATTTACAAGGAGGGAAAACAGTACACCTCTCTGAACAGTGCCTGGGAGGCTGTGGTTGCTGCTGCACGCATTGTTGATGGTGAACAGATCAAAACACTGACAGAATCCATGGATGGCAGGCTTTTGAGTGTCCTTGCAAAGAAAGGTGGCTATATTGGCCACTGATTTGTTTTTGTTTTGTTTTTGAATGTCAGAAATGTATATTTGTGAATGTTGAGATGTTATATTGGTTTCACTGGTAATAATAAATAATTGAAATGGGTATATATATATATTTTTTTTTGTTAAGTTGCCTAATAATTATGCACAGTAATAGTCACCTGCACACACAGATATCCCCCTAACATAGCTAAAACTAAAAACTACTTCCAAAAATATTCAGCTTTGATATTAATGAGTTTTTTGGGTTCATTGAGAACATGGTGGTTGTTCAATAATAAAATTAATCCTCAAAAATACAACTTGCCTAATAATTCTGCACTCCCTGTAGTTGTGGGAGGTCGCCAAGGCTGCAATGGACCTGGCTCCCCATCTGAATCCCTGTGGAAATCATCACATCTCCAACATCTGGAGAGGCTGGGAGATTGCAGTCCCAACAAATTATTCGCTGTACCAGAGGAACCAGCTATGGGCTAAGTGGTGGCTAAAAAGGCCTGCTCGAGGCGCACAAAAGCATCCTGATACACCCTGAAAGCTTCTGCTTATGGCGAGAAGGACCTGGTTCGATGATGGTCTGATGTTTGGACATTTTAGCATAATCCTTGAATACTTAACTGTACAGGTGTCCCTCCACTGGGGGCATGGCCTCCGCTACTGGCCTATGGATGGATGCATCTACTGTCTCATAGAAGTTGTCATCCCAAGGCAGGAAGGACAAGGACTTCACCTCATTACACACGTTCTATAAAGACTGCATAACCTCTGGGTAGAAGTCAATGTTCTGATAGGCAGAACTGTCAAATGTGGTACTGGTAACCCAGTATACATTTTTGGGGGGTTGGGAGGAGGGGTGAAAGAAAAGAGGTCATCAATCAGGTATGGTCTAGGCCCTAGGGACACAAACACTCTAATGAAAAGTCAGGGTCATCCTTGGACAGTGTCCTTTGCTTTGCCAGAAGGCTGATCAATAAATCCTGCCTTGAAGGGCAAATGGAGATGTGCAGAACGGTAGGCCCCAATAATATGGGGAAAGCATCAAAACACTGGCCCACTGGGCAGTATATGCATTAAATCACTGACTGGGCCCCGGAGCATAAGCAAGGTGTCCTAGAGTGGCCATAATACAGACCCCAGTAAAAAAAAAATTAAATTATGTCACGGTCAGGCGTCACAGAAAGCGCATGTAGCGTGATTTACAGACCCCGTGACTCGGGGCGTCAGTCTCCAGACTGTAGGGAAGGCAGGCAAGGCTTCTGTGGCGCACATGTCTCGACCCTGAATGGAAACTGACAGGCCCACATTGCGGGAGGTAAGGGACCGCTCAGGTATACAGGAACGCCACCCTGCGGTCAGAGGGCCGTATCGCAATCGGGGTCCCCAGCCTTCCAGAAATTAAAATACTGCCAGGCAAGGAGTGCAGGAACACTCCAGCAACGCAGCTAAAAATAGGGAGAAATCACCAAACACAGTAAACCATGCAAAGTAATGGCACAGCATAAAGATTTAAACATAATCCTCACCTCCGGTCTTGACAGACATCTGTGGCTGCATACAGTCCACAAAACAGCCTTCCGTTTTAGTTGCCATCTAAGCTTTCAACCATTGTCTCCGATCAAATGGCCCTCTTTAAACCCTTCTTGCTCATTCGAAGGAGCTTTGTTAACCTGAATCCAGTTCTTGAGTTTGGAGTGTATGACCTTCTACAGGTAGCCTTCCAACTTTTCTGGAAACATATACCTGAATTCATTCAATTTGCTGCAACGGATTGCCATGATTTGCACGCATCCTTTTGGGTCTTATTTTTTACTCTGGACTTGAATTTCACTTTCTTTTTGTAATGTACTTACTTGACCTATCATCACACTTAAGTCAATTTCTCTACTTAAACCTCAGCAACCTTTAAAAATCTTAACACCATACAAGGAATAACACCACGTTGTTCCTGAAACTGTCATCTGTCCTTATGTTTATAGTTCATTTTTCTATACATATAGATATACATTTTTTTCAAGCCATGGTTTTCTCGACTGGATAAAGTAATATATGCTAGTTGTTTTCTATCAATACTGGTAGTTGATCGTCTTGGAAATTCAACCTGCAAAGGTAAAACTTAAGTCTGACTATTCATCATCAAACTTTAGGAAAAAACAAAGTGAAGGTGGTTGCTGCCTTTCATTTTGGCTGCCAGAAAGTTGGTAATCAGCCCAAAGTGCCAAGCTTGTATAAAAATCTGTCTTGCCTCAATTGTTTAGCTCGGGCGAAAGTTCGCCTTGCTGGGATACTTGATTTAAAGTTACAATTCGTAAACCAAGCATATTTGTTTAAGCCTTTTTGCATGTTACAAACTGCCGTAAATCTAAGTTAGGGGGGAAAAAATCTGTAGGTATATAAGCTGATCTCCGACATCTTGCCCTTCAACTTTGTTGGTTCTGTATTAGCGTTACATAACATTGATGTTATCCCCTGTAACCACCTCGCTAAAGCATTTGCCTCAAACTCACCTGCAGTGACCAGTCTATGCTGGGTTCTAAAAACTATTACAGAGCTTCAAAATAGTCAGTGATCCATTCCCCAGTTAAGTAAAAGAATCTGCAAGTTTAAGTAGATTGAGTCAGTAAGGTAATTTTAGTGCTTTTTGTTTCGCCGCAAACTCCCTTATAAAAGAAACTATTGGATTAGCCACATGTTCACATTTGGTTGCCTGCATATTAATTTGGCTTTTTGTAGAAACAGATCAGATACATTGAGTCACTGTTTGTTTGTTTATTTTAGTCGACACAGCTTGCTCATGTCCATGTGAGCACCTGTTTGGAATGTTCTTGAACAGTCTTTTCTAGAATGTTGCTACTTTAATAGATGTCCTATGTGACGTAGCAGGTGTGCTGGAGCAGATGTTGCTACTCTTTTTAGTTGCATGTTCCACTTACCTTAGTGGACCGCTCCAGTGAGGTCGGCTGCAAGATGCTTAAAACTACTACCTATCCGAGATAGGGGAAGACTTTGTTGACACTAGCCGTGCCAGACCTACAACGCAAGAGCTGTTGTGTATATTCAGAGGTTGCCTTTCTGAGCTTGTGTGTAGTTGTAACTGCTCTTTCCTGTGTTTTTAGGGATGCGGGTAGACATTGGGTTGCCTTTAATTTCTGCTATATTCTACTGTGTGTGAAGGAAACTTGTACTTGTGATTCCCATGTGGTGGATGGTCTCTTACTGAAGAATCAGAAAACCTTTTAGTTAAACAAGATCCAAAATGGTGGGCAGTTTCAGTTCAGATAATGCCCCTTTAAGTGCCTTAGTCATTCTCAAGATGCTGACATTGGTGGTGAAGCTTGTATAAAAAGTACACCTCTTCAGCATCTTGTTAGTCTGTGTTCTCCTTTCTCTGGGATAATATTGTAATGATGAGAATGCAAGTTGAGAACATGCATAGAATTTGGAATGCTTTTTTCATATGTTGTTGTATTACTACTTTAGTGTCCTTCTTGTATCCTTAGTTTACCCCTTTCGGCTTTAGTTAGTGGCCCAATACTTTATTTTAAGTGAGCAGTTGGTAAATTGAGGCAATGCTAGATTTGGATCCCTGTAGCTGTCGGAAAAATGTTACTACTGCAACCAGATTGTGAGTGGCCTCTGATATTCTGCAATGGCACCCCGCCTTAGAACACCACCATACAAGAAAAAGACTGTAGGTGGTACATCCTTCTCCGTCCAAGCAGCCAAACTATGGAATTCATTACCCCCAACTATAAGAGCCACAGATAACTTTCTTGTTTTCAGGAAACTACTCAAGAGTTGGCTCTTTCCTTCATAACCACCTTTTTCAAGCAACTACGAACTGCATATGCCTATGTGGATAATTATTTTTTTCAGATTATATGTATATTTCTATTCATTTATAGTTTCTTTGGAAACTAAAGCAAGGCTGTGCGCTCAGAGATTCCAAAGCAGAAAACAATCTAGAATCCTTCCTGGAGGTGAACTAATGATGTACTGGAGCTTAATCTGTATCTGACTGTGACGCGCAGGTCCTATCTTTCCTCTCCTGGAGACACAGAGTTGAAGGTTCTCCCTTTATAAAGCACCTGTAAGCTCCGCCTGCTGAGCCACGCCCCGTCTACACTCGTAGTAGGTAAAAGAATTCCCGCCTTTTACCAGGATGATGGACAGCTTTCCAAAACGACCCCATTGCGTTTTACCGACTATTCCGGTGGTGCGTTGTTAATGCGCAGGAGCACGAGGACATATCCACAAAGACGCACTAGTAACAATCACATTGCCAAAGGCACACAAGGTTGCTAGAGACTTTCTCCCTTGGTCCATCACGTAGCCTCAGTGTACAACATAAACGGGGCATATAAAACATGCTAGGTAACGCTTACTGAATTACTCGTAGAAAATAATCCGGTTGGGTAGGCCACGATGCTCATTTTACAGACACTAAACCTCAACAGGAAGCACTTACAAATATAAACGTAGCAGGTGCCCCAGTTGAAGCCCAGCTGCTGGAAAGGACAAGCCACCCTAATTCTTGGGCTTGGCAAAGATAAAGCAAGGCTGTGCGCTCAGAGATTCCAAAGCAGAAAACAATCTAGAATCCTTCCTGGAGGTGAATTGATGATGTACTGGAGCGTAATCTGTATCTGACTGTGACGCGCGGTTTCTATCCTCCTCTCCTGGAGAAACAGAGTTGAAGGTTTCTCCCTTTATAAAACACCTGTAAGCTCCGCCCGCTGAGCCACGCCCCGTCTACACTCGTAGTAGGTAAAAGAATTCCCGCCTTTTACCAGGATGATGGACAACTTTCCAAAACGACCCCACTGCGTTTACCGCCGTTTCAGGTGGTGCGTTGTTGATGCGCAGGAGCACATCTCCACAAAGACGCACTAGTAACATTCACATTGCCAAAGGCACACAAGGTTGCTAGAGACGTTTCTCCCTTGGTCCATCACGTAGCCTCCGTGTACAATATAAACGGGGCATATAAAACATGCTAGGTAACGCTTACTGACTTACTCGTAGAAAATACTCCGGTTGGGTAGGCCACGATGCTCATTTTACAGACACTAAACCTCAAAGGAAGCACTTACAAATATAAACGTAGCAGGTGCCCCAGTTGAAGCTCCGCTTCTGGAAAGGATATGCCAACCTAAGTCTTGGGCTTGGCAAAGATAAAGCAAGGCTGTGCGCTCAGAGATTCCAAAGCAGAAAACAATCTAGAATCCTTCCTGGAGGTGAACTAATGATGTACTGGAGCTTAATCTGTATCTGACTGTGACGCGCGGGTCCTATCTTTCCTCTCCTGGAGACACAGAGTTGAAGGTTCTCCCTTTATAAAGCACCTGTAAGCTCCGCCTGCTGAGCCACGCCCCGTCTACACTCGTAGTAGGTAAAAGAATTCCCGCCTTTTACCAGGATGATGGACAGCTTTCCAAATGACCCCACTGCCTTTACCGCCGATTCCGGTGGTGCGTTGTTGATGCTCAGAAGCACGAGGACATATCCACAAAGACGCACTAGTAACAATCGCATTGCTAATGGCACACAAGGTTTGCTGGAGACGTTTTTTACCCCGTGGCCCATCACGTACTCTTACTGTACAATATAAACGGGGCGTATAAAACATGCTAGGTAACGCTTACTGACATACTCGTAGAAAATACTCCGGTTGGGTAGGCCACGATGCTCATTTTACAGAAACTAAACCAATAACAATAAAATACACACACACTTTTAAACCTGTCTGACTAAAGTATTTTTTACCCATGATTCTAATTATGTATTGTATGTGCATATGTGTGTTTTATTCGTGTGTATAAATAAAAATATATATATATATATATATATATATATATATGTATATATATATATGTGTGTGTATGTATGTGTATATGTTGTTTCTGTGCCTGGCATGTTTGTGGATCATTGCATGGCTCCTGATATCTATGAATTTCTGCTCTCTTTTTATCACACTTATCTACCCATCACTCTTATGTCATGTCTCTATCAAACTATCCTCCATTCTCACTCTGACTCATCCCAAATCCCTTCGACCACTTTCATCTCCTAAAATATCTCTGCCTAAGCTCTTCCCCTCCACCTCCACATCTAACTCACCAAACCTCACTCTACCTCTGTGACCTCCCACACAACCCTACTAAATTCTCCTGCATTCTTCTCACCCTACTTCTATGCTCTCCCTAACCCATCCACATACTCTTTCCCCTCTGCTCCCCTATTATTCATCTCAAGCCTTTGGATTGAGTAAATGAAGGATAAACTCCCAATTAACACTTCTGGATTTCTTTCCTCCTCCACCCCTCCATTACTCCAGTCAATCTAACTAACAAACTCTCATATCTGCAACTCAAATTAACTCATAATAATACTAAAACTATACTCCTTATTAAATTATACTAATCCATCACTAATTCTTGTTGGGTACCGGAGTAGCGTGCTACTCATCGAAAAAGCGCTTCGACGCCTCGTCAGGGGTAGTAAGCGCTATATGATTACAATTACAATGGAAGACCACATTCTGTGGCAGGATTGACTCCATTTCCTGGCTAGAAAAGGCATTTTATGGAGCATAGCATACCACAGCACATTCTGTAGGGGTGTATTTTGGTATTGTCTGTTTATCAAACAATACTGTTTGGGCAAAACTCATTGGCACCAGGGCAACAACTGAAAATAGCAGCCTTGTTTGATTGGTGCCCGCCACTTTAGGTTGTACTGCACCTTTTAGAACTGTTTGAGTTAGAAACCATTTTTTTTTGTTTAAATCTGTAAATTGTGTCGAAAGAGTGGTAAATGAATGAATATCTTGAAAAAGCAGCCACAAAATCACAAAGTGGCTTTGCTTATAGTGGTTTAGTTGACAGGTTTTAGGATTTCTTGGGGGGTCACAACCACAGTGCGCCTATACGGAAGAAGGCATATTTCTAAATAATATGTATTTTTTGTAATCTGTAGATTTTTTTTTTGTTTTGTCCAGGAATTGAAACCTTCTCGAAATTTGGCTTCTGAGGCCTCAGGCTGGTTTCCAGAGAAAGAATGCGTGTGCCAGCCCTTCAAATCAACAAATACGCTGGGGCTTATGCTGCGTGACCTAGATTCGTTGCTGCCCTCTTCCAGCAATCTGTTCAATTTAGATCTGCGAGGAGGCGCTACTCTGAAAACTAATTGTGTGCAAGGTAATTATCATTTAAGCAGATCTTCAACTTTATAGTTACCCCTAATATTTTGTCTGAAGCTTTCTTATTTTCATGTGCTGTTAATTTGGCTGTATTGTATCCCAAATGAAAAACGTGTAAAACTGCTGCCTAATTATACAATTAAATGAATTGAATTTGGTGTGTAAAAAAACAACCCCCAAAAAAACAGTCTTCTGCGTTAATGTGGGGTTCTATGTTCACTGGGAGGTGTGTGGTAATGTAGAATTTCATTTTGCATTTATGTCTATGTAGTTGTCTGGGTGTAGCACTGATGAGAGGTGCACAATAACATGTCACTTTTATTGAGTTTTTTTTTTTTGGTTAAAACCTCTGTAGGGGGCAAAGACTGAGTAGAGAAGACTTGCCAAGTTTGTATTGCGTTTTCATTCTAGTCACCTTGTTTAAGACGAGTCTAGTTTACTAAGGCCTCCTTATCTTCTACAGCAAAATATGACTAGTTGTTGCTTCTATGGCAGAGCCCCCATTTTCTTATTGACACGTTTCGATGACCGTGGATCATGTAAATTGCTTGCATTTTGGCAGGGGGTTCTTTTAGATTTCCCTTATGTCTGAATTGTGTATGCTTAGGAGGTTGGCTCATATCTTGAATTGTAAAAGAGAGGCTGATTTCTAGTTTGTGGTTAATATTTAATTGGTCAAACTGGAGTAAAAATAATGGCATAAGTGCACCTCTCCAGAGACAGCCTTTTAAGTGCACAATTATTGAAATGTATGGTGTGGGCGATAACATCAGGCCACAGTGACTGCAAGTTGCGGAGTATCATCATGGCGGTTTTTGCAGTGACTACTGCCCTAAGAGAAATGTTACTGATGATAAATTGTGGTTGACGGGACCAATTAAGTCACTCATGACCATCCTTCATAACACCTTGAACATCATTTTTTTTTAATCCAGCTGTCTGCGTTCTGTATAGATTTTGCTAGTTGCTGCA
The DNA here is from genome assembly GCF_031143425.1 of Pleurodeles waltl. Lineage (NCBI taxonomy): Eukaryota > Metazoa > Chordata > Amphibia > Caudata > Salamandridae > Pleurodeles > Pleurodeles waltl. The sequence continues at coordinate 103,222,131 of NC_090446.1, forward strand.
ACATCGCTTATTGTTATAAATCTAGTGACATACAGAAAACTAAAGGCTCTTTCTTTTGAACTCTTAGTTATGATTTGTTACTGAGTGACTAAAATGTGTTCTGGTTGTTTGGTATTAACTAGTGCATGGATGTCCGTACACCAGTGCGTTTGCATGTTTGGTAGCTTTTATTCACAAACGGCAGTTGTTTTTCAGATCTTTTCAGTATATGAAATAGGTCATACATTTAAACAATTTTCTCTAATTTACAGTTAACCTTTCTGTGAATTAAGGATTTCTTCCAATGAGTGGAGTGGTTTTCTTTGCTCAAGATAATTAGCCACATGACAATGCTTACAGTTTATTACGACTTACAACCACATTGCTGAGCTTCACCATTTCCTTATGTTTTTAATCTGCGTTCTTTTGGCCAAGGTGGAGTAAAACTGAACCTTCTGATCATACTCGGACCTGTAGTAATGTTAATTTGCAGACAGCAGTGGCACAGTACATTGCACATTGATGTTTGTACAGCATGATAAATGCATTTCTGTAGGCTTGGTGCACCCCCAAACCACAATTACACCAGGTCAGACTGCTTGAATATGGTAATGCTTGGCTGCTGTTTATAGAGATCGTCTCTTGCTGGTGTGAGTAGGAGGCAGCAACAGGGGCAAAGCTAGGGGGCTTGCAGATGCTGAAGATGCTGCTGGTATTTACTCTTCCTGTATGTTATAGTCTCTACCACTCTGTAGCAGCTGCATGGACTTTGGCTGTCATTGCGCCCCCCAACACTGGTGCATGGTACAGTAAAATGGAATGGTGTATGTTTGCCGGTGGCTTAGTTTGCACCTCGTACTTGTGTTGTAGAGCCTGTTCATCACTTTTTGTTACATTTTACTGTGTGCATGTTAAATATTGTCAACAGGAGCCTATATGTACAGCAGTGTCTTTTGCAGAGCCAAGACTGCTACACTGGAACAAAATGTGTTTCTGAGATTAAGGTTCCCTTATCTAGGACTTCATCAACTTTTTACACAGTTTCTAATTGATTATGGCCTTTGCTGTTGGTTTAGATGTCCCAGTAGATTCTTATTGCATGGTTTGAAATGTGCCTGTGATGCTAAGTTACCCATGTTTATTTGCTCATGCTTTCATAGATCAGCCATCCATTGGCCCTAGCTAGACTGCCTATTGATCAACTCAACTATGAAGACATCCGCCGTTGGCCCCTCCAGCTATAAGGACCGGTCACAGTAATAAATATACTCCTGGTATTAATGAGGCACTCCACATTCGTTGAATCAAAACTCTGTTAAATACTAAGTTATGGTTCTGGCACAAACGTATTATATTACTGAAATTCGTTAGAATATGTTTGTGAGTGCAAGTCATAGCTCAGCCATCCGGGGCACCCTCTGGGATTGCCTCACATGTCAGTGGAACTGTTTTTTCCGCAGTGCGAACCTCGCAAGCTATAGCTAATGGTTTCAAGGTGGCAGGGGAAGCCTTTTCAGCCCAATCCAGGCAATCAGTTTGATTTTTATATATATATATATATATATATATATATATATATATATATATATATATTCGTTGGCATGTGTAGCTGCAGATACACATGCTGTGCATTATCCTGCCATCTAGTGTTGGGCTCGGAGTGTTACAAGTTGTTTTTCTTCGAAGAAGTCTTTTCGAGACCAAGGGACTCCTCCCTTTGGGCTCCATTGCGCATGGGCATCGACTCCATCTTTGATTGCCATCGGGTTCGGACGTGTTCCTCTTCGCTCCATATTTCGAATCGGGAAAGTTAGCTAATTATCGACAATTCAACGGTATTGTTCGTGCTCGGTACTGGTTTAGTGTTAGTACATCGACACAGATTGTAGAAGCGCTCCGGCGGCCCTTCGGGGCTTCCACTCTTCAGCGGGGTCTGGTCGGCCCGACCGCGTCCATCGTTGAAACTCATGGACCTGACCCCCTTCCGCTTCTGCCCGAATTGCCATGCCAAGTATCCTTATACAGACCAACACTTGGTCTGTAATCTGGGTCTATCACCGGAACACAGGGAGGATACTTGCGAGGCTTGTAGTGCATTTCGATCGAAAAAGACCCCACGCGATCGAAGGGCCAGAAGACTTCAAATGGCTTCGACACCGGCCGAACAGATCGATGTCTAGGAGGAGGGAAGAATCTCCATACAAGAATCGGACTCAGACGACTCAGAAAGTGAGCTACCGACGGCACAGCAAAAAACAGAGTAAAACTGCCCTGGCCAAGACTCACTCCAAAATCATAAAGGCCAAGGGGATGCCACCGCCAACAGGCCATGGCTTAACCCGAAAACACGGTGACCAAACATCGGCACCGAAAAAGGCCTCCCAACAGCTGAAGACATCCGACTCCGGTTGAGATACCGACTCCGAACCATCTCGGCACCGAGAATTCGACACACCCAAGGTGAAAAAGGTTTCCCCGGAGCCGAAAAAGACTGTTCAGAACCTTCGGTGTCGAAAAAGGCAGCCTCGGAGCCGAAAATAGGCTCCTACACAGAAGACCACGGACTTAACAGCCAAATGCAAGAGCACAGATTTGAGCATGAATTAAGTATGGGAGAGCCAGACTATACTCAAAGGAGGCTACACATCCAGAAAGAGACTGGTAAAATACAAACTCTTCCTCCAATAAAAAGAAAGCTAGCATTTCAGGAGTCGGAAATGCAGGCAAAGGTGGCAAGAGACAAAACACCACCACCACCAAGGTTTTCGCCACAGCCTTCTCCACTGCATTCACCACAGCTGTCCCCGGTAACAACAACCCCCAATGCAGTCACCAACACACACGGGGATGACCCGAATGCATGGGATTTATATGATGCACTGGTCTCAGACAACAGTCCCGACTGTTACCCGGCAAGGCCGTCACCTCCAGAGGACAGCACTGCATATATGCAGGTGTTATCAAGGGCAGCTACTTTCCACAATGTAGCAGTGCATGCAGAGCCAATAGAAGATGACTTCTTATTTAACACCTTGGCATCCACCCACAGCTCTTATCAAAGTTTGCCAATGCTCCCAGGCAAGCTCAAGCACGCCAAACAGGTGTTCCAGGACCCGTGAAAGGCAGAGCTATCACGCCTAGGGTGGAGAAAAAATATAAACCGCCCCCAACGGACCCTGTGTTTATAACACAGCAACTGACACCAGATTCGGTGGACGTGGGAGCGGCCAGAAAGAGGGCAAACTCCCAATCATCAGGTGACGCACCACCTGACAAGGAAAGTCGGAAGTTCGATGCTGCGGGCAAACGAGTGGCGGCACAGTCCGCCAATCAATGGCTGATTGCCAATTCACAGGCTCTACTGGCTCGCTACGACAGGGCACACTGGGACGAGATGCAACATATAATTCAGCACTTGCCCAAGGAACACCAGAAACGTGCCCAACAGGTTGTTGAGGAAGGACAGGCAATTTCCAACAACCAGATAAGGTCTGCACTGGACTCTGCAGACACAGCAGCACGGACAGTGAACACTGCGGTAACCATTCGCAGGCATGCATGGTTACGGAGCTCAGGGTTTAAACTGTAAATCCAGCAAGCTGTGTTAAATATGCCGTTTAACCATGAACAATTGTTTGGGCCAGAGGTGGACACGGCAATTGAGAAACTAAAGGAGGACACGGCCAAAGCCATGGGCTCGCACTACTCCCCACAAAGCAGAGACTTACTGCATACTACCAAAACTGGACAAACATAACTACGGACGCATGGGTCCTAGCCATTATCCAACATGGTTATTGCATAGAATTCATAAATTTCCCACCAGATGTGCCCCCAAGAGCACACAATATGCCCAAACAACACTTAGACCTGTTACAGCTAGAAGTCCAAGCATTGTTACAAAAACAAGCAATAGAACTAGTACCCAACCATCAAAAAGGAACAGGTGTCTACTCCCTGTATTTCCTAATTCCAAAGAAAGACAAAACGTTGAGACCCATATTGGACCTCAGAACGCTGAATCTCTACATCAAATCAGATCACTTCCACATGGTAACACTTCAAGACGCAAGTCCCTTGCTCAAAAAACAGGACTACATGTCAACGTTAGATCTCAAGGATGCATATTTCCACATACCCATACATCCTTCTCACAGGAAATACTTACGGTTTGTAATCCAGGGCGTGCATTACCAATTCAAGGTGTTACCATTCGAGACAACAGCCCCAAGGGTATTCACAAAATGCCTTGCAGTAGTAGCCGCTCATATAAGGAGACAGCACATGCATGTATTCCCATACTTAGACGATTGGTTAATAAAAACCAGCAACAGTGTCTTCTTAACACACAATACATTATAGAAACTCTACACAAACTAGGGTTTTCTATAAACTACCAAAAATCACATCTACAACCAACCCAAATACAACAATACTTGGGAGCAACACCCGACACACAAAAGGCGATTGCCACTCCAAGTCCGCAAAGGGTACAAGCGTTCCAGAATATAATATTAAACATGGAGCCAAACCAACACTACCAGGTGAAGTTTGTAATGAAACTTCTAGGCATGATGTCTTCATGCATAGCCATTGTCCCAAACGCAAGACTACACATGCAGCCCTTACAACAGTGCCTAGCACGACAATGGACACAAGCACAGGGTCCACTCCACGATCTAATGTTGATAGACCGCCAGACATACTTCTCGCTTCATTGGTGGAACCGTATAAATTTAAACCAAGGGCGGCCGTTTCAAGACCCAGTGCCTCAATACGTGATCACAACAGATGCTTCCATTATGGGGTGGGGAGCACACCTCCACCAGCACAGTATACAGGGACAATGTGACATTCAACAAAAACAACTGCACATAAATCATCTAGAACTGTTGGCAGTGTTTCTAGCATTGAAAGCATTTCAACCACTGATAGCCCACAAACACATTCCTGTCCAAACAGACAACATGACGACAATGTATTACCTCAACAAGCAAGGAGGGACACACTCGTTACAACTGTCTCTTAGCACAAAGAATTTGGCATTGGGCAATTCACATTCGCCTAATAGCACAATACATCCCAGGTATTCAAAACCAATTAGCCGACAGTCTCAGTCGAGATCACCAACAAACACACGAATGGGAAATTCATCCCCAGATCCTACAAGGTTACTTTCTACGCTGGGGAACACCAAAAATAGACCTATTTGCAACAAAAGAAAACGCAAAATGCCAAAACTTTGCGTCCAGGTACCCACACCCTCTGTCCACGGGCAATGCGTTATGGATCAGTTGGTCAGGGATATTTGCTTACGCTTTTCCCCCCCTCCCACTCATTCCTTATCTGGTAAACAAACTGAGTCAAAAGAGACTCAAACGGGCTCGCCAACCGTGGTACACAACACTGCTGGACCTATCAGTAGTACCTCATGTCAAATTACCAAACAGGCCAGATCTGTTAACTCAACGCAAACAACAGGTCAGACACCCGAATCCAGCATCGCTCAATCTAGCAATCTGGCTCCTGAAGTCTTAGACTTTGGACACTTAGACCTTACACAAGAATGTATGGAGGTCATTAAACAAGCTAGGAAACCTACTACAAGACATTGTTATGCAAACAAATGGAAAAGATTTGTTTACTACTGCCACAATAATCAAATTAAATCACTACATGCTTCCGCAAAGAACATTGTAAGTTACTTATTACACTTACAAAAATCTAAACTAGCATTCTCTTCTATCAAAATACATCTCACGGCAATATCTGCCTATCTGCAGATTACACATTCAACATCGCTTTTTAGAATCCCAGTTATCCAAGCATTTATGGAGGGATTAAAGAGAATCATACCCCCGAGAACACCACCAGTACCTTCGTGGAACCTTAATATTGTATTAACACGACTCGTGACCACCATTTGAACCCATGCACTCCTGTGAAATGCAATACTTAACTTGGAAGGTAGCCTTCCTAATAGCTATCACATCTCTTAGAAGAGTAAGTGAAATACATAATTTACTATACAAGAACCCTTTATACAAATACATAAACATAAAGTGGTTCTCCGTACAAATCCCAAATTCTTACCAAAGGTTATATCACCATTCCACCTAAACCAAACAGTGAAAATCCCAGTCTTTTTTCCACAACCAGGCTCAGTAGCCGAAAGATCCTTACATACGTTAGACATAAAAAGAGCACTAATGTATTACATTGACAGAACAAAACAGTTTCTCAAAACAATTGTTTGTAGCCTTCCAAAAGCCTCATGCAGGGAATCCTATATCCAAGCAAGGCATTGCCGGATGGATAGTGAAATGTATTCAAACCTGCTATATTAAAGCATAAAGAGATCTATCTATTAAACCAAAGGCGTATTCCACTAGGAAAAAAGACGCCACAATGGCTTTTCTAGGGAATATACCTATGACAGAAATTTGTAAGGCAGCCACATGGTCTACGCCTCATACATTCACTAAACATTACTGTGTAGATGTGTTAACACAACAAGCCACAGTAGGACAGGCTGTATTACGAACATTATTTCAGACAACTTCAACTCCTGCAGGCTAAGCCACCGCTTTTGGGGAGATTACTGCTTACTATGCACAGCATGTGTATCTGCAGCTACACATGCCATTGAACGTAAAATGTCACTTACCCAGTGTACATCTGTTTGTGGCATGAGACGCTGCAGATTCACATGCGCCCTCCCACCTCCCCGGGGGCCTGTAGCCGTTATAAGCTTTACCGCCGCGGTCAGAATAGCCCCAGAAGCACCTGTTGGCGGTGCTTCCTCCGGTAGGAATGACCCCCTAAATGCCTCCACACAAGACATTTAAAGTTATTTATTACACTTACAAAAAGTCTAATCTAGCTTTCTCTTCCATTAAAATCCATTTTACTGCAATATCTGCCTATCTGCAGATTACGCATACAACATCACTTTTTAGAATCCCAGTTATTAAAGCATTTATGGAAGGACTAAAAAGAATCATACCTCAAGGACACCACCAGTACCTTCGTGGAACCTTAATATTGTATTAACACGACTCGTGGGCCCACCATTCGAACCCATGCATTCTTGTCAAATTAAATTTTTGACTTGGAAAGTAGCCTTTCTAATAGCCATCACATCACTTAGACGAGTGAGCGAAATACAAGCATTTACTATTCAAGAACCCTTTTATACAAATACATAAACATAAAGTGGTTCTCCATACAAATCCAAAATTCTTACCAAAGGTCATATCACCATTCCATCTAAACCAGACTGTGGAACTCCCAGTCTTCTTTCCACAACCAGACTCAGTGGCTAAAAGGGCCTTGCATACATTAGACATAAAAAGAGCACTAATGTATTACATTGACAGAACGAAACAATTTCGTAAAACAAAACAATTGTTTGTAGCTTTCCAAAAACCTCATGCAGGTAACCCTATATCCAAACAAGGCATTGCCAGATGGATTGTTAAATGCATTCAAACCTGTTACCTTAAAGCAAAAAGAGAATTACCCATTACACCAAGAGCACATTCCACTAGAAAGAAAGGCGCCACAATGGCTTTTCTGGGGAATATACCAATGACAGATATTTGTAAGGCAGCCACCTGGTCTACGCCTCATACATTTACTAAGAATTACTGTGTAGACGTGTTAGCAACACAACAAGCCACAGGAGGACAGGCTGTATTAAGAACATTATTTCAGACCACTTCAACTCCTACAGGCTAACCACCGCTTTTGGGGAGATTACTGCTTTGTAGTCTATGCACAGCATGTGTATCTGCAGCTACACATGCCACCGAACTGAAAATGTCACTTACCCAGTGTACATCTGTTCGTGGCATGAGACGCTGCAGATTCACATGCGCCCTCCCACCTCCCCGGGAGCCTGTAGCCGTTATTAGTTGAATGAAAATTGTAAATTTGTAAATAAATATTATTTTAATACACATTATGTACATACATACATACGTACTCCATTGCATGGGCACATCTAGTATACTCACAACACCTACCTCACCCTCTGCGGGGGAAACAATCTAAGATGGAGTCGACGCCCATGCGCAATGGAGCCGAAGAAAAACAACTTGTAACACTCCGAGTCCAACACTAGATGGCTGGATAATGCACAGCATGTGAATCTGCAGCGTCTCATGCCACGAACAGATGTACACTGGGTAAGTGACATTTTCCATATATAGATATACCATGTCACACCTCGCCAGATAAGAGGGCAGAGATATACAAAAATACTAACCCTTTAAATTCAGTTGGTAACATTTCTAAACAATCTTTCTGAGTAAAATTCAACTTTCATTTCAAGTTTACTGTAAATACATTAAGCTGTTTTTGCTCTACTTTGTTAATTTCCTGTAGGAGCCAAAATGAAAAATGTCCTGTACTTGTTTTTTTTCTTGAAAGTATATGTATAGTATTTTTAGAGACTTTCAGCTAGTTCTTTTCATTAAGCTGTTGTCATTTTGCATTGTTTTCCCACATGTTGCATGGGCAGTGGACTAGCCATCTTCAGCTGTTGGCTGGCTTCACAATGAATGATGGCATTTTGCTCTTTCCCTTAGTCCCTACACAAAAAAGTAGCTGTTCACTTTGAGCATGGTCCCCTATTACCATCAGTTTTATTTAAGCCCAATCCTCACACAACTTTTAGTAGAGTCTTGAGCCCAAATACCAAAGGCATACCTGGTGCCTGTCATAGATATCTGCTTGCAATAGTCCATGCATGTCTTTAATTCGGTAGCCTTAGGAGGCCACATAGTTCCCTTTTATGCTGGCAAAAGGTTTGTCAAATATCAAAGAGAACTGAGAGCGCTGCATCTTGACTTTGCCAATTGCTTTTGGTGTTGCTAAACAGTGTCTGGACACTAAGGCATCCTCAAAATAGGAAAAAGGCGTAAAGACCATTATATCATTCCCCTGATACACACAAGCTGAATGACGCAGGTACCATTTGCTTAAATTTAATAATCCAAAATCCAGGGGAAGAGAAATGCAGCACATAGGAGCACGAGAGGGAGCAGCATAGTGCGGAGAGAAGCACACTGACAAAATAGAGCAATATTAGTGAGAGTAGCACACTACAGGTAGCTGGAAAATAAATGCGCTCATGGAGTGCTTAAGCAAACTGGAAAAAGTAGTTCCTTGAAACAGTGGAAGGATGCAAGGCTGTGCTTTAGGGGAGAGAGAAACGCAAGCTGGACAAGGCAAGCCATCGTAGAAGAAGCAATCAGATATACAGTAAAGCCAACCAATGATGAGCAATTGTGTGAGCTTGCAGTAAGCTGACAATAGGTCTGTGTGGTAGGCTTGAACTAATATTAAATATATGTATATAAATGTGTATGCATGTGTATATATTTCTGCGTATACTGTTTAGAATTAATTTACTTTCCATAAAGCACGTTAATGGCAAGTGTGGCTGTGGATGCACGTGCTCTGCATACTCCTGCCATCTAGTGTTGGGTCCAGAGTGTTGCAAGTTGTTTTTCTTTGAAGAATCATGGGCATCGACTCTTTTATTAGATTGTTTTCTCTCTGCTGTTGGGTTAGGACAGGTCTTTCGACTTACTCTGGTTCGAAAACATTCCTTCAGTCTTCTCTTTATCAACGGTATTGTTTCTCGATCACATATTCCTATCTTTGTATTCGTTTCCTCGTTGGTCCGGCCACCAACCTCATTCCCTCCAGGGCGACCTCGCCCGTTTTGGGCCCACCTTACCATGCGGCACTGAACAGTACACTGAGCTGATGTTTCTGTTCTCTGTGCCTCTGGAAATTCCTCCAGGTGTGTAAATTGTGCCTCTCCCCCGATCACCAAGAAGCTACCTGCGATACATACAAATCCTTTTGGTCGAAGAAGACCGTTCAGTACTGAGTAGCTCGTCGGTTGGAGATGGCACACAGGAGTCCAGATGATAACTGGACATCTTTGGGGAGGAACACGCCCAGGAGGAGCTGGAACTAGAGAAGGCTTTCTCCACCCAGGAATCTGACATCCAGTCGGACAGCGAAAGACACGAGGTAACATCTGCACATGAATACCATGGCACCTCCTGGCCACCCTAAGACTGTTAAAAGGCCCCTTCTAGAGGTCACTGGGCCACGACTGCCACCAGGCCATGATTGGATCCGAAAAACAGTTTTGGCTGCCCCACCTCCCATCTTAGCTCTGAAAATAACCAAGATCAAAAGTTGTCGTCTTCGACCTCCGGCACTTCAGTCCGAACTTTGGCCCCAAGTACTTTGTTACTGATCCGAAAAGCTACCACCTTCACTTTGGTGCCAAGCAAAGTGCAGTGACCGAAACCTTTGGTTCCAAAAAGCACGGAGACATGATCTGCAGAGCAGAAGGACTAGCCTGTCTTCAGCTACGTCTTTGCCTGTGGAACCCATTTTGAAGACCATGGACGCTTAACAGCGTCCCCTCCATATCCAGAAGAGTACATAGTTCCTTATTGCTACCCCCTGTACTTTCAAGAGGCTTTGGACACTTCTCTACATCCTGAGAAGGTTACCTCCCTTCCCTCCTCATATATCTTGGGGATCCTTGTATACACTGGGGGAGATTGGAGTTGGACACAGCAGGGCCCAGATCCATGGGACACACATGACCCTGATCCCATGCTGACCTATTGACCCAGCACGACCCTCCCCACCACAGGATAGCACATCCTATCAACAGTTGCTCGTGCAACTATCTTCCATGATGTTGAGCTGCATAGGGACCCAATCGAACAGGACTTCCTGTTCGCTACCGTTATAACCACACACAGATATAGAGTTTGTCCCAGTACTCCCTGGCATGCTTTGTCACGCAGACAGCAATCTTAAAGAACCATGTCTGCTCTGGGGCTATCACCCCTAGAGCAGATAAGAAATACAAGTCTGGTCTTGCTGACCTGCTATATAGCGGGTCCCTCCAGATTCCATAGTGCCCACCACTGCACGGAAAAAGTCCAATAGTCTGACTTCAGGGGACTCTCCTCCCCCAGATAAGGAGAGTAAAAAGCTGGATGCCACTAACAAAAGGGTGGCTGCCCAGGTAGCCAGTCATTGGCATATCGTCAATTCACATGCCTTGCTAGTGAGAGATGACAAATAATTCTATCCGCTGTGCCCTGGATGCTGCAGACACAGCTGCACGCGGTATTAGCACTAGTGTGATAATGAGACACGCATGACCGATGCTCTGGGTTCAAACCAGAAGTCCAGCAGGCAGTGCCAATATGCCCTTCGACAAGGGGCACCTTTTCAGCCCTCAAGTGGTCTCCACCCTTAAACTGAAAAAGATACCGTCACCGCAAAAGCCATGGGTGCTCTTCAGCTCTCCAAACCCCCAATATTGACAGAACCAAAGACTTTAGGGAAACCAAACCGCTCTGTGTAGTGTTCCGACTACCTCACAAAGGAAATCCAGTTTCTAAAAACAACATAGCTAGATGGATTTGTGCAATATCAGAGTTGTCGTCTCTCTATTCCGTGACTCAAATGCTTCTTCAAAGAAAAACAACTTACAACACTCCGGACCCAACACTAGATAGCAGGAGTATGCAGAGCATGTGCATCAACAGCACTACATGCGACAAACAGATGCTTACTGGGTAAGTAACGGTTTGAAACATTTAAAAAAAGAAATAAAAGCAAGGAATAGTGCTCCTACTAATGAACCCTCATGTACGAGAATTTAGACACTGCCTCCTTGAGGAATTTAGGGAGTCCTCTGTCCTAAAATATGCTGAACTTCGGTAGTTAATTTTTTTTCCCCACCCTGAGCACACTCCTGGAAGTCAAATGCCTGGGAGATGACTGCCTTACCTTGCAGTTTACTATTTCTTTTTTACAGATTCAATACTTTAACAAAAAAAGGGTTTTCTTGCAGATGAATTCTATCAATAGTAATATTTTTTTTTATTGCTTTTGACAGATTAATTAGCATGTGAAAAATCAAAATGTTTTCATTATTTTTGTTAAAGTTAAAACCACAGTATCTAATGTTTGCCTAGCTGCCCATTGTTGAGAGTTTTCAGTGTGTGCTCTAGTCCATCCGTAGCGCCCTCCCCCCCCCACACACACACACACCTTAGGATGGTTGGTCTGTTGTCCTGTTAATAGCTTTAACAGCTTTTCTTTTTTTTCTTTTTTAAATGCCTAATTTTGTTACATGGGTATTTTTTGACAACTTCAGATTAAGAGCCTAAGTTCTAGAAATTCTTCCTTCAGATTCCTTCCTCTTGTACTGAACCGTGTGTCAGTCGTATCCCATATGTGCTGCATCATCTCCTGGACTTTAGTTTTTCACATTTTTTTTCTTGATGCTACAAAACATATTCAATTTTGGTAGCTCATGTATCATACCTCTGTCTTCTCTATTCTACAAATGTGGTTGGTCCTGCAGGCCATTTGTGAACCTGGTGACACAAGAGGTCCCAGCGGCCTTACGTCGTCCTCCTGTTAGTTCATCTGTGCTACTGAATTCTGATACTTGCAGGCGCACATATAAAACAGTACTTCTGAAGTGTTATTGGTCTTGGTTCTTATCCAATCTTTTTGGATTGTTACTCTTTAAACCTGTTTGTGCAAAGTGATTTTAAAACTGGTCTATTTAGGTTTATTAGGTGGCATTAAATTTGGATCTTTTTGTGGCCACCCACATTTAAAGCGCACAATCTTTTGTAGGGAAAACATTTTGAAATCTTAAGTATAAAAGCTTCATGTATGTACCCTAATTTACTAGTCCACCAGAGACTCAACATATTTAGGAGCACTTGATGTGACCTTTTCTGATGTATCTCTTTAGCATTCTTAAAGTTAGATTTGACTTCTAGTTATCCACTGCCTTATTTCATCAGTAGAGTACCTTCTCTGCTATTTTCCAATCATCCGAACGGCTGATAGCTTATTTGTGAACACACTAATAAAACAATAGTAGTAAAAAGGCAGTAAAATGATTAGCTTTAGAAAACAAGTGGGTTTCTTTTGTTGGCCTTATCCTCAGATTGGGAGGAAGGAAAGGCAAAATGTTTTTAGTCTAGTCTTCAGATTTGTAACTGTTTTGGTTTATTTTTAGATTTGCAACTTGAGAACGATGTTATTCCTTCCTTGGAGACAATTGCAAGTTCTCAGTCTTCTGTGATATTTGAATCAGAACCAAACCTTGACAACATGGAAAGCAGTTCTCCTGGTATGTCCAATATTTTCATCTTTTTGTTGTAGTAATCTAATGCAGCACGTTTATATTTGGGACAGTCTGTGGTGTGTATATATATATATGGGTTGTTGATCATTAAATTTTTTCCATGTTAATTAAGTTAACGATTTAGTTAAGTGATCAATATTCTTGTATGTAGAGCTCGACCAGTTAGATTCTTGAGGGAAGCGCATAGTATCAAATTACTAACTCTAGCTAGTTCGCCAAAGTGAATTGTCTTCACTTGCTGGTTTTCTTGTATTTGCAGTTTTTGGTCAGTTGCTGTAGTAAAATGAAAATGCATTCTTGCTGCTGAAATTTTTTGGCTTTCCTTTTATCCATGACGGTGGTCTGAATTATAACCCTAATTAACAGATTGAGGCATTTTTATGCAGATTTCAGCGTGCAAAGTAAAATATTTAATTAAGAGTTTTCCTCTTTCCGACACACTGATTCACGTGACTCTTACGGCATAATACATTGGTTCTAGGATTTTTTGTTCATAGCAAGCACTGGAGAAATGTGTAGATCTGAAGAAACTAAATGTACTAGACATTTTATAGTATTTGTTGGAAGTCACATATCTGGACATCCTGGTTAGATCTGGCATTTTCACTATCCTTTTTCGGCACATCCCTTAATTTAAAAAAAAAAATATTCTAAATGGAAGTGACACAATTAAGAATAACATGAAATTGTAAATTTGAACGTAAGATTTAAACTTTAAAGCAGTGAATGTACATTGAGTAGAGGATGTCTGGTATGTGGCTGTTGCAAGCTAAAATTGTATGTATTACTTAGGTACCATTTAATTGATTATCATAGATTGGTGTGACACAATAGAAGGCATATTCATTAAAGGAGATGATCTCCTACTTGCCGGATCTCCCAGCAGTCAGTTAAAATCAAATAAAAACACTGCACCTCTTTTATGTTCTTAAGTAGCCAAGAATTTTATTCAGCATACAAGGTCAGTGGGGCTGAAAATGTAATTACACTCAAGTAAATTTTGAATTTTTAAGTTACTCCTGTTACCCACAAGTCCCCAGTTTTCATCATGTTGAGTAATTAGGCACCATTTGTAGCAAATGTACAGCAAGCATGCAGTACTCAGTAACAGAAATGCTGCTTCCTGTAAAACAAAATTGACACATGGACCTGTTCGCGTGAAATATGGTTTTAAATGACTGATTTATATTTTGCATAACTACATGTAATTTCACTACTTTCATCCAGCTTAATGTAATTATGTGAAAGCAAATTAGGTGAATTTCAAACACCCATAATACAAAGTAGTTCAGAATACATTTACTTGCCATTTACAAACTGAGGGAAAACACTAACACTGACCTGAAAAGAACTGCTGCTTTATGCAGCAAGAATGGCTTTGTGTTTGTAGTGTGCCAGTGTCACTTAACACTTTTTTTCATCCCTTGGAAGCAACCACATTGATCTCTAATGTGCACCCTTACACTTAAACTTGTAAATTCTAATGTGGATCACTTTTTCAGGGCACACGCCATGCATACGATTTTTGTTCAGAATTACTTTTTTCCCCTCATTCTTGTTTTCCTGCCTTCCTTTATCCAGTTGCCAAATCTGTGTTTAATGGTAAGACTGCCACTGTTGAGCAAACCTCCCCTCTAGCAACGATCTGTTTTATGTATTCTACCATAACTATCCATCATTCTTTTTAATCAAAGGTTAAAGGGTGCGGTGGGGCATAGCAGTTACGCTCTAAGCCTCAATGGACATTCCTATGCAGTACTATAGATCTACTTTAAGGAATGACCAGTTCCAGCCCTTTGAAATTTATTGGAATATAATCTGGTTTTCCAGCGCCCTCTTCACATTATTGATTTGATAGTATAAAATTGATTGCCACATCTTTTACCATATGCTGATCTAAGATTTTGCATATTTAGGCTAAATAAAATTTGTATTTTCACCTTAGGCTCGGTTTCCCCTGGTGCATCCTCAGGATTCAGCTTTGGTCCCATTTTACTCATGCAAGTTTGTCTTTATGGGTATGCCTCTGGTTGAAGGAAACAGTCTTCTTGGTGGTGGCCTTCTCACCGATCGGAGCTTAGTCTAGTTATGCCGGACACACTATTGTAACATCTCATCCAAAGGAGCTTTCCTAGTGGCCACAGAGTGACCGAGCTTCATGCTCTTCGAGGCAGAGCCTAATAACAGCCTTTTACTGCAACAGGGTCGTAGCGCATCATTCTTGCTAACTGTTTCGATTTTCTTGCTGATTTATGCATCTCCTTAAATCCTTTCTCTGACAGAGCTTATTGTGTGCTTTTTGCTGTACCTAAACAACCCCATCCAGATAAATAATATAGCTTCAGGTATTTTTTATTAATGCTATCAATTTGTGCCTGATAATCCTAGAGCACATATAAAAGAAATCGGCTATAATTGTTCTTGGTTGGGGAATATTCTACTGTTAGTCATATATAGAGAAGCAACATAGAAGTCTTCATCAATCAAGTGTTGTAGCACAGACGAACGAGTTACTTACCTTCGGTAACGACTTTTCTGGTGGATACATTAGCTACCTGTGGATTCCTCACCTCATGAATACTCCCATGGCGCCAGCATTTGACGGAAATCTTCTTACTAGTCTCTGCACGTCGACGAGGACGTCACTCTAGCCCACGCGACGCCGTCTGACGTCATACAGGCAATAAGAAGTCCTCGCCGACGTGCCGATGACAGTACCAACATTTTTTACGTGCATGAGAATAATAATAATAACCCAATGCAATGAAAGAGCAAAGCAACATCTCTTAATATTGTAAATCACACAACATTGCAATAAAATAGCTGTAGATTTAATATAACCTTTTTTTTTTTTTTTTTTTTTTTAAACAAATAAATATATTTATACATACGAATCATGTATATACCCAATATATATATAGATTTATATATACATATACACATATATACAAATATCATACATGCAAAATGTATTGCAACTTTGAAGACCAAAAGGAGCACCCTCAAGGATTGCTTGGAGAGACCAAAAAGGCAACGGGGAGGCGGGTGGGACCGTGAGGAATCCACAGGTAGCTAATGTATCCACCAGAAAAGTCGTTACCGAAGGTAAGTAACTCGTTCTTCTGATGGATACAACTACCTGTGGATTCCTCACCTCATGAATAGAGTCCCAAAGCAGTACCACGCCCGGCGGTGGGTGCCTAAATGGTCAAACCAAGAAATCCTGCAGCACTGACCGTGCAAAATGACCGTCCCTTCTGACCTCAGAGTCCAAACAGTAATGTTTCACAAAAGTGTGAAGGGACGACCAAGTTGCGGCCTTGCAGATGTCAACCACAGGAACACCCCTGGCCAAGGCCGAAGAGGCCGACTTAGCTCTGGTGGAGTGAGCTCTAATGCCCTCAGGCGGATCCTTCTTTGCCAAAGAGTAACAGATTTTAATGCAAAGAACAACCCACCTGGAGAGTGTTCTCTTGTGGACTGCCTTTCCTCTCCTCTTGCCCACGTATCCGACAAACAGCTGATCCTCCAGCCTGATATCCTTCATTCTGTCGATATAGAAGCTCAACGCCCTTTTTGGGTCCAGGCGATGTAGTCTTTCTTCCTCCTTTGAAGGATGAGGCGGAGGATAAAACGTGGACAAAGTGATTGTCTGAGCCAAATGGAAGGGTGAAACAACCTTCGGAAGGAAAGCAGCCTTGGTCCTCAACACCACCTTATCCCCATAAAACGTTATATAAGGGGGTTTAACCGATAAGGCCTGCAACTCACTCACTCTCCTTGCAGATGTTATAGCTACCAGGAATACTGTTTTAATAACCAAATACCTTAAGGGGCAAGAATGCATAGGCTCAAAAGGGGACCCCATAAGGAAAGTCAGGACCAAGGACAAATCCCATTGAGGCATAACGAATGGTTTTGGAGGATATTGATTCAGAAGACCTTTCAAGAATCTGAGAACAATAGGGGATTTAAATAACGATGGTTGGTCTGGAAGACAAATGAAGGCTGACAAGGCCGACAAATAACCCTTAATGGTAGCTACTGCACAACCTTTCTGCGCTAGAGACAGTGCAAAAGACAAAACATGTGACAGACGAGCATGTAAGGGATCAATCTGTCTCTCTCCACACCACATAACAAATTTAGACCACCTATTAGCGTAGATAGATTTAGTGGAGTGTCGCCTGGCCGCTAAGATAACATCCACTACATCAGGCGGGAGAGAGAAGGAACTCAGGTTGCCCCGTTCAATCTCCAAGCATGTAGGTGCAGACTCTGGAGGTTGGGGTGTAAAACCTGCCCCTGCGACTGCGAGAGGAGGTCTGCCCTGAGAGGGAGACGGAGCGGAGGGCACAGTGAGAGTTGGAGAAGGTCGGAGTACCATACCCTCCTTGGCCAATCCGGAGCTATTAAGATGACTTGGGCCCGGTCTTGGCGAATTTTCCTCAACACTCGAGGAATCAAGGGTATGGGGGGAAACGCGTAAAGCAACTGGTCGCACCAGGTTATCTGAAACGCGTCCCCCAACGCTCCCTGCATCGGATACTGGAGGCTGCAGAATAACGGGCAATGCGCGTTCTCCCGAGTGGCAAACAGATCTATCCGAGGAAACCCCCACATCTGGAAGATTAAACAGACTTGATCTGGATGGAGACGCCACTCGTGGTCTGCCGAGAATTGGCGACTGAGACTGTCCGCACGTACATTCAAGACCCCGGCCAGATGATTTGCCACCAAGCAAATCTGATGGTCCTTTGCCCAGGACCATAGCCGAAGAGCTTCTCTGCAGAGAAGGTACGACCCTACTCCTCCCTGTTTGTTTATGTACCACATCGTGGTAGTATTGTCCGTCAGGACCTGTACCGACTGACCACGAAGGGATGGGAGGAAGGCCTTGAGAGCCAAACGTACAGCCCGTAACTCCAACAGATTGATATGAAACACCTGTTCCTCTGGAGACCAAAGCCCTTTGATCTCCAGATCCCCCAGATGAGCTCCCCATCCTAGGGTGGAGGCATCCGTTATTACCGTGGCCACTGGTGGCGACTGCGCGAACGGCTTCCCCTGTGAAAGATTGTTGCCCGCAATCCACCACTTCAATTCCACAGCAGCATCTCTGGAGATCTTGACAGTACCTTCTAAATCTCCCTTGTGTTGAGACCACTGCCTTCGGAGGCACCACTGAAGAGCCCTCATGTGCCAGCGAGCATGCGTGACCAACAGAATGCAGGAGGCGAACAAACCGAGCAGACGAAGGACCTTGAGGACTGGAACTACCGCTCCATTTCGAAACATTGGAACCAATTCCTGAATATCTTGAATCCGCTGAGGCGGAGGAAAGGCTCGACTCAATGTTGTATCCAGTACTGCCCCTATGAACAGGAGGCGCTGAGAGGGCTCCAGGTGAGATTTGGGCACGTTCACCGAAAAGCCCAGGTCGAACAACAACTGGGTTGTTGACTGCAGATGATGCGACACAAGCTCCGGGGACTTGGCTTTGATTAACCAGTCGTCCAAGTAAGGGAATACTGCTATCCCCTTCCTTCTGAGCTCCGCCGCAACCACTGACATCACCTTTGTGAAGACTCGAGGTGCTGAAGTAAGACCAAACGGGAGGACCGCAAACTGATAGTGCTGCGACCCTACCACAAACCGGAGATACTTCCTGTGCGACTTGAGTATCGGGATATGAAAGTAAGCATCCTGCAAGTCGACAGACACCATCCAATCTTCCTTGTTCAACGCCAAAAGCACCTGTGCTAGGGTCAGCATCTTGAACTTTTCCTGTTTGAGGAACCAATTCAAGATCCTCAGATCCAGGATTGGTCTCAACTGACCATCCTTTTTGGGAATCAGGAAGTATCTTGAGTAACAACCTCGACCCTTTTCCTGCTCTGGGACCAACTCTACCGCGCCCTTTGAAAGGAGGACTTGAACCTCCTGTTCTAGCAACAGGAGGTGTTCTTCTGAACAATAAGATGGGCGGGGCGGGATGAGGGGCGGGAACTCCCGAAAGGGAAGGGCGTAGCCTTTTCCCACAATGCCGAGAACCCAAGTGTCCGTTGTGATAGACCTCCACTTGTGGAGAAAACGCTGTAATCTTCCCCCTACAGGAGAGGAGTGAGTGGGAAACGGTGGAAGCCTAAGGCTGCTTCCCCTGCTGCACCCCTCCAGAGGACGAGGAAGAGGCAGAGTGCTGTTGAGAGGCTCCTCTGGTACGGACCCCACCCCTCCCCCTCCCTCTAAATGACCTATAGGGGAGGGAAGAGGCGGGTTGCTGGAACCTCCCCCGAAAGGAAGAGGAATAAGAGCCACGCCCAAATCCCCGAAACCTCCTGAAAATTCTAGAAGAGGCAGAGGAAGAAGGAGCTTGCAGTCCTAACGATTTGGCTGTGGCTCTGCTCTCCTTAAATCGTTCCAAGGCCGAATCTGCCTTGGCTCCAAACAGTCTGTCCCCATCAAACGGGAGGTCCAGCAGGGTCGACTGCACATCCGCAGAGAACCCTGAGTTTCGGAGCCAGGCCTGTCTTCTTGCCACCACAGCCGTGCCCATCGCCCTGGCCACCGAGTCGGTCGTGTCCAGCCCAGACTGGATAATCTGGGTCGCGGCAGCCTGGGCGTCCGAGACCACATCCAAAAGACCCTGGGGAAGCTCCGTGAATGAAGACGAAATATCATCCATCAGCGCATGGATGTACCTCCCCAGAATGCACGTGGCGTTGGTGGCCTTCAACGCCAAACTGCATGACGAAAATATTTTCTTGGACTGCGCATCCAGTTTCTTGGAGTCTCTGTCTCCAGGCACCGTCGGGAAGGAACCAGGCGCTGACTTTGAGGAACAGGAGGCTTGCACCACCAAGCTCTCCGGCGTAGGGTGTCTAGAGAGAAAGCCAGGGTCAGATGGTGCAGCTCGATACCTCCTGGCCACAGCCCTATGAACGGCCGAGGAAGACACCGGCTTCTTCCACACCTCCAACACCGGATCCAGCAAAGCCTCATTAAATGGCAAGAGAGGCTCAGCTGCAGCAGAGGCCGGATGCAATACCTCTGTCAGCAAATTCTGCTTTGCCTCTGCCACCGGCAAAGGCAGGTCCAAAAAGCTCGCTGCCTTCCTCACCACAGCATGAAAGGAAGCAGCCTCCTCCGTATATTCCCCTGGAGATGAAAGGTCCCACTCAGGGGAAGTGTCCAGCCCACTGGCTGTATCCAGACCATGCAGTCCGTCTCCAGAGTCCTCAATCTCTCCCTCCTCTAGGACTCGCTGGTACTCTTGCTCTTCTAAAAGACGGAGAGCACGCCTCCTCGAATGAAGTCTCTCCTCGATACGCGGAGTCGACATGGCCTCCGCCGACGTCGAAGAACGGCGCCGATCTCCAGAAGCATCTGACGCCGCGTCCGGCGCCACAGGCAGCTTCGGCGCCGAGGCAGGAGCCGGAGGACGAGGTCTTGGAGCCGATGGACCAACCGGAGTCACAGGGCAAAATCCTGACTTCGACGGAGGGGCAACCTCCGGGGCCGAAACATCCGAAGCCACCGGAGCGGCCACCGACGCCGGCACCGGCGCCGAGCCCACATTCCCAAAAGGGAGAAAGGGCATAAAGGGTGCCGGCCGAAGAGGCGCAGGATCACCCAACGAAAAGGCCAAGGGCCCCGAAGGACCAGCCGGAGCAGCTCCTGGAGCCATCTGCTGAAAGATGGTATACATCGCATTAAGAAACGCGGTACTATCGGCTCCAGGAGTGGGAAAAGCCGGATACTGGGGTGCCTGGATCGAAGGCGACCCCGACGCCGGCCTCGACGTCTGCGACGCCGGAGAAAACACAAGAGGCTGCACCACCTCAATCACTGACGCCTGACCAGGTGAAGTCGGTGACGCCGGAGAGGGCAACGGCGTCGATGGATGCGGCGTGACCGTGGGGCTGACCTCCCAAGTCCTCCGACGCCGAGCCGAAGGTGACCTCGAATGAGACTCCTTGCTGGAGTGACGTCGTGAGTCTCTACGGCGCCGGGAGTCTCGATGACGCCGGTGAGACCTTGGCGAAGAAGACTTCTTATGATGTTTCTCCTTCTTCTTTGACTTTGCCATGAATAACTTGGCCTCGCGCTCTTTGAGGGCCTTCGGATTCATGTGTTGACATGAATCGCAAGTCGAGACGTCGTGGTCGGAGCTCAAACACCATAGACAGTCGGAGTGAGGATCTGTAACTGACATCTTGCCCCCACACTCCCGACAGGGCTTGAAACCCGACTTCCTCTGAGACATTGTTACCGCAGAGAAGACTACGCAGCAGACAATACACTGTAACCACGAAGGTAACAGTAACTCCCTCGAAGATAACCGTTTCGAATGCACGGAAAAAAGGGAACTGTCATCGGCACGTCGGCGAGGACTTCTTATTGCCTGTATGACGTCAGACGGCGTCGCGTGGGCTAGAGTGACGTCCTCGTCGACGTGCAGAGACTAGTAAGAAGATTTCCGTCAAATGCTGGCGCCATGGGAGTATTCATGAGGTGAGGAATCCACAGGTAGTTGTATCCATCAGAAACAATCGGGCTGTTCTGAAGAATCCTTTTGGCTAAGAGTCTTCCTATTACACAAGCTTCCTTTTTTTTGTTTAAATTAAGAAAACCCCCTTGACCATCGTTTAGGATATTGTGATGATGTAAAGGTTACTAGTGCTCTTAGTTTTGAATAGAAACCATAAGCTCATAAAACAGCTGAGCCAAGTGGACAATTGACCACTAATAGGAATGCTAGGAAGTTGACGTGGCTTTATTCTAATTGTAATAGTGCATTTGTTTAGCTTTTCTTTGTGTGTACCCGATCTTGCTGTTTTACCTTCATGTGAATTCCATCCATTATACGGTTAGTTTGCTCCCTTTGCAACATGTCTTGATCTTTGTGGCAACGCTATCTTATCTATAAAAAACTAAGGGAATAATCTGAAGGAGGAAAAAAAACCTGCATTTAAAGAATGTCCGGTTTCACTTCTGTGTGTGTGTGGTTTAAAAAAAAAAAAAAAAATGTTTATTTTATTTTTTTAATTTGTAAATTAAGCGTTCAAGATCACTGTGTGCAGACGGGAGTATTCTAACTTTTTGACTTGAGTGAAGATTCCTGCAGTGCACCCCATTTGGAAATGTTTCGTTTCCAAATGATACTCTTTTTGTAGACTGGACATCAGTGGAATGTATGCTGTTGCTCACGAAGGGAGAATTATGCAGCATGTCCTTTTTACTTGCTCAACAGGAACCCTACATTGTACAGCTTTCCCTAAGAATACTAGGTTTTCAAACTTTTGTCATTGTGGGTATGAGAGTCTTTAATACTTTTTCATTTGTTTACTCTTTAATTCTCTCACCGCATCATTTAGGTGTTCCTCCTAACGTCATGTAGTTTCTGCCTTCCTGTGTTTCAAAGTTGCCTATTAAGCGCGGCTAGGGTCTGTATCATTAAAGCGCCTTTAAATGGGTTATTTCTATCTGACACTGAAAGGATTTCGTTCACTTGGTGTGACAAGAGAAACTCCATGCTGCTGCCTGTTGAATTGCATGATGGTACACAGTGACTACGATTTGATGGTGACCGGGATCTGAGTTTAGTAATTATAATGTGATTTCTGTATCAGTCTATGATTTTTATGGTGCCTCGCACACTAGACCCTCCCTCGAAGCCCTTCTTGAGAAGCATGTCATCAATCCAGGCAGTCAACAGTAAAAAGGGAAGAGACTTCTGCTCATTCGAGACTTTCCCCAACATTCCTAGATAGAAAGGATCACCTCCGTGTACTCAAAGGTTCAGAGTTCTTCAGTGATTTTGCCTGTAAACCCTCGAGGAGAAATAATATCCTAGCTTTTCTAAAACAGGCCATACAATGACAGAAATTGGTTGTTTGTGCGATCTCCATAGATTCAGCTGTAACTGCAAGGTAGACCTGACATTCTTCTGTTACATCGTCTCATTTGCCTGTTCATGACCGATTAGCTCCTTAGCTGGCAAGAATGTAAAGTTTCTCAAGAAAAACAACTTCTAGATTTCCTCGTGGTGAATATTGACAAAAGGCAATGGAATGTTTTCAGCCTCACTACTTCAGCTCCTTCAAAGAAAAAGCAGAATAATCGACACTAGAAAAATCACCACTGTGTTTGCAAGAATACGTTCGTAACGCACATTACCTTGGGTAGCTGGTCTCAGACGTGCTTCTTCTCAACAGTTAACCGTCCCGTTCCAAAATTGTGCTCAATTGCAGACTTGACAAAATCTACATTTGTTTAGTTAAGCGGCTCTAATGTTAAATTGAACATTGATTTATGCCCTCACAGCTTCTGAAATTAATACCTTAGTTTAGATACATCGTAAAGCAGTAATTTCTTGCCTGACAAGTTGTGTGCTACTCTGAAATGAAACTTTGACAGTACCCACTGCAGCTTGGATATGTATCTTGATGTTGGTCAGTTGATTTATTTTTCATGATTGTGATTCTTGAATGCTACTATGAGTAAGAAGGTCTCATTGTGCCTGATGTACCAAAAGAATATTCTCTTAAGTCAAAGTTAGTAACTTCTTTCCTTTATACAATAGGCAGGTGCGGTGCACGTTGTTTATTTTTACCAGATAAATGTATTCTGTAGTCAGCCTTGCTATAATTCCTGTAGACTACACTCCACCCTAGGGCTGTAATGTGCATCACTGAAACATGAGCATGACAAATGATGCATCACTGCCTACGCAGCATTTGAGACTGCTGAAGTATCTGGACAATTAGTCCAAATATCAGCTGTCGTAGCTCACTTCAGGTGGACCTGCAACGTCATTTTTCCTTTTCATCTTGGGGAGAAGTAGTGTTTCTTAAACTGCATACTGTTACTGCAAATTATTCCTGGTTATAGTTCTGCCAGCTGCAATGATGGTGGATGGTAAGCACATCTAATTGCTGTCTGGCAGTGAGCTCAAGGATGATTTTGGGATTGGACATCTCTGCTGGGATTTACTGTGTGTATATCCAGCACATACCGCATAATCCTGCTGATGCCTGAACAATGCTTTCTATGTCCTCATCCCACGATGGGCTGCTTGAAAGCCTAACCACTATGGAGTAAAACATGCCCAAAACACAATGCACATTTACCTGATACCACAGTGCACAAACAAAAAATGTAAGGATCGTATCCCAAATAATACTAAAAGTATTATAATACACTTTCTCCACTAAGAATTTTGAAAAGCTTCCCGATACCATCATTCCTGCATGGTGGCAGGAAGTCTGTTTTTGCAGCACACATCTTTTCTCGATTCACATGCTGTGCATTATTTCACTATGTAGTGGTTGGTCCTGGAACTTATACTTTAAGTTCCAAACTTCCGTTTCTTTGGCATTCTCTTCCTTGTCGCTTGACAGCTTTAGATCTTGGAGTGAAGTTGTTTTTCTGCCTCTGCATTGCGTAATGTGCACGCCTCTGCTTTTCTTGAGTCTTAAGCTATTGGGTTTGAACTCCGCATCGGTTTTATTGGAGTCTAATTTTTAGTATATTGACAAAAAAAATTGCACACCTGATGGTTGTCCCTCTGCGAATTTGTGGTGGCACTCTGAGCAAAAACAGAATGGTGTCTTAATTTCACACTGAGCAATAAGCCCCTTGTCCACACATTTTCCCTTGGTGCAAGTTCCACTTCTATATTTTCTTTTAATTTGATGGAATCTTCTAGTAATGCCCCCTGTCCTTTGCTGTGTTGATGGTTTTCTTTGACAAAAATATGTCTCGTTTCGTCTTTATCCTTTTGGAGTTTGGATACCTTTTCGATGCTTTCAGACCTAAAGACCAGAAGAAAGACTCAAAAGATGGCGATCAAGAGTGGGACTTCCAGGGAGGGCGTCGGACGTCAGAGTAGACTGGAACAAGCACCAAGTGGCGGGGGCCGTCTAAGCCAAAAAATTACTATATAAAAAAAAAAGTTCCACACCCAACCACTAGATTGCTAAATAATAAACAGTATGTTAATCCAGAAAATTCTTAAAGATGCAAAACTACTCCAACAGGTAAATAACCATTTTAGTTTTGTCCGGAATCAACTTTTCTTTTCATAGAGCTATTTCTAATTAACACCAATTTCTTTGAGGTTCTCGAATTTGATTCATGCCTCTTGAAGAAAAGTGTTCAGCATTTTTTTTTTTTTTTTTTTTGTGTCTTGCCTGCAGAGGGAAGCTTCTCAAGGAATGTTTTTTTAATGATTTACGTGTAGTAGGCTTCTTGGTGCTCCCTCGATTGCAGCATTTTCAACAAGATGTACAGCAAAGTTGTTCGCCTTGGGGTGTCAGAAATTTGAGGCTGCAGGATCACCACCTTCTGCCTCCTTACGGCTTCAGAAGGAACGGTATGGTCCTGATTCCACTGATGATTCCTCTACCACTTCACGAGATGGGTGAAATGCATGTTGAAACTGGTGTGAGAGGCCATTCCACTCATCATTGGACGTTGAGTTACTCATTGTCAAACTTCTGTATGTGGATCTAAAGTTTTATAGTACTCTCGGTTGACGTTGAAGTTTAGAGGTGGAGGTGGTCATCAAGACTGTCTGCAGTGGTTCATTTGATACCAGACGTATTGGATCCCATGTTGGATAATTTGTTACATCCTTTCTTAGTTGGTGGTGTTGAGAAGACTAAAGAAAAAAATGCAGATTTTTGAACTGGTCAAAATTTCCTGAGCCAGGTCGTTCTTGCCTTTTCCTTGGTGGTGGTAGCTGCTAAGAAGGAAATACATTGTAGGAGGGTTCTACTCCTTTACAGAGGAAAATCAGAAATGGAACTGGTCAGAACTTAGCCAACCTGGTCACAGCTGCCATTTCTTCTACCCTCTAGAGTTGGCATGATGGGGCCCTTATGGATTGTAGGAATTTGTATGGGACTATCCTCCGAAGTGTGAAAGAGAAAAGTATATGTACATATGGTAGTTTAATGTTGTCCGGGATGCATCTTACATCGCTCCTGCTGACAGCCATTCAGTTCAACTCAAGCCTTTGTTGAGGCTTAGACTTGGCACTTTAACTCTGTTAGGCAGAAAATGCTGTAATAACGTTTTAATGGCATATCTTTGGTTGGATCACAGTGGACAATTAAAAAAAATAAAACAATAAAAAAAAAAAAAAAAAAAAAAAAATGAAGTTGTAGGCAGAGACCTGAACAAGATTGGTCATGAAAAAATGGTTTCAGCTGCAAAATGAAAAATTTCACCCAGAAGAGGATATAGGTAGTAGTGTTATACAAGTGGGGCATAGCATTGACACTCTCCTCTCCTTAACATTGAGAACCCCCCCAACCCCCTTGAGAAAAAAAAAAATAGAGGGAATATTTCCAGCTGTCACTTTTCGTGACTGCACATTGCACAGGCCGAGTGCTTAATATTGCACAAAATGGGCTCAATCATATTTTTACAGTTCTTTTACAGACAAAGGGGATGAATCCTCCTTTTTTTTTTTTTTGACCAGCTGTTTCCGAAAACTTTAGTGCTGTTGGGGAACAATAAAATAGACTCTTTAATCAAATAGCGGTAAACTTAAGGGGTCTAGTCCTGCTGTTTTCTAACTAGAGAAAGGTCCGGAGCCCAAATCCCACCATGTTTTACAGCTGTAAAGCTTAAACAGGTCCAGATCGAAATTCAGAATGCAGGCTCCCCATTTAATCTTACCTGCAGCAGTGTGCTTTCTTGTACCTTATTTCGTGGAACGAAAGTTTTTTTTTTTTTTTTTTTTTTTTTACACATTTCAACCTTACCAATAACTGTTCAACCTCCAGATAGAAGTCTGGTCTCCAGGTTTTTTTCAAACATGACAGCAGTGGTTCATGTTTCCTAAGCTACAAGGGGGGTGTCAATTTTCTTTTATTTAGATTGGCTGGTTGGTGAAAGCTTTTAGCTTCAAAAGCTTTTCTTCAAGCTGGGCCTGCATCTGTCATAAAAAAAAATGCCTCTGGATCCAACTCAAAGTATTAAACACTTAGGATTTAATACTTTCAGCTACTAC
This sequence comes from Pleurodeles waltl, assembly GCF_031143425.1. Taxonomy (NCBI): domain Eukaryota; kingdom Metazoa; phylum Chordata; class Amphibia; order Caudata; family Salamandridae; genus Pleurodeles; species Pleurodeles waltl. The sequence goes on from NC_090446.1 coordinate 103,249,358, forward strand.
AAAAAGGAAAAGTGTCTTTCTCAGTAGAGGAATGTCTAGCCATGAGACATGCATTCAGCTACAGTTGATGCAGACTCCTTTTACGTTTAACTGACCTTTATTGGTGTTCCATAGCCTTTTACATTTCTAGCACCTGTGACCCAGACAGCATTATAGACGTCTTCACAAGTGTTTAGAGGGTCAATGGTGTCAAGATTTGGACAAAGGTCTATTTGACTCATGACCCACCATCCCTGCAGTTGTGGTTCAAAAGGAAGAATCATAACAAGCACAAGCACTCATATCGTGCCCCCCCAAATTTGCCCTGGTTTTTGGGGGTGGTGATATTAGTGCTAGAGCCACTGAGGGATGTCAAATACACCCTTCAGATCGGACACTGAAGGGGTTGGGGGTGCTTTTTTAATTCGGACCCGAAACATTGGAAAAAACTGCGGGACAACACAAACGCACCCCGAAAACAATAGAACCAAGCTTTCACATTAAGTTAAAGCCTCCCTAGACTGCTTCCACACCAAAAGACATGTTGACTGAAGGAAAGTGGAGACAGAGCACTACAAGTCTCATTCTGCGATGTTAAAAGGCAATCAGGACAGGCAGAGGAGGAAAAAGTAGCAACAAGAGGGTCTAACCCCAGAGAAAAGACTGAAGACCGCATTTGATGCCAAGGAAAGGGGAGACTGTGTTCAATGCCGTGGAATGGGCGGTCAGTTGAGTGAGCGAGGTGCGTTAAGGCCAAAATGGCATCTGTCCTCCAAAAAGAGAGATATAAACGCATCCCTCATTTTGAATCAGTTGTTGCGAAGGTGGTGCTGGACAAGGCTTGAGAAAAGAAGATCCAGGTGAACTTGAACCACAGTTCAAACCCAAGCCCCTGGAAGATAAGCAGGAGATGTTCCTCAAGAATGAGGATATGTATGGGCAAGGGATGTTCGAGGATGTCAAAAGTACCGACTAGTAGTGGCAGGATCTACAGGAAGAAGTTCACTCATTGAGGCCATCCCCGCTGGATGAGATAGCTTTGTTATAACTCAGTGATCGAGAGGACCACAAATAAGTACTGATTGGTACTGAAGGTTATTTGCTGGAGACCCGTCTGCCTAGATAAAGCAGAATCCAGTACCTCCCCACGTTGCAAAGCATTTTTAATCAGGGAAGGGAGGAATTCAAAGAGCTGGCAGGTTGAAAACCAATAACTTCACATGTTGAGAAAATATAAGTTCTCATCAAAGAATCCCTCGTACATCAGGGAGAACACAGTGGCAGATTCCATATTAGAGGCCATCTCCACGAAAATGACCAACACCCAACCCCATTCAACTGGATAATGTCCTCAGAGTGAGTAAAATTGGTGGAGCAAAAACTTGGAGTGTTAAGGCAAAGGAACTGGTGAACTGAACCACTACGTGCACCACCAGGGGAAGAAATCGGTACTTATGAAACACTTTCCCTGAACAGTTCCAACACAGGACGACCTTTATGATACTAGAAGTAATTGGGGGGAAAAAAAAAATGTGTAAATACTTTCTTGAAGTCCAGGCTGGAGTGGAGATGTAGCAAGTGGGCCACTAGGACAACCCTTAAAAAAGGTACTCCTGGCAATGGGTGTCAGTGTTTGAACGCCAGTATAAACCAACATAATCTGCTCCCTTTTAACTGGCTAAAATGTGTTCTGATGAATACTTCTTCCTGCAGATTCCTCACCTTTAAAATAAAACAGGGCGCCCGACTGGACCTGGAAATTTCAAAGCTCTTGTGTTGCTGGTAGGGCTAATGGCTTTGTATCTCCATTGGTGGTGGTGTCAGGTGACTTCTTCAAAGATACTAAAAAAAATACAAACCAACAAAAGTCATGGCGGTGCTGCATTTTCGTGCCTTTCCATGAAGACTGGCACCTCTTGTGAGAAGACAGTCCAGAAAAGGAAGCTTTCATGCTTCAATACCAGTCTTTTTACCAGGGGCTAGCAACAAAACACTCCATCAGTGACTGTTCCCTACAACTCCACACCACCCCTTTCAGAGCCGATGAAGACTAAATCGTCAACACTTCAGAGGAGTGGGTTCCTTGAACAACTGGCTTTGAGACAACCCCAACTCATAACTCCAGTTTGGGAGTGAAGCGACAGGGGAACCTTCTTACCTTTTTAAAGGCCTTCAGAACACTATTCTAGCGAAAGATGGTACAAATTCAAACGGACAAAACACAGTTTCACCTTGTCATGCAAGGACGAACAAGATCATGTACACCACAAAACCAAGACCAAAACAATTGGATGCTGACGTCTAACTTTGATAGCAATACACCTCACAGATTTAGAAAAGAGGCAGACCGGTCGAGCACACAAGCCACTTGTTCACACAAATAGAACCACTTAAACACTTGCCGTTTTAGCTCCCAGGAGTTGTACACACCAGAGGTAGATTTGTTTTAAACAGCAAAAAACCCTCAAAATGCTAACGTTTCACATCCAGACACACCACACACACACACACACACACACACACACCACACACACACCCACACCACACACACCACTGTTCCTGTGGAATGCCCTATAGACTGGTCAAACAAATGTGCCTATGCTTTTCTACCAATAACACTAGTAAAACTAGTGATAAGTGCAAACAGCTGCACACAACGCTAATCCTGATAACCCGGTAGTGGCAAGACGAGCATGATTTCAAATCTAATGGAGATGTTACATGAAAAAATAGTTTTGCAGTGTGAATCTTTTTGGGATTCACATGCTGTCTTTTATTCCACCCTCTGGTTTGATCCAGAACTCTCCTCTTCTATAGTAGTCTCTTCTATCCCTTTTTTGTTTTTTTGGCTAGGCGTCAACAGCCCTAGTCCTTGACGATCTCCACTAAAGTCTCCATGCATGGTCGCCATCTTCAGATTATTTTTTATTTCATTGTTTGGGCAGGAAGCAGCGATAAAGGTCTCCAGTCATCAAAGGAAAACCAGCATTTGCAGTGCAATAGATCACATATTTGCAAACAAGTTAATGGTCATCTTTTTGACAGCAGCGCCCATGTGCAATGCAAAAACATAATAAAAGATGACTTAACAAAATAAAGTTGACCTTAAAAAATAAAACTTAGCAATTTTGTTTGTCCTGCTGGGCACGTTTTTGCCAGTCACAACCCTTCTGTTTGCCGTGCACTGGAAGTTAGAACACAATAGTATCTCAGTCACGTCTGGAGCATCGGAAAGTTGAAATCAATTAGTGCTTGATCCCTGCTCCACACAGAGGAACGGGGAATGATGTCCGACATATCTGGACGAATTGCGAGGCTGTAAAAAAGAGGGCCATGCAAACCAACAAGTGGTGAGCGACCGGCTGGCTCCAAGCCCTTTCCTGAACACAACAGTGTCTCACATGCACTCGCAGGTTGGGACCTAAAAAGGGGAGATAAAACAAGAAATCTTCAAGAAAAAAAAATTCGATATAGAAGCAAGGGAAGCTTGTCCTGAAATTTCCACCAAAAAAACAATGGAAAACCCCCATGAAATGGAGCACACCCAGCAGAAGTTGAACTGTAATAGCTTAGGGCACAAGAGATGCAAAGGTTGTGCACCCCAAGCTGTGCATTGTCAAAAGGAAACCACCTCACTGAGAGACTCTTGACTATTTAGGGAGGGGGAGGATAACGCCCCTAAAGTAGAGGGCTTGGAAGCCAAGAAAGAGATCAAATTGAGTGTGAGCTCAAAACGTGAAAAAAGAACTGCACCCAGATAACGCTGAAAAAGATTTGGTCGGCTGAGCCGAAAGCCTTGTGCCACAAAAGACATCCTCTGTGTCAGAAGTTTAGCTGACCAAAGGCAAGTTAAGGTAGAAAAGAGCCCCTCTGGGTCCAAACAGAGACTACGCAGGCCGTTGAATCTCCAAGAAGGCACCAGCATTGAAAGACTATCAAAAAAGAGAGAAAGCCTAGAAGTCTGCAACCCCGCCAAGGGCAGGTGAATCGATGATGCCTAAGAAAAGATTGGTACATTAGACGCTGAAGAACATGCAATCTAAATCGAGTGCATTCAAAGACTGCTCCAGGCAGAATGGTCATTCCTGCAATTCTCCAGGGGTGGGGTAGGGGGAGACGGGGGAGGGGGGGAGACTGCAACACCTCCCTCCAGGATTTTCGAATACCTATGAAACCCTGTAATGATGTCAGAGCTTTAAAAAGAGGAGAAACCCGATCTCTTCTATGGAGAGGATCCAGGGCGTCAGGCGGTCCCAAAGCAACATATCAAACCTTCCTATGCACAGTTCAGCACAAGCTCTGGCACAGCAGTAGCAGTTCCAGGCACCACAGAGAGCCCTTTTGTGGGTGACCGAGAGGCAAAGGACAGTCAAGTGGGGGGCAGCAGCGAGAATGTGAATCACAAAATTAGGAGACCCACACACGCACCTGTGGGGTTGGGATAGGAGCCTTCCTTGGAGTGGCGAGAGGATACATCAGATAAGTGGATGCTCTACATCATGGCTATTTTAAAGAGCTGGAAAACACCTACCAAGTCTGGCCCAACGCATTAATCCACATGGAGGAAGAGAAAACGTATCATTGACAGAAGGTGAAAGAATTGCTTCAATATCAAGCAATAGAAAAGGTGCCCCTCAAAGAGATCAACTAGAGAACAGACTCAACATACTTCCTAATACCAAAGCAAGAAAAGTTACTACAGTCCACACTAGACCACCTCATCCTAAACAAATTAATAGCACACTACCAATTCACAGTGCTATCATTCGGCATAAAATCCGCTCCCAGATTATTTTCACAAAGTGTTTGGCAGCTGTTGCCGCTCACCCGAGAAGAAAAGTAATACATGCATACCCCTACGTAGACGTCCGGATGGTGAGGGTAAGCTCTGCACATGAGTACAGAGATTAGATAAGAACAGTGAAGACGACACTTCTTTGACTGGGGTTCACAGTAAACATGGAGAAGTCATCACCCACACCAGCGCAGGATAAGCTGTTCTTGGGCGTGGAAAAAAACCCACAGTGCCAGTGAAGGCATTTCCATGCTAGAAAAGTCCTGCCCATAACGTAATAAGCTCTCCGTTACCCGAAGGGTCAATCTCTTGACATTGAGATCTGTGGGGAAATTGCTAGGAATGTTGGCTTCCTGCATGCCATTAATACCTCAGGTGAGGCTACACTGATCCAGAATGGGCCCACAGCCATTGCCCAGACAATGGGGAGCCGGGAAGATCTAGTGATTGTCACACAAAGAGTGTATAAGGAAATGATGTGGTTGAACAAGGCAGAGTGAAAGCAGGAAGACCATTTATATAACCAGCTCCAACAATGACCATCACAGGCGCCTCACATGTGGGATAGGGAAGCTCCATATCAGAGGGGTATGAAAACCACAGGAAGAAGTGCAGCACATAAAACTGCTGGAGCTAAGGATAGTATTCCTAGCTTTAAAACCCTTTCAGAAGCAGTAGTGGAACAAAGCAATAGAAGTTCAGACAGACAGTACAACAACCATGTTCGACTTCAACAAGCAAGGTGGAACAAAATCCTTCGCCCTCCCAGGACTAGCAGTGGAAATATGGGGATGGGCCATCCAGGGATACGTAACAGTGGTAGTCCACTCCTGGTAGATGTATTGTTATGTGGAAGCAGACAAACTGAGCAGGTAGACATCTGCCTCACACAAGTGGGTGGTGAACTGAAGGTCATGGAGAAGGTGGTCAAAAGTTGGGGAACAGGAATACACCTGTTCATAACGCCAGAAAACAGACAATGCCAGTTCTTCAATCCAGACATCCATACCGCCACACCCTATGGAATGTGCTGTTGATAGACTGGTCACAGGGATTTGCTTACACTTTTCCACCGATCCGCTATTATCAATAGTGATTAACAAATGCAGACAATAGCAGATGACTTTGATACTCCTTGCACCCCAGTGGTAGAGACTGTTCTCAGATTTAATATAAATTGCAGAGTGTACACAGACTGCCAGTGTCCCAAGACCTGCTTTCAGTGCGTGGGGGGGAGGTTCTTCACCTAGAACCCAGCTCAGTCTAGCAGCATGGCTTCTGAAGACATAAAATTTGGTCATCTGGGACTACTAGAGAAAGTGATGGCATTTCTCAGGGAGGCAAGAAGACCTACAACTAGGAAATGTTACACAGCCAAATGGGAAGAATACAATGGTGCCAGACATCACACTTGAGACCACAGTAGTCATAAAGCTCACACATCTGTTAGGAAACAGAACATGCGTCACTGAAGGTACATCTAGCAGCAATAGCCTACAAAAAGGAGTGCTTAAGAAGAAGCTTCTTCACTGCACCAGTGATCAAAAGGTTTCTGGATGATGCAAAAAGGATAGCCCTACCAAGGAGTGCAGCCGCACCAGTGTGGTGCGAGCGTGGTTCTGACACAACTGATGGATTCTCCATTCAGACCAGGCCACATTGAAGATCATTATGCTTAAAACCTGCTTTTCTAGTTGCCATGCTGTCACTCTGTAGAATAAGCGAATTACAAGCCCTTACCACGCGAACCGTACATGCAGATACACAAGGGCACTCCTGATGAGTGACCCATGCTTCCTTCCGAAGGTCATATCCCACTTCCATATAAATCAAGCTCTTCAGATATCAAGTTTTTTTTCCACAAGCCAGACTCACGGTGAAAAGACATTGCACACAGTGGACGCCCACAGGGTGATAATGCATTACATAGAGTGAACAAGGGAAGTAGGTAAGGGGAAGCAATTCTTTGTGTCATTCACAGCCTATACAAAGGAGAACTTGTCACCAAGAAAGACAATTCAAATGTGTCACAAGAGGTGACCTATAACTAGAGACCAAACCAAGAGCACATTCAGGAAGAATAAAGGGTGGTGCAGCAGCCTTCCTGGGCAACATTCCGATTAATGACTTGGTGGTCAGAACCCTTGTTCACAAAACACTAGTTCATTGATTTACAGGTGAAAGTGAAGCACAAGTCGGACAGAGTACGGAAGCATCTGTTCACAAACTCAACTTCCTCCAACCCAGCCACCACAATAAGGAAAACCCTATGAAGTCAATGCACATTGGGTGACGTCAAAAAATATCCACGCTAGAAAAACTAAATGATTACTTACCTGTAGGAGTAGTCGCTGCATCTTGAGGAATTTCTGGATTCATATTCGACCCACATGCTTCCTTATTAATTGATGGGAGCCATTGGCCTGCCGATCTTGTGGAGCTCACTGACCAGAATCACACCTGGACACATAAAGGGAGAGGAGGAGGGGAGCAACATTGAGTGGGATTGGATAACACTAACGTGGAGATGGGTAGAAGGAGGCAAGCAACAACTTGGATATGGAAACAAAGCAGTGGGCAGATCCTGAAATTAATTGTTGGTGCAAGGAAATTGTCAACTCCTCTCAGAACGTGAAATAGCTATGCCCAATGCCAAACTCAGTGTGGTGAGCCCATACTGAGTTCTGCAGACATGACATTCAATGGCACAAGTGGGAAAGGACAAGTCAGGTGGCGATACTCCATGGGAGTTAACAATTGAGAAAAGGTGAGACTAGCGGGAACCATCATCACTTAAAAGCAAGGCTTTTTTTTTTTAAATTAAAGAAAGGACACTGACAAAAGCCAATTAAAAGCTGGAGGGTGGGCTATAACCGCACTGAATGGATACAGCATGTCTTGAGAGCATGTGCGCTCCCTAGGCTCGATCTAAAAACTGGCAGCTTACTCCAGACCTATTGACTTTGCCAGCACATGTTTCAGAAACTTTTAAAGATACATTAGGGTCCCTGCTTAGAACGCTTTGCAATAACCACTGTAGAGACAGTTTATGATCCTGCCATTAGTTAACAGGGAAACCAGAAGCTTAGGATTGTAAAGAGCGTGTGGAGTAAAGAGTAACTTCATCATCTGAGTGCTAACTTAATTCTATGCCTCTTAACGTGTTTTAAGAACCTGTACGTGCACTAAAATATTCATTGTTTGAGGAAGATATTTCTTGGATGGCAATTGTTAATGTAAGTAACCGTTTCGTCTCTGCAGCAGAATACAAACCTCTTGTGGTCCTAGAAAACAGTGTATTTGCTGACACTAGCTGTGAAAGGCAGTTGGTGTCTGACAACTGATGTTCGATTTTTCTAATAGTGATGGGATCTTACGGGTGGGTTGGTTACATTTTAGCAAATGCAGCTCCTAAGTTATGAGGTGTTCTGGATTTATTTTTTATTTTATTTTTTCCAGTTGATTCATTTAAAAAAAAAAAAAAAACTATTTTCATGGCATCTAGTTCATTTCAGAATCATGTAATTTTGTAACTGCAAGAAAAATATTGTCAGGCCTGGCTACACATCTTCCAATTACCAGGTTTTCCAAGTTCGTGATGCATTTCTGCATGGATGCAAACATGAAAAATGTTTCAAAGAAAGTACTGCTTTTTGTCTGACCTTTTAGTGCATAGTGTTTGACAGTGTTTCTTCCTGCTTTAACCCTCAGTATCTGAAGATAAAGGGGATCAAAACAATGATGACACAGTGAAAGCTATTCGTCCCACAAGCAAAGAATTCAAGAAGACCTGGGGTTTTCGAAGGACGACCATTGCTAAAAGAGAAGGGGCTGGAGACGCTGAAATGGAAGCTACAGCACATGTACAGCAACAGCAGATGCACAAAGTACATCAGCAGCTTCAACAACTGAAAGAGCAGCAATCCACATCAAACCAGTCACTGAGGCGGAGTGGTAGGCAACCCAAACGGACTGAACGAGTGGAAGAATTTATGACTGCTGTCCGGCGTAATCGTATAAGGAGAAGTGCACCTGCTGCCCTTGAGGACACAAGTGAAACATCCTGCCCGGTAACAGATGTTGAGACTGCCTCAGAAGGTAGCGTAGAGAGTGTGGCTGAAATTAAATCTGAGTGTCTGAGAAATGAAGTAGATGATACTGAAGAACCGATGGTAATTGCTTCCACTGATGTACAAGGAGACGATGACAGTAGCTCAGATAGTGATGCACTGACATTAAAAGAGCTTCAAAACCGACTTCGTAAGCGGCAGACTGAAACGGTTGCTGTGGAAACTGATGTTGTACAAGGAGAGAGACCTATTAAGGAAGAGCCTACATCTGTTGAGGTGGAGCCGTCTGAAGATAAGACAGAGTCCACTAATGTTGACTTGGCACTCCCTGTCAAGGTGGAGCTGCCTGCCATTAAAGTGGAGCCTCCTGACACACCAGAGCGTAACATTACCTGTCAAGTCTCAGTTGCTCAGGCACCTACTCAGTCTATTCGGGTAAAGGAAGAAGTTGTAGATTCTCTGAAGCTGAAAGACCAAGACAACCAAGAGACTCAAAAATCTGGACCAGAACTGAACGATTCTGACGAAAGTGTTTTGTACTGCATCTGTCGTCAGCCTCATAATAAAAGGTAAGCTCCTGCTGCTTTTATAAATTTCTCAGAAATACATATATAATTTTTTTTTTTCTTTTCTGGTGGTTGTCGTTAAAATGTAGATGCTTTCTTTTAAAGTTGTATTGCTTACCCAAGGTTTCACTGGAAAACGGTTATGCTAACGTGATGTAGATTATGCAGTCTTTGCCTACTACGAGTCACATTTTTATGTTTACCTTTCACCAGTTCTGCAGATTGATTTGGAACCTATTCTAGAACTACTTTTTGTACCATCCCACCTGCTAGTGAATGCAAAAATATCTTGTATAACATGTCTAAGGTTTTTGTGGCCACTATAGTTGGAGGTAGTTTTATTCTTGACTGCTTTTGACCTGAAGCTCATCTTTATACACTATCTTGCTTGTTTTAATAGATGGCAGTCAAGCAAATGTGTATTCCTACAAGGAATAGACGGTTCAGATGAAATGCACATTTCTACGGTCCGAGCCAATTCTCCTCTGGTCATTGATGTATTGCATTTTCATAGTGCGTAATTAATAGTTTCTACCGCTATAATACAAGAGTGCTTGGAATATTAGTCAACACTCAAGAATTTGAAAATTTTGTATTGATGCTTTTGATATCCGTTAAAAGGGAACAATATTTGGGGCCAGCAAATCCCTTTGATATGTGACCTCTAATTCCTTATTGGCTAAAGTACAAGTTGAACTTCAAATCTCAGGGACATTTTCCTAGAAGGAGTAGTTGTGCATCAACATTCTAAAAGTCTGGCATTACATCTTGCCTAATTCTTTCGAATAAGCCACAAGGTGCAATTTCAGCCACTTGTTACATCAGTAGTACTCTTAACTTCAGTATTTCACTTGTTGCGTGTACAGAATTTAGCAGATACATCCAGCTAATTTTCATCTTTGGCAGCCTCTGGATCTGGTCACAGAAAGCTTTTGTTTGCCAGGTTTAGCTAGGTGTCATGAACCCAGAGCCAGATTTAACTTTTTATGAGTTGGTCATATAGCGTTACTGAAAACAATAACTATCTAGGCAAATTGCAGAGAATGCTCGGCTGTCCTATTTAAATTACCTTGGATTAAAGGGACCATCTAGTGAATGTCAAAATACATTTCAAAACCCGTGGATACATTAAATAAGCACATCCTTCATTACCTAACGTTTGTGATTGTTTAAGGGTAAACATAAACCATATTTTATTTAGGGTGCTTGTGCCTTCTGGAACTCTTGATTTGCCAGTAGAGTTCTAGATGCACACATTCTGAATAGCAGAATCTACCTGGGGATTAGAGATACAGTGCACTTTTGTCTTTATACAGCTACCCACCATTTTATTTTTTAAATAGGTATTTGGTAAGTTTGGTTTCTGCTGCCCATCCGTAGCCATTTCAATGAAGGAAGGCAAAAAATACCATCTCCTAATGTGGAAAACCTCTGTGGTACATTGTGCTTTAATTCTTCACATACTACAGCGTTCTTCATTATTAATGATTAAAGATTCCCGAAATTAAGAACTAGGATTTAACTATCCTGTCTTCCAATTTGTTGTTTTTTACAGCCACTTTTTTTGTAGAACTGTAATTTCTCCACAGTTGAACACACACCTTATATCTTGTTGCCATGTTTTATATCTTTCCATTTTGAGTGATTTTATCCACACGTTGTAGTCTCTAAGAAGTTCCTGTTTTGTTTCAGATTCATGATTTGCTGTGACCGGTGCGAAGAGTGGTTTCATGGAGATTGTGTTGGCATTTCTGAAGCTCGATGGCAACTCTTGGAGAAGAACGAAGAAGATTATGTCTGCCCAAATTGCGTGCTGCTGAAAGTGAAGGAAGACTGTTCTATAGAGAACAGTCTAAGCATCACAAAACCAGAATACCCAGGCTTTGGCGGCACAGAGCTAAACACTTCTGGAATTGCAGAACAGAAATCTGATGATCAGGCCATTAAAGGACGGATTGAAAAAGCTGTTAATCCCAGTAAGAAGAAAAAAAAGATCTTTAATCCAGTGAGTATTTTTTATGGTTGTATCAAACCATTGTCTATCCTCCTGGCAAGCTCACTATTGCATGTAATCCATGTGTGGATCTTAATTCACATGTTAATGCTTTTGAAGGTGACATGTATGGCTCTAAAAAGAATAGTTCCGCTCACTGTCCATATTAATGCATATTTTACTGGATCTTTTCGGTTTTAGCAAGTGTTAACTAATTGTGCTCAAAATGTATTCTCTTGCTAATCAGTGAGCCTTTTTAAAATTGCGTGAGGTAGTCATTTGGAAGTGGTGTGAAAACCGGAAAGTAAGCCTCCACTGCTTTGAGACTCGCTTAATTGTGAAGACCAACGGCACACTCTGCTTTAGGCTTTATTGCATTATCGGAAGGCTCTGTAGAAGGGTATGCGGGGAAATAGACGAAACAAAGGCATTCTTGTGACGGTCGGTGACACTGTAGCAGGTACCAATCACTAGGCTGAAACAATGAATGCAGATCTCTGTCGCACCATTTTAATCAAAATCCCAAGTGACAATTGAAGACACTGTCCGGCATTGGGGTTCATGTAAACTTCAATACCAAAAAGTTTGGAATCTTCATGCCAAAATACATATTGTATTTAAGGGTGATAATCAGTGGGCTGTGGAAAAACTTACAATATCTAAGCTCTTAAAGTGGAAACAATAGGCAATGAATTTTACCGTAATTTTATATCAAACACTATGCATTGCATGGCCGCTGCTGACATTTGTGAACTTTGTCGTGTTTTTTTTTTCTTTTTTTTTTTTCTTCTTTCTTCTTCTCATTCATATCCTTTGCAAAACACTGTTTAGTATCACATTTGGTGTGCCTCTATGGAATCCAGACTCGTGCGTGTGATACCAATTGATGTGACAGATAATTGTGTGGAATTAGTGTACATATACTCTAAACTCTTGTTCAAATATTTTATAGGTTATTGAGGCTCCAGTGGTCCCAAAATGCATTGGTCCTGGGTGCTCAACCCTCGCTCAACCGGACTCTGTCTACTGCAGCCATGAATGCATTCTTAAGCACGCAGCTGCCACCATGCAATCCCTTCGCACAGGCAAGGAGTCTAAGCCAAAAGAGAAAACTATAAACAAACCAGAGAAAGTCACACCACCAAAACCTCCACCTCCGGTAAGACGCCCAATGTCCTGCCTTAAACTGGAAACCACATTTAAGTATAGCTGCAGACATATATTTCCTCAATGTGCTGTACAAAAGTAGAAAAACAGAAGCAGACCACTTTAGATGTTTAAGTTATCATAGAGGAACAGTATAATGTTGAACATGTTGGTCTTTTGTGAAGTCTATTTCGAATGGATGGGTAAAGTTAAACTGGTAAATGAAGTTGAAGCAGAAAAATGCTTTCTAGTAGCCTTTCAGCATATCTTGAAGATGTAACTTAGATTTCACTTTTGTTTTTTCATGCTTCAGGTGGCAACTACGTCTCAGTCTGGCCAGAAGCGACCCGCGCCTGAAAAAAGAATGATAAAAATGAAGAAAATGCTAGTGATGGTGTCCAAGATGGATGTAATTCCGACCAGAGTGCCCAGCGACCCAGTGAGTGAGACCAGCGCTCCGTCCTGGGCGAGCGACCACAATTACAATGCAGTTAAGCTCGAAAAGGCTGCAGCTGCACCTCCTACTGCTGTGTCTCCCACTGCTGCATCTGCTGCTATTACATCTTCAGTATTTTACAAATGTATGTATTGCCTAGGGGTTTGCCCAACTTACTCCTTTAGAGCTAATTATTTAAACTCCAACACAGTTAGCTGTCCAGGATGAAGAGCATTGGTAGGGAGTTGTTTGTCTTCCATCTGTCTAGCCTCTAAATTACTCCAATTTCTTTCCATACACTGATGGTACTTGTGTGTATGATAAAAAGTGTACGGGGTGTTGATGAGGGGAAAAGGGGGCTACACATGTTACTTTTACACATGCGGATAAACATAAGCACGTAGACATGAGTGCTTTTTAAGCAAACACTAAGGAAGGGAAATACATCAGTTCTGCAAGCAACCTTCTGCGTTGGTGCATGGGGATTGGAGCACATATGAGGAAAGGTGACTACTCCTGAGCAGGCAGATAGGCACCAGCATGGGTGTGGTCGGGACTTCCATAGTGGAGAAATTGATGCTTTTGCATCACGTATATCTGCTCTTTAGACGGTATCGGTGCGTGATACAAAATAGAATTAATCACCTCTTGAGCAGCACAAGAGGAAATGTCGGATCTTTCAATAATGGGTGTTACGGCAAGTAGTAGAAATCATATGTCACTCTTTGACAGATGCAAAGCTGATTGGGTCTTCTAGGATTCTCTCAGCTGGCAGTTAAGATTTCAGTGTGGGTATATTTTGGGAAGTTGACTTACCTTACCCTCCAAGCGACTGTAAAAGGTATAATTGGAGGAAGACTTGTACATCATGGGTGGATCTGCATACCAAGGAGAGCAATTCCACGTGTATGCGTGTACCTTTCTGTGCAGACATAGACCAAAGCTTTCCTGCAGGGTGATTTGTATGCACATTGACACAGGTTTCATGATGAGATGAACAGGTACTTCTGTGCAAACACCACAGGATGGAGCGATGCCTTAGAAGTTATCTAGGAAAGAAGGCAGATCTTTGACGGCACTCGGTATGAAAGTTTAATGACATTGCTGGGCCTTTCTAGCTTTTCCCTATATGTATGAATCTTTTGTATACTTTATTTTCCAATGGATTGTAGTGCTTACTTCCAAAAACCATTTGATCAGAAATCCATACATTTTCTTTCAGGTACGTATCCAAAGTTTGTTAAATGTAGAATCTTTTTCACTATCTGCAGTGCTTCTAAAGCACCCACAGCATTAAGAACCATTATTTAATCTGGTTCAGTTGCTTTTGGTGCCTTTCTACAGCTGACTACCTCAAAATAATTCTTAGGTAAACCTTTTTTGCCTGCGCAGCTCTTCAAAGTAGGAGGCTCATACAAGATGTCATCGAGCTTCTTTTCCGCTCACGATATGCCTCCTTAAGCATAAATGGAACAGCCGTGCAGTTCACATTTTAACATTTATTTGTTAAATCTACTTATATTTTAATAGATGGCTTTACGGCAATATGTTCTTGTAGCAAAGCACAGTTTCCCTTTTAGAACGTCCACCATTTTCTTTAAATCTAAGTGTTAACTTTATTATTTAATAATGAAAGGAATAAAATGTAATTTGAAGTTTTTTTTTTTTTTTTTTTTTTTTTATTTTGGCACCTTAATTAGCAATATATATTACTTTATTTCCACTGGCAATCCAAACGTTTTAGTGACTGTTGAAAATGATGCCGCAAGACTCATTTTGAGATTGCCACTGTACCACCGTAGTATAGTGGTATTTTTTTCTCCATTTTTCCATTTTGTTGTGTCAGAATGAAGCTTGACGCAACTATCATTTAGGCCGACAGTTAGTTCCATATATGGCTTTTTGATTTTTTTTTTTCTAAAAACGTTAGTGAAGTCCTATCGAAAATGAACTAGGAGGAAACCTGCTGAATTGTCACTGCCCGTGGGACACATCATCAGGTAGGTTGGAAGTCTCTCATGGTATTTTTGCTAAACTAGATCTGTGTTTTTCATATGTACAATGACCAGATGGAGTGCAGGATTTTATCATTGAGTTAATATATTTATTGCTTTATTTGCTTGTGTTCCAATAAAAAGCACTTCATATGCTAATATGTTGTACATCTCTGCAACCACCCTTATCTGATTCCTGACTGTATCCCTGTGAAGATTTTGTTTCCAACGATTCTGCTCACTACTGCCCTTTCACTTAATTTATACAATGTTGTAAGGTAGTTGTAGATAGCCCTATGTTGGTCCAGACTTCCTTTCTGAGACAAATCAAACCAGTTACGGATTTTACTGCAGCCCTTATGGTCTTTATCGACCAGATGTAGCTGACCCTGCTCCAGTTTCACTTACATGACGAATACTTTCAATTCTTGGTTTTACTGTTTGGTTTTCTGCTAGCCCAGTGTTGAAGAATGCACAGAAGGCTTAAATATCCTTAAACAGTGTGAACCGAGTCTTTGTTCACATGCTGTGCATTATCCCACAACATTGTGGTTGTGCTTGCAAAAACATCTAGTTTAAGTCGAGCTTATGTACATAGACGTGGGTCAGGAACACACCACTCGATATCTGCAATGTCCCACGTTGATGATATATTGTTTTTACTACCATCCCAATAGAGTAAATGCCTTGTGTCTGGTCCATAGAATATACACTCCACTTGTTGAGTGCCAGAATTTCAACATCAAATTAAGGTGGCAAGAGTTGGAGAAAGGGTCTTTTTCATCTTGGACTGGAATTCAATGTATACCTATGATAAACTTGTTTAAAGTTTCACCAGTGATACTCCTTAGAATTCCATTAAAGGTAATGTATGTAGTCCTTGGGCCACAACTATGTTGGAGTGGCACACAGTTTTTGCAATGTGACTGTGTACACACTTTAAGGTACATTAGAACGTTTATAAGTTGGCTTATACACTGAACTGGTTTGCAGTCAGTCTAAAGCTGCTCAACAGCACATAAGCACTGACTCGGAAGCAGAAGTCTCAGGTATGGAACTAACTGAATGTGTTCAGACTCACCAAATTGTTGAGTAACAAGCAAGAGACGTCTTGAGATTTGTTAAACTCTAAAAGGTCATCCAGCTGTTTCCTAGGGTCTTGAAGTCCGAAACCACCAATAATGATAGAGACCTCCCTCCTGACAATGAGTTCTATTGCCAAAATAGAAGCAAAACGTTATCAGACTGTCCATTAGACTAGCACCATTGATGCATGCTGAAGGCTGCATGCATTGAATAAAACATCCAAGTCTACCCGAAGCAAATAGTTTGGCCTCAGTCCTATATTTGTCCTGCATCCAGTCGGTGTCGAATTTGGAAATGTCGGAGCCTAGAAAGACCAGTTGAAGCTTGGAAGAAGCCCTATAGACAGAGGATTCTTAAAATACAGCCTGAAGTATTGAGACAAGTGCCTGCTTATCGGCCACACTCCAATCAAGCATTGTGCATAGTTTGTTAATCCAAAATAACATACCAGGTCCCTGATAGAATCTTGTTAAGGAGAAAGAGCATCTATGAGCAATTAGATGATGCTCATTAGCTGTGTTTGGCCAAGGCAGATCTGGTTGTTGGATCTGATTGTAGACTCCAACCACAATGTAGTTTTCAAATTAGTCCACCTTCCCTTAAATTGTAAGCTTTAGAGGGTGGTCCTTTGAAAGGTAGTGCATGCAAAGCTAGAGCAGTCAGAAATATTCATTGCTGTCAGACTGTTCTCTGCAGGATTACAAGAGCAAATGGTTTTCCTTTTGGATCTTGACGTTAGGGGACATTTAATTCAGTGTTAATACAAGCGTCACTCTCTAATTTTCTTCTTAATAGGCCTCTTGACATTTTCCTTTAAAAAAATAAAATAAAAAAAACACCCTAAGAGCTTGTGCACTTAATCAATCCTTGGTTTAATCCTTGCACAGGTACACATCATAAAAAGGTTCGCCTTGTGACCTTGAGCAGTCTTTCAGTTTTTTGTGTGGCTGTTGCTTCTATTAATGACAAAGTGGTGCTGAAAGCAGTCACCTGGCTTCATAAAGTTGCAGAATTCAATCTATGCCAAAATAACAGCTCTCTAGATACTCGTCAAGACCTCCTACCTTCTCGGATAAGGAAACACAAAGTAATTTAGATGTTTCCAGAGTTTAAACGTTTTATTTGTAAAGAGTGGCTGTTTTAAGTGTTGTACTCTTTTCTTTGCCTGTGGTGGGCATCAAGCAACACTGCGCAGAACTACAAGCAATTCAACAATCTCATGAATGTTGAAGGACCAGCAAATGAGAGCGGTTTGCCTCGTTTAATATTCCACATTCATACCACTATAGCCTTTGGCATATACAAACTACTGACAGGTGAAATTTGTTTGGCAGCTGCTTGGACTACGCATATGCGTTTTGCAATCACTAGCAACTGTAAGCATGTTCCTGCGGATTCAACTTTTGCTGGCGAGTTAAGCAACTGGAGCCATGTGGTATTTCAGCTAAGCAAACATTTAAGTAGGGTTTCTCCGTCCCATCTCTGATGTTGAATAGTTCTCAAATTTTGAATATCTTAGTTAGGAGCTGGAATGGAATTTTTGATAAGAGTTGGAGAACACTACCTAAATTAGCAAGTTTGCATGAGCTTTAATATTTGAAATGGTAGGGCCATCTTCAGCTCTGCATTTACCAGGAAACCTGTTCAATTTGTTCTCAAATGAAGAAAAAAAAACTGCAGAGCTACCTTAACACTTTTGGACATTGCAAGGGTGTCCGAGGTGAAAAATGTTATGGACAAGGTTGTCAAGTGACGTGCGGCTTGGGAGTACCATAAGGAAAGGTCACTCCTTTGTGATTTCCGACTGTTAAGATGCAGTTGAATTGGTAACCTATCTAATAAAGTTCTATCTGAAAGTAAAAAAAAAAAAAAAAAATTGACTTTGAAAATGGCTTCACGTCTTACTGAAGTTTCCCAGTAGTTGTCCCTACACTGTAGGAGCTCTCAAACCCCTCCCCACCCCCATCACCCCTATGTCTCCTGTATTGCTGGTCTTCCACCAGGATGTGATCTCCATCAGAAGTCCCTATTAGGAAAGAGAGAATCTTGCCTGCCGAAGAAAGGATATATTTTGTCTCGAATAAGCTGGCATGATATTCTACTTAATTACTTCTTGTTTCCCAAAGACTGAGGTTTAGAACAGCCCTTAACTTCTGCCTCTTGAACCTGTTCATTTGCCAGCACAAGTTCAAGATGTCCTTGAGCCAGTTGAGAAATTCTTGACACCATTCTGGGAATAGACTGGTTGGTAACCGACACTGCTTTCCTGAGTTTCTGACCCACTTGTTGATGGGGGAGAAATCCTTACCAGATGCTTCTAGTCTATTTCAGGAGGTCACTGTACATTGTACCCATTTTCACGTGTGAATTGAACTCTTCTGAATTTGTTCAAACTCTTGTTGATTCTGAGAACCCTAGTGTCCCATTGGTTCTGGGATTGAAATCTTGTTTTAATTGTTGCAGAAAGAGTTTCTGGATGTTGGGTCTGTGTTATTTCTTTTTATGCAAATGACCATGCTGCAAATTTCTGCCAGCATGTTTGCCTTAAAACGGCGTTTGTGCTACTTCTGGTTCTGTTGTGTGTGTGTTTTTTTTTTTTTTTAATCTAGCATTCCATCGCGGATTAGTTAATTTAAAAAAAGTTACATTATTTTGAACTCATACATGATTTGGTTGGTACGGTCCAGCATGGCTAAAACCAAAGCTGTAGATCCAGAAGACAAGCCCTATTGGCTTTGCCAGTGCTTTTTAAGGTTGCTGACCTATGTTCAACACTTGTGATTTTGATCTTATTATAAAACTGTAAACTGTAAACTTTGCACTTGTATAGCGCACTACTCACCCGTTAGGGTCTCAAGGCGCTGTACTCCTACTACTATGGAACCCCTCCCGGCTTTTCCCTGTGAGGTGCCCACTCCTGGGCACCCCCAGGGTGAAGCCAGGCATCCAAGCGCTGTTGGGGCCGTTGTGGAGATTAAGCAAGCTATTGCCCAGAGTTGCAGAGTGGGACCCATTAATTAGATTAGGCACCGAGGCGAGAATTATCTGGTCCAAGGGAATTGAGCCCAAGACCTGCCAAAGCGGGACTTGAACCCTGGTCTTGAGCCAGATTTCTGCTTCTGGGTCTGCCGCTCTAACCATTGTGCCACACTTCCCCACTTTATGCAGTATCCTAGAGGGCTTTGGTTTATTGCTTTATAGGTATGGAGAAAGACCATTAGGTGGGTGCTTCTCCAGATAATGGAGTGACTAAAGCCACTCATTCCAGATGGATAGTCTCTTGTATTTAAAAAGTGTTCAGCACATGTGAAATAAAGACTCATAAGATACTGAATGCTAATTTCCAAGAGCATGGATAGCATTGTTGGTCTTAAAAAAAAATAATAATAATCACGCTCTGTAAGGAAATGCCTCCTTTGCATGGTTACACCAGGACTATTTGCCGTTGCTAAGTTATGACTTGAAAGTGTGCTGGGACCCTGCTAACCAGGCCCCAGAACCAGTGTTCTTTCCCTAAACTGTAACTTTGTCTCCACAATTGGCACAACCCTGGCACCCAGGTAAGTCCCTTGTAACTGGTACCAAGGGCCCTGATGCCAGGGAAGGTCTCTAAGGGCTGCAGCATGTCTTATGCCACCCTGGAAGCCCCTCACTCAGTACAGACACACTGCTTGTCAGCTTGTGTGTGCTGGTGGGGAGAAAATGACTAAATCGACATGACACTCCCCTCAGAGTGCCATGCCAACCTCACACTGCCTGTGGCATAGGTAAGTCACCCCTCTACAGGCCTTACAGCCCTAAGGCAGGGTGCACTATACCACAGGTGAGGGCATAAGTGCATGAGCACTATGCCCCTACAGTGTCTAAGCAAAACCTTAGACATTGTAAGTGCAGGGTAGCCATAAGAGTATATGGTCTGGAAGTTTGTCAAACACTAACTCCACAGCACCATAATGGCTACACTGAAAACCGGGAAGTTTGGTATCAAACTTCTTAGCACCATAAATGCACACTGATGACAGTGTACAATTTATTGTAAAATACACCCAGAGGGCATCTTAGAGATGCCCCCTGAAAACATACCCGACTTCCAGTGTGAGCTGACTAGTTTTTGCTAGCCTGCCACATACCAGACTAGCTAGTGGAGATGCCCGCCCCTCCAGCCACTGCCCCCACTTTTGGCGGCAAGGCTGGAGGAGATAATGAGGAAAACAAGGAGGAGTCACCCACCAGTCAGGACAGCCCCTAAGGTGTCCTGAGGTGACTCTTACTTTTAGAAATCCTCCATCTTGTGGATGGAGGATTCCCCCAATAGGATTAGTGATGTGTCCCCCTCCCCACAGGGAGGAGGCACAAAGAGTGTGTAGCCACCCTCAAGGACAGTAGCCATTGGCTACTGCCCTCCCAGACCTAAACACACACCCTAAATTCAGTATTTAGGGGCCCCCAGAACCGAGGAAGGTAGATTTCTGCAACCTAAAGAAGGACTGCTGACCTGAAGCACTGCAGTGAAGACTGAGACGACAACCGATTTGGCCCCAGCTCCACCGGCCTGTCTCCCTATTTCGACGAAAACTGCAACAGCGACGC
Source organism: Pleurodeles waltl (assembly GCF_031143425.1). Lineage (NCBI taxonomy): Eukaryota > Metazoa > Chordata > Amphibia > Caudata > Salamandridae > Pleurodeles > Pleurodeles waltl. The sequence goes on from NC_090446.1 coordinate 103,270,013, forward strand.
GTGACCTCTGAAGCCTCAGAGGACTGCCCTGCATCCAAAGGACCAAGAAGCTCCTGAGAACAGCGGCCCTGTTCAACAAACTGCAACTTTCTGCAACAAAGAAGCAACTTTTAAAGGCCACACGTTTCCCGCCAGAAGCGTGAGACTTTCCACTCTGCACCCGGCTCGACCTGCGGAAAACTAACACTACAGGGAGGACTCCCTGGCAACTGTGAGCCCGTGAGTAGCCATAGTTGACCCCCCTGAACCCCCACAGCGACGCCTGCAGAGGAAATCCAGAGGCTCCCCCCCTGACCGCGACTGCCTGGAACCAACACTGCACCCGCAGCCCCCAGGACCTGAAGGAACCGAACTCTAGTGCAGGAGCGACCCTCTGCCTAGCCCAGGTGGTGGCTACCCTGAGGAGCCCTCCCCCTGTGTCTGCCTGCATCGTTGAAGAGACCCCCGGTTCTCCCCATTGCTTTCGACACAAAACCAGACGCCTGTTTGCACTCTGCTCCCAGCCGCCCCTGTGCCACTGAGGGTGTACTTTCTGTACCTGCTTGTGTCCCCCCCCCCCCTGTTCAGCCCTCCGAGGACGCAGGTACTTACCTGCTGGCAGACTGGAACCGGGGCACCCCTGTTTCCATTGAAGCCTATGTGTTTTGGGCACTTCTTTGACCTCTGCACCTGACCGGCCCTGAGCTGCTGGTGTGGTAACTTTGGGGTTGCCTTGAACCCCCAACGGTGGGCTACCCTGGACCCAACTTTGAATCCTCTAAGTGTTTTACTTACCTGTGAACTTAACAATTACTTACCTCCCCCAAGAACTGTTGATTTTTGCACTGTGTCCACTTTTAAAATAGCTTATTGCCATTTTTGTCTAAACTGTACATGCTATTGTGATTATTCAAAGTTCCTAGAATACCTGAGTGAAACCTTTCATTCGAAGTATTACTTGTAAGTCTTGAACCTGTGGTTCTTAAAATAAACTAAGAAAACCTATTTTTTTATAACAAAAAAAACTATTGGCCTGGAGTTCGTCTTTGAGTGTGTGTTCCTCATTTATTACCTGTGTGTGTACAACAAATGCTTAACACTACCCTCTGATAAGCCTACTGCTCGACCACACTACCACAAAATAGAGCATTAGAATTATCTATTTTTGCCACTATCTTACCTCTAAGGGGAACCTTGGACTCTGTGCACGCTATTTCTTACTTTGAAATAGTATATACAGAGCCAACTTCCCACACGCTCAAATTGAGCATTGGATATTTGGTTATTCCATGGTGCTTTTTGTCTGCAAGCATTTCTCCTTAGATCCACCTAGGAAAATGTTTCCTTCAGGTCTGGGGTTTCTGGTTAACCTGTTTATAATGCCTGATTAAGGACAAGAAGTCTTTGTAGTGTCTAAGACTGTGAAATCAGATTCGAGTTACTTTCATTTAATGCTAGTCTACTTGGCCTTTTTATCTGATAGAGACTACTAACTGCAGATGCCTTACGTTCAATTTATCCCAGGTGTCAGGCTGGATCTGAAATTCTTTTAGTGAGGGGTACCCCTGCATGCTGGTAGGTGGCGTTGATCGGCTCGGTGTGGATAGTCTGCGACAGAAATGACATCCATGGCACCTATATAGCCGCCAGCCAGGCACGCTGACCTATGTTCTTTTCTTTCCGCGCCAGCCAGCGCAGATCCAAGAACAGCTACCCCTTCAGTCTTTTTTTTACTATGCTTTTTTTCAATGTTTTGTCTGGACTTCTGTTTTAGGCTTTCCTCCTTGTGTGGCAGGTATGTCATCTAGGAAGGCTGGATTCAAGTCCTGAGGTGCTGGTCACGATCAATGCCCTGACTGAACCGCTTCTTGATTGCCTGTGGTGCCTCGAGCAGGACCACATCCTGATGCCCTGCTGACTGCTGTGTGATGATCAAGCTCATGATGGCCCGTCATGTGACTCTGCACCTGTCAAAGTCCCAGTGAAGAAAAAGATCCCGGACTGGGACTGGTAGAGGAGTCCGATGTCGTCCCTTTCTAAATCTTTGTGACAATCAGGTAAGTCAAAACACAAGGAGTTAAAGCGTGCTTAGACTGCTCTGCTTCTATTGGCTGGCGAGACACAGGAGTGCATGCATCAGAAGCCAAGTTCTGCGGTTGATCCTGTGCAGACTGAGTTTTTCAGATTTGCTCCCCTTCCCCCAACTCAATGAGTTTTATGACCCCATGTGTGTCATTTTTGGCGGCCCAACCGCCTTTGGCACGTCTTTAGGGTTGGAAGGAGTTTCTGCTGGTCCCACGCCAATGGCCCTGGCTCCTATGCCAGTGGGGCCCCAAGGATTCACTTTTGGATCCGATCAGATGCCGGTTGTGCCACCTCACTCTTTTCCCCCATGCCAGTCCTGAAACTGACACTCTTGGCACCCATAGGCAGCTCCTTCCCTATTCTAATCTCCAAATAGGATTTGAAGCCGGAGGGGGGTGGGGGGGGGTCACTTGACATTGTATCCGGCTTCATCCGAAGTTTTGCCTTCCAGGCTGAATCCTGAGCCCTATTCAAGTGGGCTGGCCTTCAGGGATGCATGGCAGAGGTCACTGGTCCCTGAATTCCAACCTTACGAACAGGGTATGGACTTGTGTGAGGAACTGGGTGAAGCCAGTGATCTGGTTACTTCACCAAATGCTGGCATGCTTTCTCACTCTACCGTGGCGTGGCTGCGGAGAGCATATTTTGCGATGGTGCAGAGGGCTGCTGAGGTCGGCAACCTTCAGTTATCCTCAGTGGCAGTCAAGACTAATGTCTTGATGGAGGTGCTTCAGCCGAAAGTCTCCCCATCAATTGCTTCTCCCATTTAATGAGTCTCTCACTCATGTACTTTTTGGTTCCTGGTCCAAACCCAACACAGGGACTCATGTGAACAAGATAATTTCCCACCGCCCCGGGGGACCCAAGCTTCCTCATCCATCATCCCATCCCTGAGAGTTTGGTGGTCTGAGCTTCTACCTCACGTCAACCCTCGGGCGTTCCCTACTGCTTCTCCAGACTAGGAATCCAAAAGGCTGGAAGCACTTCAGAAGATGCTGTTTTGTTTCTGCCAGCTTCGCATTGTGCTGTGTGACCACTGCATGCCTCTACGGCAGCTACTCCCACGCTCTGGGATTCTGTTGTGCAGGTGATGCCAACTGTCCATGAAGGGGGTCTGGATGGGAGAAATGCAACAAAGTTCACAATTTGATGTGGATTTAACACAACCGACTCCCTATGCAAATTATCCGTGTGGATCTGGACTGGGTTGGAGACTCGGATATCCTGAGCTCTTGAACATGGTCATCGATCCTCCTATCAGGCTACCCATTCGGGAGGATCTTCTTTCGCAATAGCAAGGGGACGGTTCTCCATCTGAAGCTGTATGCCTTCTTGCCTGGTCATTTAGCGGTGGCAGTTGACAGCCTTTGACCTTCCTCCTGAAGTCTGATATTATCTTAGCAGCCAGGCATTCCGCCACCAAGAATGTAAACACCTGACATTGGAAACAATTTGTGGCTTAGTGTTCCAGCAGAAATGTTGATCCCATTTCTGCTCCTCTTTTCTCTCAGATTCCCCTATTCTCTCCCTTGCCCAGCAGAACTCTGCTCTGGGCACTCTTAAAGGTTATCTTTTGGGTATCTATCCTTGCCTCAAATTACCTAATCAGCCCTCTTTTAAAATCTGCCCAAATCTCCTTTTATCATGCTTTAGTGGGACTTGAGTCTAGTGGTTACATGCTTAATGTGCACTCCCTTTGAGCTGCTTCGCAATTCTCTGCTGTGGTTTATTCACTATCAAAAAAGCCTTCCTCGAGGCTGTAACATCTTCGAGTTACTGAATTACAGGCCTTAGCCTTTAAGCTGCCCTATTTATCCATCCATCCTAAGTGTTGCTTCGCTTCTTCCAAAGGTCTGCACATCACCTTGCCTACTTTTTGTACCCCCTCACCCTTCCAAGGATGAGGAACTTCTCCATTGTCTGGATCCCAACCATGCATTGTTGATTTACCTTGACCGTATGTGGAAATTCTGGGTAGACATTCAACTTTTTGTGGGGGATGTCGGAGCTAAGCAGGGTTTGAGGTGTAGAAAAAGACCATCTGCTATGCAATGCTCAAGATGCAACCCCCTGAGGGCTTGTGTGCTAATTCCACCAGAGCCAAAGCTGAAACCACTGCGTTAGCATGCTGGAGTTACAGACTTGGATGTCTGCCAGGCTGCAACTTGGGCCTCCCTGCTTAAGTTTACCAAACACTACTGCCTGGACAGTATTTCTTGGGTGTTTATTCTAAGGTAAGGAATCTGCCGCTTGAAGTATCAGATCAAGAAGTTACTTACTTTCAGGAACACCTTGTCTGGTAAAGACTTTCTAGCTGAAGATTTCTTACCGGCACACTCATCCTCTCCGCTTTATGAGTGGATTTCTAGATACCTGGCTATATCTATTTCAGGGCCCTAGTTATTCACACCAGTGGTCATTGTTCTTCATGGCTTCTTGCTTCTGGCGATGAAAGTCGTGAAAAGAAACTGACATCAGCACCTTGGTTGTACCCATATAGGGTGCCGTGTGACGTCACTTCCAGATCAGATGACACACGGAGCCGATCGACGCCAGGGGTACTACTCACAAAAAATCTTCTGGATCCAGTCTGATGCCTGGAATAATTCAATGGTAATGAGTCTGCAACTAGATACTTACTTTCAGTAACGCCTTATCTGGTAAAGGAAGTAACTTGTTCTTCAATACGACATCCACCCATCTCTACATTGATTGAGCACATGGTCTATTTATCTAGCATTGTGGTAGTTAGAGGAGCCTAGAGGGGCTTAAGTGAGGAGGTTGGTTGTACCAGATTTGCTGGAGTGCATGGGTGGGCTGGCGCTGACCAAGATCTCATCCTTTTCAAGTGGCAGCATTCTTTTTGAGAACCCCTTTTTTGTTCTGTTAATCAGAGCAAGCCATTTCCAAGCAAGTGTGAAAGAGTAAGAACAAGCAGTGGAAGTATCTAGTACGGGGAGGATAATCTATCTGTCCCAGTAGCAAACGCTAAAATTGCTCACTATACAAATTGCACAAAAAGGTTTATCATAGTGGAGAAATACCTCTCCCCAGGGTGACGAGACACCTATGTTTCAAAGTGCAGGAAATTTATCCACAGCTGTGTTGCTGCCAGAGACATTTGGAACTGTATTGGAGACTCGGATGGGACAAGGGTATGCTAATTCTGCTTGTGGATAACATAACAAAAAAACAAAAGGCTTGCCTACCTGTAGCCGACCCAACACAGGATGCCAGAATATTGCTCAGCATGTGAATCTAGAAAGATTCAAGCTGCAAAACCTAATTAGTTGAAAATATCGAATCTTATTTCTTTCACTGCCCTGGGGGTTATATATTTCTCACTCTGATCCACACACTTGTTTTTTGACACAGGCATATTTAAATGGACTTAAGCAGAATGTGTTTACCTATTTGACGTCCTCGAGAATGGGTGACTTGTAAGTACACCAGCAGCAGAATGGTTATTATTGTTAGTACACTAAGTACCCCCTTAACAACATGTGGACTGCAGAATGACATTTCATCTGGCTGCATTCATAATGCGTACCAGTTCTTCCTCCAAAGCTAAACTTTCCTGTGCCAAAAAGTGTTTGCTTCTGGGATACCACCTTCACAGTAAAGGATGACTTGACCAGTATTCTGAGCTCGTTGCGTGAAAACTGGTAGCTTGCCACCATCTCTCATCGAGCATTTTAAAACTAGAAAGAATGTGTAAAAACATTGAGCTTTAATTCCAGATTGTGGAGTGCCATATCTTCGTGATGACCATAATCACTCCGAACTATGTAATGAGTTACCAAGTACAAAAGTCTGAAGCTAGCAGTCCAGCATGTGCTAGCTGATGAGCAGGAGTACAAGATCCATGGAGTTGACACAATTTTCCAAGCTGGCATACATTCAGGGACTCCAGGCAAAATATTTTTAAAAGAAACTACTCGAGCATCAGCAGACACAGGTAACGCTCTATTAGGGCAAGGCATGTGTAGCCGTTATCCACATTCACCCAGCAGAGTAAAAATAAATAGCACACCTTGTTCACACGTTGGCATCACAATGTCCTCTAAACGTTTCTTGAGTGTACCATTTCCCAGTGGAGGAAAATGTTTTCAGAAATAGGACAGGTATTGACTGGTAAATTTCCACTGCCAAAATATTAATGAATACGCCACACACCATGCTTACTTGACCACTTCTCTCTTTCGCGACTTGAATTTGAACAGCAGGAAGTAGCATTCATGAAAGATAACTTCAGTTCGATGGTTTGGAAGACATAGCCTAAATCTGTAACTTTCTCTTTAATTACTGTTTAAACGCGAACACGGCATTGTTACCTATCTAACCAGCTGGAGCCATTGGCTTTTCTGCACAATAAATCACAACTTCATCTTTTGCACATGTGTCCAAGTTATCTGCAACGAAAAGGGATGGAGATTGTTAAACAATAAATAAAACTAGACTAAGTGCACCAGAGAAAATTATTATTTTATTCAAAGACCACAACAGATAAATGGACGCAACTGTTAAATCACCTTTGCTGGACTGATTATAAATTACTGTGATTAGACTTTTTTCCTGTTCCCTGCAACTTATAACAGTAGTACGCATTTTTTATTTTTAGTAACCATCGAGTTATGCCCCTTGTTTAAAAAAAATAAAATTGATAAACTCTTTATTCTCATGGAATGCTCTTAGTTGCATCCGAAAGGGACATGTAGATGATTTATATTTTAATACATCCAGCTAGTTACACAAAGACCTTGGCCTGGTGGAGTGAGACATAGGTCTGTCGTGAATGCCGCCTCAGATATGGGAGATGCTTGCCGGGATTGGAATTGTATGTTTTCAAAGATTGTTCATGAAGGAATTCTGACTGTTAGACATCAGGCAGGGAAATTAAAAATGTAGGATACTCAGTAGAGGAAGTGTGCGCGAGCCGCATGTTTTGAAAGAAGTGTCTGGAGAAAAGGGATTAAAATTAAAAATATTAATTTAGTGGTGATTAAGTTTTGAAATTCCCAGAACAATGTTTTTGCTAACAAGGGATTAGTGATGCCAGTCATTTGTGACTTAACACATTATAATTCTAAAATGCAATGCTAGTGTTAAGAGCATCTTTGACAAAGTAGGATTGTGAACTGGGAGGTTGTGGTAGGGGTGTGTTTTTTTTTTTTAAATTCCAAATAAGTTGTGTTATGGGTACTCTATTCCAAGCCAAGAAGTTACTTCAGCTCTGCCTCTACTTCATAGTCACAGAGAACTTAGTCATGACTTTCTACCAGTCTGCACTTGTATGTGTTGTTGTCATCTGCTGCCCAGAGTAAGACCTAATTGTACACGGCTTGGTGATAGCACGCCTATACCCTCTTTGTGAAAAGTTACCCCACACATTACAGTGGAGATTATTGAGATTGAAAAGTAATCTGTGCCAGTATAAAACCGAATATGTTTTCGATCCGAGTATACCTTCTGGTTAGTCACTAAGGCAGGCAATGGCCTCCAGTTTGTAGGCACTGCTGCTTCCTGACTAGTAGACCCCAAATTTGATGCTGCTGGCGTTCCTCCCCTGAAACATTTGCAGAGCAGGTTCAGATTATGTGCAACCATAACTGACATCTATCAGAGCAGCACTAATAAATCCTAGAAGAGGTACAGCAGCTGCACAAATTCTATGATCATATTTGATGAGGGATCACTTAAAAATAAATCCTTGGATAGTTTTGTGGTGCACTGTGTACACCAATCTAAATTATGATAAGGCTGTTTGTTTTCTGAAAAGCTTTGTGAAAAGTCTCTTAACACAAATGTTATTCCTCACAGCTTTCCAAGAAGCTTTAATCATGAGAAAACTAGCTTTCGTTGATATGTTGAAGCAGTTTTGTTTGTTTCATATACAGCTAGACTATGAAAAACAGCCGAACCAAACTAAGTTTTTAAGAAGGGCACATGGACTGTGTCCTCAAAACCTTCTACTTGCCACTCATTGGACAAACCTAACATTTATGTAGCAATTTTAAGTGTCTGAATTTTAAAGGAGGTTTTGGAGGTGAGCTCGGTCTCATCTGCCAATAGCGGACTTACCTGCCTTGTGAATCTTGCAGCATTCACATCCATTATCTTGTGTGTGTCGATCTGTTGTGCATAGTGGTTTTTCTGAAATGTTTGCAGTCCTCCCTCTAACTTGTTTGCTTAGACACTAAGCTCAGTATCTCTAGGGTGTACAATAAGGTTTACAGTGCGCCATGTGTAGGCAAACATGTTGATCTGAGTGGGGGCGGGGGGGAGAGGTGTGTGTGTGTGTGTGTGTGTGTGTGTGTGTGTGTGTGTGTGTGTGTGTGTGTGTGTGTGTGTGTGTGTGTGTGTATATATATATATATAGGCTGGCAATGTCGACCTTGCACAAAAGTCAGATTCATTTGCAAAAAAAAAAAAAAGTTGCTGTGCACTGAACGCATTGCTACAGGATACTACAAAAGAACCTCTGCCGGCGAGAGATTACTATCCAAAAGTACAGAAGCCTTGAACACATCAGACTTCACTCTCCAGTCACAACAGGACCTGCTCAAAATCAGAAAGGAGTTGAAAAAACTTGTACAAACTACCTTCAAATTGTATTGCGTATCTGTAAAACTACTGTCCTGTAACCTGTACCCTTCTGTTCTAGAATTCAGAATGCACTTTCTATGCTCTACAATGTCCTCTTCGCAAGTCATCCTACATAAAATGTCCTTTATATTTTATTAAATAATTTACACTTATTGCATGATTTATGGCTCCTGGTATACACACTGCATCAAGTTGGCAGAGGATATTGCAGCCAGCCTGAGAGGCAGAGAGGACTGCCATAATTAGAGAACACCACAGGCTCAATTGTGATTTCTGTACCTTCAGAGGGCCGGCTTTCATGACACCAAAAGATCGGACTTAGTTCCTGTTCCCGCAACCTGTAATAGTGGTAAGCGCATTTTAGCAGCCATCTGTTTTGATGATTGTTTACTAGATTTGGTTTTTCAAAAACCATCTCCCAAATTATTGGTTTGATTTTGGGAGTTTTTTCCCCGGAGTGTGGAGCTAATTATTTTTATTTTTCTGTTTGTTACCAAGTATTGCCTTGCAGCCCTGGACAGAAAAATAACCAAAACGTATCTGCATGTCAGTCCTAACTAGGGCTAGCAGTGTGATGCCCTTCCTCTGACGGCTGACACTCAGTGAGGACATGCCGTCACTCAATCTCTATAAGATTTCCATCGACTGAGCCAACTGGGAATACTGTCAGGCAGACGGGGTACTAGTTCACATTTCTGACATGATGTTGTAACCAGGCCTATAATGTTTTTCTTTGTAACCGAATGACAACATTGAGTTACATAGATAAACTATATTGATGTTTTGGTTTTTGAATATACATTAGGCAATAGTGCACTAGGGATGGAAACCTGTTATAGAAACAGAAATACTCAATTTTTTTCGAGTATGTAATTCGTCCTGTTGAAGATTCCAGCTTGATAAGCACCATTCATATAGAATAATTGTTCACTTACTCAAGCGACTTCCCCCCCCACACTCCTTCACCCACTACTCCACTTTTATTTTAGTCCACCATTGGAGGCTTTATTTTGGAAAAGCATTCAAATGAGGGGAACTATCCTCTTTAGCCTTGTCTTTTCCTTTCTGTCCATACCATCTCTCTCTCTCCCCTCAGCCCCATTCCTTTATCCCCACTTTTTTCTCTTCCCACATCATAACGATTGTTGGATGGTATCTCCGTTCCAACACATCTTCCTAGCCATCTCCTTCATACCCTTTTCTTTCTTCCATGCACTTCATATTTTTTTTTCTTTCTTCAGTTTTCTACACTTACCTGTTTACTTTACCTCTTTGGTTGCCCATTTCCTCTATACCAGGCTCCTCGTGTTTTCCTCCTAATGTTCCTCTTTATTATTTCAAAAGTGTAAGAAATTTTAAATGAGAGCTTCTGACAACAGGCTAGACAAAAGATACATTAAAAATTTTTTTATGATTAACATAATCTGATGTTAATTTAGCAAAATTGGAATTAACCTTTCTGGGAACATCAGACTGATATTCATTACTTATTGTTTTTTTTTTTTTCCTCTTTTCTTACACCCCTTGTGGTACATCCTGGGCTACTGCTTGTTTGTCACAAATGGTGCTTGAAAAGCAGTACAGTGCTTAAAAGAAATCCGTTTTGATTTATTCATCTTCCTGTAGGTTCCTCTGCTCGTTGTAGCGCCTTCCAAGCTTCAGACTGTTCTGAAACATTTTTTCTAGTAGTGTCGCTCCAGTGATCCACGGTTGCACTACAGACTGAACTGGCACGCTGACGTCTGTTCCTGTTTTTCCATTCCTTGACTGGTATGGAGCTCACTCACTGTTGCACCAACTACATTCTCAAATTTCGACTGCAGCTGGGTAAAGTCTTGATTCCCTCAGGCTTCAAACCTTGCAGATGGTGCAACAAGGTAATGTCTCTTTTGGTTCCTCACAATGACTATCCGGTTTTGGGACATGACACCACAACCCTGCAACGCTGGAGTCTTCTTTCTTCGAAAGGCATCAGGTAGCTAAAGAACAAGTTATTTTTGTCTGACGCCTTCGAAGAAACTTCCCCATGCCGACTTCTTTCAAGAAGTAAATCGCCTTATATGAGCATTGTCATAAGATAGTCCTGCAAAAAAAAAAAAAAAACCTACATCATGGGAGTGAGTAGTCCTCTTAATGAAACAGTCCTTTTCCAGGGCCGTTTTGGAGTTGAAATGGAGTTAATGCCTTGATTTGAGGAAAACAGCTGATGCCTAAGAAGCCTTCTGCTGAGCCCTGCAGGTGCAGGACTTCCGGCTAGCTGTGCTGTCCCTTTTCAGGATGGTTCTGCAGACCTGGGTTACTACCCATGGACTGATCAATTTCTGCAGGTTTGGATAATCAAGCAGCTCAGGCCCTGAAAACTGCACTTTGCAGGCTTCAACTTTCTCACCTAAGGTAAAGGTGAGATTTAACAAGCCACTGACCCCACCTTGATCCTCTTCATTTGGGGCCATCATCAGGCCCCAGTTGGTGCTAATGCCACCCACGGAGCATGATTAGTGAGTCCGTAGGGAAAAGTTTCATATGTCGCTTAGGAAGAAGTCATTGCTAACTTCAGTGATGAACCTCTACGTGAACCTCTCCTCTCCCCATGGCAATAAGGTTTGCCAGTTTAGAGGCCATTTAGGTTAAGATTCCTGTGTCTTTGCTATAGACTTTATGGGCTCAGGATGGTGATTCAGTACTGTTCCCCCTCCTAAAACTGATGCTGGAGGGGGGGTGTGATATCTAATAACCTCCCTAGAAGGGAAGTGTTCATGGTTTTGCAGCATGAAACTTTACTGGATTCATATGAAGTGTGTTATTCCATCATCTAGTGGTTGGGTCTGAAATTCTCCAACCTTTCGTCAAAAAGCAGGAGGCCAAAAAAAAAAAAAAACAAGGTCTGAGTCACGAAAATTGAAACTCTAAATTTAAAGTCAAAGGGAACCTCTTTGTCAAAACTGGTACGAAGACTGGTACGAGACCGAGAACCACATGAATCCCTCGAAAGGGACACCCCTGAACGGAAAACTCCTGAAAAATCCCAGTCGTTGAAGGACAGTCAAGGTAAAGACGCTACGACGTCGAAAGGCTCGGTTGGAGCACTGAAGTTCGCGACACACGTAATTTAAGGATTCTTTGACATTGAAGAGAAAAACTGCGTGGACACAGAAGACAAATCGGTGGAAAGGAAAAGGAAACGCCTCAAGGCCAAAATGGCAGTCTTATTCCAAAAACGTAAGAGATTTGACAAATCCTCTACAGGATTTCAAATCATGCTGAAGACCTCAACACCTAATGAGAAAGGTGAAAACACTGTTAAAGAACTTCAGGCCTCTTTGACCCAGGAACCTCAAGAGGAAGGGAACTCTTCTATGAGGAAGGGGAGCAATTTTAGACCTTGTATCAAGACTGTCTGAATATACTCCGTGCCACTGGCAAGACATAGAAACAGACTCCCTAGAAGATGTGGTTGACACCTATGCATCAAGGCCTTCACCTCTCAGCAACATAGGAACCAATAACCAGGTAATCAAGAAGGCTGCCAATTAAATATGCAGTCCAAATAGGAGGAACCACAATCCTGTTTTCTCTTAGAGACACTATTATTGTCTCAAGCCAGGAGCCAATTCCTGCCAATGCTTCCTAGTGTACTAGATCGGGGGGTGGAGGGAGGGGAGAAGCATTCAAAGAGCCTGCCACTGTAGAGCTGTGACTCCGACGGTGGAGAAGAAATACAAGTTCTCATTGAAGGACCCAGCTTACATCGGAGGGTTCAGTGCCGGCAGATTTCATCATTACTGCACCAACATGTAAAAAGGCAAACATCCATTCAGGCCCATCTCAAGATAAGGGGATTAAGAAGATGGACTTCATGGGAAGCAAATTGGAACACAGTGCAGCAAATCAGTGGCGCTTTGCGAATTCTAATGACTTACTGAATAGACATGCCTATCAGCACTGGGAGGAAATGGCTGTGTTAATGAACCATCTCTTAGAGCAGTGAAAGAAAAGAGCTGAAGATCTGGCAGAGGAGGGAAAGATCATTGCGAATACCTGCTTGAAATCTGCTCTTGATACGGTGGTTACCTCAAGCTGTCAGATGATGGGAGTAACCTTATGCAGGCACTCATGGCTGCAAATATCTGGGTTCAAACCTTCAGTACAAGCCAACACTCTAAGCACCCCATTTAACGGAGAACAACTGTTTTGGAGCAAAGTTGATGATGCATTGAATCAACTCAAGAATGAGTCGATGGATGCCTTACATTTCAGAGGAGGCATGATAAAAGGGGCTGTACCATCACGAAAGTCTACAGGAAGAGGCGGCTTCCAATCTGGGAACTCAAACCAAATGTTTCAGACAACCCATATAACAGCATTCCAACAACGGTGACCATTCCAACAGGAAGAATGCCAGTCCTTTCATGTAAGAAAAAGGGGAAGAGGACCGCCTTAAAGAGGAGGCACAACCTCACACCAGCAAGTGACTCAAAGGAGATTCACAACCTCTTGCAAACACCAGCGAGAGGTGACTTAACACATCACAATCTCTCACACCACCAGTGGGCGACAGAATAAAAATCTTCCTCCAGGAATGAAAGAAGATAGTCAGACCAGTGGATATTAAATGTTGTAAAATTTAGATCTTGCCTAAAGTGGTTAATAAAACCTTCAGCAAGGGGACCAAAAACGAAGATACATTAAATGGAGGAAACTTCACGTCTACTCAAAAGAAGGAATTGCTGGGAAAGATAGCAATATAGAAAGTCCCAAAACTGAGATCACCAAAGGAAATTACTCAACATATTTCCTAATACCAGAGGTGTAGGGATCCCTAAGACCAGTACTAGATCTCAGGTTCATAAAGAAGTTTATGAAAACACAAAGATTCATGATGACAACCTTTTAAAGTAGGTTATCTCCCAAGTGCAAAAAAGAGATTACATGGCAACAACAGATCTGAAGGACTCTTACCTGCACATCCCAATGAATGTAAAGCCCAGAAAATGCCTGCAATTTGTGGTAAACGGAACCCCCTACCAGTTCACAGTGCTAGTGTTTGACATAAATTCAGCTCCAAGGGTCTTCACAAAGTGACTAGAAGCAGTAGCAGCTCATATCAAGACAAGGGATACATGCCTGCCCTTACCTAGATATTTGGTTAATAAGGGCAATCTCATACAAAAAGTGCCAAGAACACTTACAATAGGTAGTAATTACATTATTCACATTGGGTTTGTAGATAAACCTAGAAAAATAATCACAGTACCAGAGCAGGAAAAAATATTTCTGGGAGCAAGGGTCAACTATAAACTGAGGAAAGTATATCCCAGCAAGTGGAGAATTCAGTCGCTGTTGCAAGAAATTCACCTTTACCAGAAGGGGCTGGCTCTGACAGGACTTGGGCAATTGTTAGGTAAGATGGCTTTGTGCATCCTGTTAATCCATGTGTGACTGCAAAAGACCAATTCAAGAATGGCTATAGAATCGATGGTCAAAAAACAATAGGGAGTTGGGAGGATCTGGTTGTTTGTCACACAAGGTACAGCAGGAAATGGCGTAGTGGAACAAATCACACAACACAAGGAAGAACATTTACACAACCAACTCCAACTCCAACAGTAACCATTACAATAAATGCCTCTCATATGGGATGGGAAGCACACTTGAAGGCACTCAAACTACAAGGAGTCTGGAAGGAACAGGATGCTGTAAAGCAAATCGATATTCTGGAAGACCTCATTAAAAGCATTTCAGATTGAGCAAAACAATATTGATTCAAACATACAATAGCAGTGTTTCATATCAACAAGCATTGGGGGTGTGGGCTGGGTGGGGGCCCTCAATCCTTTACTCTATCGAAGATAGCTCGGACATCTGGAAGTGGGCAATTCAGAGGAGAATAGAGATAATAGCAGTTAATCTACCAGGCAAGGACAGTATTCAAGAATACAGCTTGAGCAGACAAGCAACGTGCGCTCACGTATGGGAGATCAATGAGGAAGTGATCAAAGTCTTCAGAAATTGGGAAACACAGAAAATAGACCTATTCATAAATCCAAGGTACTCGGAATGCAAAAACTTTACATCCAGACAACCATTTCACCAATCATTAGGTAATACCCACTTAATAGACTGGTCAGGCACAATTTCATATGCTTTTCTCCTGATACCACTGTTACATAATGTGATCAACAAATGCAGAAGCAAGATGACACTAGTACTAGTGGCCTCACAATGGGCATGACAGACATGGTTTTCAGAACTTATAGAAATGGCACATGGAAACATTTCTGAACCTACCAACACAACGTGTAGTCAATGGAAAAAGGGAAGGGTATTACACCCGGAACTAAAGACTTTAAGCCTGGCTCCTGAGGACTTAGAGTTCAGCCATCTAAAACTGCCAGAGAACATAGAGGCATGGAGTCCAACCACACGGAAATGTTACATTGCAAATTGAAAACTATGTTCCTTATGAAGTCTAAATAGTGGTTTGTTAAAGAAAAACACAAGGTAAACCGTTTTGAAATATCTTATACACCCAAATGTGGTTCTAATTTGGTTGATGAAAACACCCTTTGAACCTCTACACTAAAAATGCTCCCGTTGAAGACTGCATTTCTGGTGGCTATAACATCCCTTCACAGAGTGAGTGAATTACAAGCACTCACAATACAACATGCTTTAAAAAAAAAAAAAAAAATCATAAGGACATAGTAATCATGAGGACAGATCCACAGTGTCACAATTCCACATAAATCAAACTATACAAATACCAAGTTTCTTCCAAAACCAGAAGACTAGCAAAGAAGGTGCTGGACACAAGGTGGGTGATAATGTACTACATTGAAAAGACAAATCATATATTTGTGTTTTTTGCAGACCGTGATATAGGGAAGTCTGTGACAAAAGGGACTGGTACCAGATGGAACACACAAACCATTCAACTATGCCACACAGGGGTGGGTGTAAAACTAAATTTAGACCCAAACACACTAGACAAGGAAAAAAGGAGCAACTATTGTCTTTCTAGCAAAGACACGGTTGCACGATATATGTATGGCAGCAGCATGGTCGTCTCTACACATGTTCAGAAGCAAGAATAACAAACCACCACAAAATCGATGCACATAATGTGAATCCATAAAAGATTAGCGTGTGGTAGTAGTTTTGCAGCTTAAATAATTTTCTGGATTCACATGCGACCCACCCACCTCCACCAAGGAAATAGACAAGGAAACAAATAATTTTGCAGATATTGACCAAAGGTGGAAGTTTCCGAGGACGGGATACCTCACAGGAAGCACCAAATGAACAGATTGGTGGATGGCCAACAACAACAAAAAGAAGGGACTGAAGACTAAAAGTTGGAGAATTCCAGACCCAACCACTAGATGGCAGAATAATGCATAGCATGTGACTACAGAAAACTTGAAGCTGCAAAACTACACTTACAGGTAAGAAACTATATGTTCCGCCTTGTAGTAGTGGTTTTATCTCAACACTTGTGTGGATAGGAAGTGGCCTTGGAGTTAACTCTGCCTTCGTCAAATTGAAGTCAAACACACTATTGGAAGTTTTGCAACCCAAAATAATGTCTTCATAGTATGTGTTTTTAAGGAGAGACTGATAGGCCCTATAATGGCTTATATGCAGACTGCTGCTAGCCATAGCCAGCCATCCTTGATGAATTCAGGAATAAAGTTGCCCAGACAATTCAGGCTGGATTAGATCAGTGGTTTCCAAACTTTTTAATGCAGAATGATTGAGGAAGGTGTGAACTTCAGGTTTCCCAACAATCACACTGGCATTTTGTGGTAAAATAGACTTTTTAAGAAACAGGACATGAGGGAGGAATTAAAGGATCAGTGGAAAGACAGCAGTGCAGATTAGTGTTACTTAAAACAAAATATTCTGTAAAATAACACATTTTTGAAGTGTGTGGTTTTGTCTGTGTGCACGTGAAAATCCTAACTGAAATCAAAGAAGACATCTTACCATACCCTGCTGAAAGCACCTGCACCCAACTACTAGGTGAATAATGGGGGTGGAGGGGACACCTCTTGAAGTTACGTCCCTGCTGCCAGTTTTACCAACAATACAGAGAATTGAGGGATAATTACAGGGCCTAGTTTCCTGTGATGAGCAGCCCTTGGATCCCATGGTTGCAACTTACACAAGGTCATGTTATTGGCCAAGGTCACATATACCAGCGAGGACTATTGCCTTCTCCCACCTCCTCACCTGCCACAATGACTTGCAGGCTGTTTTCATGTCCCCTCACAGGGATGTCCTCTGTCAACAGGATTAGATTTTCCCTATATGGCAGGCAATCCATGGGTTCTGCATTTTGTTCAGAGATTATGCCCTTCATTCACATCATCATCCCCCCCCCCCCCCCCTCCCCACCCCCAAAATCAAAATGCGGTTTCTCGCTCTGGTTCTTTCCGACCTACATTCCAGGCATTGTATGGTATCCTTCAACTTGCTCGATGCATAGTTACCTGTGCCTGTTCTGCAGTCCCACAGGTGTTACATTTGGCCTGTTGTGGCAGGGCATTTCCACTTTGTGGTAGTACTCTTGGGTCTCATCTCAGCCCCTCTGGTATTCATGAATGTCCTGGCAGTGGCCACAGCCCACCTTCAGTGGACAGGGATACATGTACTCCTGTAACGTAACAACTGGGTGATTAAGGCTGGCACACTGCAGTAGGTCATAAGCCACCTTTGGGCAAGGTCACCCCATGTAGTCCCCCCCCTAAATCAGGGCTGTGTATCTGAACAGCATTACAATTTTGAGGAAAACATTGGTGGCGGGTGGGAACCTGTTTGTCATGCAGTAGGCAGCTCTTCTGACCACACCCCAAACTCACTACAGTGGCAAACGCATTGCATCTGGGTTATGGCTGTCACCTAGGCAATCTAACCATCTGGGATCTTTGGTCTGCAATCCAGCTAGTTCTGGGAGGCATTCTCCTGTCCATCAAGGGGAGGCCATTACAGTTGCTGACAAATAACGCTGCAATGTTGTTGTGCAACAAGCTTGGTAGTGTGGGGTCTTGGATCTTTGGCTAGGAAGCATTGTGCCTGTTGAAATGGCTGGGCCTTAGTATATCCCTACTGGTCAATCTGGTGAGGTTGCTCACTATCAAGACTGACTGACTCAGCAGATTACATCTTCATCCATGTAGTTCATGACAGGGGATGTGCCCTGTCTGAGACCTTTTGCCACCTCAGAGAATGCAGTGTCACGACTACAGCATTTTATAGTTCCTCTTACTCATTGAGAAGATCTCTGGGTAAGCAGTCGGTTTGTGGTGATGCTCTGGGCTACTACACTTTACATCATTCCTCCTATACCGTGTTCTGTGGAAAATCACGTCAGACCAGGTGTAAGTCATCTTGATAGCCTCGGACTGAGCTAAGAGAGTGGTATTCTGACTTGAGTCTGAGCATTTGTCTTCCAATCTCTTTGAGAAGACCTTTTCTCAGGATCAGGACAGTGTCCTGGACCCAAATCTCCACTATACACCTCCATGCAGGGACAAGGAGCGGTCACAGCAGTTTCAACTTACCTGCTGAAGTTGTGGATGCGATTCTTGATCCTAAATCTATCTACTTAGGGCATTGGGTGAAATGTGTGACTGGCATGGGTGACAGTTTCATCCTCTACAGACCAGCTTTTCTAATGTTTTGTTGGTTGTTCAATGTTTGGCCCAGCAATGCTTTGCAGTAGGTACAGTTGAAGGTGATGTCGGCCCTCCTCCATTTTTAAGTTTGCCTGATCAACCTTCCTTATTAGGAGTCTCCTATGGAAAGGGTTTAATGCCCAAAGGCCTTCATTGTGTGGCACTGGGAACTTTTCTTGGTACTTACGTTTCTGATGTGCATGTTGAACAAGGATATACATTGCTGCTTTCTATGACTCCTCCCCAAGGCCGTTTTTTTTTTGTTGTTTTGTTTTTATTGCAATGACTTCTGCTTGCCATTTTGATGAGCTACTGAGGCTGCCTGTGCTATTTCTGTGCAGCACTTTCTTTGCTAACTAATTTATGTTGAGAACCCAAGCTTCCTTTTTGCCAAAGGTTATTTCGCCCTTCCTTGTGGGTCCGTCTATCACCCTTCTTGCTCTTCCCCCCCCCCCCTCCCCCCTCCCCCCCACCTTCAAGTCACGCTCTTTAAAAAAAAAAAAGAAAAAAATAGTAGTAGAGGCTTCACCAGCTCGCTCTAAAGAATTCTTTTTACACAGCGCATCATAGATGTTCATAGGCTTTTCTGCTTCTATCAAAGCATTTTAGAAATGGGGTCTTGTCTGGGTGGACTGTCACACTTATAAAGACATGCTGAGCTATAACCAAGAAGGAGCCAGGTGAGGCCCTACAGGCTAATTTTGGCAAGGGGTGTTCATTTCTAGGCTTCTTCGGGGGTGCTGCACAGTGCATTTCTGCATACGTTCACCAAGGACTACTGCTTTCACTGTCAAGTCCATGGAAAGGGTAAATTTACTCTGTTGGTTCTGCAGGACTTTTGGTGCGGATCCCATGCCTCAGATTCCCCTCCATTTTCCCCTTTTGCCTTTTTGCGGGCACTCCTTGGTTGAAGAATCTGTGGTCAGAAGTATCCATCAAAAGCGCAACTTACTTACCTTTGGTAATTCACTTTCTGGTGGATATTCTAACCACTTTTTAAATTATTTATTTTTGTTGTGCTTACTCCCCCATTTTCTGTGCGGTGGACTCTTCTTTGTTAAAAAGGTCCCAAGTTAGAATCAGTCACTGTCTCTGCTAATCTGCATTGTGTGATCCATGTCTGAAGATGTAGCAAAGTGCAAGATGAAAACTTAATGGATGCTCCTCATCTGGTCAATATTACCAAGGTGTCGGGCTGCATCCGGACACTTAGAGCAGATATACTGCTCGCTGTAAGTTGGCTTCGTGCGTCTCGGACCCAATGTCGTCCTACTTTGGAAGTGATGAGTGGACCAGCATTTAGGCACTACCCATAAACTCTGAAGTCAGTTTCTTGTTTTCTGTAACTTCAGATGTAGATTTTGAGCTCCTTCCTGGTCTTTGACCAGACGTTTTGAGCTGCATTTATCCTGTGTGCAAATGAAATGTCACCCCCTTAAACCACAGTGTTCAAACCGTGCACGGACTGTGACAAACGAATGTGTGTTATGGACCTCAAACTAAGCTCGTTTGTGGTGTGTGTGTGGTCAGTCTACGATTTCAAGACTTGTGACAGCTATGCTCAGATGAATATAAAGGACATACAGGAATGTGAAGCAACGTGTTGCTTCTGTGGCAGGTTGTCATAATTGTCAAAGTCTTCATGGAAGTCAGAGTTGCAGTGCTCAAGATCCAAGTGAGATACTGCTTCCTTTCCACCACTCTCAAACTCCAGTGCATGTTTTGAGGGGCATGAACATGCCTCCCGGTTTTGCTCCTTATCTGTATTGGATTCGATTCATAGTCTGATCCTGACAACTTGAGTCAGGACTGTCGCAGCAAATAGAAGCCTTCAGTTTGGTCTGTGCTGCGGATTTTCTTAACTTTGCTGCACACCTGCGGGCCTTTAGAATCAACAGGGCCTCCAGTTGGTTTTCCAGTGAATCCACCCCCAGCGCACTCTGTACCACTTGGGCCCACATCTGGTCTAGTAAAGACTGCCATACTTGGCTTTGGTTCCAGTGCTGTCCTCTGTGATGGTTCCACTTTCATTGATGTATGAGGATATACTGTGCTGTCCAACCCTGAATATATACCTTGCCCTTAACACATGATGGGCCCAGACTTTACATAATCTTTTTGGCACAGATTCAGATGACAACTATGATGAAGATGATTATGTTCCCTATTATAGTGAGGAAAACTGGTCTAATGAGCTTCAGGATGCTTGTGGGCGTGACAGCGACTACCTCCGCCATGGCTGTCATTTAATGAGGCACTTATTGACAGTGTCTGATCACCTGGACCAATCCCTGTTTGGGAACGCCAATTTGTAGACAGATTGCCCTTTACCATTGACCTGTACCAGGTGATCCTGCCTTTTGGTGGTACAGGCGTCCACCAGCACAGTCCAGGCCAATGGCTTCCCTACCACGCCTTACAACCATGAGATTAAAAAAAAAAAAACTTTTGACAAGAGAATTTTCTCCTCAAAAGAGCCTTGCTCAGAGATCAGTCCATGCCAGCTGTCTCCTCAGCAGAAGTGTCTTCTCGGTCAATGCTCCCTTGCTGTTTTGGGATACAATGGCTTAAGTTTTAGCAGCTGTTTGGACGACCTTTAAGTGACTTATGCAAGCTATTGAGGACAGCTAGGTTTTGGCTAAAAAAATTTATATGCTCGGGACTGGACACTGTATTGTCTGGGGCATCCCAGGTACCAGTGTGGCTCTTTGTTGCCATGCCTAGATGACCGCCACTAGCATATTCTGGGACTTTTAGGCATTTTTAATGGTAATGCTTTTTGACGGGTCTTGCCTTTTTAGCGATGAAGGGTTTAAGCAGAGCTCCTTCCCCAGGATAACAGATTTTTGTGATTTTTACACACACAATGCAAAATTTGGACTTTTTTATTAATAAAAAAAGAAAAAAAATTTTTTTTTTCAAAACTGACTGCCAAAAATTGCCATTCAAAAATAAAATATTGTAGCTAGTCCTCCTTTATTGGCTCAGTGTAGATGTACCCCCTGACTTTTTGCCTTTGCTGATGCTGTTTTGATTTGAAAGTGTGCGGAGGCCTGCTAACCAGGCCCCAGCACCAGTGTTCTTTCCCTAACCTGTACTTTTGTTTTCACAATTGGCACACCCTGGCATCCAGGTAAGTCCCTTGTAACTGGTACCCCTGGTACCAAGGGCCCTGATGCCAGGGAAGGTCTCTAAGGGCTGCAGCATATCTTATGCCACCCTGGGGACCCCTCACTCAGCACAGACACACTGCTTGCCAGCTTGTGTGTGCTGGTGAGGACAAAACGAGCAAGTCGACATGGCACTCCCCTCAGGGTGCCATGCCAACCTCACACTGCCTATGCAGTATAGATAAGTCACCCCTCTAGCAGGCCTTACAGCCCTAAGGCAGGGTGCACTATACCATAGGTGAGGGCACCAGTGCATGAGCACTGTGCTCCTACAGTGTCTAAGCAAAACCTTAGACATTGTAAGTGCAGGGTAGCCATAAGAGTATATGGTCTGGGAGTCTGTCATGCACGAACTCCACAGCGCCATAATGGCTACACTGAAAACTGGGAAGTTTGGTATCAAACTTCTCAGCACAATAAATGCACACTGATGCCAGTGTACATTTTATTGTAACATACACCCCAGAGGGCACCTTAAAGGTGCCTCCTGAAACCTTAACCAACTACCCGTGTAGGCTGACTGGTTTTAGCAGCCTGCCACACTCGAGACATGTTGCTGGCCACATGGGGAGAGTGCCTTTGTCACTCAGTGGCTAGTAACAAAGCCTGTACTGGGTGGAGATGCTTATCACCTCCCCCTTGCAGGAACTGTAACACCTGGCGGTGAGCCTCAAAGGCTCACCCCCTTTGTCACAGCACCCCAGGGCATTCCAGCTAGTGGAGTTGCCCGCCCCCTCCGGCCACGGCCCCACTTTTGGCGGCAAGGCCGGAGGAGATAATGAGAAAAACAAGGAGTCGTCACTGGCCAGTCAGGACAGCCCCTAAGGCAACCTGAGCTGAGGTGACTGACTTTTAGAAATCCTCCATCTTGCAGATGGAGGACTCCCCAATAGGGATAGGAATGTGACCCCCTCCCCTTGGGAGGAGGCACAAAGAGGGTGTAGCCACCCTCAGGGCTAGTAACCATTGGCTACTGCCCTCCCAGACCTAACCACACCTAGAACTGGCTTTTTCAAACTCTGCCAAAAGCTCCTGGAGCTGTTGTTTGGAGGGTCTTAAGCCAACTGGGATTTTCTTTATTTTGCAGAGACCTTGGCTCCCTCATCTTAAGATGGAGGTAAGGTGTGAGGTCGAGTTCCACCACATTCTCTTCTGCACCAGGCATTATGTTTCTAAAAGTTGGAATACTTTTTAAGAATCTAAAACTATCTCTAGAACTTAATTCAAACTTTCACAAAACTTTTAAACTCTAAAAGAAATGCTAACAGGGACTAACACAAGGCCCTAGCAGGACTTTTAAGAATTTAGAAAAATAGCTCAAATTGCAAAAATCAGTTTCTAATGACAATTTTTGGAATTTGTCGTGTGATCAGGTATTGGCTGAGTAGTCCAGCAAATGCAAAGTCTTGTATCCCACCGCTGCCACCAATGTAGGAAGTTGGCTCTGTATGCACTATTTCAAAGTAAGGAATAGTATGCACAGAGTCCAAGGGTTCTCCTTAGAGGTAAGATAGTGGCAAAAAGAGATAATACTAATACTTTATTTTGTGGTAGTGTGGTCGAGCAGTAGGCTTATCAAAGGAGTAGTGTTAAGCATTTGTTGTACACACACGGGCAATAAATGAGGAACACACACTCAGAGACAATTCCAGGCCAATAGGTTTTTGTATAGAAAAATATATTTTCTTAGTTTATTTTAAGAACCATAGGTTCAAATTTTACATGTAATACTTCAAATGAAAGGTATTGCAGGTAGGTACTTTAGGAACTTTGAATAATCAAAATAGCATACACAGTTTTCAAATAAATCACATATAGCTATTTTAAAACTAGACACTTAGTGCAATTTTCAACAGTTCCTGGGGGGAGTAAGAGTTAGTTAGTTTTTCCAGGTAAGTAAACCACCTACGGGGTTCAAGTTTGGGTCCAAGGTAGCCCACCGTTGGGGGTTCAGAGCAACCCCAAAGTTACCACACCAGCAGCTCAGGGCCGGTCAGGTGCAGAGGTCAAAGTGGTGCCCAAAACGCATAGGCTTCAATGGAGAAGGGGGTGCCCCGGTTCCAGTCTGCCAGCAGGTAAGTACCCGCGTCTTCGGAGGGCAGACCAGGGGGGTTTTGTAGGGCACCGGGGGGGACACAAGTCAGCACAGAAAGTACACCCTCAGCAGCACGGGGCGGCCGGGTGCAGTGTGCAAACATGCATCGGGTTTCCAATGGAAATCAATGGGAGACCAAAGGGGTCTCTTCAGCGATGCAGGCAAGGGGGGGGGGGGCTCCTCGGGGTAGCCACCACCTGGGCAAGGGAGAGGGCCTCCTGGGGGTCACTCCTGCACTGGAGTTCCGATCTTTCAGGTCCTGGGGGCTGCGGGTGCAGGGTCTTTACCGGGCGTCGGGATCTGGGAGTCAGGCAGTCGCCGTCAGGGGGAGCCTCTGGATTCCCTCTGCAGGCGTCGCTGTGGGGGCTCGGGGGGGCAACTCTGGCTACTCACGGTCTCGCAGTCGCCGGGGAGTCCTCCCTGAAGTTTGTTCTCCACAAGTCGAGCCGGGGGCGTCGGGTGCAGAGTAGCAAGTCTCACGCTTCCGGCGGGAAACGCAGTTGTTTTAAAGTTGCTCCTTTGAAACAAAGTTGCAGTCTTGGGTGAACAGAGCCGCTGTCCTCCGGAGTTTCTTGGTCCTGCTAGAGCAGGGCAGCCCTCTGAGGCTTCAGAGGTCGCTGGTCCCTGGTCCCTGGGGAGGGCGTCGCTGGAGCAGTGTCTTTAGAAGGGGGAGACAGGCCGGTAGAGCTGGGGCCAAAGCAGTTGGTGTCTCTGTCTTCTCTGCAGGGTTTTTCAGCTTAGCAGTCCTCTTCTTCTTAGGTTGCAGGAATCTGCGTTCCTAGGTTCAGGGGAGCCCCTAAATTCAGAATTTAGGGGTGTGTTTAGGTCTGGGAGGGCAGTAGCCAAGGATATTGCAAGACCCAGACAAGACTGCAAAAAAACAAAGGTGTATTCTGGAAGAGGAAGACCTGGAGAAGAAGGGAACCAAGTTCAGTTCACATTAGAGTGTCTGATGGGGGCAGGAGCCACTACCCACCGTCTGTCGATGCAGGAGTTGGTAGACAGTGAGATAAAGACTGTCAGCAATGCAGCACTGGAGCAGGTGAAGAATTTCTGGGCGATGCAGGCGACGTCCCATGCCGGATGAAGGATTGCAATTAGTCCGTGGTGTGGAAAAACCACCAAGCAACCTTGGCAAAGGCAAATATTGCGGAAGGTGGAAAAGTAGAGCTGCTTGGGACCAGCAAGGTCCGTAGGGACTCAACCCACTGGGGGAGTCCCAGACGACCCGGAGCAGTGCAGAGATTCTAAAGAAGAAGAGGCAGCCCCCACAGAAGACCTAGTGGTAAGGAGTCGCAGAGAGGCTCACACAGCACACCTGAAGAGACGTCCCATGTTGCAGGAGAAGCGCTGGGGCTACACCGAACCTGTAGATCCCTTGGCAAAGATGTCAACAAGACTTGGTAGTTGCAAGAGATGCAGTGCGCGCAGGGGCACTGTCCTGCGTGGGAAGGCGAGGGCCTACCTTATCCAAAGTTGGACAGCTAGCAGAAAGGACCAAAGGGACCACTCCAGGCCACCACCCGTGATGCAGGATCCATGCAGCTCAGGATGAGAGGAAATCCATGCAGCCGGTCATCTTCACAGTTGGTGCCTGCGGATGCAGTGAAGGGACTCCTTCACCCCAAGGGAGATTCCTTCTTGTGCAGACTGAAGACTTGCCACCCTCAGAGGATGCATAGTCGGGAAAATGTTGCAGTTGCTGGAAGGAGCCGGAGAAACAATGTTGCAGAGCGAAGTCGTCCCTGGAGCTGCAAATTGGCCAGAAGTCAAAGTAAATGTTGCAGAGAAGTCCTGCTGGATTCTTGCATGTTGAATCTGAGGATCCACCCTAAATAGCCCTGCAAGGGGGATTGGTCACCTAGCCAGGTGACCACCTACCAGGAGGGGGCTGTGACGTCACCTACCTGGCCACTCAGATGCTCCCATAGGCCTCTGGGCACCACCACTGGGGTGGTGATGGACAGCGAGTGGCCACACCACTTTCCATTGTCCAGTTTAGTGCCAGAGCTGGGACTGGAGGTCCCTGAACCGGTGTAGACTGGTTTATGCAAGGAGTGCACCAAATGTGCCCTTCAAAACATACCAGTGGCTTGGGGAGGCTACCCCTCCCAAGCCATGTAACACCTTTTTCTAAAGGGAGAGGGTGTTACCACTCCCCCTCCCAAAGGAAATCCTTTGTTCTGCCTTTCTGGGCTTCAGCTGGTCAAGCAGCAGGAGGGCAGAACCCCATCCGAGGGGTGGCAGCAGCGTGGGATGCCTGGAAAACCCAAGAAAGCTGGTAGGAGCAATCCTGGGGGTCCTCTAAGGAGCCCCCAGAGTGCATGGGATCATACAACCTATACTGGCAACAATATTGCGGTATGATTACGACATGTTTGATACCAAACATGCCTAGGTTCGGAGTTACTATTATGTAGCTGGACATAGGATTGTGATCTATGTCCAGTACACACTTGAAATGGCGTCCCTGCACTCGCGAAGTCCAGGGAAATAGAGCTGGAGTTTGTGGGGGCACCGCTGCTCATGCAGGGATGCCCTCACACATCGGTACCTGCACCCTACCCTCTGGTCTAGGAGGGCCTACCATAGGGGTGACCTACAGTGCCCTGGTGCAGTGACCTGAATTAAAAGGGTGCATGCACCTTTTCATGCAGGCTGCAATGGCAGGCATGCAGACACATTTTACATGGGCTCCCATAGTACATGCTGCAGCCCCTGGGGCACCAGTATGCCAAAGGTTGGGTGTTTGTGGTCCAGCCACCCAAGCTTGAAGGGAGACAGCTCAGTCACTGGGGTCCTGGTTAGTAGGATCCCAGTGAACAGTCAAAACATACAGACAACAGGCAAAAGGTGGGGATATCCATGCCAAAAATAGGGTACTTTCCTACAGTCCTGTCAATCTTTATGATCATTCTTTTCACTGAAGAGCCCCTGTTGTCTTCAGATGTAGACTAGCACCTAGAGAAGATGAAGAAAGTGAGCAACACAGCCAAGGCAAATAGTGCCTTACATTATAAGGATGACTTCAAAAGGTGTGTGATGCCTGCAAGGAGACCTGCAGGCAGGGACTTTGTTTCCATCATACACACCCACAAGCCACCACTTGCCAAGGCCCTGTCTCTTTATGTCAGTATCAAAAGTATCAAAGCCAGCCTTTTCGGGGGAGAGCATGGGGAAGTAGTCAAACCTTCAGAGTGGTGAGAGTTAACCTTTAAGTGACTAAATTGAGGAAATTTCTCCATAAGTAGAATAAAATCCTCTCCAACAAGTGGTGTTGAATAGAATCCACCATGGATACTGCATAGCACTACAAGACTGACCACTAATGTAAAGCCAGAAAACAGACTTTACAAGGGACAAGAACTAAAACTTCTATAATGGTAGTTAACAACCTTTGTAGAAACAAACTGAGGGAGGTTCCAGTAGAGCAAATCAATGCAACCAAGGAGTGTACTCTCTGCTTCTTAGTCCAAAAACCGGGCTTGACTGTAAGGCCCATCGTGGACCTCAAATTGTTAAATAATTTTTTTTTTAAAAACATAATTCAAGATTACCACACTGCAAGAGGCCATACTCCTTCTGAGGGAAGGGGACTACATGGCAACCGTAGACCACATAGATGTTTACTTTCACATTTTCTTACACGGGCACAAGATATACCTCAGGTTTTTGTGGTAAAACTATTCACGTTACCAACTCAAGTGTCCTTGTTAGGGATAAAGTTGGGCCGAGGGTTTCGACAGAATCCCTCACAGATGTGGCAGCTCACAGGAGGTAGTAGGGGATACAAGTGTATTTGTGTCTAAATGACTGGTAAAGGCAAGCTCAGGGAAAACATGCGAATACAGGATGCAGAAAGTAATCCAATATTACAAAAAAAATATTTTTATTTATATATATATATATATATATATATATGTTCAGTGGCATGTGTAGCTGCAGATACACATGCTGTGCACATCCCGCCATCTGGTGTTGGGCTCGGAGTGTTACAAGTTGTTTTTCTTCAAAGAAGTCTTTTCGAGTCACGAGATCGAGGGACTCCTCCCATTTCGGCTCCATTGCGCATGGGCGTCGACTCCATCTTAGATTGTTTTTTTTCCGCCATCGGGTTCGGAATATATATATATATATATGTTCGATGGCATGTGTAGTATATATATAAGAGAGAGAGAGAAATTTTCCCCACTTTTAGAAAAAGAAAATGTCTTGCTAGGGGCTGTCCTGAAATCCAAGGAAGGGTGTTCCCAGTGCAAAAGAGTCTCAGTGGTGACACAGAAAGCTCATCTGTACCATAAGGAACAGTCTGTCACAGTGAGAACACTAATGAAACTGTTGGGAATTACTGTGTCATGTATCTCACTAATCTATTTTACAAGGCTTTACATGCAACCAGTCTAAGGGTGGCACTAAAGCCAACGGTTACAGCCAGTATAGGACTAGGAAGGTCTAGTGATTGTTGTATAGAATGTACAAAAATGGCTGGATTTCAATTGCCCCCTATCACCATCAAAACAGATGAGCCCTCCACGGGCTGCACTGCGCCCATACCAAAGCGAGCATCCAAGGGGAATGGAACTGTTAGTAATGCTTCAACACACAGTTGTGTAAGAACTGAAAGGCAGTCTTTCATGCATGTTGGGAGGCAAAATGTAGAAATCCAGACAACCCAACAGTGATCTACCTCATCAAAAGGAGGAGCTAAATCCTATGCCCTGTCAAAAGATAGCACAGTAGACATGGAATTGGACTTTACAGAGATCATTAAAAGACATCACCAAGGCTGGAAGGTGTACACAAGAGGGTTCATCACAAGAGCGGGAGCTCAAACAGGAGGTGGTATACTAAATCTTGCACTGGTGGGCACACCAGAAATATATTTGTCTGAAACATAAGTACATCTCTAAACTCTGTCTATATATCCACACCACCTGTCCTTGTTGGATGGCCTTTTTTTATTTTTTAAATAGATTGGTCAAAGAACTTTGCATTCACTTTTCCACCGATAGAAACAGGCTGCAGTGATAAAACATGTACAAACATAAAATTATACTGATAGATCTGCAAGGGCGGGGGCAGACAGCCGTGGTTTTCATTTCTAGTGGCAATGACGAGGGTTGGGATAATGAAACAACGAATCCCACAAGACTTAATAACAATCCAAGAGGGATAAATGTTGCCCAGAACTAAGCAGCCTCTATCTAGCAGCATGGTTCCGAAGTACATATTGTTCGGGCACTTGGTCCTTTCAAAGACGCTTGTTTGTCCTGAGAGAAATCGGGAGGCCAACAACACGTGCTGTTCTTTAACCTAACAGAAGACACAGCAGTGATCAGATATTTAACCCCACCTTTTGGACGAGAAACCTGTACACTTCCATAAAGGTACATCTTGCAGCACTAGAGGCACCACAATGAAATGTTAATTTGCAGCAGCAATATCAGCAGCCACACCTTTGTGGTATCTGAATGTGGCACCTAACAACTTGTGAAGGCACCCTTTGTGTTATTGTACAAAGAGCCACTAATTATTAGTGACTAATATGATTAATACTAAGTTGCCATCACATTGTAACTAAGCAGATTTAGTGAATTACAAGCAATACACATGAGCAGCATGGGCTCGAGGACAAACCCTCACTTCTTACCCAAGATAATATCCCATTTTGATGCAGGTTAAAATCCAACTGGCTTTTTTTCAGCGGTCAAAAATGTGCAGAAAGAGCACACACTGGATGTCAGGTGAGCAATGCTGTACTATTTACAAGAGAAAGTGTAGTAGGGGAAAACAACATTTTGTTGCTGTCACACCTGTAAGTATAGGTATGCCATGTACAATGGGAGCCATTGCAAGACAAAGTTGAGACCATACAAACCTGCTACATGCTACAGAAGACCAAGTGCACGCTTCAACAAGAAAGAAGCAAAAATGTCATTTGTAGCCAATGAATCCATAAATTACATTTGATTGGCAGCTATGTGGTCATCTGTCCCACACATTTATAAAGCATACTGTACAGCATCCACGTTAAAGGGATGCAAAGTTTTGCCTTCCTGATAAAGTTGCAAATCTCATCGGGATGGAATGAAAGCCTACCACTAAATCCAATTTAACAGGCTGCTGGACAGGTTAGTGCAGTAGTGTGCCATGAAAGGCGTTGATCCTTTTAAATGCTGCCTGTCTGATGTCTTCTGAGGTGTGTTATCCCTTGAACAGCATGGTCTTGCGATTTCTGTTTTTAAGTGCTACCTAGTGGCTTTGCCTGCATTTATATGCTCGTCTAATGTCTGTTCCTTGTTAAATTTTTCCCCTATAGGTTTGTTTTATTCTATTCCCTCTGTCAATTCATTGTTCCATAGTGGCGTTTGGACTTTGATTGAATCTCCGTTCAAGCCAATGCACAGTTGCTCAGTTCGGTTTCTCACTGTAAAGAGTCCTGTAGGTGGCAATCGCTACAGTTAGCAGGATCGGAGACATTCGGGCTTTTTTGTCCACTTATCTGTTTCCGACTTGGATAAGTTGGTTCTTTGCACCTGTCAATCCTCTTTACCCAATGTGGTCTATGTTATTGTCAGGGTTTCACTCCTCCCCACCACCTTTCCTCTTTTGCTTCTGCAGTTGACGACTGAGGGCTTATGACTTTTGGGTGTCAAGAACAACTTGTCTTCGGCCAGTCTGAGTCAGCATCTTTTAGGAATACTGATGTTGGCTCGCACAGTAATGTTTCATGGCCTGCCTTGAATAAGGAAAGCTGTTAATGAAAACATTGACTTGTAATTACCACAGTGCGGTGGGGAAGTTATGCTGATATGACAGAAGCATGCCCCTTCTGTAATGAAAGCAAAGAACTTCAGGTGTGAGAACTGAATGGACTTTATAAATGGGAGCTGGGAGGCAGTTCCCCAAGAGGTGCATATAGTTGGGAGCGAATTTTGAAGTTACAGGCACCAACACACGTACTATATTGCTTGGGTAGAGGGGGCACTAACCCCATCTAGGTGTCGGGCAAATAGTGGAAACTACTATCTTGGGAAATTGACATATCACAGAACAAAGCTGATCTGCTCTACCTTCTGTGGTAGGAAGCAAAACAACTTATAGCAACTACTACGCCAAGGTCTGAAGAGGAGAGGCTTGCATCCATGCTTAACCTTTCACTCCCTTGATTCGGGTGAGCAACTTGATACCTAAGTCGCAGGCTACAAGCCTTCCAATATTCAGAGAATATAGGGCTCTGGTGTGAATCTCAATATAGCTGATAGAGAAAACAGCAGTGGGGAGGCAAAGCCTGGTGGTTGTAGAAATTGTCCACATAAAAACTAAGTTGAAGATAGGGTTCATGTTAATTGACCACACAAACAATGCCTTGTACGCAAATTTTTCACAGATTTTCTTTCTCACAAAGGCGGGCTTTTGTTTCCTACTACACACTTTAACTTCTTTGAACAGCTGCTACTGCTCGTAGAGCCAGGTCTTGAGGTGTTTTCTGAAGGTGAGCAGGTCCTGGATCTGTCTTAGGTCAGACAGGAGGGTGTTCCAGGTCTTGGCGGCGAGCTAAGAGAAAGATCTGCCACCGTAGGATCTGCGCCGGATGCGGGGGATGGAGGCGAGGGCGAGGTTGGTGGAGCGGAGTTGCCGGGTGGGGGTGTAGAAGCGGAGTCTGCTGTTCAGGTAGGTTGGTCCGGTGTTGTGAAGTGCTTTGTGTGCGTGGATGAGGAGCTTGAAGGTGATCCTCTTGTCGACGGAGAGCCAGTGTAGGTTTCTTACGTTGGGGGTGGGGGGGGGGGTGATGTGGCGAGGGATGTTGAGGACGAGTTGGGCGGAGGCGTTTTGGAGGCGTTGCAGGTGTTTGGACGGGATGCTTGCGTAGAGTACGTTGCTGTAGTCAAGCCTGCTGCTGACGAGGGCCTGAGTTACTGTTTTTCTTGTTTCGGTTGGGATCCATTTGTAGATTCTGCAAAGCATGCGGAGGGTGTTGTAACAGGAAGAGGAGATGGCGTTGACTTGTTTTGACATGGAGAGGGTTGAGTCAAGGATGAAGCCGAGGTTTCGTGCGTGGTCGGTTGGTGTCGGTGGGGTGCCCAGCGAGGCTGGCCACTATGAGTCGTCCCAAGCGGAGGGGGTGGGCCCAAGGATGAGAACCTCTGTTTTGTCAGAGTTCAATTTCAGCCGGCTGCTTCTCATCCAGTCGGCGATGGCCTTCAGGCCCTCGTGGAGGTTGGTGTTGGCGGTGTGTGGGTCCTTGGTGAGGGAGAGGATGAGTTGTGTGTCGTCTGCGTAGGCGATGATGTTGAGGTTGTGTTGGCGGGCCACTTGTGCGAGGGGGGCCATGTAGCTGTTGAACAGCGTCTGGCTGAGGGATGAGCCCTCGGGTACGCCGCAGATGATGATGGTGGCTTTGGATTGGAACGGGGGGGAGGCGGACTCTCTGGGTTCTTCCGGAGAGGAAGGATGTGGTCCAGTCGAGGGCCTCGTCTTGGATCCCTGCTTCGAGGATGCGGATTTTCAGAGTGTGGTGGCAGACAGTGTCGAAGGCGGCCGACTGGTCTAGGAGGATGAGGGCTGATGTTTCTCCATTGTTGAGATGGCTTCTGATGTCTGTGGCGGCGAGGAGGGCGGTCTCGGTGCTGTGGTTTCATCTGAAGCCGGATTGGGAGGGGTCGAGGAGGTTTTTGTCTTCGAGGTACTGGGTGAGCTGTGCATTGACGATTTTCTCAATGACCTTCGCCGGGAATGGGAGCAGGGAGATGGGCCGGAAGTTCTTCAGGTCAATATAGTATTTTTAGTTAATTTGAGCAGCCACAATAGAATTCTTCAGTGAGAACGTAAAGGAGCAACTCTAAACCTCACTTTTGAGATGAATTAGAAAAGGACTCCTCACCTTGCTGGCATAGAGAGTCTACAGCAAAATGAGGAACTGGACACTCCTACTGGTGGGATCCATTGTAGTGCAGATGGCAGCTCTACAATAATCAGAAGACAAGCACTGCTCAAAAAGTACTGTCAAGACAAGAGGACCTGTCAGGACTGTCCTGACTTTAAGGGAATAATTGTAAAATAAAGTAAAGAGGAGGGACAAGACCAGGATTTGCTGAGCAAAATCTCAAGGCACATTGAGCCTGTGAACCTCTTGATCGAATCTGCTGTATTTGCACCTTAAAAGTATGCTGTTGCCCTGTAACAATGTGGCAACTTATTCACATATTCTAGACTTGGTAGAAGTGAATTGAATTCTTTAAGATTGCCTTCAGCCCAGATCATGGCATTTCATGACGCAAAATCAAAGAAACTGTTATCTGATTCCCATCAAAGCCTTGGCTTAAAACTGGGAGGGCGAGAGGGGGGAGCAATATGTGAAGGCCAATATACCCCCCACCCTAAAGAAAGTCTGCATACTGCCCTCTGATGCTGCGTGGGGTCAGGTTACTCCTCCGTGGCTGTCAGTATGTGAAAGCTGCAACCGCTCCTAAAGACAATCTGCATACTGCCCTTGGACACTGCATGGGGTCAGATTTCCCCCCCTTCCCTTCCTTCCCCCAGGGCCGTCTGTCTTGATTCTGCAAGTAAGCAGAAGGTCCACTTTCTGTAACATTGTGACTTCTGGGGTGCTATGGGCCATACGCCCAGGTTTTGTCCAGTGTCCGGTTCACCATCCCCTTCCTCCCACCGCCTCAGACTGCTGGCCCCTCCGGATGCCAATCCACACCTCCAGGATAAACTGCTCGACCCTAGCCCTCCATCCAAGCCGCCTCACCGGGTCCACTGCCCTATTGACCATGTGCTCCACTTCTCCAGTGAGTCCCAATTCTCAGACTTTCAAGGGCAGCCCCACGATTTGTATACCCTCTCCTCTGCCCTCATTCAGCAGTCTAGGTCTGATTCCCATTACAGCTTTGTGGGTGTGGATGGACTCCCCAGTGTATGAGTATGTCTCCGTGCAACAAGGGCGACATTGCAGGAGAGAAGCATGTATCGTTCAAGGGTTTATTACCCCCTCCCCAACCCATATGACCAATGCTACTACCGGAGGTGTGAGCTGTATTATTGTGTCCCTTACGTTTGAGAGTCTGTTTACTATCCGTTCCCAGGGCCGTTTTATGGGTGGGCATATGTAGTAAGGTGCCTTGCTGACCTCAACCCCTAAGGCACCTACCTTAGGCACCCTGGTGTAGTATGCTCTGGAGTAGTGTAAGCTATAATATTCAGAAGCCTCCCTACATGCCACCTTCCTCGGGTACCTTCAGTCCTCGCCACAGGCTTCGCATCCTCTAGTTTTCACAGAGCAGTGTGGTCTATGTCCACAAGACCGCATGTGTGAAGGTACAAGGCCTGTATTCCAGTGGTACCTCCTCTCTCTGCTAGGGTGTCACTGTGTTTTTTTTTTTCGATGTGTTGTAGTGTGAGGTACCTCAAGTATTGATTGTCCACTAGTTCATATTTCATTTGCAGTTTGAGAAAGGGCACCAGCATGCCCTCTCTCCAAGCATTCCCCATGTATGTAATCGCCAGGATGCCCCACTTTCTGTGGCCTTTGATGTCACTGAGCTCTTTCAGAGCTTTTGTTTCCTAGAACGGTGTTGCCAGGGTAAGCGTCTCCTGAGAGCCCACAGCCTGTACCACCTTCCTCCACACATCCACCACCAGTCTGTGTATTGGGGGAGAGGGGAGCTGTCGGCCTCTTCTGACCATATAGACTGCACGAGTGTCAGTCTGGGTCCAACACCCATCTATACGCTATAAGGGATGGCTCTCACTTGTCTGCATAAACCAAGTCGTTCACCACCACCAGACTGCCCAATAGTAAAGTTTAAGGATTGGCAGGGTGATAGCCCCATCCCAGGGCTTTCGTGTCATTCATACGGGCAATCTTGGGGTCTCCCCCCATCGCATAGCAATGTCCTGGTAACTGTTCGTGTGTCTAAACAATGTGTCTGGTAACACCTTAGGGGTATTGTGGAGGACGTAGAGGAATTTTGACAACTATACCATTTTGTAGAGCGTTGCTCTCTACCCATTAGACGGGAAGACTATGCCAATGACCCATGTATTATCTGTATGCCTTTATGACCCTGTATAGGTTTTCACAGAAGACCAGGTCTTTGTCATGATGTGTAGCCTGAGGTATAGGAACCCAGCCGACTCCCTTTAGACTGGTAGCAGGGTGAGAGTGACTAATTAGTCAGTGGGAAGAAATTGTTAATTTCTGATCACATCCAAACAACATATTAATAGAAGCTGGTTGCAGATGCAACCAAGAATAAAATGCCATGTTTCTGAAAAGGGCATGGAGAAAGAAAATAACACATGCCTGTATCCTAATCCTACTTGAAGTGAACAGAATGCTTGTTCCCATGCTCATAGATCCAAATCCAGAAGAGAACAAGCACTTTTTCTTTGCAGTTGCCCCTCACCACCACCACTCCACCTGGTGCTTGCTGTAAAACACACAATGTGTCTTTTAAGATCTAAGACCTTCTTGCCCTGGATGAAATCGCATTGTGATAGCTGTGTGATTCAAAATCAGGGTTTCCTGAAGAAACCTGCACATGGGGCCTTGCAAGACACACCGTGGAACCTGGACATCTCCAGACCAAAGGCCTCAGATGAGGTAACCAAACTTGGCATCAAGTGTGTAATCTGAAGAATATACACTTAATTACCCCGTCTTTCTCATAATATATCAGAATTTGGATTGCACAAATAAAGCTTTGTTTGGTAATTCTGTAGTGTGGTGGAAACAAATATATTTATAATAATACAATAAGAAATCAATTCACTAGGTTTACACACTTTGTGGACTGTACACATATATTCGTAAAACTGTGAGCCTGTGCAAATGTAATGGTGGTTCCATTTGAAAATGTTTTTCTGTAATGGCAGTGCACTACTACACCATACATATTTCACACTATGGCACTCCACTGTACAGCACTTTATGCCCCTTCATGCTGGACAACACTGACGCACCACTCCAAAACACTCCACTCGGCAATACTCTACGACATGCCACTCCACTCTAAGACACACTGGAACCCACCACTTTACGGTTTTTCCCCAAAATTTAAATACCTGCAAGGCCATCTCACGGGTTGTTTGTGGTACTTCTGGCAAGTGTATTCTTCAATCTTTTGACTAATGTATTTAGTAAATGTATGTAGCACCATTTTAAAGTAATTTGCACTGTGGGATGTATAAGGTGGTTAGAATGCGGCTATCATTAAATCCACTCTGCTCGATTTAGTGTCTGTTTACACTTTTCCCATGACCCACTTTGTACTCTGCCTTTCTTCCACAGTGTACTAACAATTGTCATTGTTATCATTTTTGCTTTCATTCGCATCCGACCTTGGGGTTATGTAGAGGAGCTGTATTTGAAAATGTTCTCTCCTGCCGTAGTGCAGTCCTTGAGTAATTACTAAAGACACCTAACTCAAATCTTAGAAGCAAATAACCTGCATTGGAAACCCATGCTGATGACGGTATGGTGTGTATTGACACGCTATCTAGCGGCTGTGTCCGGAATTTCAGTTTGTTTTTCTGAAACGATAAGTTTTTGGCCGCCGTCCTCATGCCTGAAAGTAGACTCTCCTGTTACATCAGCTGTTTGTGTTTCTAGTCGGGGTTGCTGGGACCGGCGCGGCCTCTATGGTAACGTCACAGAACAGGTTTTACGGGCCGGGGCACTTGAACAACTAGGGAAGGAAAACCTCCGGGGAGTTGCCTTGTTGCTGCTCCTCCGATTTTGCTTTTAGGCTTCCCTGTGGTTCCACTGCGGAGTTCGCAGTTGTTTTTGTTGTCCATAATTTAGTGATAGCAGACCAGTTGTACATTTAAGAAGTATGCTGCCTGAATTTTTTGTTGAATTGTTGCAAGGGATTGAATACGCCGAGAGAGAAAAAAAAACAATACAAAGTATCTCGTTGCCTGCCTAAGCAGAGCGTGTATTTATGTAGCGTAGCGTAGCGTATTGCTGTACCTGCACGCGAGTCTGAGACCTACTCCGTAAGAAACTTATCTATTCGCTTAAAAGACAGCAAGTAGCAATGGAGGCCAGTACCTTAAAATAAGCACCAAAACCAGTTTCCTTTACTGGTTAAGGGTGACTTTTTTTTTTCCTGATTCACATGTAGTTATAATAATACTGTGAGTAAAACGTCACGTGTCTAACCATTCCGTGTGCCTTGGTCTTAGTGTACTGAAGGATGTGATGCATCAGGATGTGAAATTCGACATTGCTAGTCTCAGATTTACCAATTGTGACTATAAAAACCATCATCCTACATCATCAGTTATGGATTGATTTATTTGATAGCCTGATAGTTTGCATTTCTCCTGCACGGGTAATCATATTGGCCAATGTGCATGCTTTTTATGTATGAAGTTTAAAAATCCCATGTTTTTAGATACATTGGATCATAGTCTTCTTAGCTTTTTTCTCAAGAGCGGAGGTTACTGATCAAAAGCAAAATTAAATTCCCAGTGAAATTTGCAAGATTTTCTGAAGTGACTGCTCTCTCCCTCTAAATTTTGTTGCTTAGGACTTGGCACTCCCAACAAATGGCATACTGGTGCCCCCCATATAAGTCCCTAGTATTTTGTACTTGAGTACCCAGGACATTGGGGCATCAGGGGTTCCCCAGGAGCAGCAGCATGTATTGTGCCACTCATGGGAGCCCATGCAAAATGTCTGCATGCCTGCCATTGCGGCCTGTGTGAAAAGGTGCATGCACCCTTTCACTACAGGTCACTGTAAGTCACACCTCTGGCAGGCCCACCTAGCCCAGAGGGCAGGGTGGAGGGCACCCCTGCATGAGCAGAGGTGGCCCTATGGACTCCAGCTCCATTACTCTGGAATTCGTAAGTGTGGGGAAGCCATTTTACACCTGTACTGGACACAGGTCACCTGTCCAGCTACATAATGGTAACTCCAAACCTGGGCAAGTTTGGAATCATACTCCAAAACTGTTGCCAGTATTGGTTGTATGATTCTATGCACTCTGGGGGCTCCTTAGAGGACCTGCAGCATTGCTCCTGCCAGTCTCAAGTTTTTCGAGGCAGACTGCGCTGCTGCCACCCTGCAGACAGGTTTCTGTCTTCCTGCTGCTTCACCAGCTCAGAGGAAGGCAGAACAAAGGATTTCCTTTAGCCTCCCCAAGCCACCGGCATGCTGTAAAGGGCACATTTGGTGCACTCCTTGCATACATCGGTGTGCATCAGTCCAGGGACCCCTGGTCCCTGTTCTGGCATGTTACTTGCCAATAGAAAGGGGAGTGACCACTCTCCTGTCCATTACTACCCCAGGGATGGTGCCCAGAGCTCCTCCAGCTGGCCACTTGATTCTGTCGTCTTGAATCCAAGGTGGCCAGATGCAGCGTCTGAGTGGCCAGATCAGGCAGGTGATGTCACAGCCCCCCTCCTGATAGGTGGTCACCCTGCTAGGTGACCAATCCCGCTTCCTGGGCTATTTAGGGTCTCCATCTCAGATGGGTTCGCTGATTCAATGAGCAAGATTCCAGCAGGACTCCTCTGCATAGTTTACTTCAACTTCTGGCCACCGGGACTGCAACTAGACCCTCCAGGAACTAACAGTCTGCAACTCCAGCAACTGCTCCGCTTTGGAACATTGTTTGCCACCTCCTTCCAGCAACTGCAACATTTCTCTGGCTGTGTGTCCACTGAGGATGACGAGTCATCAGCCTGCACAAGCAGCAAGAAGGAATCTCCCTTGGAGTGAAATAGTCACTCCCTTGCATCCGCAGGCACCAGCTGCAACAACGACCGGCTGCGTGAATCTTCTGTCCTCCGGAGCTGCGTGGATCCTACATCACAGGTGGTCTGGAGTGGTCCCCTTGGTCCTCTCTACCAGTTGTTCAGCTTTGGAGACGGTAAGCCCTTCCTTCTCCTTGAAGGACGGTACCTCTGTGCACTGCAACTCTTGCAGCTACCCTGTGGGTTTGGGAAAAACCTCTTCTCTCCTGTCGCTTGGGATTGGGGGTGGAGGGGGGGGGCCCTGGTACCTGGTACCTTTTGGGATTCCTAGTTCCTCCAGCTCCCCTCTACAGATTCCACTTCCTTGGGTGGGGGACTGCCTTTCACATACCACTTACTTAGTATATGGTTTGGTTTCCCACTAGGTCCTCACTATTTGCTATTGTTTTTAGGGCAAGCGCAAAGCGCTCCTTCCCTCTTCTAATCTCTCTTTAGGGGGATTTTAACCATGCCCATGTTGCGTTAGTCACTTTCATTGGTTCGTGGGCTTGCCTTTTAAAATCCGCTTGTTTGCATTCTTGAAAGGCATGCATATGTCATGCTTTTTCTGGTGTTTAGCCCTCCTCGAGAGCACCGGTAAACGACTGGAAACATACAAGGCTCCATGTTTTCCGTATGGTTTCTGGGCTACTTTTTCTCTTTATTTCCCAGCGCGTTTGTGCTGCGTTTTACACAGCACGATAGCGCTCAATTGTTTTCCTTTCCATTTAATGTGGCAAGAAAAGTCAGGTTAGGAGTTTACAATGCTAATAGCTCTAACTCGACGTAATGTGAGACCTGTTGCATTGCAAATGCTTGTTCCTATTGGCTATTGCTTTCTGTGCTAATCA
The DNA here is from genome assembly GCF_031143425.1 of Pleurodeles waltl. NCBI lineage: Eukaryota > Metazoa > Chordata > Amphibia > Caudata > Salamandridae > Pleurodeles > Pleurodeles waltl. Next base: position 103,309,227 of record NC_090446.1, read on the forward strand.
CTGACTTCTGATGTGTACATAAGTGTGTTTACTTACCTCCTATTGGAGTATTGCCTATTCAGTATTTTAGTATTTGTTACTATAATAAAGTACCCTTATTTTTGTATCACTGGTGGTTCTTTCATGTGTGTAAGTGCTGAGTGACTGTAGTGGTATTGCATAAACGTTGCATGTCTCCTAGTTAAGTCTTGGCTGCTCATCCACAGCTACTGCTAGAGAGCCCTGGCTTCCTAGACACTGTCTACACCTCACTAATAAGGGGGTGGGGGGAGGGTGCCTGGACCTTGTATAAGGTGATAACACCATAGGTTCTCACCACACACCAGGTCAGCTTCATACAATAACCAGATGGTCTGCAACTTTTAAGGTGGTAGGTTCCTCCAGTCCTCCTTTAGCAAATGGTCCTTTTTTTAGGTCAAAGCCTACCAGACAGTGCAGCTGTGTGGTTTGCTGAAGACATCTTGGGGACGTTCCCTGGAAATGCATTCTGCCTGTTGCGCACCATTGGCTTTGAGGTTTGTAACTCACATTTTCAGTTTTTTTCTGGCTTTAATTGTTTTAGGCTTGAGTTCTTCCCTCCCAAGAGCAAATCCTTTTTACACTGCCTCTCCTTGTATTCTTCCATAAGTGCTCCTTTTTGTAAGCAGGCCTGTAAATCTTGTTCTTATCTTGTCATGTTTGCTGTGCATTCAAAGTCAGATGTCAAATGTCAGGCTCGGTCTTCCGAGGGAGTATGGTGTTTACTTTTCGTTTTATGACTTCAAAGTGAGAGGATTTGTGTGGCAATCACGCTGGATACTGGGGGTAGGAAAGGGTTTTATCTAGCAGGCAGTAACATTTAAATACACTGTTAAAGTATTTCATAATATATCATAATTTGGAAAGCCCAAATGAAGCACTTTTTTTGTTCTAAAGCTTGTTGGAAAAAATACTTTAATATGATCAAAACAAATCAGTACAGTAGGTAATGCCATTTCCATACATGGTTTGTGTGCTGTATCATTTTATTAGTAAAACTGTATGTCTGTGCAAATGTAATAACTATTTCAAATTAAAATGTGTTGTCTGTAATGGCAGTGTGCTACCACACCATGCATACTCCACTCTACCCCATTCCACTTTACGCTTCATTACTCCCATTTCCACTACTCCACACCAATGCACTTTACGTCACTGCACTCTTTGCCAATGCACTTTACGTCACTGCACTCTTTGCCAATGCACTTTACACCAGTACAGTCTAGGCCGCTCTACTCTGCACAGATCCACTCCATGCCACTGCAACACTGCTCTCTACGCCAATGCAGTCTACTCCATACGACTTCTTTCTGCCCCCTGCACTCTATGCCTATCCACTCTACACCACTCTAATCTACTCTGCCCCATTGCACTCTCACAGTGCTCTACGTCACTTTATGCCATTACACTGTATGTCACTCTACTCTGTACCACTCTTTCACTTCACAACATTCTACTGTCTTTGCACTCTGTGCAAAACTACACCACCCCACTCTATGCCCCTGAACTCTGCTCCACTGTACTCTAAACCTATGCACTTTACATCATTGCACAACTGTGCTCTATGCCACTTTCACATATGCATATGCCACTGCCCTGTATGCCACTCTACTGTGCACCACTGCACTCCATTAATCTCCACACCAGTGCACTCTAATCCACGCCATTCTACTCCACACCACACACTGTGTTTTACTCCGTCCCACTGCACCACTGTACTCCATGCTACTGCACTCTGCGCCACTCTAATCTGCATTGCACTCTATGGTATTATATTCTACTCTGTGCCACTGTACACTGCGGCACTCCAGTCTGTATTTCTGCACCACTCCACTTTGCACGTCACTCTACCATGCAACACTCTTAATTTACACCACTACATTCTACAGTGCTGCATTGTACGCTACTGTCTGTTATGGTGCTGCCCTCTATGCCCCTGCACTATTCTCCACTACTCTGCAGCACTTTACACTAGTTCACTTCACACAACCCCACTAGATGCCACTTTAATACACTATACCACTCTGTGACACACTACACCACTCTACTACACCATTAACTTTCATCCCTGCTGAGCAGAAGCCACACTGGTGTACCACATGGTTAAAACACATTGGCAAAGCCAAGAGTTCTTGCATAGGTGAGACGTATTGGCTTTCTAAATCTAACAAGAATTGGCAAAGGCTTATATTTGGATTTAGGCTACATCTTTCTCTCAGTTGACATTGTGAGCGGTCAAAACAAAGGAAATGGAGTATGGTTGAGTTTTACCCAGGGCAGGTAGGTGAATAAGTCTAGTCTACTGGACAGAGGGAATGGCTGAGCACCCCCTCGCAGATACCATGTGTGGCCAGATATTTATGATTGATGTAACTGCAGGATGCCATATCCAAGATGTAGAGGGTATTGTTGGCACAGCTTTTCCTAGTCATTCATCTCAACATGGAAGCTAAGATATAGCATGATTCCACTACTAGTAGGGAAATTAATGCTGTACATCTTGTCGGAGTGCCACTTGTGACAGTGGACACAGTTCCATTTGCTTATAAATGACAGTCAATGCTCCATGTGGTTCAGGGCTTCATCTTTAGTGCAAGGCTACCTCCCACCCATAGCCCCATTTGTTGAGCTTCCGAATCCCAAATCTCAGATGATTTGGCAGTGGACAGCACTCCCAAGGTAATAGCCAAACAATAGGAGGTTCTATACAAGTTGCTTAAGGGACCTGTTGTACCATAGATTCCCAATGGCAGTTCACAAGGTCATAACGGCCACTGTAAGATGACCCAACATACCACTGTATGAGTCCTGTAACTGACTGAACTCATTTGTTTCTTTCACCACGGTCCTGTGGCCTCATTAGTTTTAGGAGGTGTGGGGTTTTATGCAAACTGCCTTGTTCCTGAAGTTAAAGGAACCGTTCTACTGACAAATCAGTTAGATTGCTCTGTTTTTCTGAACTGTCAGCCAATTGAAAGTACATAAAATATTAATAATCCACGTCAGCTTTAATAAAGATTCAAGTACCATTACCTTCTGTTATCCAAATGTCACGTTTGGGACGAATGCTTTAGCTGTTTAATTTTATGTGGGCTGCCTGTAGACCAGAGAGTGGTTTGACATTCATAGACACTGCATTGGGTGGGTATTTTTTAATTAGGCTCTATTTTATGTTCAGTAGCAGTGTTCCATAGCTGAATCATGGGGATCTACATGGAGGCCCTTTTCTGGATCATGCTAAGGGTTTTCTGTCTGGCAGAATACCAGGATTGATCCTCTCACACTCTACTACTGGCTTCGTGAACATATCATTATCTTGGCATAGAACTTTTCCTTTGCAGAATCATACATTAACTACTCAAAGTATATTTTATCTTATACAAAAATCATACGTTTCAAGCGAATAGTTTTTTTGCACGCGGGATTACTGTTGTAAATCTGGGACAACTGGTGAGCCTGACTGGCACGGTCTATATTAAATGCAACTCAAAATGTTAACCATCGAAGTAAGATTATTATTATTATATTTTTTTAAGTCGACTCCTTTCTTCTTTGTTATGCTTTGTTGTAATATGAGTTTCCACACTTTTGATTTTACATATTCTTTTCACAGCTGGTAAGGAAGGTGATGCTAAACAAGTGGAAGCTGTACCTCCAGCGCAGAAAACTGCTTCTCCCACGGCTCCCACCAGCATGAAGAAACGCATTGCTGCCCTGCCAAGAATTCCAATGCTGAAAAGACTCTTGCCATCCGATTCTCCACAGCCGCAGCCATCAGTGAGACTGTCTCCCTTGAGCTCCACCAACTCCCCACTCTCTGCCGCTAGTTTAGCACCCTCTAGAGTGGGTCTGGCGCCATCTTCTGTGGATGCAACACCAGCTTCTAAAAAGATCATGTTGTCTTCTAGTTTTACTGATGTTAAAAAAACAGACGGTTCTTCCCCTAGCCCTGGCCGAGCTGTGAAAAAGCCTGAGAGCTCTTCTGGTTCAGTGGGAGTTGGTAAAAAATCTGAGGGTCCTGCTGCGCCCCTTGTACCTGCAGGTGCTGGTAAAACAGCGCAGCCTTCTGCACCTGGCCCTGCAGTAACTTCAAAAAGAGTAGAAGGACCTTCCACTTCAAGTGCACCAGCAAAACCTGCAGCAAATCCCAGTCACCCGCAGCCCAACTTGCAAATGCGACTGAATATTCGGCGCTCCTTAAAGGAGATTTTATGGAAAAGGTAGGTTCTTCTTTCGCTTAACACTAACTTTGCATTTATTTTTTACCTACTCCTTTATATAAGAATGTTAGAAGGTAGTACTCTGGGGTGGATGGTCCACGGATATTGTATGTGTACAGTTGTGCAAGTAAGAGCATTTCCTTTCTATCGTCACCACTGCTTCACCTTTGCTGTTTAGAGTGTGTTTTCTCCCGTTAGTCAACTTCTTGTTGTTTGAGTTGTTGCAGACCATATAGAATGTTGAGGCAGTTTAGTGTCTCTGAGATGCTAGCACTGAGATGCTAGCACTTCCAGAATTTAATATCTTAATTTTAAATAAGTTTTATTGCCCGCTGTTGACTGTGTTAATCACTGTTAACTGCTCACCCCACATTCATGGGAAGGAGAGAAAGACAAGGATGCACAACAGTGAGAAAGGGCAGTTCTTAGTTGTGTTGACATGGCAGCATGTGGGACGTGAAATATTAGTATTAATCATACCCTTGTCCTACTTTCCCCTCTCTCCACTTGTGCTCTTTTGCTACTGAACTTAGAATGCAGTTGCGCAGTCATGTGCATTCAAAATCCTTCGGCTAGCAAATCTGATATCTGTAAGGAAATGCCTCCTTGGCATGGTTGCCCCCTGACTTTTTGCCTTTGCTGATGCTATGTTTACAATTGAAAGTGTGCTGAGGCCTGCTAACCAGGCCCCAGCACAAGTGTTCTTTCCCTAACCTGTACTTTTGTATCCACAATTGGCAGACCCTGGCATCCAGATAAGTCCCTTGTAACTGGTACTTCTAGTACCAAGGGCCCTGATGCCAAGGAAGGTCTCTAAGGGCTGCAGCATGTCTTATGCCACCCTGGAGACCTCTCACTCAGCACAGACACACTGCTTGCCAGCTTGTGTGTGCTAATGAGGACAAAACGAGTAAGTCGACATGGCACTCCCCTCAGGGTGCCATGCCAGCCTCTCACTGCCTATGCGGTATAGGTAAGCCACCCCTCTAGCAGGCCTTACAGCCCTAAGGCAGGGTGCACTATACCATAGGTGAGGGTACCAGTGCATGAGCATGGTACCCCTACAGTGTCTAAACAAAACCTTAGACATTGTAAGTGCAGGGTAGCCATAAGAGTATATGGTCTGGGAGTCTGTCAAACACGAACTCCACAGCACCATAATGGCTACACTGAAAACTGGGAAGTTTGGTATCAAACTTCTCAGCACAATAAATGCACACTGATGCCAGTGTACATTTTATTGTAAAATACACCACAGAGGGCACCTTAGAGGTGCCCCCTGAAACTTAACCGACTATCTGTGTAGGCTGACTAGTTTTAGCAGCCTGCCACAAACCGAGACATGTTGCTGGCCCCATGGGGAGAGTGCCTTTGTCACTCTGAGGCCAGTAACAAAGCCTGCACTGGGTGGAGATGCTAACACCTCCCCCAGGCAGGAATTGTCACACCTGGCGGTGAGCCTCAAAGGCTCACCTCCTTTGTGCCAACCCAGCAGGACACTCCAGCTAGTGGAGTTGCCCGCCCCCTCCGGCCAGGCCCCACTTTTGGCGGCAAGGCCGGAGAAAATAATGAGAAAAACAAGGAGGAGTCACTGACCAGTCAGGACAGCCCCTAAGGTGTCCTGAGCTGAAGTGACTCTAACTTTTAGAAATCCTCCATCTTGCAGATGGAGGATTCCCCCAATAGGGTTAGGATTGTGACCCCCTCCCCTTGGGAGGAGGCACAAAGAGGGTGTACCCACCCTCAGGGCTAGTAGCCATTGGCTACTAACCCCCCAGACCTAAACACGCCCTTAAATTTAGTATTTAAGGGCTACCCTGAACCCTAGAAAATCAGATTCCTGCAACTACAAGAAGGACTGCCCAGCTGAAAACCCCTGCAGCGGAAGACCAGAAGACGACAACTGCCTTGGCTCCAGAAACTCACCGGCCTGTCTCCTGCCTTCCAAAGATCCTGCTCCAGCGACGCCTTCCAAAGGGACCAGCGACCTCGACATCCTCTGAGGACTGCCCCTGCTTCGAAAAGACAAGAAACTCCCGAGGACAGCGGACCTGCTCCAAGAAAGGCTGCGACTCTGTTTCCAGCAGCTTTAAAGAACCCTGCAAGCTCCCCGCAAGAAGCGTGAGACTTGCAACACTGCACCCGGCGACCCCGACTCGGCTGGTGGAGATCCGACACCTCAGGCGGGACCCCAGGACTACTCTGATACTGTGAGTACCAAAACCTGTCCCCCCTGAGCCCCCACAGCGCCGCCTGCAGAGGGAATCCCGAGGCTTCCCCTGACCGCGACTCTTTGAACCTAAAGTCCCGACGCCTGGGAGAGACCCTGCACCCGCAGCCCCCAGGACCGGAAGGACCGGACTTTCACTGGAGAAGTGACCCCCAGGAGTCCCTCTCCCTTGTCCAAGTGGAGGTTTCCCCGAGGAATCCCCCCCTTGCCTGCCTGCAGCGCTGAGGAGATCCCGAGATCTCTCATAGACTAACATTGCGAACCCGACGCTTGTTTCTACACTGCACCCGGCCGCCCCCGCGCCGCTGAGGGTGAAATTTCTGTGTGGGCTTGTGTCCCCCCCGGTGCCCTACAAAACCCCTCTGGTCTGCCCTCCGAAGACGCGGGTACTTACCTGCAAGCAGACCGGAACCGGGGCACCCCCTTCTCTCCATTCTAGCCTATGTGTTTTGGGCACCACTTTGAACTCTGCACCTGACCGGCCCTGAGCTGCTGGTGTGGTGACTTTGGGGTTGCTCTGAACCCCCAACGGTGGGCTACCTTGGACCAAGAACTAAGCCCTGTAAGTGTCTTACTTACCTGGTTAACCTAACAAATACTTACCTCCCCTAGGAACTGTGAAAATTGCACTGTGTCCACTTTTAAAACAGCTATTTGTGAATAACTTGAAAAGTATACATGCAATTTTGATGATTTGAAGTTCCTAAAGTACTTACCTGCAATACCTTTCGAATGAGATATTACATGTAGAATTTGAACCTGTGGTTCTTAAAATAAACTAAGAAAATATATTTTTCTATACAAAAACCTATTGGCTGGATTTGTCTCTGAGTGTGTGTACCTCATTTATTGTCTATGTGTATGTACAACAAATGCTTAACACTACTCCTTGGATAAGCCTACTGCTCGACCACACTACCACAAAATAGAGCATTAGTATTATCTCTTTTTGCCACTATCTTACCTCTAAGGGGAACCCTTGGACTCTGTGCATGCTATTCCTTACTTTGAAATAGCACATACAGAGCCAACTTCCTACAATATCCAAAATACAGTAGCCTCAAATCACAAAAATTGCCAAGCCATTAGTTCTGGCCATAGCAAGCTGTTGCAGTGGTTATGTAGGTCACAAAAAGAAAAGGAAACCAGCATTGGCAAAGCCAATATGTTTCACATTTGTTAGGGTCGGGCGCCCCTGTGGAAATCTCCCTATGGGCTTTTAACCACACCCATGTCACGCCCATCAGTTTGCTTTGTTTGTGGGCTTTCCTTTTAAAATTCACTTGATTTAATTAGTGAAAGGCATGCCTTTTCCGGTGTTTAGCCCTCCTTGAGAGCACCGGTAAACTACTGAAAACATGAGTCTCTGTGTTTTCCAAATGGCTCCTGGACTACTTTTTATTTCCTAAGCAGTGCGATCTCGCTGGGCAGTAGTCGAGCGCTTTGCATGACATCGACCCTGTTACGTGGATAATTGCACTTTTGCTGATACGTTTGACAGGGAGCGAACTTGTTTCATTTTGTGTCTCCTTCACGCACATGGCGGCCGTCGGTTAGCTTATGTGAAACTGTTTTCCTTTTTATTTTCAGTTTGTGGCAAGAAAAGTCTGAGAGTTTACAAACACTAATGGCTCTAACTCGAGCAAATGCAAGATGCATTGCAAATGTTTGTTTTTTTCTTTTGCATTCTATCTTAGTAACTGGATTATAAATATTAGAAAAGGGTAATAATGCTTGTTTTAAATTTGATAAACCGTTGAGTTGTTTATGTTGTGATATATGTTGAATTAATATCCCAGGGTTCCAAACTCCTAATTTGTCCCTTATTTAATATGGCATTGTATCAGGGCACAGTAATGTGTAGTTTATAAAGTGCTGCTGCACCATTCAAATCATGCCCTTTTAACTGCAACTTAACCACAATTGTGACTGCCTGTTTACTAGTAAAATGTACCAATATTTGGTGTTTAGAGGAGCTATGACCACGTTTGGCCATGGTGCCATTGCACCTGCTGCACCATTCGAATCATGACCCTAGTGCCTGCTAAATAACTCCACTTGTGACTGCCTGTTAATAAGTCACTGAGAGAATAACAATTTAAAATAAAAACTCACTCAATTATGCAAATGACTTTTCTTCAAAAATGAGTGACTGCTAATTTAAGAAACAAATACTTTTAATATTTACAACTGTTCATCAGAAATGTAATTTTTAAGTAATGAAAAACACAACTTAATGAGCCTTTTAGATGCTTGCTTTACTTACATCTGCACCCGATACTCCATTGCAAGAGGGCCAACATGTGCACACACATTTCATTGCGAATTGACTTGCGTTCAGTACATCTTTTCGCATTCAAACACTAACAAGTAACCAATCGCCAAAAACTGGAAGGTGTACTTTGGGCCCGCTCCAGCAATGGCAAAAGCCGAACAGAAAGCAGAACAGAAGAGCAGTAAGTGACCTGCTAGCCAATAAACAGGAAGTAAATTCAAGCGACATTTCAATGAACAAACGGGAAGTTCAGGTAAGTAAGGGGTTGAAGTAGGGGCGGTTTCTAAGTACCGTTTTAAAGATTCTTTTTTTAAATAGTTTTAGTCACATAAGACTTAGTGTAGACGAAACCTAAAAATCCATGTCCTCATCTAAACATAGCCTCATGCTTTCAATAAAATTGCTTTCTTTAAATCACATATTTAATTTTAATAGAGCAGTATATGTCCTTCCTAACAAGTAGGTGTATTCAAACAAGAAGTCCTTTGTAATTTAAAGCGCATCATGTAAATCTTGTTGGTGCAAAGAGGAAGTATGTACTTGAATTACTGTAACCTGAATAAATATTTCTTAAAAGATCATGAACGAAAAAAAATGTCGAAGTACAGTATTGGTCAACCGGCACTGGCAATGAAGTGCATTTTGTTTTAGGCAGATGTTCAAGTAATCATTCCCAAAATGCTTAGTTACAGTGCAGGAGAGACAGCGCTCAGTGAGAAGTGACAATGCAGCTAGAGTATAGCCGACTTTGGAACTGGGGAACCAGATTTGAATTCCTGCGTTGGCTCCATATCCGATTCTTGACAAATCACTTAATCTGATGTGCCTTAAACATAACTGTGTGACTTACTCTTATACTCGTATAAAGCACTTGCATGCCCTTGGGCAACTTTCGTGCTATTTGAAATTGCAAAATATAAACCCCTACTATATGCTGTGGTGGGCACAAGCAAATGTGGATAGACAGTTGAAAAGAATAATGGACTCTGTGTTTGTGTATGTATATTTTGAATTTATTTTTTTTAATGTTCGAGGACTCTGGCGAGAAGCCAGACCAAAAATAAAAATAGAGTTGATCATTAAACATTTTTTGCTGTAAGCTATATTTGATCAAACTGTAGTTATGGCTGCTTTGCTGTTTGTAGAAGTATATATTTTAGAGACACCAGGCGATGTGAAAAGGAAGCAATGTACGTCTGTTTTATGATTGTCATTTTGGATTGTATATTATGTAGCTTCACATAGATATGTAGAGTGGGCTTGAAATGGCAAAAGGGAAAACACAACTGTAGAACAGGCCTTCAAGTACCCTGTATTCTCAGTGAATTACGGGGTTAAGCTGAGTGGAGTGTTTGTTAAAATGATCAGATTCATCATTCCAGCTTGTGCAGAAGTGAAATAATGAAACCTGCAGGTCGTTAAATAATGAAAGTGTTTACACTTACAAAACATTAACTAAGGGAGCACACAAAGTAGGCATTTTAAAATAAGATGTTTGCTGCTATAGCCACTTCGTGCCAAACTCATTTTAAAGGCCTCCTGCACACCCCAGTGATAGTGCTGGTTTCTTCACTTCCCTTTTTAGTTCCCGCATTACCATAAAATGCTCTGTCAGATTATCTTAGTCCATTGTTGTTTCTGTTTGTATTGGCTTGGATGATCTGAACAACTGTTTGTTTTTTAAAAAGTAATTTTTTAAAGTTTTGATTCCCAACCACTTAAAATATTTTTTTTCTGTTCAACAGTGTTGGACTGGACACGGGTAGTGCCGCAGGAAATGCGTAATGGTTGGGCTCCAGATTGCCACAAACGTCCAAGCATTGATCTAGTTTGTCGCATTGCATTTTTTAAATGCCTAATGTCCATCCATTTATTTTAATTCCCCCATTGCCAAAAGGCATACATCATGTCAATGTTGCCCTAAGATTGGAGATTGTTTCCCACAGTTGCTAATAGTAGTATACCAGGGGTTTGCAGCATGAATCCTTTTCTGGATTCACATGCTGTGCATTCCACCATCTAGTAGTTGGGTCCGGAATTGTCTTTTATTTATTCTCTTCTCTCACCCCCAACCCCCCCCCACCCCCACCCAATTGTGCCTTTTGGGCAACTTGAACCTCCATTTGGTGCTTGATCCACCAGACGGCACCCTGGAAGTTCCTGAGCGTGGTAACCATTCAGATTAGTGTTTTTCTGCTGTTGGGTCTTAAAGCAAAAGGATGAGCTCCGATGCTTTTCCGGCCAACGTTGAGAAAAATCAGGGTACTTTTCGGGAAAATATCGCTGAACAAGGCCAGAGAGAAGGGAACCATCAGACATACCCCCGGCAGGGGAGGCAGATGGGATTCTCATGTGGCAGGAGAATGAAGCAAGGTAGGGGTCTTGGAAACCACCCCTTTTAAATTCTGCCCGAACTGCCACCATAAAGTTGCCCAGCGCAACTCGCACGAAGTCTGCAACCTCTGCTTGCTGAGGGACCACAGGGATGAGGGCTGCGAGTCCTGCGCTGCTTTTGTACCCAAAATACTCGGGGCGTGCCGTAAGCAGAGGAACACCACACAGCAATGCATAACCAAAAACCTAAGGCGTCCCTGAAGCTACTTGCCCATTATCCACTCTGATTGTATGCCATCTGCTATTTGTGCTGATTGTTGGTTTTAGTCGAACAGGGCCTTCCTAGTGAGTCATACTTAGTTCATCATGTTGGAGAAGAGCAGAATGACATGTTGGATGATTTTAGATGGTGGTCTGGTCGAAATGAAGGGTTTCTGGGTAAATTGGTACAAATATACCATAGTTCACTCTGAAGAACATTGACCCATCTTCAACCTATCTAGTACCCAGCAGCAGTCTTTATCAAATTTCTCAGTGAAGATATTGCCAGATAGGTAGTCTAGACTCCAGGTACTGGTGTGAGTGGAGAAAACGAATATTGCTGATCAATTCTAGCAAATTGGATTTCAGCTGTTTTACCAGAAGTGATGATGTCTGAGCCCTTTTGGATTGGACACTTAAAACAGTCACTTTGATCAAACGGGACCAAAGCATTCATTCCATCGTTACAGCAGAGAAGCTCTAATCAGATCGGCTTTACAAACAATTACATGGGTGATGTGTGCCTAGCGGAAGGGAAGCCCCATCTTGTGCCATACCATGAGTCAGTGGCCCTAGCAGTAATTTAACTCTCTCGAATAATTCATACTGCTTATGTGTTGAAGGTGTGGGACTGGGAGTAAGCCGCCACTTTCTATAGGCTCCTTCCTGGGATTTTAGGTTATCTTTCGATTTCTAGGCTTGGGTGCATGTGTCTCTCAGACTCTGAGGTCCTAGGCAAAACTAGTGAAAATTGTAATATGTAGCCATCTAAGGCCTTCTATCACCTGCAAGTCTAAATGCCTGCCTAAACCATTTTTTGTTCCACTTCTTTAAAAAAAAAATTGCTTTCAGCTTATTGTTCCCCCTTCTTGAGCTGAGGAGCATATTCTTTCATAACAAGTTCCTTAAAAACCTATCACCAGATTTTTTTTTTAAACTGGAGTCATCATCTCCTATAGCAATACTGACCTCCCTAATTGTGAAAGGTGGTGTCTAGAGAGATTAGTGCAGGTGCCTAGCTAGCTCCCTTGCTCCAGGTAGCTGAGTAGGTCAATGATTCGACCTAAAATTATATCCCTTGAGTAAATGGAACCAGAGAAAGATCACATTTAGGTTTTTTTATGCCCATGATTTCTAATCTGAGAATAGGCCCTTCTGCTCGTGTTTTTTTTGTTTTTTTTTTAGATTCCAAAGGAGGCAAACCCTATAACCAGGGCCTTTAATTAGTGAAAATGAGTAGTAGGATTTTGTTACTTGCAATCTTTACTGTTGGCAAGCAGCCCAGGGATTTCACTGTTGAAAGGAAGATAACAGTTGGCTGCCTAGATATTTCATCACTTTTGAAGAAGCGATTGCAAAGAAACATCTGAAGAAAAGTAACTGTTTCGGATAACTGCAGCTAAAATGAAAACACGAGGAGAGGCGAAAAAAGTTGGTGTTAATCAGCGCCAGTGTCTAACCTGGTTCCAAAAGTTCCATAAGTGTCTGTGAATGACTTTAACGTTCAAACCCCTCTTTGGTATCCTGGGGAACATTGCTAATGATCTAAATGTGGCTCGTTGGGTCAGTGACGTTTATTATTTTCGTAGTGTTATAAACATTTTAAATGTGTGATAAGGAATTTATGCAGACTTGAGAGGAAGGGAGGCATGCAGTTCATTACACACCATAGGAGCACGTGATTGCCTGACCAACCATAATTAGTGGTTTGATTTATGATAGTCCAAAGCTGGAAGATAATAAATGCTTTTATTGATTTTCAGATTTACAAAAGGGATGCTAAATGAGGTCTTTAAGATTTGTTTTTTTCTATTTCTTCCCTCCTTCCAGGGTCGGTGATAGTGATGATTTAGTCATGGCTGAAAATGAAGTTGCTAAAGTAGCAATGAACATCGAGAAGGAGATGTTTGGCTTATTTAGAGAAACGGACAGCAGATACAAGAGCAAATATCGCAACCTCATGCTCAATCTGAAGGATCCTAAAAATCAGGTTTCTGCTTATTTTGTCAAGCATGTGTGGTTTTGGTGGGTTGGATGTGTACAACAATGTATTCAGCACTGCTTTCATGAAAAACTATACAGAGATTAGCAACCCCCCAAAGCCTTAAGCTACTTGCAGTACAAGTTGCTTTGCCTGTTTTCGAAGGATTTGACATTCATTGTCCTTATTGCATGTAGTGTATTTGTATGGAGTTTTAGGTATTTATCAATAGCATCCTATATGACTCTGAAGACTGAGGCCCTGATTTATACTTTTTGGTGCAAAACTGCACTAACGCAGTTTTGCACCAAAACATTTAGCACTGGCTTGCACCATTTCTGTGCACCAGTCGGGCACTATATTTATGGAATGGTTCAAGCTGGTGCAAAGGGTAGGCTAGCGTAAAAGAAAATGACTACAGGAGGGTCGGGCTGGCGGTATAAAAGAAGGGGGTTTTGCACAAAAAAATTACATTAGGCAGGTTAGAGTTAAAAAAATAACATAAAAAAAAAAAACCTCTAACCTGCCTAGTCATTTCCTGCCGTAAAACCATCCACACCACATGACTCCTGTCTTAAAAAAGACGGGAGTCCTGCCCACCACCCCAGTTGCCAGCACAGGCGACCAGGGTCCCCTGGGCATGGCCATTGCACCCGATGCCATGTAGGGGGTCCCATTTCAGGGTCCCCAATGGCACTTAAAAAAAAAAAAAAAAACTTACCCGTACTTAATATACTTACTTGGGGTGGGGTCCACCATGGAAATAGGCCCACGGGATCCCTAACACCTGCCCTGACTCAGGTGTTAAAAAATGGGGCAAAGCAAGCATTGCACCATTTTTTTGACTCCTCCTCCCTCCTGTGCACCATTTTTGCGTTAAGGCCATAGTCATTTTTTGCACAGGGATGCCTACCTTGCATCTCATTGAGGCAATGTAGGTTTCCACTTCCAAAAAATGACTAACTCCATAAATGTGGCGCTAGACGGGTCTAGCGCCAAAGTATAAATATGGAGTTCGTTTTGCAGCGAATTAGGGTAAAAGTAAATTACGCTAATTCGGTGCAAACAGAGTATAAATATACCCCTGATTACCTAATGTGAGTGTTTATTTAGGAGACCATCGACAATCGCCCTTTTCAAACTACAGAACGAGGATAAATTATGACACCTTGGTTTTCCAGGGTCTTTTCCACCGGGTCCTTCGTGAAGAAATCTCCCTGTCGAAACTAGTGAGATTGAAACCAGAAGAGCTTATATCGAAACGTTTATCTTCTTGGAAATCGAGATCAACTAAACCCGTAAGTGTGATTTTCATTGACTTGAAATGAATGCTGCATTGCCAGTAAGCAGCTACCAAATGATTTCAACAAAATTGCAATAAAGTTACTTACTGTTTCATTTACATTTGGCCCCATTGAATGGAGCCTCACCTTTGACTTTAATGTTTTGCTTAGACTTCAGATTCCAAAAGCAAATTTAATATGGAACAGAAAGGCTCAGACAACACGCAGACCTTACCAAATATGGAGGATTCCCCACCAGTTTCCGATTCTGATGTACGTATGAACCATTTACATTTTTTATTTGTTGAAAGATATGTTTGGTTCTAGATCTTTCATCAACGATTCACATTATCCCTCAGAGTGAATCGGATATGCTGCAGAATAAAATATCTTGCTCGAAGACTGCCTCCTTTAGGTGGTAGTAAATATTACCCTTGGTTGGAGTTAACCTTAGTTTGGCTCAGGGTTTAACTTAATTATTTTTAAATTGCATCGCCTCCAGAACTTCAGTGTTGGTGTTAGTTTTACAAGTCGCTGGTGACCTGGAGACCTGCTGTAACGCAAAATAGAATAATTGGGCCTAACATAATTTGTAAAGGCAAATCAATGCTTTTACGTTTTTTGCAGGCTTATGTGAACACAGGCCAGTTAGCTCATTCCTCTGATAATTTGCTGGCAGTGTGGAGGGTAGTTTTCTTGTTGGTGGCTAGGAAGGACAGTTTCTCAGTGGGGTGATTCTCTGGGTTGAGTGGTGTGGGCTGATGCTAAAGACACTGAGAAAACACAGAGAAAACATTACAGGACTGAGTTATGCTGGCTGAATCAGTGTCTTAAAATATTGGTGATTCTGACAAAAGCCATATTATGCCCGGAACTATATCCTGCTTTGGATTTAAGTAAAAAAGGACTAGATAAATGACACTTTGATAGGACAGTTTGCCTTTCACTGGCATTGCTTCCAAATGCTTCCTAGGATCAGAAAGGCTTCGTTCAGCCTCTTCTGCAGCTGTTACTTGTTCAGCTCTCAGTTGTTCTGTTAGCTGTGTATGTGCTAAGGCTAGGTAATCACATTCATACCCAACTCATACATTGCTATCCTTCCAACATTCCATTCACCACCTCCAATGTTTTAGGTCTAGCTAGACAGTGCAGCAGTCACCAAGACCTATTGTGGGCTTGGGCTCCAGCTACTGCATGATGTTGGTCTTTTAATGTATCATTACATTCAATTGCAGAGCCAGCAATGCATGAAGGACTGTTTTATATCTCAAATGTACACTGATTTGTCGCATATTAAATTATTTCTAAGATGTATACAGCAAACGATCGTTTAGAATGAAATCCCCACCCACTCCTTACTGGAGGGCTTAAAGAGGCTAGCATTCTCAACACCCTCCTGTGTTTTTGTACTGTATCTCACCAATACACAGACATTGGGAAGCTGAAGATGCAGCATACAAATATTCCCAGAAGCAAAGTCCTACTGAAAAAACAGTTGATCTGTTATCAGTAGGAAGTCAAATCCAGCACTTAAGGGAGTCTTGGAAGAAGTTAAATGTCTGACCTGTGGATGCTAGAGAAAGCCTTTCTTGACTAACATGTTGACTTCACTCTATTTGTATTCTCAAGAAAACTCCCTAGCTTCTACGTTAAAAAAAGAGGAATGCATTCTGTGAAGCAGTCAGCCCTCTTAAAGGCAATATCTCAATTCACATTACTGTAAAGAGGGAAGGGTGTCTACTCAGTTATCTTGTAGGACTTAAGTTTCTAAAAGGTACATGATGGTCATCAACTTGAAGTGTGTCAGATAGTGAGCATTGTTGACACACCTCGAAATGGTCACCATTCAAAGAATAATGAATTTTACACCTAATGGCCACTTTGTGGTTGTGATGCACTTGGACTGCTTTTTGTATCCCAGTAGCAAAGAAACATCTGCACTTTCATGATTTTGTGTTCAGGATGGTCATTTCTAAGTTGCTACCGTTAATTCTGGGATTGTGATTACTTCTCCAACACTCTCCTGATCCCCATCCCAGGAACTCTGGAGCAACCGTGTTGAGTATGTCACTACAGGATCCAAGCTCAAAGATGGATTCCCACCTCCCTTCCAATTGGAAAGAATTAGGAGCAGTTCTGAAAGCATTGAAATACTTTAGTTCTTGCATCCCAAATCAGCATGTGTTGGCGACATCAGATGAGATGGTGACAGCAGCATCTATAAACTGCCAAGAGTTTGAACAAGTCCAAGACCCTAAGTATTTTGCCGGAATACGTATGGTATTGGGTTACATGTAAACTCTTGCCTTTAAAAGCAATGCCCATAAGGTGGTTGTATGACGTTCAAGCAGATCTTCTTCTGAGGACGTTCCACTCGTCAGCTTATCACCATATTTTTCTAGGCCATTTGCAGGAGGCTTGGACCCTTTTCTTCCTTATAAAAGGCTCAAGGTTCCAACCCCCCCCCCACCCCCCCCCCCCCCCCCCACCTTCTTTTTTTTTTTTTTTTTTTTTTTTTTTTTTTTTTTTTCTTTTCTTCTCCTCTTCCCTCCAGGCATCCTGTGATGTGGACCTGCTACTGATGAAAGGGCTCAGTTACATATTTATGCATTCCTTCCACTGCCGTTAATTCCTGATTAATTAGGATTCAGGGAGAAGAAAAAGATGTGATAGTAGTGGTTCCACATTTCCTCTGAAGGTCATGGTTTCCCTCCTGAAATGCCCAGCTCTGTCCTCCTTGAATATTTTCAACCCTTCCTTCTGGTCTTCTCCCCTGGGATTATCTGTTCTGGAGATATTGGCCTTGTCAGTATGGAAGTTGAGAGGACCGGATTGCGGAACAAATTACTCCCACTGTATCAAGAACCATTTACCATTCTCGGAGGCCTTCTATCTTAAATCCTGTTTTGCATTGTGAATCTTTTGGGTATTACTATCATTCTTCGATTCTTGTGAGATGGGTATAATTTATGTTTCTATATTACCTCTAAGAGCAAAATGGTCGGCTGTCCGAACATTTAGGGAACCTTTGGGATCTCTGGAAGGGGTAGGCTGCTGAAGAGATTTTGTTTGTCTCGTATCTAGAACTCTATAAATCCTACCCACTCTGAGTATTGTATTCTGATGTTTTTCATCGCCGTGTTACGTCAGGAAAGTATTGGAAGTATATAAATGGTAAATGCCTTTGTTACATTGAATAGTATATTTTCTCATTGTTGAGTTGGGATCTGGAGATCGTGGTTCCTGTACTTCTTTTGTGGAACGCACTCATTTTACTGGGGTGGTTCCGTTTCCCATTTCCATTTTGAAGTTTGGTCACCCTTCCTTGGAGATTTTTTCAATTAAGGCACGCATGTGAAGTAAAAAGATGAATGAGGAAAAAATAAAATGGACAGTTTTTTGGCTATTTTGTTTTTTAATATAAAGCGATTTACCATATACAAGTCTGTATTGCAGTAGGAAAGCAAGTACATTTGATATTCCCACCCTCAAAATAACGTTATTCATTAAGTTTGTTTCTCGTTTATCCTTTATTTGTTCTTAGGATCAGGAGCAACCTTTAGAACCTGCAAAGCCTGCTGTTCCGGAGAAGAGCCGCCCCGTCCTTCCAGACATTTTTAATAGCATGTTAAATGATACAACAAATCAGCATCGTGCACATCTTTTTGACCTGAACTGCAAAATCTGTACAGGTGAACTTATTGAGGGTGTAACTGAAGAACTTTACCTGCAGACTAAACAAATTCCTTCTACCATCCTGTCCGACCAATGTATTGTTACCCAGGGTGTCTGAAGTTTGATTGTGTTAATGTGGTTATAAAAAAAAATTGGGACATGAAGCAGAGGCAGTTTTGTAGTTTCTGCAAACCTCTTTCTTCGAAGTTCTTATCCGAAAATTGACTGTGTGTTTGTGACCATAAGTTTACATATATCTGGTGAAATAGATTAGATGATGATTGATTTTGATAACCTAATTGAAAAGGGATTAGTGGCATGTGGGTATCTTATTTCCATAGTCTCTACAAGAGCTGAATACATTCTCTTCATCACTAGTAACTCATTTTTTAAATGCTTGGTCGTGGAACAACTTTTGTCAGCTGCTGGGTACCAGTATCCAAATACTGCTGTATGTTTCACCTGTTGGTTTGTTTAGAAGAGTGTGGTCTAGTGTGCTTGTTGTATTATAGTCTGCGAAACTACATCTTAAATGTATAGGTTACCTGAGCAACACCTGTCTGTGAAGTAACAGTATTGTTGAACACTTGTTTTAAACCGCAACTATTCCCTCACTTAGCTTTGAGTACACATTGACCTACTGCTGCCGCATTTTCTGTTTTGCTCAAACCTTCCATTTCAGCCATAACTAATCTCTTTGCAAATGAATTGTGAATTTGGCAGTCCATGCCAAAAATTTAAGAAATCAAAGAATCCCCAACATGCCTCCACCCACCCAGTGAAAATCTCTTCACCTGCAAGGAAATATGACTGAGTTTTGAAAGAGTGCAATATAATAAATATGCCTACTTTTTCCTGGCAATCTCGACAAATCTGAAGTTCTGTACTGCTAGCTAATTAGTGACAATTTTGTACGCCTCTGCCCAGGCGCAACAAAAATTAGGTGCATTTGTGTTTAAACACACGTGGAGAGAGCTAGTATATTTACAAAGTGATTCTAGATCAGACAATATTTTCCATATCGGGGTTCACTCCCTTTAAAGATGCACTTTCACTGAATAACAGCTGCTTGCTGTCATGTCAATATGTGCAACTACCAATCTTCGGGAGTTAAGGGCCACGTGGAAGCATGTGGAAATGTGGCAGTCCATGATCCAATGCAGGAGCTACTGAGAGAGCAAGAGGTTACAGTGAGGGGTGGTTATGGAGTTGGAGAAATAAGTCTGCGGAAGCATTGAAGTTGCTAAAGTGTTCTTTCTCCGAACAACCCTGCAGCACTGAGACACGAAAGCCTGTCAGACTGCCCTAGAGATACAGTGCACTCCCTTACTTTACATGCTGTTAACCACTGATTTTTTTTGTTTTCTTCAGTTTTAAACGGTAAGGGGTGAGCCTGAATGTATTACTGGCCGCCATGAAATTCATCTGATTGTAGATTCTGTTTAGGTCTATCTATTTGTATGGCTTCCTCTCTTGATTCATGTGAAGGTAAGCCAGAATTCTGCCCACATTCTTAATTTGAACTAAACAAGGCACCAATAGACCTAACAGGTGTAGGTGCTGCACGCAGCTGCCTCATTCGGGGCTCTAGCAGGCCAGTCCCACCTGTAAGTGAGGCCGGGTGTTGGTAAAAATGTAATGTGGAATGGAAGTGGTACCCAAGACTTGGGAGTGTTTTCATGTTGATTTGTTTCCTTATTCCATCCATGTCTGCTCCTTCATGCCTAGCTTTACCCTGCCTTTTACAACAAAACCCAACGCAGAAGCAGATCATTTCAGCTTTTGCAGCTGAAGAAGGTAACTGGTTTTAGCATGCGCCTTCAAACAGCAGGGTGAAGAGTATGGCAATAAACACTTTTGAACCCACAGTAGGGCTGCTACCCCTCATTCACTACATCACTACATCGCCAGTAAAGCTGCTGAAAAACTTTGAATAGCAGTCCCGAGCCCCATTCATATTGTGGCTTGCCTGCTTTAGAGACGGCAGGTTAATTCTAAAGAACTCTGCATTTTTTAACCCCTTCTTGACTTGACTTTACCCTACGTTTGTCCCAAATTTCCTGTCCTTTCTGAAAGTTACCACAGGTTCTCAAGTATTGAATGTTTCATAGATTCACATGTTTGAACTATTACTAGTCTGCCCACCTAGGAACCCTTTGTAACTAATGTTTACATAGTGTGCCCTTGCTCGCTGCTCAAATGCGCCCCCCCCGTTTTGGACATTTTCATTTTTTCTGGAGAGCATCAGCAAAGGAAGGGTCTGCCCATTAACCGTTTATTTTCTTGTGAGACAGTTGAGACAAATATACACCAAGAAGGCTCTGTTCAGGACTGCAGTTCCTGAACTTCCACACACGAAGTGCATTTTTACCAACGCCAGACTCACAGAAGTATGACATCTGCCTCACGTTCCTTCCAAGTCTCTGAAGAACTGCAACTGAAGGTTTTTAATTGGCACTGGAGGTGGAAAGTTTGTTATCTTGAGGTCCATCTTATCCATGGAATAAGGAATAATAAAGTACACCATTCTACGTCTCAAAATGTCTTGACTAGAGGGGTAGGAAATTTACAAACATCCCTTGTTTTTTCCTCAAAGTAAAGATATCAGTGATTGTTTTTTCCCCAGCACCATTCAGCATAATGTACCAAACAAGGAAGTTTCTACATTTGGTCCAGGCATATTGGAACTACTAGGGAAATCTTCACTCTACCCACGTTCAGCGTCAGTCCTTCCTTCAGTTTCAGTGGGCAATAGCTAAAAATTCTATTAACCATTTGTAAAGAAATGGCTCCCTGTTGCAGTTACCCCCCACTTTTTGCCTGATACTGATGCTAACTTGACTGAGAAGTGTGCTGGGACCCTGCTAACCAGGCCCCAGCACCAGTGTTCTTTCACCTAAAATGTACCATTGTCTCCACAATTGGCACAACCCTGGCACCCAGGTAAGTCCCTTGTAACTGGTACCCCTGGTACCAAGGGCCCTGATGCCAGGGAAGGTCTCTAAGGGCTGCAGCATGTCTTATGCCACCCTAGGGACCCCTCACTCAGCACAGACACACTGCTTGCCAGCTTGTGTGTGCTGGTGGGGAGAAAATGACTGTCGACATGGCACTACCCTCAGGGTACCATGCCAACCTCACACTGCCTTTAGCATAGGTAAGTCACCCCTCTAGCAGGCCTTACAGCCCTAAGGCAGGGTGCACTATACCACAGGTGAGGGCATAGGTGCATGAGCACTATGCCCCTACAGTGTCTAAGCAAAACCTTAGACATTGTAAGTGCAGGGTAGCCATAAGAGTATATGGGCTGGGAGTCTGTCAAAAACGAACTCCACAGCTCCATAATGGCTACACTGAATACTGGGAAGTTTAGTATCAAACTTCTCAGAATAATAAACCCACACTGATGCCAGTGTTGGATTTATAAAAAAATGCACACAGAGGGCATCTTAGAGATACCCCCTGTATTTTACCCAATTGTTCAGTGCAGGACTGACTGGTCTGTGCCAGCCTGCTGCTGAGAGACGAGTTTCTGACCCCATGCGGTGAGAGCCTTTCTGCTCTCTGGGGACAGAAACAAAAGCCTGCTCTGGGTGGAGATGCTTCACACCTCCCCCCTGCAGGGACTGTAACCCCTAGCATTGAGCCTCAAATGCTCAAGCTTCGTCTTACAATGCCCCAGGGCACTCCAGCTAGTGGAGATGCCCGCCCCCTGGACACAGCCCCCACTTTTGGCGGCAAGTCCAGGAGAGATAATGAGAAAAACAAGGAGTCGTCACTGGCCTGTCAGGACAGCCCCTAAGGTGTCCTGAGCTGAGGTGACTCTGACTTTTAGAAATCCTCCATCTTGCAGATGGAGGATTCCCCCAATAGGATTAGGGATGTGACCCCCTCCCCTTGGGAGGAGGCACAAAGAGGGTGTACCCACCCTCAGGGCTAGTAGCCATTGGTTACTAACCCCCCAGACCTAAACACGCCCTTAAATTTAGTATTTAAGGGCTCCCCTGAACCTAAGAATTTAGATTCCTGCAACTTACAAGAAGAAGAGGACTGCTGAGCTGAAAGACCCCTGCAGAGGAAGAAAAGAAGACACCAACTGCTTTGGCCCCAGACCTACCGGCCTGTCTCCTGCCTTCCAAAGAAACCTGCTCCAGCGACGCTTTCCCAAGGACCAGCGACCTCTGAATCTTCAGAGGACTGCCCTGCTTCAAGAAAGACTAGAAACTCCCGAGGACAGCGGCACTGCTCCAAAAGAACTGCAACTTTGTTACAGAGGAGCAGATTTAAAGACCCCTGCAAATCCCCGCAAGAAGTGTGAGACTTGCAACACTGCACCCGGCGACCCCGACTCGACTGGTGGAGAACCAACATCTCAGGGAGGACCCTCCGGCGACTCCAAGACCGTGAGTAACCAAAGTTGTCCCCCCTGAGCCCCCACAGCGACGCCTGCAGAGGGAATCCCCAGGCTCCCCCTGACCGCGACTGCCTGACTCTGAAATCCCGACGGCTGGAAAAGACCCTGCACCCGCAGCCCCCAGCACCTGAAGGAACAGAACTTCAGTGCAGGAGTGACCCCCAGGAGGCCCTCTCCCTTGCCCAGATGGTGGCTACCCCGAGGAGCCCCCCCCTCCCTTGCCTGCCTGCACCGCTGAAGAGACCCCTTGGTTTCTCATTGAAAACCATTGGAAACCCGACGCGTGTTTGCACACTGCACCCGGGCGCCCCTGCGCTGCTGAGGGTGTACTTTTTGTGCTGACTTGTGTCCCCCCCGGTGCCCTACAAAACCCCCCCTGGTCTGCCCTCCGAAGACGCGGGTACTTACCTGCTGGCAGACCGGAACCGGGGCACCCCCTTCTCTCCATTGAAGCCTATGTGTTTTGGGCACCTCTTTGACCTCTGCACCTGACCGGCCCTGAGCTGCTGGTGTGGTAACTTTGGGGTTGCTCTGAACCCCCAACGGTGGGCTACCTTGGACCCAAACCTGAGACTTGTAAGTGATTTACTTACCTGTTAAAACTAACAATAACTTACCTCCCCCAGGAACTGTGAAAATTGCACTAAGTGTCCACTTTTAAACCTGTGGTTCTTAAAATAAACTAAGAAAATATATTTTTCTATAACAAAACCTATTGGCTGGATTTGTCTCTGAGTGTGTGTTCCTCATTTATTGCCTGTGTGTATGTACAACAAATGCTTAACACTACTCCTTTGATAAGCCTACTGCTCGACCACACTACCACAAAATAGAGCATTAGTATTATCTCTTTTTGCCACTATCTTACCTCTAAGGGGAACCCTTGGACTCTGTGCATACTATTCCTTACTTTGAAATAGTGCATACAGAGCCAACTTCCTACACCATTTAACTTCCAATTACTAACCAGGATAAAGAAATATCATTTTTGAAGTCCTAAATAGCCTTTCTTCGTCCTCTGTCGTCCTCGTCCCTAAAAAGTATTTCCGAGACTAATTAATAGTGCAGGCAAATGGGCAACAGCAGTACTGCTGCTTTTCTCCAAGACTCAGTGTTACATTAATAGCTTTAACATTCTAGTCATATTTTCCTCTGGATTCCCATTAAATAGTTTTAATCGAAGTTATTTACAGCTTATTTTTTGTAATTGATTATCTGTTAGACGTGCCTCAGATTTCCAATATTTTAATTTATTGAAGTTTCCTATAGTGTAGATCTAGGGATAGTTCCAAATAATCAGGGCTACTTGCTGCATGTGGAATTAATTAAGGGAGGGTCAGTGATATATTGTCATTTATCTTAAGAGTGCATTCTTTATTTTGCACAGGTTTTTCCCCCTTTTATAATACAGTTATCATAAACTTCTGATATTGCCATGAACATGTATAACTTTGCTGTTTCTTTTCTTCATAGGTCAGATATCAGTTTCTGAAGACGACATCGCACCAAGAAGATCGAAAACCCCATTCACTCCTGGTAAAAAGACTGAGCTGAAACCCAAGTCTGATTTCAGAATGAAGACTGAATCCATGGCTACAGGGCAGCCTAAAGAGGAGGGCCTTGGCACTGCAGAGAACATTTCTACTTCTACAACCCATGAGCCCTCTGCAGAGAAAGGGTCTACCACACAGCGTGCCACTAGTGCAGAATCTTCTCTTCCCATGCAGGCATCTTTCTATCCTGACACTAGTGCTGCTGGAGTGGTGACCACTGTAACAGTGTCTGGCAGAGACCCTAGAACTGCACTGAACCGTCTGCCTCCCACCGTGACCCCTGCACCAGATCCTTCTGCTAGCCCAGCACGAGACAAGGTTGTTGTTGAAGAAACAAAACCTGAAATGCCAAAACCACTTTCAGCCACCTTTCCAGTCCCTAAATCTATTCTAATGAAGCCTTCATCGTTGGAACCCAGATATTTGTCATCATCTTCACTGAATCTCAAGTGCGTAATCATGTTGAATGCATCCAAATTCTTAACACTGGTACTTTTTGTGTCTCTTGTTTATTACCACACGAGCAATTTATTTTGTATGCAGCAGTTGTTACCTTCCAGTGCAGTTTCTGGCCACGCAGTATTAAAAAACTGTGTACAAAGCCACTTTAACACTGATGAAACATGGGGAGCAGCAGAGTAAATTTTGGTTGTAGTATTGCACTAAGCGTCGAGCTACAAGCAGACAAAGTGAACGCTGATCATTTGAGTGGTGGGTCTGGCTGCGTGCAGAGAAGTACCGTTTCTGAAGATCATTACATGGTCAGCGGTAGAGCTGTGGGATGGACCAAGCAAAACCTTGGAATCAAAATGTAGGCTAGAGAGAATGTTAACAATTGTTTTACAGAACTGCATATTAGATGCATTGTAAAATGTCAGCCTCAACTCCAGCACCATCCTTGTTGTTTTTACCACTGTAATAGGGCCGAGACATTTGAGACAAATGATATTAGAATCTGATAGACTTCTTGCTGCAGATTCCTTACCTTTAGAATTTCCAGGTGTCCGCTTTGAATCAGGATTTTTGCTGAGCAGTTTCCTTGCGTGTGCCGTCTGGTTGTGTCGTTTAGATCTGTGTGGCATTGTTGGAGCCACCTGTGACATCACGGTCCCCTATAAAGGCACCACCTAGGCCTGCGTCCGTCAGTTCTTTTCCTTCCATGCCGGTTAAGCGCATGTCCGAAATAGACACCCTCTGTCTTTCTTGACAGGCCCTTTTTCGACCTTTTTGTCGAGATTTTTTGTTGGTGTGAGGATGACCTTCAGAAAGACCAGATTCAATCCGTGTGGCACCGGCCATTGCGCCATGTAGGTGATGGTTCAAAACCAGGTATGTTTATGGTGTTTCAAGCACAACAACAATTCAAAGTCGTGCTCGGACTTGCCGGCCATGGCTCTGTAAGCCTTGAGGGAGTAGTCCCTGAAGCTCATGGCAGCTCGACAATCTACATCGGCCAGTGCGACTCCTCGGAAGTCACGATCTTGGGGAGAAGGTCGCAGGACTGCTCCAGGAGCCTGAAGTCCTCTTCGTCTCACTCGAGGTCCTCTGGGCACTCGAAGAGGCACGGCGAGAAGACGTCCAGGTGGACTTCGACTTTGCCGTGCCCATTGGCCAACGAGGCGAACCTGGAATGTCAACATTACAGGTACGGTTCCGCGGAACTGATGCTAGGGCCAACTCCGCCACCCCAGTGCCCCCCTTTCAGATAGCCGGAGCCACTCCTGCTAAATTTAAAGAGTTTTATGATGCTATGCATATGTTGGAGTAGGCTGGCCCCGCCGGAGCACTTTTGCGCCCAACAGGGACAGTAGATGCCCATTCAGGTTTCACGCTTGCGGCTTCGACCTCTGCTTCAATGCGGCCTTGTGGATTCAAATTTGGATCCAGAATAACGCTGGCCTCAGTCTGCCTGCTCCAGCCCCGCTCTTGATGTCAACGCTCTCAGCGCCACCACCAGTGACACAAGCCCCATTCTAATCACTGACGATCCGGAGCTGGAATGGCAGTGAACAATGCAGATTTCGGTGCCGACTGCACCCACAGGTCCCAAATCCATGTCTGAGCATTTCCTTGAATAGCCAGACACTGGCAAAGAATGAGAGGGGGTCGTTGGACGGTACATAGGGCAGCTGAGGTCCTGGACCTAGACTTGCCTGCGCTGCCGGTCAGGACTAACCTTCTGTCAGATGTTTCAGCCGGGGACTTCCACATCGTAACCGATGTTGCCCTTTAGTGAAGCCCTCAGTGATTTCCTGCTGGGCCGTGGTCCAAACACAGCACAGGGGCTTCTGCAAATAGGACAGTCGGCCATGGTCAAGCTCCGCGTGACCCTAATTTCCTCATCCAACACCCTACTCTAGAGAGCTTGGTAGTACAAGCATCTACACGCCTGGCTTTGTACATCTGGCTTTTTGGGGGATGTCCAGGCAAACCTCATAGACATTCCCTTCAATGAGTCCTGCCTATTTGGAGAAAAGGTAGACTCTGCGCTAAAGCGCTCAAAGGACTCCTTGGCTACAGACAAGTTCTTGGGCCTCTTGGTGACCCCTTGCCAAAAGTCTGTCTATTGCCCCTTTCGAGGCTTTGGAAGGGGTGTGGCAACCTGCCATCCACAGGCCTGCCACCGTCCCACGACAGGTCAACATCTGTGGGTATGCGATCATGGTACCTTCAGACCCAGACGGTCGTATGCCATCCAGCCCAGCACCTCTACAGCATCCAAGCTCTCCTAGTGTGATTCTGCAAGACTACGTACATCCAGTTCGAGAAAGGATTCAGTTTCATCTCCCTCACTGGCCGTCCATAACATCGAACAAATGGGTTGTGCAGATCATACAGAAGGGCCATTCCTTCCCCTTGCAGCCCTTCCCTCCCTCAAAAGACGGGCTGATCACTTGGTTTTGCTCCATGAGGAAGATATGGCTCCCTTGGCCAAGGGAGCCATAGAAAGGGTCCCGATATCAGAAGTCGGCACTGGTTGTTATTCCTGCTACTTTCTGATACCCAGAAAGAACAAGGGCCTTCGCCCTATTCTGGATTTGCGGGACATCATCGCTTCAGAATTCTCATTCTGGCCCAGGTCTTGTCTGCCCTAGACCAAGAAGAATGGATGGTAGTGCTGAAATTGCAGGATGCATATTTTTCCACTTTCCCATGCTGTCACAGGTGTTACTTGTGATTCACAGTAGACTACGAGCACTTTCAGTTTACAGTGCTACCCTTTAGCATTACCAATGCCCCTCGGGTGTTCACCAAGGTGATGGCGGTAGTCTCAGCTCATCTGCGCAAGTCAGAGGTTTGTCTTTCCCTACCTCAACGACTGGCTGTTGAAGGCTTCTTCACTCCAAGCTGTCGTCGGCCACCTTCAGACTATGGCGAACCTCCAGCATTTGCTGGGGTTCACTAAACGTGCTGAAGTTACACCAGAGTCCCTCTGATGCTCCCTTTCATCTGAGCTGTTTTGGACACAGTGTAGTCTAGGGCCTATTCTCCTGTGCAGCAAGTCCAGGATATTCAGGTTATGAATCCGATATTTCGGCCTCTATGATGGTTTTTTGGTGAGACAGACTGAGGCTGCTGGGCCTCATGGCCTCCTGCATCCTGTTAGTAAAACATGCCAGATGGCATATGCAGGCTCTGCATTGGGATCTGAAATTCCAGTGGGCACAACATCAGGGAAATCTCACCGACATGGTTCAGATCTTGGAGGGAACTGCAAAGGATCTGCAGCAGTGGTTAGTGAACCACAATATGCTCAGAGGCAGACTTCTCCCTTCCCTTCTGGGAGAGGTGGAGATCAGAGGCCTCTGGTCTCCGGTAGAATCCTGACTCCATATCACCTAAATGGCACTCTGGGTGATCTGACTAGCATTAAAGGCATTTCTTCCAGTTGTCAAAAGGAAGATGGTGCAGGTGTTCACGGACACCACCACTGCAATGTGGCACTGCAACAAGCATGGGGGTCTGGTGTTGTGGACCCTTTGGCAAGAGGCCTTGCATCTCTAGACGTGGCTGGAACAGCAGGATATAACCCTGGTGGTTCAACACATGGCAGGTTCTCTGAACGCCAGGGCAGATGAACTCTGCTGTCGATGCTTAGCGAATCATGAGTGGCGTCTCCATCCGGAGGTGGCACAAGGACTCTTTCAGCACTGGAGAGAGCCTTAGTTAAATTTGTTTGCCTCTGAAGAGAACGTGCAATGTCGGCAGTATTGCGCATTGGAGTTTCCAAGGCAGCACTCGCTCGCAACGCTTTTTATCGCAAGTAGAGCTCAGCTGGACGCCTTCCTGACCATACTGCTTCTGCCCAGAGTTCTCAAGAAGATCAAGAACGACCGGGCCCACCTAATCCTGGTGGCTCCGGACTGTGCACAGAGAGTCTGGTATTCTGAGCTTCTGAAAATGAGCATTGATACTCCGATCAGGCTGCCCCTTCGAGAAGATCTTCTATTGCAGGAGCAGGGGAAGGTTCTGCACCTGAATCTGCATCAGTTGACAGCATTTGACCTTCCTCCCAGAGTCTGTAAGGTTATTCTGGCAGCCAGGCGTCCCTCCATCAAGACGGTATATGCCTGCCATTAGAGGTGCTTTGTAAAATATTCTACAGAAAGGTCTATTGATCCTCTTTCTGCTTCTCTCTTAGACATTCTTCTCTTTAACGTGTCTCTTGCACAGCAGGGTTCTGCATCAGGCACTCTCAGGGGTTATACTTCTGCCATTCCTAGACTATCTGATCAGCCTTCAATATTCAAATCTTTGAATGTAAATAGATTTTTAAAGGGCTTGTACACATGTTTCCTCCTACGCCCTTTGTTATGCCTCAGTGGGACTTAAATGTAGTTCTCATCTATCTTATCTGAGCTCCCTTTGAGTCTTTACATAATTTTCCCCTCCGGCTGCTCACCATCAAGACCGCCTTTTTAGTGACAATAACATTGCCAGGAGGGTGAGTGATATACAGGCTTTCTTGTCTAAACCTGCATATCTCACCAAGTTTTCATGGTAGTGCTTCACTGTCATGCGTCTTTCCTCCTTAAGGTGATGACCCCATTTCACCTGGGTGAGAACATCACCCTGCTCACCTTCTTTGCTCCACCACATCCCTCCAAGGAAGAGGAGCGACTCCATCGACTGGACCCAAAAACAAGTGTTGTCGTTCTACCTTGACTGCACAAAAGAGTTCCAGGTGGACAACCAACTCTTTGTAGGGTACGTGAGAGCAAAGAAAGGTTGGGCGTGCTGAAACGAACCATTTCGTGCTGGGTCATTCTCTGCATAAAAATCTGCTATACTGATCAAGAAGCAGCCTCCTGAGGGCTTATTCCACCAGAGGCAAGACTGCTACCACGGTGTTAGTAAGAGGTGTACTAGTCCTGGACATCTGTCAGGCTGCAACGTGGGCATCTCGGCACATGTTTGCTAAACACTAATGCCTGTGCAGTCAGATCTGCAGAGATGGACACTCTGCCTGTTCGGTCCTGCAGGACTTTAGTTTGAGGACATTTTGTCCGCAGCCCACCATCAGGAGGTTATGGCTTGGGTATCTATTCTAAAGATGAAGGGTCTGCAGCTAGAAGTCTATCAGATAACAAGTTACTTAACTCCTGTAACGCATCTGGTAGAGACTAGCTGCAGATTTCTTACACCCACCCATGCCTTCCCGCTCTGCGGACTCATTACCTAGGGGTAGGGGTTGTTCCTTTCAGGGCCCTAGTTTTTTTGCACAGACAAAACTATTAGTTCTTTCCATGGCTCTGCGCTTCAGGCGTGGAGGTTTATGGAAAAGTACTGACTGACACCCCTCTGGGTGGTCCCTGTATAGGCGACTGTGGCGTCGGACAGCTCCAACAACGCTGATGATGCCACGTGGATCCGAGCGACGCCACCTGACGGCGCACAAGGATGTTACTCAGCAAAAGTTTTGGATTCCAAGCTGATGCCTGGAAATTTTAAAGCTAAGGAATCTGCAGCTAGATAGTCTCTACCAGATGATGTGTCACTGAAGGTAAGTTACTTGTTCGTTATTGACATCAAAGAAGGGGTACTTAATGACAACTGGCTAGAACCATAACCCTCTAGATGGCTGCACCTTTCACCACTATTCTCTGGCATGCGGTACCCAGGAGGGAAGCGCCATCTGCTTAGTTGGTAGAGGTAGATATATGGCTAAGTTTTCTGAATTAGCAGACATCACAGGTTTTATAGAGGAAAAGCAAGACTGGAATAAATGGTAACTTTAGTATCTTGTGTGAAGCGTCAGCATAGAAAAATATTTTTTTTTGTTCCAGTTAATTCAGTGGACATTTAGGGTAAAATCGGCACTCTTTTGGTAAAGTGTTTACGGTGCTTTATACCAACCTAAAACTGCTTCTTCGAGCTAAGAAGAGTGTTTGATGCTAATTTGTTGACAGAAGAAGGAAGCAATCTTGTGAACAAATGGATTTCCCGAAAACTCTTACCGGACAGAGCTGCAGTTTCTTTTAGGTATGACAATGCAGGACAGTGAAGGAGGTAGAAAGCAGCTTACAAAGATTGAGTAATTAAAGGAATTGTCGAAGGTCTGTAACCATGGTAGAATGCTTGAACTGTACCGTGGAAAGGGAGCTGGGTTCCCAGGCAACAGGATGCAGCCACTTTCCTACAATGTTTGAAGCCACCTTCCTTGACGGATACAAGTACCAGGGTACAAAGAGATGGAAAAGGTGCTAGCTGAAGCTGTTTGTAGGGAACTGCATAAACTTCTTGAGTAGTGTGCGCTGTGGTAAGACATTTGATTTTTAGGGACCCATACACTAAACCTGGCTTAGTGTACGCTTCCAGAGCTAAGTAACGTCCCTGTTTTGCTTTTGTTGCTGTTGCACTATGACCCTTATGTTCTTGGCCATACAAGGTTTTGGATTTGGATTTGTGTTTGGGATGGCACATAATCTTTCATGTTTTTGCTCCAAAATTCTGTGTCAACAGAAGAGGGACAGGAAGTGATGGCATAATAGTTGGAGAGGCTACCTTTTGAAATACTAATGTTGCGAATGGTCAGCATATCAACTTCCATAACCACGTAGGTTCTCACCTCATACACCTCATTATTGAAGCAGCCTTCTCACCACTTTTTGTTGGCTTTGTTGCCATCTGTCCCCCATGATAATAATAGCCTTTGTCCCCGTAATTTTAGTAGTAGCCTGTAGCCTTCACCTGAGGCCTGGTTCACCTATTCCTTTTTGTTGACTAGTCTGAAATATACATTATAAAGTCAAGCTTCGAAAATTCTAATTTAGTAGTCTTGCAGTTTAATTGATTTAGAATCTTATGCACGAGAAATAGTAGAACCCCTTCCTGTTCCCCAATCCAACTGTGGAAAGTAATGATGTTTTTTATGGTTTCGTTTTACAGCATTGGAGCATCCGAGTCCCCTCAAGATGGCGATACTTCCCTCTTTCTCTCCCGTCTTGGCGCCATATGGAAAGGATTCATTAACATGCAGAATGTAGCCAAGTTTGTCACTAAAGCATACCCTGTATCTGGGTCTATTGACTATCTTGATGAGGTTAGCATTGACCGTCATTCCAACAGTTCTAAATGCTGTAACTTCTTAATTTTGTAAAATGTAAATGTTTTGTCTAAAACGTTTCTGGGAGATATTTGGTTTTGTACTTTGCCTGGGAGTAATTTTTATTTTACAACCATAGCAAGATTAATCGAAACACTACTGTATTTTCTTCAGGGTAGCAAAGAATTTATATGGGGGTCACCAAAGGTCTGTTCTGAATTATGTGTACAGAAATCTCCTAACCCTTTTTGGGGACCCACTGGACCATGCTTTACTACAAATGAATGGGCGAATGACAGCCTTGTGCCAAAATCAGAATACATACCCATTCTCCCTTCTCAGCAGCTGAACCTCTTAGCCTTTCTATATTTAGTTTAAGAAAATTGCGATGATAGCCGTGCTGGACTGGCTGCTTTTTTTAAAATCAGTATTTATTTATTTAAAGTAGTGTAAAACGTCAACTACTTTGGCATGTAGCTGAGAGAAGTAAGGTTTGCACAGGAACCTTTAAAGAGAAGCAAAATGCATTAGTTGGTACAACCCATTGGTGCAGCGAACACAGAAAACCATTCAGTCCTTCAGTCATCATGAATAGACATTTCTGTTGTCAGAAAGCAGCCTGCTGCAAAGTGCGTGCATTTGGCCTGGTTGTTTTTCCTAGGTTGTGCTGCTGTGGGTCTGTGAAAGAAATGGACTCACAAGGAGAAAATTTGTTTCCTTGA